>NC_139541.1:13827799-15027799 GCF_965153285.1 Podarcis tiliguerta | reverse complement strand
AAAAATAGTCCTCGTCATCCACAATGGTGCCATCCTCAGCCAGTACCAGTGTGATGGGCTCTGAGGCCTTGTCAATTGCTAGGAGGTCACAGGCTGTGGAAAGGGGAAGAGTCCATATAGCTTGGTGGTATAAATATTATTATTATTATTATTATTATTATTATTATTATTATTGCATGCAGAAGGTCCCTGGTTCAATCCCTGGCGTCTCCAGGTAAGGCTTGGGATGTCACCTGGCAACCCTAGGGAGCTGCTGCAGGTCAGTGCAGACACACCTATGTTCCTAAAGAGTCACCATGACAGAGCAGAAAGTCTTGGCCCCAACGGCATACAACAGTTTCTGTGAAAAGTGTATTTAACTTTATTTATACAAATAACGTGTTTGCCCATTTCTCTTCCCTCTGGCACTAACAATAAAACCAGGAATAGGAAAATACAATTTTTATCTCGCATCAAATTTATTATGAAAAGTATTGCAGGTATCTTCTTGCCAAATTGTACAACGCTAAAAGGTTCTTTGTAAATAGCTACACTCCAAGGGCGAACAACCAGTGAATCCAGGTGAAGGAAGGGAAACCTTTGTAAACTGAGAGTCTGTTATTTTCCATTTAGACCAGGGGTTCCAAAACGGTGGACCAGCGGTAGTCTATGAGTTTCATTCAGGTGGTTTGTGAGCCTGTGGATCTGCATTTGAAGACAGGAAATGGCCACATCAAATTGGTTTTAAATTGTATTTTTATTGCTGCTTTTATTGTAATACACTAAACAGTATCAGAAGTAAAAGCAGTAATAAAAATACAATTAAAAATCATATGGCATCTAGCACAGTGCCACTGCAATTGCTATAACAGGCAGAGAAATCGTTAAGCGATCCACTGATTGGGAGCCACTAATTGAGATGACATGGCACAAGTGACTAATGCAGATGGGGGGAAAACATAGGGGGTGAGGTCAAGTAACTACTGTGGCCTTCCTTGCCCGGGGCTATGCAGGAATGAGAGCTTTCACCACAAAAGCTTGCAGGTCAGCTGTGTGTAATTTGCAGTGCACAATTCTGTATTAGAAGGCTGCAGGGCAATTCTAAATGCCTGGGAGCCACAGGTAACACAGGTCCAGCAAGAGCTTCCCTCCCCACCAATGAAGATTAGAATTCTTTAATGCAATTGAACTTTAACAAGAGTTTTGTCCACACCCCTTAATCATAAGACACTCAACTAGGTCACCTTCCTTTTTTTACTTCCTTTTGAAGGTCCACTGCCTTTTCTTCTCGTAAGCTCCTCTTTCCAAACACCCAGGCTTTATTACATTCTGCCCGCTCCAATCAATTTTGTTTCTTCAAGTGGCTTCGCTGCACAGTCCAAATGCTGCACTGTGGAACCCCTTGCAACAAGATTCCAGTGCCTTGATTCTATGCAGTTAGGCGTGCTTCACATTTCAGTGGGATTAGGCACAGCTGTCTCTGCACAGCACCAGGTCACAAAACTTGTGCTCCTCTCTGACACTGCAAGGAATAATTAGTCCATCTATCCAGTTTCCATCCTCCTTCATTGGCATGTCCCACGTGACCAGATGGGTTGCTTGCGTTGTCTGGCTGGGCCCAATCCCTAGAGTTTAATTCTTGTTTCTTTATAGATATTATATGATATACGATATCTTTATTGTCATTGTCCCATGCAGAACAATGAAATTGAAAAACTACATTAAACATTCAAAAACCCTAAAAACTCTGAAACCCCATTTTAAAATACACTATACTACAGAGACCCCTTATGCTGTGTTTAGAACCAGAATTACATTTGCATAGAAACTGTTTCTCGGGCGCCTAGTCCTGGTCTTTATAACCCTATACCTTCTTCCAGAAGGCAGAAGCTGAAAGAGATCATTTCCGGGGTGCGTACCATCCTGCGCTATCTCTGCCGCTTTCTTATGGCACTTGATAGCATAGATTTGACCTAATGTGGGAAGAGTGCACCCAATTATTCTCTCTGCAGTCTTTACAACCCTGCACAGCATTGTTTTTTCCCTGGCCGTGCAGCTCCCAAACCACACACACAGACCGTAAGTTAATACAGTGGTGCCCCGCAAGACGAATGCCTTGCAAGACGGAAAACCCGCAATACGAAAGGGTTTTCCGTTTTCAGATGCGCTCCGCAAGACAAATTTCCCTATGGGCTTGCTTCGCAAGACGAAAATGACGAAAATTTTTGAGGTTTTTTTCCTCTCCCCAACCCCTTTTTCTAAAGCGCTAAGCTGCTAATAGCCTTTTAGCAGCTAATCCGCTAATCCCTTAAGCCTTTAATAGCCGTTAATAGCCCTTAAACTGCTAATAGCGCTAATCCGCTAATGGGCTTGCTTCGCAAGACGAAAAAACCGCAAGACGAAAAGACTCGCGGAACGGATTCTTTTCGTCTTGCGAGGCACCACTGTACACTCTCCACAGTACAATGGTAAAATGCCGTCAACAGGTCCTTTGAGAGATTGTTTTGCCGGAGGATTCTCAGAAAATATAACCTCTGCTGTGCTCTCTTCATCAGGTCTCTGCTGTTTTCTCCCCAGGTTAGGTCATCTCTTAACTCCATTCCCATAAATCGAAACACCGAGACCTGTTCCACGCACTTCCGCTCAATAATAAGTGCAATAATATTGCATTTTTGAGAATCAATCACGCTCCAAAATCTTTAGACCCTCTTCATAGGGAAAGTGCTCCAGCCTCATTTTGGTTGACTTTCCCCCCATAGCCAGCCCAAGACTTGTTGACATCTGAGGCAAACCACAAAATGATGCCTCTCCAGCCAAGGAAGAAGGGGTGAGTGAAGATCTACATGGTGAACAAGGGAGAAATAAAGTTCTAAATAGGGAACAAAGGGAGGAGGAGGAGACCAGCAGCACCTCCAAGAGGCTACTGTAGAGGCAACATTTTGAGCTGGGTGGCGTGTGCCAAAGAGGCAGCAGATCTGCCCTCCTCAAGTAGCAGGATCCAGAGGTGAATGCACAATGCACTGCATGCTGCTGTCACTGACACTATGACAGCAGCAGCAGGCAATGTATTCCCCTCTGATCCTGCCGCCCGAGGCAGTTGTCTCACTTGGTCTCATGATTGGGCTGGCCCTGCTTTTCTGCACCTTTTACACTATTTCCTTGACACTACAGTGGTACCTCGGGTTACGTACGCTTCAGGTTACATACACTTTAGGTTACAGACTCTGCTAACCCAGAAATAGTGCTTCAGGTTAAGAACTTTGCTTCAGGATGAGAACAGAAATCGTGTTCCGGCGGCGCGGCAGCAGCAGGAGGCCCCATTAGCTAAAGTGGGGCTTCAGGTTAAGAACAGTTTCAGGTTAAGTACGGACCTCCGGAACGAATTAAGTACTTAACCCGAGGTACCACTGTATTAATTTTTTCAGAAGGGGTGGCCGGAACGGCCCACAGTATTCCAAATGAGACTGCCTTGGGAGACCAGAGCCTCCCAACCCCTCTCTTTGGCCCTGGGGGTACATTTGTGGGCATCACAAAAAAATACCCATTTCACAGAAGAAAAATTATTAATGCTCATACCCTCCCTCCTACAGGCAAAACCCTCTACCAAAAAAAGATGAAACAGAAAAAGAAGGAAACAACACCCCCACAAGAAACAGGTACCCCCGCCCCCAAACAACCACCAAGAAAAGGCAAAACTAACCCTCTAAAATTTGAGGGCCAGGGAACTTTGGAAGCTATCAGCTGGGCTATCTGAGGGCACCATGATTCTATACTGAGACCCCAGCTCCTCTTCAGTTCATCACTTACCCAAACCAGTTTGGAGTTATTTATTTAAAACTGCTATCTCATTTTAATTGCAAGTCAGAAGGAAAAGAAAAGGAATATCAGGATTTAGGATTCTAATTCATATCTGGTATACTGTTTTACCATTATTACATAATCTAAAAAAAATGTTTTATTGAAACCTGGTTGGGAAAAAATAAAACCGGAGGGGTGGCAAAACTGACAGGTCAGCAAATTTATGATTAAGTATGATTTATGATGTTGTGGAGCATAGTCCATTAGATTTATGAACTGTAATCATGCAGGGAAATACAACTGTGGTGTGTGTGTGTGTGTGTGTGTGTGTGTGTGTGACAGAGAGAGAGAGAGAGAAGACATTCTTGTCAACTTTGGATAATAGTTTATGCATCTGATGAAGCAGACACTGATCCAGGAAAACTTATTCCACAATAAATTCATTAGTCTTTCTGGTACCACAAAACTATTTTGACTTTTTGTTGTTAAAGTTACTGCTGTTCTCCCGGGCTTCCACCTCCCCACCGCCCTAGGTAAGATCCTCTTTTAAAGATGCAGCCCAGACCGAAATTCAACCGGTGCAGCCTTCAATACCCAGGGAAACTGATATGGGGAAGCTTCACCTGTGGAATCTCTGCCTCTGTAAAAAGAGGAGGGGAGAGGGAAAAACCCGCTTACCTTTGCTTCGCAGCTCCCGGAGGCAGGAGGCCGCCACCCCGTGCTGCTCCTGTTGGCCATTCTGCCTGATAAGGCATTGCTTCAACTGGGGAAGCCTGGAACCAGCCGCCATCGCTTTGCTTGTGTTCGGCTCTGCTATAAAGAAGGCTGTTAGATAGAGAAAGTCTCAGACCGCTCTTTGCAGGCAACCAATCGGAGCAGAGCTCGCTTTGCTGATGCAGCCTGGGAAATGTAGTTCTCTTCCCAAATTCATTCCGCGCACTAGCCTCTGGACAGCAAACCCGCCTCTTTGCACGATGGGAAATGTAGTTCTCATCCATCTAATTAAACTAATCCCGATTTTGAGGTGACAAAGCAAGAAATCCCATTAATTTATTTCTCCCTCAGCCAGCATCTCTCCGAAGTCTCCAGTTCAAGGATAAGTTTACATATTCATTCGCTTCATACTATCAAATTGGCCAATACTGTACTTGCTTCAAGAGGGAACGGGGATACTTTGTAACCCTAAAGTTGAATTATTTAACTGGAAATAAAATCTCGTGGCTTTGAAGAACTATAGGGAGTATGAACTACCAAGGCATAGCTGTGTTTGTGTACAGTTTTCTTTTGTGGGCTCCCTTCCGTACACCCTTTTATCGCACACCCATGACTATTTGAGCTCTTAATAATATCGGGGAGGTCACACACGACCCTTCTTTCAGCATTACAGCGTCTACTTTATATGTGGAAGGTTCCAGGTTGAACCTTCATCATCTCCAAGGTAGGGCTGTCTGGGAGGAGAGACCCTCTGCCTGAATCCTTGGGAGAGCTGCTGCCAGTCAGTGCAGTGATTAATGTTCTTATGCAGCTGCACTGTTTTATACTTTCTGGATATCCCATTGCCATATTCTAAACTAGTTGCGCTCCATGTTATAAATCAAGCACTGCTGGGAGTTGTTTCTCTTTGTTTTCCATTGTATTTCTTATCAATTAAAAACCCTGTGTGGCGCGAACTAATTTTTATTCTGAAAGTGTGCCTGGAAGAGGGGGAAAAGGTTTGAGAACCACTGTCTTAAGGGAAGGGCCGGTGGAGCACCTGCTTTGCCTGCAGAAGCTCCCCAGGTTCAATCCCCAGGAGCAGCAGGTGATGCCTCCTGCCTGAAACCCTGAAGAGCCCCTGCCAGCCAGTGCAGGCAACACCAAGGTGCAGATGGGCCAGAGGCCTGATTCAGCATAAGGCAGCTTGTGCATTTCTAAGCAGACATGCTCAGGATCGCGCTAACCACCAAACGAGCCCTTATCCCCTCCTTGCCGCCGTGTGGCTTAAATTAAACCCCCTGCAAATTCCGCAAGGAGAGGAAGGCAAAAGGCGCGCGACTTCTCCCTCGCCGATCGGCAACTCGGAGCTCGGCTGCTTCCGCCTCCATCGGCCGCCTTCCCTCTTCAGAATCCATGGCATCCGAGGATCGATTAGCCGGGTCTGGAAACATGGCCTCCTCCGAGCAAGGAGAGCAACCTGGGCAGGTAAGCGGGGGGTCGGAGGAGGGAGGCGCCCCGGGACCCCCTCCCCACAAGGACACTTGTGTGGGGAGGATGGGGAAGGGGGAGGGCAGTCGCAGGACCTGCCCCTGCTGCCCTCCCTCTTTCAAAAGGAAGGAGGCACCCCCCAAATAGAGGGGTCCCTGTGCCCTCAGTGAGGAAGGAGCAGGTGGTGCGTGGCCTTTGCCCCATAACTGGGCGAGGGGGGGGGGAGGGGAGGGAGTCCATTTGCCACCTCACCTTCTTTCATTCCCACTCCTCCCGTGAAGGGGGAAAATCCCTTCAGTGGGATTTTCTGCTCCACCCCCCCCCCCCAATCTCAGGGATTACAGGAGGTGAGTGCCCTTTTGCCCTATAATTAGGGGGGTGCCCTTTGCCCTTTAATTAGTGGGGAGATAGGGGGCAGTTGCCTTATAAAACCCTATAATGTGAAGGGCTTCGTTCCCGCTTTTTATAGCCCCCCCCCATTAAAAAAAGAAAAGAAAAGGCTAGGGGAACTAGGACTAAAAGCAGGGTTCGAAACTGAGATATGAAAGCTAGGAGCTAAATGGCACCTTAAACCTAGGTTATGGGCACAACAATGGAATGTATAGGCATGCTTTTTTATATAACAAGAATGCAAAGCTGGAAATGAATGAACTGCAGCTAAAATCTTATGTTCATTTTTCACATGGTCTAGTTCTTCCCCTGCCCACCCCCCTAATATTCTTAAGAGAGTCTGTTCTCCAGTCTTCAGAGAGTAGCTGGAAGTGGGGAGGCAGAAAAAGCTCCTCCTTTCCTCCCACTCCGCAGTTTTAATCTGAAATCTTAGGTGCAGTACTGCGCCCAGAGCTCAGAAACTGCTCCTGCTAATGAAATTCCCTGTCGCAAAATGTGCCTAGAACAATGGGAGTTTCGAACGCTGACTAAAAGGAGTGTCTATTTATACCCCCACCCCCAATAATGGGGGAGGTGGGAGCCCTTTGCACTATTATGAGAGGGAATGTAGGAGGTTAGATGCTTTCTCCTTCTGCTTCCCTGCTTGAGCTTCTGGCACACACCCTAACTTCAATTTCAAACAATGAGGGATAATTGGTAGAAACTTGTGCTTTTGAGAAGAAGGGGAAATTGGGTTTCCTTTCTCCATAATAGTAGGGGCTGGAAGAGGAATTGCGGTGTGTGTGTGTGTGCCAGTTGCCCCCTTCTTCATCTGCTTAAGCATTGCCTCTTCCAATCTATTTTTAAGGGTGGGGGAGTAATCCCTAATGGGCTAATCTGTCCTCCATAGGGGTAGATGCCCTTAAACCCTGACAGGGAAGGGGCAAGGAAAAGGGTGGAAGGGGACAGTTGGCCTCATTTTCTCCCCTTTTGACCTTTTGTTTTCCCCTTTCTGAAAAGGGTGGGGGGAATCTGTGTTGGGATGAGTGCCCTTTGACCCATAATGGAGGAAGGAGGTGAAGGGAGGTCAGTTTCCCTCCTTCTGCTTTATCTTGTGTGCCTCTTTTCTAAACTGGTGGTGGTGAAGAAATCAGAAGTGGACTTTGGGGGTGTAAGTGGGGAAGGAGGTGTGTGTTCTTTACACCTAATTGGGGTCAAAGTAAAGATGTGTGCATTGCTAGTTACCCCCCTCCTCTTTCTGTATTGGCTTCTCCCCACCCCCCAAAAAAAATATTTCAAAAGCAATGGGAGAGAAATCTCATGTTGTGATTCTGTGGCCTTCCTGGAGAGAAAGTAGGTACGTATCTGTTGCTCCATAATGTGTGAAGAAGGAAGGAGGCATTGCTTAGTCTAGACTCCGCCCCCCCCCCCCTTGGGATAGGCAGAAATGGTGGGGAGCTTACGTTTTCTCTGGGCCCCTCCCAGCTCTGGGGAAACTCATTTATAATTCCTCCATGCCTCCTACACACATGGAGCAAGGAGAACAGGTTGGCCTTGTAATCTTTTCCTTGCATATGTAAAATAATATTGAGAGGGGCTGTATTGGGGGCGTTTCCTCTCTGCCACTTCTGTCTGCATTTGGCTATTTCAATTCCTCTTCAGCTTCCTGCCAAACATGTATGCAAAAAACACTTGTTGCACACCTCTTGAGAGAGCTCAGTGACAGAGCACACCTGTTGCATGGCAAGGATTCCATGTTCGATCCCTGACATCGCCATCTTAGAGGAGGGATTGAGTAAGCTGGGTGTTCCTCAATTCCAGTTCCCATCGGCCCCCCAGGCTGCAGGCACAGTGGTCAGGGATGATGTTGGGAGGCCAGATGCTTCTGGAGAACACCTGGTTGGAGAAGGCTGAAACAGGACATGCCGGCAGTAGTCAACATGGTACCATCCAGATGTTGCTGGACTAATTTTGGCAGAAGGCCCGTAGGTCAGCGGTAGAGCATCTGCCTTCAGTGTTGAAGATCCTAGGTTCAATCCCCAGGTAGGGCTGGGAGAGATCTGTGCCTGAAACCCTGGAGAGCTGCTTCCAGTCGATGTGTAGACAATGCGGAGTTAGATAGACCAGTGCTCTGACTTGGCATAAGGCAGATGCCTATGTTTTTACTGTTCTGTGTTGACCACAACTCCCATCACGCCTGAGCATTTAGCTGTGCCAGCTGGGGGTGATGGGAGTAGTTGCCCATCATCTTTCAGAAAGCAGCACATGGGCTGTTTGTGAACTCTAATGTCATATCCATGATAGCTGCCAGGAATCAATCTGTTGTAAGCTGCTTCAAGAACTTTCAGGTAGTATAGTAAGAGTTTTATAAAGGGAATAAATGAAACCAACCACCAGTGTTCAGAGATGACATACCTCGGAATTCCAGTTGCTGGTGGACAGGCAGAGGGATGCAAATTGTAGCTTTAATGGGGACAGAAGGGCCTAGTCAACCTGGGATGGTAGTCCATCTAGGAGAAGGAAATCTCTGATCCTAAGCCTCCACTGCTTTGCAGGATATCTTTGGGAGAAGAAAGGGCTAATAAGTAAACCCTACACAAATCCACAGTGGAATCCCTAAGACGGTTGGGTAATGCCTTGTGCGCCTCCTTCTGGCAACTCCTGCATGCAAGCTGGTGCCAAACATATTGCTCTGCTTTCCTCTGAATCACATCAGTGAGGCCAAAAGGGCATTAGGGTAGAAGAAGAAGAAGAAGAAGAAGAAGAAGAAGAAGAAGAAGAAGAAGAGTTTGGATTTGATATCCCACCTTTCACTCCCTTTTAAGGAGTCTCAAAGCGGCTAACATTCTCCTTTCCCTTCCTCCCCCACAACAAACACTCTGTTAGGTGAGTGGGGCTGAGAGACTTCAAAGAAATGTGACTGGCCCAAGGTCACCCAGCAGCTGCATGTGGAGGAGTGGAGACGCGAACCCAGTTCCCCAGATTAGGAGACTACCACTCTTAACCACTACACCACGCTGGCTCTCAAGTCCAGGTAGTCCAGGACCTCCATACATACTGCCCAGGCTTGCACCCAGGGGAGGTCACTTCAGTGTAGCTAACACAGAGATTTGACTTAGCCCCTGGAGGCACACTATATTGGCTCTTGAGACAGATGTATGCCAACAACCAACCTTAGATTCAAGCCCTCTTTGTGGGCTTCCCAGCGGGCCGTTTGCTTAGCTACCATGAGCAGCCTGATGCTAGACCAGGGGGAGCCTCAATCTGATGCATTGTGGCTCTTTTTACATCAAAGGTGGGGAACCTCATCCCTAGAGGCCAACTGTAGCCTACCAGACATCTCTGTTATGTTCTTGGAACTTTGCCTCTCTCCTGAACCCCACTGTCTCTGTGTCACACCCTGAGTGTTTTGGCCTGGCTGGAATGTGTCCTTGAGCTCTGATAATGCCTCTTGCCTGCCTGGATGGGGGCTAGAGAAGGGTGTTTGTGTGTAGAAACTATCCCACGGCACAGAGGTAGAATTTATATTTGTTGTTCCGTCCACTTTTGCCTCTTGCTCTGCCAAGCCCTGACATGTGGCCCTCAGAACATTTCACAGAACAGAATGTGGCCCTTGGGCTGAAAAAGGTTTCCCATTCTTATTTTCATTACTGTTATTGCCATTTCTTAAGTAGATGTCTTCTCTGTGTGCATAGTTGCTCGTTTTCTACACAAATCTTGGTGTGTGAGGACATAATATTCACTGTGTGAGCTCACAAACTGCTAATTTTCGTGTGTAGTGCCTCTTCTCTGGTTTTTTGAAGGCCGGGCAGGAAGTCACCTGGTAAAAGCGATTCCTTCTCGGCATGCATGTCAGTATAAAGCCTTTCACCCATTTAGGAACAGGGCTGAGCAACCTCCAGCCTTGCAGATGTTGCTGGACTACAACTCCCATCATCCTTCACCATTGGCCAGGCTGGCTGCCGCTAATGGCAGTAGAAATTTACAACGTCTGGGGAGGTTATCAAATTGCTTGATTCTGGCTTATTTATTTATTACATTTTAAATGCCACCTTTTCCCTCAAGGTGGTATACATAGTTTTCGTCCTCCCCAGTTATCCTCACAAACAACCCTGTGAGGTTGGTTAGGCTGAGAGACAGTGACTTATGTCATAATAAATGGGTTTGTCTTCAAGCTGCAACAAATTCTTCTTTCTCTAACTGGGTTCTTCCTCCCCTCCCACCAATCTTGTCAGCTGTTAAAGAATCCCTCCTGGGGGAATCCAGGAGCCTATAGGGCCCCTGAGCCTGAGATTCCGAATTACCGCAATTAAAGACAAATTACGGTTTAATGTGAAGGATCAAAAGTTCTCACACGGTTCCTCTTCCATTGCTGCTGAGCTACTGATAAACTAGCCAGCATCTGAGTTGTAATGCCCGAATTTGGGCACATGGTATTACCATATATCCTATGCTAGTCCTACTCAGAGTACACCCATTGAAGTTAACAGACATGATTAAATTAGGTTCATCAATTTCAGTGGCTTTACTCTGAGTAGAGACCATTGTTTGTGGGTGTAGGGAAGAAAACAGTGACCTGGCTTGGATTAGCCTAGTGAGAGGGGGGTCTGCAAGAAATCTCATCCCCTTAACTCAGTGATGGCCAAACTTGGCCCTCCAGCTGTTTTGGGACTACAATTCCCATCACCCCTGACCACTGGTCCTGTTAACTAGGGATGGTGGGAGTTGTAGTCCCAAAACAGCTGGAGGGCCAAGTTTGGCCATCACTGCCTTAACTGCTTTCTAGAAAAAAGTTGAACTAGGAGATTGTCCTGTGCAAATCAGGATATTTTGAGAGGGTGATTTGCTGGTTCTCTAGACCAGTGTTCTTCAAACTTTGGGTCCCCAGAAGCTGGGCAACAGGCTCCATCATCCCCAAGTAATTTAACCAGTGATAGGGATAATGGGAGTTGTAGTTGAACATCTGGGGACCCAAGGCTGAAGAGCATCGCTTCAGAGCCAACGTAGCATTCTCCAGATGTTTTGGACTATAATTCCTATCAGCTAAAGCATGTGTAGTCCACAATGCTGTCCAAAATATTTTGAAGGAAACAGGTTGGTGAAGACTCTCAAGGCTTAGAGAAGTGATTGAGCATAGTCTGTTTGCTTGTTTTTGGTAAGCAAACCCAGAAAAGATTGAAACTGCTAAGCTTGCCAAATACCCTGGTTGTAGCTGGTGTCTATTAATTGTTACTGTTAAGAATGCAAGAGCATGAGAAGAGCCTTCAGGATCAGGCTGGTGGCCCATCTGGTCTGGTATCCTGTTCTCACAGTGGCCAACCAGATGCCTGTGAGAAACCCACAAACAGGACCCAAGCAGAAGAGCATTCTCCCCTCCTGTAGTTCCCAGTAGCTGGTATTCAGAAGCATTACTCCTTCTGACTTAGGGAGGCAGAGCCTAGCCATCATGGTTAGGAGCCATAGTTATCCTTATTCTCCATGAATTTGTCTAATCTTCTTTTAAAGCCATCCAGGTTGGTAGTCGTCCCTGCCTCCTGTGGGAATGAGTTCCATAGGTTAACTATGCGCTGCATGAAGAAAGTCCTTTTTTTTTTAATCTGTACTGAATCTTCCAACTGCATTGGATGTCCACATCTTCTAGTGCTTTGAAAGAGGTAGAAAAGACTTTTCTCTATCCACTTTCTCCATGCCATGCATAATTTTAAAACATTTCTACCATGTTACTTGCCTTTTCTCTAAATCAGAAAGTTCCAAAAGCTGCAATCCTTCCTCACTGGACTTATGAAATGGGGGGAAAACGTTTTGCATGGAAAAATAGAAGAACGGAACATTTTGGATTTCAGAATCCTCCCCCATCCCCTGCGGAAAATCTTCCGCCCCATATCCCTAATCTCCTCCGTTGAGTAGGAATTGGAGGGCAAGTGCTTGCCTCTGCCTTGGCTCACTCCAGTTCTGGTGTCCTTGGAGTTGGCTGAACTTCATATTCTCAGGCTCTGTCCCTTTAGGGGGAAGGAGAGAGAGAGAGAGAGACTGCAGGAAACCTGGGGGTGGTTGAATTCGTCAGTTTCAGGCACCTTGCCCTCCTTCCTTCCAGAGAGCCAGTGTGGTGTAGTGGTTAAGAGCAGTATATTAGTAATCTGGGGAACCGGGTTCGATTCCCCGCTCCTCCACATGCAGCTGCTGGGTGACCTTGGGCCAGTCACACTTCTCTGAAGTCTCTCAGCCCCACTCACCTCACAGAGTGTTTGTTGTGGGGGAGGAAGGGAAAGGAGAATGTGAGCCGCTTTGAGACTCCTGAAGGGGAGTGAAAGGCGGGATATCAAATCCAAACTCCTCCTCCTCTTCTTCTTCTTCTTCTTCTTCTTCTTCTTCTTCTTCTTCTTCCTGATCCCACCTCTGAAAGAAGCCTGGGTTCAGTCAAAAGATACCTCTTGTCTCCACTTTTGGAGAAAGCAATGCTTCTGAATATCATTTGCTAGAAACTGCAGGAGGGGAGAGTCCTTGCTGTGCCCAGGTCCTGCTCTCAGCCCCACATAAATGAGGATTTACAGTGCAAATCCCAAGCATGTCAGCTCAGGATTATGTTTCCTTGGGCTAGCAGGACTCACACCTAGGTAAGCGCGTATAGGGATTGCAGCTCTAGTTAACAAACAGGGATCATCCTAGAAGTAGCTTAAGCTAGCATATATACCAGGCTGGCTTTGCTAGTATCACTAATTTGCTAAATAAAGAGCATTCTAAAAACAAAAACAAAAAACCAACCCCCCCAAAACCTATTAATTATCTTTAAATATTTAAGTACAGGCAACTTCCCATTTACATGTGTTTGAGGCACGTGCAACCTTGCATATTGCTACAAACCTGGACATGGCATGAAAAGGGGCAAAAATGACCCGAGATGATTGCGGAAGCAGCGAAAATGGTGCAAAAATAGCATTTCGCACCCCCCCCCCCCGAGCCTTTGCAAGTGAAATCCCAGGAGCCTTTGCACTGACCTTTTTAGGCCTGTGTAGAGCTGGAGTTTGAGCTAGGAGGTTTGGAGGGATCAATTGTGGTGGAGCTGTTAAAAGAGTTTTCCAAGGGTTTCCAGAGGTTTAGAGGGTGTCTGCAGGCGGTTTCCATGGTGTTCCCAATATATGTGATTTCATTTATGCATGTGGTGCCCCGGAACATAACCCCTGCACAAATGAGCAGTTGCCTGTATACATTTGTTGGCTATTAAACATCCTACAGGTGTATACTTCCAATGGAATAAAAAATCATTTGTAATTCCCCCCGTTATTTCATAGAATTGCATATTACCTTAAGCCTTGTTATTCCTGAGAACTTTTAAAATTGAGGGTTGAATCCAGCCAGATTGGAGGCAGTGATGCTTCTGCACACCAGGGTCTGGAAAGCACAAGGGGTGGGGAGCAGAGAGCTTTTGTGCTTGGGTCCTGCTTTCAGGCTCCCCAGAGGCATCTGATTGGCCACTTTGAGTATAGGATGCCAGTCTAGATGGGCTGTGGGGCTGATTCAACAGTGAGACTCTTTGTACACTCTTAAGCTCCACCAGACACATTGATATCCTCTTCGCTGTCCATCAAGTCAGAAGCAGACAGCTTCCTTTATTCATGCATCTTGACCACTAGGGAAGGGTCCTTGCTTTCGACTTCTTCCTATTTCCAAATAGGGCTGCTGTTAACAGGTGAAGCTTTCCCCGCAACGGTTTCTGTATTAGAAAAGGTTTAACTTGTTGAACTGCTGCTTACTGCTAGCTGCTAAAAGTAGGAGAGCCCTGCTCTTCCTCAGTGCCAGCCTCAAATCACATGGTGAACCTGAGTTTCAAGAGTGGTAAACCAGTTAAGTCACTATAAGTCTTTTATCAATTGATCTTAACCCGGCAATCCTACTGCAAGACCAGGCATGGCATTTCAAAGTGGGAACTGTACGTGTGTCAAAAGAGGTCTTGCAGCAACCAGGGTTCAAATGCCCAGGATTACATCATTTAAAAAGCAAGCAGTGTGCTCTAAGAACATCTGCTCTAGTTACCCCCCCTCTTTTTTGCGATTCCCCCCATAGTACAGTAAAATTACAACTTTAAAAAATATAGATCAAATAAGTAGTTATTCATATATGTCTCATAATAACTAAAGGAATATTTTGAACATCTCTTGAGGAAAAGAGTTTGACCCTTTGACATGACTATATCCATTAAGTGTTTCTGTTAACAGCCCACCTCCAAGTAATCATGAGATCTAGAAGCATAGGATTTTTTTTAAAGAACAATAATTGAAAGTTATCCAAAAGGCTGAGGTCTACAAGATTGTGTAGGTCAAAAGCACTGCTTCTCTGCCCTTGATCTCAACAATGTACTTTTTTTTTTTAGGAACCCCCCCTCCCCGTTTCCTTAGAGACCTCTCTTAAGACATCTGTCTCTTTCTCTTAGTCCTTCATCTTAACCTGAACTGATTGATGTGGTTCAATATCCTACATAATAGCCAAATGTAGATCTAATTGGGTGAATCATTCAGGCCGGGTCCCTGAGGAGCCCGGAAGTTTTTATATATCTGTACATTTATGTAAAATTCAATACAGCTTTTGGGGGGAAAAAAATAAAGTGAGATCTGGTTTCTGAGAGAAGATGATAGAGAGCATGTTAGGACTCCATGTGGGGGATGCATTTCCGACATGAAAAGTGTTTCTACAAACGTGAGGGGGGGGGGGACATGAAAAATAGAAAATAGGAAGCTGCCTTATGTTAAGACAAAACCATTGATACATCTACCTCAGTATTGCCTTCACTGACTGGCATCAGCTCTCCAGGATTTCAGAGACAGGAGTCTTCTCTTAGCCCTACCTGGAAATGCTGGGGGGTTGAACCCAGGACCCTCTGTGTGCAAGGCAGGTATTCGAGTTGAGATTCCTGTATTGCAGGGGGTTGGACTAGATGACCCTCGGGTACCTTCCAACTTTGCCATTCTGTGATTCTGCTACAATAATAATAATAATAATAATAATAATAATAATAATAATAATAATAATTTATTATTTATACCCCGCCCATCTGGCTGGGTTTCCCCAGCCACTCTGGGCGGCTTCCAACAAAACACTAAAATGCAATAACCAATTAAACATTAAAAGCTTCCCTAAGCAGGGCTGCTTTCAGGTGTCTTCTAAAAGTTTGGTAGTTATTTTTCTTTTTGACATCTGGTGGGAGGGCGTTCCACAGGGCGGGTGCCACTGCTGAGAAGGCCCTCTGCCTGGTTCCCTGTAACTTGGCTTCTCGCAGCGAGGGAACTGCCAGAAGGCCCTCAGCGCTGGACCTCAGTGTCCGGGCAGAACGATCTACTGATCTACAGCCCTTCCCTTAAGACAGAGGGTTGTTGAAAGTTGACTTATATGTAGTGAAACCCGTTCATCCATCTAGTGAGGTACTGCCTACACCAGGCAAAGGCAAACTCAGCCCTCCAGATGTTTTGGGACTACAACTCCCATGATCCCTAGCTAACAGGACCAGTGGTCAGGGATGATGGGAATTGTAGTCCCAAAACATCTGGAGGGCCGAGTTTACCTATGCCTGGCCTACACTGACTGGCAGCTGACTCCCTTTCTTGCCCTAGAACTCTTGGGCTCCCAATGAAGCTGAACATTGGAAGTTTCAAGACAGATAGAAGAAAATCCTTCTTCATGCAACACACAGGCGTGGGGAACGTTTTTCAGCCTGAGGGCCATATTCTCTTCTGCGCAACCTTCCAGGGGCCACATTCCAGTGGTGGGTGCGGCCAGAGCAGATGTGGGTGGAGCAATGGATGCAAATTTTAGCTTTGAACAGCAGGCTGGTTCCTACACACACACACACACACACACACACACACACACAGCCTCCATCCAGGTGACTGAGAGGTATGATCAGAATTCAAAGCCACATTCCAGTCTGGTGAAAACACTCACAGAGGGTGCCAAGCAGGACTGCTGAGCACTTTGGCATCGTGAGGGTGCCCTATCCCCCACCCAGGCTGAGGTTTACCCTGCTCCTGTTGCAGGCCAGCTCCGTGATTCTGTGATTTCACTGGATCCAAGTGCACACCAATTTTTCCTTGGACCGTGGCCATGGTCTTAATTGCTCCGTGCTTCAGTGCCTTGTTAGCTTTGCATGAAAACACTTGCAGGGGAGGAAACCTGAGCTGTCATTTATTTTTAAGATTCTTATTCCTTCGTCCTAGGTCTGCTTGGCATGCTGGTTGCCTGCCCCTCAATTATTTTTTTTGCCCTAATTTAACACACACATGTTGATTTATAAATCTGCCATCCTTTTATTAGCACAGCCTCTTAGCGTGGGTATAAATTACCCAGTTGTCAAAAAAATGTTTTCACTGGTATTGCTTGTTTTAGGGAAATTTACAGCAGGGGCCGGACTGGTGGGCCGTGCTGAACAACTTCTGAAGGTTGTTGGTTCTGCACGTGGGGAGGGGGGGGTTCATCTTGTCTTTGTCCCCTCTCTTCTGCATTTGTAGGGGGCAGCAAGCCTTTTTGCCCAAGGCTGAGTAGCAAGCACCTTAAGCAAGGAGGTGTTGCATACAGAAACCATGGCAAAACCTTTGGGCATGCATCTTGTTTAGAGGCGTTATCGCCCCATATCACTCCAACTTAATTCACACTGCAGCAGAGGAAAGATAACAAAAACCGCTAAATAAGTAATTAAAAATATGTACAAGACCAATGAGTTAATTATACCTGCTTGCCACATTTCCCAAGCCTGAATGGACGGTTTCTTCGAAAAGCCAGATCTCAAGGTGAAATCAGTATGCCAAATCAAGTGAAAAGACTCCCCTTTTTTCTTAACGTTTCAGTCACAGACTAAACTTTTCCATAACGGCTGCATTCAAAAAAGGACTGGTTGAGGTTCATCTGCTAATTAGTGGGTGGGACTATTGCTTCATTTATGGTTTGGATATTGCTGGCATGCTGTTTTTGCTTTTCCACAAGTTGTGTGTTAAATGAGATGTTAATGTATCATACGATCCCTGCCCCTGCTACGTTATTATGTATGTGCATATATTTTTCTTTAACGTTAAGTTGCTTGGAAACCTTTGGGTGCCAAGTGACTAATAAGTTTAATAAATAAATAAAATAAGCAAAATAAACTGGTGCCGATGCTCCAAAGAAAGATCTGGAACAGGTTTCCCTTGCTCAGTGATCACCAGCTTTGCTGCCAGAGTCGTGTAAATCATACCTTCTTTTGACAACATCTCCATAAATATCACAATCAAAAATATTAAATAACATCCCTTTTGGGCGAAACAGCAGTGCTTCCTCACCAGTAAGACCTGGTGCTTTTTAAACTCGAGATGTCGGGAATTGAACCGGAGATCTTTTAGCATTCAAAGTGGGTGCTCTCCTGGCGAGTCATGGCTCCTGTTTGTTTGTATGTATATCAGAGCAGCTAAGCGTGGTTAGAAGTGACCATTGGGTGGCACTCTAACCTTGCTTTTTTTCTTCTTACAGACTGGCTCTTCTTCTGGAGCTGAGAATGGAGCATCCCGCGAAGCTCTGGTGAGTCCTGCGTCTGTGGGGTGGGGGAATCAAAAGAATAAATTGCTTTCATGTAATTCAACTCAACCAGGTATAGGCTGCATGTCCATGTGGTTGCTTTTTTGTGTTTTGTTTTGACCAGCTTGTTCTCTTGAAAAGAGCATCTGTTTGGCCACTTCTTTTCAGGGTCAACTCCTTGGTCTCGGACAGAAGGACCTAAGTATCGCTATGTGTGGTGCTCTCTAGGTGACCTCTGAACTTTGACCTTTAGTGACCCCCCTCCTTATCTTTTCCTGGGTGAGCAGAGGGTCATCTCCAACCACCCATGAAGGACTCGCTTGCTCTTGAACAGAGATTTTTCTTTCGAGGACTGTGGCACGTAACCGGTCTCTTCTATTGGCAGAGAGTTTCTCCATTTGTTGATGAAAATGAAATGTGTGGTGTATTGTGTGTATGCAGATTAACCTGAGAGGTAGTACAGTGGTACCTCGGGTTACAGACGCTTAAGGCTACAGACTCCGCTAACCCAGAAATAGTACCTCGGGTTAAGAACTTTGCTTCAGGATGAGAACAGACATCGTGCGGTGGCGGCAGCAGGAGGCCCCATTAGCTAAAGGGGTACCTCAGGTTAAGAACAGTTTCAGGTTAAGAACAGACCTCCAGAAGGAATTAAGTTCTTAACCTGAGGTACCACTGCAGTACATCCAGCTTCTTCATCAGGGAAACCCTCTACAAAATCTCAACCTCCTTTCGTGCTCCTCATCGAGGAGATTTTGAGATTTTGGTGTTCCTGCTATAGAACAAAGCATCATAATTAAGATTCCCAGACCCTACCTCTTTCCCTATTGAAAGGCCTCCTGCAGAAGGCCTCCAAGGTGCAGAGGATTCCGGGATGTTTCACACATGGGCCTTACACACCCTCAAATTTCTCACGCCACACCAAAGGTGGGAGAAACCTGTTTCCCTCCAGATGTTATTCTCATCACCACCCCTAGACACTGGCTTTGCTGGCTGGGGCTGGTGGAAGTTGGAGTCTGGCAACATCTGGAAGGATGTGAATGATCCCCATAGATGGATGGATGGAGAAACTGCAAAATCTCCAGATGTTCTACTACAACTCCCATCATCTGTGCGCATGCTGGCTGGGGCTGAGGGGAGTTGGAGTCCAACAACATCTGGAGGGCCAGGGGTTCCCCATCCCTGAAGCAGACCATCGTTTGCTTTTCCTGCCCTTAGCTACCAGGACAGAAACAAGGGAATCCGAAATGAGGAGAGTGCTGTTGTGCTCAGGACCTGCTTGTGGGCTTCCCATTGGGGCATCTGGCTGGCCACTGTGAGGACAGGATACTGGATGGGGCCACTGGTCTGATCCAGCAGGCTCCTCTAGTGTAGCTTTTGCATGACTGGATAGGCTTGCAGGTTTTAAAGGTAAAGGGACCCCTGACCATTAGGTCCAGTCATGGCCAACTCTGAGGTTTCGGCACTCATTTCGCTTTATTGGCCAAGGGAGCAGGCATACAGCTTCTGGGTCATGTGGCCAGCATGACTAAGCCGCTTCTGGCGAACCAGAGCAGCACACGGAAACGCCGTTTACCTTCCTGCTGGAGCGGTACCTATTTATCTTCTTGCACTTTGACGTGCTTTCAAACTGCTAGGTTGGCAGGAGCAGGGACCGAGCAACGGGAGCTCACCCCGTCGTGGGGATTCAAACCGACGACCTTCTGATCAGCAAGTCCTAGGCTCTGTGGTTTATTTTTATTTTTTTAAAAATTGTATTAATTTCCCCCAAAATTTTGAAACACACAAACAGACACACAAACATACATCCTGTTTAAATCTTGGTAACATTATTTAGTGACTTCCTCAAATCCCCTTGGTTGAATTTCATTATATATCATTTTAACAGTTTTCCAAAATCAATTTTCTCAGAAAGCTAACTTAGTGACTTAACATCTTTCATTCTTTCTAATTTATCTTTAAACATCTTGAATCTTATCCTTACATATTTGAATCCTAAGCCTATCTATTATTTGCAAGCTTTTCCAATTAAATTATCTTAACATATTTAGCTAAATAGTTTAACCCACAGCGCCACCCTTTTGCAGGTTTTAAGCAGGCACCGAAAAGTCTAACAGGCCTACGTCTGTCATTTCCATTCATTTCAGTGGGTTTGTTAGTAGGACGAAGCTCAGACAGAGCTCCAGATTTGCTGCCTCGCGTGCCTTCATGCTCTTGTCTGCAATATTTTTAAAAAATTAAGGCTGTTTCTTGCTGATGCAAGTACCTATGCTTTCGCACTGATTTTTCTTCTCCTTCTTCCCAAGGAGAATGGCAGGCGGCTCACTCTCTGCCCCCCACCCTGTGGGCTGACAGAAATTACCTTCTGTTTAATTAACATCATCTCCCCTGCTCTTTATATACTGCTTCATAATTGCTCCGAGGAAAAGAGGAACGCATCGCAGCCATATATCTATATATAGACATAGATATAAGATAAAAATAATTCGTTGGGAAAAGGTGTGGGGGGGAAACGCAGCACAAATCAAGAAAATACAAAATAAAATTCAGTGTCCCTGAAATATAATCTTGATCTCGCAACGAACCTCCATGCATGTGAGGGTACCACGGAACTCATGTGGAAAAGGAACGGGGGCTTTCAATCCTGCTTCCTTTTTAATTAATTTTTTCCGCTTACTCCCTCTCTTATTCCTCTCGTAGCCTCTTCATTTCTGCTTAGGTGTCGTCATCACTTCCAGCCACGCATCCGTAGAGAGCCTTTTAACTAATCGGCCGTTCGCTTCCCACTTACGGCCTGACTCGCTGGTCGTTCAGTGCCGCAGACCTCTAGCGTGAGCTTATTAGTTACCTGGGGCTTCTTGCGTTCGGACAAGCATCATGTGTAGGGCTGCATCTGATGACGGTTTGGAAATTGCAGCGGGTGCAGAATTTGGCAGCCAGGTTGCTCACTGGGGCAAGCCAGTTTCACCATGTTTCCTGGCAAGTTTGGATGTGTCCCTGAGCAAAGTGAGCGCTGTCCCACCTTTCCCCACCCCCATTTTGAAACGTGCTAGCATCCCATTGTAGGGACGCGGGTGGCGCTGTGGGTTAAAGCCTCAGCGTCTAGGACTTGCCGATCGAAAGGTCGGCGGTTCGAATCCCCATGGCGGGGTGCGCTCCCGTCGTTCGGTCCTAGCGCCTGCCAACCTAGCAGTTTGAAAGCACCTTCGGGTGCAAGTAGATAAATAGGGACCGCTTACCTGCGGGAAGGTAAACAGCGTTCCGTGTGCTGTGCTGGCTTGCCAGATGCAGCTTGTCACGCTGGCCATGTGACCCGGAAGTGTCTTCGGACAGTGCTGGCCCCCGGCCTCTTAAGTGAGATGGGCGCACAACCCTAGAGTCTGTCAAGACTGGCCTGAACGGGCAGGGGTACCTTTACCTTTAGCATCCCATTGCACAATTGAGCAGGATACTTCGGCAAAAGATGTTGCAGCAGCTTCTAGGTTCAGGTGTCTCTCCTACACTTTTTTTTTTTAAAAAAGAAGAAGTGGACAGTATTAGAAAGGGTGGGACTGTCAGTATTCTTAGCCATAACAGCTGAGAAAGGACTGCCTCTCATCCCTGGGTAAATATGTAGGAACAAGTCTTTGGAGGGCGAGAGTTGGGACCCCCTCCCTCCCTCCAAATATTTTGCAAGCATCATTGCATTTACCTTTCCAAGCTTCTGTCCCATTAGCTTGAGAGCTAGAAACTTTAATCACCACCATTTGTTAAGCCAGCGAAACAAAACAAAAAGTCCTCTCCAAACCACCGCCGTAGTTCATCAAAACCCAGCCCAGTCCCCTTGGAGTAACCTCTGCGATCTTTAATAGCAAGCTCTGCTTCTAACGGGGAGGCAGCAGCGCCCTTTGTCCGCAGCGGTGGCGGCAAATGGACTGAGGCCGGGTGGGGGGGGGGCTGTAATCTACGATTATTATTATTATTATTTTTAATTTTGGCCTCTCATTTCCCTGCTGTCGGTCTTGGCCCATTAAAATTTCGCCTGGACGCTCCGCGATGGGAAGTGTAACCTTGTGGTTCTCGGAGCGTCAGCAACTCGCTCTGGTGCTGTTTACAGCCAGCGTTTGTCATCCCTTGGCGTGGGATCAGCTTTCTCCTTGAGTCCAGATGCTCGGTGACACGGCCGCCTCTCTCTCTCTCTCTCTCTCTCTCTCTCTCTCTCCCCCCCCCCCCCCGCCTGTGTCTCTCTGCTGCCCAATTTCCCCCCTCGATCCTTCAAGCACTTGTGGAATCTAAACAGCCTTTCCCCTCTCCCCTCCCTTTTTCTTTCTTGGTTGGACATTCTGCTCAAAGCAAAGAGTTTGGCTCTGCGTAAAAAGAAATATGGGGCGGAACTGCACTTGATCAGTGGAGACAAAAGCCTTTTCTCTTAGCAATAAGACTGTAGAAGCTGTATCTTTTGGGGGGCCTGGGTCTACTTTGCATAGAAATAGAAAACGGAGCATTAATTCTGCTTCCCCCCTTGATACCTGATTTAAGAAGGTCTTATTCGTTGCAATACCTGAAAAACTTGCTCGTTCTCTGCACGTTTCCAGGGGCAAAGCCAAACCTATGGCCCATGCAGCTGCATGGTGGTCGTTTACGCCTGGCAAGTTCCTGCAAAGTATGATTCTTATCTGGTTTTGATTGTATTTCAGGACCTATTATTGACCGCTCCATCGTGCTTCCGTGGTATCATGATCTTATTATCTGTAGAACTGTTTAAAGCCTCTGCAATAACCACTTCTCCTCTCTGCATCATTTTCCTTCTAATAAGTTGTAGACCATATGATTTCAAACATGAGGCAAGCAGTTGCTCGTTTCTGCACCTCTCAGACATCTGCATTGTTATATGTAATAAAGTAATTTCTTTTAAAAATGCAAACTTCTGATAAAGATCATAGGGAAAACGGACCTTGCCTTTATCGTTTATTGGAATGATAAAAGTGCAAGGCTTGGATCAATCCACATGCATTATTAGGGCTTAGATGATGTACAGATGATTGATCAATTGGACAGGAGTCGGAACAGTTATTGTTGCCATCTTTAAAGAGGGATTTTTTAAAAAAATGAAAACTATGAAGGGTTGGGAGTGAGGGCGAGATGAACGATGATACATACTTGTTCAGCGTATTATTTTCACGGTCTATATTTCTAATAAGAATTTTGGATTTCTTCTTATCCGTATGATATTTTATACACATGCACGTACTGGGTGAATGATAATTCAAGGCGTTGCAGATAAATATGCAATTGTGTACAAAAATACTACATAGATAAGAATCGTTATTATTAAGAATAGTAAATAAATTTACTATTTATGGTAAATAAATAAATAAGGTTCTGCACCCAGCTCCATACATATTCCACCTATGTAGATAATACAAATTTGATGATGTTTGCATTATGATAAGTTTGCAGGGCCTGTAGGAGATGAGTCGTTGTGCGTGTGTGCAGAACCTTGTAAAAGAGTGCCTAAAATGATCAAGAAGTTGTTGTTGTTGTTGTTATTTAATTACCGTATTTTTTGCTCTATAAGACTCACTTTTTCCCTCCTAAAAAGTAAGGGGAAATGTGTGTGTGTCTTATGGAGCGAATGCAGGCTGCGCAGCTATCCCAGAATCCAGAACAGCAAGAGGGATTGCTGCTTTCACTGCACAGCGATCCCTCTTGCTGTTCTGGCTTCTGAGATTCAGAATATTTTTTTTTTGTTTTCCTCCTCCAAAAACTAGGTGCTTCTTGTGGTCTGGTGCGCCTTATAGAGCGAAAAATACGGTAATTAAATTTGATGCATCGTTCCTGTAAAGAAATACAAAAGTATTTGGGGCTTTTAGGGGTTATTCACCATTCTCAGAATGATTTAACTATCAGGCCCTCTTCCCAGGGAATTCTGGGTATTGAAGCTCTGTGACAGGAGATGGGGGCGGGGTCTCTTCGCAATTCTCGGCACCTTTAACAAACTACAGCTCCCAGGAGCCTTTGCAGGAAGCCATGACAAAGTGGTGTGATACTGCTTCAAATGTGTAGTGCATGTGGGGCCCACAGTGTGCCCTGATGTGACAGCCCTCCTGATATTTGAAGAACTTTAACTTTCTTTTCTCCAACGAAGCATACCGTATTCTTCTCAACTGCTCCTCATCCTACTTGGTTTGCTAAAGCCCCTCTCACCACCAAGCTTGCTTTTATTTTGACCCGCACCACCAGCCTTTTCTAGACCTGATGGAATCTCTCCCGGCATTCAAAACCCACAGGAACCCGCCTGAAGGAATGCAAGGCCATTATAAGCCCATTAGGGTTACTGCTTGCCCAGAGGTCGCTGAGCTGATAGCTTCTCTCTGGCTGACAGTCCTAAATTATCCTGACTAATGTTTGACTGGGGGCTCTGGGTTAGTTGCCCACTGACTCCAACTGTCTGGGAATCCCCGCACCGATCGGAAAATATATATAGACTTTTAGAGGCTCGCTGGTCCTCTCTCTGGACTGTTCAAAGTGAACCTTGGGGAAAATATTATGCAGAGAACTTAAAAATAAATAAAAATGTGGAGCTTGGTTTCGTTGCAGAAGGGAAGGCCTGCAGCCCAGTGGTGGAGCATCCATCCACCTTGCCTACAGAAAGCCCCAGGTTCCTTGCAGCATTTCCAGGTAGGTCTGGGAACGACTCTGCCTGAAATCCTTGCGGAGCCACTGCCTGTCAGTGTAGACCGTACTGAGCTCAGTGGGCCAATGGCCTGCGTCCGTAAGAGGCAGCTTCCTATGTTTCTATGAAATGTTGGGAAGGTAGACTGTGGAACTCACTTCCACAAGAGGCAGTGATGGCCACCAGCCTGGATGGCTTTAAAAGAGGATTGGGCAAATTCACGGAGGGGAAAGCTCTCAGTGGCTACTAGTCACAGTGCCTGTGCTCTGCTGACATCGCCAGAGGCAGCGATGCTCCTGAACATCAGTTGCTGGAAACCACAGGAAGGGAGGGTGCTCTGGTGTCAATGTCCTTCTTGAGAGTTTTGCAATGGCATATGGTTGGCCACTGTGAGAAGACGATGCTGGCCTAGGATGGGCCTTTGCTCCAGTCCAGCAGGGCTCTCCTTTATGTGTTCTCAAAGCTGTTCTCGGGAGCTCAGGGCTGTGCCAAGCAGACGAGCCCATCTCTGCAATGGTGTGGACTAGAAACTTACAGGGAGTTGGTGGGTGGGGAGGGAATAGGGTTTGTAGAAAGCCCCCTTGCAGTACATGCTAAAGTCGCTTAGCTCTCTGCATTGCACGCCCACCATCAGAACGACGGAATATGGTTTTTCCGTCTTGTGCCAACTTCTTTTCATCGGCTGTTTGGAGAACGCATTAATTTGTCAAACTGTTTTCTGTGATGCTTGACCTCTTGGTGGAGTTCTGAGCTGAATCCTTCTTCTTTTCCTTTCTTTCTTGGTTTTGTCTATTTACTGCTGACTCTGTTCATCGAGTGGCTTTTCTTTTTCTTTTTTTTGCCCCTTCACCCTCCCTTCCCTGTGGTCCGTGCAAAATGCACTCTTTTAATCTGTCGATTCCTTTTAATGTGTTGACCTGGACAAATTCATGCGCGCGCCCTGTCCGCGGATGCAAATGTACTTACCGAGGGAGCATGTTTAAAGGGGAACTGTCAGCTCTGCTTAACTCGCCTGGCCTCAGATCAATAGCAGCGCTTCCTTGAAATTCCCCGCGCATCCCGACAAGACGTTGTAATTGAATGCAATCCGTCCCTGCCTCCTCCTACCTTGTACAAAGGTATGGCTGACAAAGGTATGTTAGGGCAGCCCTTGCCATGGGGGGGACTGCATGCCGCTGGCTTGAGCACCAGTGTGGTGCAGTGGTTAGAGTGTCGGACTAGGACTTGGGACACACCAGGTTCAAATCCCCACCGTGTCACAGAGCTTGCTGGGTGCGGCCTTGTGCCAGTCATTGCTTGACCCACCTCGCAGGGTTGTTGTGGGAATTAAATGAGGAGGGGGGGAACAATGCATGCCACCTTTCAGCTCCTTGGAGAAAAGGGTGGGACATAGATTCAATAAGTAAATGAATGAAATGTTACCCGTGGAGGCCTTCAGACTTGCCTGTGTAGATTGGTGCCACCCACCTGAAACTGCCCATTTGGAGAATTGGCTGTTTTCACTGCACACATGGGAATCCACCTGGCCCCCATTTGTGTGAGTATCTCTGTTCATTGCAGCTTGCGAGGGGTCCAGGGATCCCATGCTATACACTGCTTGCCCTATAGAGGGCAGCAACCGCCCATGGTTCTGAGGGAGACCGGCCCCTAAAACTTCTCATGTCTTTTGTGGGATTCCTAAAAAGTCTTCCCTTTGTCGTAGGGCTCCTTCTGTACTTCAGCGCTGCTTTAACTCATGCCATGGCATGATTCCCCTTTCACTTTTACCTTCTCCTCTGCCCTTTTATCAACAGCTGGATCCTATAGCCCTTGCTTGAGAAGACTGACTTTATTGGGTCTGTTATGCTTCCCTGCCCCTTTCCTTCCTTTTGTCCTTGCCTCCTACGGCATTAACTTCTTTATTTTTAATTTATCTACAGTGCCTGATTGATTTTGTTTAAGCTGCTTTATAAAGAAAGGTAATAGATCTGTACCATCACAAACCCTGGTTCGCGCTAATCGGGGTTCCTCCTAACCAGGGTTTGCAAAATACCCAGACTTGAAACACTGGTTAAGATGGGAAACTGGGTACATAAGAAGAGTCCTGTTGCTGAATTAGGCCAGTAGCCCAAGCAGTCCCAGCATCCTGTTCTCACAGTGGCCAACCAGAGAATGCTCTGGTACAGAGAGAATGCTGGATCAAGGAAGGGGGAATTCAGACCTCAAAGGCAGCCATCCAACCATGTCCTGGTGTTAATCTCTTAACTCAGGAATGGGGAACTTTTGACCCTCCAGAAGTTGCTGAACTACAACTCCCATCAGCACCTGCAAGCATGGCCAATAACCTGGGATCATGGGAGTTTGCTGTGGTTAGGCAGGTGGTGTTACAGCAGAGGGACTGGAGGGTCAGGCAAGCTGGGTGAGCACCCTACAGAATTCTGCTTCTCTGTGCTTCTATTTTAGAGACGGCCATCAGTTTGCTACCTCCCATTTAAAAACACTCCTTTCTTCCTCTTCCCCTCTCAATTCAGTCACCCTTCCTTTTTCTTTTTCCTTAGACAGGCTCTACATATTTAGCTCATTTAATCTTCGCCTCATAAGTCAAGGCTGTAATTGATAGCCCTGTCATGAAGAGGGGGGCGTGGGGGGCACGCGTTACTCTGGCGGATAGCATGCTTTGCATGCAAAGGTCCCTGGTTCAATCCCCGGCATCTACAGTTAGGGCTGGGAAAGACGCCCCATCCCTGATTTGAGACCCTAGAGAGCTGCTTCCAGTCAGTGTAGGCAATACTGAGCTAGATGGAGCTCTGTGCAAAGCAGCTTTCTGTGCTCCTTAGGGGTGCAGTGCTTTTGGGTGCAGCCACTTTGCTGCAATTGAGAATTATCATCTGCGCCTTCCACCACATCCCTCCTTGGTGTTCGGACACTACCTTTCTCAAACCCTCAGCTGCCTTGGTCCCCTTGTAACAGTGGCATCATCATCATCATCATCATCATCTGTATATAGGGCACTCATGTTCAAAGCACTCTGCGGTGCATTGGTTCAGATCGCATCACCTCAGCAAGGTCCCATTGTAGATTACAGCAATTTAAAACAGCTAAAAACTTACTACCTCCCCCAAAATAGGGTGGGTCCCGAAAACACGCAACTCAGCCATCAAAGACCAGCGTAAAAAAGGTTTATGCTAATCGGGTGGCGCTGTGGGTTAAACCACAGAGCCGAGGACTTGCTGATCAGAAGGTCGGTGGTTTGAATCCCCGCGACGGGGTGAGCTCCCGTTGCTCGGTCCCTGCTCCTGCCAACCTAGCAGTTCGAAAGCACGTCAAAGTGCAAGTAGATAAATAGGTACCGCTCTGGCGGGAAGGTAAACGGCGTTTCTGTGTGCTGCTCTGGTTCGCCAGAAGCAGCTTAGTCATGCTGGCCACATGACTCAGAAGCTGTACGCCAGCTCCCTTGGCCAAAAAAGCGAGATGAGCGCTGCAACCCCAGAGTCAGCCACGACTGGACCTAATGGTCAGAGGTCCCTTTACCTTTACCTTTAGATGCAGCCCATGGTCTTGCTGTGAACGCTAAACTCCTTACAAGCAACCCTGCAGAGGAGATGCATTGCAGGCTTCATTGCAGAAGGAGCAGTTGCGGAGAAGCGACTTGTCTGTTCAGGATAAAGTGAGCCCGGTGGCTTCTAAATCAAAAGTCTGTCTAGTCCAGCATTCTTGCAGTCAAGACCTCACAGTAGTAGGCCAAGGTTTAAATGTTCATTTGATTGTCCTTGAATCTTCCTGCCACACTTTCCATCCTCTCCTGCCACACCAGTGTGGTGTGCCACACTGAGAACCACTATACTAGATCGTCTGGTCCAGTCTACTCTCTCCTGCCCTCTGGACACTCTCTAGGCTACACCCCTTTTCCCCAGGCCACGCCCCCCACCAACCCTGCTCTGCTCCCTTCCTGAGCCTTTTGCCTGACTAGAATGCATCCTTGAGCTTTTACCTGCCTGGGTGGAGGATAGAGAGTAAATTTTAACATTTTCTTGCCCCACACAGTTTTGCTTGTGGCCCCTGGAAGGTTGCTTAGACGGTAATGTGGCCCTCTGTCTGAAAACAGTTCCTCACCTCTGGTCTAGTTCCACTTGGGTCAATAAAGGCATGCTGTATCTGGCTCACATGATAAATTTGGGCCACCTTTCTCTTGATGCTCAGCAACCGCCAAGGAAGCCTGTTGCTCCTTTGTCCCCCAGCTGATCCAGAAGTGAGCAGAGTGGGCATTTCTGTCCTCCCTTTTCTCAGACTCAGAATTTGGTAATTACAAAAAGGACGGGGAACTTGTTTTCCAGCTCAAGGCCTACATAGGCAACATATGGGAAGCCACTTACCAGTGGTGGATGGGGCCGGAGGCAAAAGTGGGCAGAGCAACGGATGAGGCTTTGCACAATATGTTACATTGCAGCCATAGTGATGTCAGTCATTTCTACATCTACACACCCACACACAAACACACATACAGTGGTAAAGGTAAAGGTAAAGGTACCCCTGCACGTACAGGCCAGTCTTGACAGACTCTGGGGTTGTGCGCCCATCTCACTCAAAGAGGCCAAGGGCCAGCGCTGTCCGAAGACACTTCCGGGTCACGTGGCCAGCGTGACATCGCTGCTCTGTTGAGCCAGAGCCGCACATGGAAACGCTGTTTACCTTCCCGCCAGTAAGCGTTCCCTATTTATCTACTTTCACTCGGGAATGCTTTCGAACTGCTAGGCTGGCAGGCGCTGGGACCGAACAGCGGGAGCGCACCCCGCCGCGGGGATTCGAACCGCCGACCTTTCGATCGGCAAGCCCTAGGCACTGAGGCTTTAACCCACAGCGCCACCCGCGTCCCTAGTTCCACTTGGAACTAGCGCCACCCGCGTCCCTAGTCCCATACAGTGGTACCTTGGGTTAAGTACTTAATTCATTCCGGAGGTCTGTTCTCAACCTGAAACTGTTCTTAACCTGAAGCACCACTTTAGCTAATGGGGCCTCCTGCTGCTGCCGCACCACCGGAGCACAATTTCTTAAGAAACTACACTTCCCATGATTCTTCAGTGGAAGCCATAGCTTTTTCAAGTGGTGGGATATTGCTTTCAATATACAGTGGTACCTCGGGTTAAGTACTTAATTCCTTCCGGAGATCCGTTCTTAACCTGAAACTGTTCTTAACCTGAAGCACCACTTTAGCTAATGGGGCCTTCCGCTGCTGCCTCGCCGCCGGAGCACGATTTCTGTTCTCATCCTGAAGCAAAGTTCTTAACCTGAAGCACTATTTCTGGGTTAGTGGAGTCTGTAACCTGAAGTGTATGTAACCCGAGGTACCACTGTACGCTATATCAATCTCCAACCAGGCAAGGAACAGACCTGATCAAAAATCGCACAAGGCAGGCCACTGACAGGTGTGGTCTGTGGGGGGCAGGGCAGGCCCGAGGTGAGTGCCGAGGGCCAGATGGAAAGGTATGGAGGGCCACATTCAGTCGCCTGGCTGAAGGACTCCCACTCTGGTATTACAATGTAGTCACTGATCAGCAGCACGGACAGACTGTTCTAGGGGCCAGCCATGATGTTGCACTGAGGCCCTGCAACATTCTCAGTCGCCTACGGGGCATGGGAGCAGATGAAGTGGTGAGTTGCATGTTGCCAGTGGCGTAGCGTGGGGGGTGCAGGGGGGGCCGGCCGCACCGGGCGCAACATCTGGGGGTTAGGGTTAAGGGACGCAAATCCACGGGTTAGGGGGCGCAAATCCATGGGTTAGGGGGCGCAAATCCACGGGTTAGGGGGCGCAAATCCACGGGTTAGGGGGCGCAAATTACTTGCCTTGCCCCGGGTGCTGACAACCCACGCTACGCCACTGCATGTTGCAAAAACCGTCTACCGGTTGCTGGAGGTTTCTGCCCTACGAGGCTCGTCGCCTTGAAACTTCCTGTGTGTCTTGCTATGGGGGATAGAGTGGGGGTGGGAGCTGGACAGAGACTGGTCGTGGGGGGGGGGGGGAATCCCCGTCCGCTTTCTGGAAATGGGAGGCGGGCAGCACTCTCGTGCCCTGCGAGCTTTCCCTCGCTCTCCAAAGCATTACATGTATTACTGCAAAGCACGCAGCAGAAAGAAAGGGAGCGTTTTATGAAAGGGGGTAGCAGAGGAAACATTATGGCCAAGACCTTTTATAGCTTTTCCCATTATTATGGTTTAAATCTTGACGTGGTCTTTATTTGCAGTGACAGTGGGACCAGTAAAGAGGAGAGGCTTTTTCCGCCTCCCTCCCCCACAACCTCATGCCTCCCTCTCTCCGTCTTCCTCCTTGTTCTCCTGCCGAATTTCCCACGCAGGGATATAGATCATAAAAAGCTTGCGAGCGGACTTTGCGGTCCGTCTGACACCAGCTTCCTTCTCTCCCCACCCTCTTATGTCGCGGAAGTTACAAGCAGGGCAAATCGCTCCCGCGGATGTCTGAGATGTGCACGGAAGTTTTCATTATCGTAAAAAGCGTCGCTGCCTGAGTTTTCAAGCCCATTGTCAGATGGGAGTGTTTTGCTCTGTAAATAGTCCAGGAAGCCTTTTCAAAGGAAGAATTGGGGGTCCAGGATGGAGTCCCCCACCCCACCCCGCATAGGTAAAGTTTGCTGGGTAGTATTTCTTTTTTTTTTTTTAGGTGCTTCAAATGAACAAGGACAGAAAAGGGATGCGTTGAATTTTAGTAGGACAATCTCACCTGTCTGATAATATTTTCACCTTCAACATTCAAAAAAGTCCCCCATTTGAAATTGATAGAAAACCCATATTATGTGATTATTATTATTTTTTAAACAGACATACATACAGGATTCTGGTTATTCACCCAGCAGATAATATATAAGGTTATATGGTTAGCAAATTGCAGACTAATAAAAGCCTAAAATACAGGGATTAAAACATACTAGTATTATGTTTTGTTACACACGCAGAAACGCACACACAACCCCCTCAATAAAGGCTCAGTGTTTTCCTTCATTGAGAATCAAGGTGTTTTTTCACTTAAAAAAATAATATCAGAAGTTTTACAGTTGTATTTATTTATTTTTTAGTGTAGTGAAACAGATAATGTACATCTGTGTCCAATTACAAGACAAATAGTAATGATGTAATATGGGAGATGTTTTTTCCTCTGTCCATTAATATATTTTTTTTATAATACATAAAATTTTTGGATAAAGCTAGAGGTAGTATTTCACTTGATACAATCAATGGCTAAAAACATAAGCGAAAAGCATAGGTCACTACAAAAACTGGAAAGTTGTGGACAAAGTTTTTGCTGGACCTTTGAGGATCTCTTAAGACTTATCTCTATACTTGCCTTTGACTTTCTCACGAAGGTTGTCTGTGTGTTTTAAGCATTGGTCTGCTTTGGTTAAAATCTGGTGATTTGGAGTGGGCTGTTTTGTTTTTTATGAGCAGCTGGTTTCTTAATATTTTATCTACAAGTATCTTTATTGCATTTCCCCCCTCTTTAAGTGCCAGTTGCCTGGGGGGGGGGGGAGAGAGAGAGAGTTTGCTCTCAAAGGCAGCATTGAAATATTTTCCATCAGGGGTGGGTGCCGACTTCAAGCTTGCCTGATTCTACTTCTGTGTGCCTTGCTTCTACTAGAACTCAAAAGATCCACCCAATCAGAGATAGGTAGAGAAGGCCCACCACTAGAGTGAATGAACTGGGTGCTTCTGAGCACATTCTGTACCCAGGACTGAAGCAAATTCATAGTTCTTTTCACTCTTATTTACCGTAAAATTTCAAACGGACGATGAGCAGAATTGCGCCTACCTATGAATACGCGGCACATTAGTATGAAAGGATTCTAATTCGCGAGGGTCAAGTATTTTTTGCAATCAGCCAAAAACTTGGAGGAAGTCTCCTTTCCTCATTGCATAATTATCCTCCAGGTAAGCCATAAAGATGGTAGAATCTGATAACCTTGCTGGAAGTTTAGAACTTAGTGTCTATTAGGCATGGTTGGATCTATCAATATTGGGTTCTCTCATTTTTTCCAATCTGAAGTTCAGTTTCTTACATTTTTCTATATCTGTTTGCAAATTCATTTATTTTAGTCCACATGAAAATTAGTCAAGTTTTTAGTGCAAAATTTAACCCAGCAAACACATTTTTTGTATGTTGTTTTGCCCAAATAGGCACATTTCTGTAAAACAAATTTCCCGAATATTATGCATTTTTTAAACAAAATATTCTTTTCTCATTTACACACATTTTCTTTGTTAGCATTGCTCGGCTGGAGAACTGCATTTCAAAACCAAGTCCAAATTTTAGAGGCTAGGGCTATGTTATTCATGTATTGTTTCTGAATGTACAAATTGATGGGTTTCTTTTTAAATGCCAACCAAATCAAATTTCTCCTCCATTGCTAATGAGGATGCTGTTGTCAGTGACATGGGTTTCCTGGAATATTTTGAATGGGAAAACTTCTTCTATGCCAATTTAAAGGAATTTGCAGCAAGGAATTTTCAGTTTGCATCAGATAATTTTCTGATGCTCTAATATTTGGCATTGTTATTTCACTTTTATTTAGTAAACAAAGCTAAAAATTCTGTATCTATTGATTTTGCTTAATATTGTAATTGGCGCCTGTTCATTGGTACTGCTGAACTTAGGCAGCAGAAATTTTTCAGAGAGAAAATAAAGTAGTGGAAGAATTTCTTCCCCACACCTCATGCTATCATGCTAGAGAACTGTGTGTCACTCACAGTGAAGTGATCCTGGAATGAGAAATCTTGAGGGAATTTCAGGAAAATTTTCTGTTCAGGATACCTTCCTGACAAAATCTATGACGCCTTCTTTCATTGCAACACAAGCCTCTTGCTCTAGGTCTGTCACATCAGAACAGCTCATCTTGATTGGGATTCTACTCTTTAAAAAAGCAGCCAGCAGCAAAAAACGTCACAGGTTTGTCGAGGAGAGACGCTGGCAATTCTCAGCCAGAACTGGACTTCTCTCCAACTTAATTGCACAGCTGTACTAATGGCAGGCTGGTAAATAGCGGCTCGCCCAGGGCGAAGAGTGGCTGCCTGCAGGCGAGCCGGAACAAATTCCCTGCGAATTGGGTGAGAGTGGCTTCTTTCTTCCTTAAAAGATTTATCTCCTGTCTGTCAGCGGAAGCGTTTCTGCTCCCTGGGGTTTGATTTTAAAAACAATAGCAATTAAAGCACTAAAACTGGGGAAGGGATAAGATGAAGGTGCAATTAAAAGCAGCAGAAGCAGTCAAGCAAAGGGCAGTCAGAGGGAACCAATTCAAATAATTAAAAAATAAAAGGGGAAATTGGGGGGGGGGGGGAGAGTAGTCCTTGCCCAAGGCTGAAAGGATATGCAAGGAGGTACCAGGAAAGCCTCTCTGGGGAGAGAGTTGCAGGGGTAGGAAGTCCATAACTGTGCGGTTGCTGCCTGCCCAATCTCAGAAGTGGGGGGGGCGGGCACCCAAGGAAGAATCCTTCTCCTATTATTATTAATAATAATAAAATTATTTATTTATACCCCGCCCTTCCCAGTTTAAAAACCGGACTCAGGGCAGCTGACAGCTAATATAAAGCATTGATTAAAATGTAACTTTAAAACAGCGTAAAACAGCATAAAATACAACATAAAATGCAGCATCAATATCAATAAAATTCAAAAATTCAGGGGTCATTTTTGGGGGGAAACAAAACAAAAACACAAAAACCCCAGTCAGTAGACAAAAAATGATTATCATCACATTCATTGCTTCCAAGGATCTCAAGGTGGGGTACATGGTTCTCCCCCCATTTCATCTTTATAACAACTCTACATGGTAGGCTACGTCTCTGTGTGTGTGTGTATTCCCGTCCGGGTCCTGGCACATTTGTGACTGGGGAATCCAGGTTGTTTTGGCACAAGTGACTTGCATGAGTTGCTCTTGAAATCACTGATAAATGCTGGTCTCCTAAATGTTTTGAAACCGTAAAAAACAATAAAACAGGTGTGCATAGGTATTAAATGTGCTTTGTGCTAGTAGCTTTTGTGGATTCGTTTGGGTGGGTGACTAATGACTTTACATAGGAGATAAGTTACCCGCCAGCCTGAAAAGAAACTTCTCCTGTGTTCATCACCCATAATAATAATAATAATAATAATAATAATAATAATAATATTTGTATTGCCTGTTGCCATGCTTGTAACAGAAGTCAAATTGCTCCTTCAGGTGGTACATCCTCTCCCCTTTTCTGTTTAGCAGACTAAATGGTCTTCTGTCATGAGCTGCCCATTTAAGATCTCCTACCCCCCAAGAAAGGAGTCAGCCCTGGATAAAGACTATAGTTCAAAGTGAGAGCATCTGCCTTGCACACACAGGTTTAATCTCCAGGTAGGAGATGGAATAAGACTCTACCAAAGCCCTGGAGACCCGCTGCCAGTCAAAGCAGGCAATACTGAGATGGGTGGACACAATGGCCTGACTCTGCACAAGGCAGCTTCTTATCTTCCTATGATCATGCGCAGACCCTGTTCACGTCCCCGGACGTCACTGGTAGCGGGCAGGTCCTCCACAGCAACTCTCCGTCTCCCTCCTCTTGCGAGCCGACCAAGGGTGCTGCCAACTCTTCCATTTAGCTGGCGATCCCGTGCATCCCTTAAAAGGGAAGGTTTTAATCTAGCTGGCTGCTACCAAGTGTTAAAACAGGAGTTCTTTTATTTATTTTTAGCTGATGTGCCCCATTGAGTGTTTGCTGAGGGTTGCCTTCTTGCCTTCCCTCCGCCCTCGTTCCTTTCCGGGGACTCTGTCGGCTGCCCGAAAAGCCCACCACGGCGGGGCCCAGCCGCTTCCCCTCCTGGCTCGGCGAGCTGTCATCTCGCCCGCAATGGTTGCAGAAAAGGATCTGTATTTAAACAGCAGAGCAGCCTTGGGATCTCCCAAGCAGGGTATTAATGCTAATTCATCCGCTCGCCCCCCTGCCGCGCGCGTTATTTGTTTAAATCTGTAGAATCCCACGGTGCGTTTATATCCTCGCCAGAGTGAGCCTTCGTTCCCTGTAATTATTTAACATTATATGCTGATATAAATTGTAACAGTTAAAGAATGGTAATGAGTAAGCCCGTTTGGGAGGGAGGGAGGAAAACACAAACTTAACCTTAGAAATGGCAGAGTCAGCTCTCTTAAAACAGCGCCCAGGAACTTTGCAACAACAACATTTCCCCCTCCCCGACACTTTTATTTTTTCTCCCCCCACCCTCCCTCTTTTGTCCGCTTCCATAAGATTGAGCCGTTGATCATGTTACAGGGAGGCCGAGAGAAGCTGAGAAATTGCACTGAGCTACGAACCTCCCCTTAAGAGTTGGGAACATAGGAAGCTGCTTGGTCCACTTAGCTCAGTACTGTCTACACGGACCGGCAGCGACTCTCCAAGGTTTCAGATAGGGAGTCTTATTCCATCTCCTATCTGGGGTTGAATCCGGGAGGATAGAAGCTCTGCCACTGAGCCAGAGTTTCCCCCAGGGCTGGCTCCCTTCACCGTGAAGGTAGGAAATCTTTAACAGCGGTAGCTAGTAATAGAAGAACATTCTGTTTTTCTAAACAGAAAAGGGGAGAGAAGGTACCACCTGCAACTAGTTTGATCTCTGTTACAAGCATGACAATAGGCACTAATTATACAATGGGGGGGATGGGGGACTGTAAAGGACCTTTTCAAACCAGCGGGAAATTACCTCCCATGTACACAAGCCATTAGTCAGCCTTCCAAATAAATCCACAAAAGTTACTCATAGACACACACGCACACACTGCCACTTGTGCAATACGTAGGTTGCCGGCACGCCATTGGACCCAGCAGAGTCGGCTCCTCCGCTCTCTGCAGGGTGTTCTGCCGCTGTGGTGTTTTTGTTGCAAGACAAATGAAAGCAGAGGTTAACCTTACAATCCGTCAAAAGGTGTGTGGTGTTGGCTTCTGCCACCCCAATCACCAGCCACTTAAAATACATCCTTTTTAAAGAAAACAAAAACCCACAAAGGTTTGTATCCACTGTTAGGCCTACTTAGAGAAGACCCATTGAAATGAATGGGCACGGCTAACTTTGGTCCGTTAAATTCATGGCTAACTTTGGTTCTGCTTTGAGCAGGGCTTAGTTGGATAAGGTAAGGTTACCAGACGTCCCCGTTTCCCGGGGACAGTCCCTGGATTTACAAATCAGTCCCCATACAAAATCAGTTGAAGTTGAAAAGTGTCCCTGGATTCATTGAAAACAATCTGGTAACCTTAGGATAAGGTCCTTCCTGAAGATGTTACGCTGCGTCAGATCATTGGTTTATCTAGCTCAGTATTTCCTACAATGACCAGTAGCATCTCTCGAAGGTTTTGGGGAAGGAGTCCTTTGCGCACCTTACCCCTGTCTGAACCTGGGTCACACCTGCACTTAACATTTCAAAGCACATTTAACATGCACATGGCTTCCCCCCCCCCCAAAAAAAATAATAATTCTGGGGACTGTAGTGTGCTTGTCACTGAGCTACCATTCTTATCACCCTAAACAAATAACAGTTCTCAGAATTTGGTTGGGAGAAGCCACATGTGTTAATTGTGGGCTTTTTTTTGTTACACTACACCCTCAAACCGCTCCCCCCCAAAAGAAAACTTATGACCATATTATTTTTGTTAGAAAACCAAAACTGTTCTATCTCAGCTTGGGGTACATAAGAATAATGATCTGTTTGCAGCGAACAGGTACGCAAACAGGAGAAAAAAGGAGGAATGAGTTGTCTGGAGGGGAGCAGCTGTCAAAAGGGAAAGGCACTGTGCACTTCGAAAGAAACTCATGCACCCTCCCCTGTTTCTGAAAGGAGGAGAGAGCGAGATCGTTGAGGTCTGGAGCAAAAGCTACTGCGAGATTTGCAGAGTGCAGCGTGATGGTCGGTCGAATTGCTTTGGCAGGCTGGACCAGTGCCAGCCTTCACCACAATTCATACTGTGTCAGTTTAATAAATGCACTACTTAAATTATGAAATTACAAAAGAAAAAAGAGAATGCACTTATTCAGACTCTTAATACATTAAAAATAAGGCATTAAAACACTAGCTTTCTCTCCCCCCCAACCCCGCTCCCTCCCTCCCCCTCCCCTCCTTTCCAGAATCAATAATGAACAGGAAGGCTTGTAGACATTAACAGTCATGGACATTCAAACTCTTATACATAAATTATCTGAGAAAAATGCACATAAGACTTGAATAATGTAAATACATTAATGCATTTAATAATTTAAACATTAAAGCGTAGGCAGGAATTCGCGGCAGAGGCTGTTCTGAGATAAGGAACGGCCCTGGAAGTTGCGTGTCCCAAGATCGATGGCCAGTTTCCCCTTGAGAAAAGTCTCGGGTGGGGTGGGGTGCGGGAGTCGTGCGGCGAGAGTGACCGCTTGTCCAAAGCAATCCCAGGACGTCCACCATTTTTATCTTCCGTCTTTGTTTTGCGGCGCCCCCGCCAGCGCAACCTATCCTTCACCGTAGCAAGCACAATTCTCCTCTGAAGGTGCGCCAAAGTTCTTAAAATTCCTCTGTGTTCCGACTTCATCTTGTCGTTCCAAGGAGATAATAGTGAAACCCACCCAGAATGTTGTGTCTTTGTCAGGCCAACTATGCGCCATGCGTTTATAGCAGCATGAGACCTCGTTAAGTAGTCATGGCTTCCCTTGAAGAATCCTGGGAACGGTATTCTGTTAAGGGTTCTGAGAGTTATGAGGAGGTTGCTGTTTCCCCTCCTTAGAGCTGCCGTTCCCAGAGTTTAATAATCAGACCCTCTTCCCCTGGGGACTCAGGGAATTGTAGCCCTGTGAGGGGAATTAGGGACCTCCTCACAACTCTCAGCACCCTTAACAAACTACAGCTCCGAGGAGGATTGTTTGGGGGAAGCCACAGCTGTTTAAAGTGGGTTAACAGTGCTTTAGATGTCTTTAAAGTTCGAAGAGACCTCTCAGATCATTTAGTCCAACCCACAGGAATCTTTTCTACAACGTGGGGCTTGAACCCCTGACGCTAAGATTAAGAGTCTCATGCTCTACCAAGAGGAAATGCTTCCTTTTTGTCTCTCCTGAATTCCATTGGATGCCTGCAAATTCTGGTGTTATGAGAGAGGGAGAAAAATTTTCATATATGGTGTGCATAATTTTATAGATGCATATCATGTCGCCTTGTACTTGCCTTTTCTCTAAGCTTAAAAAGTCCCCAAATGCTGCCAGGGCCTGAGAGCAACAGCAAATCTCCCTGTAGAGACCAAAGCTTCAGTTCCCTCAGACTCTCGGGATTTACTGGATTGTTAAGGCCTCTGTTGCCCTTCGCACTTTGCCGATAAAAATGCAGAGAGAGTAGTCATGTCAGAGCTTGCCCTGAGAGAGCCTAGCTTTGGGTTGGGTACGGGTATATAATCGCAACAGGGATAGTAATTTTCACAACGCCCAAAATGGTCTGCAGCCTTACCATCCTGATTGATTGGCTTCTTAGGAAGTTTGGGGGATTGGCCGCTTAGACTTTCAACTAGCATTCCCTAAATGAGGTTCCCTCAAGATGCTTCGGACATCATCCTCCATGTGCTGCCTGGGTCTGATGGGAGTTGTAGCCCCATAACATATGGAGGGCACCCGGTTTGCGAAAGGCTGCTGAGTACCTTACCTTGGTCTGCGGGTCCAAGTCAGGATGGCTGGCACAGCAGAGCAGATCTGCCTTCCTGGTTCTCGTCCATGGTTTCCTGCAAGAGCTGAGCAGCGCAACCAAACTCTGAAGGTGGGGCTTGCTTGGGAATCGGAAAGACCTAGACCTGCAAACTTACCAGAGGGCCGAAGTTCTGAAATCCAGGTATCGGCAGTTCAAGACCGTGGCCTGACGCCAGCTCCCATTCTGGTAGGAATGTATATGGGAAAGGAATGTAGCTTAGTGGTTAGCACCTGCTTGGCATGCAGAACATCCTGCATCCAATTCCCGGCATCTCCAGTTAGGGCTGGGAGAGACAGTGAGAGAGCCATTGCTGGTCAGTGCATGAGGCAGCTTCCTATGCTCCTGTTGAAACCAGCCTTTTTGTTCAGAACAATGAGGACTAGAATCTTGCTGCTTTGTTTTTGGGGAACGGGTTGTAGCTTAGGGATCGATTGCTGCCTGCAGGAGGTCCCAGGTTTAATCCCCTACATCTCCAGGTAGATCTGTCTGTCTTGCATAGCTCTCCAAGGGAAAGGGTCACCGGCTGGGTGAGCCTTTTGCTGGGTTTCCTTTGAGTGTGCAACCCCCCCCCCATCGTCCAGGTTCACGCAGCCAGCGGGGAGCCTGGCGCAACCCAGAGCGGGGCAGAGAAGGCCCCTAATCTCATCAGAAGTGCTCTTAGCCCGTGTACGCAGAGGCCACTGAGCCGAAATGGCATCTAGACGGCCTCAGCCCTGATCGAATCACTCATTGGAAGTCCACCTAATTAAAATAGAGCTTCATTTTTCTGAGCCGTTGTTTGGCAGGAATTCGAAACGGGCCTAACCCAATTTCTGCGTGTTTATGAGCCCTTTATTATATCAGAAGTACTTTTCTGTAAATGTACAGGGCCAGTGGTAAATGAATTGATCTCCAAGCATAGATGCACTGTGGACTAGCTAACGATTTCTCTTTCTGATTTCCCTCCACTCAGTGGACTGACTGAGCTACGCTGGATGGGTTGCTGGGACTTGTTTTCTTTCTTCACCTTCCTCTTTCTCTCCTCCTCTTTCGTAGGAAGCTGCCTTTTACCGAGGCAGGCGCTTGGTCCATTGAGCTCAGTATTGTGAACACTGAATGGCAGCAACCCTCTGGGATCTCAGCCAGTGAATCTTTCTGTGCCCCACCTGGAGATGTTGGGGTTCTTCTATCCTACTGGGGTAGCTCAGTCATTAGAGCATGAGTCTGAGCCCCACAATGGGCAAAAGATTCCTGCATTGCAGGGGGTTGGACTAGATGACCCCTGTGGCCCCTTCCAGCTCTACAATTCTATGATTCTGCATGGAAGGTGGATCACGGGAAGCTACCTTATACCTAATCAGACCCTTGGTATTGTCTACACCAGTGTTTCTCAAACTTGGGTCTCCAGCTGTTGTTGGATTACAACTTCCATCATCCATAGTGGTCAGGGATGATGGGAGTTATAGCTCAACAGCAGTTGGAGACCCAAGTTTGAGAAACACTGGTCTACAGCTGACTGGCAGCATCTCTCCAAGGATTTTAGGCAGAGGACATTCCCACACTTTCTTGGAGATCGAACCGGGAACCTGCCTTACAGGGTTTTTGCAACTATCACAAACATGATAATGACTGTAAAGCACTTTGAATGCTCGAATGTACAATACTTTATTTTAGGTTCGTTTGCATATTTAAAATCACTTATCTAATGCCTTTCACCAGAATGGCAGTTTAGAAAAAAAGCAGCAAAATAAAACCATACAGCTGCAACAAATTAAAAAAATATATCTAAAAGATGTTCTGAGGTTCGTTAAAAGCTGGCGCTACGAGTTAGCGGCCTGGAAATGCCTAAGTAAAGAAATGTGTTTTTTAAGCAAGTGGTGAAAATCCAAAGCTGTTATTAGTCAGAGGGGTTTCACAGGAGCGGTTTCCTGCAAAACATTCTAAAAACACAGAAGTGATTTTGGAAGCAGCAGCTAAGGGCTGCAGTGAGTTAATTGGTTAGATTAGTCCAATTAAAAGCCTTTTAGTTGGCTTAAAAAAGGTGTTCCACATTAGCAAGGCAGCATTTTTAAAAATGTTTCTTTTAATGCAAAAATGATAGCTGGGAAGCTACCCTTGAGAAGAGGCATCTCCTTTACATGAGGAAAAAGGGAATGCCGCCTCTTAGATTAGGCTAAAAGATGCATTCTGTCTTCTGTGTGCTGGGGGGGGGGGGCGCAGAAGGATTGCCACCTCTTTGTTGCTGGCATCCATCTGTCTTGAAAGACAGTGGAGTGAACCTCGGGTGTGGGTGGGTGTGAAGTCAAGCTGCTGCATTAGCAGACCAAAGTGAATTTCCCGGGGTGCAAGCCTGGGTAGTTTGTATGGAAGTCCTGTGCTGCCCAGACAACAAGAGCCCCCTCTTGTCCAAACTGCTATCCAACCGTTTTAGGGGCTCCATTCTGAGTCTGTGTGTAGGATTTCGTCCTTAGCCTTTTCTCCTCCCAAAGATATCCCTCAAGGCAGCGGAGGTTTAGGGTCAGAGTTTTCCTTCTCCTACATGTGCTACCTTCCTGTTTTGACGAGCCTCACCTGCCCTTCACTTCTGTCTACAGCAGACATGTCCAAAGTCCGTTTTGGGGGCCTAACCTGGCCCTTTAGTTGATTCAATCCGGCCCCAGTGGCAGTATATGTCCTGGTGTTAAATTTAAAAAAAAAAAAAAGCAAAACACAACACAACAACTTTGGTTGGCCCTCACGCATGTTCACTTCATAAAATCTGGCCCTCTTTGGAAAAAGTTTGGACACCCCTGATCTACAGCATGTGCAGAAAACCGCCTTAACCATTGGACCCACTGTTGGTCTCATCTGCTCAATCCATCAAAGCCTATCTTCACATGCAGGGGAAGTCCCTAAGTCACATAGGGTTTGAGACCTATCAGCTACCGTCACCTGGCGTAGCCAGCCTGTCGAAGCCATTTCCCAGGGTGTGGATGCTGTCTCATGTTGACAGCTTCTAGGAGCCGCAGGTGAGAGCAGAGTGCAGGGTGGGGACCAAAGGTGGACAAACTACTCTAGAAGGGGCATGATGTTTCCCCCACCAGAGGTACTACCTTCCCCCAACACCCCATGCATGTCACCTTTAAGGTAAGGTAAAGGTAAAGGTACCCCTGCCCGTACGGGCCAGTCTTGACAGACTCTAGGGTTGTGCGCCCATCTCACTCGATGCCAAGGGCCAGTGCTGTCCGGAGAAACTTCCGGGTCACGTGGCCAGCGTGACAAAGCTGCATCTGGCGAGCCAGCGCAGCACACGGAAACGCTGTTTACCTTCCCGCTATAAAGCGGTCCCTATTTATCTACTTGCACCCGGGGGTGCTTTCGAACTGCTAGGTTGGCAGGTGCTGGGACCGAGCAACGGGAGCACATCCCGCCGCGGGGATTCGAACCGCTGACCTTTCGATCGGCAAGCCCTAGGCGCTGAGGCTTTTACCCACAGCACCACCCGCGTCCCTACCTTTAAGGTAAGGTATGGCTAAAAAAAGGCGTTCTGGGGTGTGTGTGAGAATTCCTCTTTTGTTGTTGTTTAGTCGTTTAGTCATGTCCGACTCTTCGTGACCCCATGGACCAGAGCACGCCAGGCACTCCTGCCTTACACTGCCTCCCGCAGTTTGGTCAGACTCATGTTTGTAGCTTTGAGAACACTATCCAACCATCTCGTCCTCTGTCGTCCCCTTCTCCTTGTGCCCTCCATCTTTCCCAGCATCAGGGTCTTTTCCAGGGAGTCTTCTCTTCTCATGAGGTGGCCAAAGTATTGGAGCCTCAGCTTCACGATCTGTCCTTCCAGTGAGCACTCAGGGCTGATTTCCTTAAGAATGGATAGGTTTGATCTTCTTGCAGTCCATGGGACTCTCAAGAGTCTCCTCCAGCACCATAATTCAAAAGCATCAATTCTTCGGCGATCAGCCTTCTTTATGGTCCAGCTCTCACTTCCATACATCACTACTGGGAAAACCATGGCTTTTACTGTACGGACCTTTGTTGGCAAGGTGATGTCTCTGCTTTTTAAGATGTTGTCTAGGTTTGCCATCGCCTTTCTCCCAAGGAGCAGGCGTCTCTTAATTTCGTGACTGCTGTCACTATCTGCAGTGATCATGGAGCCCAAGAAAGTAAAATCTCTCACTGCCTCCATTTCTTCCCCTTCTGTTTGCCAGGAGGTGATGGGCCCAGTGGCCATGATCTTCGTTTTTTTGATGTTGAGCTTCAGACCATATTTTGCGCTCTCCTCTTTCACCCTCATTAAAAGGTTCTTTAATTCCTCCTCACTTTCTGCCATCAAGGTTGTGTCATCTGCATATCTGAGGTTGCTGATATTTCTTCCGGTGATCTTAATTCCGGCTAGGGATTCATCCAGCCCAGCCTTTCGCATGATGAATTCTGCATATAAGTTAAATAAGCAGGGAGACAATATACAGCCTTGCCGTACTCCTTTCCCAATTTTGAACCAATCAGTTGTTCCATATCCAGTTCTAACTGTAGCTTCTTGTCCCACATAGAGATTTCTCAGGAGACAGATGAGGTGATCAGGCACTCCCATTTCTTTAAGAACTTGCCATAGTTTGCTGTGGTCGACCCAGTCAAAGGCTTTTGCATAGTCAATGAAGCAGAAGTAGATGATGCCTCTTTTAGTATTAAGCTAAAAGATGCATTTTCCTGTGTGCTTGTGAGAGAGAGTGAGAGCAGGCAGAGTGCCTCTTCTGTGTACTAGTAGACCAACTTCTCTGTGTGTGTGCAAGGGAGAGGGAGAAATGGAGGATCTTCCTTCTAAGATGATGCTAGAAGAGGCATTCTGTTTGCTCTGTGGCTGTTTGTGAGCAAGAGAGCACAGAAGGCAAAGTGTCTCTTCCAAGGTCGCAACCACTTAAAGCACATGACTTCCACCAAAGGATCCCGGGAGCTGTAGTTCACCCCTCACAAAGCTACCATTCCCATCACCCAGGAGTGTTTGGGGGAAGCCATGCTAAAAGTGGTTTGATTCCACTTTAAATGTGTACTGTGGCTGGGCCCTCAGTTGGCTACATTCCTATAATTCCGATAGAATATGATGCCTCTTGCCATCATGGGCAAGACTTGTGTGCCTGCTTCTTCTGCTGACCAGGTTGGCTCGGAGCTTCAGGGGTCCTGGGCTCCTTATTTATGGACCCTTATCTTTAAACCAGGCTTGGGCCAGACAATCTGTTCTAAGGGTTTCCCAAACCATCCATAGCAGAGTTGACGAGGACGTGGGGGAAAGACCCACTGTGCAAGCAGGAAATCTTTGTGCTGATGGTACGTGTTAGTTGGAGGTCTCCCAACTATTGACATTAGGCAGGTGCCATCACTGTACTCTTTTTCATTAAAAACATTTTTGTTTTTTCAAGCCTACCTGGATATGGAGATATGTATAATGCTGATGTGTGGTTTCACCTGCTTTTAATTTATTGCGGATTTTATTTTTTGGATGTTTTAACTGTTTTTACCCATAATTTTATTGTTTTGTTATTTTTGCAAATGACTTTGAGGATCTTTTTTTATTTATTTGGCAATCCAGCAGTGGATGCATTTCATTAAATAAATAAGCTAGTAATAATAATGGGAACCGAAAATAAATTTCTTATACTCTGCTACTTCAGTTATTTGCAGGGGGTTGGACTGGATGACACCTCCCTCCCGGGGATCCCTTCCAACCCTACAATTTTTTGATTCTATGCTTTCACTCTCCTTGTTAGAAATTCCTATTTCTGTTATATTTACTTTCCTTTCCTTTTTAAAGATTACAACAATGAAAATGCTGTTTTTGCTTGAGCATGAAAACCTAGCAAGGGAGGACAGCCCCCCCCCTTGCAAAAAAAGCATTCGATTTAAGAGGCTTGGGTTTTTTTCAAAAAATAAATGAATAAAAATCTAAAAACAAAACCTCAGCCTTGGGAAAGTGCATTTGGTCAATTTGGACCGTAATGAAATATAGAAAAGACTCAATAAAAGGGCCTTTATTACTTTAAATGTTTTAAATGTGGACTTTTTAAGCCCATCAGGTTAATGTTTTTGTATCATTTTTTGATTCGATTGGGAGCGCTTTTCCAGGTATCTTTGGCACTCGAGTGCTAATTGGATTTCCGCAGATAAATGGTGCTAGCAGCTTGCAGCCCTTACCTCACCGCGTTTCTTACTTCAGCATTTATTTTATTTTATTTGTTTTTACTGTAAATGTTAATAAATCTTTGCATGGCTTAAAAAGAGTTGGACAAGGCCAGGCAGAGAGAGAGAGAGAGAGAGAGAGAGAGAGAGAGAGAGAGAACGAACCAGGCAGTGGGTTTGGGGGGGGGGGGAGATTTTCCTGCAGGAAAGTAAGGCCAGGAGGTAACCAGCCCCACCACCAAATGTGAGATTTCATATTGGGAGGTCGGAAGAGTGAAATGCATCAGATCCTCCATTGCAATTATAATAATAATAAATATATATATATTTGCAAAAATGGGTACTCAGCCAAGCAGCGATCCATAATCCTTAAGATAAAAAGCGTTGATTTCTCCAGCAAGCCCTCCAGACAGGGCTTGGAGGCATTCAAATTGGGTTACCATTGATGGGGTGGGATAGATGAGAATACTGCGGTGTGGGGGCCGTTTTAGAAGAAATGCAAAAAGGAGAAGAAGGGAGAGAGAAGGAAAATCAGAAAACCTTTTAACGATGGTGCTTCTGGACCCAATAGAGAACTGGTGTCCAAATGAAAGGATGGTGCCTCGTTTGGGGCGAAGGGTTGACTTTGGGAATAAGGGTGGTGGTGGGGGACTGCACACCTCCGAAGCGGTTTACAGAAAAGAATAAACCGGTTGAATTATCAACGGGGGGGGGGGCGGGGAGTTAAAAGCAGCAACCTGAAAACTTCAAAAAAAAATTAAAATCAAGGATAAGCTAAAAACCAGTTCAAAACACATGTCAGCATTATACACGTCTGGATAGGGTTGCCTAAACAAAAATGTTTTTAGCAGGCACCGAAAAGAGTACACTTAGTAGTGTCAATAGGCAGGGAGTTCCAAAGTCTAGGGTTCTGCCACACTAAAACATTACTTTCTTACGAGTGCCGAACAAGTATTATGTGGCACCTGTAACTGTGCCAGTTCCAAACTCCAGAGTGGCTGAGTGGGCAAATATGGGGTAAGGTGGTCCTTTTTGTACTGTGGGCGGGCTTTATTATGGACTGTGGGCGGTGCCTTCCTTTCTGGGTGGGGTGTTTTATGAAATATGGGTGTGGCACATCACCTGCTTGTGGTATGGGTGGGGCTTGTTATGAGATCTGGGTGGGGCTACAGTGAGCTCCACCCATACATTACTGCTCCTACACAAATACTTTTGCTGGCCTTTCTGCCAACACAATTTCTCCTTCCAAATTCTGATACAGTGGTACCTCGGGTTAAGTACTTATTTCGTTCCGGAGGTCCGTTTTTAACCTGAAACTGTTCTTGACCTGAAGCACCACTTTGGCTAATGGGGCCTCCTGCTGCTGCTGCACCGCTAGAGCACAATTTTTGTTCTCATCCTGAAGCAAAGTTCTTAACCTGAGGTACTATTTCTGGGTTACCGGAGTATGTAACCTGAAGCGTATGTAACCCGAGGTACCACTGTATTTGACTTCAAGCAGACCTTGGACCTGCGTCCAACTCTGAGTCGACCCACTGAAATGAATGAACTGAAGTTAGTCATGCCCATTCTTTTCAGTGGGTGTCCTCTGAGTAGGACTATCATTGGATACAGCTTGTGTACCTGGATGGAAAACTTTAATAGAAGCCTAAGGACTAGAATCTTGTCTTGATAAATTTGGAAGGAAGTTGCCTGCCAGCCCCAAACAGAAGGACTGTTCTTGTCTTCGCTAACAGAATAATCTGCATTGTTCTTTTGGTTTTGGTTTTGTTTGTTTGTTTGTTTTACATCCAAACACTTCTGTATGAGCTGAATCATTGTACCCAGGTAGCAGTCCTCTGTAAATATATGACGCGTGTCTTTAATCTGCTGGTGCCTCGCAGTGCTTCTTGCGTAGGTAAAGGACCTGCCGGCCTCCCTCCCTCCCTGAAGAAGATAATTGGTTATTAATTTTTTAGTAGGTAAAAAGTGTAATTGTAATAATGCTTGACATGTGCTGACTGCTTCAAGGTTTGGGGAAAATGAAAAACACACACAAACACACACACACACAAAATAGTGCTTTGCATGCAAGTCCTGCTCTCTCTCTCTCTCTTGTTTTGCAAGGGCCTCAATCCCTTTTGTTGAAACCGGTTTCCCAAATTTGTGATGCTAGAGGCAAGGAACGCTTTATATTTGGAGCTTGTGTGTAAGCGTAAGATCCACCAGTCCACAAAGCAACCTTCAACCTGTTTTTCTATGTGGGTCACCTGATGATCTGAAAGCGCCTTCTGTCTGGAAGGAAACAAATTCAGAGCCTGGTGTCATGTAGTGGTGCTGCAGGTAGATTTCTCCAAGGACAGATCACCCTGCTGTGGATGACCCAGCCTTGCCTGATACAGAGATGCAGAATTATCTGGCCCCAGAAGCAACTGATTGAAAGAAGACAGTATCAGAGCAGGGACTCGTGCAGAAGCGCAACAGGCAGTCTCCCCCGAGCACGGATAACGCTGCAGCATCTCTGCTTTAGGCCCAGAGAGGTTGACCCTTGTCTGTGCGGAAGGCAAGCAGAAATAGGCCAAGTCCGTCCACGGAGAATGAGGTAATGGACCATGTGACCTTTCTCCCTGATGTGCTAGCTTTCTAGGTGAAAAGTATCTCAGTGGTAGAGCCTTTACTCTGCACATGGATGGTCCCAGGTTCACTCCCTGGCATCCTTAAGTAGCTCTTGTCTGAATCTCAGGAGTGCTGCTGCCAGTCTGTGTAGACATCACTGGCCTAGACAGACTAATGGTATAAGACAGCTTCCTATGTTTTCCCTATGTTTCTTCATGCAAGGAGTGGTTTGTTATTAGCACGCTTTTTTCAGTGCTTTGCTCCATCCACCCAAATTCTCTAACCTTGTTCGCATTCCCAAATCCTCATTCTCTTGTGTATGCGTAGACTGCGGGGGCTAACCTGCCCTCCACCCAACCCCAAATGAATCACCCAACACTCTCCTGAATTTGCAAGGATCTTGGGTGTGCAGCAATCTTTACATGCACCACGCTAATGCCCCTCCCTCGTATTCCGTGATGCATCATTTTGGGAATGAACTGTTTCAGACCGAGATCTCTGCCTGGGGAGCAAGGGTCAACAGGGCTTTGAGCCTGCGCCTGTGCTGCTTCAGAACACCTGAATTTGACTGTGGACAGTGTGATCTTTTATGGGTGCTGGAGAATAAGCTTGCGCTCCCCGCCTCCCCGAGAGTCTGGTTTGCTGCGATTTGATGGAGCCCTTTCTCTCCCTCCCTGGTCAGGTTATCATGACAGGTCTTTGGTTTTTAAAAAAATAGTTGAACGTAATGGCCATAAAAGATGCCGGATGGCCCTCGCGGGAGGCTGAAGGAGTCCATTCATTCATGGAATATTTACAGCGCGGCCGACAGCCCTACAAGCCCGTTACTCATCCTACCTTGCCTCGTTTTGGAGCCGGCCTGGGCAGGCAGAGAGAAGGCTGCATGCGTGGGCACAGGCTGGGCTCGGTTGCCCTTAACGTGCCATGTTAGAGCGAGGGCCGAGTCCTCTCCAGGTATAGCTGGACTCTTGCGTTCTTCTAGTTAAACTGTGGAACTCACTTCTGCAAGAGGCGGCAGTGGCCACTGACTTGGGGGGCTTTGAAAGAGGATTGGACAAATTTGTGGAGGAGAAGGCAGTCATCGGTAGCTACTAGCCGCGAAAGTTATGCTTTGCCTCCCTGGTTAGAGGTAGCAATGCTTCAGTGTGCTACTTGCCAGAAACCGTGAGAGGAGTGCTCTTCTGTTTGGTTCCTGTCTGCAGGTATAGGCTGCATAGCATTTTTTGAGGGGTTAGGGAGAGTCCACCTTTGCTGCTTTTAATGGGTTCAGGGCAGCTTAAGTAACCCCACCTTCCGCAGCAACTTCATTCCCTGCCTTCCCCCCAAAGAACCTTTTTGTTCTTTAAGGAAAGATTTTGATAATCAATCTCTTATGTTCCACCCTGGGCCTATAAAATCTGAAGATGGCTGGAAGATATTTCACTTTTGAAATGTGGCTACTCTGCAAAGTTTTTTTCCTTGCTGTTGTTCAAGGAGGGACTCTCTCCCCGCCACCCACCGCCCTCCACGTATTTAAATATATATCAAAGTGTTTTAAGAGAGACTTGGGTCAATAATGCCCTGCTTTAGAATTCCCTAAATACATATTTACACAATAGACCTTAAAATATATTAGTCTATATCATGTCATCTTCTCTCGGGGATGTTTTATGCCCTGAAGCGCAGCAGGATAACAGTTTAAAGAAGAAAACAAACAAGTATAAAACATGCAAACTGGAGCAATGAAACACTCTGCATTTGTTTTAAATAAAGACTTGTGAAGTATGGGGAGGGAGGGAGCTGTGATAAGCGTCCAACAGGTTTACTCAGAAGGGACCCCTCTTGCTTTCAGTGGGGGCTTCTAGTTAAATGCATAGAGGATTGCAGCCTAAAGACGCCCCATTTTGCTCAGTGGGACTTCCTTCTGAGTAAACATGTGTAGTGTTGTACAAGGAAGGGGCTATGGAGTAGGTAAATTACTTCTAATGGGAGCCAAACCAGTTCACTTTTACCAGAACTGCTCTGGGGGAAGCAGATAAGAGCTGCGACTCGCACAGAGGGCAGCGAACAGCCTCTTATGAGAGACTGGTCTGTTGCTGTGTGTTGCTGTATTGGAGTGAGGGAATGGCGCTCCAATCGCGGAACCCTACAGAGTTAGGGCCGATCTGTTGTGCGTGCAGTGAACTGAGGTGGTAGAGTCCTGAAGGTTGCAGACAGGACTGTACCACTTCCCGCTGCAAGTGGAGGATTGCTCCTGCTTCTCTTTTTTCTTATTTAATGCTCAGTTAATCCATGTTTCAAATGTTTTTTATCATATGTTTTATCCTTTCATTAGGACACATGGGAAAAGCGAGGTGTAGAGTTTTTTAAACAAACAAATCTGTTTAGAAACATCTGACCTATAGGAAAGCTAGCAGCAGATCAGGAGAAACCCCTTCATGGAAAACCAGCTTTCTAATATACCTGATTACATAATGCAAGGAGCGTTTTGGAGGGAGCATTCAAAATAATAATTGACTTCAGCACATACTAGTAGCGGAAAATTCCCCCTCTCTCAGGGGTGTGGAATCTCTTTGAGCTGTGGGCCTCAGATCTTTTCTTCCTCCCACCCTGCGGGCCAGCTTCGACAGGGGGCAGGACCACCCCCCTCTCAATCATTTGCTGTCATACTGACAACAGGTGACTGGCAGGACCACCCACCTGTCCAAGTTGACTCACAGGGATGGGGAGGCGGGGGCAACTGCAGAACAGGATTTAACCCTCCACTCATCAACTAATGGACCGTGCATATGCGTGTTAAATCCTGCTTTCTGCAGGGAGGAAACTGGCGTGTGTAGTCAAACTGAGCAGAATTGAACCCCAACCATTAGCTGATGGCACTCGGCCATTGGGTAATGTCAGCTGACTGACAGCTAGATGTGCTTTTTTTTTTGCTTTTTTCTTTATTTAAAGGCTGAAGGTTTATGGTGATTCTGAGTCATGGAGTTCCTTTGCTCCTGCGTTCCTTCTGAACATTCAGCCTGATGAAGAGCCCTGCTGAACTCAGAAGTGTGCTCTGGCTTATTTTTGAGAAGAGGTTTTATACTGCTGCTGCTGCTGGGATTTTATTTCCCCCTCACCTAATGGGTCAGCATTGTAGTTTATATCTTTTACTGCTTTGGAGAAGCGGGCAGGAAAATTGTATTATTATTATTATTATTATTATTATTATTATTATTATTATTATTCACTCACTGCTAGGCAGTAGGCTGCAGAAGCTGGCTTGGTCCCAGAATAAGATCCAGATTTTGCAGGGTGAGAGTGACAGCTTACATTTCACCCCTCTTAATCTTAACTGAGTGTAGCTGTGAGAGGGGAGGGCATTGCCACCACAGCCCCTCACCCCCTCACCTTGTGGCACAATCCCAGGGAACCTTCAGCAGCTCAATCGTACCTCTGTCTAACTCAGTCCCACTGAATTTTAAAGGGGGTTTGCTCCCAGGTAAAATGCCTGTTGCAGGATCACAGCCTTTAAGTGGTGCCTGCCTGTGATCATTAGAGATAAACTGTATTTAAAGAAGATCTGGGGATTTTTGTAGTACTTTATAATAATAAAATAATAAAAACCGCATACGAAAAGGAGAATAATCCCTCCCCCAATACACCCTCTCCCTTCTCTCCCTTGTCCCTGTCATATGCTAGGTTTTAATGAGCAATTTTAAAAAATTGAAAATAAAAGAGGAAAATGAATAGGTGTTGAACCAACCTGTGATATGTAAATGCCAACTAGTAATTACCTAAAACCACAATTTTATTTCTGTTTCATCTTGCAAAACATTTCATTTCCACCGAGTGAAAACACTTAATTTGGGCTGCGTTTTTTCCACCTCTCTCTCTCTCTCTCTCTTTCCACCGGCAGGTGACAAGAGGGCACACTTCCCCACGGCGGTGGCTAGGGGGAGCACCAGCTCTTCGCTTGAGCAATGCTCCCCTGAATCTCATTCCTTCCCAAGGTTATTCCTCCCAGGGATGGAGATTATGAACTGGGGATCCGGCTGTCTTGCCTATCCCTGGGAAGACTAGAGTCTTTCTTTATTCCTCCCCTCTCATCTTAGTACATTTCCGTAACCTGTCACATTTAAAGGTTGGTCCAGGGTCCAGGGTACAGGATCTAGCCCACCAAAGAATGTATATATGATAGTCTTTAAGATAAAACAGGATTCCTTTTTCTGTCTGCGTTGCATTATATGTAGTGCTAGTCCATTGAAAGGAATGGACATGACTGTCTTAGATCCATTGATTTTAGCTGGTCTGCTCTGAGTACAACTTAGTTTTGTGTGTCAAATATTTATCTAAAAATAGTGTTCCTCTTCAATCAGGTCCCTTTGGCTGATTAATATTCTACAGCCTTGTAAATGTGGTTTTTTTTGGTGGGGTATTGTTTCGTTGCTTTTGTTTTGAATATTTATTTGTGCTTCTTTTTTGTATTTTTATCTTGTGAACCGCCCTGAGGTCTTTTGATAAAGGACAGTATAATAATGATGATGATGATGATGATGGCAGCTTTTCTAGGCTGGCACCCACAACACTTTTATTGTGAGATGAGTACTAGTGTGTGTGTGTGTGTGTGTGTGTGTGCACATGCTCACACACACACACACACACAATTCACAAATCTATATGCAAAAATAATCCATATGCTGCAACAGTAAATCCACGTATTGTTCTTATATCCTCATTGCAAATGTTCTAAATTATTAGAAATCTTTCTGAAAATACTAATTAACTGCATAAAGCTGTATTCAGCTAATGTTTGCTCAGAGTAGACCCACTGAAATTAATAGGTCTAAGTTAGCCATAGCCACCAATCTCAGTGGGTCCATTCTCAGTAAAAGTTAGTCAATTACAACCCTTAGGGCTGTATCCAGTGCCCTACTCTGCATAGACCTATTGCAAATAGTGGGCATGAGTGACAAGTTCATTAATTTCTATGGGTCTGTCCTGGGTAGGACTAGCATTGTAATTATACAATGCATTAATATGAATACATGACTTTATAACACCATATTCCACTAAGCCCCTGCTATTCAGTTTCACAAAGTTCCCAATAACTGGATTGGGATGATACCCTCAACCGTTTTAATCCAAAATGTGTTAAAAGATCACTTTTCTATAAAAAGATTTTTTTGTCTCCCATCCCGCCTGCTCTAATTCTGATAAGTTTTCCCATAAACATGAGGACCGTTTTGGGTTCAACCTGGCTTTCCATTTAGCATATTGAATTCTTTAAAATGTTTTTAAACGTTTTCAGGAAAATTGATGCGATTGCTAAGTCCTGCAAACTCATTTACTTTGAAGCTGGGATCATCTGAAAGGCTTCCCTCTGCTTAGCCTGGGGCAAAACAACCCTCTCCGTATTTGAGACACTCTTTGTACAATAATAGACAACCAAGGCTGCAGTCCTAATGCACGGTTCCCATTGAAATCAGTGAGCTTACTTCTGTGTAAGCATGCAAATTGCTGTGTTCCGAAACACTCCACCCACATTTAAAGGCCAATAACAGGTTTACTAAAGACCATCTCTGCTGATAATTGTGTTTGGTTTATGTGTAGCAGAAAGCCAGTGTAGTGTGATTCGAATCCCCACTCAGCCATGAAGCTGACTGAGTGATCTTTCAGCCTAGCCTACCTCACAGGGTTGTTGTGAGGATAAAATGGGGAGGCGGTGAATTATGTACACCATCTTGAGCTCTGAGGAGGGCAGGTAAAATATAAATATAAATAAATATAATAGGAGGGGGATGGGAAAAACAGTGGCCATCCAGATGTCATTGGACTTCAACTTCTTACTTCACAGGGTTGTTGTGAGGATAAAATAAAGACGGGGAGAGCCATGCACACCATCTTGAGCTATGGGATAAAAATGTAATTTATTATTATTATTATTATTATTATTATTATTATTAATTTTGACAATTTATATAACCACTTAATTACTGCCGCCTCTAAACAGCGTACAAAAAAAGAGAGTTTTAGATCTATAAAATTAAAAGTAAAGGTAAAGGTATGCCTGCCCGTACGGGCCAGTCTTGCCAGACTCTAGGGTTGTGCGCTCATCTCACTCTATAGGCCGGGAGCCAGCGCTGTCCGCAGACACTTCCGGGTCACGTGGCCAGTGTGACAAGCTGCATCTGGCGAGCCAGCGCAGCACACGGAACGCCGTTTACCTTCCCGCTATAAAGCGGTACCTATTTATCTACTTGCACCCGGAGGTGCTTTCGAACTGCTAGGTTGGCAGGTGCTGGGACCGAACGACGGGAGCGCACCCCGCCGCGGGGATTCGAACCGCCGACCATGCAACAGGCAAGTCCTAGGCGCTGAGGTTTTACCCACAGCGCCACCCGCGTCCATCTATAAAATTAAGGATCCATTAAAAAGCCTTCTGGAACAAATAAGTCTTCAGGAGGCACAGGAAGTTTGACAGCGAGATGGGGCCTGTCTGACCTCAGCTGAAAGTGAGTGCCATTAAATTGGGTCCCCAATACTGAACACAAGGTTCCTGGTGGATATGAGCCCTGCATCCAAGCCATGGGGGAACTATTAGCAGTGACTCCCCACAAAGAGCTCAGTGATCGGGCAAGTAACCAACCAACCAACCAACCAACCAGTCATCAAAGTATCCTGGACTCGGAGTTGTTTAGGATCTTGTAAGTTAATACAAGAACCTGTTAGGATTGGGAGCCTCTGTGTTCAGATATCACAGGTTGAAGGCAAACAGGAGGGCAAGGTATATATGCCTTCTTGCCCAATTGGGCTGTCCTCTGTTGGAACCAGGAAGCTGGGATAGATGGATTTGCTAGCAGGGAGAAAAACAACTTGCTGTCCGCTCAGAATGCTATCCACCAGAGTCATTTGCTAAAACTGATAGGGCAGGGGGCTTGAGGAGAAGATCCGTAGAAATGGCTAGCATTTCAGGCAACACCTAATTAATCAATGATACTCATGGCTGCAGGATGCCGCAGGATGCATAAATAGCTTTTTAAAGCTTTAGGAGATGATAATATGAAGGGCCGTGGCTATTAGTGGGGCTATTTAACAAACCAATTGGAGATTATTTACTTGATTAGTCATCTGCCTTCCGACTGATTAATTGAGCGATTAATCCATTAAGTTTAAATAAATGTACATATTGCCTGGACCCTCTGTATTTTTGAAATATGGAAGGAAGTGCAAGCTAACTCAAGTCCCCCGAAGGTTGGTAAACAAAATATACCACAGTGTTAGAAGCACAGAACATCTCTTCTGTCTTCTTCCTTGTTGCAGCTACAAGAGAACAGTTTTTAAAAATATATACGCACTCTTAATGTTTAGCCCCTCCCCCAATTTAAAATTGGCCCCATTGATTTAATTTGGCTTCTTTTTTAAAAAAAAACACACCTCATTCTTCCAAGAAGGTCAGGGAATGCAGTCCCATTCAATCCCTCCCCTTTTATCCTCACAACAACCCTGTGAGGTAGGTTAGCCTGCGAGTGAGAGAGTGACCAGCCTAAGGTCACCCAGTGAGCTTCAAGGCTTTTCCCAGAACTAAAATTCCCACAGGGTTTAGCAGTCAGTCGCTCTTCCTAGGGAACTCTGGGAATTGTAGCTCCGTGAGGGGAATATGGTGGCGCTGTGGGTTAAACCACAGAGCCTAGGACTTGCGGGTCAGAAGGTCGGCAATTCGAATCCCCGCAACGGAGTGAGCTCCCATTCCTCGGTCCCTGCTCCTGCCAACCTAGCAGTTCGAAAGCACGTCAAAGTGCAAGTAGATAAATAGGTACCACTCCAGCGGGAAGGTAAACAGTGTTTCCATGTGCTGCTCTGGTTTTCCAGAAGCGGCTTAGTCATGCTTTACCTTTACCTTTAATTAAACATTTAATATGGTAAAAACAAGCAGATTTATTTTCAAATTCCACCTGTGATATTAAGCTCAGTCGGTACAGCATGAGACCCTGAATCTCAGGGTTGTGAGTTCGAGCCCAAGGCTAGGTGAAAGATTCCTGTACAGTTTCTTCCAACTCTACAGTTCTATGAATACTATTTCAATCTCAAAAGTGGGTTGGTCATTATTTTTGCTTGTTATTATGACATGCATTTTGTGATTTTATATTGTAAGCCGCCTTGTGATCATCAGATGAAGGACGGTGTAGAAATGTAATAAACCCAAGCAACAAAAACAACAACTCTCAGTACCCTTAGCAGACTTCAGCTATGGCTGTTTAAAGCGGTATGAAACTGCTTTAAACATATAGTGAAGATGGGAACTTAGAGCAACCTTTGATTTATATTGGGAGTAGCCATCCTGATGCCCTCCCAACAGTCAGGGATGATGGGAGTTGTAGTCTTGACAACTTCTGGAGAGGCAGTACATCAGCTTCCTCTGATTTAATGCTTTATATAAGGCCCTGCGATGGCCATGCAGCAGATGAGATAGTGGTCTTTCTTCCTGGACTGTACGGCTTAGATTTCAGGTGGGACATCACATGATTGAATATGGCAGCGTATGGGGGGAAAGGCCTTTGCATGTAGAAAGGCATTATGTTGAGGAGAAGGACTCTACCCTGGCTCCCTTCTTGACTTTCATGCATAGGGTTTTTTCTTTTATTGTGGGGGAGCCTTTAATCACATATGTTTCCTCTCCCATCCTGTCCCTGGCAGAACTGGCACAGCCCAGGAACACACTTTAGCCTATCTGCTTATTTCTTTATTAAATTTATACCCTGCTTTTCCTCCCAAAGGAGCCCAGGACTTAAAATACTCCTGTAGTTAAAACAAAACAAAACCCCCCAAATAATAATAATAATTATTTAAAACACCTAAAAACTGTTAAAAGCATCTAAACGCAATAAAACCTCTGATGGATTTTTTTTTTTAAAAAAAACCACACAGATGTAATCAAATCATGTTTCTTTATAGGCCTGCCCAAACAGATTGTGCAGGTGTAAAGAAGAAGAAGTGTACAGTGATGGTGTCAGTGTGATTTCAATAAGCAGAGTTCCAAGGTGTGGGTTCTGCCACACTAAAGGAATGACTTGTTGCAACCGTGCAACAGGCAGTTGTGTGGCAATTGCACAATTGCTAGTTGCGCACATCCGAGTGATTGAGCCATCATGCTTCGTCTAGAGAGGTTGCAGAGTAGGACAGAGCCAGCTGGGCAATCCTTAGGTTTTTGTTTCAAAAGTAGAACACCTGGCGCTATCTGGCACGCTGACATCTTAGTTGGCAACTCGGGCGGGGATTTAAGCAAGCCTGAGCTAATACCAGGCAACAAGAGCAACGCACCATTCGCATAGAACGATAGTAGCAACCGTGCTTTATGGAAAGTTCGCTTCAGTTAGGAAGAGATTGCCATACACCAATCTCCTTGGTTTCAAATAAAAAATAAAAAATAGTTACCACCGGGGGCACTGAAATGGGGAATTGTGTGGTTGAGGGATTAAGGAACTGCTTTAGCAGCATAGGTTTGAGTCCCAAGAGGTGCTTTCTTGGGAAGAAGGAGAGAGCCATAGATCTGCTTTGCATGCTGAAGATCCCAGCTTCAGCATCTCCAGATACGGCTGGAACAGACTCCTGCGTAAAACCATCAAGAGCTGCTGCCAGTTAGTGTAGACAGCACTGAGCTAGGTGGGCCATGGTCCGGCTCAGTATAAGGCAGCTTACCACGTTCCCAAGTTTTATGGGAAGGGTGCTGCTCAGTGGTAAGAGCATTGGCTTTGTTCCTCAGTTCAACTGCTGGCAGTCAGTGTAGAGGTGAATGTACCAGCAATCTTGACTAAAGGAAGAAGGCAGATTCCTATGAGGCGAGCTTTCGGGGTTATCAGGAAGGCTTTTTGTGTGTGTGTAAAATGCACACCCAGCCCAAGATCCTCACTCTTTGAAAGCTTGATCTGGAATCTCCAGGAATGGTGCCTCCTTAGCGAGATATATAGCTTCATAATTAGCCTCTTGCATTTTTTCACGAGTGCTGGCATCAGCGTTCTGCGATGTGTTTCCCTGATTAACAGCTGCTTTGCAACTACTTCCGTGTGCCACTGATGACCGTATTTGTCAAGCTGGTCCTGACAAGAGTACGGATGTTCCTTCTCCCTTCCACCCCCCCCCACTGCCTTTTACTTAAAACACAGCACTTTCTTTCTCCCCTGCTCTAAAGGGGTGGGTGGGTTGGGGGACCGTCCTCTTCCTTCGTCCTAATGCCAGGCTTAAGAAGCAAAGAGTCTGATTTTGGGCCAGATGCCTGTTTTACACAGAAATGGGTGAGTCTGTCTGTTTCCAACCAGCTCCGCTTTCGCAGATGGTCACCCACCATTCCTCCATATTTGTTCTGCGTTTAAGAAGGAGAAATCCAAACGAGGAAAAAAAATGCATCTAAATACGTTTTTAAAATGTGCATTTTCCTGAAATGCATACGGATATGTTCAAACAACCAAGAGCTTTCTTGCAAGGTTTGAAGGACCATTGGTCCACGTAGATCAGTATTGTCTAACCCTGGCTGGCAGTGGCTCTTCTTGGTTACAGACCTCCTTCAGGCAAAGCAGATGCCCTACTGCTTTCCTTAAAACAGAGGAAGCTGCCTTTTACCAAATCAGATTGTGGTCCACCTAGCTCAATACTGTCTACACTGACTGGCAGGTTTTAGGCAGGCATCCCCTCCAGCCCTGCCTGGCGCTGCCATTGGGGATTGAACTCTTTTTACCTCCACAACAACCCTGTGAGGTAGGTTGAGGTTGAGAGGCTGGTGACAGGCCGCCCTAGTGAGCATTGGGAGGGGGTTGCAAATTGCAAAAGAAACAGGTTTCATAGGAAACGAGAAGCTGCTGGCCAGCCATCTAGCTCAGTATTTTTGTGCCCCACGGAGAGCACATTACAGCAGTCTGGCCTTGAGGTTACAGTGGATGAATCACAGTGGCCAGACTTGGTGACGACAAGTTTCATCTTCAGTTAAACATTGCTATATCTTTAATACAATACGCCTAGTGCTATGGCAGCAAAACTGCTAGCACATTTGCAAAGCTAAGCAGGGTCTGGTATGGTTTCAAATTGGATGGGGGAAACTGTGCGTTGAGATTCCTGCATTGCAGCGGGTTGGACTAGATGACCCTCGGGGTCCTTTCCAACTCTACAGTTCTGAGAATCTAGGTTTTTGCACAAATACCACAAAGAACTGAGTATGTCCAGTACCAGTGTTGCCCACATGTCCCTTATGGGATAATCTTAAGTGCCAGTGGAATGGAGTGGAGGAAGGACTTGCTTTGGACACTGAGGTCCAGCGCTGAGGGCCTTCTGGCGGTTCCCTCGCTGCAAGAAGCCAAGTTACAGGGAACCAGGCAGAGGGCCTTCTTGGTAGTGGCACCCGCCCTGTGGAACGCCCTCCCACCAGATGTCAAAGAGAAAAATAACTACCAAACTTTTAGAAGACATCTGAAGGCAGCCCTGTTTAGGGAAGCTTTGAATGTTTAATAAGTTATTGCATTTTAGTGTTTTGTTGGAAGCCGCCCAGAGTGGCTGGGGAAACCCAGCCAGATGGGTGGGGTATTTAATAATAATAATAATAATAATAATAATAATAATAATAATAATAATTTATTGGACTGGGGAGGCATGCCTTCAGATCTCTGCTGGACAAGAGCACAGGTTTCCATCAGGCTACAGAACAGAGGGAGGGAAGCAGGGCCACTCCATTGGCTCTGCTGAGAGAGACTAACCACCTTTGACTCTACCTCAGCTGTCACTGCACACACACAGCCCAAAGTCCCCAGTTTTCCAGATGCCTAGAAACTTGATGATTGTGCCGAGGAATTAGAGATATTACATAACACTAGCTGAAGCTGTAGGTAGCAACTTTGCAGATATCTTTCGCAAAGATGTGTGTGTGTGAGAGAGAGAGAGAGAGGGAAGGGAGGGAGAGAATCTTTCTTTCTTAGCTATAATTTTGTAATGTCATTTTCAATCAATAGACCTTTAGCAAATAGATGAGACAGATGATGGAGGAGGCCCTTTAAATAATTTAGCTCTCGTTAATGGAGCGATTTCATTTTTTGATAGAATGGCTTTATTGAAAAGTAGATTTTTGCCCGTTGCGTCTTCCTCCGTCGCAGTGTATCTACCACTTTAAAAAATACTAATGCGAAAAACCCGTGTGTGTGTGTGTGTGTGTGTGTGTGGCCAAAGACACACTGGGAAGAGTACTGTTCCTGTCGATTTCCTCTAGCAGAGGTGGTTTGGTTAGTTTCTTGGAACAGAGGTTACACTTCTTGCTTGGAAAAACTAGCAGTTCGTCAGAACACTCTTGGAAGAATTTTTGTGTGTGAATTGGGATTTGCAGTACTGTTGTGCATGCCCAGCCAGCAGGCTTCGCACAGGGATCTGGTGGGCCACAATGAGAAGAGGATGCTAGGCTGAATGGGGGCTGTGGTTGCCCTGATCCAGCAGGTTGACCTTACATTTTCACCACTGTGCTGAGTAAAACCAAGGTGTGACTTAGCGTGTTGTTTGAACCGGGACTCATGATGAAGCTCTCTTCCCACTAATCATGAGCTTCAACCAAGGACAAGCCTTTTACCAACTCAAAGAGTGTTGGTCCACTGATCTCAGACTTACCTGGCAGCAGCACTCTGGAATTTCAGGCAGAGGGCATTCCCAACCCTGCCTGGAGATGCTGGGGTTTGAAGCAAGGAACTTTTCTGCGCAAAACCAATTCTCTTTCCTTGCAGAGTGAATCAAACCAGACACCCGTCTAGGCCTGCACATTCTCATTTCAGCCACTTAACCTGTGAATGTAACTTGGTAGCTGAGCACTTGCTCTGCACCCAGAAGGTCTGATCCAGCTGGGCTCTTATATGCAACCTGTAAGATCTTAATGCCTTACAGCAAGGGCCTGTTTTTATTTTTGTACGGTGCCTAATAACCCTGCACAACCTATCTAGAAGTCAGTCACTGTTCTGCTCTTGTCCTGCTTTTCTGACTTCTCCCAACTGGGCTGACCACCACAAGAACCAGACGATGGGCTTGATGGGGCTTTGACCTGATCCTGCAGGACACTTCTTAAGTTATGATGATGATAATAATAATAATAATAATAATAATAATAATAATAATAATAATAATAAATTATTTATATCCCGCCCTCCCCAGCCGAAGCTGGGCTCAGGGCGGCTAACAACAATAAAACAGTACAAAAGTACAGCACAAAAAACATTCATTATAAAATTAATTAATTCAAGCAACTGGCAACCATTGGGCCAGAGCTCTGCAAAGATTGCCGAGGGAGGGAGTCAGGCTGTGCCCTGGCCAAAGGCCTGGTGGAACAGCTGTGTCTTGCAGGCCATCCATCGACAGATAGAGTTGGGTGTCATCAGCATACTGATGGCAACCCAGCCCAAAACTCCGGACAAGCTGGGCGAGGGGGCGCATAAAGATGTTGAAAAGCATCGGGGAGAGTATCGCACCCTGAGGTACTCCACACACCCAGGAGTGGCGCGATGACAATTCCCCCCCAAGCGCCACCCTCTGTCCCTGACCAGAGAGAAACAAGCGCAGCCATTGAAGGACTGTGCCCTGGATCCCCACGTAAGGACATTAGGTCCTTAAAACCATTTTGGCAGGCACCGTTGCTCATTCCCCGGCAGCGGAGAGAGTGAACTCTTGTCGAAAGCGTTTCAAAAAGGGTACAGGTGATTAATATAAAGGCAAAGTAGCTTTTGATAAGTTGGCACGTCTCTGCGTCTGCTTACTCGGACATCTTTCATGTTCAGCACATTTCCCCCCTACCTCCGCCAACCCCCAGGTTATTAATTTGTGCTGTTTATCCTTCCTGCATCTGGCACAGCGATACCCGCGCCGTTTAAATGTGCAATTTCCCTATCGCCGGCATTTCCAGTGAGGCAGATCAAGAGGGGCGTAAACAAGATCAAAGTGGCACTTTATGCGCTGGGGGGAAAAGGTGGGTGGGCTCTGTATTATTTTATGATTTGGAACGACGGAGTGCTAAACTTTAAAAAGTGAGGTTTCCTTCTCCTCCCACACCCCCTCCCCTTTCCCTCAAACTATGCCGGGAGGTGGTCAAATTTCCCGTTAAAAAAATAATGAGGAAAAAAATGTGAATTTCATCTCCCTCCCAAATTCATTTATCATGCTTTTTAAAAAGGTGTTTCGCTGCCTTTACCTGCTGTCTAAATTGGATTGGCTCATTTATGCTGTTCTTTACTGTATCCCCCCTTGCTTTTCTTAAATGAATTAGTAATGACAGCGCACTCCATCATACCCTCTCTACAGCCACTTTAAGGGGGAAGCCGGGTGATCTAAACCTTTTAACCTATTAAAGATGATTTTCCCCAATTGAATCAGACCCACCGCAGGTGTAATAACTAATCATTTAAACTACACCTGCTATTATGTTTTTTTAAGCCATTATGCATGTTGGATAGATGATAATTCATGTTTATTGCATTGTCCGATGGATCCGTTTTGCCTACACTACTCTGATTAATGTATTTAAAGAAATAAGAGATGCAGTTTAAAAGGGGTGGTGGTGGGGAAGTATATATATATATATATATATATGCAGGTTTTGGTGTCCTCGGGTGTCTTCCCGTGTAAAAGTTGGGGTGTCTAGGCGACGTTTCGACGAGGTCTCACTCGTCATCTTCAGGCTGGTGCTTTCGGCTTCTTGTTACTGGAACAGAGTAACTAACGGATGGGGGGCAATGCTGGCGCCGCCACTGCGACCAGATACGGCGACGATTCCCAGGAGAAAACCAGGAGGAGGAAAGGTCAGAGGAGTCCCAAGGGAACAGAGCAGCAGTGAGGCCCATAGAGCAGGAGGGGCCAGCAGGAGAGGCAGAATCAGTAAATACAGAGAGGACCCGCGAGGCCGAAAGGACACCGGAACCAGAACCACGACTGAGCGAGCCGGTTGCGCCAGACCAAACAGGCCCATCACAGCCAGCATCCTTGGAACACGAGCCAGGACCTGAACCCCGGACCAGGGAACACCACAGGCCGCAACGCACACGTAGGCCGCCGGCGTACCTCGAGGACTATGAATGTGACCTCCCGGGCAGGACTGGAACTTAGAGGGGAGGGGTGTTATGTACTGAGTTGAATAGGATCCAAACTGCAGCAGTCTGATTGGTCCTAGAACAATAGGATCCAAATCGCAGCAGTCTGATTGGTCCTAGAACAATAGGATTCAGAATGCATCAGTCTGATTGGTCCTAGAACAATGCAGCAGTCTGATTGGTTGGCAGGAACCACCCAATCATGCTCCAGATATAAGTGAATCCACAACCTGATTGGCTTACAGTAGAATTCCAGAATTAGCCAATCATGTGCAGCCCATTGTGTAAATAATGTATATAAAGCAGATACTTTGAGGGGACTTTCATTCATTCCTCCTCACCACTATGAGCTGAATAAAGAGCATGAAATCACTTTGCGACTCTGAGTATATATATAACGCACACGCACACACATCCAACATTGATGGAATGCACCAAGATTATTTCGAAAGGGCCATTAGAACCCATCAGAAACTCTGCTCTCTGACCTGTGATGTATATTTGAAAACCAGGTGAAAGGCAGGCGCTCGATCGACTCTCTCCCCTTATAAACCCACCCGATCAGTGCTCTCCGCAGGAGGGGCTTCCCTGCAGATGCCATCTCGTCAGGAGGTCCTTTCTGTACAATGTTGGAAGCAGGCATTTAGCATGGCAGCATTGACCCTGTGGAACTTCCTCCCATTACTGGTGCCTGTTTCCAATGAGCCCTTCCAAACAGTCAGTTAAACCAGAGGTTTTCAACCTTTCTGAGTCCACGGCTCCCTTGACATTCAGAGGCACCCCTGTGAGGCTCAGGAGCCCAGCTATGTCACCCCTTGCCTGCAGAGCTGGCAGCCTCTCACCCTTTTTAGAACGCCCTCCCCTGTGGAGTGTTCCCTCAGCCTCCTCTCCTCTCCCCTCTCCTTGGGAGTCCTCCGGGTAGCTGCTGCTGCCGCCCCTGGTCTCTGAGCTGCACCCTCCCTGCAAACAGAGGTGCCTCCTCACACTGCCCCACAGGGGCCTGGCACTTGTCTGTCCATTCCCAAAAGCTGGAGGACTGGGTGGCTGGGCTCCCTCGCCCACTTGCTTTCTTATTCCGAGGCCACCTCAGCTCCTGGCAACCAGCACCCCCTGGCTAGCCCCAGAGGCCCCATTCACCTGTGGAGCTTATAGCCAGGGCTGCTGCAACAAATAGCTGTGCAAGCCTTTGGGAGGCAGAGACACAAGGGCATCAGAGGAGAGAGGGAAGGAAAGAGGGGCAGAGGCCAGTGACCACCATTCAAGGCACCCCAGGGCGCCATGGCACACTGGTTGAAAACCACTGAGTTATACATGCCTGGGTCATGTACCACTTTAAACCAGGGGGAGGGGAGGGATGGGCTTTCATTCTGAGAGCCACATTCCCTTATGGGCAAGCTTCTGGGGGCGGATGCAAGTGGCTGGCAGGCCCAGAGGCAAAAAGTGGGCGGGACAAGTGTAAATTTTAGTTCTGTACAACGGTATAACTTCTCCACACAACCTTCTCTGTCCTCTGTCCGGGCAAACAAGAGGCGTTGGCACAGTTCAGGAACACATACCAGCACAGCAAAAACACTCAAGTGGGGGGGAGCTTGGAGCAGGGCCAGTGAGGGGTGTGGCCTGGGAAGGGGCATGGTCTGAAAACAATCTCAAGGGCCAAACAGTGAAGCCTAGAGGGCACCACCCCCAGCTTAAGGTTTCCCCATCACTTCATTAAGCTATTGTTCAAGGTCCTGCTTGTGGACTTTCTGTAATGGGCATCTGGTTTGCCGCTGTAGGAACAGGAAGCTGGACTGGATAAGAATAGAGATGGGGAAGAGCTGGAGTGAGAGAGGGTTTAGTTTGAGAGATAGGGCTTGATTTGAGATAGGGAATAGGATAGTTTGAGGGAGAATTGGTTCTGATTTGAGTTGAGCATCCTCTCTGAGGAGACCACAGCAAGAGGAAGGAGCCCCACAGCTTAGATAGGAAGATCAGGTTGAATGTCTGGGGAAGGTATACAGACAGAGGTTAACTGGAGGGCTGGGTCTGAGCCCGGGGAGGTAGAAGCTGTTGGAATACAGAATACCTGGGTCTCATTCCTGTCAGGAGGGGAGTGTGCTTCCAGGAAAAGAAGGCTCCCAAGCCAGTAACATGGGCTGTGGTGACCCCCTGGGAGCAGTGTGCCCCAACATGCTGCTCGTTCACATGAAACCATGGTTTGCTTTAAAGCCATGGTTTTGTGTGATGTGCAAACAGGGCAATGTTAGAACGCAAGTAAAGCAATATCATGGCTTCACTAAGTATTTTAAAAGACACAAATTATACAAAATGGAATATTGTACAACTGTTGTGCCCAACCAACAGCTTCTGGAAGGAACAAAATGGTGGTGTGTCCTCCTCAAAGTAGGCCCACTGCAGTCAATGGACCTAAGTTAGTCATGTCCATTTATTTCTATAAATCTGCTCTGAGTAGGACTCAAGAGTACAACCATAGGGATTCCAGGTTATCTGTAATATTTCATCCCACTTCAAAGGCAATTTCTCTGTTCAGCTTGCCCTAACTTTAAAAAGCGTTTTCTCTTTTTCTCTTCCCTCCTGCCACAGATTGCAACAGCGGTGAAGTTTCTGCAGAACCCTCGAGTCCGCCAAAGTCCACTTGCAACCAGAAGATCTTTCCTCAAGAAAAAAGGTATGGTGGATCATGACATTCCCTTCTTTCCTCCTCACCTCCCAGCTCTCAACTCCAGAAGCGTTTCTGCATGTACCAACCCACGAGTCTTTATCAAAATAAATATTTTATTATTTTTCAATAAGGAGAAAGGGAAAATAAGTACAACCATACGACAGAAAGGACAAAGTGATACCGTCTGTGGAGTACATTCTGTGTTAGGAATACAGACTGTTCAAAGCAGCCCCAAAGGAAAATCTGCATTGTTCAGTTTGTGTTATCTTGGGAAACTCTGGGTTGAATCCAGTGCTAATTCAAGTTGACCCACTATAATCAAGGAACCTAAGTTTGTAAACCGCTTTGAGGTTTCGTTACAATCAAGCAGGAGACAAGTCTTGTGATCAATAAATAAGTTAGCTATGGGCATTCATTTCAGTGGGTCTACTCTGAGTAGGGCCAGCATTGGCTACAGCGCTCTGGTGTGTTTCTGCATTACATCAAATTGCTCCGTAATAAAGTAACATGTGAAACTGGGGGCTGGGTGTGTTGTGCATTGTAGACACTTACTGATGAAGCTTATGAACAAGAAACCCAAGAAGCGGTCACATTTGGCCCAGCCCCCTAACCCCACTGTTGTGCTGTGTCAAGCACTCAGATGACGCTGTGTCTCCCATTAGGAATGGACGATTCTGGCCCTTTCTCATTTTTCCTGTCTTAAGTTCATTTCATTTCTGCATCAGTAAGTGAAGGTGTTTTGTTTGCTTAAAGTCCTGATGAAAATTCACCAGCATTTCAGTGCAGATTTCTCCTAATGGACACTTTACTCATATGCAGTTTTTGCCTGATGACCCACATCTTTGCAAGCAATTACCCCTAATGTGAATATGATTTTTTAAAAAAAATATGAATTTTAATTTAATATTATTTTTTCTAAATAAGCTATTTTTACTAATAAATGCACACTACCACCTAACTGCTGCGTTTTGTACACATAATGAGATTTTCGTACACCCACTCAGATGGCAGGGTGCAAGTAATAAAATTATTATTACAGGCAGCCCCCCATTTACATGGGGGTTATGTTCCGAGGCACATGTGTGTTGGTGGAATTGCAACATAATTGAAACCTATTGAAAATGTCTGCAAACACCCAGTTACGTCCCCACTCCATTGACAAATTCATAGAGGAGGAGGAGACCGTCAATAGCTTTTCTTTGTGTCCATGGCCGGATCCAGCAATGATTCTAAATACCAGTTGCTGGAAACCACAGGAGCGGGAGAGTGCCCTTATGCTCGAATCCTGTTTGCATAGCCTTCTGGTGGTCCACTGTGAGAACAGGATGCTGGACCAAATGGAACACTGGCCTGATCCAACAGAGCTCTTCTTATGCTTTTCTCCGGGCGAGTTACACAGTGGTGCCTCGCAAGACGAAAAGAATCCGTTCCGCGAGTCTCTTCGTCTAGCGGTTTTTTCGTCTTGCGAAGCAACCCTATTAGCGGATTAGCGCTATTAGCGGTTTAGCGGCTATTAAAGGCTTAAGGGATTAGCGGATTAGCTGCTAAAAGGCTATTAGCAGCTTAGTGCCTTAGAAAAAGGGGGTGGGGAGCGAAAAAAAATCGCAAGAATCGCAAGACATTTTCGTCTTGCGAAGCAAGCCCATAGAGAAATTCGTCCTGCGAAGCGCATTGAAAAACGGAAAACCCTTTCATCTAGTGGGTTTTACATCTTGCGAGGCATTCGTCTTGCGGGGCACCACTGTAGCAATTAAAACACATTCTTCAAAACAGTTCAAAACAACTTACAATCACAGAAACAAGGTGGTGTGTAGATTCGTATTTAAATCCTAGCTGAATCCCCTCTATCCCCTTCCCCTATCCCCCATACCTGATCCAGCAGCTACCCTTTTAGTGAACGACCTTCACCGTTCTCGCACCATCCACCCATAAGTCTTGAAGACGAGCCTCATGTTTTCCAACTGGGGAGAGGAACGAAGCTGCCAGCAAAATGAAGCAATGTAGCAGCAGAGCGGGGCTGGTGTTGCATACTTCTGAACCTGTAGCCTCTCGGAAGGAAGGAGGATTTTAGCGTTCACAGGCTCTTTGGTCCGTCCTGGGTTCTGCCAGTGGTATTTGATGCTGGTCGACCAGCTGCGGGTGAAACGGTCAACCGCTTCAGAGAATGGCCGGGCTGAGCAGAGAAGGTTATGGGCCGCAGTCAGTGAAAGCGAGGTCGAGTTAAGGTTAAATTTGGGGTCACCCAGCCTTTCAAGGCCTTGAAAGGGCAAGCGATTGACTGCCAAGCCCTTTCAGGAGGAAAGGAGAGCCCACATCTTGATAAATCCGGCATTGTTTTCAGCAGACGGAAGTTTCTTGTTCTGTGGGCCTGCAACATTTCTGCTGCCTTTATCTTAAAGGAAAGGACAGCGTCTTTTTTTTAAAGCTTCTGGGTTAGTGATGATCTAAAGCTGCCAGCTGAAGGGCAGAGAGTTTTGTTCTGGTTTTGTTTGGATTCAGGTTGCTGAACTAGGGCCTTGATTTCTTCTTTTTTGTCCTGAGCCCACAGTTTTTAAATCCTTAAAAAGGAAAGCAAGTTTCTAGCCCCTATGATCGAAAAAGAAAACTAGCTGGCAGGTTTTGTGAGACAAAGCAGAATGGAAGGAAAAGAACATCTTCTGTTCTCTGTTCTTAGCACATCCCGTTGGCTTTAGGGCGTTAGCTCTGGTATCTTACAGACCCATCTATCTATCCCCATATCATATTTCTTTCCCTGCAAAAATCCCAGATTCTCCCTTCCATACCTACCAACCCTCTCCTGAAACATCATCCTGTAGGGAATTAGGCGAGCTTTGGAAATAGTTCTCTGTTGAGGTGATGAACCTCTGTCAGGGCACTTGTACTACTTCCTACAGCATGTGGGGGCTCACACAATTGTGTGCTTCTGTAAACAAACAAAACAAAAAAAGTACAGTCTCGAGGAACTGGATGCAGAAGGTTAGGTTAGGTTTACTGGAGTTATGTTTGCCTTTCAACAGTGAAAAGTCCCGAAGCAATTTACAACCAGAATAAAATACAGCGATATAAAAATACATAGTACACACAATTGCAATCTTTTGGCTTGATCCATCAGGGCTCGTCTTCTGTTCATATCTAGTAATAACAAAGATCTAGTGGGTTAGGGGAAACCTTGGGCCAGAAGGTAGGCGTTTCCAAGATGTCTGAAGCAACTGATGGTGGATGCTTCATTGTATGGGAGAAAAAAGGGCATCAATGGCAGGAAGAGAGCCAGTGTGGTGTAGTGTTTAGAGTGTCAGACTATGACTTAGGAGACCAGGGTTCAAATCCCTGTTCAGCCATGGGTGTGACAGTAGCAGTCTCTTAGCCTAACCCACCTCATAGGGTTGTTGAGAGGATAAAAAGAGGAGGAGAGGAACCACGTCTGCCACCTTTCTGCTCCTTGGAGGAAAGGTAGGATCTAAATGCAAAATAATTAAAATGCCCACTTTTGGGGACATCGCCCTGTGCTATTCCGTCGGGTGCAGTGCCACGGGGGAAATTTCCCCAGGTGATGAAAACAATCCAGGGTCATGGAAGCCTTGTTCCTATTTATGTCTATGAAATGCTTGTTCGCCTCTTTTCTTTCTTTCTTTCTTTCTTTCTTTCTTTCTTTCTTTCTTTCTTTGCCTTTCTTGGGATATTCCTGCACACACAAACATGCAGTGAACTTGTACAAATCGCCCACGTGTCCACAATTTGCTTTGTTTGCATTTCAAAAACCGGGGTATTTCTTTCTTTCTTTTTGGAAGCACTGAATTACGGTGCCTCCGGTCAGGGCAGTAACGCCGAGGAATGTCAACTGTTGGGGCTCTCCCGTCTCGGCTGTTCCCGGCTGTCAGAAGTCTTCCCTTCCGGGTCTGATCTCTTGCAGTACAGGTTCTTTCTCTTTCACTCTCTCTCTATGTCGTCCTCCCCCCCCCCCCCGCTTGAAATATGCGGACCTACGGGGAGTAATTAATCATAAAAGCTTTGGGATTTCAGCTCTATCATCGAAGCAATGAAGCACGGGAAAGCTGAGCCTAAAAGCTGTGCTGATTACCCACGGTAACCTGATATGAAATCTATAGTTGCAAAGCGATACTTAGCACCTCCCGCCCTCCCTGCCTCTCCCCACCTCAAACACAACCGTACCCCGGGATATCTTGGGATATTATAAACCGCCAGTACATATTGCTGAAGTGACCAGTTTCTTCCTTGTGTTTCTCCCCCACCCAGACCAACCCCATATCCCCCCTCCCGCCCTGCTTGTTCCCCTCTCAACGCAGACGAGAGTTAAGATTTCATTTGCAAAAGGTATTTAGAGCAATTTAGAGACAAATGTCTTGGGTGTTTTGCGCCACGTGCCTCTCCCCCCAGCCACCCCCCAACCTCCAGCTTCGCAAAGCAGAATTTTTAGTATCTGAAGTTCCATCTAATCTGTTTAATTTTAATAAATCCCTGACTGGGAGAAGTGGAGATTGGGGAATTTTTTTTAAAGGGGGGGGGGGGGCAAGCAGCTCGGTGGCGTCTGCAAGAGGAGGCCTGAAAAGAGAGACGGTGACCCGATTAAAGCTTCTAATGAATTACTTGGCTAATGATTACCAAAGTGAAAAAAAAAAAAAAAAATGCATAAACTCAGCAACCTTCTTTGATGCAGCTGGGTTGCATCCAGCTCAGTTCCGATCAGAGGAGACCCATTGAAATGAATGAGGCTAAATTTGCAATGTCCATTTATTTATCTGGGTCTTCTCTGAGTAGGGCCAGCACTGGATACAGCCCTCTGTTTCTTCACCCTCCTTTCTGTTTAGTTGCCGTTAATTTTTCGCAAGGCATCATCATCATAATCCCTGGTAATGGCAAACATGGGTGTAAAAGCAGAACCACCAAAAAGGTTGGTGTTCTTTATATCCTGAAAGGAGCTGCTTAGGTGGGCAGGGATATATGTAGTGTCTTGCGCATGATGTGAAATCTACCATCACTGAGTGATGGCCATATGGGATGCAGAGAAAGGGCCTTTTTGGTGGTGTCTCCTCACTTGTGGGACTATCTCCCCTGCTGGCATGAACAATGGCTGCTTTTTGGCACAAGGCTCCTGTGCAGGCTAACTGGAGCCCAGAACTGGAGCCATTCCTAGGATCAGGAGGATGGTTCGCTTCTCTGTCCAGACCTTATGGAAATGGCCTATGATTCATTCCACTGCAAAAGAGACCAAGGAGCTAAGGTCCTGGTTCTGAGCCCTCTAGTGCCTTATGCATCAAATTCACACTGCCCCCCCCCCCACCTGGCTACCTCTACCCAATTTTGGCATTTGCATTCATTGACAGGTCTTGGGAGAACAAGACATATGAAGTCAGGCCATTGGTCCATCTAGCTCAACCTTATCTGCAGCAATGTGAGTCAACAGTGTGATGTAGCAGCCAACAAAGCTTATGCTATTCTAGGCTGCATCAACAGAAGTCTAGTGTGCAGATCAATTCTGCCTTGGTCAGACCACACCTGGAATACTGTGTCCAATTCTGGACACCACAATTCAAGTAGGATGTTGACTAGCTAGAATGTGTGGAGAGGAGAGCGATAAGATGATCAGGGGTCTGGAAACAAAGCCTTATGAGGAACGGTTGAAGGATCTGGGTCTGCTTAGCCTGAGAGGAGATATGATAGCCATATTCAAATATATCAAGGGCTGTTACATGTAAGATGGAGCAAGCTTGTTTTCGCCTGCTCTGTAGGATAGGACTTGAACCAATGGCTTCAAGTGACAAGAAGGAAGATTCCGACTAAAGGTCAGGAAAAACTTTCTGACAATAAGAACTGTTAGACAGTGGAATGGACTCCCTCGGAAGGTTGTGGACTCTCCTTCCTTGGAGGTTTTTAAGCAGAGGTTGGATGGGCATCTGTAATGGACGCTTTAGCTGAGATTCCTGCATTGCAGGGGGTTGGACTAGATGACCCTTGGGGTGCCTTCCAAATCTACAATTCTGTGATTCTATGACAGGCAGTGGCAGGGTTTCAGGCAGGGCATCTTCCCCAGCCCCACCTGGAGATGCTGGGGATTGAACCTGGGACCTTCAGCATGCAAATCAGATGTCCTACCACAGAGCTTACAACCTCCATTGCAGCGGGTTGGGCTAGATGACCCTTTGGACCCCTTCCAGCTCTGCCATTCTGTGACCCTTCCTGCTGCTTCAAGCAGTAAATGGGAACTCACTGACAGCAGCAGGTGCATATTCCACATTTAAAATGAGTGCAGTGGAACACACACATACCCATCTGCCCAGCGGTGCTTTGCCTCAAACATAATTTCTGAAAGGCTGAATTCAGACGGCCTCTGATCTAGAACCTCGACAGCGTTGGCTGGGCCGAAAGAGCTGTTGGCCGTGTCTGCGTAATAGGCTGAGCAAACTGCTCCCAACGGGGTGACAAGCTCTTATTTGGAGAGATGAGTAGGAGGTCACAGGAAACTTTGCCCTTGTAGACGTCGCCTTCATTAATCTGCCTTGGTGCCTAAGCTTCATAGGAGGGAGCAGAGCTCTCGGAAAAAAGGGAGGTGGGGAGGCCGGAAGCCTTGCCCTGGACTCGGTTGCCCCTGTGGGTCTCTTGCAGCTATTGTCAGGCCATTAAGTCGTTGAAGGTGGCGACAGGCCGAGGAAGGGCTAAAGCGGGAGCCTGTCTGCCACACGCCAGGGGAGAGAGGGAATACAGCTGGCCAGGCTCCTTAATTAATTCCCACCCCACTCGACACAGATTTGCATCCCAAGGAAACCTTTACCCTGCTCGGAGCAGCCTGCTATTGAAACGAACACCTATTTTATTTTTCCTTCCCTGTACAGTGGTACCTTGGGTTAAGTACTTAATTCGTTCCAGAGGTCCGTACTTAACCTGAAACTGTTCTTAACCTGAAGCACCACTTTAGCTAATGGGGCCTCCTGCTGCTGCTGCTGCGCCACCGCTGCACAATTTCTGTTCTCATCCTGAAGCAAAGTTCTTAACCCGAGGTACTATTTCTGGGTTAGCGGAGTCTGTAACCTGAAGCGTATGTAACCTGAAGTGTATGTAACCCGAGGTACCGCTGTATTCGAATCAGCTTTGTTTTTCCATCGTGTGACTTGAAGGTCCAGCAAAACACAGAAGGCTTGGCGGCTTTAAAAGGGGATTGGGCAAATTCATGGAAGGAGGGAAGGCTATTCGACAGCTCCTAGTCCTGACGGCTATGCTCTGTCTCCATGCTTACGGGGTAGTAATGCTTCTGAATTCTCGTTCCTGGACGCTGTAGGAGGGGATAGCGCTCTTGCACACGGGTCCTGCTTGCAGGTTTCCCATAGGAACATCTATAAAAACAGGATGCTGGACTTGATGGGCCATGTTTCTTGATCCAGCAGGGCTCTTCCTATATTACGTTCCTACAGAAGGCTCCGGTTCAATGGGACAGCGCTCAAATTATTGAGGAGCAGGTAAGAGGTAGTGGCCGCCCACAAAACCCTACCCCCTTTGAACTTTAGCCAAATCATGGCCTCATTCTAAAAACAGTAAGATAATAGGGTCAGGCCCAGGGGTGTCCTTGCCTCTCCACAGTTTGAGGCAGTGGTGCTTCTGAATACCATTTGGAGGGGAGAGTGTTCTTGTGCCTTTGGCATTGATGGAGATGGGAGGTTGTGGCTCTCCCTGGGCCTCCCCACAGTGGTGCTGGCACTGCATACTGGCAGGGGCGTACCTCCCTGTGCTAGCTGGACCTAATGGTCTGACTCAGTGCAAGGCAACCTCCTCTGCTCTTGTGTCTTATGGGAAGGGCTGTAGCTCAGCAGAAGAGCGACGGCTTTTCACGCAGAAGGTCCCATCTTCGACATACCCTTCCTGAAATCCTGAAGAGACAGTACCAAGTTAGATAGAGCAGTGCTCTATCTCATTGTCTCTATGTTCCTAACTACATGCATGAAATAAATCACAACAGAGGTCCATAAAAACACTTGTGGCACGTGTGTGTGTGTGTGTGAGAGAGAGAGAGAGAGAGAGAGAGAGAGACAGACAGACAGACAGACAGACAGACAAATGAAGCTACTGGCACTCTGATCTTGAATTGGCCAGATATCTCAGGTCAGGGCTAGGAGTCCTGCCGCCCTTTTCTCCAACCACTGGCCATGCTGGCTGGGGCTGGTGGGAGCAGGAGTCCACCTGGAGCAGCCACAGTTTCACTATCCCTAGATCTCTTCTGAAGGGTTTTTCGTTGTTGTTGCACAGGAGACCCAAAAATGGATTTCCGTCGCAGGTGAATAAGCTTCCGAAAAGGAACAGATTTCAATTTAGCGCTCTCTTTCTTTCTCTCTTTCTCTCTATTACTTCTTTTTTTTTTCCTTTTTCATAATTTAACTCCATTTCACGAGGCAGTTTGCATGTCCTTGAATGGAAGCTCGTTACCGTGAAAGCTTTTTTAGCATTGATTTCATAACCGCCTTAATTTAATAGCTCCATCATTACTGAGAAGCCCTGAGAGTGAGGCCCCAGCTTTCCAGGTCACTGACCTTTTAATTACAGACCTTGTTCTGATGGCCAGGTTATCGACTGGACGTCTCCCAGATTGCACCCCCTTAGGATGGGGAATGAAAACAACGAGGTTTGCTCCCTGGCTTTCCAGGAGGACGTCCGCAGGGGGTGGAGGAAGAGAGGGAGGAGAATTAAGAAAGTGTGGGAGGGGGAGAAAGTAACCTCCCGCGTTTCTAAAATTAATTTTCTCCTTCGGCTTCGTAATTAATTTTTCAGAAGTGTCGCAGTGAGGTTCAAGCAATTCCCCCCCTCCTTTTTTTTTTTGCATAGCAAAGGGCAAATCTCACTGTAATCTGTACCGTGGAGACATTACAGCGCAGGTGGTTCTGTTAGCAAAGACAGTCACAGCCCTGCTGTGCAGAGCTGGCATGCAACTTCCTTTCCAAATTTGCCATGCCAAGATCCTAGTCCTTAAGCATTTCTTAAGGGTTTCCATCCAGGTATATGGTATGATTACTGCTTTAAATGCAAGGTACACATGTGGCCTATGTTTAGCAGAAATAGTGCATATTCTTCTGAGAGGCCAACCAAGATGCCCTAAGGGGAAGTCTGAAAGCAGGACCTGACTGCAGCAGCAACTATCCACCATTTGTGATCCCCAGCAACTGCTATTTGGAGGCCTGCTGCCTCTTGACAGTGGAGTTAAAATATTTATTTTGATAGGAGAGCACATTTCCACCACTGCGGACAAACTTGTAAGAGTTCCAGACCGATCTGATGCGATCTGCCATTGTGGAAGACCAAACTCTTAGCCAACAGCCCACTCTTGTTAACCTTTCCTACCCATAATAAGAGGAGCTGGTAACCACCTACTGCCTTAGCAGTACAAATAGAGATGCAGAGATTATAGCGGGCGCCTAGGTTTATTTATTCCTGTTTTCTGAAATTGATCGAGAATCCTCATCCATCTGATCTGAAAGGCCATCTCTCTGTCTTGCCAGCCTCACATCTGCATATCCATCACCTGACACTCCTGCGTCTGGGCCTATTATTCATCACTCTCTCTCCCCCCCTGCCCCCCCCTGGACATCAATCTCACCATGGCTTGCTTTAGCCAAACCTGGCCATGAAATACATAGCTTTTGGGGGTTACCTTTGAGCCAGGGGGATACATGTAGCTGTGCCATAGCAGAGAGCCCCAATGCATTCAGCCAGGAAGGCAAGTATTGGCTAGTAACCATTCCTTCAGGAGAGAGCATCTTGCCTGTGTTGTTCACATGAACTTCAACCCCACCTTAACTAGCCCTTGGTGCTTCCACACTTAAATCCAATGAAGCTGAGTGCTGGAAGTTTCAGGACAGATAAAAGAAAGTGCTGCTTCACGCAGCACATGGTTGAACTATAGAACTCCCTCCCACAAGAGGCAGTGATGGCTTTAGAAGAGGGTTGGACAAATTAATGGAAGACAACGGTGTCAACGGCTGTTGGCCATCAAGGCTCTACGATGGCTCTACTCTGCCTCCACAGTCAGAGGCAGCAATGCTTCTGAACACCAGTCGCTGGAAACCTCAGGAGGGGAGAGCGCACTTGTACTTGAATCCTACTTGCTGGTTTCCCAGAGGCATCCAGTGAGAATAGGATGTGGGACTGGGTGACCCATTCGCCTGATCTAGCAGAGCCCTTTGTTCTGCTCCTGCTTTACCTCCTCTCTTAGTGAGCTAGCTGGGCTCTAGTGCCTCCGTTTGGGGATGTGCCTTGTGTCACCGCTGAACACGGGACCACCAGTTTTGAAACTGTGTCAGTGCATTTCCCCCCCTGGAAAATATATTAGTTCATCTCTGAGAAACAATAGATGAATTAAAAAAGAAGAAGGGGCACAGTGCTGGAAGCAGAGCTAACTTAGCATGTTCCTCTTAAGTAATGTTTTCCAATGGGGTTTGATAAGTGCTCTCCGCAACTTCCTGTCAAAAAAGATTCAAATCTCAGCATTCCTTTCTTTGGGCTTTCTCTGTGTGTGTGTTTTCAGGGAGGGGGCCCCCCGGAAAGAGCACCGCAAGGGGCAGCCGCTTGCTATTTTAATGATGTTGCAAAGCATCTATTGAGTGGGAGAGGAGAGCGCAGACCTGACAACCTCTAAATGTACATTTATTTCTTCCATAACAGAGGGTACGAGTCACATTAACCATAATAGCCTTGTGCTCGCTCGCTCGCTCGCTCTCTGTGCTTTGGCCGTGCCCCACAACTCTCTCCCCCCTTCCCCCACTCTTTCTCTCTCCCTGAACCATTTAGAGGTGCAATTCACTGTGTAAGAGGCCTGGCTGGTTTTTACAGCATAAGCAGGGATAGAGAGAGGCTCTCTTTCGTCTGGCCGCAGCAGAGCCTCAGAAATTTTTACCGCCATTTCAATGACGGAGAAATCCACCCGATGCTGTGCCCCCCATCCCTTGGCTAAAACAGTGGCATTTGCAACTGATGGATTGTGGCCGCACACCCTTCTCTTTTATTTTTTATTTGCTGTATTCGTATCCCACCTTTTCCTCCAAGGAGCTCAAGGTGGCATATATGGTTCTCCCCCTCCTCATTTAATCCCCACAACAACCCTGTGAGGTAGGTTAGGATGAGAGGTAGTGACTGGCCTAGAGAGAGCTTCATGGCCAAGTGGGGATTTGAAACGCTAATCACTACACCACACTGACTCTCATTTTTACCTAATCTCTCCTCGCTTGCCCCTTTCCAATCCGATCCCATCTCTCTTACCTGGTATGCCCCCTTTCCAGAAAAAAATTAAATAAAATTCTGCACCATGACTGTTTAAGCCAGGAGTGCACTCTTTAAAGCAGGGGTAGGCAACCTAAGGCCTGAGGGCCGGATGCGACCCAATCGCCTTCTCAATCTGGCCCGCGGACAGTCTCAGAATTAGCGTGTTTTTACATGAGTAGAAAGTGTCCCAGTGGCGTAGCGTGGGGGGTGCAGGGGGGCCGGCCGCACCAGGCGCAACATCTGGGGGGGGGCACGCTCGCACTCGCAGCTCTCTGCCCCTACCTGGCTCACTCACTCTCTCTCACTGCAGTGCTGGCTGTGCGAATCCGATCCGAGCCGCCGGGTCGCCGCCCACTGTGGAGGGGAGGGTGCCAGGCGTGCGGTGCGGTGCGGAGAGAGAGCGAGGGACTATCTGGGGGAGGGACAGTGCAGCGCGGGGGGTGGGGCGCAAATTACTTGCCTTGCCCCGGGTTAGGGGGTGCAAATTACTTGCCTTGCCCCGGGTGCTGACAACCCACACTACACCACTGATGTGTGCTTTTATTTGAAATGCATCTCTGGGTTATTTGTGGGGCATAGGGATTCGTTCATCCCCCCCCCCCCCAAAAAAATATAGTCCAGCCCCCCCACAAGGACATTGGACCGGCCTCCTGCTGAAAAAGTTTGCTGACCCTGATTCTAAATCATTTGCCAAGAAACGCTTATATTATGTAGAATGAGGAGGCTTAAATGAGCAGTGGGAAGTACTATGTGTGCCACCTTGACTCCTTGGTGGGAGACAAATGCAATAAATAAGTTGTTAATATATTTCAGCAGATAGAGCCAGTGTGGCATATAAAGGTGTTGGGCCAGGAGATCACGGAGGCATGGGGTCAAATCCCCCATTCATTAAAAAAAAAACAACCTTGGTTGTTGACCTTTGGGCCAGTCACTTTTGTTCAGCCCAACTTCTCTTGCTGGGTTGTTGTGTGGATGGAGTGGGGTCGATGGAAGGAGAATCACATACGGCACCTTGAACGCCTTTGCAGGAGGGTAGGGCTAAAAATGTAATAAATGCATTAATTATGCAAAATGAGCGTATCTGCATGATTTATCTCACAGTGCCTATTTTCCTGCTGCATCCAGTCACAGGGCACAGAGCTGTGGTTTGCAGGGCAAAAGAACCACCTGCCCACCCACTCGAAATGTATTTAGCTGCCTCTTCACTTGCTTTTGAGATTAAAAGAATGTGTTGCATATTTTTTTATTGGCCACAAGGACTAGAAACTTTAACAAAAATGAAGCTGAATTCGCAACATACCCTTTTCCCATGTGGAAAGGTGATACATGTGCCACTCTGGCTGACGCTTCTGTGGCACATTTTAGGGTGTCGAGACGTTTTGTGGGTCCTTGCGCTTCAGCTGAAGAGTCGTGTATAAAGAGCTTAGGATAAAGAGAGCTCCTCACTTAATTCCTGTTCTTCTCCCTGCCCACAAGCAGGGAGATATTACGCTGATATTATGTAAATCATTTGTCAAGAGGAATTGAACTGAGGAACTCCTGAGCGGAACCTCCTAGCCTAGTGAGCTTTGATGGAAAATATCCTTGCAATCATGAGGACTAGAATCTTCGGCTCCTCCAGATGCCCTTTTCATTGTGTGTGTTTATGATTACAGTAATACCTCTGCGAACGTCTGCTTTGTCTAGCGTCCATTCCGGCGAACGTCTGCGGCAAACCCGGAAGTACCAGAACGGGTTACTTCCGGGTTTGCCACTCACACATGTGCAGAAGTGCAAACTGCTCCGTCTGCAGATGCTTTGCCCTGTGTCCTATTCGGCTAGCGCCTGGAGCTCCAGAACGGATCCCAGCCGCAAAACACGACTGTATTTGTTCTCATCGTGGTATCGGAGATCCATACTTTGTTTCCAATACTGCTGAAATACTTTTCTTTTATAACCGCAAATGTTCCAGTTTATTTATTATCCCGCTTTTGTTCCTCTATAGCACAAGAGTGCCCCTCCAGATGGCAGTAAGATCAGGGAAGCTTTGCAGACCAACTAATAAAGCAGAAAGGTCTATGAGAGTCTGGTATAAATCTACCACAAAGGCACTTATTGTGCCAATGGCATTTTGCAGAATACACACCTCCACCCCAAGAAACCCCCTGCCACCAGCCTGGAGAGTCCCCTTAAAAATTATACTTGAGACTACATTCACACCATATATGATATGGTGATATGATATAACGTTAAACAGTCATGGCTTCCCCCAAAGATTTATGGGGGTTGCAGTTTCTGCCGGGTACTGAAAGTTGCTTGGAGACCCCTGTTCCTCTTCCAGAGCCACAATTCCCAGAGTTCCCTCGGAAAAGGGAAACACAGTCCCTGGATATAGATTCATAAGCAGATTCCGGCCACTGTGAGGATTTGGGGTGTGTGCATCAAGCTTAACTAGTCCCTCCGGTGGGAGACACGTCATGCTTCTTCTGGGACAAATTGTCCGCCTTTGGTCCGCATCCTGCATTCACCTTTCACTGTGGCTCCTGGAAGCAACAGCGGCCACACCCCGGGAATGGCTTTGACTGGCTGGCTAAACCAGGTGTGGGTAGCTGACGGGTCTCAGACCCTTGGTGAATTAGGGACTTACCTTGCATGTTAACAGGCTCTGGTGGATTGAGCAGATGAAAACAATAATGGGTCCGGCGGTTAAGAAGGCAGTTTCTGCATGTGCAGATGGGGCTCATCAACCTGGGAAGGTAGGCCATCTAGGAGAAGGAAACCTCCGCTGCCTTGCAGGATATCTTTGGGCTGTGGAGTAAACCCTACACAAATCTGGAGTAGAGTCCCTAAAATGGTTGGATGGTACTTTGTATGCCTCCTTCTGGCAACTCCTGCAGCCAAGCTGGCGTCAGATGTATTGCTCTGATTTTCTTCGGACCACATCAGCGAGGCTGGGGGGGGGGGCGTGTATTGTCACCTGGGCAGCCCAGGACCCCCATTCACACTACCCAGACTTGTGCCCCAGGAAGGTCACTTTGGTGCTGCTGATGCAGGGGTTTGACTTCACCCCCAGAGGCGCACTCCATTGTCTCTCGAGATAGACAGTTGCCAACAACCAAGGTAAAGATATATATAGATGTGCCTTTGCAATTGTGAAAATGCTTGGTTGTCTTTGCTCCCCCCCCCCCCAATCCATGCAGAATGTGATGCTTACTCTTCAGCCCCCTCCATTTCCGGGTGAAAAAGAGCCTGCTGATCCCCCACCCCCCCCCCACGCGCTCCTCTGGGAAAGGGAAACATTTTGGCTCGAAGACCGTTAACCACGCTGTCGATGGCCAATTACGGTCCCTGCTAGGCTGTGGTTTCTGTGGTTCCTTATCAGGAACAAGAGTTGTACTTTCAGAGAGAGTGAGAGGTAGGAAAGTGAGTTGAATGGATGGGCCTCTCCTTGGTTGGTTGTCGTCGGTGGGGTGGAGTTGGGGGGTGGCGGATGGGCTACAAGCCTCTGAATGCCAGACAGATGAGGTTCTGGCAGGTTGCGTGCCATCCTATTCCTGGCCTCAAGCACTGACCTTTTGTTGTAAGCATCACCCCCAACTGGTCACAGAACTCTACTGATAACTTACATAGAGATTTATTTTCCTTTTGGGGAGGATGGAAAGATTTCCTACGTGTGGGCTTCTTGAGTTTGCTTTCAATTTCTCTCTCTCTCTCTCTCTCTCTCTCTCTCTCTCTCTCTCTCTCCTTACTACTATCACGTTGTTGTTGTTGTTGTTGTTGTTGTTGTTGTTGTTGTTGTTGTTTTGCTCTCCTTCTTTCTCTTGGGCAAAGAATGTAGCTCAGTGGTTAGAGAATCTGCTTTACATGCAGAAGGTCCCAGGTACAAACTCTGGCATCTCCAGGTAAGGCCTGGGAGAGTCTTTGTGCCTGAAACCCTGGAGGGCTGCTGCCAGTCAGTGCAGACAGCGTTGAGCTAGACGGGCGAACAATCTGACTCAGTATATGGCAGGTTTTTTTAATACTGTGGTTTATATGACCACAAAGGTTGAAACATCAAAAAAGTGGCAAAACTGCCTCCAGGCTCAGGAGTCTTCCTGGACTACTTGGAGGTGCTATTGGGGATTGAAATCGGGACCTTCTTCTGCATGGCAACTGAGATGCTCTACCACCAAGCCTCAACCTTTACACGGAAGGACTTTTGGAAGTCTGCGCCAAACGAGAGACACAAAGGGATCACAGCAAGGCACAAATGTGTGTGTGTGTGTTTATCCGTAATGGGTTCAAGAGGGTTTTTTTAAAGACAGACATCCTGCAACCTCCTCTTTTTTTTGAAAGGAGAGACTTCATTCCGTATGAAACCGGAGGCACCCTAATTTTTTCTTTTCTTTTTAATTGACTTCATTGCGCTGTACAAAATGTGTCTTGCTAGTAGGAACTAGTCACCAAAAACGTAGCTGGAGTGCTCTCTGATCCCTCAGAGAGATGGTCTGGAGCAAGGGGGGGGGGGGCAGCAAAGGAGGGATAGCATTACACACTCCCCCCCACAGCCACCTTGTTGCAAATACATGGGTTATATTAAAAACTGCATTCATATCATATTTTCCTGCCCCCCTGTTTGGGTCATTGGAAGTGCATGGCTGACCTTATGCATTGGAATTGGCTTTATTGAATTTCGCCCCAAATGCGTTTGTAATTTTCTCGTGCCTGCCCCTGCCGACCCACTCCTGGCGTTCATGTCCTTGCTGTCCAGAGTTGTGGGACCGGGTGTACGTGTGTGGAGCGGGGGGGAGAGATAGGATAAGTGCCCCTTTTTATGGTGATAAACAAAATTAAATTTCTCTCTGTCAACTGCTGACCTTCCTCACCTTTGAGGTTGCATCTTTGCAGCAAAAGACAGGAGGCGCCGATCGTGGATCGTTTTGCTACCAAGGGACGTCGGCATGCAAAGGACCGCTGAGCAAATGAAATATTGAAATCTTTTCTTTATTATTTTTTTGCCGGTTAGCAATAATACCGCTCCGTCAATCTATGTATCCTTTTTTTTTGCAGGGGACGTTTCTTCCCATGCCCGTCCATTTGGGGGCCTGTAAGGTGTCGAAAACAATGGCCCCATTTGCACTGTACAATTAAAGCTCCATGATGCCACTTTGAACAGTCATGGCTCCCCACAAGAATTCCTGGGAGCTGCAGTTTGTTAAGGGTGCTGCAGAGTGGCTTAACGATCAATTTCTCCTCGCAGGGAACCCTGGGAATTGTAGTTCTGGGAGGATCCCCTGAAATACTCTCAGCAGCTCCCATGATTCTCTGGGGGAAGAACTGTGACTGTTTATAGTTTATGGTGTGAATGAGGCCAATGTCTTTTGCTGTTGGACTTAAAAGGGTCACTTTGCTCTTCCAAGAGGTTGTGATACCCATAGACTCAGACCCATTTAACAGAGGATCAGACAGATTCATGGAGGATAAAATGGAAGCAGACCCACCTTCCCCAACAGAGCACAGGCTTGCAAACCCGGCATTCCCAGGGGTCAAGAGAGTCTGACAAGTGCTCCACCTCATATTTAAAAGCTTGGCAAGGGGTGGTGCGGTTTCTGCTGCCATCTGTGAAGATGATGCCATCTGCCGTCTGCCTGGTTCTGGGTGACAAGACTGTACCTCCTTTTCTAACTCTGCTTCAGGCACTGCCTTTCGGCCTTCTATTCAGCCCCCTTTCCCTCAGCTGGCTGATGAAGGCCCTCCCCAGCTTATTGCTTGTCTGTGCCTGTTCTTCCAAGGGAAATGTCCTCTGCATATAGAAGTTCCATTTATTCATTCAGTTAGAGCAGAGTTTCCCAACCTTAGGCTTCCAGCTGATTTTGGACTACAACTACCATCATCCCTAGCTAGCAGGGCCAGTGGTCAGGGATGATGGGAATTGTAGTCCAAAAACAGCTGGAGACCCCACTTTGGGAAACCCTGAGATTTAGAGTGTTTGCACTTCAGCCCAGAAGTCTCCCTGCGTGACTTCCAGGCAATCAATTAAAACCAAGACAGTCCCCTGCCCAATTTCTTAGAAATGAAAAAGAAAACCCTGACACACAAGGGACAACGGTCAAGGAGGGAAGTGGGGAGGAGAAAGCAAACTCAGGCACCAATTCTTAAATAGTAGATTATTATAATGACCAGCTGGCATTTGCTTATTTATTGCATTTATATCCAACCTTTTTCTCCAAGGAGCTCAAGGTGGTCTACATGCTTCTCCTGTCCTCATCCAATCCCCACAACAACCCTATGAGGTAGATTGGGCTGAGAGGCAGGGACCGGCCCGAAGTCACATCCAGTGAGCTTTGTGGCCATGCGGGGATTTGAACCCTGGTCTGCAGAACCCTAACCAGTACACCACACAGCTCTGAGGCAGGAGGCACCTGATGGAGCATTGATGACGAAAGGAGCACTTGCTTTGCTTAGGGGCTTTTCTGGGATTTGACCCTTGCATTGTGGGTGTTTTTGAGACTCACCCATGGGTAAGCCAGGTAGGAAACCCTCCTAGGGGTCTGGAGCTCTGGCATGCAGTTTGTGGGGGGCAGGTACCCTGAATTCTCTCTCTCTATTCCCCCCCCCCCCCGATTTCTGCCTTTTCAGGGGCCTTCCAATTCACTTGCAGCCAGATCCTCTCCCTGCCTTTCTCAGAGGAAGAATCTCCCTCTACAAAGGTCAGAAGTTCTCCGGGATGCTTGGCAATTCCGCCTTCCTCTTCCACAGTTCCCACAACCCTCTTTTCCTTGGCCACCCTCTTGGAATTTTTAAGAAAGTAGTTTTTAATCTTCCACTCTCTCTAGTACATGAGGGCAGAGATTCCGTTCCCTTCTCTGAGCTCCTGGAAGAACTGCTGGAACACTCGTGTCAGCCTTTGAATCCCCGAAACACAACATGAGATGTTTTAAAAAGATTGCTCTTGAGCGTGCGGAGGGTTTGATTTTTTTATATATATATTAAAAAAAAAGAGAGAAGACAGAGAGAGAAGCTGTGTTTACGAGAACCAAAAAATAGCTGCTTCCATTACAGTAATTAAATGGCGGCATTTAACCTATCAAGGCTGTTGCATGCATGCGAGGGAAAAGCGCTGGGTTTCGAGAGATGATCGCTGCACAATCCTCAAGGGGAATAGGAGCAGTTAAATAATTTGTTTGCGAGGTGCGAGCTCTGTGTGTCGGCTAAAAAGAGCCGCCAGTGCTGGAAGCGCTGGGGAGGAATGGGGTGGGGGGGGGCAGGCGGAGGCAGTGGGAATGTGTGTTTACCTAGAATACCCTAGAGCTCAGCCTTTTGCTACTAGCACCTGCACCAGGCTGTCAATAAACTCGTCGCTGCCCGTTGGTGATCAGCTATCAGAGGAATGGGGAGGGTTGCTTGCCTGCTCAGCCTCGGTCTTGCATCATGAAGGCAGAAAGTTTGCTTCATCCTTAAGTACCGTCTCCCCCACAGACAACCAGCCCCCAATTTTTTTTTGGGGGGGGGGGGTGTTTAATTTTTTTTGCAGGGAGTGTTATAATTTAATTTCTTTATTAAAAAAAACCCAAAAACTGGCTATTTCTGCATTGCTTCTACTGGCCACCATCCTTAATTGTTCTTTTAAAAAATGCTTTCATAAGTTACCCATCCATGTCAACACACACACGGCTAGACTGTTCTGTTCTACTTTGAATGGTGTTGCTTGCTTTATAACTGTATGAGTTTTATCTGTTTTTATATTGTTCTATCCCACCTTGGGACTTTATATTGAAGGGTGAGTAAAAAAAAAGCTAATGAACAAACCTTCCTGCTCATCAGGCCTTGCAGTTCACAATATTCATCACCAAGTTTCCAAATTATCTTTCTTGCAAACCTTTGCTATCATAAGAACATAAGACGAGCCTGCTGGATTAGGCCACGGGCGACTAGAATACAGAAGCCTTCTGCCTCCAACAGTGCAGGTAGAACGTAGACACTGTGGCCTGTAGCCAGTGGTAGGTTTCTCCTCCGCAAAATTTGTCTAATCTTCTTTTACAGCCATCCAAATTGGGGGCTGCCTCTGGTGGCAGTGAGTTCCATAGTCTTAACTATGTGCTGCATGTATATGTCTTTTGTTTTGTCTGTCCTGAATATTCCAACATTCGGCCTTCAGATTGTCCTGGAAATCAGTGGCATAATGAACGCCACTCTCGTGCAAGGTTAGGCAGGTGTCAGTTTCGATTTCTCTCCGTTTCTCACTTTTCCAGTCAAGCACAGGTCTCCACATTTCCACAGCAGTTTGCAATGTTTTGCACGTATCTAATGGACACATGTCGGCATGCAGTTTCCCCAAACGTGCACATTTTGCAGAGCGGTTTCCCCTAGTATATTCCCTGCCTTCCCACTGTTGGGGGGGGGGGCAGTATGTCTCTCAATACCAGTCCCTGGTAATCCCAAGTGGGGAGAGTTTCTGTTGCACTCAGGTCCTGCTTCCAGATTGTCCTGGCTTCTGGTGTTATGAGGGAGCAAAACTTAGTATCATAGGGCTGGAAGGGACAACGTGGGTCATCTAGTCCAGCCCTCTACAATGCAGGAATTTTTTGCCCAAGGTGGGGCTCTAACCCATGATCCTGAGATCAAGAATCATCCTCTACCAGCTGAGCTATCCCAGCTTGCCTAACTTCTCTCTGTCCCCTTTCTTCATAACTTCACGACACTTCTGTCGTTTCCCTGCTTCTCCCTTGCTAAACTAAAAATCTGCAAAGACGATACGTTTTTGAAAGCCACAGACCTGTCGCAAAGGCATGTAGAGGATAAGCTGTTCTGTCCAGTCATCAAACTTCGGGCGCTTAAGTGCATCAGGGACGGCCTTCCCTGGGGGAGCGTGGCTGAAACCTCCGGAAAGAGTGCTACTTGCCTCTCCCTCTCCCCCTTTGGAAACATCCTGTCGAGCATCCCCTTCCGTAGAAGCTGAGTGTCCTACCCGAGTTAGTTCTCTGCGCTCCTGGGATGCAGTGTCAGAGATTTATGCGGAGTGACAAGGCTTGGTGGAGCGTGTTTTTCTTTCTTTCCTGCTTTGTATTGCTGACCCCGGCATTGTCGAAAAGAGTTGGGAGCCTCAAGAACCTCTGTCTTCTCCCCTAATTCTTTCTCCCCTCTCCCGCATTTCTCCACCCCAATTTTGCTGTGTTTTAAGGCATACAAAAATCAAAAGGTTGCAACCCAGGCTACAGCAGACCCACTGAAGTTAATGGATGTGACAAAGCCAAGTTTGTACATTTCAGTGGGTCTGCTCTGAGTATAACTCAGCTGGATGCAGCCACAGATTCCCCATTCCTGAACTTTGGGCCCCTGGGAGCCGGGAGCCCCATCCAAAAAGGAGGCTCCCCGCTGCAGCTCTGCATGAGTGCCTGCTCTGGCTTTTATTAAGGCAGGGATGAGCCACCTGCAGCTCTCCAGATGTGCCTATTGCAGCCAGCGTGGCCCAGTGGCCGAGCATGATGGGAGTTGTTCTCTAGCAACATCTGAAGGTCCCTACGTTTGCTTCCTAGAGGGATCCAGACAGTCCCATGCTCCAGTCACCAGCTCCACTGGGCCTGCAGCCTGATGCAGAAGAGTGTCAGAGTGCCAGGAAGATCCTGTGCCCTGTTTTCAATTTTATGGTAAAAGGACTCAGTCCCAAAGCCGCAAGACACACAAATCCCACAACGTTCCCTCTTCACCACACATGGTTCTTTGTTTCCCAGATTTTAATTTTATTTTATTTTTAGTGGGTGGGGGAAATAACACTAACAATGGACCTCCAAAGAGCTGCGGTTGTTGTGGCAATCTCAGCCCTGGGGGATCAGAGCATCAGCTAACTCTGTCCCTGACTCTCCCCTGAGAGCAGTGATGAAATATTGGCCGTTCTTTGCCACTCAAGCACCGTGGTCACTGGCAACACTACTGTCTCCTTCCCTGCTTCGCTTCTTCTCTTTTCTAAAGCTTTTGCCCCTTTGCGGGCAGGAGTCCAGAGGGTCTGGGTTCGAATCACAGGAAAGGGGCATTAGATAAGGACCACTTCCACCATTCTGTCTTTAAGCATGGGAAGTTGTTGTGCTTTTATTTAAACGTATTAGACTCATACAGTTGTAGAGTGGGGACCCCAAGAGTCATCTAGACCAACCCCCGGCAGTGCAGGAACCATGGGTAAAAAATAAATAAATCACTGACAGATGGCCATCCAACCTCTGTTTGAAAACCTCCAGCAAAGGAAAGTTCACTACCTTCCAAGGTGTCCACTGTCCACAAAAAGTGACTCAGAGCAACTTACAACAATAAATAAGTACCGCGTGCATTGAAATCAGCATAAAAGTAAAACAAAATGAAAATTTAAAAACTCGTTCATATTTTTGAAAAAAAGGTAAAGGGACCCCAGACAGTTAAGTCCAGTCACAGACAGCTCTGGGTTTGCGGCGCTCATCTCACTTTACAGGCCAAAGGAGCTGGCGTTTGTCCGCAGACAGTTTTTCTGGGTCATGTGGCCATATTTTTGAAAGGCAAGGTATAAAATATCCCACTGATAATAGGCCTGTCAGAAAAGAAATGTTTTTGTTGGGTGCCTAAGGTAAGTAGTGACGGCCACAGCCCTTCCTCTTATTATTTTATATCCCCCATAATAGTTTAAACCAGGGGCAGCTAACCTGTGGCTCTCCACATGTTGCTTACCTAACATTCCCAGAACTATTGGTAATGTTTTCCAGGGCTGATGGGAATTGTAGTTCTGTAGCCGCAAGAGTCACAAGGCAGCTAACTCTGATTTTAAATAATTCCATCTCAGCTGTTGTACTTATCATTACCGTGACCATGACTCAGTGAAACTCTGTTTACAAATGTTTTGGGGGTGTGGATGACCAACTTCATACACAGCTCAAGAGAACCAGTGTGGAGCAGTAGTTAGAGTGCTGGAGGCCAGGTTTGAATCCCGTTTCAGCCATGAAGCTCAGAGGTGACCTTGGGCCAGTCACAGCCGCTCAGCCTAACCCACCTCATAGGGTTGCTGAGAAAATAAAATAGAGGGGATGCATAATGTGTACTACCTTGAGCTCCTTGTAGAAAAAAGTGGGATATAAGTACAGTGGTACCTCGGGTTACATATGCTTCAGGTTACAGACGCTTCAGGTTACAGACTCCGCTAACCCAGAAATATTACCTTGGGTTAAGAACTTTGCTTCAGGGTGAGAACAGAAATTGTGCTCCGGCGGCGCAGAGGCAGTGGGAGGCCCCATTAGCTAAAGTGGTGCTTCAGGTTAAGAACAGTTTCAGGTTAAGAACGGACCTCTGGAACGAATTAAGTTCTTAACCCGAGCTACCACTGTACAATCAGTTGGTTTGGGTTTTTTTTTAAAAAATGTTCAAGTCAGTAGAAACTTCCAAGAAACTCCTGTCTCCTGCAATTTTTCCTCTTGATGTTATCAGCATCTCTCTCTCTTTTTTTTGGGGGGGGGGGGGGAGACAAGGACAGCTAGAAATTCACCCAGTGGTCCCCAGATCGCAATGTTCAATGCCCCTCTCCTCCTTTGGAATGCAAGGCTCTTTTTAAAAAAGTAGCTCCAATTTGACTCGACTGTCCCTGGGAAATTGCATCTGCTTCAAACAAACCAGAGGACTCTCTCTCCGATGTGGGGGCGGGGGCGTGGGACAAGGTAGGGAGGGGGGAGACCTGACCTCTCTTCTGACAAGCGGAGCTGTGTGTCTCCTTTGCCTCCAAAGCACCGATGAAATATATTTTGCACTGGCTTGTAATGGTGTGATTTATGCCGTGATACGGTTTGCGATATTCCAGTGTCCTTTTGCCTTTGTGTCTAGAGTCTCTCCCCCCCCTTCTCTCTCCACGCCTCCCCCGGCCACCCCAGCGTCTCCTTCTGCTACATTTAACGTAATAGAGGTGAGTAGGTTCTCAGGGCGCAGAGGTTGGACACAGAGAATGCCGGTCTGAGCGGTGAGCAGTCTCTAAAACTTTCTGCTTCTACCTACTTCCCATCTTCCTCTTTTTTCCCTTAGATCAATTTTCCTCCAGGGAGGAAACCCCCCCCCCCAAACTGTTCTGCTTTTGGGGATAGCATTACTCCAACAACGTACCGTACCTGGGAAGGGATCTGCCCATGTACGCAAGACCGTGCATCCTCACGTATCTGTCCCCCGGCCAGTGTTGCTCTGCACCTCTGCTCCTTAAGAGAACCCCAATGGATGGATCACTTGACCACAAGAGCTCAATCTCTGGTTCACTTGCTAAGTCTAGCAGTTGTGCTATCCTATGCGTTGTTGTTGTTGTTGCTATTCAGTTGCCCTTCACCCTAAGGTCCCAGAGTGGCTTACAGCCATTGCAACACAATATTGAAAGCAGTTGGACAACTTACAATCCCAGAAATAAAGTGTGTCCTTGATTAAATCTCCATGCCACCCTCCTTCCAAATATCACAGGGCAGTTTGCAATACAGTCATACCTTGTGTTGCATTAGGTACATAGAATCATAGAATCATGGAGTTGGAAGAGACCACAAGGGCCATCGAGTCCAACCCCCTGCCAAGCAGGAAACACCATCAGAGCACTCCTGACATATGGTTGTCAAGCCTCTGCTTAAAGACCTCCAAAGAAGGAGACTCCACCACACTCCTTGGCAGCAAATTCCACTGTTGTGTCTTTTTGGCTTGCGAACACAGCCAACCTGGAAGTGTATACTTCCGGGTTTCGTCGCATGCGCAGAAGCATTCTGTGTGCTTCACACATGCGCAGAAGTGCTCAATTGCGCTCTATGCTTGTGCAGAAGCGCCGCTTTAGTTGCGGGCTTTTCGGGGTGCGAATGGCACCCCGGAACGGATTGTGTCTACAACTAGACGTACCACTGTAGAAACAATGCAAAGCGAGAACATAAAATGTGTAATAATAATAAAAACCAAGACCAAACCAATACCCCCCCAAAAATTTTTTTTAAAAGCCATAGAATGTTAATCAGTGGAAGGCCCGGTTGAAAGGAAATGTTTTCGCCTGGTGCCTAAAGATACGTAATGACGATGCCAGGCCAGCCTCCCTGGAGAGAACATTCCACAAATGGGATACCCTGATACCCTGGAGAGCTGCTGCCAGTCAGTGTAGGCAACACTGATGGGCTGACTCCGAATAAGGCAGCTTCCTATTTCCTGCCCAGTGCCGGATTTACGTATAAGCTAAACAAGCTATATCTTAGGGCCCCACTCTCTTGGGGGCCCCACAAAAATTTAAAGGAAAAACAACTGGATGCACATTTCCAAAATAACATAAGATTAAAAACAAATAAAATAAAAACCTACATACAGCAACAGTCTTTTGTGTTGTGTAGGCTCCTATGACGTAAGTAATGGGCCCCGCCTGCTAGCCTGCTCCCTAAAATATTATGGCCCATAAATTACCATATAGCGTATGTTCGACACAAAAAACAGTGACAGCTGGACATATAAAGGGCCCCATTACCTTCAGTAGCTTAGGGCCTCATCAAACTTAAATCCGGCCCTGGTTCTATCCCACCTTCTCTTGATCATCTTCTTTGGCGCTTTCTAGGCATAAGAAAGTTTGGGGGTACTTTAATACCTGTATATAGTAACTTAATGCCCATTGCTAAGCATTAAATTGGGGACGCAGGTGGCGCTGTGGGTTAAAGCCTCAGTTTGCTCGGGTGGTGCTGTGGGTTAAAGCCTAGGGCTTGCCGATCGAAAGGTCGACGGTTCGAATCCCCGCGGCGGGGTGCGCTCCCGCTGTTCGGTCCCAGCGCCTGCCAACCTAGCAGTTCGAAAGCACCCCTGGGTGCAAGTAGATAAATAGGGACCGCTTACTAGCGGGAAGGTAAACGGCGTTTCCGTGTGCGGCTCTGGCTCGCCAGAGCAGCGATGTCACGCTGGCCACGTGACCCGGAAGTGTCTGCGGACAGCGCTGGCCCCTGGCCTCTTGAGTGAGATGGGCGCACAACCCTAGAGTCTGTCAAGACTGGCCCTTACGGGCAGGGGTACCTTTACCTTAAGCATTAAAAGGTGCAGTGGCACGGCATTTTATCGTACCATGTGCAAAGCAAGCAAGCAAACAAAAAATAATAATTAGTGGAAGAAATGGTTAACAAGACGAATGTAAACCAAGACAGCCAACTTTCCCAAGCTGGCATGGATGGTGAATGTTGGGCATTGAAGTCTGTAGCATCAGAAATAAATCCCCACCAGATGACATAGAAATGTTCTGGGTCTGGATGCATGCAATTTATGTGTTATTTCCCCCCACAATAGACAGGTTTTGGGGCTTTTCACCATTTTCCTTTTATTTTTCTCAACCTCCCCCCCTGCCCCCAGCCGCCACGATGTAAGCCTACATCAAGCAAACAGCTTGGCCTTTCTTTCACTGCAGGGTTGCAATACTCCAACCCCCCCAGAAAAAACCCCTTTCCAAAGCTAATTTTCAAAAGATAATCTCTACCATGTGAGAATGTTTAATTTATGGAGGTGTGTTCCCGCCCCCTTAGCATTTTAGCCAGAGGTTTATGTGTGCACCAAAATTAAAGAGGGGGGGGGGATAAGATATTTTAAAGTAGTTGTGGGTTTGATTCTGAAATTATTGCTGGACTGCCTGAAGTCGGCTAGCAGTGACTCAGTCCTAACCATTCTTACAAGGTCGCTTCAAGTGAGCTTCATGGCCAGATGTGGGGTTTTTGAACCCTGGTTTCCCAGGTCCAAGCCCAGCGTTCTTCCCCACGCTGCCTTCTCTAGCCTGGTGCCCCTCCAGCCTGAACCATCAGCTGGGGCTGGTGGCAGCTGCAGTTTGAAACCTCTGGAGGGCACCAGGTGGCAGGAAGCCGCATTCGTGGTTGAGTTCTGGGTAAGAAAACTTGCACTTACCTATTTAAAATTTTGTGTTTGAGATTGGAAATAAACAAATTGGGTGTGTGGGGTTTTTTTGGGGGGGTGTGTGGAAATAAGGTTGATTGGAGGTGGGTTTATGGGAAAGGGGGGTTGGAAATAAACCCATAAACAAGGTGATATATAATATTTTTTTTCATTCTCCTTTTAAATAAATACCGATCAGCTTTATGTTCGGAGACAATAGGAGCTGTTGGCTTAAATTTGCAGTTTACTGTATTTATGGCCGTAATATCTAGGTGCTGCCGTCGTAATTTCATGCCCCAATGAGAAGTGCAAGGTCGAAGCAAATGCTTCCATCGGCATCCTGCTAACACCCTAACTCATAAACAAGGCCCGCCTGGATCAGGTGGCTTGGAATAATACAGGCTAATGAAATACAGCACAGCTTTCCATTACTGTTAGTTTTTACAGTGTCGTCATTACGTGTAATTTATGTTTAAAAAATTCAATTTTATACAAGGCTCTGGGAAATAGGGGTCTCCGGGTCACCCGACGACTTTTAACGGCTTGCGGGGTTGGGGTGGTGCAGGCGCCCAGGGCTGGGGGGGGGGGAGAGAAAGAGGAGAGGAGGGGGAGAAAGAAAGAGAGAGAGAAAGAGAGAGTCCTCGTTCTGCTCAGCTGTAGTCCACCCAGTTGAGGGGGGGGTGTTCATAAAATAAATAAATAAATAAACTGCTCCCCCCCCCCATAAAAAAATTAAAATGTCAATGTCAAGCTTTATCCCCTTCTTCCAAAAAATATTTTCTATTTTGGAGTGTGTGAGAGATTTGCTTAGTTGGCTTTTATTTTTTTCAAAATAGTAGTAATGATATTTTTCGCACTTAAAAAAAAACCAAAGAGTTTGCTGTCTTTTCTAAGGCCGTGTGTGTGTATGTGTGTGTCGGTTATTTGAAAGGCAGGTGGCCATCTCTTACGGCTTCTTTTTCTCTCTCCCATCCATCAATCACCTAGGAGGTCCCGTAAGTGGTGGGGCGGAGGGTGGGGGGAGAATTATGGAGGGGGTGGGAGGGAGAGAAAACACAGCCTTAGAGACGGAGATACTTAACAACCTCTCCCAAACTCTCACCCCTTGACATTGGCTTCCTCGCCTCCATTTACGTTTCCTTTTTTATTATAGACTTCGAAAGCGCAGCCAGCAAGGCAAAAACTCCTGCCAGGTTGTTGTTTTTTTAAAGCCAAAAAAACCCCCCACACACCTCCAAACAAATGCCTTTATACTTAACCTTTCCTTTTCCTGGCTGCATTAGCACCATATTTTTAATTGGATCCCACACATTCATCTTTTTTTTTTGGCTGCGTACACACTTAAAGCACATTCCCCCACCCCAAAGAATCCTGGGAACTGTAGTTTGTTAAGAGTGCTTGGGATCACGGCACTCTGGAGATAGAAGTACAGTTCCCGTGGCTCTTTGGGGGGGGGGTGCTTTAAATATATGGTGTGTATTCACCTGGTTCTAAATGCAGCATAGTAAAGGTAAAGGGACCCCTGACTATTAGGTCCAGTCGTGGCCAACTCTGGGGTTGCGGCGCTCATCTCGCTTTATTGGCCGAGGGAGCCGGCGTACAGCTTCCGGGTCATGTGGCCAGCATGACTAAGCCACTTCTGGAGAACCAGAGCAGCGCACGGAAATGCCGTTTACCTTCCTGCCGGAGCGGTACCTATTTATCTACTTGTACTTTGACATGCTTTCGAACTGCTAGGTTGGCAGGAAAATGCAGCATAAGGGGTCTCTATAGTATTTTAAAATGGGGTTTCAGAGTTTTTAGGGGTTTTTGAATGTTTTATGTAGTTTTTCACTTTCATTGTTCTGCATGGGACAATGACAATAAAGATATCATATCGTTTTTTTCTTTGGCACATGGAAGTTGCATGCTGTAATTCCCATGTTCAGGGTGTGAGTCCTGTTGCTGGGGTAGCCAAGACAGTGCTACTCCACCCCACAATTATAGAACAGACGCGGAGGGACCCCAAATTCTGCAAAAGTTTTTAGGGAAAACTTAATGGGGGAGGGAACTCCCAAAACAAGCCCAGTGACAACAGTGTGCTTAGCAACTGCAGAATCCTGGTGAACTCAGGGGAGTGAGAAACAGTGGAAAGAGGGAAGGGGATGAAGTGGCTGGGATCCCGAACTCAGCGCTGCAACATTTTTTTGCAGGTCCCACATTTAAGTTAGGCTAGGTCAGGGCTGAGGAACCTTTGGTCCTCCATGTTATTGGACTCCAACTCACATCAGTCTCAGCCAGAATGGACAGAGGTCGGAGTGATGGGGTACAGCAACATCTGGAGGACCCACAGTTTGGCCATTTCTGGACTCAAGGCTCCTGGGAGCCCCATCCAAAAAGGAGGCTTCCTGCTGTGCCTCTGCATGAGTGTCTGCTCTGGCTTTTGTTATTGTTGTTGTTTAGTTGTTGTTTAGTCGTGTCCGACTCTTCGTGACCCCATGGACCAGAGCACGCCAGGCATTCCTGTCTTTCACTGCCTCCCGCAGTTTGGTCAAACTCATGCTGGTAGCTTCGAGAACACTGTCCAACCATCTCTGTCGTCCCCTTCTCCTTGTGCCCTCCATCTTTCCCAACATCAGGGTCTTTTCCAGGGAGTCTTCTCATGAGGTGGCCAAAGTATTGGAGCCTCAGCTTCAGGATCTGTCCTTCCAGTGAGCACTCAGGGCTGATTTCCTTCAGAATGGATAGGTGTGATCTCCTTGCAGTCCATAGGACTCTCAAGAGTCTCCTCCAGCACCATAATTATGGTGCTGGCTTTTGTTAGCCTTGGTTAAAACAGTGCTAGGAAACATGTTCAATAATGGGAGCTAGAGACCAACATCATATGGAGGGCCAAAGGTTCCTCAGTCCTGTGCTTGGCTGCCTGGTTGGCATTGATCCTTTTCAGTGGCGGCTACCCCTTTTTGGCACTTGCTTGTGACTGTCTTCCTCATTATAGACTTTCATGATGAATTTGGGACCCCTGACCATTAGGTCCAGTCGTGACCGACTCTGGGGTTGCAGCGCTCTTCTCGCTTTATTGGCTGAGGGAGCCGGCGTACAGCTTCTGGGTCATATGGCCAGCATGACTAAGCCACTTCTGGCGAACCAGAGCAGCACACGGAAACACCGTTTACCTTCCCGCCGGAGCAGTACCTATTTATCTACTTGCACTTTGAGGTGCTTTCAAACTGCTAGGTTGGCAGGAGCAGGGACCGAGCAACGGGAGCTCACCCCGTCGCGGGGATTCGAACCGCCGACCTTCTGATTGGCAAGTCCTAGGCTCTGTGGTTTAACCCACAGCGCCACCCCAACAATAATAAAAGCAATAACGTTTTTAGCAGGCACCAAAAAGAGTACAGTGAAGACACCTGCTTAATCTCAACAGGCAGGGAGTTCTAAAGTGTAGGTGCTGCCTACACTTAGGAGACAGGAGAAAATAAGAAAGGAGGTGAGAAAGGCTAAGAATGCATAGAGTTTGAGGAAGAAAGCTGGACATGTATGGAGTGGCACTACTTTGCAAGATGTGGTTCTGAATACTTCCAAGGAGACTGTCTATCGCCATGGTTGTTCATTCCATAGAGCTGTAGCTTAGCGGTAGAGCTCCTGCCTTGCATTCAGAAGGGCACAAGGTTCAGTCCCTGACATCTCTCGGTAGGAGGGAGAATGTCTGCTTTTTAAAATTCATGTAGAACCACTGCCAGTCAGTGTAGACGATGCTGAGCTGGGTGGAGCAATAGTCTGACTTGATATAAAGCGGCACCCTATGTTCCTTGTCTCAAAGTAAGGGCTGTAGCTTAGTGGTAGAGCATCTGCTCTCCATGCAGAAAGTCCAAGTTCAATCCCAGTCAGCTTCAGGTAGGACTGGGAGAGATTCCGTGTTTTCAGCCAGTATAGACTGGGCTGGCTAATCCGTGCTCCACAGTATTTGACTTCCAATAAACAGTTTGTGGCCTCCACAAACTCCGCCTCTTCCGAAAGAAACCACTTCTGGAATTTTGGGAGGGGCTTTTTTAAAAAAAGAATACTAGCCATTTTTGCATTGTTTCTACTGACCACCATCTGTAACTGATTTAAAAATAAAAATAATAAGTTACCTGTTCACACACATATACGCAAATTGCCTAGACTCTTCTGTTCTGTTCAGAATGGTTTTACTTGCGCGCATATATATATATATATGTATGTTTTTATAATTGTATAATATATTGGTCTAACCCACCTTGGGACCTTACAATGAAGGATGGGTAAGAAGTCCAATAAACAAGCAAACACAAAAAGTTAACCCTTTTCTGGACAAAAAGAAAGGTGACAACCTTTTTCTTTTAAACTTTTCTTCCATCTCACCTGGGAAAGCAATTCACAATTTCCATAGTCGATTAGAATTTACAAGAAAGGACGCGGGTGGCGCTGTGGGTTAAAGCCTCAGTGCCTAGGGCTTGCCGATCGAAAGGTCGGCGGTTCGAATCCCCGCGGCGGGGTGCGCTCCCGCTGTTCGGTCCCAGCGCCTGCCAACCTAGCAGTTCGAAAGCACTCCTGGGTGCAAGTAGATAAATAGGGACCGCTTACTAGCGGGAAGGTAAACGGCGTTTCCGAGTGCGGCTCTGGCTCGCCAGAGCAGCGATGTCACGCTGGCCACGTGACCCGGAAGTGTCTGCGGACAGCGCTGGCCCTTGGCCTCTTGAGTGAGATGGGCGCACAACCCTAGAGTTTGTCAAGACTGGCCCGTATGGGCAGGGGTACCTTTACCTTTACCTTTACTCCAAAGTACCTTTCATGTAGGCCTTTGCTGTCACAAGAGGAGCCTGCTGGATCAGGCCAATGGCCCATCTAGCCCAATGTCCTATTTCTTGCAGTGGCCAACCAGTTTCCTCAATGGGAAGTCTGCAAGCAAGACCTGAGAATGAAAGCGACTCTTCCCCTCCTGCATATTCCAGCCTTTGGGAGTCAGAAGTATTACTGCCTCTGACAGCTGAGGTAGAGCGTAGGCATCAGGGCTAGCAGCCTAGCAGCCGTTGATAATTTTTGTTGTTGTTTTCTCTAGGCTAAACTAACCCATGCAAATTTGACAGAAAGATATAATCCTGCACAGGACTTAAAGCCACTTTTCATATCCAGCAGCAGCTCTCTCTCTCTTTTTCGACGCAAGTGGAAATTGCACGCTTTCCCTACATGCACACAAAAATCCCCTTCTGTATCTGTAATCCACCCCCCCCCCTCTGCTAGCGTGACCACCACTGGCTTGCAACTGCGGCAGGAACAAAAAGAGAGCGCGGTGGTGGGGGGAATAGTCCAAATAAATTGTCTCCACGTAAATGAAGAAAGGGGAGGGGAGGGGATGCAGAGGGACATTTCTCTTGACCTTAGGTTTGCTTTGGTGTGTGCGCGTGTGTTTTTAAACAGAACTTTAAAAGATGAAATTGACCTGACAGGGCCCCCTCTCACAAGACGGTGTGCTGGGTGAAATATCAGTGGGTCGCACCTTTGACCCCTGCCGAGCTGCATTTTAAACTCTGCTGGACTTCTTTCTTTCTTTCTTTCTTTCTTTCTTTCTTTCTTTCTTTCTTTCTTTCTTTCTTTCTTCAGGTTGACTGGAGTAAGAAGCGGCGGGTGGGGGGGTGGATCAGCTTCCTGTGGTTTTATGGGGTGGAAAGCAGTCGTAGTAGGTAGCCTAAGAGGGTAGAGGACAATGGCTTTAGAGGTCAAAACCAACACTTTGAATCAAGCTCAGAGTCTTGCAACATCTGGATTGAATTGAGCTGGAGCCCAGCAACATCTGGGCAGTCACAGATTCTCAATCCCAGTGAGTTTCTTGGCTGAGCACAGATATTTGAACCCTGGTCTCCCAGGTCCTAGTTTAACACTCACACCGCTCCACCACACTGGCTCTTAGTTGCTTGTTGCATTTTATATCCCAGCTATCCACTAATGGACTCGAGGTGGCTTACATCTTGAGTTCCTTCATTCATAACTAGGCACGAGCTAGGATGCTGTTCCAACACTTGGCAAGACCCGCTAAGCTCCTCTTTCAAAGAGCGAGGTGGCTACAGCCATAGAATCATAGAGTTGGAAGAGACCACAAGGGCCATCGAGTCCAACCCCCTGCCAAGCAGGAAACACCATCAGAGCACTCCTGACATATGGTTGTCAAGCCTCTGCTTAAAGACCTCCAAAGAAGGAGACTCCACCACACTCCTTGGCAGCAAATTCCACTGTCAAACAGCTCTTACTGTCAGGAAGTTCTTCCTAATGTTTAGGTGGAATATTCTTTCTTGCAGTTTGGATCCATTGCTCCGTGTCCGCTTCTCTGGAGCAGCAGAAAACAACCTTTCTCCCTCCTTTATGTGACATCCTTTTATATATTTGAACATGGCTATCATATCACCCCTTAACCTCCTCTTCTCCAGGCTAAACAGGCCCAGCTCCCTTAGCCGTTCCTCTTAAGGCATCGTTTCCAGGCCTTTGACCATTTTGGTTGCCCTCCTCTGGACACGTTCCAGTTTGTCAGTGTCCTTTTTGTCAGTGCCATTTGCACAGCCATCTTTCCAAGTCTCAGGTCTGGGCAAGAACCCAGGAGGGGGACCACTCCTACAACCGCCTCTCACTCTCGATCTAATTCTCCCCTCCAGAAGATCTGCACAGCACTCATGAGAGTTCTTACCCCTAACACTACATATCCTCAGTAGTGACTGGGAGCCCAACAGTAGGTGGCGCCAGAGCTAATGTTAAGCAGAGCCAACTCCTCCTAGTTTTGTCTCCATTCCCTTCCCTGCCAAGTTCCACAAGGGCAGCACTGAGGCTAAGGAGGAGGAGGAAGCTGAGATCCAGAGTCACCTACGGAGGTTGCTTATGTATGGCGTGTTAACACAGCCTGTGTGAAAGGCCTGTGTTGTATAATGCAAATCAGAAGGTACCTCCACCTCTGGGAACTGTAGTTTGCTAAGGTGCTGGGAAGTGTAGTTCTGTGCAGTGGTAAACTGCACAGAGGTTTCCGGTGCACAGCATGTACACAGCTTGTGCGAAAGACCCGTTTCGTATAATGCAAGTCAGGATTCACCTCCACCCGTGACCTCTATGGAGAAAAATACTATAAGGCGTTATGAAAATAAGGAATAATTCGTCCAGTGGTGGTGGCATCTGGCTGGACAGAAGATGGATGGATGGAGAAAAGTGGCGGCGGCGGTGGGGGGGTCGATATGTGGGTCACGTTTTGTTTTCATTGCATCCCTTTGCTGTGGCTCAGTCCTTGCTTCTTACCCTCTGCGGTTATATTATTCCTTGCAGATAGCAATCAACTGGAAGGAAGTGTGTGTCTAATTTGCATGAGATTATTTAAAACAAAAAAAAAAACCAACAAAAAACGGTTTGCATTAGTCAGGGTGATGGTAAACAACACAGATAGAGAGAGGGAGAGAGATGCCTCCTTATAATATAGCCGCGTCTCTCGGCTTTCAAGGCCAAATATAATTCACTTACAATCGGCAGCTCTCTTCATTCCTCCTTTTAACCTTTTGGATCCTGCCTGGGTCTCGGTCTTCACCAGGAGATAGGAAGCGCGGGGAAGGACTGGCTAGCAAGGAGAGAGAGGCAGAGGAAGTTGCAATGTCAGAAGCAGGGGTGTGTGTGTGTATGTGTGTGTGTTATGCCGCTCAGCGGCTGGGCATTGCACAGTTGTGAGACGCAGTGAGCCAAAGTTGTAAAGCAGGGACTCCCTTTTCGCTGAGGGGAACTGTCTTGGTAAACACAGCAAGCTTTCAGGTTGCACAGAGCTCTTGGAATCAGAGCATTGTGTTGCTCCTAGGCCACCATCTACCACTTTAAACAGTCACGCCTTGCCCCAGGGAATTCTGGGAGCTGTCATTGGCCAGGGGTGCTAAGAGTTGTTAGGAGAGCCCTAGTCCCACCACAGAGCTACCTTTCCCAAAGTTCCCCAAGAAGAAGGATTGATGGGTTCAGCCACTCTAGGAATTGTAGTTCTGTGAGGGGAAACAGGGTCTCCTCACAACTCTCAGCACCCTTAACAAACCACAGCTCCCATCAGCCCCAGCCAGGGCAGCCATAGATGACCATGAACAGCCTATGAGGCTCCCACCAGCAGTTTCTACTGGAATAATGCTTTCTGACCAAGACTCAATGGCTTTTAAAAAATAAAAATGCTTCCTATGGGACTGGGCCAATCAAACCTGAAAAGACTATCGAAGTAGATGAATGTGTAGCAGCCACAAAAGTGCTCATCAGTGGTGTTTCATCAAGCTGGGGGGAGGTTTTGTGTGAGCGGCTACAGGACCTACTAGGTCAGTATCCTGTTCCCTATTGTGGTCAATCAGATGCCTCTGGGAAGTCCAAAAGCCAAGTCAAAGAGCCACCAGCCTTCGTAGGCATCTGGGATATTCAGAATACACACATATTCTGCCTGTATCTCTAGAGCCCTCCTCAATCCCTATCTTAAGAGGATCCCTAATGAAAACAGCCGTGCTCTGCCTAATCCTATTGTTGCTGGCTAATATGGCCAGATTAATGCGAGAAACAAATTTCTATCTATTTTATCCCTCCCGAACAGGATGCGAATCTAGCTGGGAGGAGGGTAGCTTAACAATGAGTGTTATTTCCTGTGCTTTCCAGATTGGAGACCTCAAGAACAAAGGGCTTCTCTGTGGTTTGGTGTGCAATCTTCAGTGATAATATTTATCACATATGCTCTCTTTGAATGGATTTTTTTTGGGGAGGGGAGGAAGTAGAAGGAGGGGAATGGGCAGCCTGATTCAATTGGGATGCATTCAGAACACCAGCGGTAAAGTTTGAGAAGCAGGGGAGCTCATCCTGACAGCCCCCATAGCCACCTCCCCATAAATCCCCCAGTTTATTAGAATCAGCACGAGTGCAATCCTATATATTGTTCCTTAGGCATCAGATCTGTTGAACTCAGTGGGGTTGATTTAAAACTTGAGAAAGTTTTACGCAGGCACGGGCACTTTTGTACATATTATTTAGCTGTGGATCTGAGTTGTGAAATTCATGAAAGTGCAGATTTTGAAGGAGTACTAAAGTGTTTTGAATTGTATATGGATTGTGTGGGTTCACCTTTAAAGGCAAACTGTTGAATCCCCCCCCCCCTCCAATCCTTAGCCAGTGATCAGGGATGATGAGAGTTGGGAGTCCAGCAACAGATAGAGTGCCACAGATTCCCCATCCATGCTATATCATATGCCAGCTGGGTGCCTTGGAAATGACATTTCCCAGGGTCCCCAGAAGTGATGTTCCCAGGACCCCCCCCCTTCTCTTTTCCCCACCCCAAGGGTCTTTCTAAAGCCTAAACCCACAGCATCTTATGAAAGTAATTCAAATCAAGTTTTGTCCCTGGAGGCCCAGGCAGCCTCAGGGGCTAGAAGTGCCTTTTACCAGTTGTAATTGGTGCGATAACTACTGCTATTCCTGGGCCAGGAGAGCATTGATGACTTCAAGATTGGATTGCTGCAATGCACTCTGTGGGGCTTCCCTTGCGCTTGACCCAGAAACTGCAGCTGGTGCAGAATGCTGCAGCACGGTTGCTGACGAGAGTGCGGCACTGTCAGCACATAACACCATATATTGTAACATATATAATATAACTTCACAGCTTGGGGTCCAGTTTTCTTGTGGGGCCTGCCTTAACCCACGTGTGTCCACTTGATCACTTCGATTTGCAGACTTGGCACTGCACTGTGGAACTCTCTGCCTATTGAACACTCATTTCGGCACCTGCTTAAAACATTTTGTTTGGGCCAGCCTACTCAGGCAACGTATATGTCGACATGTTTTAAACGTGTTTTTTTTTTTAAATCCTTGGCTTCAGTGGTTTTTCACTGCTTTAAATTGCTCTTCAATTCTAAAAAAAAAACCCCAAAATTTTAATTCCTTGCAAACCGCGCACACAGTCAAGCAGTCTATAAATTTTGTAAAACGTGCAGACCTGGCTTAAGTTTCTAAAATGAGAAAGACACTAAAATCAAATAAAAAGGCATGGTTCCTTCTATAGTCTTGTTCCCTCTGGGCCTTGCGTTGTAGAATCTGCCCTTCATGGCACGCTCCCCGCCTGCCCCCCCCTTCTCCTTCCCTTTCTCAGCAAGGACTTTTACTCCCTCTGAAAAAGCGAGCCAGCTGTGCAGTTTCCTTTTCTGCTGCTGGTCAGCAGCTGCTCCTCTTTCTTCTCTGTCTCCCTCTCTCATTGGCCAAATCCTTTCCAGATGTTGCAGCCTCTCCAAATGGAGAAGGGACCCCTCTTTCCTCTCCCCTAAGCCCACCCCTCAAAAGGATGATAGCTTTGCAGAGAGCCGGATTTAAAGCCCCAGCCATCCAAGCGCCCGCCTTTTAATAACCGGCAGGTCGTCAGCGTCCTTTTCCAAAAGTTTCATCCCAGCTTGTTCTGCTCTGTTTTTATTGCCTCCTGATGTTTTCTGGGTCCCATTCATGCTCATCACAGTCAGACCTGATTTCCACTCCCCCCTTCTCTCTTTCTCTTTCTCTCTCTCTCTTCTCCCCCCTTTTTTTATTTCCGCATTTGTCATAAAATAAAGCAAATTATTCCCATCTTCAGAAACGATCTAGACTAATTAGTCGTCTAACCCAATAATTAGTTTTTTGTTTCCCTGTCTGTTTTCTTACATTATTGTTAGCTTTCTCCTTCCCTACCCTGGGTTTGTTGTTGCTGTTGTGTTGTTTTTCCCCACCCCACCCCATTACGGATTAAAATGAGCCACATTTGCAGTTGATGGTGTACGTTTCCCCCACTATGTTCGTTTTGTGTGTGAGTTTTTTGCGGATTTATTTTTATTTTTTTTTGACGGAATGGGGGAATTGCAATAGAAAAGCTACTTCAAAAGCAGCAATAAACTCAAAGATAAATTAAGGAAATTGAATGAGCCACATTTGGAAAAAGTGTCAGGGAAGGCTAATACGCCCGTCGCTTAAGGTTAAATTGCGGCAGTGAAGAGAGAATGTGGCTCCCACCCCAGTGAATCCAAAATTTGAGACGCGACCCGCATATTTGCCAAAATACTTTGGTGGCTTCCAGGGAGTTCTGTTGGGGATTCTGGGTTTTTAGTTGGGAAGCTTCTTGGTCTGGAGGGCCACGTTGTACCCCCACTGTCAGAGGCATGCTATCCTTGAATATCCGTTACTGAGAAACACTAGTGGGGAGATTGCCACTGTGCTCAGGTCCTGTTTGCAGGCTTCCCAGAAGAGGCACCTGGTTTGTCACTGCAAGAACAGGATGCTGGACTAGGTGGGCTTTCTCTAACTCATGGGTAGGCAAACTAAGGCCCAGGGACCAGATCCAGCCCAGTCGCCTTCTAAATCCAGCCCGCAGATGGTCCGGGAATCAGTGTGATTTTACATGTGTAGAATGTGTCCTTTTATTTAAAATGCATCTGTGGGTTATTTGTGGGGCCTGCCTGGTGTTTTTACATGAGTAGAATGTGTGCTTTTATTTAAAATGCACCTCTGGGTTATTTGTGGGGCATAGGAATTCGTTCATTCCCCCCCCTCCAAAATATAGTCCGGTCTGAGGGACAGTGAACCGGCCCGCTGCTGAAAAAGTTTGCTGATCCCTGTACAGTGCTCTTCCGATGTTCACACAGTGCATAGTTAAAACATGGAATTCGCTTCTATCAATGGCCACAAGCCACCATGGGGGAAATGGTGGCTGTTGTGCTTGGGCCTTCCCATAAGCATCATCTTGACCACTGTAAGAACAGGATGGGCTTTGGGCCTGATCCAGCAGGGCTTTTCCTATGCTCTTACAGGCCTGCAACCCCCACTTACACCTGTCTTTATTTACTGGGACCAGTCCGTATTTGTTTGGTTCCTGTCCTAGTTCAATATCTATTTCTTTTGGAGGAAATCCTAATTTGAACGTTGCTCATTCGAGGACTTAACCTGACGTGGTATTTGCCACGTGGTCTGATCCTGCGTGAGGAGAGCCTGGCTGCCAAAATAGTCCAAAGAACCACCATCCTATTCTTACACTGGCCCACCCAGACAGCACTCTCTCCATTTACAATTCCCAGCAACTGGTATTGCCACTGAGAGTGTGGGGAGAGTTAGTAGCTGAGAAATGTATTGTGACGATTGAAAAGCGGAACAAGGAGGTGTGACGGAGATAGAAGAAGGACATTGCAAACGGCAGCCATTCATTGATGGCCTTCCTGGCGTTTTCCCTGGTACGCATCTCTGACTTGAAGAACAAGCACCCTCATGGCTTTTAAAAAAGGGTGTGGTACAGACCGCACCTCCTTCTAGTTTCATCTCCATCCGCCTCCTCCTCCCTGCTGAGACTGAAGAGGAGGAAGCTGGCAGGTAGGACCACCTCCTGGGCTGGTTGTAGGTTAAAAAGGAGGAGGGCAACCAAAATGGTCAAAGGCCTGGAAACGATGCCTTATGAGGAACGGCTAAGGGAGCTGGGCATGTTTAGCCTGGAGAAGAGGAGGTTAAGGGGTGATATGATAGCTATGTTCAAATATATAAAAGGATGTCACATTGAGGAGGGAGAAAGGTTGTTTTCTGCTGCTCCAGAGAAGCGGACACGGAGCAGTGGATCCAAACTACAAGAAAGAAGATTCCACCTAAACATTAGGAAGAACTTCCTGACAGTAAGAGCTGTTTGACAGTGGAATTTGCTGCCAAGGAGTGTGGTGGAGTCTCCTTCTTTGGAGGTCTTTAAGCAGAGGCTTGACAACCATATATCAGGAGTGCTCTGATGGTGTTTCCTGCTTGGCAGGGGGTTGGACTCGATGGCCCTTGTGGTCTCTTCCAACTCTATGATTCTATGATTCTATGAAAGGCAGACAGGTGGGGACTGGCTCAAGGCAGACTGAGGTTGCTGGGGCAGATCACCCAAATGGACCGGTATTAAATGACTCTCCTCTTCTTTCAAGGGCTGACGGATGAAGAAATTGACCTGGCCTTCCAGCAGTCAGGTACTGCCAAAGAGGAGCCTCAGCCCCATAGCCTTTCCACGCAGTTGGTGCCGACTCAGCCACCTCATCTTGCCCCACACAGTAAGTAGCCCCATGGCAACCACCAGACTGTTTTATTTCCACATCTCGGTCTTGTCTTCTTTCTCACGGCTGGGAAACAGGTAGCGTTTTACTTAAGTGTTTCTGGTTTTTATCTCGCTTTTGTTTTTCTTGGGCGGTAGCCCCCACAATGGTGGAAACATTTGACTATAGAATGGCAATGCATTAAGGGTTGAATACAAGGAGGCAATATAAGAGTGGGAGCGATAGGCTTTGGGGTTTTTTAAATTCCTAATAGAGCAGCTTCTCATCCCAAATCGATGCGTATTATACATAATATGTATATAAAATATGTATTTTAAATAATACCTTTGCAATTTTGGGTTGTGTACAGCCATTAGGCTAAAAGTTAACAAGTAGTAGAAGAAGAAGAGTTTGGATTTGATATCCTGCCTTTCACTCCCTTTAAGGAGTCTCAAAGCGGCTAACATTCTCCTTTCCCTTCCTCCCCCACAACAAACACTCTGTGAGGTGAGTGGGGCTGAGAGACTTCAAAGAAGTGTGACTAGCCCAAGGCCACCCAGCAGCTGCATGTGGAGGAGCGGAGACGCGAACCCGGTTCCCCAGATTACGAGACTACCGCTCTTAACCACTACACCACACTGGCTGTCAGTCAGTCATGTCCATTAATGTCAGTGGGCCTACTCTGAGTAAATCCCTTCTCCGGGATACCCCCCTCTCTCCCTAGGCCACCCTCCCTCCCTGCCTCTGTTTCTTGCTTGCCTGGATGAAGGATTGAGGGTAAAGGGAATCTGTGAATATGTGTAGAAACTAGTCTACTGTACAGAGGTGAAATTTACATGCACAGTCCCAACCATGTTTACCTCTGCTCCTGCTTACCAGTGGCATGTGGCCCTAGGAAGGTTGCCCAGAAGAGAATGTGGCCCTCAGGCTGTGCGGGGGGATGGGGGACACAGTCCCCCACCACTTGTTTGGATCCATTTCGTCATTGAAGCTTACCTGCCATCTTGCCCGTTTTCACACCCTATAATTTCATCTGCCACTTCCTTTCGTTTCCGCGCTTGAGGTTGCTGCTGGTTCCTGACGCCAGGCTAGTACGATCCCAGCCTCTAATAAAGATTTAACGCCAGCAATCTACTAGCACCTATTAGTCCCAATAAAGATATTGCAGAGTGAACGGCAACTTGTCCGCTCGCTGTGGTTTTGGCTCCCATCCTCACTCGTGAAAATGACAAGGAAATTAATTAATCTCCATGCAACAACTCAAACGTGCAATTAAGCCGCGGCCCTTCGGCTCGAGATGTAATTCTCATCTTGCTCTCCGACTGGCTCCAGAGGTTATCCTGAAGTACGGAAAGTGCATAAGGACATCAGAAGAGCCCTTCTGGATCAGGCCATCTAGTCCATCGCCCTGTTTTTTCATAGCTCCAGGAAGCCCACAGGTAGAGCAAGAAGAAAGCTTGCAGCGTTTGGGACTTGTTAGTTTAGAGAAAAGACAAGAGTGATAGGTGACATAATAGAAGTTTAGGAATTGATGCATGGCCTGGGTAAAATGGGATAGAGAAAAGTTTTTTCTCCCTCCCTCATAACACTAGAGCCACCCAATGCAGCTGAATGTTGGAAGATTCGGTACAGGTGAAAGGAAGCCCTTCTTCACTCAACGCCTAGTTAAACTTTGGAACTCACTCCCACAGGAGGCAGTGATGGCAAGCAGCCTTGGTGTCTTTGTAAAGGGTTACACAAATTCATGGAGAGAAGGGCTATTGATGACTACTAGCCATACTGTCACTTTTCTCAGTTTTCCTTATTTTAAAGTCCCAGTTCCTTGATGCTGATGCTAAGCCTTTAATCACAGAAGAGAACCAGTCAGTTCTCTTCTTCCTTGCTGATTGAGTTCACTAGCATGTACAAGTGTGTGTGTGTGTGAGAGAGAGAGAGACAGAGAATCTTCCCATCTGTATTTTTGCCAAGAAGTGTCAAAAACTGCTTCTTTTTAAAAAAACAACAACAACTCAACACACATACACACACATACACCCCACAAGCCACCAACTCCTTGATTTTGATTAATATAGAGAAACAAGACTTGGGTTGACTGATAATAAAACTGATAAATGACATCTGAATTACTTGTAGCTGTAATTTATTACATAAAATATCTTTTATTTGACATGCGATTAGTTGCTGGAAGCATCACTCAATCTGACTAGTTTGAACGCGCTCCCAAAATGAACCCCCCAACTTGGAAGGGAAATAAAGGAGGCAGAGTGGGAACACTGGTGCTGTCTGCCGTTGGCATTTATGAAATACTCTAATCCAGAAGTGAGGAGAAATCTGACTCTAAGTGTTTAAATGATTGATAGGGTTTATATATACTTTTCCCCACCTCCCCTAATCTCCTTCATTACATACAAATTCCGGGGAGTTTCTGAGCTAAGGTGTGCAAGGAGTGTTTGCATTGCGCGGGCGTTGTCAGCATCCCATAATATTTACGGCCCTTGTCGGTGGGTGTTCGTGTGCTGGTTTTGCACCTGGTTTTTTTTTAAGAACTCCACCGTCTTTCGTACAAAAGGGCTGTTGGTTCCTGCTCTCCTTACCCTTGGATGTTAAGGCAGCCACTCAAGTAGGCCTCCTGTGGCAAGTTAAGGGCTGCCTCCAAGCGATCGCTCAAAGAAGCGTCACGGAAATCTGCTTTCTCTGCTTCCAGGCCACAAACGACCAACGTGGGTATTTGTTGGCTGACAAAACTTTTTGGAAGGCTGCTTGAGAGATGGGGCAGTGGCCGGTAACAGAGATTGTTTTTAAAGGGGGATTGCGCAAGGCCACATGAGAGAAGAGGTCTGTGGATGGCTCTTACCGCGATAGCTCCACAGAACCTCAGCGTTCAAAGGCAGTCTACCTCAGGATGCCAATTGCTGGAGGCCACCCAGTTGCCCTTATGTACTCCTTGGCTGACTTTCCAGGTGTGTTTTTATATATTCTGGAAGACGCTCAGATGGGCGGGGTAATAATAATAATAATAATAATATCTGGGGAATAGGGCTCTCAGCTGGATGCTGCTGCTGAATAGCTCAGTTGGTTAGAGCGTGGTGCTTATAACATCAAAGTCACAGGCTTGATCCCCATATGGGACAGCTGCATATTCCTGCATTTCAGGGGGTTGGACTAGATGATCCTCAGTGTCCCTTCCAACTCTACAATTCTATGACTGTTCTGTAGGGCCCTGTTGGAAGGGACATTTATGTGACACTTTAGACCTAGCTTAGTATTTTCTATGTGACAGATTATTATATAGATAGGGAGATTGCTGGCCTCCCCATTAAATATTTTGCAGGCCTTGAGGGGTTCCTTACCAATGCATTAAGAAGAGCTCCGCTGGATCAGGCCAAAGGCTCATTTAGTCCAGCATCCTGCTCTCACAGTCGTCTTACTCTTATTACAGAAAGTGGTAGGTTTTCCCACACAGATCCTACTCCTTCTCCTCAAAGCTGAAGGAACTGTGCAATAAGTCTGCCAAAGTTACTAGTCCACAGGGTTGGGTCCTGGCTCACAGAGTCCCTTTTCACTGTCGCATCAGGGGAGCTGGTGCAGAATGTGGGGTGTTTTCTTCCTCCTCTCCTTCTTCTTCTCCTTCCCTTTCCCCTTCCCCTCTCTTCAATTACTTCTTTTCCCCTTTTCCTCAGTGCCTTTTATTTTTCGCCACAAGACAGAATTGTTCCACACACCCCTAAAACGAGTAAAATGGCATTTCAGCTCCTCGTCTTTATAGACTCTCTGAACTTTCCGAAAGATCATCTCGGTCCCTTTTCATTAATAATGAAAACCAGGGGGCAATAAAATGTTCTTAGCACGAACATTACAGGGACAGAGGGAGAGATGACAGAGGTCAAAGGCCGCAGATGATGGAGTTGCTATTGGGGGGGGGGGGACTTAGGGAGGCCTACAGGTGTCTTCAGAGTCTTACTGGAGGTCAAAGAAGGAGTGGGACATTGGGGCCTGGGCAAAGATCGGGACAACTATTCCGACATGGTTCATAAGAAGACAGTAACTCCGTGATAGTGGGGATTTTATTTGCAAGATTGTGAGTTGCTTCTCCTACACAGTGGTACCTTGGGTTAAGAACTTAATTCGTTCTGGACGTCTGTTCTTAACATGAAACTGTTCTTAACCTGAGGTACCACTTTAGCTAATGGGGCCTCCCGTTGCCACCACACTGCCACTGCGTGATTTCTGTTCTCATCCTGAAGCAAAGTTCTTAACCCGAGGTACTATTTCTGGGTTAGCGGAGTCTGTAACCTGAAGCGTCTGTAACCCGAGGTACCACTGTACAGAGTAAACCCATTGAAACGAATGGACCTAAGTGACTAATGATCTTGAACGTTAGCGGGTCTGCTCTGAGTTGGAGACAACGCATTGAGTGCATCTATTGTGTAGATTCATTTGGAGTTGAGATTGAAAAATCCAGAGCCAGGACTGGCAGTTACGTTTTCTGAGCCAAGTGAATTCTGGGAACTGTAACTCTGTGATGGGAATAGGGGCATCCTAACAACTCTCAGCATCCTTAACAAACCACAGCTCCCAGAATCCTATAGGGTGAGCCCTGACTGTTTAAAGAGGTGTGATGGCGCTTTAAATGTGTGGTGCTGATGTGGTTATATATTTGGAATGTATCTTTGGCCAGATGTAATACATACTCTGAACCTGAAGCTTTACAGTATATCCCTGGTTAGACAATTTTACAATTGCTTCTATGGGGAATTACTCCACATTTACTGGAGGCTCTTCCTCAGGAATGGGGGATCTGTAGCCTTCCAGATCTTGTCAGACTTCCAACTTCTATCTGTTCTGACCATTGGCCATGCTAACTGGAGGCTGATAGGAAACAGAGTTTGACTATGTCTGGAGGGTCCTAAGTTCTGCATCTCTGTCCTGTGCCTGGATAAGGAGCGCAGCAGGGAATACCACAAAACCCTGCCTGTTCCTCCTCACTCTTACCTTTTTCGCTTCTGCCCTCCAGGTCCCCCTGGTTCCAGATGGCGGGATTACGGCGCTCTAGCGATTATCATGGCAGGCATCGCTTTCGGCTTCCACCAGCTCTACAAGGTAAGGGGTTACCTTCCGACTTTTGTCAAGGCCATGTAATGCAACCTCTTTGCTCTGCACAGAGGTCCCAGGTTTCAGCTCTCAATGGCGTCAGCAGGTAGGGCTGGGAGAAAACCCCCTGCCTAAAACCCTGGACTGTTACTACCAGTCAGTGTGGACAATGCAGAGCAAGGTGCACCAATGATCTGACTCAGTGTAAGGCAGCTTCCTATGTCTTTAGGCAGTGGTTCTCAAAATTTTTCTCTGGGCTGCAGTTTCAGAATAAAAATTTGCTCGTGCCATTCTGATTTCTTTTTATGGATAAGAAGTACACTGGAAAACAAAAAGGAACAACTCCTATCAGTGCTTGATTTATAACCTAGAACACAACTACTTTATAAATAACAACAACAACAACAACAACAACAACAATAATTTATTATTTATACCCCGCCCGTCTGGCTGTGTTTCCCCAACCACTCTGGGCAGCTTCCAACAGAATGTTAAAAATGTAATAAAACATCAAACATTAAAAACTTCCCTAAACTTCAGATGTCTTCTAAAAGTCTAGATAGATGTTTATTTCCTTGACATCTGATGGGAGTGACATCGCCACTACTGAGAAGGCCCTCTGCCTGGTTCCCTGTAACTTCATTTCCCGCAGTGTGGGAACTGGCAGAAGGCCCTTGGAGCTGGACCTCAGTGTCCCGGCTAAACAATGATGAATAGCCAATGCTTTGGAAGAGGAGTCGATACTGTTTCTGCATGTGTATCGAAGGAAATTTATTTTTATACTGTACTACACTGAAATGTTGAAATGGTTCTTTGATTGTCCTTGAATCAGTCACACTTTCCCACCCTCTCTGGCTACACCAGTGAGACACACCACACTCCTTGAGAAGACTCAGTGGCAGAGCTTCCCATTTGCACGCAGAAGGTCCTAGGTTCAATCCCCACTATCCCCAGGTAGAAGAAGAGGGAGAAATCTGATTCAGTTTGATATAAAAGTGAACCTACCTAATTTTCTTTTCCCAAAACAATGTGAGGACCGAAACACACTCTCCTCCAGAGTTCACACTTCTATGAATTTTGCAATGTCATCGTCCTGTTGCTTTTTTTAAAAAATGCACGTCTTATGGGAAAGTGTACATAAAAGTGAATATATTCATCAAAATAGAAAAATGCATTGTGTTTGTGGAAACCATTTGCAAAAATGTGTACGTGATTTCAGAGCTGCGTACAAAAATGTGCTTATTAGGAGAAGTTATCACCAGAATGCTGACAGATTCACATCAGGATATAAAAAAGGAACTGTAGAGTGCTGAATTTAAGATTTTTTTTTTGGGGGGGGGGAGATGAGAAACCAAAATTGTCAAATCCGTCCATCCTTATCTCCACGTAGGCCTGTGAATATCCCTTGTCTGAAACCCCGGGGAGCCACTGCCAGTCAACACCAAGTCTGCATGAATAATGGTCTGTTCTGCCCAATTTTGTCCATAACCCTGCTCCCCACTGATATGCGGCCCCTGGAAGGTTGCACAGCAGGGAATGTGGCCCTTGCAGTGTAGAGAGTTGAGCTCTTGCTTGTGAAGACTTGCCTCTTGCTGCAGAGTTCCCTCGCTCCCTGGACCCCATGCATTCCCACCCCCTGGAAATATACTTTGTAGGTCTGTTTCTGTTAGCAAAAGGAGAGAGTGTTAACTTCATTAGGGCTTATGAGTCAACAAAGTACAGTGCCAGGGGAGTATTTGAGTTTTATCTGCATTTATTGGAAAGATGCCTGCCCCCATCTTTACATCTAAAACTTTGCAGGTGGCTAATGGCTGCAGCTCTGAAAGCAAGCAACTGGGCGGGGAGGGGAAGCTAAAATAATTCTGTTATTCCTTTTTAAAAACTGTTTTTAAAAGTTATACAAAAAAAGTAACAGTAAAATATGAATAAAAAACTGAGTTGGCAACAAGCAACTTAAGGGAGCTTTAGAAAGCCTGGGCAAATTAGAGGGGACTTGAATTGGCACCCAGTGCTCATCAAACTATTTGCCATGTGTTGGGTGTAATTCCAAGAAGCTTTTCTTCCTGTTGTCACCTACCTCACCTCAGACAGAGGGCTTCCAAAGGTGATTTGAACCAGTTGGGAGCATCAACATAGGTTTCAAACAAACACTAGTTTGTTTAACCAGCCAACTTCAGAAACCATGGTTTGAAGAAACTGGCTAGTTTTACACTGGGGTGGAGAGCCTCCTTTTCAGCCTGAGGGTGTGACACATAAACACACTGTGTACAGGTATTCCCGCTGGTGCATCTAACACTAAACCATGGTTTATCATGACACATAAACTCAAGCACTGTGCAAGTACACAGCCTGCCATTTTACCCAATGCATCTGTGAGATTATTTTTTGAACTCTGGAAAAGACCCTGTAAAACAACTAAACAAAAACAGAAGAATTAATTATTTCAGCTGGTACTGTGCATGAAAACCCATTTCAAGAGATCACACTGTGTGTGGTCGCTGCATGTTTTTCCACCAGGATTTTACCAAAAGCATCCACAAGGTCTCTTTATATAAAACAATCAGAAAATGCAGTATTAGCTCACAGAACGTTGTGAGTTGTTTTTAAAGGGAAAGTGGAAGATTAGGGCCGATTGGGGTTTGTGTGCAGAATGGTCCACTGGAGGAAAGCATGCCTGGCTGGATCCTGGAGCAGGATCCTTCCTTTTAGGAGGTGAGAACACATTGCAATAGTCTTTCCTTGCAAGTCCTACTTGTTAAATATACAAACAGGTAAAATAGGACTTTAGCCTCATGTAAAGAGGCAGGAGTGGGAAGTGGGGTAGAGGTAATGGCTCACAGATTTTAGCAGTGACTCTCATTGTGCGAGAGCTAACCCAGGCATTACAAGGGTGTCCCCTCACTTTCATTTGTGAAGTGCTAACAGATATGCAAATACGTAAACGAGGCTGACGCCAGACATCTGTATCATTAAAGTTGTAGATCAAGTGGAGAACATATTCCCCCACCCCCAGGCACTTCAATCTTGGGGTTTTATTTTTTTTAAAAAAGCATAGTAAACTCTCTTTAAAAAGTACCTTTAGACATTTCTCTCTCCCCAGATAGACACTATTTATTTATTTTTCCTCTTTAAAGCAAAGATTAGAGGCAGATGCTAGGCTTTGTCTTTCTCTATCTAATATTTCCCCCCAGAGGTGGAAGATTAATATTTCTGTTCTGGAGTACATCAAATCTGAAATTCCCTTTGGGACAGAGATGATTATTATTATTATTATTATTATTATTATTATTATTTCAAACTATACCCGCAAGGTTTCAGGGCCTAAAATGCCTTTCTCACCAGTCCCGTCCCCATGGCCTGCTCCAAAGGACTGGAGGCAGAATGAGAGGGAATTCCTATTTGTGAGTCCCGCCTCACATAGGGAACAGGCTGGATGCGGCCCTCCAGGTTCCCTTTCCGGCCCTTGGAGGTTTCCCCAGCTCATACCTGCCATTTGCCCTGCTTCACACTGCAAGTGTATATGCCTGGCTTGAACTTTAATAATGCTATGGTTTGTGATGTGCCAGCAAATCAGAATTGCAAACCATGGTTTGAAGTGGGTATGTAAACCATAGCTTGCACTAACGATGGTTTAGCTCAAGGTCTGACTCGGCAAACTTTGGTTACAGTCATAGCTGTGCCTCAGAAAAATGGGAGTACAGTCAACCAGCTGTGAGCCACGATCTGCATTTGGATGTCATGCTAAACCAAACTCACCCTTGCAGAGGAGGGAGGAGCACCTAAGCCTGGGAGGGGAGGTAGACTCACTCTCATTACACCAAGCTACAATTTAACTCTGCCATCTCAATCTGGTGTTTTATCCAACTAAGTCAAAGTAGACTCATTGAAATAAATAGACCAAAGTGAGTAATTTCACTTGGCTTGCCCTGAGCTGAACTAGTATTTGATACATCTGTGTATATTTTGGGACAACATCCCCAGCCAGCCTAATGTGGGATATGAGACCCAGAACATCTGGAAGGTACGAGATTGGTGAAGGCTGGGCTAACATTAGGTCTCAACTGACTCATAGTTTGCTTGTAAGTTTGAAAGTGCAAATCGTAGTTTGCTGTGATATCTGAATCAAGTCCCATTGGAGGCTAGGCAGTTCTATATATGCAGCATGCAGCAACCTATCTGGTGCTGATTGTAGTCTTGCAAGGAATACATGGTTCTCAGGGTGCTTGAATTAGGTCTGAAGCAGGCCATAGTTTGCCTCTACGGTTGGAAGTGCAAAACCCAGTTTGGTGTGATATCTTAATTGAACCCGATTGGATGCTGGGCCGTTCTATGTGTAGCACCCCATGCGGCACTGATTGATGTTTGGCAAGCAATGTGTGGTACAGATTTCAGGGTGCTTGAGCCAAGCGCAAATGTACCCCCGTTTCCTTTCCTCCTGTCAACACACTTAGCTCTCTGCTGTTTTGGTGCAGAAATACCTGCTCCCGTTGATCATGGGCGGCAAAGAAGACAGGAAGCAACTGCAGAGGATCGAGTCGAGCATCTCTGAGATGAGTGGCAGCGTGACGCAGACAGGTGAAGATTAATGATTCCATCAGTCCCTGCCCCTCAAAGCCCCTGCTCCCCACGTCTCTCTCTCCCCCCCCCCCACGTCTCCTTTCTTCTCGCCCCCACCCCCAGTCTTCCCTCCTTTCCCCAACCTTCTCCTCCATCTCCACTTTATGTGGTGACTTCATTTATCTGCTCTGAGAAATCTGTTCACATTTGCAAATGAAGCCGCCGTCATTTCGGTTTAATTTGAAATTGCTTGTTTACTGTCGGCGCGGCCTCAATTAATTATGTTTTTACGGAAAGGCTCCCAACCTCAGAATATTAATAAGGGGAATAAAATGACAGCCTTTCGAAGGGGCTGTAAAGTTCATTTTTAATTTCTGCTTCTCTGAGGGTTTTCTTTGGGTTTTTTCCCTCCTGCCCCCTCCTTTTTCTTTTGGGGGACGGGTGGGGGCACCTGCTCTGCTGCCACCCCTTCCCCTTCACATTTTTTTCCTTCTGAGTACTCAAGGCAGGGTCAAGAGAGTCTGTAATTACGCCTCGTCCCCCGACCCCGGCAACCTTCTCTGTTATTGACTCCATAGGGCTATTCTTCATTACACGCTGCCCCGACGGATGACCTAGATTAGCTGTTACCTGTCACACTAGTGAAATCTCTCTCCTCTCTCTCTTCCTCTTTTTTTATGAACCTGTTTACTGGTTTATAATTTGAAAAAAGGGGGGGTTGGGGGGGAACCTCTGAGCAGTGATAATCAGTCCCCCCCGCCCGCCCCAACTGAGTTTTCTTTCCTGGAGACGGCGGGTGGTGGGGAGAATGTATCCAGAGAAGGAATCTTTCCCCCATCTGCTATATTCATGTAAATGACTTTTAACTGGCCCTTCGCCTAGAACATAAGAACAACCCTACTGGATCAGGCCAGTGGCCAGCGTCTTGTCCATCATCCTGTTCTCACAGTGGCCACCCAGGTGCCTCAATAGGAAGCCCGCTAAGCAGGACCCAAGCACAAAAGCGCTCTCCCCTCCTGTGGCTTCCAGCAACTGGTATTCAGCAGAATTACTGCCTCTAACTCCGGAGGAAGAGCATAGCCATTACGGCTAGTAGCCATTAGCCTTGTCCTCCAGGAATTTGTCCAATCCCCTTTTAAAGACATCCAAGCTGTTGGCCGCTATTGCCTCCTCCAGGATCGCTACACTGTGTGAAGGAGTCCTTTGTTTTTGTTTGTCCTGACTCTTCCACCCATCAGCTTCATTGGATGTCCATGTGTCCTAGCCTTATGAGAAAAAAAACTTTTCTCTGCTTTCTCCATGCCGTGCATAATTATTTGATTCATGTGCTGTTGTAAGAGCATAGATGCAGAGCACAGGAGCATCTTCTAAAGCGGGGGGGAGGATAACTGCTGCTTTTGAGTTGCCCAGCAATAAAACTGCTAGAACATTTTTGCAAAGCTAAGCAGGGTTTCATATTGAATGGAAGAACACATGTTGAGATTCCTGCATTGCAGGGGGTTGGACTAGATGACCCACGGGACCCCTTCGAACCCTACAGTTCTATGATTCTGTGTTGTTTTCCCAATCTCCCAAAAAGGGCTGTAGCTCAGCGGTAGAGCACCTGTCTTGCATGCAGGAGGTTCCTTGTTCAGTCCCATTCAGTGTATTTTGCAGATGTGACTTGGGGATCTGTTCCTTCTTTGCTGCTGCCGCTTATGCCAGCAGTGTTGTCCTCTTCCAAACCATATACAGACCTCAAGCGCGAAGGAGAGCTTCCCCCGCGCAGTTCAGAGGTAGATAAATGACACCCAGGCTGCGCGAGTTCAGGGAGACAGTGCAAATCATAAACTGATATAATTAGAAGGGAGAGGTTTTGGATAGATATACTGTGGGCTTATAGACACCTATACAAAGGGAAGATAAAGTAGAAATAGGGGAGGTTAGATAACAGTGCAGGTAGATTACCCATGGCGTTGATAAATTATAAGTGGTTCGGGCAAGCAAAAGCCACTGATAAATTAGACGTAGAAAGAACGGAGGCATCTTGTAGTTGGACATCAGAACCCTTTTTTTTAAAAAAGGAGTCTCTGTGCTTTTGTTGCAATCTCATTCCCCTCTCTGTTTCCCTCCTCTTTTAAAACAGTGACTCAACTTCAGACAACTTTAGCTTCTGTCCAGGAACTTCTAATCCAACAGCAACAGAAAATCCAGGAGCTCACTCAAGAACTGGCTTCCTCCAAGGTAACTCTCATCACCCTTTACCCTTTCGACAACTGCAAAAACAGCTTGCAAAAGCAATTGCCACGAAATATGCTGCAGTGGCTTTTTTTTTTTTTAAAAAAAGAAGGATTTGACAGGTGTGTGAAGGGGAGTTAAGCCCATCAGCAGTTGCTGGGGAGCACGATCAGTGTACCGCATCCGTGTTTTAAATCAGGCTTACTAAAAGCCAGAGCAGGCATTCATGCAGAGACGCAGCAGGGAACCTCCTTTCTGCTTAGTGTTCCCATCTCCCAGGAGCCTTTAGTCCAGGCATGTGGAACCTCTGATCCACCAGATCTTGCTGGACTACAATTCCCATCATCCCTGGCCTTTGGCCACGCAGGCTGCAGGGAGTTGACAGAAACATCTGGAGGGTACAAATGCTGCCCTAAATAATTTGGTACCAGGAGAACGGGAATCCAGCCTCCCAAGCCCCCATTCACTCATTTTTCCTTTGGGGAGGCAGAAGGTCTTGCTGGTGGCCTGGAGCCAGCCAGGAAATTGGGAGACACTCTCTTCTGAGTCTGAGAAGTGTTAAGATCAAGAGCATATGTTACACTTTAAGGAGAGAAAAGGAGCTTGTTGGGATGCGGAGTCTTTCAAGATTCCTCCTCCTCCCTCTTTCTTCTTTCTAAAGCCCTCCTCTGAAAATAGTGACACATGCTGCTGTTTATACAAAATAATGTGTGTATGTGTGCATTTTTTTTCCATTTCATAGCATTCATATGCAACAAAAGATTGCAACGAAACCTTAAAGTGCTTTACATTTGTTTGTTTTTTTAAATTAGTCAACGAAAGGCCGTTGAAAGCACTTATTTAAAAATTATTTTAAAACCAATCGACAGTAGGGAGGAAAAGAACATGTCAGCATTCTGTGTGTCCAGATAGGATTTGCCTAAACATAAACGTTTCAAGCAGGACCTGAAAAGTATACGGTGTACATCAATAGGCAGGGAGTTCCAAAGTTTAGGTGGATGTCGTTGGGCTCTAGTTCCCATCATCCTCCCTGACCATTGGGCATGCTGGCTGCATTTGGGAGTTGCAGTCCAACGTCTAGAAGCTGCCAGGTTGGGGAAGTCTTCCCTAAACTTTAGCAGTTAAAAACAACAAAAACCCCAACCATAGTTTTTTCAGCTGTGCTCTTTAAGTTTTTATGTCGGCTTTTCAGACTCCTGCTGACATGCTGTAAAAAATGAAAAAGAAGGGCTTTAAGTAATTAAAAGGAAAAAAGAAAAGCCTGCTACATTCATTTGTGTGTGTGTAGGCTTGAATTTTCTACCACTTTTGTTTCTGCGGTTTTTGTTTTTTGTTGTTGTGGCTGTTTAAAAGAGGCTGGCTTAAAAAGCCCCAGATGTCAGGTTTTTATTTCTTAAATCCTGCAGCATCTGGCACCATATGTGTTTTGGAAATCCGAATCCCTTTTGCACAGGCCAGCAAGTGGAAACCACTCTCTGCTCCTTTAATGTGCTTCTGCAGTTTTCAAAGGGCTCCGAGAGAGCGAGAGCCAAAAACGGTGGCTTGTGGATTCCCCACTGCCTCAGAGGCTCAGGGAGTGGCAGCCTCCCTGGGGAACACATCTGTGCCTGGGTTGTCAGCTACTATGGAGCTGAGCCTGTCGCTGCCAGAAAGGCAGGCTAGGGCGGGGTGTGTGTGTGTGTGCTGCTGATGCAATGGTTGCTGCCAAAGCAGCAGTAGCAGCAGCAGCAGCAGCTGGGAGCCACTTCCAAGCAACATGATGTGAGCTGAAAGTTAGATAGTCCATCCAAGGATTACGTCTGGCATGGATGGACTTCAGGGTTTCTGGATCACCACATAAAACAAAACAACAACTTGAAGCACAAGGATGAAAGAAAGGCTTTGGCTTAGTGGCCAAGCACCTGTCTTGCATGCAGAAGGCCCCAAGGTTCATTCTCCAGATAGGGCTGGGTGTCGTCATCCCCTCCCCAAGTCCATCCAAGGATTACACCAGGCATGGATGGACTTCAGAGTTGCAGGATCCCCCTTCTTAAAAACACACTCTGGAACCCTGAGGATCAGGAAATGACCATAGCCTAGTGGCAGGACACCTGTCTTGCATGCAGAAGGTCCCCGATTCCATCTCCATAGGATGACCCTGATCTGAGGCCCTGGAGAGCTGGTTCCAGTCAATGCAGACATTACTGAGCTGGGTGGATCTGACTCAGTCCAATCCAGTATAAAACAGCTTCTTGTATGTTGCTATGTTTTAAGCGAAGGGTTTTAGCTCAGTGGTAGAGCATTTGCTTTGCATGCAGAAGGTCCCCAGGTTCCTCAGTGGCAAAATGGTGGCTTATGGGTGGAGCCTGTTGCCTCCTTCACCCCTGAGCCTTGCACTGCAACCACTTGTGACAACTGGTTACAGTTATGCCAGAGTTATTGCAAGGTCAGGGATATTAACTCTCCAGCTCTGTGGTTGGAGAGCTCAAGGTAATTCCATGCACAAATTCCTACATCCAGTACGCACACCAGAGTGGCACTGTCTCATTTCACTCCCTCTTTGGCCTTCAATAAAAATTGTTTCTTTTAAAACAAAATCAAGGCAGGCCAATCCTTGTGTGCTGCCCCTTAACTCCTAGCTGTTGTGGCGGAAACATCTGCCCGCAACCTTTATGATTCCTTTGAAAGACAAACAACGCAGGAGGTTGGCCGTCCTCGGAAATGCTTTTGAGAGCCTGTGTTCTTGGGATACTTTCTCTTGAGGAGAGTGCATGTCTGAGTTCACCTGCCTTTCACCAAGACTTCCTCTTTGCACCCTAGGCCACGACGTCCACTAACTGGATCCTGGAATCTCAGAATATCAACGAGCTGAAGTCGGAGATTTATTCCTTAAAAGGGCTGCTTCTAAACAGGTATGCAATAATACAGAACCAAAAGAACCTACGGAGAGACTGGCAACAGGAACAGGCTAATGGCCCATCTGAGTTCAGCATCCTCTTCCCTCTCAGTGGCCATCCCAGTGCCTGTAGGAAACACGCAATCAGGATTCAAACACAACAACACTCTCCCCCTCTTGGAGGAAGTTCTAAGGGGCCAATTTCTCAATAATGCAACCCACAGACCCACTGGGCCTCTCTGCAAACCTGTCTTTCTTTTTTCCTGTGCTTATATACTGCTTGATACCAAAACAGCCTCTACGTGATTTACCAACAGATTAACAAATCACAGGGGTTGCAATCAGTGCTAGTCCTGCTCAAAGTATACCCACTGAAATTAATGGACACGAGTGACTATCTTAGGCCTGTTAATTTCAGTGAGTAGATCCATTGAAAATACGGAGCATGAAGTGAGGTCCATTAATTTCAGTGGGCCTGCTCGGAATAAAACCTAGTTCAATGCCACCTAGAGGGTCTACTCTGAGCAGGACTTAGTGGGAGCAGAGGAGTTACTAGCAGGGTCTCACTCCTATACTGCAGCATTCTGTACTGGCTGTGGTTTCCAGGGCACGGGCAGCCTCACATAGTGAGTTGCAGTAATCCAGATGCCAATGTCTGAACTCTTGCGGTCATACCCAGTCCAGTCCAATAATAGTTGAAGCTGCCCTACCAGGCATAGCTGGTCCCAGGCCCTTCTCTGTTCAGGGAGGGAGCTGGACTTTAGGAGCTGGCTAATGAATCTAGCATCTTCAGAGTCTGCCTCCTCCCCCTCCCCCTCACTGCTGTCACTGGTTCTTAAAAAAATCAACCATTCGGATATGTGGGGTGATGCACTGTATGTCTAAAGCAGAGATTCTTGTTCAGCCGAAGGGCCACATTCCCTTCTGGGCAGCTTTCCAGAGGCCACATGCCAGTGGGGCTAGAGGCGAAAGTGGGCAGAGGAATGGCTGTACCATTGTGCAGTAGGTTGTTTTGTACATACACACTCACACATCACTCTGTGTCCTCCATGCAGGCAAGCAAGAGGCATTTTCACTGTTTAAGGACACATTTCCAGACAGGCAGAGACATTCAAGGAGCGTACAAAGCACAGCCAGTGTGGGGTGTGGCTAAGAAGAGGGGGTGTGGCCTGGGGAGGGTACCAAGGGCCAAACGGGACCAGAGGGCCACATTTTGCCCCCAGGCCTCGGATTTCCTCCCTGGCCTGAACCTATTTCTCATGCAGAACTCCAGTGCTCTGTTGCTGCCAGCAATTACTATGTGAGCCAAACAAGGACACCCATGCTCTTGTCTGTGTGTCCGCAAAGGGACATCTCATCATTAACAGGAAATTCATTGTCGCCATTGGGGTGTGTGTGTATATGTGTGTATTAATGCAGCTGTGGAGATAAGTGCTTTTGGAAAATATATTTCTTAAAATAAATAAACAGAACCAGCCAGCTCAAGCCCTCCCTTTGCAGCAAAGCAAGAGGCCGTGACACCGCAGCCAAGGAGAAAAGCCTCCAAATTGAATTTCTTGATAGCATTTACGATACTGGTGAATAATGCGGAGCGTTTGCTCGTTTGCATGCAGAGGAGGTGGCGGATGCTTCCGATACGGGGTTTCTTCCATGGCTAAGGGGGAAAGGCTTTGCCAAGAGGGTCAGACGTCCTCCCGTTTTCATTCCACCTCTGGAAATCCCTACATGTCCCTGACACTACATAGGGCTTGTCTAAGAAACAGATCCTAGCCTACAATAGTGACCAACACAGTGTTCTGGGTTAACAGCCGGCCATGGAAGCCTTTTGGGGATTCCTGAGTGCAGGTGTGGGGGTGATCTCAGGCCCATGGGACAAATGCAACCTCTCCAGACCTCGCTATGTGGCACCCAGGCCTCTGGTACCCCCTCTCTCCAGGCCTTGCTTCTTCACTGGCCCTGCTGTGCACACTTCTTCAGTATTTATGCCTGGCTGGAACATGTCATTGAACTCTGATAAAGCCTTTTGCTTGCCTGAATGGGGGATAGAGAGGGGGGGGGTTGTGTGTTTGCAGAACCTCTGGCATTTGCATGACTGGAAGGTGGCCTACTATACAAAGGTAAGAATCACTACAGAAGGAGAGAGTACTCTTGTGATCTGCTTTTGAGTTTCCCATTGGTGCATCTGGTTGGCGGCTGTGAGAACAGGAGCTCTTCTTAGGTCCTTTATGAACAAGGAGCAATTCAGCAGGTCACGGAGCTGGATCTAAGCTGCTCTGTTTCTTCCCTTCCTCCCAGGAGGCAGTTCCCTCCCTCTCCATCTGCACCTAAAATCCCATCCTGGCAGATCCCGGTGAAGCCCTCCTCGCCCTCCAACCCCGTAACCAACAACCACAACACCAGCAGTGACATCTCCCCCGTCAGCAACGAGTCCAACTCCTCCTCGCCCGTGAAGGAGAACCACAGCCCTGAAGGGCCCAAGGTCAGCTGCCACCTGCTGGGCCCTGAGGAAGGGGGTGAGGCGCTGATCGACCTCAAGGGGCAGGTCCGGATGGAGGTCCAAGGGGAGGAGGAGAAGCGGGAGGGCCAAGGCGACGAGGAGGGGGAGGAGGAAGAGGAAGAGGACGAAGACGACGATGTCAGCCATGTAGATGAGGAAGAATGTGTGGATGTCCAGACGGAGGACCGGCGAGGAGGCGATGGGCAAATCAACGAGCAAGTCGAAAAGCTACGGAGGCCCGAGGGAGCCAGCAATGAGAACGAAATTGACTAGTGCGGCTGGGGAGGGGTGGCACCTGCTCACCCCCACGCTCCGTACCTCTTGGCCGTGCTCTGTTCCTCGGGCCTCTCTCCCTGCCCAGTGATTTCTCCCTGTCTCGCCTCTGTGATTCAACACAAGTAGCGTTGTGACCATCTTGCAAACCAAGCGGCCTGTGGGCCAAGGTCTGAGCAGCCCCTCACCCGCCAGTTCCGCTTTCCAGTGGCTCCCCTTTATTTCACGCTACAAGCCACTCTTCCCTCACATTTCACCTCCAAAAGGGGCTTGGTTGCCACTCGGCCCACACCGCAGCCAGAGAAATGGGCCTCCTTGCTGACAACATAACACAAATCCAAATATCAAACGATGGACCTCAGGTTCCATCCTGTCTGTTCCTAAACTCTCTTCCTCTCCGGCAACCATCTAACTCAACTAACATCCCCTTTGCAAACCAAGAGTGGGGGCTGCTGCCTTCTGAGCGACTCCCCAGAGCCACCAGTGTGACATCTGTCTCTCTCCCTCTGGTGACTTATTTCCTCCCCACCCCCTAGTTCAGTTTCAGATTGAAAAGACATCCCCACCTTTTATGAAACACAAATGTTTTTTGTGGGGTTCCCAGATTCTCTTGCTTCCATTTCATTTCTGAACAAAGCGGTTGTCTTCTGAAAACCCCTAACTCCCTCTTTTTCCTAGGGTTATGAGCTAAGTTCTGCTAAGAGTAGACCCACAGAAATTAATGGGCCTAAGTTAATTATGCCTATTAATTCCCATGGGTCTCCACTGAGTAGGACTAGAATGGGAGACAGTGTCTTGGGAACAATAGTGTGGCATATTTGCTGGCAGCGTGATTTGCTACAGTAGAGGGAGCAATTCTGTGAAGGCTTGGGTTGTTGGCCCAGTTTCTTAACATCTCCTGCCCCATCCAAAAAAATGCCCTGTGCCTGAGGCTTAGCTCTGCTGCTCCCCCTTCCTCTCTCTCTCATCCTTTACTCCTCTTTTTCTCCCTTTCTTCTTGAGTCCTCATTTCTCCTTGCTGTTAAATGCCTAAAGCAAGCTCATGATTTTCCCTGAAGAAAGAAAAGGTACCGAGCCCAGTTCCCCCTTTGTCTCCTTTCCAGTTCCAGTATAGGTCCTTGGCATGACCATTGACTGCTCAGTTCTTCTAAGTCAGTTTTGGGGAGCTCTCCTGACATTCCTGAACTACAATTCCCATTAGCCCCAGCAAGCATGGGCAATGGTCTGGGACAATGGGAGTTGGCTTTTAGCAACATCTGGAGGGCCAAAGGTTTCCCATTCCTGGTAGCTGGAAGCTCTGTCCAGAAAGGAAGCTCCCTGTCATGTCTCTGCATGAGTAGCTGCTCTGACTTTTATGAAGACCGGTTTAAACAGTGGATGGGGCAGCTGTGGCCTTCCAGGTGTTGTTGAACGCCAGGCCCCTGCCAGCCCCAGCCAGCATAAGAATTGAGCAACACCTGGAGGTCCAGAGGTTCCCCATGCCTTTTCCAAGTCATTGGGCCTGAACAAAGGAAACAAGGAGGCACTTTGCCCCTCAGATCTGCCAGGCAGAGTTCACGATCTTTGTATGGAGGCTGTTCCTTGCACCTGTGTCACCCTTCCTCCCCGCATCCACCCCCCATCCCTCTTGCCCGCCTCACTTTTGCCTTACTGCAGGGATGGGAAAGAGTACAACTGCACTGGACTACAATTCCCATCATCCTCCCCTGACCACTGGCTGCTGCTACAGGGGCTGATGGGAACTGAAGCCCAAAAACATCATGGAGGACTATGAAGGTCCTCAACCCACATCCCTGCCTTATTGGGTGGAGTAAATGGTCCAGCGATGTCCGGTCTCTGTTCACTTTTTCATTCAAAGAAAGAGAGGGGAAATATATAGATAGATATTTAAAAGAGCCTCGATTCCTGTTAACTAACATCTCTCGGGTCTCTCACTGCCTCCTCATCCTCACCAAGAGGCGAAACCGAAAAAAAATGTGCTTGTCCGTGTGATCATGTATAGAATCCAACTATAAAATATGATTGTATATAATTGTAATAAATATGAGTTACCACTATTTAACGCCGGGCGCTTTGCTGCTATGGCTGTAGTTTATTTTTCTTCCTTTTTTGAAATCGCCTGCCTGTTTTCAGCTGGGAACAGAGGTAGGATGGATTCCAGAACCGAATCCTCTTTAGGAAAAAAGAAAAGTCGGGGAAGGAGTGTAGTTCGTTGCTGTTAAATATCTTTAAAAGTAAACATATTTCATGTCCAAACCACAATTAGCTCCACACTCTTCACTTTAGGGAGCAGCTCAGACAAGGGACATGGAGCTACCTCCTTATTATCGCCTCTGAAAATGCTGTTTTTGCAACTGTGTTCCACGGTCCAAACAGTTGACTTTCATTTTTAACTGTTCAAGTGATTTAACCTCATTTTGATTAGTGTGAGGAGGTTCCGGGCAGTTTTTGTACTCTTTTAAAGAAGAATTGGTGCTCCTGTTTTGCTTATGGGAACATTTATTTATGTTCACACAATTAGCCTACGGAACTCGTTTCCACAAGGTGTGAGGCTAAGGTCACAAGCTTAGATGGCTCCATACTGAATTAGGCAAGCCCATGGAGGATAGGTCTGCCAGTGGTTACGACTGCTAACAAAGCAACAAGTTTCTAGCGCTTACATCAGTGAAAATGACCTTGAAAATTTTGGCACAGACACCTGCTGAAATCTCACAGGACAGAGGGGGTGACAAATAAGATTCTCATTGGGTGGAGGACTAAAGTTCTTGTGCTAGGTATTCCTTTTCGCAACTAATGAACCTAACAATAAATTGTAGGGGAAAACTTAAAAAAAAAAAATAAAGCCATAGAGAACAGTATTGCAAATTAATTGGATTTGAATAATGCATACAGCTACAAAATTAGGAATTATAGGAAACTGTCATAGCAGATCAGAGTATTTGTCTGTCCAGCCCAGGATCGTCTGTTCTGACTGGCAGTCACTCTCTGAGGGTCTCAGGCATATAAGGGTCCAACTGGAGATGCCAGGGATTGAACCTGGGACCTTCTGCATGGCATATATATGTGCTCTCTAGCACCAAGCTATTCCTTAAATCACAGGAACACAGGAAAAAGCCTTATACCCATTCAAAGCATTTGTCTGTCTAGCTCAGTATTGTCTACACTGGTTGGCAGCAGTCCTTCAGGGTTTTCAAACAAGGGACATTCTTAGCCCTACCTGGAGATACCCGGGACTGATCGCATTGCAAAGCCTGTCTGCCTCTGCCACTCAGTTTTGGTCCCTTCCCAAAATCCCTGGTGTGTAATTTTAATTACCATGAGTGCACAAGACACGCAGCACTGCATCTCTCTAGAGGCAAGGAGCATCAGGGACAATTTGTGATATTCTTTGGTATGGTGAAGCTACTTCCTTTGTGGCCCGGGAGCACTTCAAACGTTTAGTGTACGGCACACGTAAATTTAGCAGTGTCCTCACTTAGCAGAATTATTTGCCCTCTTTAAAAGAAATGAGTGATTCCTGGATCTTTCCCCCACTGCGTCTGGTACACGGTGACATTTTCATGCTTATGGGGCGAGAGAAGGGACCTTTCCATGACTGTATTTAGACCTGTTATTGAATGCAGTGATTTCTCATTCCTTAAATGGACGAATATCTTTCCCAGGAGTCTCTCTCTCTCTCTCTCTCTCTCTCTCTCTCTCTCCTTTTAACGCTCATGAAGAACATTACATTTAGCTAAAACAAGGCAAATTTTGAAGGGTGTTTGAAAGTAAAAGCTTTCCTCAGAAGATTCCCCCCGCCTGCCCTGCTTTGTCTCTCACAAGCCAAGAATCTTTTGTCAGATGGAAACAACAGGACCAGAACGCAAAGAAGGTCTCATGATGAAAATGCATTGTCCCGTCAGTGCCCGCTTTATATACATAGAAGGATTTGAAAATAGCTGCCTGGACAACGGCAGTCGCTTGGAGAATGTGGAAAATTATGTTGGGGAAGTATTTGAAAAGGGTGACTTACGAGGTTTACAATACAAACAGGATAATTTTGCTCCTACTGTTTCCACTGGATAGTAGGTACCAAAGAACCATTTAAACAGGGATTTTTTAATTTTATTTTTTAAGGAGAAAGACTTTGGTTCTTACTTCCTTGGTTGAAAGTTTTTAATACAAATACAGTGCTTTTTTTCTGGGGGTACTACGCACACCCTTAAACATTTTGTGAATCTTTTTATTTTTGTCCATTTACTGTATTTATTTTTCTGGATTTGAACTATAAAATGGTGATTTTCTTGAATCAAAATGAGAATACCCCTAAACACTTTTAAAGAAAAAAAAGCATTGCTTTTATACATACAAATTCCAATTAGTGACCACATCTCATAGTTATCTTGGGAAAGGAGCCTCTGAATTCTCCTCAGTCTCTGGTTCGCTTACCTGGGGTGAATTAGTTAATAGCAGGTAAAAAATTGACTAGGGGCTGAGGACCTTTCAATTTCTCCATCTTGGGAAAATTTCCCATGAGGGTCCCAAGATGGTTAATTGTAATGGGAGGGTAGGGACCTGCCTTAACATGCCACACTATCTGATGAAGGGGTGGAACATCTTCCTCCATAAGAAAAGGTTATGACATTTGGGCCTTTTTAGTTTAGAGAAAAGGTAAGTAGAAGGAGACATGATAGAGGTGTATAGAACTATGGGTAGGTATGTAAAAAGTGGACAGAGGAAACGTCATCATCCCCCATAACACAAGAACTCGGCGACATCTAATTGTGCTGAATGCTTGGAAATTCAGGACACACAAAAGAAAGTCCTCCACACTGTGTAGCGAAACCTATGGAACTTGCTGCCACATGAAGTCGTGATGGCCACCAAGAGGTTTAGACAATTCCATGGATGGCTACTAGCCGCAGTGCCTATGTTCTACCTCTGAATGTCAGGTGCCTGAAATCACTCAGGTCTCGCTTCTGAGCTTCCCATCAGCATCTGGTTGGCTGCTATGTGAACAGGATGCTGGACAAGATACAGCAGGTGGGTCTTCTTAATGTTCTTATGTCCAGTGTTCCCAGAGAACCTGCGGCTCTCCTGATATTGCTGAACTACACCTCCCATTACCCCATTGTCCGTGGTGGCTGGGGCCGGAGTTGTAGTCTAATCACATCCCGAGGGCCGCAGGTTCCCCGTGGGATTATACCCCAGACCTTCTCTTCATAAAACATACGTTCAACATCTGAGTGATGAGTGAAGCCTACTTGTGTGGACTTCGGATTTATTCCATCTGCAAGGAGTAGCACCTATATAGATTCTTTCCCTTTGGGCCTGTTTCTTGAAGCTTTAAAAGGCTCAAAGGCCTGGCCTTTAGTTGCTAGTCATCCTTCCTTCCTTGTGAGCCTATAGGTCAGGGCTCAGCAAACTTTTTCAGCAGGGGGCCAGTCCACTGTCCCTCAGACCATGTGAGGGGCCAGACTATATTTTTTTCGGGGGGGGGGGGATGAACGAATTCCTATGTCCCACAAATAACCCAGAGATGCATTTTAAATAAAGGGACACATTCTACTCATGTAAAAACACTCTGATTCCCAGACCGTCCTCGGGCTGGATTTAGAAGGCGATTGGGCCGGATCCGGTCCCCGGGCCTTAGTTTGCCTACCCATGCTATAGGTTCTTAATTATTCTGGTTCCAGAGGGGGGAAAGCACCTTTTCTAACACTACAGAATGGACAGCCTTGGTCTGGAAAGGTTTGGGGGCTTTAATTATGATGCTTGAATTTTTTTATTTTATCTTTTTAGGTTTGTTGCTGCTATATTTATCTTATTTTATGCATTGTTTATTTGTTACATTTATTATTTATTTGTTATATCCTGTCTTTCCTCTAATGAACTTAAGGCAGCATGCAAGGTTTTGTCCTCCCCTTCCTATTTTATCCTCAAAACAACCTTTAGAGGTAGGCTAGATTGAGAGATGGTTACTCAGTTCAAGAGCACCCACCTACATGTTTTTGTAAACTACTTTGAAGAGCAAAATAGTCCTCTTGTGGCTACTGAAAGGCTATCTTGTGCCTCCCAACATCATTGAGAGCTCTTTCAGCATGTATGTTCAAGAGTTCTTCAATATTTCACTCCCTCAGTAGGTTACAATAGTTTAGGTTTCTTAAATCACGCTTTGAAATGCATGAGGTTCTTCATGATAAATATGTACTGAGTACCTTGCGAGTTTATTAGGTCCTCTGCCTTCAGCGGCTTCTGATTTCTTTTTTTAAGTTTAGCTCCTCAAACAGGCCTAGCTACTTGATTTCCTTTCAAAAGCAAATGGAATATAAGTACTGGATTTAGGGCTTTGCAAAAGAAGAAGAAATATTCTAAGAGGCAATACTACTTCATGCTGTTTTTCTTATTTAATGCTTTTAAAAACATGCTGTGATGTCCAACGATAATAAATACCACTCCTATCTGATGGTTTTTCCATATGGGATTCAGCTGCATGATTCAATTGATTAGGATTTTCCCCGCACTGGCTGTACAGAAACTAGGGTTGTGTTGCAGCAGCCCTCCCAGGCACTTGTTTCTTCTTCTTAATTGATGATTGACGAAGAAACATAATTCACAAGCTCTCACATACTAGCTACACAGCTGGTCAATTCCTCACGGAAAGGGCTGTAGCTTAGGGGTCAAGCCTCCGCTTTGCATGCAGAATCCGGCATCTCCGCATACAGCTGGCCATGTCCCTGTCTGAAAACCTGGGCAGCCACTGCCAGTCAGTGTAGGCAATACTGAGCTACCAATGGTCTGACTCTGTATAAGGCTGCTTCCTAAGATCTTACGAAACATGTTGACAGCCAATTTCTACAACCAGCCAGGAGCTTATTTCTACCAAGGCTGATCTGGGCTGCAGGCAGATGTTGGGCATGTTACCAACACCAGTGAAGAGTTTTATGTGCCGTGAAGCCTGGCCTGTTCTCCATGGTTCATATAAAAAACCAGGCCACATTCGCACCATCCATTTAAAGCACTATTATAAAAGGTAAAGGTACCCCTGCCCGTATGGGCCAGTCTTGCCAGACTCTAGGCTTGTGCGCTCATCTCACTCTATAGGCCGGGAGCCAGCGCTGTCTGCAGACACCTCCGGGTCACGTGGCCAGTGTGACAAGCTGCATCTGGCGAGCCAGCACAGCACACGGAACGCCGTTTACCTTCCCGCTGGTAAGCGGTCCCTATTTGTCTACTTGCACCCGGTGGTGCTTTCAAACTGCTAGGTTGGCAGGCGCTGGGACCGAACAACGGGAGCGCACCCCACCGCGGGGATTCGAACTGCCGACCATGCGATCGGCAAGTCCTAGGAGCTGCGGTTTTACCCACAGTGCCACCCACGTCCCTAAAGCACTATTATACCACTTTAAATGGTTGTGGCTTCCTGCAAAGAATCCTGGGATCCTGCTGCCTGAGTCAGTTGTTTCACCTTGCCTCATGGGCAAGGTGAAACAAGCCCTGCTTGAGCTTTTCAAAATGAGCATTGCTTCCTGACAAACCTGGAGTAGCTAATGTCCCAGGCCTTAGCCTGACACTCTAATCACTGTCTGGAGGGCACCATCTTGGCCGTCCCTGCCTGAGAGGCGAAGTGCCCCAAGTTGGTGGAGCAGCGCTGCACCTGTTGATTTTCTGCCTGACAACACTGCTGCTGTGACCGGGGTGGGGGGGCGGGGGGCGGGGAGGAGAGTATCAAATGGCCCACTGTTGTTGCCACAAAACCTGGGCTTGGACCCTGGCAGGAAAACAACAATAAGCAGCAGGGGGAAGCAACTTGGAAACAAAATTAAACAGGACAAGCAAGGGGCAATTGCTTGTGTAATGGGAATCCTGAATTGTGTGTGATTAGCTGTGCTTCTCAGCTGAGGGAACACACCACCAATACAATCTCATCCCCCACTAAAGGGAGCAAACATTAACCTAATAAAGGCAGGCAGCTGGGCTGAAGGGGGAAAACCAACTCTTTAGAGCGGAGGGGGAAGCTTTCCTTCCATTAGAAAAATAATATATTTTATCCAAATAAGGTAAAAATATTTGAAATGGGGCAGAAGTGAGCACGAAGCGGGCCTTTCTAGAAAAGGAGATTTCTCCAACTCTCAGCAACCCACTTTTATTTTTGTAGTTTTGCAGCTTGTCTTTTGGGACAAGCAATCTACACACACACACTCACACTTTGCAGGGTTGTGGGTAATAAGCAGGACTTTTGAGATAATATCTCCCTCTTTCCCTTTTCTCAACCCCCCGCTTCTTTATAGAGTTTCACCCTTCAGCAACATTTGGAGGTTCAGTCACAAACATATATCCCTCACTAAATAGTCTATGTGGATCAATTAGTTAAAAGTTAATGGTTATATATTTTTCATGAGCGGGTATGATTTTGGGGGGAGTAAAAGCTCTCCTCACATGACAGAAGCATTGAAGAGAAAAGCGATGACAAACCTAGACAGCATCTTAAAAAGCAGAGACATCACCTTGCCAACAAAGGTCCATATAGTTAAAGCTGTGGTTTTCCCAGTAGTGATATATGGAAGTGAGAGCTAGACCATAAAGAAGGCTGATCGCTGAAGAATTGATGCTTTTGAATTATGGTGCTGGAGGAGACTCTTGAGAGTCCCATAGACGGCAAAAAGATCAAACCTATCCATTCTTAAGGAAAACAGCCCTGAGTGCTCACTGGAAGGACAGACCCTGAAGCTGAGGCTCCAGTACTTTGGCCACCTCGTGAGAAGAGAAGACTCCCTGGAAAAGACCCTGATGTTGGGAAAGATGGAGGGCACAAGGAGAAGGGAGCGACAGAGGACGGGATGGTGGGACAGTGTCCTTGTAGCTACCAGCCTGAGTTTGACCAAACTGCGGGAGGCAGTGGAAGACAGGAGTGCCTGGCGTGCTCTGGTCCATGGGGTCATGAAGAGTCGGACACGACTAAACAACTAATCAACAACAACAATGGAGGGTTATTAATCAAGATGCTGAAAACTGAGACTGTATTTCATTATATTTTCATAAGTTGGTACATTATGATTTTTCTGTCAGGGTCTTTCTTTACACAAAGAAGTTTGGAGAACATTAAGTAGTCCTTTGGATGATTATTCAAGATGGCATCACATGTGCTAAAAATGGAGGTTCTCTTGCTTGCTGCCTCATGAGATGATATGAGAGAACTGCATGGAGTCCTGAGGAGAACCCATGCTTCTTCTAAGAAAAGAGGAGTTTATTTAACTTTAAACTCCTCCTCCTTAAAGTCCATAGAAGTGCATTTGGGTGAAGGAGAGGCAAGGCTCTCATCCTTGTGTAATAAAGAACTCCCTTTTCCTCTTGGAAAACCCTGAGTTTTCCTTTCTGAGGTAACTTTCTGAGGAAATCTTAATACAGTTTGAGAAGGCTATGTGAATTTATTACTGGCACCACTCTGTTTTTTAAACTTTATTGATGTCCAGGGCCTGTTCACAGGGGGTCAGTGGAGGAGGACAGTGTCCGTTTCAATCTGATCTGAAATTATTGGTCATGTAGGAAATGGCTTTAACCTCTTCTGAATGTGAGGAGAGGGGCCAGGCAAACCTGTCCTAAATGCATTTTCTCTGATAGAAACTCCCATCCAAATCCATAGGACTGAACTTTAAATGAAACCTGCTCAGTACGCCAGCCTTTTTTAAAAAAAAAAAATTCCAATTTACGCCCCACTTTTTTGCATGTGAAAATGTTTTATTCTAGTAACTACAGAAGAAATCTGGAGATCAGGAATGGGGGATGGGTGAAGAGTCATTTTATGGGCGAGCAAATTTGCTCCCCACTCTCACACACACGCTTTGCCACCGTCAAGAAAATAGTAGCCTTCTTTTGGGGAGGGGAGTTTTGTCTGTTGCATTTGGACAGGGTGTCTCTCATGGGGGGCGGTATACTGATGAGGTGCTGCTTTTGGAGACGTTGGGCAATGTGAACTCTCAGCCATGTCTGTGAAGGGGGGGGGGGGAAAGAGACTCCTTAGCTGGCCTGTCAGATAAATCTTCTGCTGTTTACTTAAATCCTCAGCGTTTCTTCAGTTTGTTTGTTTAAAAAAAGTCCCTGCCAAAAAGTGGGGGAAAGCCGTCCTTGTTCAGTCTTGCAGTCTTGGATTCAAGGACAATTGCATGGCCTTGGGATTCTTCATTCCCCGCTCGGGCTCTCAGGTGTACATATGTATGTATGTATGTACGTACGTGTGTGTGTGTGTGTGTGTGTGTGTGTGTGTGTGTGTGTGTGTACACACACACACACACACACACACAGTGTGTTTGAAATCTCCTTACAGGAAATAAGCTGCTTCTTCCTCTCTTCCAAAATAAGTAGCTAGCTAAACTCTTCCAAAAGGTGTGTGAGTGAGTGAGATTGATGGTTTCTATGCTTATTTTGAATTCCAAGAAAGAGTGCTTTATTTTATTTTAATATTTTTTTATTAAGCAATTTCAACATACCAAATTATCAATCTAAATAATCAATTACATTATTTCCCCCCTTCCGCCCCGCCATCCCTCCCGCTCCCCCCCACTAAAGACTTCCCTCAGCTCCCCTCTCTGATTTCTTTGCACATATTATTCTCTGCATGTTATAACATTGTACATATCTTTGCCTTATCTACCAAATGTTCAACTATTTCTAGTTGAATAGTTGAACAAGAAGGAGTGCTTTAGAGCATGTACAGAAAGCTTCCTGTTTCCCGCCATGACCAGCCCCACTGGGGTTTAGGTGGCAAAAAGACTCAGCCGAGACTCCAGTATTTACAGTGCTGGTGAGAACAACTGCAATGGTTAAGAAATAGTACTCGCTTTCTGATTTGTGTTTCCAGAACTAGTGCGCTTAATTTTGTTTTATTCCATTTAAAAAAAAATATTTACCCCACCTTTTGACTTTAGGGTCCCAAGCCAGCTTATGAAATTCATCATAATCAGTGACATAAGATGAAATATTTCCCACTACTATATTACTATATGCTTTTCCTCTGTGGCACAATTCTAAAGATATTGCTTCATAAAATGAATTAGTAACATAATTGTTGGATTCACAATACGACTCAAATTTGTGAAGTTCCAAAGTTGTAATTAACTTTCCCCCCCAGGAGATTATCCCCAGGAATCACAGCTATCTATCCACCTACCTACCCATGATGTGGGATTTGTAGCAGATTGAGGTTGAATCCTGACAAGACAGAAGTACTGTTTTTGGGGGACAGGAGGCAGGTGAGTGTGGAAGACTCCCCCGTCCTGAATGGGGTCCCTGAAGGACCAGGTGTGCAGCCTGGGAGTCATTCTGGACTCACAGCTGTCCATGGAGGCACAGGTCAATTCTGGGTCCAGGGCAGCTGTTTATCAGCTCCATCTGGTACGCAGGCTGAGACCCTACCTGCCCATGGACTGTCTCGCCAGAGTGGTGCATGCTCTGGTTATCTCTTGCTTGGACTAATGCAATGCGCTCTATGTGGGGCTACCTTTGAAGGTGACCCGGAAACTACAACTAATCCAGAATGTGGCAGCTAGACTGGTGACTGGGAGCAGCCGCCGAGACCATATAACACAGGTCTTGAAAGACCTACACTGGCTCCCAGTACGTTTCCAAGCACAATTCAAAGTGTTGGTGCTGACCTTTAAAGCCCTAAATGGCATCGGTCCAGTATACCTGAAGGAGCGTCTCCACCTCCATCGTTCTGCCCGAGAGGAAGAGAAAAATAACTACCAAACTTTTAGAAGACATCTAAAGGCAGCCCTGTTTAGGGAAGCTTTTAATGTTTAATAGGTTATTGTATTTTAGTGTTTTGTTGGAAGCTGCCCAGAGTGGCTGGGGAAACCCAGCCAGATGAGCGGGGTATAAATAATAAATTATTATTATTGTTATTATTATGGGGAGGGGGATTAAATCAGGGTCAATTAATTTGTATTGGAATTCTTTTGCATTAGAAAAAAACACTAATGCCCTAGAGAGAGTGCTCTAATTTTTAGGTCTCACCTTATTTCTGAGATTGTAAATCTGTTTTTAACATTGTGTTTTAATTGTTGCAACCCACCTTGAGACTTTAGGGGAAGGGTGGGGAATTTATTATTATTATTATTATTATTATTATTAAACAACAATATAGTTTCTATTTAACATTTAAACTACATTAAGTGTGATTTGTGGAACATACTACACACCTAGGCTGAATAAAGTATTTAAGTTCAACCAGCTTTGGTTATTAAAAAAAAAAAGTATTTCTGATACTTTTGTCAGATTAACATGGTCCCCATTGCTACTTCTGTTTACTTTATAGTAAAGCTATCCCAGCAGTGGGCCCTAACACACCAGTCACGGGATTTGTGGTATAGAATCCCTGGCTAAGCAAGTGTGGGGTTGTTGGTCCTTGTCTGGATGGGTAAATAGCTCATGGATCTTCTGCTTTGCAGCATATACATTTATTGCCATTTCTACACTCCTTTCCCAGTTAACTATTCCCAAAGTACCTTATAATTAAACCCCAGCACAAAATGGGCAAAATCTTAGTGCTGGATTGATAGTATGTCTGTCTCTCCATGATGGTTGATGACCTCATAGTGCAGATTGTAGACTCTTCCAATCACAGGGAGAGCAGCTGAACTGGCGAGGGGCAGAAGAAATTGATGGGGAAGCTGCCAGCCCACAGCTGTCTCGTAACTCCGCAGAATTTCCTGGATCCAGCAGTTGGAAAAGCTGGTTTTAATTTTCTGTAAGTAGATCAGGGATGTCGTGGGTAGTTCTCATTATCAGGCACATGCCATGGCCGCTCTGCAAGTTCCTGGGTCCTTCTGACCTCTGCTGCTGCTGTGATTGGCTGTTCCTTTCCTCTTTCAGATTCAGCAAGGAGGTGTAGTGACCTCCACATGCCTTGCTCCTTTCCCCCAGAAGGGATTGGGTCCAAAGGGCGGGGCAACTAAACGGCCAGAGGCAGCAGCGGACAAGGAGAAGATGGGCGTTCTTGAGAAAGGGAGACCCACAGGTAGCCCCCCCAAGGTTTTGTTAAAATATTGGAACAGGCATTAAAAACTGGATCCCCAGTAGACAAAAGCAGTTCAGTTTAAATATTTGATTCGGAGGAGGAGCGGGGTGCAGGGAGGGAATCAATGAAACGCACTTAAGATGAAACCCTGTGTCGGTTTACCTGGGAATAAACCAGGTAGGCATGTATCTGACTGCACTGCTAATATGGTTTAAATGTTATATTCAAGCAAATCCAATGTTTTCGGGTTGTATCCAACCGAGCTCCTATTCAGAGCAGACCCTGTGACATGAATGGGCCTATGTTAGGCATGACCATTAACTTCACTAGGTCTACTCTGAGTAGGACCAGCATTGGATGCAGCCCTTGCAAATTATTTTTATTGGAATGCGTGTAGATATTAGACGTTTCAGCTCAATAGCATACACTTACCTGGACATTATTTAGATTTTTAAGTGGCTTGTGTGAGCAAATAAAGGCACTTGGAAACTGTTAACATACTAATTGGAGCATGTCTGAAGAACTGTATGCTTCCTAAGAGTAGTCACCTGGAAAATGATAATACTTTAAACTTTGATTTTAGATTTATCTAGTATTCAATACATTCCTGCTGCCCAATTTGATTTGTATTTCTTTAATTCATTATTTCACTAATATTTACTGTATTGGAATGTTTCCCACAGAAAAATATGCTGTATTTACTCGAATCTAAAGTTCACCTTTTTTGGCCAAATTACATTGCGAAAATTAAGGTGCACATTAGATTTGATGGCACATTTACATTCACCAGCAAATACTTTTTGGGGGTTTCAAGGTTCTGAAAATTGAGGTGCACATTAGATTCAATGGCACTTAGACTCAAGTAAATATGGTACTATTTGGGAAACACCTGCAGAAAATTTCAGCACTTCACCTCACCGATTAGAGGCAGCCTCCACTACCTCCTGTGTTGGAAAGTGGTTCAGGTGTTCCCAATACAGACCCAATTAAAATGACCTTCTCCCACAGGCAGCTGGTTCTATAGCAAGGGGCTCCTATGGACACATACAGAAGGTTAGTCTCTGTTAAATGACTGATAGGCCTTCTTCCGAATGTTTTGGGGTGTGAGTTGAGAGTCAGTGTGGTATAGTGGCTAGTGTTGGATTAGGACCAGTGGGTAGCTAGGATTCAGATTCACACTAGGTCATAAACCTCCCTGAGTCACCTTGGGCCAGCCAGCATCTCTCAGCCTAATCTACCTTACAGGGCAGTTGTGAGGATAAGGAGGGAAATGTTTATTTGAGCAGCTGGGAGGAAAGATGGGATATAAAAGTAGGATACTTGTGTAAGTAGGGCTTCCAATTTTAATCCAGGAGGTGGAATTCCTCTCCACCCCATCCCAAGTTTGGGAAACTTCAGTAGCAGCATGAAATCTTCCAAACCATGTATCATAAATTAAATGTTTTCTAGGAGTGGCTCTCTTCAAAGTGGAAGATGTCGGCAATTTTCCCTTTATTCCCCACCCCCACACTCTTGATTGTGCAGTGCAGCTGTTTTCCTAGCTAAGAGCAGAACAAGATCTCAAAAAAGCTCTTTTTGTCTGAAGCCCGCAGGCAGCCTGCCTCTCAGTTTTCCCCAAGAAATTGCAAAACCCTTGCATTTGCCTCAGTTTGAGTGTAGGAGTCCCAGCCGGTGCCAAAAGGATGGCTGTGCCAAGGAAGGCGTTGAGGAGCGCCTCTCAGGGTGCTAGCTAGGGCACTGTGCACCTTTAAGGTGTGGCTGGGAGCCACCCTGCTGTATATGAGCTTCTGCGTCCCTGTACTTGTCTCTTGGCTCAGGCAGATTGCTGACATGAAACAGAAGTGAAAGATTCCTAGCAAAAACAAAGGAGCAGGGAGAAAACGTTTCTATATGGTGTAATTCTTTCCCACACACCCATCCAAATTTCAGAGAAGAGCCAGAAACGTGGAAGTGTTAGGGCATTGATGGAGGACTGAGATGCAGTGACTACATTGGAGAAATGTATGGTGCCAGGTTAATTTTAAGGCTCGGATTTCCTCCCCTAACACCCCCCCTCCCCGCACTTTCCAAAATGATAGCTTATAATTAGTGGTGCAATGTTTAATTGATTTGCAGAGGAATCCTGTGCAGGTTTATTCAGAAGCAAGACCCACAGAATGTGGTTAGACTTCCACATAAATGTGCAAAGGACTGTGGTCTTAATCAGTAAGGTTCATTAATTTCCCTCCAAAAAGTCTCTTTTAATCAACTAAAAAAGTGCCTCTAATTATAAGGTACTTAAGATGGTGCTTGCCAGCTTATTTTCTTAAGAGGCATTCCCCTTTCTTTCTCTTACAATGGCCTTTGTCAACATGGTGTCCTCCAGATACTTTGGAACAGGCAGAGGCATACTTGGCCCTCCAGATGTTTTGGGACTACAACTCCCATCATCCCTAGCTAACAGGTCAGGGATGATGGGAGTTGTAGTCCTAAAACATCTGGAGGGATGAGTTTGCCTATGCCTGCTTTGGAATGAAATCCCCATCAGCCTCAGCCACCGTGCTGCCTGGGGCTGATGGGAGTTGTTGTCCAAATCATCTGGAGAGCACAGTGTTGGAGAACGCTATCATGCAGAAAGTGGTGCCTCCTCATATTTTTCTGTGACGCATGATTGAATCCTTCTGAAAATGGAAAGACTGTTGGTGTCTTCACCTATTGGGTTTTGCTCTTAAACCCAAATTTGTTAATTGACTACTTATCTAATATTAATCTAATTAATCAACTGATTTTTAATTGGCTGACAGCCCTATTCAGAATTAAGATTTGATCTACCCTATGCCCAGTGCCGGATTTACATATAAGCTAAACAAGCTATAGCTTAGGGCCCCACTCTCTTAGGGCCCCCCCAAAAAATTAAAGGGAAAAAACTGGATTTACATTTCCAAAATATAAGATAAAAAACAAATAAAATGGCTTTAGATACCTCTTAGGTCCATATATTCAACACAAAAAACAGCAACAATTTGTTGTTGACAAAGGACAGCTGGACATATAAAGGGCCCCATTACCTTCAGTAGCTTAGGGCCTCATCAAACCTACCGTATTTTTCGCTCTACAGTACGCACTTTTCCCCCTCCAAAAATGAAGGGGAAATGTGTTTGTGTCCTATGGAGCAAATGCAGGCTTGAGGAAACTATCTGCAAGCCTTCAGAGCGTGGCGGGAGTTCCCACCAGGCTCTGAAGGCTTGCGGATAGCAGCAAGCTCCGGGAGCGAAGGCGAGATTGTGTGCAACCTCGCCCCTGCTCCCAGACCCATTCTGGGGGCTGGGGTCAGGGGAAGCTCGGGCTTCCCCCGCCCCAGCCCCGCTGCTAAAAAGAAAGCCAAGACAGCAAGCGGGATCTACATATGTATTTATTTACGTAGTACTTTTTGTCTGTATAATTCTAAGCACCATATCATGGGTTCCCTGGTGGTTTCCCATCTGGGCACCTCAGGAGACCTGCCAAGTGTCCCTATTTTCCAGGCACAGCCCCAGATTTACAGAAGCCATTGTGACACCTCCCTCTGCTGGCTCACTGGTCACCAAAGTACTAAAAGGCCTGGTGAGCTCCTATGGTTGGATCATTTTGCATTTGTTACAGGAAGAAGATAGACGTGTAAGTAGGATTTCTCTCAGCATCTGCATTCTGTGATGATAGTGATTTCCTCTTGAGCTTAGAGGCATTAGAGAGTACTAACTATGAGTCCCATTTCTAGACTTTCAAGGCTGAGAAAAGTCTTTTCCCGTCTGGGAAGAAAAAATTAAATTTCTCCTCTCCCAGCACCTCCCCCTCGCCCACCACCTCTCTCTCCGTCTCACCCTCCAGACCCCTCTTTCAGAAGACTGCAAAGGTAAAACCCTTCAGTGTATAGATGTTGCTTCCAGAGAAATAGCAGTCCCTAAGGATTCTTAGGAAAGGTCTCTCTGTAACTGTTTGAGGCCTATTTCGAGGTTCAGAAAATAAACATATCCCATGTGGCTCTTTGTTTTCCCTGTACGCTCTGCAGACCTCCTGCCATCCTGACCTGGAGGAAGATGGCAGGAGGAAGAAATGCCAAGGAAAACATGAAGGTAATGTCTATTTCCAATGATATGTTTAGGGTATAAGAAAGTCCCTAAAACAGTTATAATTGCTAGCCACCTCTTCTTTTCCATTTAAATGACATAATATTTGAAGACCTGGAGGGAGAGCAGGGGCAGGGCAGCTTTTATACTGACACCATGAACCACAGAACCTGAGCACGGAGTTTGCCATCACTCTCTACCAACGCTGGGCAGAGCTCAACCATGGAACGAACCTCACCATTTCCCCAATGAGCTCTTTGGGGCTTCTGCAGTTTGGGGCTCAAGGGAGCACACTGGCGCAACTGCAGCATGCTCTGGAATACAGCATGCTCTGGAATAAGGCAACCTTCTGAGAAACAGCTTTTTGGTGAGCAGTGCATGCTGTCGTGAACTTCACCTTACAGTTTGGATTGTCCTTCCTCCAAGACAGCCACCCTCCTGGGGCACCAGGCTGCCCGGGTCATGGCGGGCTCCGGATAGCGGGGAGGAGGGAAGAAGCACCAGCGCTGCCATGGGGGACCAAGAGGCAGAGAGAGCCCAGCTAGATTTTATGTGCCGTGGCGGCAGCTGCTTTGGGAACCAGGAGCTGGCCTGGCCTGACCACGCATCCTATTCAGGACTTTTTTAGAGCATGATGTTTTTGCCAAGGAGAAGAGAGAAAACCTGTGCAGACTTTGAAGTATCAATGGATGTCTGTCCAGTGGTACTGTCCACGCCAAAGCTCGTATGAGCTCCCGTTGCTTGGTCCCAGCTCCTGCCAACCTAGCAGTTCGAAAGCACATCAAAGTGCAGGTAGATAATTAGGTACTGCGCCGGCGGGAAGGTAAACGGCTTTTCCATGCGCTGCTCTGGTTTCGCCAGAAGTGGCTTAGTCATGCTGGCTGCATGACCTGGAAAAACTGTCTGTGGACAAACGTCGGCTCCCTCGGCCAGTAAAGCGAGATGAGTGCCGCAACCTCAGTTGTCTGCGACTGGACCTAACGTTCAGGGGTCCCTTTACCTTTACCGTGATGAAACCAGAGGCTGACCCATCAACCTTCGAGGGCGGAGGAGTCTAAAGCTGGGTAGGGGTTGCTCCCCAGAGCCACCATATGCATTCCCAGAAGACCATGTAGTGGGACTAACACTACATTATGACATAGGCATTGCTTATATGGGAACTTTGAGAAAGGAAAATAATAGCCACTGGGAATAGCTCTGGCACAGCAGCAGTGAATTTTGTGCCTCCCCACAAAACTGGCCCAAATCCACCCCCTTCATATTTGTAGTTTGCAAATGGGGCTGTGAAATGTCATTAAACACGATTCATTTGTCATTCTTCGTTAGCATCTCTCCTCAGCATGGTGCCCTCTAGCAGTTGTTGAGACTCCAGTTCCCATCCCTGCTGACTATTGTTGAGGGTAACAACCACTTTGCTGCAGCTAAGAAAACCTGAGTCTGGATGGGTGGCCACCCGGGAACCACACGTCCGCCACCATGGGTTCTACGGTGTGAGAAAGGCAGGGTACAAATGTAACAATACATAACACCCTTTGGTCACAGGTTCCTCCATCCCTTGTTTAGCATTGCATATGAGCTATCTTGTCCTTAGCAAGCAACTAAACCGGGGGGGGGGGGGGGAGCAAGCAACTAAACTGGATAGAGTCGTACTTGTACTTTTTTCCTGCTATAAACTTGGAAGCTGAAAATGTAGAATATAATAATGAAGGCCCCTGCAGGCTTTATAAGCCTCAGGCCTGCCCACCAGCAGCTACAACTTGCAGTCTTCACAGGCAGCAAAGCCCAGACCCTCCAAGTGTCCCTATTTTCCAGGGACGTCCCTGATTAAACCGCCCCAGTTTCTGATTTGATCCCGGAATGTCCCATTTTTCCGGGACATTCCGGGATCAAAGGGACCGCTGACCATTAGGTCCAGTTGTGGACAACTGGGTTTGCGGCGCTCATCTCGCTTTATTGGCTGAGGGAGCCAGCGTACAGCTTCCGGATCACGTGGCCAGCATGACTAAGCCACTTCTGGAGAACCAGAGCAGCGCACGGAAAAGCCGTTTACCTTCCCGCCGGCGCAGTACCTATTTATCTACTTGCACTTTGATGTGCTTTTGAACTGCTAGGTTGGCAGGAGCAGGATCCGCGCAACAGGAGCTCACCCCGTCGTGGGGATTTGAACTGCCGACCTTCTGATCGGCAAGTCCTAGGCTCTGTGGTTTAACCCAAAGCACCACCCGTGTCCCATTTTTTCCTCAAGATGTCCCTATTTTCATTGGAGAAATATTGGAGGGTATGGAATTATCCGACCCCCTAGTCATCTGAAGGAAATCCTGTATAGGGAAAGTTTTTTTAAAAAAAAATATTAAAATGTTTTATTAGGTTTTTATATATGCTGGAAGCTGCCCAGAGTAGCTGGGGCAACCCGGTAAGATGTGTGGGGTATAAAGAATCAAATTATCATTATGGAATGGGATGTCCCTATTTTCATTGGATAAATGTTAGAGGGTATGCTAAGCCCCTTTCAACCGTGAAACGACACAAAGGTCAACTTGCATTGGTTTAGACCCTTCCTCGCCTCCTGCACAGCTCCCGAGGTGTGTGGCACACCATGCAACCACTGTAAAGCAGGGCCCAGGCTCTTGGCGAGACCAGTTCCAGCCTGCAGGCTGTGCGTTAATTTGTTGAATTTGCCTTTTCTCTCATAAATTAGTCACTCTTTTATTGAAGAGAAGTGAGAGCCCTACAAAGAGAACCGAGCAAGTCCCAACGGGAGCCCTGCAAGCTGCGGATTGTTTGTGTGTGGGGGTTTGTGCACATCTTTTCTGCTCAGAAAGCATTAATGTAAAATTTTTGCATCCGCTGTAGGCATGGCTCCAGCAAGAACAAAACTCTGTGCTGCTCCGAGGTTGGATTAGGAGTGTGCTCAGATAATGACATCTGAAGAACAAGATGGCTGGGAGCGGCAGCAGAGTAACCGGGGGGGGGGGGGTGTCTTTGAAAGAGAGAAGAGCCATAATCCCACTTTGATACCAAGGGGGAGAATGCTTGCAAAGGCAGCAGACTCAGTTTGGCACAGATTATGCCACTGATTCCAGATCCTTTTGGCAGTGCAGAGGCCAGCAGATTATTTGCTATGGGCTCTTCTGCACTTTGCTCTTTCTATATGTAGCAAGGGTTGATTTGGCCAGAGATGTATTGTGCATTTTAAGCACTCAGGAGGAGAGTAATGTATAGTGTTTCTAGGAGCATATGGCACATTCTAAGAGAAAAACATAGCTTTCGTAATGTGTTCCTGTCTCCCCAGCCTATTCTAAAATATAGGCATTACCTACGGTTTGGGCATGTTCTTTGAGTAAGCTTTGGACATATGCACCCCATCTTCCTTTTTGACACCCCTAATTCTGGCAGTGCTGTCAAGCCATAGTTTTCCATTGCATCCAAATAGTGTACAAACAAAAATTTGCTTGCAAACTAGAATTGGACACTGTGGCACTTTCCACAACAACAGTTTCCAGGTCTGGTTTGCTGCAAACATACTAGGTGTTGCTGGGTTTTTGCTTCATTTGTGAACAACTTGGAAGTCATGGAAGGGGTTGGAATGCAGGAAGGGAAGGAGAGTGTGAGCCTGAAGCTTGTTTATGTATTGATAAACCATGGTTTGACATTATGCTTGAACTGATTCATTATGAAAAGTTGGGCTTCTATTTCAGTAGCTGGGGATGAATTCTTAGCAAAGGTTGAAGGCCTGCTGCTGGCTGGATATAGTGTAGATTAAATTAGTAAAGGTAAAGGGACCCCTGATCATTAGGTCCAGTCGTGACCGACTCTGGGGTTGTGGCGCTCATCTCGCTTTATTGGCCGAGGGAGCCGGCGTACAGCTTCCGAGTCATGTGGCCAGCATGACTAAGCCGCTTCTGGTGAACCAGAGCAGCGCACGGAAACGCCGTTTGCCTTCCCACCAGAGCAGTACCTATTTATCTACTTGCACTTTGACGTGCTTTCAAACTGCTAGGTTGGCAGGAGCTGGGACCGAGCAATGGGAGCTCACCCCGTTGCGGGGATTCGAACCGCCGACCTTCTGATCGGCAAGTCCTAGGCTCTGGTTTAACCCACAGCGCCACTACCCCCCCCCCTCCAAAGCACCATAGTGTATTTTAAGTTAGTACTGATGTTGTTTTCTTATACCTTAATAATAACCAAAGCTTTGTTACCAACCCAGGAGTTTGTGTTTCTAAAAGAAAGAGGAACTATACCTGTGTCAGCTATATTTCTTCTTAAGGGGTTGGACTAGATGACCCTCAGGGTCCCTTCCAACTCTACAATTCTACTTTTCTATCCCTCACCATTGGCTGTGGTGGCTGAGGCCGATGGGACTTGGGAGTCTAACCTCATCCCCACACATTGACTGCAAACTATTATGAGGACTAAGCTTACTAATGAACGGCTCTCAAAGGCCTGCTCCGACTAGGTTTGGTCTCCATCTCTCTTATGCCGGAAACTCAGGGCCATCCAATCAAATTGATCAGTAGTATATTCAGGACAGACAGAATGATATAGTTGTTCACAAAGCACATTATTAACTTGTGGAATATGCTGCCACCAGGTCTGTTGCTAGATCCTTAGAAGATTGAAATTTGCATATGCTAATTTATATGAACAGATGCAAATTTAGGCCAGCTTTCAGAAAGAGGTTGTATTGAATGCTAGCCCTACTAAAGAGTTGACTCATTGAAACTAAGACACTAATAACTTAAGCCCACTAATTTTTATGGATCTACTCTGAGTAGGACTTAGTTGGATACCACCCAAAGTATCCTGTAAGCAACATGTGAGGGGTGGGGTGGAGAGTAAGCAACAGGACCCCTGGCTGCTGCAAGATCTGTTTTTATGAATGTTCTTAGCCACTTTGAGGACTATAGTTGAAAGGCAGAATATAAATCACTTAAAGAAATAATGAATAAGGTGTGTGTCTGTGTCCGCTAGCTTATATGGCTTTAAAAAGAAATTAGACCATTTCCTGAAAGATGATGTCAGCAGGTATTGCCTACAAGAACTAAACAGACCATTCTGCTTCTGGGCCAGTTCTTGCCTTCATGACCTGTCCGTGTGCTTCCTGGAGGTGTCTGATTGGGAATAAGATACTGCACTAGATGGGCCTTTTGGTCTGAACCAGCAGAGCTCTTCTTATGTCCTGTTTTCTTTATGTTTAGGAGTCAGCATGCAGAGTTTGTGGCTGCCCAGAACTTGGAAGCACTGCATCGTCATGGATCTTGCTTCTTTCCAACCCAGATTTCAGCAAAGAGGGTGAAGGTGGCTAAGCCTTTGCAGAAGAGACTGAATTGTAAGTTAGCCCCTCACATTCCGGTGCTGTTTGCCTGACCCACCCCTTAGATCATGTGTTGGTCAATTTTGCTGCTGTCATACTTTGCCCAAGGTATACACAAAATTGGGCTGTATTCCATATGTTTTATTCCATTTGTGTACTACTAGTAAGTTGGGATCAGCTTACAATGGGTCACACCAGTGGCATCAGAATGTACATTTTTATGCTTTTAAAGGCAGGAAGAAAAGTGAGAGAGGTCTACACTAGGGGTGTGTGTGTGTGTGTGTGTGTGTGTGTGAGAGAGAGAGAGAGAGAGAGAGAGAGAGATGACTCTTAACAACTGCCATGATTTATTCTCTCCCAATGAATCCTGAGAATTTTTTCAGTGTGGGTGCAAAGAACTGCCTGCCAGAGATTTTGGCACCCTTGGAAGCCTATCATTGGCTAAGGAGAAACATCCCTTATAACCAGTCTGTCAGCAGTGTCGATACATCCTAAGAAAGAGGAACACATCTCACAAATTAAAACAAAGATCCCTTGTTGTGGTTAAATGTGGGCCTAGAGGTGGAATAGCACTGTTATGTGTAACTCATTGGATGATTTTGGAGTAGGGGCACAAGTAGTTTCTTGGGAAATGGAGACCTAGAGCATTGGAGCCCAGTACCACCAGGGAAGCAGGCTGAAACTTATCCTGGGCTTATTTGAGGAGTTGCTGGTAGGCCCATGATCTCCCATGTGCTTTTGGAGTTAATTAAGAATCAATATATACACAAAAGCTGCTCATACTTTTGTCTTCATGGGTGAAGGTGACAAAGGCATCTATCTTGTGACAGATTCAGGCCGCAGTGAAACTTCATTTGAATCCAAGCTTGGTTATGACTAGAAAGTCCTGTTCCCAGCCTCCATTCCTCTGCCTGCAAAATGTGGGATTATGGAGCTCCGGGCAGTGCATGGTCTCTTATCTTAATAATCCTCTGAATTAGGTGAGCCTAAGAGGAAGGCAGACTTCTGCAAGGTCATCTAGTGGCCGAGTAGTGATTTGAACTCAGTGTGACACATTATTCACAACACACAGTACATTTAGCCATTCTACACACCAACCTCAAAGTAATCTGCAAGTCTTGTTTTTTAAGAAAATAAATTTGACTATTGTTTAGATCAGTGTGGTCCTATAGGCTTCTTTACCTTGTCCCTTAGGACTCTCCCTAGCCATGTCGCTCTGACCCTGCTTTGTGCCCTCTTTTGAGTGGTTGGTGGTTTTTGTTTTTTTGGCTCGCTGGAATGTGTCCTTAACTCTTATAATGCCTCTTGGATGTCTGGATGGAGGATAGAGAGGGGTGCCTCCGTGTGTGTGAAACTTGCTTATGGTACAAAGGCAGAATCCACATGTGCTGTTTTCCTCACTTTTGCCTCTGGCCCCAGCTACCCTGGCATGTGGCCCTTGGAAGGTTGCCCAGAAAGGCAGAAGTTGTCCTTGAACTGAAAATGGTTCCCCATTCCTGGTTTAGATGATTGTTGCATCACCGGGCATTTAACCAAAGGAGCTAGATAGCCCTTAATGGTATGGATATCTCTTTAGGCTTTGGAATGCCACACCTCGTATCTGTACATTTTGTAACTCTTTTTGAGCTGCTATGCATACCTGACCCTGCAAGGGCAGTGCTACAGCCCCAAGAGTTCTTCTTCGGCTCAGTTTTTAGATGTTTGTGTTGCAGGGTGGGAGGGAGGGACATAGGGGTTGAGCTCAGACTCCATTGTGTTTCTAGTGTCGTCATCAGGAGAATTGTGGGGTCTGTTAGTCTGGGGTTTAATGAAGCTATTTTTTTCTGCATATGGGGAGTATAATTTGGTTTCCCAGACCCCAATGACAGGCCTAACCTGGGCAGCAGGTAGCTTTCTACAATACCAGTAATTACCTCAGCTTTGCTCTTGGAGCAGAGAGATGAAACATGTCTGAGCTCAAGAAGTGCTATTAACTAAATATGTTAAATAAATAATTAAAAAGTAGGACTTTTAAAGATGCTAGTTAAAAGTCAGTGCAATGCTACAAATCAACAGAAAGCTGTGATTGGTTGGCTTTTTGTTTGTTTGGTTTTTTCCAGTTTTTATTGAGTGAAAATGTCAAACCTTGCATCAGTCATGCAAAAAAAAAAAATCAAATAAATAAAACACATATATTAAATTTCTAATAGCACTAAATTCAAGTGGAAAAATATTCAGTTCTTAATAACGTAGGTGCTGAGAAGACCAAATTCAAGTAAAATCAGAGCACACCGTCCTGTTAGGATTTTTTTTTCACTTTCTGCATTATTATTTTTTGTCTCAAAACCTATATATAGCTATATATCTATATATATAGGTATATACATATAGATATATACACACACATATATATATATATGTGCATACATATTATATTTATATTTATATATATACACATACATATTTATAAAACATTAAAAAGAGCATTGGTAGTTCAAGCATCACTTCTTCTTTTTCTCCCTCCCCACCCCTCCCACACAGAAAGAAATAAAATAAAATAAAAACAACAACAAAAGAAAGTACACATTTTAAAATTCAAAATGAGCTAGCAATGGCTTATAGTCCTAGTGTGCAATATGGATTTTACAAAAGGCTAGAATTTCTCCCTCATATTTTTGTCTTCCTGTTCTTCTGTGTGTGTATGTTTTTGTGTGTGTTTTCCTTTTAAAATCTAGGGCCATTAAAAAACAAACACCATTTCTTTTTCTATATTGAAATACAGTTCTCTTTCAATACAGGTGAACTTTATAATAATTTATGTATTTATTTGGTGGCTAGGTTCCTCCCCCCCCCTTTTTCAACGACAAAGCAGTAATGAAAGGATCTATACTTAGGGTTTCAGAGGTTTGGTTTTTAAAACTCTCTCTCTTGTTCTTGACACATGGTCCCCCTAAAGCCACCAAGTTCTATATTCCGCTGGCTCCATTTCAGTAATAGTTGTCAAAGCATAATATGCCTTTTAAATGTATGGCCACCAGCTGTCCTGGAGAGGTGCAAACTGGCTGCCTAAACCTCAACATCTTCTCCACACATCATCAGCACCACCATCACTTATGCTTGGGACTCAGCTACTAAATTTCCAGGGGATACAGGACATGAATGTGAGCCTGCCCGGGGGCAGCGGGAACAGGTGATTTCCCCCTCCTGCACAGAGGATGCATTTACCACCCCTATACTTTCAGCCATGCTAAATTTTACCATGTCCAAATTTGCCTACTGTGAGTGGGATGAGAGGACACAGAATCAGGAAAGGTTATGTTGTGTGTGGGGAAAGGTTGAATAATCTTGCTTTGTTGCTAACTGGTGGCCTCTCCTGCTCTGTAAAATGACACGCTTAGGTCCATCCAAAGGTTTATGCTTGCTCTGAACCTTTAAGCTCATTCTTAAATGTCCTCCTCTTAACACCTGGGGACACTGAAGTGCTTCTTTCTGAATCAGGATGTCCATCAGGATGCAGATGATAAACATCTAACATATATATAAATATAAAGACCTGTTTTTTCATTCTTTTTGTTTTAGGCAGAGAAGGAGGTGGAGAAGGTTGTGAAACTGGGTAAGTATAGAGGGACCAGTCATTAGGTGTTAAAACTAGTTCAGCTTGGCAGACTTTTTGTTGGAACTGAAGGTGGTCGAAACAATGGGAAAACTGGTTACTGGGTGATTCTCAGTGGGGAATAAGAATTCCAGTCAGATCCTAACAGTTACATAGGAAGAAGTGCATAACTGGCTAATGTAAACTGTACCTGTTCTGCAAATTCTTCTCTTCCCACCCCTTCCTTTCTTGCCCACTAGTAACCACTGGCCAACACCAATGGACCAGAAACCCAGGGGAGGCCCTCTTACTACTCTGCAACCACCAGAGGGTCGTAACTGCCTGCTTGTATTAAAAAAGACCCCAACATGTATAGAAACATAAAAAAGGGCTTATCCATTGCCTCTCACCCTGCAGTGCATCACAGATTTCCAAAACCTTGTCTGCAAGCAAGAGTTTTCTGTAGCACCTTTTAGCGAGACACCTAAGTGGTGAGAACAGGAAGGGGATAAGAATGTGCTGAGAGTTTGCCCAAACTTCTTAAACATAAATACCTCACTACCATGTTTACCAAACTCAAGTCCTTTCAAGAGACTGAGCGGACAGGGAAGAGTAAGACCTCATTGTGCCTATTCTCTTAGGTAATTTTGATGTGCGTCTGTTGATGTGACCTATGGTCACGCTATGAGACCATAACCTGCCCCATCCTGGAATTTAAAAAAGCAGAGGAGGCAGCGGTGTGGAGACTTGCTACCATCTAATTAGATGTTCCAAGGAGCACCTTTGCCAAGTCAAAACTACCAGGAAAAGGTAGGCTCTTGGTGAGGTTTCTTTTTTAGAAAAAAAAAATATTTATAACCTGACTGCCCATACGTTTGAAATGGCTAATAATTAATTACATTTGTTTTATAAAAATCCAGAAACTGTCATGAATGAGGTTCAAGCTTTTTCTTTTAAAGCTGTGGGAAGAGTCAAAGGAGGATGAGATGGTTCTTGAAGAAACAATTGTCCCCAACCTCCCAAAATAAAATTAAGAACAAATAAAAAAACACCCTATGCATATTACTACAAATCAAATTGGAGTGTGTCTGTGGATAAGAGAGAGTGGTGTGTCTGTGGATAAGAGAGAGTGCATGAAGTGTGTTTCATTAAATGACAGGGCTTTTTTGTGTCTCTCTTAAAATGTCTGCCTGGCTGAAATTCAAATTCAGAATCACTTGATACTCTATACTGAGAGTAGGAAAATGATGGTAGGGAAGACCCCCTTTCTGTAGCTTTTGCCCCCCCCAAGTTTTTTGTCTAGCTGGAGGTGGTGGGAATTAGTGTCCACACTTGTGTGTGAAGGAGATAATTGTTGGTGAGCAACCAAATAGGATGTTGAAGGGTCTGTTCCTCAGGGTAGCATTCTTCACTGGATACTCACAGAGTATTATCTTGGTATGGCTCCTTTTTCTCTGTTCTATATATTTCTATATATCTCTATATCTATTCGTAACCTTTACAGGGGCAAAAATACTGTACAGCTATCTTTTTTTCCTGGACATATCCTTTACCTTGCCACTCTTTTAGCTTTCCTCCTCCTTTCCCTTACTGTTAATATTTTAAGAAAGTTTAAAAAGTGTCCGTGGACCACATTCTTACTGAACTGTCAAGTTGTTTTGGGTGTGATTGTTTGAGAGGGATATTCAAAAACTAAGACTAATAAAGCTCTCAGCCTTTTTTTTTTGCACTAAAATGGCATGTCTGTTAGACACAAGGGTTGTTGTGTGTGGCTGGTTTCATTAGCTTTTAATGACTCAAAACCACCAAATGTATTGGAAGCAAAGGACCTATGGAGATCTGCAGAGCCATTGTGGGTGCCTGTTTCCTTCTTTGTTTTTTTAAAAAAATGTCCTCCCCCCCCTTTTAGGCTATGCCTGATCTGGTGACCTGGGGGATTGCAGGGCAGGTGGGCAAGGGACATTAGATTATTTGTATGCCAAATGAGTTTGCTGTGCAGCTGTTTTAATTGTGGAGCAACCAATTCAAGTGGCCTCTTCCTATCCACAGCTCCACAAAGGGCAAAGGGACAGGAAACATTTCTGTCCTGGGATTCAGAAGAGCGTCACCCTCTCTGCCCGAGAATCTTAAGGTAAGAGCCCTATGTGTGGCTTGATGGGATGGGTTGTAGTAGCTAATATTTATCCTCCCCCAACTTGTTCCCACTAAAAGACGCATGCCCTCTTTCAGCCTTCATAAAGCATGCTTAAATGGGGTGAAGGTGGGGGGTGGGAACAATGGTAGAGAAGGGTAACACCTCTGCTTCCTTCCTGTAGCTAAGCCATCTCCCAGTAAGACCAAGTACTACTTGGGCCTGCCTACTCTTTATGAGGTACTTGCATCTTCCACCTCCTCTTCTTTCATTAGCAGCAAGGTGGAGGGGTATCCTGAGCTCCTGGGTCTCTACCCTACTTGTTGGGGGTGGCCTTGCAGTCTGGAAAAGAAGCAGTTGGCACCCCCTCTCCGCAAGGCAGCGGTGTTTGGGTTGGCTCTGGTTAAATCCAACCTCCCTTTCACAACCAAGGGTTCTTTTCAGTGCCGTACCCCGTACTTGCTGCCACCGGTCAGAGCCCCACCAGAAAAGGAACACTCCCCACTCAGGTGTGGGAGTGTCACAATATAAATAAGTTCTTTCTTCCTTTAAAAAAAAAAAAAGATTAATATTATTATTATTCTTTAATAACAAAGAGGATCAGAGAAGTATCCGCATATTCCCAGCCCCGTTCAGTTCATTAATGCTTCTCTTTCTCTTTTATTTTATTTAAAAAACTGACAATAAATACCCCATTTCCCAACCAACCCAAGCTGCCTGAGACCCCCATTTCTCCTGTTCATTTGATGTTGGAGAAGAGAGGAGAGAGAAAAATAGAAGTATGACTGATGCCCTCCCCCAACCCCAATTATGCCTAATGGCGAATAACTTCGCTTTTGTGGCTTAAAGGAACCAAATCCTCATTTTTGTAAATAATATATTATTATCACCCCCTAATATTCACCATCGGATGCTAGCTGCCCCCTCTCCCTGAGAATGGGAGGAGTGTTAAAGGACAAAATGAAAACAGGAAAATAAAATAGAAGTTAAAGAGGAAAAGAAACAACCCCACTCCCCCCCTCCAAACCAACAAGGGGAGATTTTGGGGGAAGTGGCAGGGGAGACATTTGCCCTTATGGTTAGCACATCCATCCAGGAGAAGGAGGGTCACTTCTCCATGGCCCAACCCATCTGCATATTAGTAAAAAGATTTGCCGTCTGCCACCCTGTAAACATGTGCGTCCCAACAGATGGGTCCCTCCGCCTCCCCCTGCCCTTCCCATGGGCACAAGGCTTCTTTCCTTTTTATTTTTTGCATGGTCCAAGGATTAAGCGGCTTCCTCGTTATCTTGTGCACTTCCTGGGGTGGGGTTGGGTGTGTGTGTTTCTCTTTGCTGCTTGTCGTTCCAGCGTTTGTTCTCGCCTCACAAAGCGGGGTCCTCTCATTTAATTCAGTTTCTTACTTTTTTAAAAGATCAAAAAACCCTGCTGCTGCTGTCTATAAGTTAAGGGGAGGCCTCAGGGGCGGGGGCTTGCTCGCCTGGAGGTCTGGAAGCATCGCTGTGGACTGCAGAAGGAGAAGCAGCCTCCCCCAGTTCCCTAACGTCCTTAGCAGGCATGGCCTGGGGGTCAGGAAGTGACTCTTCAGAGTCTGTGTTCAGATCTTCCTCATCGTCGTCGTCATCATCGTCGTCATCTTCCTCCTCCTCGTCTTCCTCATTCATTTCCTCCTCCTCATCCTCCTCGTCGTGGGAGGAGTCGTCCTCCACGTTGCCACAGCTGGCTGGAAGCCGCTCGCTCTCCACGGGGACCCCACCCTCCCCGGCGGGGGAAGGGGCAGCGCCCGCGGCCTCTGGCAATTTCTGGCTGAGGTCCAAGGAGTCGTTGAGGCCCACGCCCGCTGCGTTCTGCAGGAAGAAGAGGGAGCTGTTTGTGTCAGTGCCGAGGTTGAGCGAGCTGTCCAGGTTGACGGAAGAGTTCTGCGCATCGTACTCCAGTGTGGAGGGCGGGAGGGCCTCGGGGCCCGGAGAGATGGCCGGCAGCTCTCCGCGCTCTTGTTTCTCGTGCTTGCGCTTGTGCGAGTCCATCTGCGACATGCCCACCACCGTGTGCTTGCAGCCAGGGTAGGTGCAGTGGAAGTGGGAGCACTTGAGTTTGTACTTGCAGTCGGGCACCTCGCAGTCCACGCTGGAGCTGAACTGGCAGAAGCCTGCGGCGCTGATGACGTCCTGCTTGCCGTGGTGCTTGCGGTGGGCCGTCACCTTGGTGCTGTCGGTGCAGCGGAAGCCGCAGCGCAGGCAGTGGAAGTGCGTGCTGTTTCCCGAAAACTGGCAGTCGGGGAAGTTGCAGCTCAGGGAGGACTTGAAGCGCTTGAAGTCGTCCAGCACCAGGTTGTCGACGCGGTCGTGGTGCTGGGCATGCTTGTACATGTGGGTGCGGCCGCAAAACTTGTAGCCGCAGTTCTCCCTTGTGCAGTGGTAGTGGGTGACCTTCAGTGAGAACTGGCAGCTGGCATCCTTGCAGTCTTCGTAGAGGTCGTAGCGCCGGAAGCCCTCCAGCATCATTCCTTCGTCCAGCATCTTGCGGGAGGAGGCCGTTTTGCGCCGCTTGCCAAATGGGGACATGTCCTCAATGATCCAGAAGCGCTTCTTGGCCCCTGCGGCGGTTGGCATGGTGATGGTGTTCCCTGGGGAAATGAAATGGGCAGAGGGGATTTTAGAACTGGACTCTGCATCAGACCCACTTCTCTTTCCTGCCTAGCTAATTGGGTTGGGTTCAGACAAGCAGTGTTTGCCCAGCGTTCTTGATCTTTACAGTTTCTAGGCAGTGAGAGGAATGGCAATACTGTACGCAGGCTCCTTCAGGCAAACTCATTCCATCCACCTCATCCCCAAAGCCTGGCCACTGCAAAGCCAATCTTTTCATTCCCTTGAAGTGGTTTGGCAAGAGATGAATAGACTTAAGAGATGGAGAAAGGAAGGCCTTGTACTTCTGGTCATTACACCTTTTTTTTACCTGCTCTGCCTTTGTTCCTTTGGCACTTTATCTGTGAGAGAGTGCTTTGTGACTCCACTCTCGTACCTAAATATTTGTACTCTCGCTACATCAAAGGAGCAGTAGCCGCAAGCCAGGACCAGACCATGTTAATAAACCACGGGCTCAACACTATTCCCTCCCTCTCTTTTTTTTTAAAAAAAGATGTTTTACCTGGAACTTGCATGTGACATGGAGAGCAATGAGCAACTCGTCTGTCATCTGATATAAGTTTACTGTTTCACTCACTCAAAGTCAGACATGCAGCCCTCCAGATGTTGTTGGATTCCAACTCCTATAATCCCCGACCATGTTGTCTGGGGGTGATGGGAATTGGAGTCCAGTGACACAAGTTCCCCAGCGCTGCTTTAATGAGATTTCTCTCCTTGCGTTTTTTAGGAACAAGCTAGTAAGTAAGGGTGACTTAAATGAAACACAATAAAATGAACTAATTATGCCTATAAAACCAACAACCACATGCATCTAATGTTGCTCCAACAACTCTCCAGGGCCATGAATACACAGACCTTCAGCTTGCACTGACCCCATCTTGCTCCTCACAGAAGTGGTAAGGGGTAAGTCCAGAATGGGCTGTGTAGTCTCCTGGGCAAGAGCAGCACATTGGGAAGCCTGTCCCTTACAAACAGTTTGCATAGGAGAGAATGTTTATGCCCAACCCAAAGAGTGAAAAGGGGTTTTCACAAGGGATAAATTTAGGAGACCACAATCACTGGGGTCAAATTCTCATGGGACAGCATCCAATGTTTAAACTTTTCAGATTTCTAGGCTCTGTACCCTACTTGGGCCACCATGGCTGTAGAGAGATGGTGACTGGGTGAGCCAGATTTGAGTCCTGAGGTTGCTGCTGTGGAGGGAGTTGATGAGTAGATTCAGGTAGCATGCTAAACACCTGTTCATGTGCAAATCATTTCTGAAAATGAGACTAGTTGCCTAGTCCAAGAGTGGCTAAGCTTTTAAGGGCCAAAGGCCACACTGACCCACCATCAAGTCTTTGGGGGCTGCATATCAAAGTGGTTATTTAACTGTCATAAAACCCCTTTGCTATTAGCCGCTCGCATTGGGCGGCACAGGAAACCGTTTGTGATCAGAGGGGCAGAGGATCCATCAGTAATTAGAAATACACACAATTAAAAAATATGAACAAATGTTCCTTTTTTAAAGAAATCACTTTTTGTGCTGAGGTGGATTTCTCTGTGGCCTGTAGGTTAACCTCCCTTCGTCTTACCTACTATTGCAATCAAAAATTGGTCTTCTGTAAATTGATTTTTATATATAAAAAAATGGCAACCCAATAACTGTAGGTGTCATTTTGAGCATCAGTTTGTCATCCCTAAGACTTTAGTGGAAGGACAGGGAGGTGGAGCCTTTTGGGTAGGATGTGGTGGGTGGGGCTGTAAAAGTATGAGAGAAAGTGTAGAATGGTTTTACCTGCCGCATCCTGCACTAGAGGGACATCGCTTTTGACTGGAGTTGGGGCGGCAATGATGGGTGAAAACCCTGCTGAGCTGGCGGTGGGCAAGACAAGGCCCCTGCTGGATCCCAGAGTGGCACTTAGCAGAGAGTATGAGACACAAGATGGAGAGAAGAGATACGGGAGGGAAGGAAGGGGAGACCTGAGCAGGGCTTGTGAGAAAGATGGAGGCAGAGGTGGTGGTTGTGGTGCATTTTGGGTAACGTCATCACCAGCAGCAGGAGGAGGAGCAGCAGCAGCAGCCAGGCAGCCTGGAGAAATGTGGAAAGAAAGAAAAAAATAGCAGGGGGGAAAAACAGAACAGAAGGAAAAGAAAAGAAAAAAATAGAACCAAAATGAGAACCCAAGAGTGTAAGCAGTACAATGAAAATGGAGAGCACGTTCACACGTACAAGAATGGAACCACTGACAGAGGAGATGGAGAGTGTGATGGACAGCAGTGATGGAGTGAGCATACCCAGAGACCAACAGGGAAGAGCAAGAGGTGCCAGAGGGCCCTGTGAGTATCAAAAGAGGGACAACTGCAGTTTTACCGCCTGCCCTCCCCATCTGGTTTGTGGCAGGCTGGCTACAGTCAAGCACCGTCATCCTGGAGAGGTGTGATGAGCAGTGGTGCAGTTTAAAGAGAAGAGTATGGCTGCTTCCTTAGTGCTATGAGTTTCTATGCTCTGCCCTGTTTGTGGAGTGGTTGTGATTAGCATTTACTTGTCGTCCTGATATTGACTGGTGTTTTTTAGTAATGCATTTCCACCAGCCCCAGCAGGCTGCCCCAAGCAAAGGCCATCAACTTGAACTGTGGTGTGGGGAACAGTTACTTTTAAAAATGGCTATTATGGGGATACTCTGAGGTATCTTTTTAGGTTAATGCTCCTTGATGAAATTGTGGGGTGTGCCAGCCAACCACACTGACGTGTCCCCCTGATAACCCCAAGCCCTGACACTCTTGCTTAGATTGGTGACAGGTGCTAGAATTTCCCCCTAAAACCTGGATCACAGTATAATAATCTCCCCAAAGGGCAACTGTGTAAAGTTCAATTTGTTTGATCACTGGGGCGGTGGTGGGGAGATTTTAAGTGAGCAAGTACTGATACCTTTATTTCCATCAGGAATTGTTTTAGCAAGGTATGAGCTGCACATCCCATTCTGGATCAGAATAAAAATACTTTCACAAACCAGGAATGGTGATGTCAAAGGGGCTCTCTTAGATGACACAGAGAGGAGATCCTGCATGGCAGGAGGAGGATTTGGTGCAGCTTGTGCGAGAGAGCACTCAAGGGATGCAACTTTTAGGCTGCTCAGAAGCAAAGCGCCACCAATAAACCGTTTCCTCCCAGTGTCACTTACCGGCTGAAGTGCTTTCATTGCCCACTGGCGTGCTGGAGCAGCTGCGGTCCATATTGGAGGACTCAGAGGAGATGCCACCAGGGCTGCATCCTGTGTAGTCAATGTACTCATCTGTCTCGGTATCCATCATACTTTGGGGTCCCTGGAAGGAAGCAGGAGTCCCTGATGAGGCTGGGCTGGGAGCCATGCTGCTGACTTGGGGGAGGTTTTCGTTCCTTGGAGTGTGTCCAATAACCTGCAGCAAGAAACGCGATATTGGGAGGGGTGTGTTTGACTTCTACACCAATAACAGTAGTTGGGTTCCAAGTGGACATCTATTTGGTGCTAGGTCATGTTGGCTAGCACAATCAGGCTGGCATCATATACACCACCTGCCTAAAGGGTGTTAATGCTGGCATTGTGAATTCTGTGTATATATGCAGAGGATGCCGCCAGAGCCTGGGCCTGGGAGTGTTAATCTTGGCATCAGCATTGGGCTGTGTTGAACTTGCTGAATTTAGCAGCTGTGACTAAGGCAGAGGCAGCATGTGCATTAAGATGTGCTGGGGGGAGGGGATCTTTTGATTCTGCATTATATTACTACTATCACTACTACTACATTTGCCACCTGCCCTTCAGCAGCAGGTCCTGGGGTGGGTTACAGCACTTTAAATTTCAGAATTAAAAACTGTTAAAACAGAGGAAAGTTACAGGAACAGGGTGGGTCCTGAAAACAGACACTTCGGTTGTCAAAGGCCAGAGCAGAGTGTTCACAGCATTCACTGAAATCTGTGTAGTGCCAGTGCAATATGCACCTCTGTGGGCAGGAAAGTCTACAACTTAGGGGTGGCAACCCCCTGCCAAGTTTCTGAGGGCAATGGAATGACTAAAAGGTCACCCTCTGTTCAACTGTAGGGAAGGAAGTGGTTTCTCAGACATTTGGGGCCTGAGTCATTTAAGACTTTTAATACAAGCGAGAACACTTTCAGCTGGGCCTGGGAACAAACTGGCAACCAATGCAGTTGTTTTAAAATAAGAGCAAAGGGGGATAATATAGGGGGATGATTCTAATGTCACGTTTTCTAACACAACTGGAATGCTTTTTGAATATTTGCAGAAGTAATACAATGGTAGAACTGAATGTGAATGCAGATTTTAGAGCAAAGATCAGGAGCTGCGAGGAATTTTGAAGATTCTGCTTTCACATCTTGTCCTGGACAATTCACATAGGTCTTGGGGAAGGGCTGTAGCTCAGCGGTAAAGCACCTGTCTGGCATGTAGAAGATCCTAATTCCTGGCAACTTCAGGTGGGCCTGGAAAAAGCTGCTGCCCAAAGAGCTGCTGCCAGTCAGTTCTGAGCTGAATAGTCTGACATGACATAGCAACTTCTTACGTGGGGAGGTGTCATAGCTTAGTGGTTTCTAAGCATATTTATAGCCACCCTCCAGGAGGAGTCACCTGAGTGGGAACACGGTCGAAGTTCTTCCCCAGCATCCTCCTCATGTGCTTCCTGGCATGGGATGTCATCTGATGCTTCAGGAGGAAGGAGAACTGGCAGCCTTCACGGATGCAATGGAAATGGCTGTTCACTTGGTTGTACTTGCAACCTGGGAGAGAGGGAATGCAAAACAGATGCAAACCTCGTAAGTTAACAGTGGCCAGGAGTGGAGCAGCTGCGCTCTGGGCAGGGGGCTTGGCAATGGCTGCTGTCCTATTTGATCTCTAAGAGAGTGCAGCAATTGGGACTGACTGCTGGCTCTTCCGCATCCCCAGACTTGTGTGTTAAATACTTCCTAATGTGGGAGAACAAGGCAGAAAGGATTCTCTTGCTGAAAAGGAGTCAGGAAAAAGAACTTGTTTTAAACTAGTAGCATAGGCTTCTGACACAGGTGAGAAGGGGGGGGTTTACTTTATTAATTGTCTTAGAATCCAAGACTTAAATCAGGTGTAGGTAACCTGTTTCCCCACATCTGATTAAGATGGAAGGATGTCCTTCCCCTACTTTGCTCACCTAGTCCAGTCAGTGCACATGGCACAAAGCCTGGCTGGCAAGGGGGTCAGTGTGGAGGAGGTCTTGTGTCACCTAAAAGGTTTTTAGGGCCACTCAGCATGAGTGCTGGTTGAATCCTTTCTGCTTTGCCAAAGGCGGTGGTGGGAGAAGTCTCAAACGAACAAGGAGAGAGAAGGGCTACATGGCTCTAGAGTAATAATGGGGAATCTTTGTCCTCATAGGTGGTGGTGGGACTCCAACTCCCATCAGCCCCAGCAAGCAGCACAGCCAATGGCCAGAGAGGATGGGAGATGTATTCCAGCAACATCTGGGGGAAAGATGAGTGAGATAATGTATGTGAAGCCCTTTTGGTGTCCTAATTTTTCTATGTAATTAACTAAGTAAGGCTGCAACATTTAATTTATTAATTGGCTAGATCAATCCATTAAAAACCGTGTTGATAGACTAAAAATGTGTCCAAATTAATTGGACAACATTTTTTGAAGCCCAGTTTTTAAATGCAAGTAGTTATGAAAATTGCAGCTGGCAGAGGGGGATATGCATCTCCTAAGTTAATGCCTTGTGCATTAACAAAAGCAAAAGAAACACATTTTGTTTCGTTTGTTTCAGAACAGATTTGTTTAAGTTTAATCAATTAATTGAGTAACTTGGTAAGATTCCTTTAACGGGATGGCAGCCCTGATTTCTCCTTTTTTCTTTGGGGGGGGGGGGGTTAGATGAGGGTGGCCCTCTGGCTGTAATGTTGGACTCCAACTCCCATCAGCCCCAGAGCTAGCATGGTCAGTAGGCAAGTGATGGTGATGATTCAGAGGATGGTGCCAGAGCTCAGTCTGTTCAACACCTGTTTAGAAAAAAACATTGCTCTGCTTGCCCAGAAGCTCCTGACTATCGAACTGAAGCAGGCTCTTGGCCTTATTTGAGGAATATTTGGGTGCATCACTTTGCATGCTTGAAAAGCATCACAAGCAGTCCATGTTCCCCAACAATATTGTGCACACAAATCCACACACATCATGAAGAACCTCTCCTCTTCCTCAGCGCATCCATAAATGTCCCCCACCACAACGCCTGCTCCTTGCCAAATTCAGCCAGTGAATTGAGCAAACTGTATGTTCTTAAGAAAGTGGCACTGTTTTATGTCTCTGCCAAGTTTGGTATTTGTTTAAATATTATTCTCTCACCCCGTAGAACTCCCCCCCCCATCACCCAGCGCCCCCCTGTTCTGTCTCTATCAACCCGCCACCCTGTTCTCCTTTCAGGAAGAAGAACAAACAGTGCTGGCAGGACTGAAACTGTATCGGCCGCAGGCAGGTGAAGGCTTGCCCGTTGCTGGGGCAGCCGAGTGTCATGTATCATCGGGCGGCTTTGTCTGGCCCCAGCCATCCCCTGGAACAGCACCGGTTGAGCAAACAGCGGCAACCGCCAAGCCGCTTGACATTCGTAAGCCAAGACCCAGGTAAGGGGCAGACTGACGGTGTTGTTTGCCGTTGCCCAGGTTACCACAGGCCTCGCTGCCTCTCCAACATGAATTCTTTATGAAGTAAAAAACCCACAAAAACCCACAACCGAATAGGAAGAGATCTCTCTCCTGCTCTCGCTTTGAACGTTGGCTGTTTTGTTTTGTCGTGTGTGTGTGTGTGCACGCATATTGGCTATTTTTATCCCCATCAATAGAATCAGTTGTGTTCAGGGGGGCAGCGGGGAGGCAGCCAGGGACACAAAGAAGGCCATGGCTTGTTTGTTCTCCAGGGCTCCAGCGAATACATGGTGCCCCAGACAACATGGGGCTAAACACTTCTCTGGGGTGAGAGGTGCAGGTACAGCTGGTGGAGAAAAGAGGGGGTTGCAGTTTCAAAAGCCAAAGGAGGCTCTCCCCCTGCCTACAAATAATGGCTTACAAAGAAGCCAAATTTATCTCCCCACCTCCTTGGACCATCTGCGTAGAGGAAAGGTGGCTGCCTGAAGAAGCCCCTGCTGCTTACAAAAAGCTATCTGTCAAACAAGAAGCCTCCAGAATCTGTTTTTGAGACTAGAGCCGCCATATGCATGTGTTCAGTCTAGGCCAGTCCTGCATGGAATCTTTGACTGCAAAGCCAGCAAGTTGGCTGGTTTGAGGTGGGTGGGTGTTATTGGCTGTTCAGATAGGGATTTATAACCTGTGTCCACACACAACACATACAGCCATCCCTGACCACTGGCCATGCTGGCTGGGGCTGATGGGAGCTGGAGTCCAGCAACAAACACCTGGAGGGCCACCCCCATTGAAGGCTTTCTGGAAAGGGTCTCCACCACTTTCACACACACCTATGACCCTGCTACACCTCAGCACCAGTTAAACTAAGAGGTGCAAACACCCAGGTCCCAGCTATCACTGGTGCCCTAAAAACTGGTCCTGTCATTTGGATTACTGAGGGCAGAAAGCTGGTTTCTATGTGGGATGGCTCTTAAATTTTGCAGATTAAGCAACTTAGAACTGGTTGCACCCTTATTAAATAACCAAGTAGCGATGTGGTCCAGGGATTGGCACAGCCCCTTCTGGTTGCAGTTCAGCAGCTAAGCAAGTGGGGCTGAGTGCTGGGTGCCTCTGCTCATAGTCTGCAGAAGGGGCCAACCGTGTGTGGGTTTAGCCCAGGAGGGTTCACTTTTGTTTGCCGTAGCAGCTGGAGGAGAGGAGGGGGAGGTGTTTACAATTTCGTAATTGTTTTTGGCATGGCCCTAATAAGTCTGGCAAGCAGATCTGCCAACCACACACCCTGCCGCCTATCAGGCGCTTTGATGTGCCTGGATGGTTGGCATCGAAAGAGGCAATGTGCTTGCCTCCAGCGTCGAAGCGACTGTAGATGCCAGAAGAGAGAATGGGAGGATTCTCCCCCTTACCCTGCCACTACCACCATTGGGAAATATTTACCCTTTGGCTTTTGCTAGGCAGATCTGGCAAGGAGTATCAAAAAATGTACTCCTCAAGCCAAGGGGTATCATGTAAAAAGGACTACTGGGAGATTTCAGGGTTCTTCCATCACACTCAAATTTCTAAGGTGATCAGAGCAAGTGTTTGCTCCCCGTGACACTCCTCTTGCAACCAGGGTGAGCAGAGACATCTCGCCTCCTGAGGAGTTGCCACTGGGGTTGTATCTGTTAGAAACAGCTGTGGGTTGCCTTCCCCACTTGCATTCTTAACTACTTAGGGCAGGATCCACTGATCAAAGGAACTTTTCCAAACCTGTTTGTCTGCCTACCCACACAGAAAGTAGGCGATTTGGCTTGGAATAGAAGTGCACTCAGTTCTGGTTGTGTGAAAGGCTAGGGAGATGGTGCAGTTGTAGCATTTGGAGAGCTGGACAAGGAGGTGGGGAAACCTACCTTTAAATCCTCACTCAGCCATGGCATTCATTGGCTGACCCGGTATCAGTCGGTCTACCCTACCTCACAGGGATGTTAGGACAATCATACCATTTTGAGGTGTGATATAAAATAAAAAGGCTAGTAAGAAGGGGCTCTTCCCAGGCACTAACGACCTGTATGCTTGCCACTGCACCCTTACAAAAATCAACCTGATATGTAAGTAAACATACTTATTTTTTTTAGAGAGAGAGGTCACTAGTTTCCCACTTTCTTTCCTCTACAGGAAACAGATCCTGCAAAGGTGGCTGGGAACTTCCCACTGCTTGGGGAAAGGGAACTGAATCCGTTATCAAAGGAGGAGGAAGATAACCTGGTGGGAAAAACACTCTTTATGGAGGAAATGGCCAAGAGTGACTGAGTGCAATTCTATGCACACTTCCTTGTGAGTTTTAGATCCAGTGTCGGACTTTTTGCTGCTGCCAACTGGTGACAGATCCTGCCCCAGCACCATGTTACACCAGAGGAGAGAGACTTACCTAGCCTGCCGCACTCTTCCCTCTTGGTGAAGTACTTGAAGCCGTTGGCTGCTCTGCGCTCTGCCTTCTCGTGCTTCTTCACGTGCCAGGGGAGTTTGGTGGTGATGTTGGTCACAAAAAAGCAGCCAGGGCGAAGACAGTGGTAATGCCCTCGCATTCGGAACTCACAGTGCTGGAAGGAGAAGATGAGGGCAAGCAAGGTCAGCATACAACACAAACAGCAACCCTGACTCAGAACAAAACCCAACCAAGTTAGTGTGAGGCCTGGTGGTAGGACGGTCCCAGTAGAATTTTTTTTCTCTGACTCTTATGAAATGCACGTATTTATCCATGTAGATCGTGTTTTCTGCAGATTGCTGTTTGTTCTAATTCAGCTGTAAACAATGGGTTTTTCCGGGAGAAAGCAGCGGGGCGATCGCAAAATTGCTTGGACCATGCCTAGAAAGCATGGGACAAGCAGAAGTGTGGACAAGCCCTTAGCTGGAGGATGTGTCATGAAGGCTAAACTAGGCTAAGCCTGCAGTGCAGTTGTGATTTGATGGGTGGCACACACAACGGGGCATCGACCCCATTCTGCTTCTCTGGGATGCAACCAACAAAATTTTACTCAGAATAGAACTTCTGAAGTTAATGGACCTAAGTCAGACATGTTTATTCATTTCAATGGGTGTAGTCAGAGCATGACACCAGTGGGCTCCAAGCTCCTGCCTTGGCTCCCCCACCCGCTGTTGTCCCTTCACCCCCCCAGCCTTTCACCCTTACCTGGTTAGGACAGAGACATTGCAGGGAGTAATAAGCAAACTGGTCTCGCACATTCACGAGGTTGTTGTTGGGGTTGATGTGGTCGAGGCAGTGGGACTCGGCCTTTCCGGAGGTTTTGCACACATACTTGCAGTTCCCAAACAGACAGTGGAAGTGGAATTTGTTGGCATACTTGCAATCTGTTGCCAGGCATGGATCACTGGGGAATTTTTATTAGAAAGAGAGGAAGAATAAGTTTCTGGACAGCCTTCCCTGAACTCCCCTCTAATTTCATCATCGCTATTAGAAATCAGGGTCCCCCCACCCCCGCGACTAAGATGCTCCATCCTGGCCTTTCAAATCTCTCCCCTTCGAGGGGATGGTCACCTAGCTCAGTGGTCGTACACCTGCTTTGTATGCAGAAGGTCCCAGGTTCAATCCCTGGGAACTCAAGCAAAAAGGTTCAGGTGAGCAAGTGGCGGGAAAGATCCCACTTGGCCTGAGACCTTGGAGAGCTACTGCCAGTCCAAGTAGATTATTCTAAGCTAGATGGATCCATTGGGACAAAACAGCTTCCTATGCTCCAATCCCTATTTTGTCCTAGAACCCATTTAAAGCCAGGCAAGAGAAGGCAGAGAAGAACACAGAGCTTAAGAAGAGCTTGGCAGCTGGATCAGGCCAGTGGCCCATCTAGTCTAGCATCTTCTTACAGCAGGCAGCCAAATGCCCCAATGCCCATAAACAAGACCAGAGTGCCAGAGCACTCCCCACTCCTGCAGTTTTCAGAAGCATACTGCTCCAGCACTGGAGGTATAACAAAACCATCAGGGCTATTAGCCACTGACAGCCTTTTTCTCCTCCATGAATTTGTCTTTTAAAGCTATCTAGGTTTCTGCCCATCACTGCTTCTTGTGGGAGCAAGAGTGGTACCTCTGGTTATGAACTTAATTCGTTCCAGAGGTCGGTTTTCAACCTGAAACTGTTCTTAACCTGCGCCACCACCGTGCAATTTCTGTTCTCATCCTGAGGCAAAGTTCTTAACCCGAGGTACTATTTCTGGGTTAGCGGAGTCTATAACCCAAAGTGTTTGTAACTTGAGGTGTTTGTAACCCAAGGTACCACTGTAGTGTCATTGGTACCTGCAGAGACCCAGAAGTATCCTGGCTTTAAATGAGAGGGAGCAGAGCTGGGATTACACTATGGTTGTGGAAGGGGAGCAGCAAGGATATGATCTTTGGGAGAAAATCGCTCTTGGGGAAGATGGTCTGCCTCCCCCAGCCCTCCATTCTCCCCTTTAAGTGAAGTCACTCACTTCTCCTGGAACTGGAGGAAGCCAGGTTTGACCTGAGGCTTGGCGTTCTCGAGGGAAGTCGTCGTCAAGGGGGACGTGGCCAGGTTAGGCACTGATGTGGGGATCTGAGAGATGGTGGAAGCCAGTTGTTTCCAGGCCAGGAGGGTGGGAGTGGAGGGCACAGTCACCGAGCTCGGGGCGGGCACATCCGGGGCAGAGGTGTTGGCCAGGGCAGCGGAAGAAGAAGCTGAGGGTGACGAAGGGGCTAAGGAAGTCTTGGTCTCAGCAACGGTTGGGAAAGAGAATTCAGAGCTTCCTTTCACAGCTCCGCCATCTGTTCGGAAGTGGAAACTATGGCAAGAGGGGAGAAAGCAGTTAACATTAGGCTCATACACTTTATACATGAAAATTGCTTTGCAGCCCACACCTCACCTCCCATTCTGATTAGTGCACCACACCCATGTTTCCAAAGAGTGGAAGTCATTACCACTGAGTAGATAAAAAGGGTTGTATGCAAGCCCAGTCCTACTCAGAGTAGACCCAGTGATGTTAAGGAACGTAACTTCATTTCATTAATTTCAATGGGTCTCCTCTGAGTGCAACTTAGTTCAACACAGCCCAAAGTTCTTTGTTTCCATTTGGACAAAGGTAAGCAACCTTTTCACTCTTCCATCCTTCCTCCTTTATTATCAGCCCCCTTTTTTAAAAAAAAACCAAAAACACACAAGTTATGCCTGCTTTTAAAATTATTTTTAGTAATAGATAACTCTTTTATTTCTTTCTGGAGGTGGTGCTGGTGATTCCTGGCCTCCAAGGTATCTTAAATCAGCCTTTTTATTTATGTCCCAAAATCCTGAGCCATGTGAAACCCAAAGACAAAACACGGCAGCTGTCTTCAGAAGCCGTTCTAAAGCATAGTTTAGAATAGGCATGGGAGAATCTTCAGTTCTCCAGATGTTGCTGGATTCCAGCAACCATCATCCATGATCATTGGATGGGCTGATGGGCGTTGGAGTGCAGCAGCATCTAGAAAGTCAAAGGTTCCCCTAGATGAACCTTGAGTTCACTCACTTAGCCCCCTCATCTCCTCAAGCGCAGTTGGCAAGGAGGAATTCAGGCGTTTCCACCTTCTGGTTTAGATTAACTGCAATTTGTTGTTTGTTCCAAACTGACACTGTCGCCTGCTTCAAACTAACTGAGCTTAACCACAGTTATGATTACTGTGTCAGAGGCGAGATTCAAACTGATGAACAGCTCAGGACTCTTAGCCACTGTGCTGCACTCACCAGGCAAAGGGAGGAAGTGTGCCATGTTCCCAACCAAAACAAAGTTCCAGATAGCAAAAGGAAGGCCAACACAATTACTTCCACCCATGAAATCTCAAATCAGGGCAGGTGGGATTGCAGGGTGAACAACTGTGTTCACTCAGGACCATCTTTCCGAATCCTGCCAAGGCCACACACAGCTCCTGTAACCCCAGGGGTTGCCCCTCCAACCTTTTAAGCGAGAGCAATTGTATGTGTGTTTGCATTGGAATTCATTGTGTCTTGGCTCATCCCCTTACTTGGCGTGCTTGATGGCTCCATCCAAGGTGCTGAAGAGGGCTCCACATTCTTCCACCACACAGTGGAAATGCACTTTATGAAGAAAGTCACACTGAGCATCGCAGAAGTCCTTGGTACCAAATCTGCCAAAATGAGACATATATATATACCTTAACAGAGAGAAATGGGGAAGCTGCCTTATTCTGAGACAGACCGCTGGTCCATCTACCTCAGTGCTGTCTGTAATGCCAAGGTTGCAGGTTTGATCCCCGTAAGGGACAGCTGCATATTACTGCATTGCAGAGGGTTGGACTATATGATCCTCAGGGTCCCTTCCAACTCTCTTGATTCTATGACCCTCCAGAGCTTCAAGCAGTTGCCTTTTCTAACCCTAGCTGGAGATGGTGGGGACTGAACCAGCAAAAGCTGGTGGCCTCTTTGATGCTTTCTCACATATTGGGAGCAAGGCATACTTGCCAAAAAGGGCTCTTCCACAGCTGCCAGTTACGTTTGCTTAGCTAGACTTCTCAGTCGGCTTTGAACCAGGGAGACAAGGACACGAGCTTACAGACGCCTAAACATAATGGCTTGGCTGATCAAACAGATACAGCGCGACAAAAGGGGGGAAATTCACTAGAGCAGGAGGAAATCAGGATATCATTCCATAGGAATGTCAATGTTTTAATTAACTGTTTGGCTTTGAATCGGTTGAATTTAAATACATTTACATATTGAAAATAACACTGATGAAGGTGTCCTTTTTTAGGGCAGGGGGAGACCCTGAAAGAAGGAAACTGTTTCTTTTACTCATGAGATAACTGAAATGTAGTCAGTGGACACTGGCACTTTGAAAAGAAAGGCCACTTCTAATACACTCTTCTCTATCACATTTGTAAGGTGGAGTCTTTGACTGCTTTGAACCAATTTCAAGAAAAGAAGAGTTGAAGTGTTCCAAATATTATTGGTAACACACCACACCAAAATGGCTTAAAATAGTTCAAGGACCTGTTGTACAAGGCAAAGATTTTCTTTTCTTTAAATTGACATTTTCAGTGGAGCAACATTAGTGTTTGATGCTATGGTCCTTTTTTTATCTGAATGAAAGCTCTTGCTAGTTTATCCAGTACTAACAGATAGCTAGATAGTTTGCCTTTCAGGATGAAAGACATCTGTAAATGTCTTTCTCTATCAAATCTGGCACTGTCTGAAGAGAGCAGACGTGTTGATGGTTTGAAAATCTGGGGAGGGGGAGCTTCAAGGCCCCCTCTACCGGCCCCCACAATTTTTCTAAGAATTGTTTTGGGGGCTGGCAAGGTGTTCATTAATGCGGCATATCTCTAGAGAAAAGATATTCAACACCTAGAAGATCAAAGGAATGCTGAAAACAGCTTTGGGATTCTAGAAGAGTGCAACCTCTCTCTGGACAAGCCGGATTACTTTTTAGAAAAACATAGTTATAAACTGAGTGGAAGGAGGGAGGCAATGAATCCGTCTCCTAAGTAAAGGCATTTTGATAGCGTCTCTCATATGTTCTCAAACTGGCTGGGGTGCAAGTAACAGCTTCTGGGGCACAAACAGGCTGAAGGATCATAAACAAAGGAGAATGACAGATGACTGCCGCTAAGGGTTTTTTGGGTGTGTGTGCGTGCGTGCAATGAGTCCTGCTGGGAAAGAGACCGGCTTGGTCTGAATTTATTTAATGTCTTGATTAGTAATCTGGGAAAAGGGAGTAAACAGCCAACTTAATGAAATTTACAAATTATGCTAGTCTGGGAGGAGCTGGGAGCCCCAGAACGAGGGCAGAGAAATTATCAGGGGAATGGAGCCTGCAGAAAGAATCGGGGCAACAACACTGATTCAGGGGAGAGAGACCTGCTAAGGAGTGACGTGCACAGAACACACAGTAGGACCCAGGCTCAATTCACAGCGCTGGTTTTGATTGCTAAGTCCATAAACTAGGGATGAAGAATATGCATCGCTCCAGATGTAGTTGGACTCCAACTACCACATCCCTGACCATTGGCCATGCTGGCTGGTGGGAGCTGCAGCCCTAAGAAAAGTTGGAAGGGCCACAGGTGCCCCATCATCCCCGTTTTCATCAGTCTTAATAAAAGCCAGAGCAGCTACTCATGCAGAGACACTGCAGGGAGCTTCCTTTCTGCATGGAGCTCCCAGCTCCCACGAGCCTTGCGTCCAGGGATGCGAAATCTGGGGCTCTCCCAATGTTGTCAGACTCTAATTCCCATCATCCTTGAGCACCAGCTATGCTGACTGTGGCTGATGAGAGTTGGAGTCTAACAACATTGGGAGGGTTGCAGGCTCGCCATAAATTGCCCCCCCCCCACATTTATGGGCATCAGGAGGGCTGCCTGCTCCCATCTGAACCTAGCTCTCAACTGAGATTGTATGCTGACATCCTTCACGTTAATAAATCAGGCCACAGCTCAAAAGGCCTCTTCAGTGGTGGCTCCTTCATTGCACAGCTCCCTCCACAGCTATACTGACTTGGTGTCTTCCTTACTCTCTTGAAGACACCAGGGAAAAGCTGTTCTATTTTAGGCTTTAATAGCAATTCATTTTATCTGTTTCAACTCCTCTTTTAGATATATTGGTTTTCGTCTCCTTGTTTTTATGTAGTGCCTTACTTTTTTAAAGCAAGATCCTGCAGAAATCGCCTGAACCATTATATTCCAGCTCGATCACTGGTGAGGCTCCTTTTTAATTTCTTTTCACTTTTCACTCTTTTTATCATTTTATTGTTTTGTTTTTTGTTTTCATATTCGTTGTAAACAGCTGTGATACATTTTTATGGTACAGCGGCATATAAGCATTTTTTTAAATGAAAGAATGAATGATACTGCTTCTGGCTGTATTTGTGAGCCACTTGATAGATAATTAAATATGGCAAAATAAAATGTAAATGATTACAGCCTTGGAACTCATGATAATTTAGATTTATGGTGGCTGTGACATTGTGCAACCTGTGCTGCTCAAGCATCTAAGTGCAGCAGTCACAGGGCTGAGGTGGTGACAGCCATCTTGAACTGCAGGAACACAGGCAGGCTTATGTAATTATTGTGACAATTTATATACTGCTTCACTACAACCATCTCCAAATGTCTGCTGAAATAAGAAGGTCTTTACTAGGCTCTGTACATGCAACAGGGAGCAGAGATGCCCAGCCTCAGCGGGGAGTGCCACAAAATCCCCGAACAGTTTTTAAGTGGGTAATGTTGGCATCACACCAATCCCCTCTACACCTCCTAACCTGTCTCAGAACCTGCCCTCACCTGCGCAAGTACATCTTCCAGGGCTCAGAGAGTTTCTCCTGGACAAGAGCCTTCACTGTCTTGCCCAGGTATTGCGTGGCATCACCTGAAGCTCCCAGAGGGCTGCCGTCAGCCTCCACCTTCAAGCCAAGAAGGTTGCCGAGGTTGGGGTTGGTCTGAGACATCTGTGGGGAGAAAGAAGGTGCAGTATGTTAGGAGATAAATCCTGAGTTTGTCTGAGATTATCCCAAAAATAAGTTGTGGTCTGTCCTAAAAAGTAACGGAAAAGAACCGGCTTGGGGAGTGGAGTCAAGTGGAGCCAAGGTCCAAATCCTATGACAACTGTGTACTTGCAAGGGAAGCCTTCTACAACGAGACATTTTGGAGTACAACTTCCATCAGCCTCAGCCAGCACAAACACACGGGCCACTAGGTTGGGGAAGGAGACCCCTGGCAGTTGTTAAGTAGGTCCCTGCCTCTCTATACCGGCTCCCAGAGCAGTGATGCTCCTTGTTTTAAGGTGTAATAATGAGTGGTTCCCTCACTACAAAAGGGAATTCTTCTCCTTGGTTGTCAGTTATTTGGGAAGCAGTATTAAACTGCTGGGAGAAATCTGAAGAGGGCTCAAGATCAGATTCTGGAGCCCACTTCTGCAGAATGAATTCCTGGTGCTCTCTGGGGCTACAGTCAGGTTTTATCTACAGTCAGTAAACAAAACAAAACCGCTTTGAGTGCTTTTTGGTGTGTGTGTTTGTATAACGGTATATACAGTTTATGAAAGAAAGAAAAAACTCGCCAAATTCTGCGAGTTTCCTTCTTTGGAGAACAAAAAAACCCTGAACCCTCTAACAATCCAAATTAGCAGGTGCTTTGACAGATTTAAAGAAGAGCTGAAAATACACAGTGGCACAGTCCAGCTCGATAATGTGCTAAAAGAACAACTGAAATCCTGATGAGAGAAGGAAATAAAAAGCTTTCTGGGATGGATGGACAAGGGAAGGCAGAGAGAGAGAGAGAGAGAGAGAGAGAGAGAGGGAGAGAACACATCAGACAAAGTCACATTGTCCTTTCTGGGGGGTTCTGTGCCCTGGCTGGATCTCACGCTCAGAGCTCAGGGGAAGAAAACAGGGATGCCTCGAAAACTCATCACTCAACAGGACACCAAAGGCTGGCTTTGAGGATACCCAGACTGCAGATGCAGCTGGCTACGGGGGGCACAGTTAATCTAGCCAAAGTAGCATTTATCATGTAAAAGGGTGAAAAAATATATCTGTTGGGTGCATAATTATTCTCCCCTGCCCCAACTTAACAAAAGAATTATGCACTTAAAAAAAATAAATATTCCAGAGCAGCGGCATTCAAGGGTGCTGGAAACATGGAATCAAAGATTCTGGCTCAAAACTTCAGGTATATCCTGTCCTCCCCCACACTTGCCCTGCTTCCTCCACTCAGAAAAACAACCACCTGCCACCACCCTCAGAAAACTTTTACGGTAAATAAATAGAATTAATAACAGGAAACAAAAGAGGAATTGTCTGGTTTGGAAATTAAAAAACAAACCCCTTTCGGAGGCCTCCCGTTTCCAAAGGGATAGGAGGGTGGGGGGAGAGAGAAGAAGATGTCAGAGGCTGCGATATATTTCTTCAGCCAGTTCATTAAATTAATTCGTAAGCAGTGGCTCTGAAATTATACCCGATGAAAAATGGTCTCAAAATTTAAATGGTACAAACTCATCTTATTAGAGGCAAAACATTAAAAAACAAACGCGTCTCCCCCTCCCTCCCCACCTCGCCACCGTGGCTTTAATTTCTCTTGGTGGGGGGAATGAAAGGCCCTTGATGGATGGCTCTTACCTTATTCATAAGCGAGGATAAAAGAGATGAATTTGCCGAGACTGTGTGGCCATTTGATTCATTACTGGAACACAAACCAACAGGGTTTAGTTAAGATGTGCATTGGTGAGGGCGGGGGGAATGACGACGACTGCAATTAATTCTCCTTTCAAACTGGGGTCCCCATCCTCACATTCCACCTGCTGGAGAAGGACGGACGAGGTGGGAGCCACTCTCTCCAGCCAGCCAGGGTAAAGCTCACTGGCCTAACCAGCCTAGCACCTGAAGGCTTGGCTGAGATGTAAGAGGGAGAGTGACAGTTCTTATGTCCAACAGCCAAGTTGTTGTCCTGCTCTTCACTGCTCAACCCCGTCCTGGTTCTGAGTTATAACAGCACTCCAAGGAAATGAATGAAGGGTGTCTGGATGCCAACTAGGCCAACGTGCCACCTTCCAAGTGTTTTGGGCGACAACTCTCATCAGCCAGTTGGCATGGCTGATGGGAGTTGTGGTCCAAAGCACAAAAGAGGGCACCAGGTTGGCAAACAGTGCCTTTAAGAAAGCCCATGGGAGCAGAGGGAGCTGGTTGCCCCGCACAATGCAACCCAGGCAAAACTCTGATGGATTCACTACACAGCTAAAAAGGGTGAGGTGGAGTTTAAGGGTACGTGAGCCAGGCTGGGGGCCACTGAAAAGCTGAACAAACAGGACTGGTGCACAAACTGCCATCTCCAATGACCTTCTTCCCAGCAGCAGGCCTGGCCACGTTTATCTTAACCGCTTTAGTCAGATTGAGAGGCTTCTGATGATGCCCTCTTCCCCACCCACGCTCAATGCAGCAAGCTTTTAGGACATTGCCATGTTCCTCTTGCCCATCACCCAAATCTGTCGCTGCAGAGCCTCCCTCTCTTACCCATGATCCTTCACACTCAGGTCCAAGCTGTGCTCCTGCAAGGAATCCTGGGTCACGGTGGACACGGAGCCTGGATTCTCTGTAGCCTCTTGCTTAATCTGAGCTGGGTTAAACCGTCCAGGAGTGGTTGGTTGTCCATTCCCTGTGTTTTAGAGAGGGAAGGAGAGGAAGGAGGGAAGCAGGGAGGGAGGGAGTGGGGAGGAAAACCCATAAAGTTTTAAATAAGTAAATAAAGGAAGCCAACTGACAATAAGGATCAAACAATATCAAATAATGCACAAGAAGGTAAAAAAAAAACCCCAACAACGGCAACAGTAAGGTTGGAGAAAAAAGGAATGGCCTGAGTCTGCTGGTCAGCATTTATTGCCGGGTTGACGTGATCGGTTCTGACGTTCACCCCGGCGCGGAAATTCTTCCAAGTGATAATTATTGCAAAATTATGTCAAAGTTGTCCAGGCTACGGGCCCTTTAAAGGAGGAGGGCGGCAGGAGCGAGGGGGAGATCTGATGCTCTGCGCAAACTGTCATAACTAATTTGCGGGGCTGCCTCTTAAGCGTTTATTAAAGACTCTGTTAATGCTGAGGCAATGTGGCAGCTTGAGACTGCTAGTCAAGCCCCCTTCCCATTCCCCAATCTCAACGTTGCCTTGGCGACCGCGCTCCGGCCTCCTCACTGAGCATGCCCAAAAGGAACGTCTGCGGTGTCAGGTCTATCGAAACTGACAGCCAATCAGATTGGTTCAAACTGCGCGACCTCTTCCACCATCTTGCCTTGTCCCGGCCAGAGAGTGCCACCGCCTGGACTTTGGGTCTCTACTCCTTGCCCCAAACTACATTGGAAAAATCTAATTTTTAAAAAATATATATATAATGAAATTGCCTCAAAAGAAGAAAAAAAAAGTAGGGGCAAACGTCCCATAAAGTTACGAAAACACATTAAATAAATAAAAAAAGAATGAGGCAGACGCAGAGAAAAGGATTAAAAGATGGCAGAGGGGGAAATTGCTGACAGGAAGATGTCCGCAGGGCTTTCATCCACAATCCCCAAGTGACTAAAATATTAATCTACCCGGAGGCACTACAGCTGACGGTGAACTGCTTCACAGACAGCAAGTGGCATTTTATTTTTTAAAATGAGGGAAAATAGTTCCCGCAATGACCTCTCTCTTTCAGGAAAAATAAATGATTAAGGAAAAAAAAAAGGTTTCTGACAACTTTCTGCACAGCACTGGCCTTTTGGTGCTTGAGAAGGACAAAACGGCATCTCCTTCCTCCCCAGCTGACAAGTTGAATCTGACTTCAACAATGGTGACAGAACAGCGTCTTTCACCACACCTGAGAGTGGCAGGCCGGCTTAAGGGGGCAGAACAGGCCATGTGGCACATATAGCTCTGTCTTTCATCACCTTGCTATGTGCTCTCCCTCCCCACTCCTGGCTCCCAGGCATGTGCTGCCTGAGGCAGCCTCCTTTTGCAGGCCTCCACCTGACCTTTCTATCTGGCCCAACATTTTGTCCTCATAGTCGCCCACCAGGTGTCCCAATGGGAAACCCGAAAGCAAAGCCAGAGTGCATATTTCAAATACAGATAAGAGTGTGAATAGAAACTCATCTCCTGCTGGAAAAGCCTTCCCCATTTCTGCCTGTCTTTTCTCTCTGGAAAGAAGTCATCTTGATGAAGAATGCAACAGCAATCTAACTTTCAGTATGACCAGGAAAGTCTGATTCCCTCCATTTGGGCTCGTGCACATTTGCAGCAGGCTTAAAAACAGGCCCGTGATACCCAAGCTTCCCCGGCTACAGCTGCAACAGGCCAGCTATGCATCTTTGGCTAGCACTGCGAAAGGCTCCATTAGTCACAGTAAAAGCCCCTAATCTGGCTGTGAAGTGATCGGGCTGCTGCTGCTGCTGCTTCTCAAGGAGTCCAGAGATGGCTGAAGGAGAGCTGCTTGCTCCTTCAGATCCAGGAAGTCAAAGCATCCGAGGCAGCTGCCGTTCCAAAGAGGGATCAATGGGAAACTAATCTGGGTAAACATCTCCTCTCCTCCCCACTACCCCAGAGAAGGATGGCAGGAGAGGACAGAGGAAACTGCTGGCTGAAATAGATGCTTACAAGGAGCTGGCAACGATCCAGGGTTCATGCTGATGTGCGGGAATAGAAGGGGGCCGAGCCAAAGAGTCAGCTGGGGCAGTTTGGGCAAGTCATTGTCTTGCCCAGAAAAGATATAACCCTCCCTGTTTGCCTCCAAACCTCCCTGACAAGTCACAATGTGCTTCTCCCAAAGACCTAGAACAGGTCAGCCATGATGGTGCAGTCAGCTCAGATTGGCATTCCACCATCAAAGAATGACTGGGTCTCCACCCATTTATTTTGCAAATAGGCTTTGTGTTACAGCTGTATCTCTCCCCTTCACAGGTCCATAATGAACCACTAAAAAGGTGGAACTCTGCAGCTGGGCTTTGAGGCTGGGACAGCAGCAGATTGGGAAAGTCACTGTGTGTGTTTCAAAACCAAACCTGCTTTCTATCTGGGCAGCTGATCTGGAAAACAGGTAACAGAACAAAAAATTATCTCCCTCCCTGTTCCCTTGAACCAAGGTTCAAAACAGGTTTTGGGCCCCCTTCACAAGCACATCTCAAGAAGAAGCCTCAAACTATATTTGTGTTTAAGTGTCAGGGGCTGGCAGAACGCTGACGAGTGTGCATTGGGGGAAGGGGGCTGCAGCCTGACTCGAGAGAGGGGGCAGTGCTCTGTGGGGACCTGTACCAGCCAGGAAGCAAGAATCAGGGGCAGGGGAAGCTTCAGAGAGGGAAAAAGAGGCCGGTCAGGCAAGTGAAGGGCCAGGTGCTTCTCAACTCTCCCCTGGACCACTGGCTTCCAGAACCAGGAGGGGGCTGAAGAGGGATGATCAGAGGCAGCTTCCATGCAGACATAGTCTCTAGCTGCATGCGTGCAGCCCATTGGAGGAAGGTACATAAACTAGTGGAGGGAGAGTGGTCCCCAGTTGCTGCAACTGTTCCATAGTGCACGGACCAGGGAATAGCTGCGTAGATGCTAGGTCTCCTGAGCTGTAGAAGCGGCTGTGTTATCTTTGACAATAAAAAGGCTCCCCACCTTTCTCCAGTGTGATGGAGCAACCTGATTCCCTTCTTTCCCCATGTGTGTGAGATTTCCAAATCCCGACTGGACCAACAACCAGGAGGGCCAACAAACTCACCTGCCTCCACAGCCACCGAGGGCTTAAGTGCTGCAGCAGCCAGCCTGGCCATCATTGGCGAAATCAGGCCTTTGCTGGCGGAGATCCTCTCCATGATGGATGCTGCCGGAGTTGGGGAAGAGGTGGCCGCTGCCTCGCTGGAACCTGAGATGGCCTGGGAAGGGGAGCTGGCAGACGGCGCTGGGTTGGTGCCGGAAGCGCTGGCGGCTATCAAGCTGGCGGAACCGGCGGGCAGCGGGGTGGCGACCCGGCTGGGGAGGATAGGGAAGTAAGAGCCCGCCGTTCCGGGAAGTGCTGCGTTGGAGAGCGCCAGGGCCAAAGGGATATTGCTGGGGAGGGCTTGGGAGAGTAGGCCGGGGATCTTGGAAGCCGTTGGCATGTTGTTGGGTTTGCTGGAGGCCTGCGAGGCCGAGAGCTCTGCTGCCGAGGAGGACGCTCCCGGGACGATCAGGGAGACGGAAGACTGCTGACTGGTGGGGGAGGCACTCAGGCTGGAGTTCTTAGAGCTCATGGCGGAGAAGTCAATGAGGTCGTCGTTGCTGGACTCCTCCTGCTCGTTGTCCTTGGCCCCCAGGAGGGAGGCGGGCAGGCCCAGCACGCCCGAGCTGCGGATGTGGCGGCGCTCGTGCTTGCGCTTGTGGGAGGTCATCTGGCTGGTGGAGGTGAAGGTGAAGCCGCAGCCGGGTCGGATGCAGTGGAAGTGGTTGGTGGCCTTGCTGTAGACGCAGCCTTCGTACTTGCACTCCTCGTACTTGTAGAACTTCTTGAAGCCGTCCTTGGCATAGGCGTCGTCCTTGATGTGGTAGCTCTTGTGCTTCTCAATATCACACTTGTTCTTGAAGGTGAAAGTGCAACCAGGACGCCTGTGAGGTGCGACAGGGGAATCAGGCATAGAATAGGGCAGGCATTTGTATATCTGAGCAGAAGTGCTACGTAGAGCAGTTTGATCTCCACCCGCTACCCCAGATCTTGGCTTCATTTTGGAAACCACTGTGCCGAACTATGCAGATAGCAACCAGGGTTAAGGAGCAAAGTTCACCATTGCTCTCACAGGAACTTGGGAAGATGCTTTATACTGAATCAGACCATTAGTCCAGTGAGATCAGTAGTGTCAGCGCAGAGAGGTAGTGGCACTCCAGGGTTTCAGATGGGAGACATTCCCAGCCCTACCTGGAGATGCTTCTGGGGATTGGAACCAGGTCTTTCTGCATGCAAAGCAGATGCTCTGCCATGGAGCCACCCTTCAGGTTCAGGTGATGTGCCTCAAATACAAGAAGGTCTGAACTAACCCTGGTATAAGAGAGATTCCTGATCTGTAAATGGATCCACCTCCCCGCCACCATCTTTTCTTTCTTGGCTTTTCCTTTGTTCTCTCACTTTCTGGTATGTGATTTGTTTTTTTACATGAATTAATATTTTTGCAAAATGTTCCTGTCTCTGGTACTTTATGCCTAGATTTATTTATTTTTTAAATTTCAGAGTCCCAGCAAAAACCTCAGAGAAATCCACATGTACATTTCTGTCACTTGGGGACTGGAGAATGAAATGGTTAGGTTGTAGCCAATGCTAGTCCTACTCAGAGTAGACCCACTGAAGTTAATGGACAGGACCAACTGAGCTCTATTGATTTCAGTGGGTCTTCTCTGGGCAGGACTTAGCTGGAGACAACCCACAAGCTTTTGTTTGTGAATGAGCTGCCATAGCTAGGAATATTCATATTACTCCATGGGTCATCCTCAAGTGGTGTGCATCAGGAATGAAGAACCAGTGGCCCTCCAGATGTTGTTAGACTCCAAATGAATTCAGTTCAGTTGTGGGTTTGACCTATCAAGCCATATGCGGCTCAGGACCCAAGTACCTCAACACCTGCTTCTCTCCACATGAACTGACTTGGATCCTGCAACTGTCACCTAAGGCTCTTCTCTGTGTGTCCTCACTGAGGAAGGTCTAGAGAGGTGGCAACATGGTCCTTTTCAGTGGTGACTCCACACTTGTGGAATGCTTTTTGCAGGGAAGCACTCTTTTCATCTAATTTTAGGCACCAGGTGGGAACTTTCCTCTTTACCCAAGCTTCTGGCCCTCAACGTGAAGGGTTTCAAGTAGTTGTGGCCTCTTTTAATGGGGCAGGATCTGTAAGTGATGCCCCCGGGGTAACCTGAACTCTTTCCCCCTTTTACAGAGAGCCCACCTGCAATGGAAGTGAGTGGTCTTCTGCCCGTAGAACTGGCAGTCCACCGTGCCACAGTCCTCCGTGGCCCGAAACCGCTGGAATCCATCATTGATGAGCTGGGTGTTCTTCTTGTGGAAGTTCTCATGAGTCATTACGTCGGAAGTGCTGGTATAGACTTTGTTACAGCCCACCTGGTGCAAAGGAACAATCAGGAGGCGGGGTGAAGGTTGGGTAAATGAAAGAAAGAGTGACATATAAGCTCACCTGAGAGACGTTGCTGGGGAGAGAGCAGAGAGTTTATAAAGGACAGGAGCATCTCCACCTGGGAGAAATACCATGACTTCTGAAACTTTCCTGCCTGGCAGCAGAGCAAAAGGGGCAGATATTCGCTCCAGCTACACTTACTTAGGGCATGGGGGTGACAGAGAATAGGACATAGGAAGCTGCCTTATATTGTGCCAGGCTATTTCCCAGCCTAGGCCAGTATTGCCTACTCTGACTGGCAGCAGCTCTCCAGGGTCTCAGGCAGAGTGAGGTCTTCCATATCACCTGCAATCTTTTTAACCAGAGATGACTGGGATGGAACCTGGGGTCTTCTTCCTGCAAAGGACGTGCTCTAGCTACAGGGTCCCTCTCCCAAAATAGCAAGTGGGGAAGAGGAGGAAACAGTCCTAAAATTATGGCCTATCCCACTTAAGGTAGAGGAGTTGGAAGGTCAGGCTGGCAGCTGCTGGATCAACCTGGTCAGCTTCCAGCAAGTGGGTCTGCTTCCACAGTCCAAGGTGAGCCAGCTTGCCAGCCGCTTAACGTAACAGCAATATGTAACAGAGACAGGCACATGTGATAGTTGTGCAGGAGGCAGTATGCCTCTAAATCCCAGCTGCTGGAAATTGCAAGAGTTGTTGCTGCACTCAAGCGCTGCCTGTGACCTTCCCCTTGGGGTGTCTGGTTAGCCACTGTGAGAATGGCCAGTGAATGACCAGCGCAGGAGACTTGGCTACCCTATCAAGTTGGCCACGGGGAACGAACACCCTTTGTCATCTGCTTTGCTATAAACTCACAGGCATGATGTGTGTGTGTGTTGGGAATGGAATGCTGAAACCCTACCTCCTCCCTCAGCTGTTCCTGAGCAAAGTGAGCTAATTTGCCATATTGAGTAAAATTCCAGTGGAATCTGACAATGCCACTGTGCCCGCCAAGAGCGCTTTCGCCCTCCCCACCACCTTCTGTGTGTCATGTGCCAACGCCTGCACCATCTCAGAAATGAAGCAAATCAAAACACCCTTCCTGTCTCCCACCCCCACACCAGCCCCATACTCCTGGTTCGGTTCAGCTTGGGTTGATTCAAAGAGGCAATAACAAAACATCTGGAAAACACCCGGGGGGGGGGGAAGTAGCGGGCGGAGGGGGGGGGGAGAGAGAGAGAGATCCGAAGCGATTCCCGATAGAACATGGGCTTCTTTCCACAGTGACACCTTGAAAGAAGACAGACCCGGCCGTGGTGTTAAAAGGCAAAATTAAACAAAAAACTCCTCATGAATAATTCGCAATGGGGCTCTTTGTGCTAAAGCATGAAAAATGTCCATTGGTATAAACAACTAACTGAATTTTGTCCATGCCAATTATGGACATAAAGGTGGGGGGGGGGGGAGGGAGGAGAGGGCCAGGCGCAAATACTGCTGTTTAAGAGATATTTGCTCGAATTGGGAACTCGTCCTGTTCCAAGGCCCTTTCTTCTTAACATGGGCATTGGCTTCGGGCAACCCTTTCTACCCATTCCCACAGAATTCCTTCCGCACAAACGCTTTTGCTGCGGGCAGCGGATCCCATTGTAGGAGTGTGCTCTCTGTTCACATGGGCTAGGCCTTCTTTTTCCAGCTTAGTTTCCTCCCAGAAGTTGCTGGACTCCCACCCAACTCCCATCAGCCCAAACCAGGCAGGCAGGAGTCACGGATGATGGGAACTGGGAGTCCAGAAACATTTCGGAGTTATCCTGGGCTGGGGAAGACAAAGCCAGGCCACCCTTTGCAGGGTAAGAGGACAGCGCAGAACAAACTCAACACCCTCCTGTGGCCCTCCAGGTCAGTGCTGATCTTCTCCCTGAGGGAGCTTCCACAGAAACCCGTAAGAAGGGCCTCCTGGATCAGGCCAATGGCCCATCTAGTCCAGAATCCTGTTCTCACAGTGGTGAACCAGATGTCCGTGGGAAACCTGCAAGCAGGACTGGAACACCAGAGCCCTCTCCCCTCCTGTGGTTTCCAGCAACTGGTATTCAGAAGCAAACCGCCTCCAATTGTGGAGGCAGAGAATAGCCATCGTGGCTGGCTGGGAGCTGTTGATGGCCTCCTCCTGAGAACCCATGTGCTTGGTAGAAACAAGAGTACATCGAAGGGCTAAATCCCCCTTGCACAGGTAGGCTTAAAGTATTTTAGGGTGATGGAGGGATCTCTCCACACCATGGCTCCCCTCCTGACAGCCTGATTTCCATGGCTGCAAGAGAGCCTGAAGAACAACAGGCCAGCTCCCGTTGTTGCTGGCCTAGAGCGCCCATCATCTCCCTGACCACTGGGCATGCTGGCTGGGGATGAAGGGAGCCCAATACCACCTGGAGGCCACAGCTTCCCCATCCCTGACATACGGCTTCCGGAGATGGTGTGGTTGCAAAATGGCTGGCTTTGGAAACCCCCCTCGCAGCGACAGGCTGCGCCATAATTCTCGCAAACCTCTTTTTTCCCTGGCAGTGAGAGAGCCAGCTTCCTTTCTTCCCTTCTTTCTTTTGACACTGGGCTGTTATTAATATTTGATTGGCTTAGCAGCTGGCTACAAAGGGACAAACGCGATTGCTAAAGGGCAGGCCTTGCGCAGAGAGGTTGTATATCAACAGAGGAATGCGGCAGTTCTGATGGCCTCTCTGGCTTGAGGAAGGAGCACCCTGGAGAGAGACCCCCAGAGCTTGACCCTTCCATCACTCCTACAAAGGATCTGCCCGGATGTGTGTAAGGGGAAATATCAGCTCTCCACTCCAAACTCTGGCCTTTCCCCCACACCCAGGAAATGTGCCTGTCCTGGGTACACAGCGGATCTGTTTATGACTCTTCTTGTCAAAATTTGAGTGGGAATGGAAGAAATCAAGCAACGTTTCCCATTGTTGCCTATGGCACTCATCTGAATAAAAAGCTCTTTAGAAAAATGCTCCTTTTACTCATATTTGGGTTGACCCTGATAGGTGAGCCTAGACAGAGAGATTTCTGCCCAAAATCAACCTCCTGGTGAAACAGGGATCTCTCAGAAATCTGTGCCTATAAACAGGGTTTCTCAGTCCACCTTCTGCAACATGTGGCCATACAGATATTCTTTATTTGTTTGATTAATACCCCACCCTTTCTCCGAAAGGAGCCCAGGGTGACAAACATATCCATAGCATTATTTATAAAAAAAAACCTTCTAAAAGCAATCAAAAACATTCCAAAAACTATTAAAATCAATCACATCGTTTTGGCCACTGTGGCTTGCCAGAGATAGAAGGTTGTGGCTAAAAAGGTGCTACTCAAGAGTAGACCCACTGAAATTAGTGGACACATGTTAGCCAAGTCATTAATTCCAATGTATCTAGTCTGAGAAGGACAAGCATTGGACACAACCCAATCTCCTTCAGACATCAAATGTGTGGGTAAACAATGACATCTGGGGCACTATGGTTGGGGAAATCTCTTCTAGATCTCCTGATCCCATGAGCTGGCACAATAGGCTGGCAAGATGAGCAGCCTTCCCCGAAGCAGCTATGGGGGGATCTAGTAGTATCTTTAAAGGTAAGAATTCCATTATGAATCCTCATAGCAACATGTTTGCTCCCTGGTGGAAGATGACTTCTGCACAAGGAATCATAGGAAGTGGCCTTCTACTGAGCCAGACCATTTGTCCATCTAGCTCAGCACTGTCTACACTGGCTGGCAGCGGCTCTCCATGGTGTCACCAGCCCTACCAAGGGAGGCTAAGCATTGATCCTTGGACAATGCAGGTGCTCTACCACTGAGCTACAGCCCCCCTCCCAAGGAATCTCTGGACCACACGCCCCCCCCCCCCAGCCTAGCTCCAACCTGGAAATGCATGCCACGCGTGAGGGTTGGTGGCTCTGTTAAAACACCTATGCAGATACTAGCCCTGGGGGTTCCTTCGCTCTCTGTGCCACTTGAAGGCAGAAGCCCAGCATCGTTACCTGCATGCAGTGGTAGTGTGTGCTTTTCCCATTCAGGTGGCAGCCATGATAGTAAACGCTGCAGTCGTCGAGCGGGCTGAAGCGCATGAAGCCGTGCTGGAGGGAATTGTCCCGCTTCTTGTGCATGTTGTAATGCCGGATCACATCTTGCTTGCTTGTGAATCTCTGGGGGGCAAGAGGAAGACGCAGAAGAGGTGAGGCAGGGCTGGGAGCAGGGAGGCAGGGGCAGATCTTTGTCAATTTCAGTTTCTCTTTTTTCTTCTTCAGTGTCTATAGTTTGGGTTGCCCAATTTCCACAAGAGTTTATGATTTATGGGGCTGGACCCAACTAAGTGGGACGCGGGTGGCGCTGTGGTCTAAACCACAGAGCCTAGGGCTTGCCGATCAGAAGGTTGGCAGTTCAAATCCCCCTGACAAGGTGAGCTCTCGTTGCTCGGTCCCTGCTCCTGCCAACCTAGCAGTTCGAAAGCACGTCAAAGTGCAAGTAGAGAAATAGGTACTGCTCCGGCGGGAAGGTAAATGGTGTTTCCATGTGTTGCTCTGGTTCGCCAGAAGCAGCTTAGTCATGCTGGCCACATGTCTGCAGACAAACACCGGCTCCCTCGGCCAGTAAAGCGAGATGAGTGCCGCAATCCCAGAGTCATCCGCAACTGGACTTAACGGTCAGGGGTCCCTTTACCTTTTTACCCAACTAAGTTAGACCAAACCCATAGAAATCAATATTCCCAAGTCAGTTTTACATCCTTTAATTCCAATGGGTATATTCTGAGCAGGACTGATACTGGGTACAACCCAATATAAGCTTTTTTTGTAAGCAATTTCATATGATACAACACACTTTTGTACATTGCTTTCCCTGATACTTTGTGTGGATTTACCCCTGCAAATACATTTTTATACACAGTTTTGGGTCAGAAAACTGCACTGCGAAATCTGGAGAAATGCAGTGTTTGAAGGATAGCTGTCTTTCCATTCACACCTTGGTTTGGGAAGTGTGGAAGAGGCAGTCCCACATTAAACTGTGAAAGCTAAGTACTACTTGAGGCGGTGGGGCGACATGAATTGGGGGAGGGCCTTTGAAGGAAGAATCCCTTCCATACAGGCTTAGCAACTGTGCAGTTTAAAGCCATGAGTAGCTTTAACAGTGTGTTTGTAAGTAATGGCAAAAGGGTGGCAATGTGTGAACACCACAAAAGAGGGTTGTCTTTACAACAAACAACATTCCAGCCAACCGAGGCTTTATTTTGAAATGGGAGAAATGGAAAATGCAAGCACCAACTGAAGTGTTGTGAATGAAACTGCCCTAGCTCAGGACATCGGAAGCTGTCTTATACTGAGTCAGCTCGTTGGTCCATACTGACTGGCAGCAGCTCTCCAGGGTTTCAGGCAGATTGAACACGGAACCTTCTGAATGCTAGGAGATGCCCTGCCACTGAGCTAAAATCCCTTCCTACAGCTTAGGAAAGCAGGTTTCCATTCTTAGAGACACCTGGTTGGCAAGACTTCAATATGCAAACAATCCTTCCCTTTCCAAGTACCCAGCACCTCGAGACGCCTATTCCAAGCTCTGGTAGGGAGGCTACAAGCCCAGTTTAGCCTGTTGGATGCAGTAGGTTGTCTAGATGCCAAGAAAAATACCCTCTGGACACATATAGGAAAATATCTCCCCCTCCCCCAATTCCCACCCATTTTCCTGCTATACTAAAAATAAATCCTGATCTATTTCTGTTGCTTTTATTAAATTTTGGGATTTACACAGGAACGCCAAAGAAGAGCCACGGGCTGATTTCCCCAAGGCATTATATTACAGGAATTCCATTGCCAATCACCGTTAATTTGCGGCCACTTATTACTGAGCGCCGTTCATTATAAGAAATATATATCTCGCCTGCAGGGTAATTTGCATTTGGAAAAACTCAGCCTAAAGCTTTATTCCCTGGTGGGATCAGGCGATTCCACCCACAAGCCTGGACAGCTCCCAAGGTCTGTTGCAAGAGCCCCCCCCCCTTTTCTTCAAGGCCCTCTTGTTTCCTTACGGCCCGTCTCATCAGACAGACGGCTCCTCTTTGGTGCAGAATGGTCACTGCCCACATCCCCGGTTTGATCAATAGAAACCCACGGGGCCCCCCAGGGCTTGGCCAGGACTGGGCCAGTTTCTCTTGCTGTGGTTGAAGTTGTTCCTCCGAGCCTGGCGGGTGCCAGGGCAGAAATCAAGATTCCGCTGCGGGCAGTTCCTGGGAATCCCTTGCACACCTCCTGCCCCACCACGTGCGGAGGCCCTAACCACAGAAACAGCGGCGTCACTCGCTCAGATTCAAGTGCAGAGTAAACAAACACAGCATGTGACTGGGAAGCTGGCTTGACAATCTTGCCCTGGCACCTCTCCCAGCAATTGCAGCCTGGCTTCTGCCCCTTCCTCCCAGCATCCAACCATCTCTTCCCGAAACTAAACCGCAATCTCAGGACCGCTGCTCGTCTCAATGGTTGCTTTGCATCAGTAGCTGCTGAGGCGTCACTTGGCCAGCTAGGCTGAGCCTGATTTGTCACCCGCCCCCGCCTGCTTGACGGCGCAGCTCCTCCAGGGGAAGCCAGGGGAAGCCTGTGCTTCAAATGGTGTCTGCTGGCTTAAGGTTTCTACTCGTCTTGCGCTATCACAGGAAGCTGATTGCTGCCTGCTTATAGGATGATGCCACTGGAATTGAGGTCCGATGACGAGGCTACCCTTTAGGGAAAAAAGGTTGTGTGTCTGCAGACCATTAGGTGATGCCAGGGGTGAAGAACCTTTAGCCCTCCAGATGTTGTTGGACTACAACTCCCATCACCAACCCCGAGTCCTGGCCATGCTGATTGGGACTGGTGGGAGCTGGAGTCCAGCAACATTTGAAGGGATGCAGGTTACCCCCTCCGCTGGCCTATGGGGGAGTTATATGGGGAAGACACCCCAATTTGTATGTGCGGGCACAGTGACTGGTTTTGTGAGTGCCTCTGACACATATTTATCCTTCTAATCCTCCACGGGGCAGTGGCTGTATCTAACCAGCTGGTCATTGGCAGAACCTTCAAAAATGATTTGCAGGGACGCTAATGGTTGCATGAACAAATTCCAGGATTCAGTTCCTCTGGCTGAATCCTGTGATCCACCATCCAAATCTCAAAGTGTTCCTGGGGCACAGTAGGCTTTGATCTCAATGGTACAGCTATCTACTGTGCCAGGTTCCAAGTAGAAAACAAATCTAGGGTGGCTTCACAGGCTGCATACATACTGTGAATCTATAGCACATTTCAAGCACGCTCCCACTTCGTCCCAAGAATCCTGCAAACGGTACTTTACTCCACAGAGAGCTACAGTTCCCAGTGCCCGCAACAAACTACGGTTCCCAGGATTCTTTGGCATGAACGAACATGCTTCAAATGTATTGCGTGTGCCCAACCACGCTGATGCTGTATTAATAATACAAGACTTGTGAAACGATCCTTGTGCCAATGGGAAAATCGCTCCTGCAGGAGGCGATGCTACAGCCAGCTATTGTGACTCAGAGCACATTGGCTACTGCATGGGCAATGATCATCTGCAGGGCACCAAGTTGGGGGGAGGCCAGTCTACTCTGACTGGCAGCTGCTCCCCAGGGTCTTGAGCAGAACGAAGCCTTCCCTATCACCTACTATTGAGATCTTATCGCCGGTAGATGCCAGGGACTGAACCTCCTGAATGTGTTCTGCCACTGAGCTCTGGCCCTTCCCAAGCAGATGATCTAACTGTTGCTACCTTTTGCTGAGTCAGACCACTGGTCTATTTAACTCGCAGCCAGTGTGGCACTCAAAAGACTCAAACAAAGCTCCTCCCCTCTCCCCAACAAACCCTTGCTGTTTTAAAGCATGGGATTGAACTTTGCCCCACCGTACTATTTAAGGACCCCCCCCCCCCAATGATTTATTTTCATTTGGTTTTTACCTGATAGTTACACTCCGGGTCAAGGCAGTGATAATGTTCTCGGTATTGGTATGCACAGTGAATGTGTCCGCAGTGCTGGCTTCCGGAAAACCTGAATGTGAGAAAGAAAGAAAGAAAGAAAGAAAGAAAGAGGGAAATGTGAATATCATGAGAGCATTTTTCAAAGAAAATAAATTCAACCCCGCCCCTGCCTTCCTTGGTTAGTCAGGTACTAATTTCAAGTTGGGTTCACACTTCTTGGGCCTGGCATGCGGTGCTGCTATATTATGCATTGAGGTGCCTGCATGAGTGTCTGACATGAAATGAGAAGTCATTATGTCTATATGCTCCCTCCGAGTTCACAGAACAAGGTTTACAAACCAACAGCAAACTCTGGTTTGCTACCGAGGGTGGTTTGTGGGCTGGGTTCGGATGGTCCAATTAAACCACGGTTTGCAAAGCATGGCTTAGCATTATGCGTGAACCAGGCCAGAATACCAGGATTGACAACAGGAGAGAGCAACTACTTTCACATCCTGCATGCGGGCTTCCCACTAGGGCATGTGACTTGCCACCATACAGAGCAGGATACGGGATTTTGTAACAGTAGATTCTGCATATGTATGGCAAACCCACAGAATGCACTCAGCTGTAGCCACTGTCTGGGCAAGGTGTGACGTTGCAGAAACCACAGCAAGGTTTCTATATTGGGCTGTGTGTATCTTCAGTCACTATCTGGAGGCTTGAATGGTGCAAAATTTTAAATCTGGCTTCCTGCAGTGAACGGGTCTCTCCGCGGAAGCACTTTGCACCTACAGAATGTTTATAGGAAATGGCTAGAAGATCCACACTCATGTTAATTAAATTGTGGTGCTAGCTAGCATCTCCGCTGGAACGCTAAACCCAGCCATAGCTCAGTGGTTAAAGTGCCTGCTTGGCATGCAGAAGGTCTCAGGTTAAATTGCCAAAGCACCTCCAGGTAAGGCTGAGAGAGACTCTTGCCTCCTCTGTTCCTGCAGAGGGCCACAGCTCTTTATATGCAAAAGGTCAAAGGTGAACACAGGGTGCTGGACTAAATGGGCCACTGCCCTGATCCAGGAGGCTTTTTCTTATGTCCAACCCACAGCACCTCCAGGTAGGGATGGGACAGACTCCCTGCCTGAAACCCTGGAGAGCCTCAGCCAGTCAGTGTAGGCATTACTGAGCTAGATAGACCATTGGTACAACTCAGTATACAGCAGCTTTCTGTGCTCCCCGTCCCCAATGCTTTTCTGCATGTGCTATATGAAATAGGTAATTGTAGAAGCAGAGAAAGGGGCAGCGGCAGCAGAGAGGGAAGAAACAGAACTCAGAAAACTTCATTATACACAGCGTCGCGACTGTTGGGTTTATCTCACTCAGTAACGCCTACACTGAGTGGCAACAGCTCTCCAGGGTTTCAGGCAGAGTGCAACCCCAGCCTTGCCTGGGTTGAAACCTGGGACCTTCTGTTTGCAAAGCACATGTTCTGTTACTGAGCTACGACCCTTCCCCCAGAGAGCAAGAGACAGAGGCCTGACTGTCTGCTATAAGGAAAGCTTGGCTGGACTACTGCAGTCCATGATATGCCGGGGAGCAAAGGCATAACAGTCAGCAACACAACAGGGGCTTGCAGAAACCAGCAACGAGGAGGGTGCATTGTACAGAGCATATTGCGGAGTAATTTGAAAGGGGACTCCGATGGGGAAACATCCAGAGCTAAATCGCCATCTGCTCTGAGGTTCCAAATGCCACACGGCACTATATTCCTTGCGAGAGCCTCTTGGGGCGGGCATCAAAGAGGAGCCATGAATTGAAGGGGAAACCGAGGCTGCAGCCCAGGGGAGGAATGGCAGGAAAGAGGAAAGAGAGAGAGAGTTAAGGACAGGCTTTTTGGAGTGGAAGATGGCAAAAGAGAGGAGTGGCAGCAGCAGGGAAGATAGCATTTGCAAAGCACACAGGAAGAGGTGGTCAATTGCAGAGGCAGAAGGCCTTGAAGAGATGGAAAGGGGGGGGGGGGCGTAATTGACAGAAGAGAGGGGCATTGCTAAAAAATTTAAATCGCTTCTTTGCCACGGCGTTTGCAGAAAAGGGGACAGATGCCAGAAGCAGACATGCCTCTCCCAGGGGAGGAAAGAAGGAGAGGAGAAAGAACTGCAAGGAATCAGGAATGCGCCAAGGCAGGTGATTGAGAAACCTGAGCAGTGGCGGAGAGATGAACTTTAGAAAAACAAAAACAAAATAGCAATTTTGGCCTTGGGAACAAAGAGTAAACCAAGTTCTTTTTTGTTCAGATTCCAAAATGGCACAAAGGATTCATGAGGGTTGCGAAACAGGCTCTTTTCCCAACCTAGTCTGCATCACCAACCATCTTCACCTGGTTTTAAATCCTATCAAGTCTCGATCCAAGGAACTCCAGGGAGCCCTCGCTCTGCCAGGGCACTGAGGATGCAAGGGAGAGGATAACTCTGCCACCGTCTACAACTACAGCCCCAGAGGGAGAAAACCCATGGAAGTTTTAAACTCAGGTTAAACCTCTGGCAGAAACACATCTTAATTGGAAAGATCTAGATTGCACTCGGGAGATGTGATGATAATAACAGCATGTTCAATTTATGGTCTCCCCTCTTTCTGTTCCAAGGACACCATAGTAAGAGGTATGAGGCGTGACCACAGGCACCCTTCGTTACAATTGGCAGGGTGGGGGGGTTAAGCACATGTTTAACTCTTGCTCATTGCCAACAAAGGACTTATTAAACCCCGGTGTTTGATCTGGGCTGGATTGGGCCCCGACTCCCAGAAGGTTTCTGCTAATGGCAGTCTAAATAGTAGAGAAACAGGCATTCCAGTATGCCTTATTTCCTTTCCAACACCGCTAAGGGCATTGAGGGTGCTGTTTTGGCCCATCAGACCCCCACATTTCATATGAGAACTCTGCGCCCCACCAATCCACATGGGTGGCAGAGCTTTAGGAGGTATCAGTCTTGAACAAATGATCATCGCTCTCATTTCTACGTCATTTCCTCAGTCCAGAAGAGGCAGCCTAAACCAGCTGTCAGGAGCAATTAAACTAAGCAATTAAACAAAAAAATTAAGCACCACCGGATCTTCCCCAGCCTCTGAGGCCCTCCTCCACCCATTGTCTCCTTGGTGGTATAAAGTGGTTACCCTTTTCTCCCTTGAAAAGAGCTGAAGGAGAAAGTTGGAAGAGTGACACTCTTTCCCACTTCCTCTTTCTGCTGTATATGTACTTCAAGGCTCACAGAATTATAGAATTGTTAGAGTTGGAAGGGAGCACGAGGGTAATCTAGTGCCGGAATATTTTTGCCCAATGTGGGGCTCAAACCCAGGATCCTGAGATTAAGTCTCATGCTCTACTTGAGCTATACCAGCTGCTCAGATTAATTCTACTGGATCCAGTTTTTACCCAAATCCTTTGGAAAAGCAAATTGTATGTGAGCATGTGCATGCACTTTCTCTCTTCCCACAGCACTTGCTTCAAATGTGCCCCTAGGCCTAAGAAGGTTGACGAGCCCTTCCCTATTCCCCTTAGCTGTCTATACACTCGCCTCTCTGGTTGTTGACATTTGCTGAAGCCGCCTTGCTAGAAGTGTTTCTGGGTCCTGCCTCTGCACTCCTGACTCCTGCTCCTTTTCTGCCTATCTTGCTCTCCCATAAGAGACTGAGGCCACATTTGCACCTGACATATGCAACAGCACCATGCCACTTGAAGCAGTCATGGCTTCCCCCAAAGACTCCTGAGAAACACCATTTTTTAAGGGTGTTGAGAGTTGTTAAAAGGTAAAGGGACCCCTGACCATTAGGTCCAGTCTTGACCGACTCTGGGGTTGTGGCGCTCATCTCGCTTTATTGGCCGAGGGAGCCGGCGTACACCTTCTGGGTCATGTGGCCAGCATGACTAAGCCGCTTCTGGCGAACCAGAGCAGCGCACGGAAACGCCATTTACCTTCCCGCCAGAGCAGTACCTATTTATCTACTTGCACTTTGAGGTGCTTTCGAACTGCTAGGTTGGCAGAAGCTGGGACCGAGCAATGGGAGCTCACCCCGTTGCAGGGATTTGAACCCCCAACCTTCTGATCGGCAAGTCCTAGGCTCTGTGGTTTAACCCATAGCGCCACCCGCGTCCCATGGGTTGAGAGTTGTTAGGAAACCCCTATTCCCTTCGCAGAGCTACCATTCAGTGTGAATTTAAGCAATCAATCCCTCTTCCCAGGGAACTCTGACAACTAGCTCTGGAAGGGGAATGGGGGTCTCCTAACATCTCTTAAACAACACCCTTAAACAACTACAGTTCTTTGCTGAGAACTCTTTGGGGTAAGCCATGACTCAAGTGCATTATATGTATGGTGCAGATGGGGTCTGAAATCCTTGCCTTGCTGCCACAGGTTCCTCATGCCACCACGCTCATCTCACCCTCTTCTCTCATGTCTAATTCAGGGGTGGCTGCCAGACCTGTTTGGAAATATTTGTTTTTTGCCCACTCCGAGTGTGGTGCACCACCACTGTGCCCTGGGGATATGAGGGCAGCTGAAGAGCTAATTAAGGAGAGTGCCTTCTGCCAAGAAGAAGAGCCATCCGTCACGCCACGCAGAGACCCCCACAGGACATGCCAACCGCTGGCGCCAACTGAAGTGTGGCAAGAATTTCTGCTTGGCGGAAGGCACGAGAGGAAGTAGCTGCAGGGAGGACAGGGAGCCCCACAAACTGCTGATTCACAGGCAGTGCCAGACAGCACTGTTCAAATTCATGGGGCCATTTCCACCAAGAAAGGAATCCCATAGCTCAGTGGCAGAGCATCTGCTTGGCACTTAGAAGGCCCCAGGTTAATTCCCCAGTGGCATCTTCAGGTAGGGCTGGGAAAGACTTTCTGCCTGAAGCCCTGGAGAGTCCCTGCCAGGCAATATAGTCAGCAATGAGCTAGATGGGGCAAAATGCTGATGTAGGAGATAGCAGCTTCCTATGTTTTAAGGGAAGGGACATGCTAGGGATCCTGCTTGGTGTGCAGCTGGCAGCAGTTTCAACCCCCTGCGGCATCTCTAGGTATGCCTCTTGTCTGAAATGCTGGAGAACTGCTGCCAGTCAGTGCAGGCAGCACTGAACCAGATAGCCCCATGGCCTGACTCGGACGGTATAACTCAGCTGCTGAAATTCACTCTTAGCTACTGCTCATTTTAATCACTGCTTCTCAAACCTGGGTCCCCAGCTGTTCTTGGACTACAACTCCCATCGTCCCTTGCTAGTAGGACCAGCGGTCAGGGATGATGGGAGTTGTAGTCCAACAACAGATGGGGACCCAAGTTTAAGAAGCACCAATTTAAATCATCAGCTGCTTTGGGTGGGCTGAAAAAGACAGGATGCAAATTTAACTTATAGGGAAAGCCCTGCTTTCATTGGCTAGAAAGATCCCAACCCTGCTCCAAGAGGAAACCCACGCACTGCACTGGCAGATAAGCTTCATTTTACACCAGATATTGCCATGGTCAAGGGGTAGATGGGGAAGGTTAGTGTGGCTAGCAGGCAAAAATCCACCCATACCTGAATTTAACAGGATCAGCAGCAACGGCACATCATGCCAAGGGGTCGAGGCGCGTGTGTTTGGGGGTGAGGAAGAGGTCTGAAGAACTGGGGGATCAAGGGCAAAGGAATTTTCCCTGGTTGATGCTCCCGTTGTTAATAGGTTGCTAAAGGGTTATATTTCTCCTCTGCTCTTTCTGACACTTGAAACAGTTCAAACTTATTAATTTTTAAAGGCCAGCATCTGTTTAGCTCCTCAAAACAGAAAAGCTTGCACACAAGTGCACACCTGCTCATTTTGCACACCGTCGCAAAGCCCCCCCCCCCCCTTCTAAAGGCAGACCGCAAACACAATTCGATCCACACAGGAGGGCGACTGACACAATAGGGCATTTCATTTTACTGGGGTGAAACTTAATTTTTGCAAATTTCTTCGGTGAGGAGGCCTTAAAAATATGCTTTTGGGTGTGTGAAATTCAAATCTATTATTTTTGTGATTGGACAACATTTAGCTTGGTAAGTCTACATTGGATGAAGAAGCACATAAACTGCTTTCTGAAAACAAAATAATTTTAATTTTACCTTCTGAAAATGTCAGGCAATGCTAAAAATAATACTACCATTTTTGTATGAATTCTGTGCAATTTTACACACATTTTACTTGCCAAGCAAAACTAAATTATATTAATTGAACCAAAATATCTTTTGAAGTCCCAAGTCATGCCACAATTTTTTAGCACCCCTTATTTTTGGCATTTGAAAGTTGATACGTTCATCACGCCCTATTGGCACAAAGTCCTCTTCGGGCTTGTCGCTTCAAATATATGGAAGCAAAACTCGCTTCAAAAAGCTGCTTGTGCAGACAAAATGGTTGCAGAGCGAATGGCCAGGCTGTGCTGCGAGCACTGGCAATGCATAGGTCTTCTCCCAAAGGTCAGTGGAGCAGCGAGAGGATCCTAGCAAAGGCGCCATAAGAATGCACAGTGGCTACATGACCTCAGTGGCCCTGTCAAGGACCCACATAAGAGCCTAATTAGAGTTTAGCCTCCATACTGGCCAAATGGTCATAACTTGCAGAATCGCCTGACCCCATGCAGTGCCCACTTCAACCACTCTGATCGGTGGAACTGGCACCATGACAGATGTCTCACAATATTCGTTCCCCATTTGCAAGAAGCCAATCCTGCTAACATGGCAGCACCTGCACTTTGGAACTCCCTGCCTGTTGACACCAAGCAGACAACTTTGCCGGGCTCTTTTTGGTGCTTGCTTCAAATGTGTTTGTCTAGGCATGTCTAGACATGTTGAATGCTGACGTGTGTTATCTCTTTTGATTTTAACTGTCTTTTAGTAATAAAATGGGGGGGGGGGGGCTTTTGTTTTTGTGTTTTGGTAAACCGCTTAGAGGTTTTATTACAACCACGTGGTATTTTGGGAAAATACCGTATTTTTCTGTGTATAAGATGCCCCCTATTTTTGGGGACTCAAAATTAAGAAAATGCACTATGCACTATCCATGTATAAGGCGCCCCCTTATTTTAAACTTCAAAAATTTAGGAAAAAATATAGTCTTATGCATGGAAAAATACAGTAAAAAAACAACCCTGGTCCCAGAATCAAAGGAGAGCAGGGGCTGCAGCTCTCTCTCTTGTTCTTAAAGATGAGGTAAGGGTTGCATGACGGACATATGTGCACTGAAAAAACTATAAAGTCATGTACCTGAGGAGTCTGGGTGTTGGCTCAACCTCCTTCTTCATCAGACTCTATACTTTGACCACCAGGCATTAAGAACATTAAGATGTGCCTGCTGGATCAGGCCAAAGGCCCATCCTGTTCTCACAAGTGGCCAGTATTCAGTTCTGCTGGGTACCTTGTTGCACTTCTGCCAGGCTGCCGTTATCACCTTTGAGAACTCAGACTCATAAGCAGTGGTGGAGCTTCATGCTCTGGCACCGGGGTGGTGTGGTGTGGTGGAGAGCAGCGTGGGTGGGGCCCCAGCCACGATGGCACCCTACTGGTATCGCACTGTTGGGGGCTGTACGCTCCCCCCCCCACTCCTCTTCCTCCACCAGTGCTCATAAGACCTGGGTTTGGGCCTGCGCTATTAAACAGCTGATGTTTGCCTCTCACATCAGGGATAAAGCTCAGACTCTCAGGAAGGCCTGTGTCTCAGCCAGGATAGGTCCCTCGAGCCATGCGGGGCCTGAATTTTTTTTGCTATCCTCCTAAATTGTGCCAAAGTGGCAGACCCATGTCTGCAAGCCTGCCTCCCCGCAACCTTCCTGCCATCTTAGGAGCAGAAGAGGCATTTGGGCGACATCCTGTCATCGACTGATGGATGGTTAATGTTCGATCTCTTCCATATTTGGACCTTGCAGTAAGAGCTGCTTTCAGAAATATTTATAGAGAATTAGGGGGTAAATTATTAAATAAATGAAAATCAAAGGAAGAAGGGAAAATTCATGGTTCCTGTGCAAAAATAAAATAAAATACAATTGATTTGATTGATTTATAAATTGCTCCTGCTCAGAGTTGGGTAGCAACCATTTTAAAATCAAGAATATTGATATCTATATCTAAATATATGCAGCCAGAATGGTAAAACTCACTGCCCTCCACATGCCCCAACCCTGTTTATTCATGAACACAGGCATTCAAGACTCTCTGTCTGCATCCAGAATGACGTCTCCCTCCAATCACAAAATCACCCCCCTTGCCATAATGACCAACCCACTACAAAGAAGAAACAAGGTGTGTTGTGGGGGGAGATTTTGTAGGCTGGGTGTAAGGTATACCCTCTCATGCTCCTGCTTGTCAAGTAGTTGTTTATCTCTTTGACATCTGATGGGAGGGCATTCCACAGGGCGGGCGCCACTACCGAGAAGGCCCTCTGCCTGGTTCCCTGTAGCTTTGCTTCTCGCAGTGAGGGAACTGCCAGAAGGCCCTCAACGCTGGACCTCAGCGTCCAGGCAGAATGATTGGGGTGGAGACGCTCCTTCAGGCATACTGGGCCGAGGCCGTTTAGGGCTTTAAAGGTCAGCACCAACAGTTTGAATTGTGCTCGGATGCTCTATTACGGACCTATTAATAACCAAAATTCTATGGACAGCCTTGAAAGGCATTACCTATGCTACAGAAATGTCTAGCAGGTACTCCCTCTTTTCAAGGGTTCCTCGAAGATGCAATTCTATGGAGAAAACTAGGGATTTTTGACGAGAACCCCCGCTATAGTAAAATTGTCCAAATTCTTTGGCGGCGGTGGAGATCCAATAAAACCAATGCAAGTGCAGTGATGCGCTTTTGGTATGTGGTCCCTCAACACTGGAGCACATTTGTTATAACTCTGCCGATTCAGTGGATGTGTTCTCATTCCACGCTTTGTACAAATGCGCAGGCTCCCAGGGAGGAGACAGCAATTGCCCTGCGCCTCCCCAGTCCTTTTAGTGCAGTGTGGCAGCTAAACCAGTATAGTTAAGGTCTGTTCTATGCTTACAGGTCATGGTTGTGGAGCAGAGAGCTTAACCGTGATCCCAGGAGCAGGAGACACGCTAAGCCAGGTGTGGGGAACCTTTGGCCCTCCAGATGTTGCTGAATTTCAGCTCCCATCAGCCTCAGCAAGCATGGCCAGGGGTGGTGGTGGGAGTTGTAGTTCAGAAATGCCTGGAGGGCCAAAGACCCCGCATCCCTGTGCTAAGCCAAACATGCTGAGCTCAAAGAACCAAGGGGGAGCGAAGTGGGTGCTATCAGCTCCCCTCCAGCAGCTGATATGGCTTGCCTGGACATGTGGACCAGACCAGTGTTAATTTAAATAAGAACTCAAATCAGGGAGAAGGGATCCCTTGAAAACAGGTGGAGGTGAGAGAGCCAGGGAGGAAGTGAAATTGAAAGGAGTGTCACTAGGGGAGCTGGTGACCACACACCCTTGCGCACTATGCTCATGCCCAGATGCGTGCGGCCCCCGACACAAGCAGATGTGCGAGAGAAGCACTTTGTTTCCTTCCCTTGACTTGCCAGATCTGGCAAGGGCTGCTAAGAGAGACCCAGATAAATAAATACTAATAAAAATAATAAATACAGAAGTCAGCATGCTTAGCGAGCATTTACACACTCATTACTCTGTAACGATGATGTGCATGACGGGAGGAAGGGGGGGAAATCCCATCAGCGAACAACCAGCCACCCCCATTACAAGCAATGTGGGGGGAGCTCATGTAAACAGATATTTAAGCAAGGCCCTCAGAAGAACCATCTGCCAGTGTAAAAATTATTATTATTATTATTATTATTATTATTATTATTATTATTATTATTTCCACAGAAAAAAAATGCAAATATACAGAGTAAAGTGTGGAGCCCAAAGAAACCCTGAACTAGCTGAGAGAGAGGATCCGTTTTGATCACACAGCGATGGAGCGTCCCTGGGCAGCTTTCGGCAGTGCCTCTTAACGAACTCATTAAGCTAATTGTGCTGCGCAGACACAACCTCTTTCTACCTCTACTCCTTTAATTTAGGGCTTTAAAACAGCCCCCCTCAAAAGAAAGAACACCCACATGTAAATTAAAGCCAAGTAAGTGTCTGGATATCAAGAACAGGTGAGCTGTCATAACCTAGAATGTGTGATTCTAGATGTAAACTACTTGACTGACTGGTTTAAGGGACAAACAAATCCCCCGATGAAAAGCAGCCCAAGGAGAAGATGCTTAGAGGTCTTTTATTCTACTAAGTGGCATATAATTTTTGTTAGATAAAATGATTAAAAATAAATGAATATAGCTCTGGAGCTCAGCAAATATATAAGCTAAAGTATAAGCTGCGTCTCAGCCAAGGCTGGCCAAAGGCATTGTACAGCTGGAAGCAGTGGCAGCAAATCTCCCTGCCCACCCGCATCCCTCTGCCATCAAGGTTCAAGGGTATCCAAGGGCAATCAAGGTAGTCTTAAGGCAGAGAAGCACATTTCCCCATTCCTAGCAGCAGAAGGGCAACAATAATAAATTCAATAACAAACAATTTGCTGCCCTTTCAAAACATCTAACGATAGGGCCGGCCCAGCTCAGAGCATGGACAGCTTCTGTTTAGCTATCTATTGGTAGATCTCGCCTCAAACCATTCATCTTGATTATTACTATTGAAACCATCTAAGCTCATGGCCACCACCTCTACTTGTGATAAGAAGTTAATAAAGGCAGATTCCTAACAGATTCATATTTCAGCCCTGGGGCCCAAATTTGTGGCTCCGATTATAGTGGTGTAGTCAAAGTGATGCCCTCCAGATACTGCTGGATTACAAATCGCATCATCTATGAGTATTGGCCAGGTTGGCTGTGGATGAAGAGCGCTGCAGCAATCCAACATCTGGAGGGCATCACGTTGCCCACCCCTGGGTTGCAGCCAAAGAAAACCATTGATTTATAAACAGGAGGTGGACAGCATGGGAAGGCTATACCACCCTGCCCGCAGAAGAAGAGGCCCTGCTCTGTGCACTGCCTGGTGTCGCAGAACAGCTGGGTGGGATATGAGATAGGGCCTTCTCCATGGCTGCACCCAAATTATGAAACACCTTGCTCCGTGAAATGTGGCTGGCCTACCTTCCCCTCACTGCTTTTCACCCGTCATGGCTACTTTTATTCCAGCAGGCTTTTCTCTAAGGAGGCAGCCAATGTTTTTGTGGCTTTCAAAACCACCCTTCCCTGACTTGGTGCTCTCCAGACATTCTGGACTACAACTCCCATCAGCTCTTGCCATGTGTGATGGGAGTTGTAGTCCAACACATCTGGAGGGCACCACACTAGGGAAAGATGCTTTAAAGTGTGGATTCCGTCCCTTTTTCATAATTGCCGTACGAGATTGCAATGCGGCACACTGTAAGCTGCACGAAGGGGAGTTTTTGCACTAGAGAGTTTTGTAAAACCAAGTACAGTCATATGCTCCAGGATAAGTATTTTCGGGTTGCGCTCCGCAGCGACCCAGAAGTAATGGAGCGCGTTACTTCTGGGTTTCGTCGCTCGTGCATGCACAGACGGTCAAAATGACGCCACATGCATGCGCGGAAGCGGTGAAACGCGACCCGCGCAAACGCCTCTTACGTTCTATTCAGGATGCAAATGGGGCTCCGGAACAAATCCCGTTTGCATCCCGAGGTACCACTGTACATAAATACCAAGCAGGTGCTACTTGCAACAGGGGACCTGTACTGTCGGGTGAGTAGTTTCTCTGGCTGACTTTACCACCTCACTAACCCCACTAACCCCAAGGTGGGTGGCTGGGAAGGAAGCACGCCACCTCCATCTTACCATCCCCTCCGTGCACAAAGGAAAGGAAAGAAGGAGAAACCTCCTGCCAGTTTGGTCCACAAAGGAGAGGCCTCCCCTCTCCTCATCTTGACTAAAGACAGGCTTATAACTAATGAGCTTATAACTTATAGCCATGCAGGCTCCACTGTGTGATTTAAGGCCCCTGAGGAGAAGGATTTTAGAGGAAGGGGGGAGTAAAAAAATTAGTATGAGAAAGCGGTGTGCGTGTGTGTGGGGGGGGGTTCCCCTATGTATAAGTGTGTGGGCTTTTTGCTTCAGATCCATACATCTGGGACAACAAACATCTCTCTAATTTTATGACTCTCAAGCCACTAACGTGGATTAGAACCAATTCTGATCTTTAAAGAGGGAAAGGAATGGAAACTAACCACCTTTGCTTCAGCTATATTCTGAAAACAATGGGTGGCAGCCAATGTTCGTCCCACTCAGAGCATACCTATTGAAATTATGAAACATGATTCCATTAATTTGAATGGGTTTACTCTGAGTAGAACTTAGATGGCTACAACCCAATCCTGTTGGTTAGTGTCTGCTAAGACAAGGGTAGGGAACCTTTGGCCCTTTTATGTTGCTAGACTACAATTCCCATCATCACCCCTGGCTACTGGTCATGCTAGCAGGGGCTGATGGGAGTTGGAGTTCCAACAACATCCGGATGGGTTAATCATTTACGGCTACAGACATTTTGAAGAACCTGAAGTCAGAATGGAAGACAGGAGTATACATTGTGACATGTCCACTCTTGGGGTTTTTTGCCTTTTGTAGGCATTTTTGTGGGATTTGCTTTTGTATATCTTCTTTCAAAAAACAGCAAACTCTGTTTGATCAGGGAGGACAGTGAGGCTCTCTTAAGAGCCAGTGTTGACTTTTTCCAACTGCATCATCTGTCTCCAGAAACCCCACAGCAAATGAAAAAGGCAGTAAAGAGGGTTGGGTATTTCGTTCCTTAGTTCAGGCTTAGAGGGCATCTAACTTTGTTTTTCTACTAAAATAATGAGATCCCACCAACTGAGGCCAGATGCAAAATGGTGGCTCAAGGAGGAAGAGGCAAATGGCTATAGCACCCTGCTAACTATATGATGAGCTGTGCACCTGAGTTACTACAGACTAGTCACTAGAGACTCTTAATGGACTAATTCAGGAGGGGCCTTTTCCTATTGTGTTTGAACAGTTGCTACCTCCTGAATTTCATCCAGGAATCTAGGAGTGCAGATCTGCCTCTTGCCCACCAGTTTCCTAGGCTGATAAGCCACTCCTGGACGCTTTGGGAGGGAGACTGGGATATAAATTAAATAAACGAATAAGAACAATGACAAAAAACCAGCCTGGAAGAGAGCAGCGAGGCCTATGGACCATGGCAGGTTCCACACCTCCTAGATTACATACAATCTTTGTTTCTGCTAAGGATTGCACCCCCTTTGGGTAAATTCTTAGGGGCCACATTCTGGCAGTGGGTGCGACTAAAGTCAAAAGTGGGTGGGGTTCGAATCCAATGCCAGCCCCTTTTTATTTTGCCGCATCTCTCTCTCTCTCTCTCTCTGTGCCACTTACTCTCTTTGCCACTCCCTTCTCTCACTCTGCCACACCCTTTTCTCTTCCTCTCACTGCCACCCTGTTTTCCTTATTGCCACCCACATAAAATTAACTGTAGGGCCACTTGCAGCTCCAGGTTTGAAGGTTGACATAGGAACAGAGTATGAGGCCGCTTCCTATGTCCCAGAGTCCAGCCAGTGGTCCGTCTAGCTCAGAACTCTCTCTCCTGACAAGCAGCAATGGATCTCCAGGATTCCAGACAGCGGGGCTGAGCCTGGGACTTTATGCATGCAAAGCAGTGAGTTATGGCCCTTCCCTGCTCCCACTGAAGGGCTACAGCCTTCCTTGCAGCCTTTGCCACCATTTCATCATGGTTTCACCAGGGCTTCTCCTGATGGATTCTTGATGGGCAGCCTTAGCACAGCCTCAATGCCAGCCTTCCTTGCAAGCTGCTCCCCTGACGTTTCCATCCCTGGTCCCTCTCTTTAGGCAGAGGATGCCAAACGGCCGTGGCCATAACCTCTACAGTTCCACTGCACTAGCGTTACCGCCTCTCTAGGCGAATGAAAATAAACGGCGGCTAATTTGCCTAGACAAATTAATTGCAACGTCTCCAAATAATAAAAATATGTCAACTGAGAAATCCAGCCAGCCAGCCAAATACAGCAAAGCAGGACAAATACATCCATCCCACGGTGCTGTGCTAATGGAGGGGGAACCTTTGGGTTGTGCATCCAACCAAGTCCTGCTCCGAGTAGACCCGTTGAAGTTAATGGATCTGAATTAGTCATGCCCATTAATTTCAGAGCAGGACTAACCTGGGATACAATTCATTATGCTGAACCCACAGCCTTGGCCTTCAACACAAAACTTGCACAGGAGACTCTGGATAAGCCCCACAATGAATAGATAGAAAAAAAGAATGGATAAAAAAGGCCTCTCTCAAGAAACAGAGACTGCAGAAGGCTGCCTTATAACAGGTCAAACAGCTTGCCCATTTAGCCCAGTACTGCAACTGGCAGCAGCTCTCTAGGGCCACAGGCAGAGTAGGATCTTCCTGGTCAATTGGAGATGCCATGGACCTTCTGCACGCAAAGCAGGTGCTCTGCTGCTAAGCTGTCTTATACTGAACCATACCATTTGTCCATCTAGCTCCATGCTGTTTACACTGATAGGCAGTGACTCTCTAGGGTTTGAGCCAGGGGACATTCCCAGCCTTGGCCGGAGATGCTACAGATTGAGTTTGGGACCTTCTGCATGCAAAGCAGGTGCTCTAACCACTGAGCTACATCTTCATCCCTAAACAGAGCGAAGGTCCAAGCCTCTCGAAGCCAAGATGGCGGATTTTTCTACTCTAAGAATCAGGGTAAGCTTTGTAAAGGGTGGGGTTTCAGCAGGAAAGTTGGTGGTGGGGAAGTCAGTGTGGATGTCAGAGAGAAATGGAAAGACTCAGTTCCCGCAACTGGCTTTTTGCATTTCGCCCAGACAGACAGACAGAGACCCCCCACCCCTCGCCCCTGCCCGATTCTCTGTCCCACAGCCCCCTCCGTCCCGCTCCCGAGAAAAACCCAAGGTTGGGGGCGGGAAAAATCAGCCTACCTGGCAATATATTTCTGGTAAATATTTACATCTTCGGTGACAGCTGGTTTGTCAGTGGTTAATCCGTTCCTAATGAGAAACACACAGAGGGCAGAGATGGTTAGCGCAAGGTGGTGTCAGGACACACTCCAAGCCCCCTGTCTCTCTCGTGGAACACCTAACATCCAAGGACAAAGGCATGCCCGGGAGAGAGGCACGTGTGCGTCTCGTACTTCCTGGCTGCTGTTAAGGAGAGATGCCTGTGCATCTCCTAGTCCCTGGCTGCACTTACTTTAGCCCCAGTTCGTTATTTATCTTCCCATAAGCCCCCTCTTTCAAAAAGATGGCCTTCTCTTTTCTGGAATGGATGAATGTATAAAAGGCTGGTTCACAAAGAACATGTGTGACGCCTATATATATATTTAAAAATGCAACACAGGGCATGTTTGTTCACTTGCTGAACAAATCACTGGTGAGCCCCTGAAGTTTTCTGGATGGTAGGTTTGGGAGCCAAAGCACTAAACTTAGGCACCAATCCCAGGAGAATGTGCACCATCTTAAAAAGCTGTTGCTCAGAGGTTAGGAACAGAGGAAGCAGCCTTAGAAAAGGTCAGACTGCATTTGTCCACCTAGACCAGGGGTTGGGAAACTAAGGCCCGCGGGCTGGATCAGGCCCAATTGCCTTCAGGATCCGGCCCGCGGACTGTCTGTGGATCAGCATGGGGATTCTGTTTGGGCTGCGCCATTCCATTCCCCCCCCCCATGCCGTCGCCCCCTCCCTCCACCCTCCTTTCTGCCCTGCCTAGAGGAGGAAGAGGGCTGGGCTGAGCTGGCTGAGCGCCATTTTAAGCAGCCCCTCTCTGGAGCCAGCCCTTTCGCACCACTCATCTTCCCTCTGCCGCTGCCACTGCCCTGGTGCTCTTGCGGGCCAGAGAGCGGAGTGGATGAGCTTGCTCTGCCTACCCACAAGAAGCAGCAGCAGCAGTGGCGGTGGCGACAGCAGCCCCAGGGAAGGTAAGTGCAACAGCTGGGGGGGGTGAGGAGGAGGACTACATGCCTCCCTCGCCTCTTCTTCCAGCTCCCCCCCCCCCCAGTGCCGCTTCTCCAGCCCGCCACAAGGTCTGAGGGACAGCGGACCAGCCCGCGGCTAATTTTTTTTGCCAACCCCTGACCTAGACCTAATACTCTCGACTAGCAGATCTTCAGGGCCTCAGCACCTTTTAAAACTGGGGTCCTGAGTTACTGTTCCCCTGGCTGAACAGTCCTGCTTCTTGCCCCCTGGACCTCCTATTTTGTGGAATGCAGGCAGCAGCCACGCCTGCCTTGGAACTCTGGCAGCCACTGTGTGCAGCAGGTGAGTGAGGCAGGTGAAAACACCTGGGGGAACAGGTAGTGCGTGTGTCAGAATGTCTCCACTCTGCCACACTTAGATTAGAATCATAGAGTTGGAAGAGACCACAAGGGCCATCGAGTCCAAATGGTAACCCCCTTTGAACTGTGGGGCTCCTGCTACACAATACAACCCACCCAACTTTGAGCTTGCAGAAGGCAAAGGCACAAGTCTCTTCTACATGTGAGGTAGAAAAGAAAAAGAGGAAAGAGCTGCCTCACACCAGAGTGACATGCCCTCAGCTTCCCAAAGCTCTCAAGAGGACAGTCACACAAATCCACAGCACACAGAGGGAGCTGCGTCAGACGCTCAGCATAAAACCTTTGCGGCTTCTCTCGCCTCCCCATCCACCACCCGCATCGCCTCCCATCCCAAGGAAGTCTTGCGGGCAGAGCAGAGAGCGCACTTGAGGTTCATCGTCCAACCACGAGGGAAAGAGAGAGTGCGAGAGGACGAAAGGCAGGAAGGAAGCAGAGCTGGGATTGTGATTAAGAGCAAAAAAGGAAAGGGGGATGGGGAGCCAAACGTGCTGTAAGTTGGCAGCCACACACCTGGCTGTCCTTGATGAACTCTGGGCTGATTGGCGTGATTAAAAAGGAACACACCTCAAGGTGTCTCACAGCTGGCTGCGCAGTGAAGTGGCCACCTGATTGGCCTGGTGCACAACCAAGTGGATCCCCTGCCTGAAAAGAGGGTGCGAGATAAAACCCAAAAGGGCCACGCAATGGGGCCGGCCGCCCGGCCGCCTCACTGAGTAGGTGACAGCAGTGGGTTCTCTTTTGAATTCCTCCTGGCCATCTGATTTTAAAACGTCACATATTTTTCTTCTTCTCTTCCCAGCCCCTTTGGCTGGCCCTTCCCAAACTTCATACCACCAATTATGGGCCGGTGTAGAACGTTAAGAGAAGCTGAAATAAACTATGTGCAGGAAAGGGATCGGAAATGGAATAGTTACTTGTACCCTAGCAGACACTTCCCTACCATGGTGATGGGATAGAAGAAGTAAAATATGAGTCCTAAGCTAAGTGAGATCCCTAAAGATTGGAGTGCAACATTCAAAATGCTTCATCCTTGTGGACAACGCCAGCTGGCAATGTGGGCAGCGCTCCGGGGTTTCAGGCAGAGAGACTTCTTTGCCCTTCACCTGCTCCCGGTTCCATTTATAAATAAAATGAAAACATGAGATTCTGACATCAAAGTTGGGACCTTCTGCACGCAAAGCAGCTGCCCTGTGTTTGGGTCTCTGCATTTGGCACACAGCAAGAAATCTGGGCGAGACCCAACTTACCCTCCAAATTCACTTGACTCACATTGACCTTAAGGGACTGATCCACTGAGATTAAGTGGGATGAGCTTTCTTAGCTCTGCTAGAATCTAGTGATCCTGGGGAATAAGGAACTGACAACAGGGGCCACTCATAAGGCAGTGATGGCTGGTGCATATTGGTATTGGCAGGGTAGGAGGCAGGGAGACCCACTGTAGCCAATGACAAGCAGAGACACCACCTGAACTGGTTATGAGTAAGGAAGAAGGCAGGTGGGGATTGGCTGAGGGTAGGCTGAGGTGGGGGGGGGTAGTGGCCCATTCTCCCTCAGGGACAAGACTCTGCTGCTCATAGATAGCCAGCAGGGTTTTTTCTTCCTGTAAGAGGGTGGTGACCTCCAGATGCAGTTCGACTACAACTCCCATCAGCCTCGAAAACCAGCAAGACAAAATGGCCCGCAAGTCATAGCCCAGCAACAGCTGGCGGGCATCACATTGCCCACCCTTCAGCCACCAGCCTACCCCAAGAGCAATGCATGCCTTACATTAGGCAGGATTGGATCCACTTTCCTTGAGTGAATCCCAAGCTTGCTTTCCACAATGTGGCTAAACACCCTACCTGTCTCCTGCCCTGTACCCCAATCTGGCTCCTCTATGTCTGGCCTGCCTTTCAGTTTTATGTCACCAATACTTGGCCTCCCCTTACCCCAGCACCCCCTTGCAACATTTTGGCTGCCATCATGAAACTGGTTGCCTCATTGCGGCTGCTGGACTTCTCAAGTTGGCCCTCTCTTGACCTTTTTTGATCAGTGTTAAAAGCTCCAAGCCATCTTATGTGAGATTTTTGTTGTTCTTCTTGTTGTTATGCCTAAGAAGACTCAAGACTGCAAGAGCTGGTTTCAGCTTTTGTCTTGCAAAGACCTGGGCCCTGCAAATGCAATTGCCTTGGATTTCTGGGGCTGATATGGAGAGAGAGAGAGAACCCCAGAAATCCAAAAACCCACCAGGGCTCTCGGTAGTCTTGCTCACCGCTTGGCAGCTGGCTTCAGCCATCCCTTTGCACGCTTATCCAGAAGGCAAACAGAGAGAGGCCTTCTGGAATGAGCTGCTGGATTTTCCTGTCCTGCCATTTGAGGTGGAGGTGAGATGAACGTGAGGTGGGGTGGGAGGGGGAAGACTTACTTAACAGTGGAAACCGTTCCAGTTGTGATGGAGTCCGTCTTGGAAAACGTGGATTTCAGGTACTCTGGAGTGTTGAAGGGCAAAGAGACCGGCTGCTCGGGTCCGGCCACCGGAGCGGTGCTGGGGGTGCTGGCGAGAGGGGCGGGGCCCAAGCTGGGTGCCGGCGCTTTGACCGGGGTCAGCTTCTGGATGTTCCTGACGTCGTACTTGGAGGGGCGCCCCACTTTGCCGGTCTTGAAGGCGATGGCCCCTCCCATGTCCGGGCTCCCTTCCCCCGGCTTGAAGAGGTGCAGGTACTTGACGTTCTCCAGGTCGTACTTAGAGGCCTTCTTGTAGGTGTTGCCGTTCTGCGGCCGGAGGCTCTCGCCCGTCTTCAGCTTCTGGATGAAGAAGTCGTACTTGGAGGCCCGAGACATCAGCCCTTGGATCTGGGAACTGCTGGGGGAAGGCAGAGGCAAAATGGTGGCTTTCGTCTCCGGCAGGAGGGAGGTGTCGGGAGCGGGCAGCCGGATCACTTGCCCCAGGGTGGTCGGGGCCTCCTTGCCAAGCTTGCTGGTCATCTCCTCGGTCTTAGCTGGGTGAATCGGCCATGGGACTTGCTCGCCGGCCTTCAGCTTGCGGATGTACTCTTCGTACTTGGAGAGGCGGGCTCGCTTGCTCATGGCGTCCTCGCCAGATAGGGAGGTGGCCACGACAGCAGCGGCGGTGGCCTCTGAGGTAGCGGCGTTTAGCTTCTCAAAGCTGATCTTGCGAGCCAGCTCGTCCCGCATGTTCTGGTCATCGTAGCCAAACATGCCCAGGAACTCGTTCATGGTGGTGGCGGCGTAGTCCCGCAGAGACGAGGCCTCCCCTGGAGTAAGCGACAGAAAGAGAGAAGACGCGTCACTCAAGGGGGTGGGTTTCCCCTTCCCTTCTGGTGCTGGGGGGGGGGGGGCGAGGGGAGGGGAGGAGAAGGGGGGACGAAAGAGAGAACATGATCTACCGACATTTGGCTCACTTGTTCGGTTTTACGACTCTTAAATTAATTTGTTTTTTGAAAAAACGTAATTAATACTGGGGTAAAATAAAAAGAGTTCATCAATGCCAGGAAAATCAATTTCCTAAATGTTCTAGCCGATGGCTTTTCAGTACATTAAACAAAGTTTCATAAATGTCTCTGCACTCTCGCCTTGGCCTAATATGAAGAAAAAGTAATTTTACTGGAAGTGAGGCCTCTGCCAATATGCCAAAGGCGTCACGAGCTCCCCTTCTCTATTTATGTGGGTGGGTGGGTGGGTGGGGTGGCAGCAAGGGGAAGGCTATGGGGTAAAGGAGCAGGGCGGGAACAGAGAGTATAGTGGTTAGAGCATTGGACTAGCACCTGGCAGAGCAGGGTTCAAATCTCTACCCAGTTTTCAGCACGGTGAATGGGACAAGGCAAACAGAAAAACCGCCAGAGGGCCAAAGTTCTCCAGTTGTGCTAAGGGGGTCTGATCCAAGTCATGGCTGCAAAAGATATATCAGGAACGTGGTCCCAAACCATGAAGCCAATGTGGCATTTTAAGATCTTGGTTGGTGCTGGATTTTGCCTGCTCCCAGTGCTTCCTTTGCAGCAGCTGTGGCTTGAACTTTTACTATGCCTGACACCATATAGGACATCAAGCACAGTTAAATGTGGGGCATAGTTTGCTTCAAATGGCCTGGTTTAAGTAGGGTACATAGGCTGGAGGTGCCCCACCACTGCCCTACAAGTAGATGCTGGTCTGGGTGGGGAGGGAGAGGGCTGCTTTGGAATTGGGGCAACCTGTCGTTTCTCAGGATGAGGGGTTTCAAAGAAGGAGCTTATTCCAGGGCTATGGAAACCTGCCCGTTTATTTTATGTTACTTTCTTCTTCTTCTTTTAGACTTTTATTCTGCCTTCTGGCCCAGAAATGGGCCCCCGAGGAGCCCTAGGAGGCAGTTTTGCTGGTCACTGGGAAGGACGGTGTGGAGGTCGCTTTATTTCTGTGCATAGGAGGAGATAAAGATTGCTCCAATGTGCCAGTGCGGCCTCATTCAAGCTTTGGGCTGACACGGCGGTTCCACCTCTTGGGCTGCCCCCCGTCTTTCCTCTCTCCCTCCCACCAGCCACCTAACTTTCTCCCTACAGAGTGAAGATTTACTGTGGGCAAAGAGTCCTTCAAGCCTCCCTCATCACTTCCTCTCAACGCTCAGCAAAGGCTTTTGCTCACCCTGTAGGCGAGAGGAAAAGAAAGAGGCCTAGGGGACGTGTCTTCAAGTTTTCCAGGCTCATGACCCCGTTTTAACCCAAAACGTACCTTCGGGGACCCGTTTCCTAATCTTTCACCATATATTTGCATGGTGGCAGTGCTCCTGTTGCAGTGCACCTTGGATCATTTCATGAAATTAGTCACATCGCTATAACTTTTCTATGGTCTCCAAAGCATGCACCTTCCTAGAGCAAGGGCCATAGCTCAGAGACAGAGCACCTGCTTGGCATGCAGAAGGTCCCTGGTTTGATCCCCAATGACATCTCCAGGTACAGCTCAGAGGGAACATTGCCTGAAATGCTGCTGCCAGTCAGTGTGGGAGATACTGAGAAAGACGGACCAATGGTCTGGTTTCCTGTAAGGCTGCTCCCAGTGAACCCCAATGTCTTAAGGAAAGGGCCACAGTTCAGTTAGAGAGCATCTGCTTTGCATGCAGAAGTCCCAGAATCATTTGCAGGCAGGTCTGGGAGAGACCTGTGTCTGAAATTCTGGAAAGCCACTGCCGATTGGCGTGGAAGGGCTAGTTACCCCTTCTATTGCCTATTGCTGCCCTGGCGCTGTGGGTTAAACCACAGGGCCTAGGACTTGCCGATCAGAAGGTTGGCGGTTCGAATCCCTGCGACGGGGTGAGCTCTCGTTGCTGGGTCCCTGCTCCTGCCAACCTAGCAGTTCAAAAGCACATCAAAGCACAAGTAGATAAATAGGTACCGCTCTGTCGGGAAGGTAAACGGCGTTTCCGTGCGCTGCTCTGATTCGCCAGAAGCGGCTTAGTGATGATGGCTACATGACCTGGAAGCTGTACGCCGGCTCCCTTGGCCAATAAAACGAGATGAGCGCTGCAACCCCAGAGTCGGTCACGACTGGACCTAATGGTCAGGGGCCCCTTTACCTTTACCCAAAGACATCTCCCATGCTGGGATTAGACCTGAAAATAAAGCCATGTCAGTAGAAGGCTTTTCAAAAGCCTAAATGATGCATGGGAGGGAGAAGAGGGTGCCTGCAGGAAGCAGAGGCCCCTTGGGTGACATCTCAGCTGCAGGCTGACAGCTATTTACTCCTGGGTCAAGACCACAAGTGAGCCATTGGTATGGCTTGGAGTGGGGGGTGGAGGAAGGGAGAAATGGGCAAGAGAGGGCACTGGGAGAGATGAGAGCAAGGCAATGAGATGGAGGGCCCTTCTACTGTTGACTGACCCCTTCTGCCTTAAGGGAGGCAAAAAGACTTATTGAGAGGTGTAGGAATGATGGCTTTGGCCGTGGGGATCCACCTGCGCCACTGCCTCCCCAGCCACCCTGGTGCGCCACGAGCATCGCATTCCATGTCCGCCAGCCCGCAACATTAAAGGCTTCCTTCCTTGCCGTTTCACTGCCTCTCCCTGGCGTAACACGAGAGCCCCGTCAAAAGCAGTTAATCCCGTACAATCCCGAATCTCCCAGGTCTAAGATTTCCCTGTTCCTGCTAAATCTGCCTTCCCCCTTTTTCTGCTTTTCATCTCTCTTCAGGTCTGAAAAATGATCTCTCTCCCTCTCCCGCCTCTTTGACACCCGCCCGGCTCCGCTCAACCCCCGGGGCCTGATGCGGTGAAACCCCATCCAGGTCAGAATAAAAACCACACGGAGAGCAGAGAGGGAATCCAAAAGGGAAATTAAACTATTACCGGTTTTAACAGCTCCCTTGGAAGTTTGCAGTGGCAGGTGGGCAGGGGAACAGAAAGGAACTTTCTCCTTCTCTCCCTCTCTCTCTGTAGTCAATGATTTTTTGATTATTATTTTTTTATGGTGGTGCCATTGCTCAAAAGAATCCTTTTTGCAAGGGGTCTCAATCAGAACACGCAAAGATCCACCACCTCAAAGGGTAATCCAGATGGAGGCTGGAAAAGTGGGGTGCAGGGGGGCTCTTTTCTGCAGCACTGGGAATTTGAGAGCAAGTGCAAAGCAGCTATTTCAAGCACATACGCCTCCCCCACAGAACCCTGGGACCTGCAGTTTGCTAAGGGTGCTTGGGATTGTAGTTCTGCAAGGGGCTAAAACATATTTCTCAGGAATCCTTTTTTTTCTTTTTGAGGGAGTGGGAGAACATGTTTTAGATGTATGGTAGCCTTAACGTCCTCCCTGGGCTTTTGGGACTCTTGCTGGAATTTCCTGGAGGGTCGTACTCTGTGCTCCTGTAGGAGGAGAGGGGGTCCAAATGGGGTCCCCCCTCCCTCTGATTCTGTTGCTGACCATTTGTGGGCATTCCCCAAAGAGCAGAGATCTGAAGGTGCTTGTGGCTGGCTCAGAGCAGCTCTGCTATCGCAAAAGGATCCCGAATTAGCAAAAGAAAAAAAGGAAAAGGAAAAAAAGGGAAGCGTCCCGAAAGGGACTAAAAATAGCTCACAGCAACACACTATATATGGAGGGGAAATTAAAACACCCAAATGGAGGAGAAGGTCTGGACTTTGGGGGGGACGGGGAGGGTGTCCCAAACACAGCGCATCGTTTTCTATTCTAACCAGAAAAATTGGGCGGGATGGGGGGGGGTGAGTCTGGAGGGAGACCTTGCCCAAGCAGGGAGGGATTTGATAAAGCAGGTGGCATCATTGGTAGTTTGGGGCATAGGTTGTTGGGCATAGTCCTGATCCCAAGTGCTTGCTGGCCTTGTATGCACACATAGAACTCTCTGCAAGTAAAGAATATGTTTTTTCCCCCCTGTGTTGCCCCATAAGGAAAATTCCAAAATACATAGCAGGGCAGTACCCTTATTAAGCCAGTCAATGAATAGTGAGTCAGCTTTACAGAGTTCTCCAGGGCTCTTCAGAAAGGCTGGATATTTAGCAAAGCAGGAGGGAGAAAAAAGCTGACTGTGTTAAAGGTCACATCCACACCACACAGCTTTCCCCGAAGGAACCCTAGGAACTGTAGTTCGCCCACCACAGAGTTACAATCCCCAACACCTGTTGCAAACTACAGTTCCCAGGATTCTTTGGGGAAAGTCATGTGCTTTAAATGCATGGTACGGTTGTGACCAAAGTCTCCATAGGTCTCAGTCCCAATAAATTTGGCCAGCATTTGCCAACCAGGTGCCCTACAGCTCCTTTGGACTACCACTCAGCTGGGGCTGAAAGGAGCTGCCGTTCAAAAACAGCTGGAAAACACCAGGTTGGCAAAGGCTAGATTAGATTCTGCAGTGCAGGTTTCATGTGGAGATGCACAAGATGCCAAGAAGATCATGAGCATATCCAACTACCCGTGTCCCAAACTACCAGTGATCTGGTTGTTTGAAATATTAAAACCCAGCAGTTCTCTTAATTTGCCACCAGCCTTAAGCAAAATAAGACTCAGCAAGGGCATCTGCAGTAAGACTAAAAGAACCTTGGCTACCAATTGCACCCAGGGCTTCTGAAAGAGTTCCCTCGTTGTGGAAAAGAAAAGAGAGGGGAGGCTGGGGAAGGGAAGAACCCTGCCTTGCGCAAAGATGTTTTAGAACATTTCTATTCTGCATCCATTCACATCCATTTAAAAACCGTTCAAAAACTAGAAAGGAACAACAACATGCTCCACAAATAATGCAATATATAGAATCTGGATAAACCACGAAAAAGCAGAGTGATGAAATCTGCACAAAGGTTGGGCAGTAAGAGACAGAGGGCAAGGCAAGCCTGTGTATGCAGATGGGATGAGAGGCTTCTCAGGAAACTATAGATCACGATCACACACAGACATACATACACACGGCTGGTGTTTTATTTGAGGATGTGTCCTGCAACCTGTTCTTGACACTATCTTAGTGCATGACTCTTCAGTGCTACTGCGTTATAGCTGTCCAGAGGGAGCTATGGTGTAACAAAAGCAGGACATCACTACCGAGTATATCTGGTATGAAAAGTGACGAGATTTCAGCAGGAAGTTATAGCCTATGTGCCAAAACAGTGTGAATGCCTCCAAAACCTTGCAGGCACAATGGAGCATTGAAGGCATCGTGAGTACGAACCATCATGAATGTGCAATGAAAAGAATGCCTGAAGGGGCCTCCAGGTAGGTGTGGAGTCAAAACAGAGAAGGAAGATGCTCTAAACATGTATTCTACCAGCATCTGACCCATTCCACCAGCAGAAGAGATGGGAAGCAGAGCTCATTCCATGAGCTTTGCCAGAAGACACTCCTACACCTGATTGATGTAAGCTGACCATTATAAGAACAACTGTTTAAGAGACAACTGTTTAAGAACTGGTCCCTGAATTTGTTTCCCCCCTTGCCTCTTCCCTCCTTGCCACTTTCCCCTTGTGTGTTATGCTTGTCTTAGATTGTAAGCCTGTGTGGGCAGAGGACTGTCTTATTTTAATTGAATGTAAGTTAGCCACTCCAGGAACCTTTTTAGCTAAAGAAGGGGGTCCAAATGCTCTCAATAAATAAATTGGCAACTCTTTCTTTATGATCCTGCTTTCTGTGTCCAAGGGAGACTTTTTGTGTGTTGCGTAAACAGTTGGGGGTAGCTCACCGTGGAGCCTAAAAGTTCCAACCGAATGTCTGGTATGATTTAATAGTTGTATGTAACTTCTCCATAACCAAGGGAAACTTAAAAGGTAGCTCACAACAGCAACAAGAGAAATAATGTTTCAGCAATCTATGGAAACAAACCTCTGCTTTTATCTACTTGCAGAACGCCAGGCACAAGTTTCAACTGTGCACATCAGTTTCATAGTTTCTCTCTTACAATTACACACAAAGAGAGTCTTCAGGGATGCTATTCTCTCCCTAATTTTTCCGAAGAGCTGCCGCCAGCCAGTGTGGACTAGAGATGGGGGAAGAATTCAACTTTGTTTGCATCTGAATGTGAAGCTACCTAAACCTGCACTTCTCGAACCAAACACAAAGAGAAACCCAGGTATTCTTCAAATTTTGCATTTCTCTGAATTTTGCAATGCCTTTCTCCAACCTAATAATGGGCACGAAGATGCAAATGCTAGGGAAAGGTGTTCATAAAGATGCATCTGTTACTGAAAATCCCATACAAAAATGCAATACACTGGGGGAAATGGCTTTCAAAACTGCATACAAAAGTGTGTTCAGTAGAAATCCATACTAAAATGCTGGGAAATTTTCATGAGGATTTTTTGTAAAAAAAAAAAGAAAGCCAATCACTGAGGAAAGGTGAACTGAATTTACGATTTGGAAAAGAAAGAAAAAAAGACACTGGGAGATAACAAAATACACAGATTCATCCATTCCTAGAGAATTGCTGAGCTAGGTGAACCATAGGTCAGTATCAGCTAGCATCCTCCGGTCCTACCAAGCACTGTGCCTGACCCCTGGCCATGCTGGCTGGGGCTAATGGGAGTTGCAATCCAACACCCACATGGGGTAGGCACCTCCTTTGCATGCAGAAGGTCCTGGGTTCAATCCCTGGCATCTCCAAGAAGGGCCACGTCTGAAATCTCAGAGAGCCACTGTCAGCCAGGGTAGACAATATTTAGCTAGATGGACCAATGGCCTGACTCAGTCTAAGGCAGCTTCCTGGGTTGCAAACATCTGGGGTGCACCATGCCAGCTGCCCCTCGAGTAGCTACTTAAAACTAGGGTATGGAAAGCTGTGCATATCTCCCTCTCCAGAATTGGGGGTTTGAAGCTGCAAGAGGCTGAAGCAAAATCTGCTCAGCCCTGAATGCTGCCTAGATGGGAGGCCCCATGGAAACCATGCGCCAGCTGCTCTGAGTAACATGGAAGGTGAGCAGGGAGGAAGCAAAACAAGGAACAAAACTACACACAGAAACACCGGCTAAACTGGGAGTGAGGATTCGCGTAGCTGCTTCGCACAGCATTGCCTGCTATTGTCGTCAAAACAGCAGGTGGACTTTGCCAGGTCAGGCCAAAGGTCTGTCGGATCCAGCAGCCTGCCTGCTGCAGACGCCCTCACCGCCAAGGAGATCTGCGGCGGAAGCCACCTGCTGCTATGTGTCCCCTGGTGCCTGGTACTCAGCGCCTCTGCATACGAAGGATCCATATTTGGCTCTCACGGCTGAGTGCTGTCGATCAGCTGATCCGCCGTGAATTTCCCTCCCTGCTTGCTCACCTAGAAGGTGGCACACAATCTGGGTGGGAACCTTTGTCAATCCAGGCTTTGGGAAAGGTGCCATGTGGTGGGAAATAACCCTGCCAGATGGTGCTGTTTAACTCCCTGCGGGCTGGCAGGCTCGGCTATGCGTTCCCAGAAGTATTCCCCGTTCCCCATAACTGTATACTTTTTTGGGTGCCTCTGCAAACAGGAAAGGCAACCAAAGGAGCTGGACTGGGGAGGGGTGGCGGGGGGAAATTAAAACAAACTTAAGCACCGAGTCCGGGCTCAATCACCTTGTGCTGGCGACAGACAAGGGCTTTTCCTATCAAAGGAAACTGAAGGTCACACTTTTCCTCATTGATCTTGCAATGTTTGTTAATTACTCTGTCACTGATGTGGCGAAGGATAATTAAACAGCTCTGTTTATATCTTATATGCATAATTATGCGCGTTGCCACTGAACTCGCGAAGGCTGGAGAAGAGGGAAGGGACAGATGAACAGAGATGAGTTTCGGTTGCGTTATTAAGGGGGAGCGCGGGGTGGGGGGTGGGGGAGCTGGGGCCCACATACACAAAAGGGAGAAACTTTGATGGATTGGCGAGATCAGGGGGGCTTGTCGAGATGTGGGAAAGAGGGCAAAGTGTCGAGCAAAGTTATTAAACCTGAATGGGAGTTTAGACTTCATTTGAAGATGCCCTTCTCTCTCTCTCTCTCTCTCTCTCTCTCTCTCTCTTTCTTTTTTGGGGGGGGGGGGGTTGCAGTAGTTCTGGTAACTCAATCTTCAATCTCCCTGTGGTCGAAGCTAGCTTTTTTACACATCCACTTCTTTGGGAAAGCTTTCCCATAGCTGCCTATAAATGGTCACCTCTTATCTTTTTGCCAGTGATGGGGTGGTGGTGGGGTTTGGAGCCCCATATTTAGTCTCTGCCTTCCTGCCAGCCACCCCTGCCTCGATTTCAGAATCTTCCCAGAACAAACGCTCCTATATCACAACTGTTTAAAGTTCCCCATAAACCTCTCTGGCCCTCGTTGTGTCCTGGTACAAACACTGTGCTCTCTGCTGGAGGGGTGGTGGGAATCTGTGGCTCTGTGCAGTTGTGGTGATGTTTAAAGTCACTTCTTGCACTGGGTTTAATTAGATTGTATGGAACTGGCCTACAACAGCACCCATAGTTCTGTGGGGCCCAGCCAGGCAGGACTGGGTAATCTGCAGTCAGTCTGGTCCATCTGATGGTCATAACGAAATCTTAAATTTCTTTTTTTTTTTTTGCTCCCCTTGCTTTGCACACATTCACCAACAATTGTTCCCTTTCCAGCCCTATATGAAAGACCGCCTCTATCCCTACAGACGCTCTCCACTGTTAAGGTTGGAAAAGAGGTCCCTCTCGGCAGTTCCTCAAAATTGGGAGTGGTTGGGGGGCTGGGAGGTGGAGGGCTTTCTTTGTGGCAGAGCAGCCCCTAAACTGTGGAACTCCCTCCCCACAAAAAAAATCTGGCATCTTGGGCTGCATACACTTCCTACATTTAAAGCACACGACTTCTCCCAAAGGATCCTGGGAGCTGTAGTTCACCCTCCTCCCACAGAGCTGCAATTCCCAACATCTTAAACCAACTACAGTTCCCAGGATTCTTTAGAGAAAGACATATACTTTAAATGTATGGTGTGTACACAGCCTCTCCTGCACAGCTGAAGACACCCCTCTTTACACTGTTAAGATATTCTGTTTTGCTGAATTTATACTGTTCTGTTCTGTTCTGTTCTGGCTGGAAGAGTATGGCTTGCTTTTATAGTTGTAACTATTTCATCTGCATTTTTATGTATGTATATATAAACCACATATTATATTGTTAGAACCTGCCCCCAGGACCTTACGGTGAAAGATGGGTAAGAAATCTTTAAAATAAATAAAATAATGTAATTAATTTCAGTTGGGTCTGCCCTGAGTAAGACTTAGGCAGACACAACCCCATCTCCTCACAGTTGCCGGCTAAGGTACTTTTGCACACACAAAAACCTCTCCCTCTTCCTTGTTAAACTGCGTCCTTTTACCTTTTCCACTTTATCTAGATTGCAAAGACTGGGCAGAGAGCATAGTGAGTTCAGATAACAACCACCAGAGTTTGAATAATGGGGCATTTTGCCAGCTCTCCAGGAAGTGAGTAGAACTTTCCCTACTATGGGTGAGGTCTGCAGAGAGGTTTCTCTCCCTCCCCCCGCTTCCCCCCTAAGCAATAAATTCTTGCTTTCTTAACGAAAAAGTAGACTAAAGAAAGTCAAGGAAGGTGGGGCTGGGGGGAGAGAATGCACGCAGGCTGAAAGAAAGAGTGAAAAAGAATAACCCCCTAGCAGAACTATGGCCAATTATTGCATTAAGATCAGCAGAGGGGGACTTTTTGGTAGTCCCACCGTCCTAAAAAGTTTGGGGTGGGATGGCCTCAGAGGGGAAAAAAAGGCATTCTCCAAGGAAGCTCCTAGGTTGTAGAATTCCCTCTCTACAGAGGTGTGTCTTGCATCTTCATTATATAATTTCCACCGTACATTGAGGACATAACTCTTGACACCTGAAATATACAGTCGTACCTCGGTTTATGAACTTAATCCGTTCTGGAAGTCCGTTCTTAAACCGAAACCATTCTTAAACTGAGAAGCGCTTTCCCTAATGAAGCCTCCCGCCGCCAGTGCCCTTCCACTGTTTGGTTTTTGTTTGTAGACTGAGGTAGGGTTCGCAAACCAGAACACTACTTCCGGTTTTGCGGAGTTCATAAACCGAATAGTTCGTAAACAGGGCTGTTCTTAAACCGAGGTACCACTGTACTTATTTTCAAGACACACACTATTGATACAATAGTAATTTGCTTTAAACTATCTTTAATGCTTAAATCGTTGAGACCTGGCCCGTGACCTAGTGGGGAAGGGCAGGTAACAAACTGACAATGATTATGATGGTTTAAGATTTGTTTATGGATTTTATGGAATTGCAAACCATAACGTAACTCCCCTCCTTCCCCCTCATTCCATACATAATAGCCAAAAGCACACATTCCCCGGAGATGTCAGCAAGCGATGTTAAGCGGTAATAATAGTAACAACTGCAATGGTAATATTGCAAACCGCCTTGGGAAGGTAGTTTTGTCCCGGGAAGAGGTTGGAAAAAAAGCACACGCATAAGGTAGATAAATAAAAACAACAAGGAAGGCAACAATTAAAAAAAAAGGAAGGGAAATTAAACTCGCCGTGAAACAGTTCCCAGGGCAGGAAGAGCTGGGAAAAGAGAGAAGTCTCGTTCGTGCTAATGTGTCCGCCAGGCAGGCCTGAGCGGTGGCAGGCAGAGGTGTCACAGAAGGAGCTGCTGCTGTTTTGTCGCTGTGCCAGCGGCGGCCAAAATTCCTCTAGAGGGGAAGGCAGAGGGAAAGAAGCTGCTTCTCTCTTCTGCCAGTACATCTCCCCGCTTAGCTGAGCTCTGTGTTCCATGTCCCTGTCTTCATTCCTTTCTCTCCCCTTCGAGGGAAGAGGGGAAGCAATTGTGGGCTGGAAGGGGGAGACGGAGGGCCCGGCGGCTGTGTCAGAGGGGCCAAGGGCCCACGCAGACACACACTTGTGCAAGCACACATGAGCACAAGCTCTAAGCCAGCACTCTTTTCATGGTATGTGCTGTAGCAATGTTCTGCGAAGCTGGTTGAACACATCTGCAAGCGCACACACAGACAATAAAGCAGAAAGAAGGAAGGGAATATATTCTGATTTTCTTCAGGAGTTCTGGCAATGGTGCTGAAGCTGCAGTTGTATGTTGTTATCGATGGTGTTTCATTTAACTTGCCATTTTATACTTTTTTTTAATGTATGGCATTAGATGGTTAGGTACAATCTTGCACTCACTTACTTGGGACTAGGGACAGTTAGCACTCGATGGGGCTTAATTTCAAGTGGGCATATATAAAGTTGCACTGTAAAATTGAGTAGCTGCAATTAATATTTTAAATAAGTTGAAATAATACTTATTGTTATTTCAGCCTACTAAATTATATATATTAATAACCATATATATATATACATATATATATGGGGGATTGTCCTCATTTATTATAAATGTTCAAGGTACCATTGATTGTTTTAAGTGGCTACTACAATAGATTAGTCACATTTCAAAATCCCTTTTTAAAATAGATCTAATTGCATTTTGCTTTTAAATGGAGTGTTGGGGCTAGCCCACAATGTGGGGTTCAGGGACTGCCTAGGCGTCCTTTGACACAGGAAATATGCTGCTCATTGTTGAAGGGGATAAAAAGCTACCTAGGTCAGCCCCTCACGCCATCCCACCCACCTGAGTCCAGAATACAGAATGCTGTGTGCAGGGAGCAGATGATCTGCAAGAGGGACTTACAGAGCAATACCTGTAGGCAAGTAGTGTAAGTAACCCAAGCTGCACGCAACAGGAAATGCTCTCCCCCCACAAAAAAGAAGAGCCACCAACCCATTAACAGCTGGGTAGAAATTTGTTAGGATGATCAAACAGACCCCGGATCCATCCAGCAAACGTACCAGTTATTCAGTGCCCAAGAAAGAGCATAACAGAGATGCCAGCCTAGGGAGCCTTACCTGAGGCAGCTCCTCCACCTAGCTTGGAGACCACCTCACTGCTGGGACCCCGGAAGCTTTCGTCCTTCGAGGGAGGCCCATCTGAATCCCGTTCATCCAGGAAGCTGCTCCCATCTTGGGGTCCCCTCAGTGGCTCGGCCTCATCCACGTTGTCCTCTTCATCACTGCACCCCTTGGGCTGCACCATATACACGCCTTCGGGGGGCACCTCAGCGCCCTCGGAGCCCCTCGGTTCCTTGCTCTCGATGCGCCCCAGCAAGGAGTCTTCGCTGTACTCCCCGTTGACCCACTTTTCAATCACTTCCCTTCGCTTGTCCTCCTCAATCTTCTGCACGCGGTCGACCCCTTCAGGGAACTCTGGGCCCAGTTCCTTGGCCCCAGGCCGGGCGATATCCTTTGCGGTGGTGAGGGTACCCCCACCAGCGCTCTCCCGACCCAGGGGAGGCTTTTCGGCATGCGCCCGCTCGGGTCCCTTGTGGTCAACAACGACCTGGCGGCTGAGCTTAGCACAGATCGCGTTCAGCTTCAAGCCACCTTTGCGCTTGGCAGCCATCTTGGGGTTACCTGAGGTTCTGTCAGTGCATATAGTTCTTTCAGCTGGAGGGAAGAAACAAAAAGAGAGAGAGAAAGCAAGACAGTTAAGAGGGTGGGGTAGTCTCCAATGCATCTAAAGCAAGTTTGAATACCGTTCAAATAACCGAAAGAAGAATAAACAAGTGGACTAAATCACAATTGGCTTCATCCCAAAGCAAATCCACACAAGCAAATTAGCAGTTTCTTCATTATTTACATTCTGTGCTTCCTGTAAGAAGCTCAGGGGCTCCCTCCCTTTCACTGTCACAATGACCCTGTGAGGTAGGCTAGCTGTGGAGATCATGATGGGCCCGGTGCCACTCAGTGAGTTTTATGGCTGATTTAGCAGTGATTTGAACTCATATCTTCCTGGTCTAACGCTCTGACTGTTACACCACATTGACCACCTTTCCACAATCCCACAGTGAGTTGAGCAGATTCCTGGAGCATTTGCTTGAGCAGCTGTGTGGCAAGGTGGCTGGAGCATGAGCTCTGGGCATGAGGAAGCCACACTCACAATCCCCCGCTCAACTAAGGCTCTCAGATTAGTCTTGGGTGAGCCCTTCTTCCACAGTCTATGAGTCCCGTGAAATTCAAAAGCTTTAATTAGACACATTTCTGGCTTTGCTAATATGGTCTGCCTTGTTCGTTTTGTTTTGGGTTTCTCTTCTCTTGCTGATGAGGAATCCCTAGGTTTCACTCAAGATATGAGGCAGATTTGGGTGAAACAGCTGCACTTTACGTTTTCAAAAAATGGGGAGCAGCCAGAAACCTCACCATAACCTAATATTGCTGGCATCTCAGCAGAGACTAACTCTGGTCAGGCTCCAATCACCATCTTAAAACTGAACCCAAGCCCATCCAGTGGTTACAACATCCAGCCCAAATATCGTACGTTTAAAAGTCTCCCCCCCCCTCATCTCAGGTACTCCCTGTTCTGTGTAACACCTGAGCCTGAGGAAGGGTTTGCTTCCCATTTTGTGACACTTTGGTTGGTCCTCATAAAGGTATTGCCTAACAATAGAAACTGGAGTTGTTGTCGTTTTTTCTCTTATGGATCAACACAGCTGCCTTTTTATCTTTACATCACTGAGGTTGCATCCTCATGCATAAGACAGTTTTGGTTTGCAACACTTTCAGAAGGGAGCACAGGAGGGGAGAATTTATAGTCCACTGGCTATCAAACCGATAGCATGAGCTTCCCACAACTGCTACAGCAACGGTGTGGCTTTAGAAAAGGATGAGACACCCCACCCCACAGCAGCTTAAGGATGCAGCCTCCCCTCCCCTGATGTTGAGGTGAGATGAAGAGACAGAGACCTAGGTCCACACCCCTCACTTGTGTCAGCGCCTCTCTCAGGAAGGGTCCAGGCAGCCGTTTGAGCCGTGTGCTTGGCACAGCGATTGCCCCAGAGCCTGAAGCTTTTGCAGCACGGTGGCTCACGGCAAGACGGCCTGTCCGTCTCCTAACAGCAGGAGTCAGCAATGCAATAAGACTCACACGCAACAGGCTCGTTGCTGAGCATGGAGGAGGTTGCTGACACATTGCAGGAACCGACCCTTGGTGCGCTGTGGGTTGGAGAAACCAAAGTAGATTCTCCTCTGGACAGGGTTTCCACTCGCTGCTCAGAAGAACCCCCTTCTCTCTTCCTCTCCCGCTATTTTACCTGCTCTTCCCTCACTCAGTACCTAGTTCTGCCCAGCTGCAAAAACAGATTCATGGGGGGGGGGGGAGATGAGAAGGATGCTTTCAACTTGCTCCCAAAGAGCAAGATTTCCCTTGCTGCTTGTAAAAAGGCTTCTGGGTCTCTTGCATTCTCCCTCCCCCCGTCCCGATAAAAATGAATGACTCTGGTTTGAGGCCCCCAAACACAGAAGGAGGTTGTGATCTATCAGACCCCCAGCGACGTGCCCGGGAGCCGTTGTGACATCCCCCTAATCCTCCAGCCTGACAGTCCAACGCAAACAGCCTGAAACTTTAGACTCTCTCTCTTCCCCCGACAGCCAGCGTGTGGCTGCTTAACATTAGCGGCTGACAGCTCTGGGCACGCTCTCCTGCCAAGAGCGGCAGAAGAGAAACAAAATCGGCCACAAGCCGCCCAGGAAACCATGGCCAGGGAGGAGAGGATGCCATCCCCCCCCGCATAGAGCCCTCCTAGGCCAGGGAAACAAGACAGCGGCACCAGCAGCTCTTCTGGATCTGAATGCCAAAGGCCTCAGCAGCTCCTGCATCATGAACAGCCCATTTATGATTAGGCCCAGGTGGCGACGACCTAGGATGGGTCTTGCAACACATTTTAGATGTTGTTTGGTTGCTTTGGGCATATCCAGGAAATTGCTCCTCTTTTTTGCTCTTTTTTGGGGAGCAGAGGACAGCATAGCCTGGGTCTTTCTATGTACAACATTCAGTCCATACCCCATTTAATTGCCATATTTTTCATGGGCTTTGAGGTCAAAGCCAGACAGAGCTCAGGCAAAGGCAGGTGATCAGATTTTTTTTCCCCCTGAGCAGCAAGGAGCAAGATCCAAGTTGCTAAAAGCCTCTTGGCTCAAGATGGGAGGTCTGCAATCCATGCAAAAAACCTGAATCGCCCTTCTCCCTTTGTTCCTCTCACCCACAAATATGCGATTCCCAGATAATAGCAAAACAAAAAAGACACGCACCTGTGCTATTGACACACCCACCCATGTACTCCCAGGAGAGCACACACCATGTACACACCCCAATACATCGAGGCTCCAGTGACACACCAACACGTGCGCTCTCACTCTCACACCCTCCTGTGTCATGTTGGCTCAGGGGAATCCAGGTCGCTGTTTCGTCACTGTGCTTCCCTGGCCCCACCTGATCCGGAAAGCTCAACCAAGGCCTGTTAAACTCAGGGCAGAGTCCTGCCCTCAGCTACACCTAAGTTGGAGGATCAAATGAGGTTAAGGTGGGTGGAACGGAGCATCAAAACCAGCTCTGCTAAACAGATCACAGCCAAAGCTCTCAAGAGGGGAGGGCACTGTTTTAAACGGGGAGGAGGGGTGCACCCATATGCTTTGGAGAAAAGATGGCTTGGGGAACGTAGCTGAAGGAAAAAGGTTTGGACAGCAGCCTCCGAGGCAGGCCATCAGGCCACTGATGATTCAGCACAGGGAGAGAGAGCGCTTCTGCAACACACACCAAGGTCCAGCACAGATCTTTTCTACAGGACAGGCCTTCCTCAGCCTGCTGGAGGCATCGAGGTGTCAGATCCTATCAACGGCCCCCCGAAAGAAAGCCCCCTCCTGGCCTCAGCACAAACGGACATCTCTCCAACTCTCTCTGTCCACCGCCCCTCCTTCATCCGTTTCCACCCTTCCACAACTTCCTCGGGATGAGGGACAGTCCCGTCATCCCAGAAGGAAGAAGCCGAAGACACGTAGAGATGGCAAAACGATTCTATAAATATTTATCTAAAGGAAAAGGATGGTGGGCAGCGGGGTGGGGGAGAAATATTGCTGCGAGGATGTGGAATATCCCACAGACATGGCTCACCTCCTGGCCTATCGAAGAGCCCTGCAGCTGGATCAGGCTAGTGGCCCATCTACTCCTGCACTCTGTTCTCACAACCGCATGCCCCAAGAGGAAGCACACAAGCACCACTCTCCCCTCCTATCACTTTCAGCAACTGGTATTTAAGAAACACTGAGACTTCAACAGAAGAGGGAGAACACAACCGCAAATGTTTTGCAGCTCCAAAAGATGAGGGGATTTTTAAAAGGCACTTCTCTGAGGCTTAGGCATCTTGACCAGCTCCTCACAGCTCTGCCATCAAAATGCAGGGCACCTTAGAAATTGGCAGAGGACGAGTCTTTTAATCTCAGGGTTGTGGGTTCGAGCCCTGTGTTGGGCAACAGATTCCTGTATTGCAGGGGGTTGGACTAGATGGCCCTTGTGGTCCCTTCCAATTCTATGGTTCTATGAAATAATAATTTTAAAATCTGCTAATTTTTATTTAAGTACCGAACCCCCTAGGGGCTTACTATCTAAACTTTAGTAGCAAAGGAGGCAACAGAGGGAGGAGTCACAGAGGTACTTGGGCAAGGATACACACAAATGCAGTTATACATGGGCGCTTACTTCAACTGTAGCTAATTTAACTCGCTGCTCCTTCCTTTGATCAAATTTTCCCACCGGTTGAAATAGCAGAATGGTGATGCAAAGAGCTAACAATCCAAGGGCGGAGCTGCTTTCTAGCCCTTTTCCCACATGGAAAACCTGCTTTTCGCTTTCTGCAATCCTCAGTCTGGTGAGACAGTTGCTGGTGTTGCCATTTTGACAGTGGGAGGCCAATAGGGGCACTTTCAACACTGATGGGCTAGTTTTCTATTTGCAGGCATCTCCCCCTCCCTTTTTTTAAACAGATAAAAATAAAACTCTTATGGCATCCTCTACCTGACACATGAAGAAGGGCAACACATTATATCTCCCTCTGCCTTAAAAGGGGATTAGACAAATTTCTGGAGGGTAAGGCAGTCGGTTGCTGCTAGCCACAGTGGCAATGTTCTGTCTCCACTCTTGGAGGCAGTTTGTCTCTGAATACTGGAAACCACAGGAGGAGAGTGCTCTTGCACTTAGGTCCTGCTTGTCAGCTTCGTAAGGCCACCTGGTGGGCCACTGTGAGAACAGGATGCCGGATTAGATGGACCACTGGCCTGATATTATGTTCTTTACTTCTCTGCCCTGCTGCAGAATCTGTAGTATGTGCAAAGTCTGATGGGCAGTTGATGCAGAAAAGGCATTCCTGGGACCAAAGCAGCCTAGCCCCCACCCCCACGAACTCTGCACCAGCCTCAGTTCTACATTTAGTGCCTTGCGAAAGATCCCAGGCTAAGTAAACATCCCCTATGATTTTCTTCTCCCGAAAAGAAATGTTTTGATTTCACATCAATCCAAGGAAGCAGTTTATAACCCATGCCTGTCACAGAGACTTTTTCATCTCTGCCCAGGACAAACTCTCCCACATGCTGTATTTACACTGAATGCTTCCTGTGAAAACAATGCAGCTGAAAAGTTTACACCCGTGTGGCGTGGCAGGCAGAAAGATGGCCCCCTCCCGCTTAGAGCAGCTGAGAGCCTGAAGAGGGGAAGAAAGAAACAGGACTCAGGAACTTGCAAACCTGGGGAAACCACGAGAACTCCCAACTGCATTTTAAATGAAAAGCAGCCATCTAGTCCTCATGGAACAGTGGAAATTGCACTAAACAAGCTATGCAAGGCAGTAGGGTAAGCTTTGAGCACAAATGCCCATGAGTATGGATTGAGCATCATGCTTTGAGCTCAGTATTATTCAGCAATTGCACCTCACAAGAAAAAAGTCTGGCGTTGGGCTCATAATTCTGCCAGTTGAAAATCTCAAGTGTCCATATGTAAAAGAAAGGCAAGTATCTAGTCCTCAAGACCAAGGAGGTAGGCTTGAAAGCCTCTGGGTAAAATTGAAAATGCTGTGTGTCTATGTAGCATTCCTAGCAATTGGGGAGAGGTTCTTTAATGGCCTGCTCAGCTCCTTTCTCCTCTTCAGGATTTAGCAGATGCAAAATTATGCAAAATTAAGCAAATATGTGCAAATGTGCTTAACTTGCAATCATCTATCCAGGTCACGGAATCCAGCTTTCTTCTTGGTGCACCATCCGTACTGAAAGCACAGTGCACAAACAGCCTTCAGCCAAACACTCTGGGCAATGCCTATCTGGCGGAGAAAGCGTAGCTTGCTTATTTTACTGTTTTAAGATCTTGCTAGTATATTATTATTACCGGTATTATTATTATTATTATTATTATTATTATTATTATTATTATTATCCCTAAAGAATCACAGCAAGAAGGTAAATTGAGAGTTAGTGAGTGGGAGTTGGTGAGAGACAGGAGAATGATGAAGAGGTAAATTTTTAAAAACTGGGAAAGAAAAGTGCTGGAAGAGACTCTGAGCTGGGCAGGTAGATTAAGGGACCAAGAGCTGATGGCTGGGGGGGGGGGGACTCTTGACTCTAGACGAAGGGCGTTCCTGGGTATAGAGTGGAGTGGGGTGCTGCTCAAACCCAGCTGAGGATACCCCTGTTGTGGAAGGGAATGGTGGGTGGGGAAAGGAAGCAGGGCTTGTGAGGACTGTCACTTCAGAGGGCTGCGTGGAAGAAACGAACAGATGGACCTCTCGTATTCTTATTGAAGAATTTTAAGCCCAGCTGAGTAGCTGCGCTCAGGAGGGAAGCCGCCGTGCCAGCTTTCCAGGAGCTGTGAGGGTTTCATCCGATCAATTATTCACAACATTGTTTGGGGCGGTTGAGGGAGGAAATGGCGGGCCAGGCAGACGGGAGTGGATGGGGGGGGGGGAGCTTGTTTGCTTGCGTGCGTGTGCTCTTGTGGGTTTGGAAACTGTACACATTTTTCAACTGAAGTAGGTGCAGGTTGCCAAAATGCACCCAAAGCCAAATGACACCAAGAAGCCATCTAAACCACCCAGCAACCAGGATAGGACTTGGAGAGCTGCAGGGTGGGGTTGGTCCTGTTTCTATGCTATTCCTTGGGCCGATTTGAAGCGTTTATCATTGGTTTTCGTGTTTTGAACCTTGGCTTGACTTTTTAACAATGTTTGCAAACCACACGCAGGACTGTGTTATAGGAATGGTACATAAACGCAACAGCAGCAACAAGAGAGTTTATAATCCCGTCCCGTTTGGGGTGTGGGATTTGACAATGGGGCTCTGATTGTGCATCACAACTTTCTCAGCTTTAAGTTTTGTTTGTTTTCAAGTTGCTGGACCATGAGATGGCAAAGACTATGTGGCCAATGTTTGGGTGAAACACTTCTAGTCAGATGAAGAGGTGAGCATCTCTGGGGGGTTTTTTTTTGAAGGGGGCAGAAGGGACAGAGGAGCAGAAAGCACAACTAGGCAAAACCAACAAACCCGATTTGCATCATTTAGATTCCTCATGGAACTTTAAAACTTCAGATAAAAGTGTCATGGCCCACTTGAAAAAACAACAACCATGACTTGATTTCCTCCCACTGTCACCTCTCCACCTCCAAATGTGGGGTTCTAATCCAGAGCAGTCCCACAAGAAGTCCACATGGTCCTGGGTTCAAGGCCCATGGTTCTGAAATGAATCAGCAAAAACAGTAGGGAGCAACTCTCCTCAAAACCAGCCCCAAACATACCTACCCATTTCCCAACACAGGCCAGATGAGGCTGGGTGTTGTGGTTTTTAAAATATTACTCTATTTCCTTTGAAAGCCCTGTCTGGGAAATACACCATGAGGGATGGGGTCCAATTCCATGGGTGGGAGGTATGCAAAAAAAGTGGACTTGGTGTGCTTTGACACCCGTCCCTCCCCCCGCTGCTCCAGTTTATCAATAAAACATTTTATTGCTTTTAGCTCAAGAGATGACCTCGGCTTAGTGGAACGCTGTCTCTTTCGCCTGACCTTGGGAGAGTTCCACAGCGGCGCTGCTAAGCGGAGTCCATGGCCACTGGAAACGCAAATCCTTCATGGCTGGAAGGAGGGCAAGCAATGCCCAGGGGACGGGCACTGGAAAGGACATGGGTGCCGCTTCACCTTGGACACATGGGACTGGAGGAGCAAGAGAGGCTTTCAGTTTCCTCCAAAGAGAGGCAATTTTTTGGTTTGAAAAATGAGAAACACAAGGAGGAGGGAACTGGAGGCTGTGTATTCTGCAATCACATAAGACCTGGAATGGACAGCAGAATTTTGCTAAACTTTTCTTTTAAAAAATGAGATATGTTCTAGTAATAAGTAGTATTAAGAGGAAATAGCTTCATGGAATAGAGTGGGGTAGACAAGATTTCCAGTAGGTTTTATTTGGGGGGGAGAACTTCATTTCCTTGCACAGCTCTTCACACACCCATCCAGACCAACAAAAACAAAATTTCACAAAATAATATCATTCATGCAAGCTAGGAGTTATATGGTTGCACAACCTAGCATTTCTGGAGGGCAGAATTGGGGTTCAATAACAATATCGCTTCGCTATAGTTACACAGTAAATATGAATAGCCCTCTAATTATCTTTTGACAACAGCCCTGACCATTCTCCTCAAAGTCTTATTTAAGTCTTTCTCTGTAAGACCGCTGGACCCATAAAAAACACACGCAGAGCAGAGGAAAACTTTTCTGACGCTGGTTAACATGCACAGCAATACAAAGGACCCTTCCATACTGCGGGCAAGACACAGCAATCCTTCCACCCTGTGTGACACCACTTTGCATGTACACACACAGATACATTCTCAGCTTTCCTGTGCCCCCCTCAGGTCCCCCTCAGCCGGCACCCTCGCCAATTCTTGCGCTGCAATCTCTCCGAAAGAGAAAACCCTAAAGTGTTAACGGTGATCGGTGAAATGGCACAGCAGATTGCTACAATAAATAATTTACTGATATTTATAAATATTCAAATCAGCAGGCTTCAGAAATTGAAAGGGGGGGGGAGAGAAGAGAAGCTGGAAAGTAAGTGTGTGTGTGTATTGGTGCAGGGGGTGGGGAGTTGACATTAATTCCCCGACTCTCCAAATTCATTTGAGGACTATTTCTCATTTCAAACAAATATTAAATCTTTTGGCATAAAAAATGGGTGGGGTGTGCATGGGTGGCAGGGGGTGGGGTGAAATAGATGGAAACAAGGAAGGAAGATGTCTCTATGGCTGGCATTCTGCACCGTCTGCCAAGCCAGCACCTTCAGGCTGGTAACCTTGGACTGACAAGCCACAGGGGACCCCGTGTCAGCTTGTGTTACCAGGGTGCCTACATTCGGCTAGAGGTATCTCCAATGGTAACATACGCTTCATCATAAAGAAGAAAAAGGCGGTGGTGGGTGTGGCGTGTCACCTTTAAAACTACTTTCTTCAAGGGTGCCTTTGTTCTCTGGTGGAGCTTGAAATTCTCCTTCCTTGTATGAACCACCCTGAGATCTTATGATGAAGGGCTGTATATAAATCTAATCTAATCTAATAAAGCAAAGCAAAGCAATATATATATATATAAAATAAAAATAAAGCAAAGGTTGCTACAGGTTGCTGGTAGGACAGGCACACCATCCCAATACAGACAGCAAATGTTATGTGATGGTCAGACCAGGGGCAACCAACGTGGATATGCTGTTGGACTCTTATCTCCTTGAAGACCCAGGCAGCAGGGCCAATAGCCAAGGGTGATGGGAGATGCAACCCAACAACATCTGGAAGGGAAGCACATTGGCTACCCTTGGCTTAGAGCAGCCTCCCCCAACTCGGTGCCTTCCAGATGTTTTGGACTACAACTATCAGCACCAGCACCGGCCAGCACTGGGTTGTAGTCCAAAACATCTGGAAGGCACCAAGTTGGAGAAGGCTGAATTAGAGTGTTGGACTGTTATTATTATTTATTAAATTTGTATACTTAGCAAATCCCTCGCTTAGCTGTGAAGATCTCTGGGTGATTTCTGGCCCGGTCATAATCTCTCAGCCTAACCTACGTGACAGGGCGATTGTCAGGATTTTTTTAAAAAATGGTGGAGGACTATATACATCTGGCATTGCACAAAGCCCAAGAACATCCTCTGGCACCCAAGAAACTCCCCCTTCATTGTGAGGTGCTGAGGATGGTTACGGTTTTCCCTCCTTGAAAGGTGTACAGAGTGGACAAAGGAAGCTGGGAGAGTGATGCTCCCTCCCACTTCTTTTAGCTCTACTTACCGTATTTTTTGCTCTGTAACACTCACTTTTTCCTTCCTAAAAAGTAAGGAGAAATGTGTGTGCGTCTTATGGAGCGAATGCAGGCTGCGCAGCTATCCCAGAAGCCAGAACAGCAAGAGGGATTGCTGCTTTCGCTGCACAGCGATCCCTCTTGCTGTTCTGGCTTCTGAGATTTAGAATTTTTTTTCCCTTGTTTTCCTCCTCCAAAAACTAGGTGCGTCTTATGATCTGGTGCGTCTTATAGAGCGAAAAATACGGTATTCACTTTATTTTGCGTGTCCGTTTATTTCCTCACATATTTGTACGCTGCTTGCCCATCTAGAGAAACATCACAAAGTCGTTTCCCCAAACCCACCAGCAAAATTAAACACAATATAAATGATAAAATGCAGACAACTGCAGAAGCAAAAACAAGAAAATACAGCGAGACATCCTACAATATCAAATCATGATTAATCCTACAAGATAGGACAGCATCAAAAATTTAAGGATCACAGCAGCTAACAGATCAATCTGGGCAAACAAAAATATATTTAGGTGATGATGGAAGCTTTTCAAGGGTATAGCTGCAAGTGAAGAGAGTTCCATATCTGGGGTGCTGCCACTAAGAAGGCCCTATTCTGTCCCCACATGCCAAGCACAAAAAGCAGTGCCTTGTTTGCTAATTTTAAGGCCCAGGCTTTTCAAGGCTCATATCACCACCTGAGCTGCCTATATGAGCCTTGAAAAGCATGGAGCGCTGGAAGACAAAACAGGAGGAACAATAAACTAGCAACTGAGGCCTTGAAACCATCCCTTTTAATTCTTGTCTGCCCCCACATCGAAAGGGGTGAAATGTAGAGTACACTGTAATATGATTTATGGCCTGTTTTTGATGCTTATATTTTAGTGAAGCTGGGTAGGGTTTGCCCTTCCTTAGTGTTGAATGGCACACCTGTAGTCATTTCTATTCTATTAATCGGGATTTAAAATGTGTAGAGAATAGTTTTGGCATTTTTTAATATCCTGTAAGTCACTTTGGAACTTTCCCTCCCCCCCGTAAAAATCATCATCAACAACATCAGCATCATCTCTTGAGAGGCTTGTTCCTCCATCCTCCTCCAAACATTTTTGCAATCACTGCCATTGCATGAAGCTGAACTGAGGACGGCTCCTCAATGGCTTAATAAAGGTATTTCTGAGCCGTACTCTCGTTGACGGGATGGCCTGTGGCCCTACTCCGAGGGTAGATTGCCCCGGAACCCTTCTCTCCTGCACTCATTAACCAGGGCCCCAAAGCACCCCATTGGTAAATGCCTGGCTCCGGCATGGGGTGAGCTTCCCCCAGGATGAATAATGCTTTTTCTAATGCACGGGTAGCCTGTCAGCTTCCTTACTCCCAATGTTTTATGAGCTTAACTGAACGGCTCTGAACTCCCTGGTAAGAAATAAAGTTATCCCTCAGCGTCCCCTTCTAAACATTTCACTCAGTGCAAACGGTGTTTAAGAAAAATGAGGACATATTTCTTCTTAAGGATGCAGTATCCCCCTTCAGAGGCCTAATTTATGCCATATATCAACTGGCCAAGGGAGAAAGAGGCAGGCCGGCCGCATTGGGAGCGCAGCCGGCCCAAATGGAGATTCTGTGCTGCTTGCTTTAACCACTGCTGTCCTCCTCACCTCGCAGGCTTGGAACACCAACCAGACGGCACGCACACAAAAATCGGACGGGCGCTGCACAAACTCTCGGCACTGAGCACCTTTGCCACATGGCGCATTGGCTCTGGAGTCCACAGGATTACAGCAAGGTATTCTGGGAGGCTTAGTTGGAACTGGCTGCCAGGTCCTAAGGGGTTCACAACCTGAAATGCCGAGAGCAAGGCCTCTTAGGGTAGGGCCTGCAAAGATAAGTACCAAACACACAGATTCCTAGGGTCTGTAAAGGCCCAGGACAAGGCAGAAGGTCAGGAGACATCCAATACCTGCCCAGTTTTGCTCTCTGTGTTAACAGATGCAATGTGGCTTGTGGAACAGGCCTCAGAGAGTTATTGTATGGTGACTACCCATGGCTGGCAAATTGGGACTTCATGAACTGGCAGGACTATGGGAAGGAGGAAGAGGATCCTGGCAAGGAGTATAGCTGGGACTGAGACACACCAGGGCAACCTGGGGATGGGGAAGGAGAGGTTGGTGTAGAAAGTACTCACAGGGTGGCGGAGCATGATGGATGGGAGTCAGTGCACAGGAACCAGAGCAACAGGACCCATCACCAGAGCCAGATGGGCCCCTGTCTCAACAAACACAGCAGATTCTGAGGCATAGGGAACAGCAGGCAGGGTGCTCTAGGAGGCTGAGGCAGGAAAAGCCGACAAGCCCAGCTCACTAGCAGGTGGGGCTCGCTAGCTCTAGGAGGAGGTGTGTGATTCCTCAGCTGGAGTAGGCTTGGAGCAGGTGAGGGTCCCATGCCTCATCAATCCCAGATGCGGCAATCCAAATGCAAAGGGCAGCAGAGCTGAGGTGCTGTATCTGCTCAACTGCCCATGTTGATTGCTCTAGGATCTCTGAGGGATCGTGCTTTGGTTTGGACACGCAGATTGACCCTGGAGTGGGAACTTGACACACTGACTTGTCGCCAGGTCGACCAGGGGTTCAGAACAGGTGCTGGTCTTGCTGGGGCCAGGATGGTACAAATCTAGATTGCAATGGGCTCTTGAACATAGAACAAAATTGGCCTATGTTGTGCTGGTCACATATACAGTTGACTTATGTTACCGGGAAGCCATGATTTAATGCCCCCCGCTATAAGCACCTGCGTGACTGACTTGCAGCCCATGCAGAAGTCTAAAGGGCAGCTTATATCTGGCCCTCGGCACACCACTAATTTCCAGATCCCGAGTTCGAGGCCACAACGGGCATGCCACAAACGTACCCTGGCAATGAAGAGACAGGGAGGAGAGACAGCCATGATAACAGCTAGGTGAGTAGAACTGGTGCCAAGGCTAGCATGACTGCATATCTGTCAAGAGCCCACATGCCATCCAGGGATCTACTTCCAAGACCCCTCCGGCCTTGTTGCAGTGAGGAGGCAGACTCAGTGAGGGAAGGGACAACACAGAGGGCGCCCTGCCGAAAGGCCTTCCAAAGTCCAGGGATGAAAATTGTTGTGCTCATACTCAGGGCGATCCAGAATCTTGAATTTCTACATGAGGAGTTTCTATAGGGCGCAGAGAGCTTTCCTAAGTCAGTACATTTGAAGCCCAACACTATAGCTAAGACATAATATAGGGGGGGACAACAACACTCCCCCCTTTTTTAAAAATAGCCTCAGTGCTCCAGCCATTATCTGAACACTTCTATCCTGAACCTTCTGTTACAAACAAAAAACCCCATGTACTTTCCCAGGGCAATATTTTGATATTGGTATATGCAGTGCTTTTTTATGGGGGTACGCATAACCCTAAACATTTTGTGAATCTTTGTACTTTTGTCCATTTACTGTATTTATTTCTCCTGATTTGAACTATAAAATGGTAAAAATGAAGTATCCCTAGAAAAAAAAGCACTGGGTATATGTGAGGATATGCAGAGTTGGCTTCCAGGCCCAATTGTGATATACACAAAATCTAGGTTGAGAGGGAGGCCTGAGAGAAGCCTGTGAGTTGCCTGGCAACCACATGGGCCTCTATTGGGAAGCTGGCCTCAGTGTTCGAGATCCAAGCCCTGGAGCTGCTGGTCCATGTTGCCCCCTTTAAGTCATTTAAATATCTCTCTCCCAAATTTTCCTTTTGCCTCAGCCACAAGACAGAAAGCAGGGCCTAGGTGTTATTGTGAAGCATTATTACAAATGTTCTTGGTTCATTTGCCCCTTTCAAAGCAATATATAGAACACCCATTCCGTTGAGGTAGCCAAGTCCCACATCTAACAAAACCATTTCTCTTGAGGTGGAGAGATCATCTACTTCCTCCAGCATAACTTTTGCCATTGCAGGGAAATGCAGACACCCCAGATCTTCTTGATCCACAATGGCTTTTATGGTGCATGTCTACTCAGAAGCAAGTGCCAATGTGTTCTAGGCTTACTCTCTCTTGGTCTCTCTCCTAATAAGACTTACAAACGTTCTTGCCATACCTGCCATTGCATCTCTATCTCCAGCCCCGGTTAAATCAATAACATTCTCTATCACCTTTCCCTTGTGCTTTTATTCATAGGAAACACTTTCCCCCAATGTAGGAATACTGGCTTGCCATTTGCAAAAGGGGTTCTGTTCCTGCTTCGTGTCTTAACTGGACTTTCCCTTTACTTTTTTAAAAAAAGAAAAACAACAACTGAAAAATATAAAATTAAAACGTCACTCCCAAATCTGCATCTTCCATCCTCTAGCTTATTTTAATTTTGTTTATATTTTTATACGCATTAAAAGGTTTACTATCCAAAACGAGTCTAAGTGGTCTCACTTGTCGGCTAAGTAACTCCATAAATCAACCAGAAGTGTTAACATCTACACCACAGCCCGAGCCATCAATCTTGCCCCATTTTACAAGCGAAAAACAAGGGTTGCTGTGGGGTGGGTGGGGAGAGAGAGAGAGAGAAAGGAGGGGTGGGGGTAGTGGGAGCACTAAAGGAAGCGTAGCTGCTGGCCAGCAAAAGACCAGGAGGGTTCGTCTTGCGGAAAGTTATCCGGGAAGCCAGGCACATTGCCAAAGGAACGGGATCCAAAACATCAGACTCTTCAAACTCTTCCGTCCCAAAGGCAAAGGCTCCGAAGGAAACAATGCAGATAATAAAAGGGAGGTTTAGCGTTAAGGGCAATATAGTCTTGGGTGCTGCTACATGGAACTGTTTCCGGACAACTTACCCTGGGATCTGTTCTAGGGAAGGAGTATTGATGAGCTGTGCTAGGAGAAATGGGCAACTTGTTACCTACGGCTAACTCCCAGGAGTCTCACCTCCAAAGAACGGGAAGCCATAGTTCCTGCCCATGGAGAATGGGAATTAGACAAATTCATTGAGGATAAAGCCACCAGTGGCTAGTAGCCCCGATGGATATGCCCTCCTGTTGTATGGGACAGTGTACTTCTTAATACCTTGAAACTGCAGGAGGGAAGAGTTTCTGTTGGGCTCAGGTCCTGCTTGTGGGTTTCCCAGAAGCATCTGGTTGGCCACTGTGAGAACAGAATGCTGGGCTAGATGGACCACAGGCCAGATCTAGCAGGTTCTCCTTTTGTTCTTATGATGGAAGCCACAGAAGGCCAGAAGCTGATGACCTTCTCAAGGAGGTTCTCTCACATCATGTCAAAGCTCTCTTTAATCGTACAAGCATAAGGATAGCAATGCTTAGCATTTATACAGCACTCAAAACTTCACCAGTCGATACCATAACCCCTATAAGGGAGGGGAGTACCATTATGTCCATAATCTAGGAGGGAAGGGCTGAGAGAGTGAGTGGTATACACCAAAGGCCACTTAGAAATGAGATTTGAATTGAGGGGTTCCTTGCCTCTGGCCTCCTATGCTGTACCCTGCACTACACCACACAGGAACACAGTCAAAGCCAAGAGTACATGCATATGCAAATAGCAAGGCCACATGGGAGAAGGAAGTATTGTACTGAAATACACCCTGGTACATATCACCCATTTCAGACAGAGCGGCATAGGAATGTTTGCATGCATGCACATGAAGTCACACTTGTGTACAGCAACACACACCACAGACACACACACAGCGAAACCCCTCTTTCCATGTAATGAGCCAAAGCTTTGGAGAAACACAATAGTAATATCCTAGGTAAAAGGTAAAGGGACCCCTGATCATTAGGTCCAGTCATGACCAACTCTGGGGTTGCAGCGCTCATCTCACTTTATTGGCCGAGGGAGCCGGTGTATAGCTTCTGGGTCATGTGGCCAGCATGACTAAGTCGCTTCTGGCGAACCAGAGCAGCACACAGAAACACTGTTTACCTTCCCGCCGGAGCGGTACCCATTTATCTACTTGCACTTTGATGTGCTTTCAAACTGCTAGGTTGGCAGGAGCAGGGACCGAGCAACGGAAGCTCACCCCGTCGCGGGGATTCGAACCGCCGACCTTCTGATTGGCAAGTCCTAGGCTCTGTGGTTTAACCCACAGTGCCACCCGCGTCCCAATATCCTAAGTACATCAACATTTAACACTGATCTACCCACACGTACAAAATATGTATCTGTGGAGGGTCAGCGTTAAAATATGTATGTGCGCACACACAGAAGCAAATCATTTTGCCCCACTCCCAAAGAGCATGCAAAACATCAAAGGCACACTAGCGTTGCACACCCATGTTTATGGGAATACTCATGGGAGAGATACGTGTCCAGCAGAAATCTCAAATGTGGCTCTACAGTGGCTGAGCAGAATAGTGCTCAGCTGGACCCCACAGACCAGCTGGCATCAACCTGGCACGACCCAGATGGTTCGGACCACAGCTCTCATTGGCCCCAGCCAGTCCTGACTGGAGTTGATGGGAGCTGTAGCCCAAATCGTGTGGAGGGCACCAGCTTGGGGAAGACTGCTGTAGAGAGGCGCTCATCCCCAAGCGCCAACATCTCCCCCTTCCCCCACAGCCAGCCCTAGATAGGTTGGAGAGCCCCCCAAGCGCCTCTTTGGTGCGGCCATCCCATCCATGCGCGTTTGTGCAGGGCAAGGCGATCTCTCTCTCTCATTCTCTCTCTCTCTCTCCCCTCTCATCTTTTCATGCACTCTATTTCTCTTCCCCTTTCTGAAAACAAGTGAGCTGTAAATACTGTTTAACCTTCTCCCCCCCTGCCCCCTCCCCTCCGCACTATAAAAACACAAATATGCCATAACTCAGCGGGCCCAGCCGCCGCGCCTCCAACATGCCCTGCTCCAGGCCTCTCAGGAAGGTCATAACAAACGACTTTCCGATTCAGTGCTCCTGAAATAATTTTGTGTATTAAAACCTGAATCTGCACTTTCTGGACCGAAAGCCTCTCTTAATTATGGCAGGCGTCCTTGGGGTGGACAGTGATCCTTCACTACAGCACCGTTAGCCAACCGGAGAGGCGGGAAGCGCGGTGCCCCCCACCCGGGGGGCTTAGCACTCCACCATTGCCCATCGCTGCCTCCTCCCTCCCTGCTTGCTCCCCCCCCCACCGCCCCCACCTGCCCCCACCCTCTCCCTCCCCACCCCCACCCCCGCCTTCCCTTTGCCCAATCTGTTTTCAAAGTGTGTCTGTCCTTTATTAAATTGTTTTCTTTTCCACATTATCAGTTGCCATGGAGACCTCATCTCTCGGATTATTTGAATTTCATTATATCTATTGATTTGGGAGCATTTCATCTTTTTTATTGTTTTTCTGTCAATTTTCAAAACGAATAACCATCTAATTTGCGTCAGCGCTGATTATGTTTGTCCCTCAATAGAGGTCGGCAGCTGCGTCGAGGAAACAAATCAATGGGAAACCATCATAAACCTCCCCAGTACGATCTCCAGGATGTGTGGGTGACATTCCACACTGGCAAAAGACACTCATCACATCGAAACTTCTTTCTTTTACCTCCCCCACCTCTCTCTTTTTTTCTTTCCTTAAAAAAAGAGGAAAAAAATCCAATCCTAACTTCGGGCTTGGAAAAAGCTTAAAAAGAAAAGCTCAAAACCAAACCCCTGATATAAACCATTTTGGATAAAGGTGTTGGAAGGGGGTGGGGAGAGAGAACCCTAAAAGGAGAAAAACAACATCAGCAACCCAAGAAGGCTATATTTCTTTAATAACACACACACACACACATATATATTTTTTAAACCACATGAAGAGAAATTAAGAGAAAGAGAGGGGGAAAGTGAAGTGCAATTTGCAAATTGCTTACTATGTTTTTTTTAAATAATTTATGCAATTTTAAGCATTTACGTATAAATTTTTTAATAAGCCACCCCGGAGCAAAATGGCCATTAACATCCTAACGTCCTTCTGCCCGATGGACTTGTGTGCAGGATCAATTTCCGAGAGTACTTCCCCTTTTCTTTATGACATGATAAAACCTTTTTAAAGCAACTTACACAAATAGGGAATTTTTTTTCCTCCCCCCTCCCCTTTTATAACAGCCTCCACTGATTCACTGGGGAGAGAATGTGCATGTATGCAAGTGTGTGTGTGTGTGTGTGAGAGAGAGAGAGAGAGAGAGAGAGAGAGAGAGAGAGAGAGAGCTGCGCTGGGGAGGGCAGTTGGCAGTAAGACAGACCCAACCCTAACTGGAACGGACCTGGCTGTCCTTCTAACAAGGGCATAAACTTTCATTAGCGATGCACACAGTCAAAGGCAATTTAGGGAAACGCGCAGTACGGAAAAATAAAACCTCAGCATTTTATATATATATTTATATATATATTTATACACACACACGGAGTGGCTCTTCGCCTTCGTCCAGGGGGGCTCTATCCTTGAGCAAAACTCTCTGGCCAAAGTGACCCACACTGGCCGTGGGGAGGGCAGCAAAACTGCAAGGGGGCAGGAAGTAAGTGTGTGTGTGTGTGTGTGTGTGTGTGTGTGATTGTGGGGAAGAGAGTGCACAGGAGTAGGCAAGGATGAAGTCAGACCCAGAGAAGCAACTGGACTGAGAAAACAGTCCATGGAAATATTGGGTGTTTTTAACATCTAACATTTTGACGTCCCTCCAAAAACAGGCACCTAGATACTGGACATCGTTACAAAGCCTCGTCCATATTGTCACACTGAATAGACAGCTTCCTCTTAATCAGCCGCCCTCTTGCTGCACAGAATATTCTATCGGCACACAAGGTCCATAGATCCTCAGACCACTGCAATCTTGCCAGTTTGTGCATTTTTAGCCGTGTGCATTTAGAGTGCTTGAAAACTTTGCAACTAGACCACCACAGCCAACTCACAGCGACTACATTTCTGCCTGCAAACTGCTTCCTTCCACCAAGCTGGGAATCCAGAGAATGGAACGGAGGGAGGCAGGATTCTGGATAAAAGGCAGGTCAACGGTTCTAGACACTGGTGTGCTAAGGCACAGGCTGTCACCTCTTTAGCCAGCTTCGCCATCCCACTTCAAGTCCACAGATTTCCTTATTAACGGGAATACCGTGTTGCATTTGAGCATTATGTAGAGAATATGGCAGAGTTTATCCTCTGCTTTCTAGAGGGTTAGTAGGCCAGCCTCCACCCCAACCCAGTTGATGTTGGACTCCCATCAGCCCCTGCAAGCAAGGCCAAGAGTCAGGGGAAATGTTTTAGCATCTTAATTTACCAGGGATCTCCAATGCACAGGGAGCAGGGCCAGGTGTAATGTGCCTGGCCCTGCTGCCCTTTCTCATGTGTTTACTAATTTACTAGCTCTTTACTAACTTTTTATAACTAATTCTTGAAGAGGGCTGCAGGAGAAACGGGTGATGTGCAGCCATGCTCTCTAGACCAGCTAACAGTTTTTGGCAAAGGTGTCAGAAGTTACATCAGTGCGAGAGAAGGAAACATTACTGCTCTGTAGGATGTGCAAGGTCCCCAGGGACTTGGGATGGTGCTGATTTTTGCCTGCTGAACTGGAGGGCAAGCAGAAGCACAGACTGGACTTTGTGCTGCAGCCCAAACCACAGTACGAAGGCAAACTTCATGAGTCGGAAGAAACGTACCCTGCGGGCCAGATCTGACCCTCGTGGTGTGCAAATGCAAAGGATGTATGTCTGTCACCTATAGACTGCCCAATTTTTTAAAATCTCCTGAATCCCACCAAGCATGATATTGCCCTGATTTTGGCCAGTTTAACTCAGCTACTCAAAGGAGGTCAGCCAAAGTTGAACATTTCCAAATCATATATATCCATTGACTTTACTGCCTATCTATAGCCGGGGGATAAAAATAGCCGGCTCAACGTGGAGGTGACTTCAGTGCTGTAGGGTTGCCAAGAGCTTCGTGGGCAACTTTGGCAGCTCTGAAACACCACTAACACCAAAACAAGATCCGCCCAGTAAATAATTCTGCATTTGGGTGGGTCACTATTGTTTTTTAGAGGGTTCTGCAAGTATGACCACTTCCTCCCTTTGTGCCGGTATATGTCATAGAAATACCAAAAGGTCAACGTTACGTCCCACCACCTGATTAAATGTTCTAGGAAGCATCTTGAAGGGTAGGTAGGATGAAAGAAACATGGTAGTCCTTAATTCAGCTAAACTGCAAGACATGCTAGCCCACCCCCCTGACTGCTGGTTCTGGGGCCCAGACACTTGGCCTTGTGGGCTGGTGTTTCATGGTAGCTTTTAGGGGGCTCAGCTGCAGGCAATGTGTATCCTGATTTTTAAAAGCAAGCAAGCATGTATGCATGCATCCAGAATGTCATTCCCCCACAGGGCAACCCCCCCATGCTGGCAGAAACAGGTACTACTGCAAGTATTTGGCAACTCACAAGGAGACAGAAGTGGATATGACTGCAAGACGCGTGGTGAATTCAAGGCAGAGTGGCATGATGTAGCTTAAACCCCAGGCACAAAAGACAGTCAAGGGTTCAGGGGCTCTTTTAACACAGCACAATGCAAAGTGAGTATCATCCCCACCCTTTCTGGTTTAGCATAGGAAAGCAGGCAGCTGGTTTAGCCCCAATCAGGCCATTGGTTCATCTAGTTCAGTATTGTCTACACTGGCTGGCACCAGCTTTCCAGGGTTTCAGACAGGGGACACAGCCAGCCTTTCCTGGAGATGCCAGGCACTGACCCTGGGACCTTCTGCATGCATGTCCTGATGGCCACCAGACTTGTTCAAAAGAGAATGAAACAAATTCATGGATGGGAAGGCTATTGATAGCTAATAGCCATGATGGGTGTGTTCTCCATCCACTGTCCGAGGCTGTATGCCTCTGAATACCAGCTGCTTGGAATTGCAAGTGGAGAGAGTGATGTTGGGATCAGTTTCTGCTTGCAGGATTCCCATGGGGGAAACTGGTTGGCCACTGGGAGATTCCAACAGGCTCTTATGTTCTTCTGATGCAGATACCCTGTTACTTGCATTAAGGGATGTTCAAAGCGCTCCAGCTAGTTGGGGCAGATCATTCATCTGCCTGCCAATGGCACATTTGAAGAAAACAAGCTGTGAAAAATGCCAGCAAGAGGGCAAGAGAGAAAGAGAGGAGTGATTCTCCCATCAAGCTCACTTCCTCCTTTCATTTGCCTTTCTTTTCATTTTTTTTTTTTTTACTTTTAACTGTCATTAAAATAACAAGTTTCTGTTCCAGTCTAAACATTCCCACATTGTATAAAGGGTTATGTTACACCAGAGTCACCGTTGGGCCCAGTGTTTGCACAGAAACCTCGCCGCAGGTCCCCCCCTTCCTGACAAAGTGACTTATTAAAGTTTAAACAGTAATTAACAGAACAATAAAAATAAAGGGATGTTTGGGGAGTCGTAGAGCACGCTGGGTTTTTTGGCAATCCCAGCAAAAAAAAAAATATGTGTGTGTGTGTTGTTGTTGTTTTATTTTGTTGTTGTTCCCAATACCCTGAGCTGGCAGGAAAAAAATGGCTATGAAACCAGAGGGGATGATCGGTAGAAGGGAGCTGGCGGTGGGGGGGGGAGCGCAAAGGGAGTGCTGATGGAGAAAGGAAGCCCAAGTATTCAGTCAGTTGCCAGGGCAAAATGCAAAGGAGCTTGGGGTGGGGACGAACCTCTGGCATGGAGGCTGTGTTTGTGTCTGTTTGTGTGATACTGGAATAGATCTGCATCTTTTGTGGGAGGCAGAATGAACCCTGGAGAAACCTTGGCAGATGTGGGCCTGAGCCAGAACGGGCCTTAAGGTCCCTCAATAACAGCAGCCAAGTCCCATACATGAGTCATCTGCATCAGTTAAGGTGGGGGTTGTACCACTGGTCAGTTGGTTTGAGTGTGGTGCTGATAACGTCAAGGTTACAGGTTCAATCCCCATAAGGGACAGTCGCATATTCCTGCATTGCAGGGGGTAGGACTAGATCAGTGTTTCCCAGTGTTTTTGGACTACAACTCCCACCATCCCTAGCTAGCAGGACTAGTGGTCAGGGATGATGGGCACTGTAGTCCAAAAACAGCTGGAGACCCAAGTTTGGGAAACACTGGACTAGGTGATCCTCAGGGTCCCTTCCAACTCTATGATTCTATGAAATGTCACTTAGGGCACAGTCAAACACTGATGAGGCAGTTGACTTAATGTGGATTCATCCATTACTGGAGACCAAGAGGCGTTTTTCCATAGCAGCGGTTCTCAAACTAGTTGCAGGAAACTCAACTAGATCATACATGACAAATGGCCATCCAACCTCTGCTTAAAACCCTAAATGAAGGAGACTCCACCACCTCTCATGGGAACCTGTTCCACTGCGTATTGCAAGTGTCTCATCCCTGACCATTGACTGTACTGATGTGATAGTCATGTACATTCATTTCAAGGGGTCTAAGCGTAACACTAGCTTTGCTGGGAAACAGCTCTGAAATCATGCAACTGTACAGTCAGGAAGAAAAGCAAGGCTGGTAAAACACTGAGATCTTAGTCGCCCCCCTGAAATCTTTTTAAACATACACAGGCAGGAAGCTTTCGACTGTCTCCTGGGAGTGCTTGCACACCTTGGGGTAGGGTTGGGGGCAAAGCATGGATTGGGACCTTCAACTCTTCGCAGAAGGAAGCAAGACAATTATCTAGGCCTTGTTTCCTGGCTTCCATTTTGTAAATAGGTCATCAGCGACAATGGCAAGTGGGGGTGAGGGAGGGAAGAAAAAACAATAATTAAGCCTCGGAAAGTCTTGCTGCTCATTTGTAAATCCTGAGTCGAAAAGGCAGAGGCGGCAGGGGGATGGGAACATTGTTGTTGAGTAGACCCAAAAGATCTCTGCCAGCATTTGCCCCAAGGCTGCATTCCCACAAACAAGGGCAGGCTTGGGGTGTACAGTATATATATTTCTGTGGCAGCAATTTAGCCAGACACCTAAAACCTTGAAATCCCGGGACTACGAAAAGAGTTTATGGAAAGCTGTGAAATATCCCAGCCCCCTTCTGCCTGCTTTCTAGAGGGAGAAGACCTTCCTCAAGGGGTGGAGAGGATCCTATGACTCAGCTGCAATTCTAGGGAATAAAACAGGAGTAGAGGACTTCCTCCAGCCAGAGGGCCACATTCCCCCTGTGAACATGCTTCTGGGGGCCACAAGCCCATTCTGGATGGAGCTAGAGGGAAAAATGGGCAGAGCCTCTGTGTAGTGGGCTATGTTCCAGCTTTGTAAAAAGTCAGAGGTTTTCTAAACATACACTTTTTCGCCCAGGCAAGCCAGAGGTATTGTCACAGCTCAATGGCGCAATCCAGGCAGGCACAAATTGTGCAAAGCTTTGGCCTGGGGAGAAGGGATGCATCCCAAGGGAAGAGTCCTGCACATAGGGAGGCCTGGGGGATTGCAGTTGGTCCCTGGAACAAACCATCTAGCTCAGTACTGTTTACACTGGCTGGCAGCAGTTCTCTGGGGTTTCAGGTAGGGAGTCTCTCCCAGCCCTACCTGGAGATGCTGCCAGGGATTGAACCTGGGACCTTCTGCATGTGAAGGAGATGCTCTCTCACTGTTTCTCTGCCAGTGTGGCTGGAGGAAATTCTCACTTGCCACAGGCAACCAAGAGAGTGGCTATTTGCAAGCCTAGAGTGAAACCTATTCACTTTTACTAAGGTGGGGAAAGTGACTTGACAGAGCCACAGAAGAGTATTAAAAAAAGCTACTTCCCAGGCAATTACCAATGGAGATTTATTTTAAAAAAAATCATCTGTTTTTTTAAAAAAACATCATCAATTGCTTGATGCAAGGAAGAGGGGAGGGGGGCACTGATCAGGAGGTGGGTGGGTGGAATCTGCTGTTATGAGTCTGAATTCACCTCAAAGGTCCTCAAAGGTGCTGATTTAATAAGCTGTGTAACGAGCCCAACGTTAGCTGAAGGCAGCCCTAGAAACTACGGGGAGATGGCATTTTGGGGGGGTGCGTGTTCGGAATTAATGAAGCTGGGAGAAGATGGTGGGTTTCTCTGACGCTCTTACAGGAGAGAGATTGGGGTGTGCTTTGTCCAGGATGTGCTTAATAAAAGGATACATTTAAAGGATAGCTAAAGATGAGATGGAATGGGGAGGATGGATAGCAAAGGTTCCTATTGCTTTTGACAACTAGGGCCTGTGGGGTATTCCAAACTCCCCATCATCAGCCAAGATTACCAGGGTGTGGAGGGTGCAGGACTAAGACTGCCATCGTGTTGGAAACCAGCAGATAAAATAAAAATTCTGCATCCAGGCAATCAAACACATCCTGTGCATGAAGAAAGTCCTATGTTCAATCCCTAAACATCTCCAGCTGAGAAGCCAGTTTGCAGATGATGGGGGAAAGACCCTTCTTTGTTTGACAACCTGCAGCAATGCTGCCCGTCAGAGTAAGCAATGTTAAGCTAGATGGACAAATAGTATCCTGTGCTCCTAGCATGCTGGGTCAAGAAAAGTGGGCCAGCACACATCATGCCAACTTGCCTATATTTTATTACTTTTGCATAATGTGTCCTGCCTGTGCCAGTCATGGGGGGTGACAGCCCTAAAAAGAACACAACATCTTGGCAACCTCTTAAAGGATGGCTTCTTCGACAAACTGTGGCATTGCAGCTGCCTGGATAAAGCGCAAGGCTTTAAAGAGCAAGACATTCTCCAAAGGATCCTGAGAACTGTACTCTGAAATGGGTGCTTGGAATCGTTGCTGTGCCAGAGCTGAACCACAGCTCCCAGGATTCTTTGGGGGAAGCAATGTGCTTTCAAAGCATAGTATGTACAGAGCCTTAGGCCTGGACAGTGGCATTCTGGATCCTGGCTCGCTCCTCAATGTCATATAAACAAAGCTGCCAAATAGGAATACAAGTAGAGGAGCAGGTTCTGGGAGACGGCAAATTACACCCCAATCTTTTCTCTCGCACTCATGCAAATGCTGCTTACCATTGAAAAGGGGATGCAAAAAACGCGAGCCCCATTTTCAATTTATTCTTGCACAGGCAGGTGCTACGGCACCCGCCGCAGCTCCCCTTGCAATCTCCTTCCAGCAGCCTGTGTTATTTCTTAGGCTTTTGCTCCTAGCAGCATCGGTGGGAAATAAGAAGAGAATTGCTGGCTTGTTCAGACCTGCCCTGGGGTTGACTGCACGTAACGCAAGACCTTGGATCAACAGCCAGCTTGGGCAACCTTTGCCCAGAGCAACTCCCAGTGTTGCAGCCCCCCTGGCAGCCGTTTCTCCTTTCAGGATCTGTCCTCTTCCCCCATGGCCTTTTCTGAAGCTCAGTTGCTTGGTGAGAAATGAGGCTGCAGAGAGGAAAGCAGCAATGGTGAGCTGGAAGCAGCCACCCACAGCCAGGAAATGGCCACCTTCTGTGACTTCTGGGTCCATGGGTGCAAAGTCACATACCTGTCCTCTCCTCCAGCCTTCCTGAAGCAGTTCGGCTCTGGAGAAAGCCAAGGAGAAGAGAAGGGACCCTGAAAGGGCTTGCTTCCGTGCCCACAAGCGCACTTCTAAAATCACAGGCTTGCTGGTTAAACACAGGGCTTTGCCAGCTGAAAAAGTGGCCTCTGTGGATTAATCAGCCAGAGCTTGACGGGATAAATATATCAATCAATGCTGCAGCCCTGCTTAATAGTGTCCTGTTCCCATTTTCCCTTTAGTTGACAGGCCTGAGATTTGAACAGGGGTTGACCCGTCTAGGCCAGCACTGGACACACTTTGAAACGTCAGCAAAAGAGCCTCCTTAAAATTGCCATTCCCAGCTGGGCAAGACATGGCTGATTTGCACTCCCAGGGGCACGAGGACTCACGAGAGGGATACGGAGGATGCCTAGGAGGTGAGATCAGGTCAGGATGAAAACAGCTGGGTTTATAGTTCAGGTTGGTAAGCACAAGTGAGCTGAGTGATGCCAGCTCACCTGCTTGCTTCTTGCGCATAAGGCAATAAAACAGTTTTTTCTTTGATTTCGTACGTACACACACATCCAAAACCACCATAGGCCGTCATGCCAATGACTCAAATTAGCATCTTGACGCTAATTATCAGGCTGCAATTTTGTAATAAAAGTACAGGAGTGGGTCTTTTAATTTTTATAAGTATTCTGAAAGAGACTTGGCTACTCGAACCAATCTTGCCTTGGTTGCAACAGTTCCTGTGCTGCCCTGGATTAAGCAGAATTGGAAAATAAAAATTGAGGATTGGCCCGGGGAGCGGAGGAAGAAGAGGAAGAGAAGAATCCCTTCTTGACCTCAGTAGGTCACATCATTAGAGGTGCTTTGCTTTCGCAACTCTTCCAGAACCCGGGCAAAGCTTGAGAAACAAAAAAGGAACTAATTTGTAAGTATTTTTAAAACTGAGGTATTTGTGACAGTGGATTTAGCGGTTGCCAGCCATCTGGAATACAGAATTACAGCCACCTCTCTTAATCCTATATTCCTTAAACCCTAAAGCTGGTTATAGCAGAGGGATGAGGAGGCAGGAGGGGTGGGGAGAGGAAGAGGAAAAGCAGAGGGGTGAAGGGCGGAGGGCAAAAGAGGAGGCAGGACTCTCCGAAAATTGGCAAACTTTCTTAAATGTTTCTTGACCCTCACTGGAGGTAGCAAGGAGCCTCTCAGCTTAAAATGGTACAAGAAAAGAGAGGTGCTCTCTACAATGCACAAGAGAACACGATCACGAGTGTCTGAATTTAATGTGCACACAGTCTCTCTCTCTCTCTCTCTCTCTCTCTCTCTCTCTCTCTCTCTCTCACACACACACACACACACACACACACACACACGCACACACGCATCCTGGCCTGCACAAGGCTGTCAGGTAAATTAGATCTGAAAGCTGACAATTTCTGACCATATTTCCTTGATTATTTCAAACAAATGCGCACCAGCCGCTGTAAGGAGATTACAGTGACATAAACGTCCCGAGCGGGAGGGAGGGAGGGCAGAGAATTCAGGTCACCCCCATCCGTCCCCCATTTGACAGCCGCTATATCGCTATCCAATCCAATAAAAAAATCCCCCCTTTTGCTTTAATTAATTTTACAGCTAGCTTGCTTAATTACTTTCAATCAAAATCCTCCTGCCATCGCAAAATTAGAGATGGTTGAGCTCCATTAGCCTAAATTCTCCATCTCCATATAGAAAAAGAGGCTCCTTCCACGGCAGACCAAGCCAGGGTCTCCTGCCTCGCTGGGCTGCCAGCAGGCGGATGGGGAGTCTGTCTTCTGGCGAGTCGGCTAAGGGAAGCGGGGCTGCCAGCAAAGCCCCAGAGACGGAGAACCAGATCCCTAAGCAGCAGAGGCCTCGGGGCTGCTGGCAATGGGGGTCAGAGGGCCTGCTCAGGTAGGGTCAGGGAAATCAGCAGGTGCCTGCTTCTGCTCTGCCAATCCCAGGCCTGGATTGAAAGCTCTCTGAGAGCTGGAGGCTGCCTTTTCCTGGGTGGGTGGAAAGAGAGCCTTGGGAAAATGTGTTATCTGTGTGAGGCCAAGACGGCACAGTGGGTAAGGAAGATGCTGGCACAAATCTTGCCCCTGCCACAAACTCTCCAGATGGTCTTGGGGAAATGACTGTCTCTCAGCCTCAGGCTGCATCCAGACCATTGCCTAAAGGCAGGACTTAGGAGCTGTCCTCAGTGTTGCGCTTTTGTAACACATGCACCACACTAGCAGACCTCCACCCACTTCGGGCTGCTGTCCTGCTCCTTGTGTGTGTTTGCCTCTCCCACTGTACTCTCAAATAAAACATCAGTTGATAAAAATGCCTTATGTAAAACCTTTCCTGTATGGACTGCCACTGAGGTGGCGATCCAAAGACCCCTACCACTAGGGCATGTTGATTTTTTCAGCTTTCAAAATTTAGTTGCTACATGACTTGTGAATTCAAAAGGTATTTTGGTTAAATTAATATGATTTCTATGCTTGGGAAGTAAAATGTGTGTGCAATGGCAAAGAAATCATTAAAAATGATTGCCAAGTATTTGCAGTTATATTATTTATTATTAACACTATGTAGCATGACATGACATTTTCAGAAGGTAAAATTAAAATTCTTTGGTTTTCCGAAAGCAGCTTATGCAAATGTAGACTTTGCTGAAGAAATTTGCAAAAATGAAGGTTCGCTCCCTAAAATGGCACGTCCTACCCTACCAGAGGGACGCGGGTGGCGCTGTGGGTAAAAGCCTCAGCACCTAGGGCTTGCCGATCGAAAGGTTGGCGGTTCGAATCCCCGTGGCGGGGTGCGCTCCCGTTGTTCGGTCCCAGCGCCTGCCAACCTAGCAGTTTGAAAGCACTCCCGGGTGCAAGTAGATAAATAGGGACCGCTTACTAGCGGGAAGGTAAACGGCGTTCCGTGTGCGGCTCTGGCTCGCCAGAGCAGCGATGTCACGCTGGCCACGTGACCCGGAAGTGTCTCTGGACAGCGCTGGCCCCCGGCCTCTTGAGTGAGATGGGCACACAACCCTAGAGTCTGTCAAGACTGGCCCGTACGGGCAGGGGTACCTTTACCTTTACCTTTTTACCCTACCAGAGGGGTTGCCAACCCATGAGCACATTTGCAAACTGGAGAAACTGCCATGGGCAGCACACCCACACAATCTCGCAATCAAAACACACACCACAACCATATTCTATTGTCTGCAACAGAATGCTTCTTTCATGGAGAGGCACCATCAACAAGAGGCTACTAGTACTTCATTATTATAGAGATAATAGGTTGGACACTATTCCTGCCCCAGCTGGAAAAAAGTATTATTATTGTTGTTGTTATTGTTATTATTTGTTAGCAGTAGTATTAAATCTCACTGTAAAACTATCCAGAGTGTTATGGGGATGAAGAGATGTGGAATGAACTACTGCTAGATATTGGGGCGGCGGGGGGGGGGGGGAGATACAATGCCAAAGTACCACTGGTCAGGAGTGACTTTTGCAGCAGCCAACGGCCCCCTGTGAACACGCCTACTATACATTGCAGGTACGATAATCCAGGTGTTTGGTTTGGGTATGAAGCTGCCTGCTCAATTTAACACTGAATTTCACTTGCTGCCTTGTCAACTTCACTTTCTACACTGTCCCTCTTCAGCACTTTGTCGAAGAGGTATGACCTCACCTTCCTATTTTGCCAAATTTATTTTAGTCATAGAATTGTAGGGTAGGAAAGGCACCACAAGGGTCATCTAGTTCGGCGCCCTGCAATGCAGAAATCTTTTTGCCAAGGGTGGGGCTTGAACCCGCAATCCACAACTTTGAGATTAAGAGTCTCGTGCTGTACCAACTGAGCTATCCCTCAGGCCTGTATATCCCATATATTTATAAAATGCTCTTCAGCAAGAGACGGTTTACAACAATTCAAATCCTTTCCATGGCCTCCAACTAAGTGTGTTTTTTTAAGAAGGACCCACTGGACACTAAGAATGTGGATGGACAAGAGGCATCATTAACAGGGAAAGTGCTTGCCCTGTTATTGTCTCTGGTCAAACAGATCCAGCAGGATTTTGAAGTAGAACAACAACCTACAATATCTATTTGAGCAGACATGATTGAGTATGCATATTGCAGCACCTATGTTATACCACATTTGTTTAATTTGTGGTGTGTGTGTGTGTGTTTGTGTGTGTGTGTAAGAGAGAGAGAGAGAGAGAGAGAGAAAGAGAGAGAAAGAGAGAGAGAGAAAGAGAGAGAGAACAATCACAGCTATCATCTGTCTCCAACCCTAAACTGCCCATACGTCTTCACTTGGAAAGTTAATAAGCTGTCCCTCTAACCCTGATCTTCAGAAGTGAGTGCCAATTGTTTTGTAGATGAAACATCAACTTCCACACACAAGAGGATGTATTTACAAGAGGATTAGACAAATTCATGAAGGATAAAGCTATCAATGGCTACTAGCCACAATGGCTATGTTCTACCACCACTGTTGCTGCAGGCAGGGGTTGGCATCTATCTGTCTCCAGAGTCAATGGAGTGCACTTCCAGGGGTGAAGTCAAACTGCTGGAGCAGTATGCTTCTCAATACCAGTTGCTGGAAATCACAAGAGAAGAGAGTGCTCTTGTGCTCGGGTTCTGCTTGTGAGTTTCCCACTAGGGGCATCTGGTTGGCCACTGGGAGAACAGGATGCTGAACAAGGTATGTGCAGGCTTGGGGGCATCCTTAGGTTTCAGGAAGTACAAAAGATTTAGGGGGGGGGGACTCAAATGGGTGGGGGGACTTCCCCTAACAGCTCAATGACGACTGACTAAATGGAATGAAGTATCCTGTACAGGGGCGCTTCACACTGCAATATTTTGTTTATGCCTAGCCTCGATTCCTTTTCATTTGACCAGCTACTAAGCCGCAGCAATGAAAGAATTAGCACTTTATAGAGGACCTTGCTGTGGAATTCTGTCCAAAGAAAGTCTAAAGAAAAAACATTGGAGTGAATGTAACCAACATATATGGAGATATAAGGCAATCATTGTGAGGAAGAAGATGGCTGTGTCATTAAATACAGAGCATGGGATGATTCATCGCAGAGCTACAGAGAATCAAAATACCATCCAAACTTCCCTTCCAAGCCATTCCTTCAGAGTAGGGGTGGGTGAATACACCAATTTTGGTTTATCTCAGTTTCTTGTTTTCCCACATTTCCACATTGGTTCACAAATCTCTTTCTAAAAAGCCCTCCTAAAAATTCTTCAGCATTTTAGTGCAAACTTCTCCCAACATCCACATTTCTGTATGTAATGTTGCCTAGCAGTTTTGCAAAGCAATTTCCCCATATATAATGCATCTTTGCATTTTATTTTCACCAATATATATACCTTTATATGCATACTTTACCCTAAGAATAAACTTTTCTATACACTACTTGGCATGGCAAAATTTGAAGAAGTGCAAATTTCAAAGAGAGGCTATTTCGGAAACTGTGAATTCAGTGACATTCGCCTTTCAATGCAAAGTGAATCAAACTCCTTCCCCAACTCTACTGCAGGGGCCATGTGCATGGCTGGATCATGCCCCCTGCTTGTTCATAACTCTGATTTCCCATTCTAGGTGCCCTTGTCCAAACCCACGCCTGGACTGCTGGTCAATTCCAAGACAGGTCGGAAATGCTTAGACCTGGCCTCTGCCCCCTACATGCCCCCCTGCTCCCACCCACCCCAATTTATCCACCAAATTCCTGTCTCCAGTGCCCCGAGAGGCCGAGACAATAGAACAGAAGCGGCCTTAAATCCACCAGTCTCTCCCTAAATAGCAATGGCCCTTAATCGCCCCCGACATCGGGAGCCTGTTATTCTTTCCCCTGGTCGCCTGGCTGGAGCTGTTCAGATCCATCAGCGTTATTCGCAGCAATAAACGGTAGCTGTGGGAGAAGACAGGAGGGGCCTGCCTGGGAAGGCCCGCTGAATCAACTCCCCCCCCCCCCCGCTCCCTGAGTAAAGCGCAACGCTCAGAGGCAGCCCTATCGCGGAGCAAAGCGAGGCAGATACTCCAAGCCAATGATTTTGGAGACTTCTGAGAGCAAAAGCAGACACCGGGATGTTCGCTGGGGCATGCCCCACTGTAACAAGCAGGGCCAGTACGGCTCATGGAAGAGAGCTTCCCATGGGACTGATCCAACAATTCATAAGCAGAAATTAGATCCGAGGTGTCAAACGCCAAAACTTTTTTGGGCTGGCCCTTTCCAAGGCCTGATATGTGCCAGGGTGTAACTCTGAACACACCTGAAGTGGGACATTATTTACACTCTTTGCTACTGGTGTCCTGGTTGCTGTTGCTGGTGGTGTATGTTTTTAAAGGAATGCACAGCATGTGTGCTTTGCAAATTTCCCCAGATGGATCCTACCAAAGACATTTCCAGGTCGGATTAAGCACACTGCAGAACAAGGTATGAACCACTGTGGTTACCCAGAGAAGCCTACTGATATACAGGCTTCTTGAGAGTTCTCCAGAGTTCCAAGACAGAGGGGCAGGGATGGCATGCCTCTGAGCACATACAGAGGGCCATTCCCACAACCCTGGACACCTACAGTCAGCTCTCCTCCACCTATCTGTTTAGAAAGCATCTGTACATCTAGAAAATTTGATTTACCACCAGATCCACCTGAAGGGGGGTGGGTGGATGTTATTTATCCCCCCTCCTCTCCAGCCCCCAGCCCCTCCCCAAAAGCCGCCTCCAGCTGATTAAGGATTTCTAACAGGATGCAGAGATTTGCTGTAAGACCTGGCTCTGGATCAGCCAGGGCATGGAGCCAAATGTGTGTGCGCGAGTGTGAGAGAGGATTGCCCTTCTGGTGCGGCTGCCAAACCAGCAGCCTCCTTCAAGGAGGCTTTGGAGATCCCGGCCACGACAGAGTGGCAACCTGCCCTGGCTGGCTATGCCGGGGAGAAGGAGAAAGCCCAGAAGCAAAGGAGGTGTTGGACTGATGCCACAGGAGTCTGGATGTGTAGGCTGGATCATCATGGTGCTACTCTGGCTGTACAGACCAAACTGTATTACATTTTTCTTCACCCTGCCTCCTAGGAGCTCATGCTCACTCACCACGTTTTGCCCTCAAAGCAACCCTCTCCGGGGGCTGCTTGTAAACACCTGTTTGGCTACTGTGCGAACAGGATCACAGAATCACAGAATTGTTGAGTTGGAAGGAACCCTGAGGATCATCTACCCAAAGCAGGGATGTGCAGCTGTCCCATATGGGGATTGAATCTGCAACCTTGGTATTATCAGCACCACGCTCTAACCAATGGAGCTATCCAGGCTATGACTGGGTCTTTAACCTCATCCCGAAGCCAAGCCCTTCTTAGGTGATGAGTTAGGGACGGGGCCAAGGTCAGTCAGGGAACTTTATGGTTGGCTCTCCCCAGCTCCAGGCTGACATGCTAACTGCTGCACCTCCAGAATTCATTGGACTCCAACTCCAGCATGGTCAATGATCCAGGGGATGATGGGAGTTATAGTCCAGCAACATATGAAGAGCCACAGGTTAACCACCTCTGGTCTAGGTCCTATTAACTGCCTTGGGTTCTACTGGTTTCAAACATCAGCTCCTGCTCTAGGAGAAGCCAATGTGATGCCCCTCCAGATGTCACTGGGCTCCAACTCCCATCAGCCCTTGCAGCTGGCATGGTCAATATTTAGAGACGATGGGAGTTGTAGTCCACACCATGCTGCCTGCCTCTCTGCTGGGACTTGAATTCAGGTTCAAGCTGGCTCAAGGGCTTGGGTTATTTCTTACTGTTTGATATTCTAAATGAACTTGCTTTCACTTGGTCTTAATGTAAGCTGAGCAACATCATAACTATTGGGGGGAGGGAGGAACCCTACCATCTCCTCAGCTGCATCCTATGAATTGTAAGGAAGGGGAGGCTGGTCCACTGGGGTGGATGAGGCCGCTGCCCCACCAACCTCAGCCACTCCTTGCATGCCCACCTGCTTATTTACAACCAGCCTGTGGGCAGCGGTGGCACTGCCTATCACCTACCCACCCAACTTTGCTTCAGGGTTGCCCTTGTTCAACTCAGCAAGACAGATGATGGGTGGAACAGTTGAGTGAGCTGGGGATGTTTAGGCTGGAAAAGAGGAGACAGGATAGCCATTTTCAAATATCTAAAAGGCTGTAACATGGAAGATGCAGTAAGCTTGTTTTCTCCTGCTCTGGAAGCTAGGACCCGAACCAATGGCTTCAAGCGACAAGAAAGGAGATTTTGACTAAACATCAGGAATAACCTTCTGACATTAAGAGCTGTTTAATTGTGGAACGGACTCCCTTGGAAGGTGGTGGACTCTCCTTTACGGGGGGTTTTTAAGCAGAGGTTGGATGGCCACCTGTCATGGATGCTATAGTTGAGATTCCTGTGTTGCAGAAGGTTGGGCTAAATGATCCTGGGGTCCCTTCCAACTCTACAGTTCTATGAAATTAGAGTTAGTTGATTCCGCCGGTCATTGGCTATGGCTCCACATCCTGTAGGGTTCCTTTCCTCCCACCCTATTATTTCCAATAGGCCCCAGGTGATATTGCTCAGCCTGCAAGCTGCTAAGTGCTTGTAAACCCCCTGCCCCCAAACACACACACAAGAATATAGGCACATTTGTTCTTTCTCCAAGACCCTTCTGAAGCTGAGCGAGGTCCCTGCAGGATGCTGGCACCCTGTGCAGTCACAGTTTGCCTCCGTGGCTGGAGCCGGCTTTGTGTTCCAGAGGGGACCCTCCTCACTCCCTGAAATGAGGGGGTGCTGTTCAGGAGTGTCATGTGATGCTAACCCATTCTCTGCTCTCTGACCAGAAACGGGACCTGCATATTAAAGGTATATGGCCTCCCCTCAAGGTAAAAACCCCTCCTTGGTTGTCTAGGTTCAGCAAAGCTCAAGAGCCAGGATCCGATCCTCTGCCAAGCCCTGGCATTTATAAGGCTGCAGAGCTGCTCCAGACAGCGGCAGGGAAAGGGGAGGGGGTGGGCCAGTTTCTCCTTGCTTGGCAGTGGTGGCGGAGGCGGCAGCTTGGAGACACTCAGCAGAGTCATCGTAGCAAAGAAAAGTCCGGAGTCAGCTCCTGCTGGCCCAGGGCTGAGGGGAGAGAGAGAGGCAGGAGTTGATATTGCTGGTGGAGGCCGTGGGGATGCTGTCGAAAGCTGCTAAATATGACCAGGTTAGCACTTTCGTCTTTTAATGGCGGGTCACCATTAATAAGCCCTGGGCCCGAGGGTGCACTACACCACTTCCCTCCCGCCCCCCTCCCTATCCCGAAATACTCATTTCATTAACTTTTACTGCAGAGAAGCGTTCGGCACCTGCTTAGAGGGAGAGGTGGCTAACAGGTTAATGGAGGGCTTGGAGAACGGGAAAGGAGAAGGGAAAGCACAGGCCACAGCCCAACCCTCCCCGCTGCCAACCACCTAAGAACGCCCTGCAAAACTATCGGTCGGACTCTCAGGAAAATGCCACGCACAATCGAGGCATGCCTGTGAGCTAAGAGCAGGGGGCACTTGCCCAAGAGGCTGGCTGATGCCCCATCAGCTACCAGGATTCCTTGCAATACCTCAGAAGATGCTGACGTTTGCTACCCCTGCCCCCCAGAATGCACACAAGCCCCTAAGAATCTGGGATGGGGGAGAAAACTGATTCAATTTGAATTTAAAGGCAAATGTGTCAAATTCACATTAGAACTGAAACACACCCATCCTTCAAAATCCACACTTTCCCAAATTTTGTAATTTCCAACCAGAGTTTACAAAAATGCATAATCAATTGCAAACGGCTGCAGAAATGTGGCATGCAGAATTTAAGACTGGGGGGGGGGGGGGAGAAACAGAGAAAACTGAAATGGACAGGTGCTTCTATCCTTGCAAAGAATACCAAAGCCCTGAGCAACAGCTTGGTTTGCTTGTCCTCTTAAACTGGCTGGCTCTCCTGTGGAACAAATGGCTCAGGATTGGGTAAGAAAGGAGACTATTGACCAGTATCTGTTGGGACATCTAGTACTGGGACACTTGCAAAGGATACTGGGACATGGGTAGCCTTCTATAAAACCCAGTGTGGTACTTCCTGCAATGCATTCTTAATCAAGAGCGCAGAGTCAAGATCACTTAGTTACACCTGGCTTTCAAAGAGAATCCAAACAGCGCCTGCTTGCTTTGTAAATTTAACATACTTGAGTTGACCATGGGGATTCTAGCAAAAAACCAAAGAACAAAAAGTAGACAGCTCAGGACTGATCAAACTTATCAGGTAAGATAGTGAGCCAACCAATATGTTAAGAATCATAGAACTCTAGTGTTGGAAGGGACACCAAGGGTCATCTAGTCCAACCCACTGCATTGCAGGAATCTCCACTAAAGCATCCCTGACAGATGGCCATCCAACCTCTGCTTAAAAACCTAACACCTTCTGAGGTGGAAAGCATAAAGTCTTCTGGCTTACCGGCCAAGAAGATTCCTTTCTGATAACATGAGGGCTAGAAACTTATTATTCCGTTTAAAATAAAAACCTGATCTTTTCTGGTTTTTAAGAAGGGATGCTGAGAATGTAAGGTGAGGGAAACATTTCACCCCCTCCCTTTTCAACTGGTAGATTTGTTTTTTGTTTTTCTGCTTTTTTTTTTTAGCAAACAAGAGAATTGGTGCCGTTTCTTAGGGTTTTAAATCTGCAGAGACAAATCCCTGGGAAAACAGGATATTGTTTATCTAGCATTCTGGACACTGCCTAAGTAATTCCAGCTTGGCTACTGCCCTTGCAGCATCTCCTGTTCTTGCTCTCCCACTGATGGCAACAAAAGAGGCAGCGACTGGGTGGAGGGGAGAGAAGAGAGAGAGATGGGAGTGGGGGGGGGACCAAAACAGCTGCCCCAGCTGCCAACCACCCTTCCCTTTCAAGATACCTATTGATCTGCCCTACTTGGCAGCTTGTGCTGAAGTCACTGTCTGTAGAGTTGGATCAATGAGATCTGGTGGACGGGAGGAGCATCTGATGGGAAGGAAAGAGAAAGATCGGTGGGAGACACATGGAAAGCGGACTCAGAGAAGTTCCTATTTGGGCTTTGAGGGGGCAGCAGAATGCAAATAGAGGGATGCACTCAATGCCACTCCTACTAAGAGTAGTCTCATTGACGTTAATGCACATGACCTACTTAGGTTCGTTTATTTTCAGTGGTGCTTTCTGTGGGATTCCCAGAGGCATCTGGCTGGCCACTGTGAGAACAGGATATTAGACAAGATGGGTCACTGGTCTGATCGAGATCCAGAGCCCTTCTTAAATTCTCATGCACTCTAATATTACTCAGTTGGCTGCAGCCAATATGTCCTTCACTCGGACTTTTGTTTCAGGTCTAATATTCCCTCAGAAAGATGGCCAATGCATATTGGCTTTGGGTGGTGATAAACTGGTCTGGAGGGGGGAAGGTGAAAGGTGACGGCACCCTCCTCTTACATGCATTTGAACAGAAACAGAGGAAGGTGCCTTATACTGAATCAGAATGTTGGGCCCACCTAGCTCAATACTGACTACACTGGCTGCCAGCAGCTCTCCCAGGCGGGAGGTATTCCCAGCTCTACCTGGAGACAACAGAGGTTGGACCTGGGACCTTCTGCATGCAAAGCAGATGCTCCACCGAGCTGCATTCAGCTCGGCATGCCAACCAAGCATTCAGTTCTGGAGATACATTGGACAACACACGAGGGATTGGAAGGCATCCAAGCGCAAGCATTATTTATGGAAGGCCTGAACCAGGAAACGAAGGCTGAGCACCTCAATCAAAGCCCCCTTCAACTGCCAACATGGCAAAGTAGAGACACCCTCCTCAGAGCAGCTCGAGGACTTTGGAGCAGTTGGCAATCTGCCCCCTTCCCGCCCTGAACTTGTCCAGAATTTTAAGAATGTAAGAACTTATCCCTGGATCAGAAACAAGAGCCACCTAGGTCAAGAAGGGAGAACCTGTGGCCTCAGTGGAGCCTTGTCCATGATGGCTAATGGTGTACTGCCCCAACAATCCCAGTACCAAATACATTGTAGGGGGGCACACAGGCTCCCCGTGCCTAATCTATGCCAGCATTTTGCTACCCACAGCAATCAGTTCACAAGCCTGGGAAGCTTCACAAAGCCGGACTCAACAAGAAGCCCCTCCTATTCTCCTCTAGCCTCTGGCATTACTGAGGTAGACTGCCTCTAGACTTGGAGGCTCGACTGAGTTACCGTGGCTTACAGCCCCTGATGGATGCATCTTTCTTCTGCTAGGGCGTGCCTTGGATTTAGATGGGCTGCACTCAAACCTTCCCGCCTTTAAAAAAACGGGTTTCTGCTTACACTGAGCAAATCCTATACACGCAAACTGTGCATGGCAAATTTGAAAGTCAGCAGCGATGCAGCCAGCCAGTCGGGCCAGCTATGGAAAGGGGATGCGGCAATGGCCGTCACCTCCAAATGCCCTTCCCAGAGGTATGAAAAGAGAGAGAGAGAATCTGCAGTTGTCTCGTCCTTTCCCCTCCGCACAACTGTTGCCTTCTTTTTAGAATAAAGCCAGCAACTGTTCCTAAAACTCAGTTGCCCGGCCCCTGAACTTTAAAAAAAAGAAGAAGAAGAAAAAGAGGGTGGAAGCTCCGAAGAATACCATTTTATGAGTCAAGCCAAAAAAATGTCCTCTGTTTTTAAAAGACAACACACAGAGCAACCATCCCGCAGGAGCACCTGCTCCCGGGAAGAACAACTGCCTAATCTGATGGTGGTTACGGCATCGCATCAGGACACCCCCTTCTCCCTCGAGAAAGGAGAAGAGAGGCAACAGAGAGTATGCGAGAAAGGGAGGAGAAAGCAAAGGAAGAAATCAGTGAGGGGAAAAGAATGGGGGAGTTGGTGGAGGGGAGAGGAAGGGAACGGAAAAAGACTCTTTAAAAAATGGCACATTTACTTATAAAAGAAAGCAGGGTTGCCTCCCTCCAACAGTGGAGAGAGGAGCCCAGCTAGGGATAGAGTTAGTGGTCCAACTTTTGCACCGTTCACCCAGCTTGGGGGAGAGGAGGCACAGGCTTCTTCTCGGAGAGCTGCCTGCCTTCCCTCTGCCCTCCCCGTGTTTTTAAGCTCGGTCTCCGAGAACAGTCCAGGAGTCAGGAAAAATGCATTTGAACGGCTGGAGCCGAAGTTTCACTGTGTCAAAACGGCCGGAGAGAGAGGATTTCAGCGCGCGGAACAGAGGGATAGCGGAAAGCAGGACGGCAAAAATAAAGGCACGCAACTCAACTCTGATCTGCCGGTGGGGATGGAAAGGAAAGGGTGCAGGGAAGAGATTTGTGAAAAAAGAAGAGGTTTGGGGAGAAAGGGTCGAGACATTGAAGCGCAGATGTCTGAAAACAGAGGGATGCGGGCAGCGAAAGGAATGAAAGGAGCAGCGAAAGAGGGAACGAAGCAAAGAAATAAACAGGGAGGAGGAAGGCTGTCTATTAAAAACCTCAGTGCATAACACAAAATGTCAGCCTTTATAGCTTCTTTCTTGGCAGGGCTGGTACTGAGAAGCCCACAAAGAAATGTCACCGCTTGTCATGTTTAATCACCTGCTATTAGTTAACACCTTCGCTGCAAGGAGTCTGCAACCCCTCTCCCTCCACCCGTCCGCACACACGCCTGGCTTTCCACATCTAACCACCCCAACCCCATGAGCAGCACAAACTGGGGAAGCCCACTTCCCCTTCTCCCCCCGCCAAAAAAAACCCACATCCTGATCACGCAGGCAGGGGAGAGGAACAATGCAGGAGACCTTGGACCACAGAGCAAGGGGCGAGCATTGCTTCCTGACAGTGGAAGAGACCTGCGAGAAGTTGCAGGCTTTGAGGACAACGATGATGTGTGAAAAAGAGAAGCCGCGAAAATGAGGGTGCCGAGCGATCCTCACAAACAAGAGTTGAGATGGAATCTCCTTGGACCCTGTTCATTTTACAATGTGTTCAGATGCACTGAACAGGTTGTACGCAACTAGGCTTTATTATTATCACCATTCTATATTTATTTATTTATACCAAGGTGGCTTAAAGATAAAAGCAAGAATGGCTAAAAACAGAGGGGGGGGGGAATAATTTTTTAAAAAATTAAAAGAATTGATACAACATATATAAAATCTGTTTGAAACATACAAATAATTACAATGAAAACAGCACTTTCATTAAAATCAGCGAATTGCCCAAATATTGGAACAAGGTCTTCACCTGGTGGCAGAAGAATAGCAAGGAGAGAGTCGGTCTAGCTTCTCCAGGGAGGGAGTTCCAGAGTCTAGGAGCACCACCACCGAGAAGGCTTTTTTCAGAACAGACCCCTTCAGATTAATGGAGTTCATAAATTAGCATTTATGTTATAAACTGCCCTGTGATCTTTGGATTAAGGCTGGAATTTAAAATTAAACAACAACAACAAATCATGTCCCTTACACTTCAGTGGAGTTACTCTGAGTATGACTACCACTGGATACAACCCAACATTTAAAACACCATTTATTTTATTTTAATTGCTACGTTTTACTAATTTGTTGTTTGCCACCCTGGGCTCCTTCCGGACAAAGGACAGGGTAGGAATTCCATAAATAACAATAGTAATAACATTTATAGGAGTAGGGGTAATAACGATGCTATTTATTAAAGGTGCAGGAGGGAGCACACTTTGGAGGCAGACCTGGAAACCTTGCGAGAAAGGCTTCCCCCGCCCCCAATCTCATTCACCTGAGCAGCCAAAAGGCGCATCAAGGAAATGGCACCCTGCCCCCCCACAAAAAGCACGTCTGGAACCCTCCAATCTGTTTGCCTGAGCTGCAACTGTCACAGAAGAGCCGGCGTCCAAAGGCATTAGCGGGAGAGTTACGCTTCCGCACTCTGGCACCTTGCGCTGGTGGTGACTTTGCCCCGCTTCCTTCAATGCCTTTAGTTCGAGACGTTTAGCTCAAAATAAAAATTCATCTGCTTGCTTCCAGGGGATCCAGGTCTTGGCTTTCCCTCCCTCCCTCTCCTGGCCCAGAATAATGGATGCAAAAGATTCAGACCGCCGTGCCCATTAAGTTTCTTCATAGGGTGTAAGTTTAGGCAAGCAACATTTTTTCCCCCTTTCTTTCCTGGCACATATTTTTCAAACATTTATTTTAAGTAAAGAGAAGAGTGGGAAGCTGCAAGCAATTTTTAATGTTGTTTATTCCAATGGTAGTATCATCCCTGGGCTCGGAATAAGGATAGAACAGAAGATACTGCTAATACTAGCCATCCCAACCCAATGGAAAGGATAGTCTCTGACAGCTTAACGCAGCCTTTCTCAACCTTGCGCCTCCAGATGTTGTTGGATTACAACTCCCATCATCCCTGGCCGCTGGTCCTGCTAGCTATGGATGATGGGAGTTGTAGTCCAACAAAATATGGGGGCCCAAGGTTGAGAAAGGAGGGCTTAATATCCAGGGCTCTTGGCTAACTGGGGCTGGGGGGAATCCCTCAATGAACAGCACTGTCCTCATCCCCTAGACCTGGTTTGAGGAATCTGCTGCCACTCAAGATGTTGCTGGATCTGACTCACAAAAATCCCTAACAGGATGATGGGACCAGGAAGCCCAATGAGACCCGGAGGTTCGGTTTCCCTAACCCTGCATTAAAAGGAGGCTGAGTTGAGCTGAAGGTGGCATGGGGCAGTAAAGGCCAACTTCTGTTGCCCCCTTAAGAAAGAAAGAAACTGCCATTCCTGGCATGCAACAAAGGAATGAGGAAAAGTAGTCTTCACCTATGACTGGACTAATCACCCTCACTTTTCTTTTTTTAAAAAAAGCTGGCTTTGCTTAGTGGCCAACTCTGTATATTGTGGCAGTGAGTTCCTCAAGTTAACTGAAGTGTAGCATGAAGAACTTCTTCCTTTTGAGAGACCTGGTTGTGTTAATTCATTGTATTTTGTTTTTTTTTACCCCACACTTCCTCTAAAGCACACAGGGCAATGTACATGGTCCTCCCTTAACTTATCCTCACAACAACCCCATGGGTGGATTTGGCTGAGAAATAGTTACTTTTCCAAGGTTCAGTACTCTTGAACTGAGGTCTCTCTGGCCCTAGTCCAGCCACTCTAACTACTAAACAACACTGGGGTTTCTCACTTGGTTACTCCCCAAATTCAAGTTTTATGGGGGGGGGGGAGAAAGAGAGAGAGCTATATAAAACACCCAGCTCTGCCCAAATTTGTGTGGAATTTCTTCTGGGGTGATGTTCTTGCCTTTGTCCCTTGTGATTTTTTTTTAAAGCATTCCATCGTTTGGATTCTACTGAAAAAAACTTGTAATCTGAGTAGCTTGGACACACCGCCCGGCTGTCAGTTTCAAAGCCAACCTTTTGAAGGAAAAGATGCCAAGGAGAAAACAAACTGTAAAAGCATAAGGATTTGGCCACGTTTGAAACAAGCTTCCTGATCAGGTGAGCCCAGCTCAGAACTGACCTAACCAGAAAAGCAGAACGAGATTTTTCCACTTTGATCAAATATTCCGAAAACATCAACCACTTACGTGTGTGCTGGGGAAGGGCTGCAGCTTAGTGGCAAGAGCACCTGTTCTGCCTGCAGAAGGTGCCAGGTTTAGTCCCCTATGGCATCTCCAGGTGGGGCTGGGAGAGACTCCCTCTCTCTGAAGCCCCAGAGAGCTGCTGCCAGTCAGTGTTGGCATCACTGAGCTAAATGGAGCAATAGTCTGACTTTGTCTAAAAGAACTTGCTAACAGAAAAGAAAGAACAAGAAGGGCATTTGTTTCCTACTGGAGCTAATAAATTTTTGCTCCATCTTTAGTACAGGGAAATTAGAATTCAAAGCTTCTTTGGAACTGTGGGACAGAGGCAGATTATTAAAACAGCAACCCAGCACAGCAAATTGCAACTGAAAAAAAGCAACCAGCGAGCTTCAGAAACTTGCTTTTATTAGCATCACAAAAGAACAACAACCCTGCTGTGTTGAATAAAAAATTGGACTTGGGCTTGAATGTCCTAGGACCTGCGTTATAGCTTATCAACATGAGCACATAAATCACATGGCAGAGACAGCTCAGGCTGCTGTTTCAGGAGATTACATTAAAAAACGAAACAAAACAAAAAAAAAAAAACCCCTGCGTAAAGAAAATTAAAAGAGAAAGAAGGCTAGGATATAGTCCTGTTCCTGGCTCTCTAGTTTTCCATGGCAAAGGAGAGTCTCAAGTGAGGAAAACACTGAAGGGTATATTCCTCATACTGTACCTGTATTCTATAATGACACATAACTACATTGGGTGGGTGGGTGGACAAAATCCAGACTCAGTTTTCGAGTCTGTGAAACGTGTTCAGTTGTGGCTTGACCTCAGAGGGATGTCTCAGGAATCAATGAGGGATCAATGAGGATGGGGGGAAAGGAGCCTATATTAATCATGGCAGGAAGGGAATGCCCTTAGAAATAAATCAATACAACGCAGTAGCTACAAAGGGAGGATCTGAACTGGGTGGGTTGTGGGTTTGAGCCCGACGTTGGGGTAAAGATTCCTGCATTGCCCGGGGGGTGGACTAGATGACCCTCGTGCCCCTTCCAACTCTTCTATGAGTTGCCCAACACTCCACTGCAAACGTGTTTTCCGTTTTCAAAAATTTCCAAGTTTTCCTCTTTCCTGCCTATCTGCCCCTCCTCCAACTGCCTCCTCTCAAGGTCGCAGCGCTCATTTACACGCTGAATATTTGCTTAGCACTCTGACTCCTTTTCTCAGGACTCACCGCAAATTTGTTTTCTGATAAAACAAGAAGTCGAGGTGGGGGGTGGAAGCCGCTACAAAGCTCAAAAGAACAGCAACGATTTTTTAAATACAAAATATATATATTTAAAAACCAAACCGCCTAACAGGTCAAGGGTGGAGACAGAAAAATTAACTCATCTGTTCATTTTGAGTTAATGGTCGTCTTACATTGCGGATAAAGTGGACTCTAATCTACAAAAGATTGGACGGCAAAGACACTGTTAAGCTTGAAGGTATAACAAGGGCCTTAGTTGTTTTTTGCAGCAACATACCAACCCAGTTACCCTCTCAATTTTTTCCTTCCCATTGTTTCTGTGGGGAGGCAAGCCTTGGATTTTGAAAACGCAGCTCTGTATGGAAGATGAAATCCAGAAGTGCTAAGTGCCATGCTAAGACGACTCCATAGTTTACAAGAGACTCATGTCCTTGGACGGATGCTCTTGTGTGTTTGACTAAGATACTTATCCCTCCCTCATTCTCTCCCCCTCCCCCTCACAATTAGCAAAGCATCCAAGCATTGCACAATCTTTTAATTAACTTATCCTCAAGTCAACCCTGGGAGGACAAAGGCTGGTGCCATTCTCCCCATTTTACAGATATAAAGCAAGGTGAGGCGAAACTCAGACAATCTTCATTGTTTATAAATCGCTATGCAATGGATACCCCCACCCAAAGCAGACCTGCATTCCCCATAGCATGGACAAATGCGGAGTTCAGGTCCCTCCACCATCTTCTATGCCATCCCCAGCTGTTTAGCAGGCAATAGCTACTAAACAAGGCAATACATTGTATTCTGACCCCCACCTCAAAGAAACACAGATCTAAATTAGTTTTCTCCATCAACTTCAGTGAGCCTATTCAGAGTAGGACTTAGTTGGCTAAGACCCTCATTTTCCCCAGTGAGAGCAATGTTCCCCAGTGCTGAGGTCTGTTTTCCCCCAGAGACATGAACGGCACCCATTCACTTCTATGGGAGTAAGGAAAGGAGGAAAACTCAGCAGCAGGGGGCTTCATTCAGTGCCCATGATGCCCAGGCAAATCTCAGCCTGCGTTCCAGACAGCAGTCAACTTAACTTTGTTCCATGCAACTGTATGGGAGCTATTGAGAGCCAACGCTGCTCCTGATTCCTTATAGCCCCAACCATCCCCATTGAGAAGTACCATTACAATGCGGTGGTCAAGCATCTGCTTTGCATGCAGAAGGTCCCAGGATATTGTTGTTGTTGCTGTTGTTAATGATAATGAGGACAATAATAATAATTTTATACCACCCCCTACCCACCGTTCCATCCCCGATGGCATCTCCAGATAGGGCTGGGAGAGACTCCTGCCTGCCAGTGTATGCGATACTGAGCTAGATGGACCAAGGATCTGATTTGGTGTTAGGCAAGTTTCCTGTGTTGCTGATCTCCGTGGCTTGGTCACTTTACAGAGGGCATAACCTTGGGAACTGGCTTTCATAGACAAAACACTGCAACGGTGGCTTTAAAAAACCAACAAACCAACAAACAAAAACCACATTCCCCTTGAGTCTGGATAAGTCACCCTGCACTTCCTAACTGCTCTCCTCCCTCTGCCCACCCCAGCACCGACCTGACTGCCTCCCCGGCAAGGGCCAGTTGCGTCTCGCTGCGCCCCCTCTGCCCTCCCTGCCGATACGCACATGGCTTTAATGTTTTTATTACCTGTTTGACTCACTGCCTTATTGCTTCTCCCCTTAATGGGGCTGTAACCGTGGTAACAAGGAATAAACGGCCACCAGAAAATGAGATGATTAAACAGGTCACCCTGGCAAAACAAACTGCATCTCCCTAAGAGGATGCAGCTCTTGTCTTTGGGCGGGGGGGGGGGGGAGGAGAAGGAGAAACGGATGCAGGAAGGATGGGGAGATAAGATGACCCACCAAAGCTCAGAGAAGCCATAGCGGTGGGCTGGCTTGGAGACCGCGGTGAAAGGGCCTCTGGGCATCTTCGGGCCCTCAAGTGGCGGCCATTTTGAATTGTGGACATTCTTTGCCTATGACGCAGATCAGGCACTGTTCAAGAAGCCATTGTGAAAGCTTTTTTTGGGAGTGTATTATCATCTTCGCCAGGACGGTTTTACCACGCAATACACAGCCGCCATGTTGGTTTCATTTTCTTTTAGCCCTGCCTCTAGGACAACTCTTGAGGGCAGCTAAGAGTGCTCCTCCAGACCGGTGAGGAGTTTTCTGCAGGTGTCTTCTGCAACATGACGCCAACCCAATAAGAGTGTATCAGCGGTGGATTTATACTGGGCCATCTGCACAACATTCCAGTTTATTGGCTATTCTGAGAGTAATTAAACTATATTTGTGCATTACTATTGTCTGCAGGGGTGAACTTGTATCATAGCACAACCAAAGTGGGGGGGGGGCATCCTTCTGTTGTCCACCTACCCACCTCCATCCCGAGAGAACGGAGGCCAAAACCAGTTTGGAACACCCTCCGTCAGTCACCCTCTCTCAGAACTTGGCTAGCTGGCACATCTGCCGGCACAAAATGTTCTTGCAAAAACAAAGCAAAACAAACGAGAGAGCGGCGGGTGGGGTGGGGGAGAGAGAAGATGAATAAAGCAAACAGGTGACATCACAAACCGTTGTCCTCCAGAGAGCCCCCAGGCACCTGCCAAGTTCCAGATCCGGATCCTACCTGTTTCAAAAGTGGCAAAAGGTGCCAATAGGGGAGGTGAGGAGACAGAGAAGTCAGGGTGGGGGAAGAAACTGGCACTGGTAAACCTGATGGCACCCAGCATGCCCCAAGTATTGGTAGCTTGGGTATGACCCAGAAAAAATCCAGGGCCAACTCACATTCATGCACACACTGCTTTAATTTTCAATGCTCTTTATTGCACATTGATGTGTGAACTGACTCCACGGAAACATGTTGGGCAAGAGGTGATGTTCATAGTTGGCAAAAAATGGTAATCTGCAGCAGACTGGCTTATAAATGCTAGTTAGCACTTGATTCTAGTGTCGTAAGTAGTAGTAGCAACAGTAACTATTACTACCAATATATACAAGGTGCCTGATGAAAAACAACTATTGCGACCATCATTTATGCCGAATATGCATGATACCATGATGCAAGAGCCTCCAAGCAAATGGAAGAGCTGTAGCTCAGTGGCAGACCATCTTTCTTTGCATGCAGAAGGTCCCAGGTTCAATTTGCAATGTCTCCAGGTAGGACTGCGAATGTTTCTTGCCTGAAACCCTGGAGAGCTGCTGCCAGTCAGTTTAGACAATTCTGAGCTACATGGACCAACAGCCTGACTCAGTATAAGGCAGCTTCCTATATTCCTGAGTCACTTGTCTTTCAGCTTTAGGTCTCCAGCCATAAAATGGGGACAACATCGACCTGGCTCTCAAGGATGTGTCAAGCACTTTGCAACTGGAAACTGTTCTAAGCAACAGCACAGATTCCAGGAGGAGAGGTGCTTTGTGCTGCATCTCAAATACCTTCTTGGTCCACCTCCTGTGTTTGAGGAAGTCAGCTGTTAGCCTGCAAAAAGCTCCACCTGCGGTAAACTGCTCTGGGCCTTTCCAGGATATCAGTTTACAGAGCAATATATGCACGGTTGCCGCTCATTTGTTGCATAGGGATCTAGAGCTTAATTCAAGTCAGTGCTTCCAGTGGTGGGGATATTGCATTTCCTCAACACTCAAATCACAGGATCTGACAGAGGGAAAGTGCTGTTCCCTCTTATGGCCACCAGACATCACATCCATTGCAAATGTTTATGGAACGTGCCCGGGATGGTGCTGTGGGTCCCAATTGGACAGTGCATGTATCATCGCCAGCAATGAGCAACAACCTACTTGCTCTATCACCAGTATTTCTTGAAACTTCGTTTAATTAAATTTCTTTAGAGGCGGATGACTTTCTTGCAGAAGTGCTATGGCGCTCCTCTTTTCTAAACAAGTAGTAAACAAGAGAGTAAAGTTTCTCCCCCCTCTTTTAGAAACGGCAGGAAAAAGGCAAAGGACATCTGGAGCCTATTTAAGGACAAAGGGCACCCCACTCCCAATGCTTTATATGATTGCTCAGTAGTGATGCCTTCAAACTTTCACACTGTGAACTGGGTGTTAAGATGCATACCTGGAAAAGGTAGTAAGACCAAATGGAAAATTGCAACAGTTGGAGCAAATCTATGTTCAACAGACTTCCAACACCATTTCAAAGAAGAGAAAGATAAGACCTGATGGTGTAGCAATAAAACTGCTAGCACATTTGCAAAGCTAAGCAGGGTCCGGTATGGTTTCAAACCGGATGGGGAAGCACATGTTGAGATTCCTGCATTGCAGTGGGTTGGACTAGATGACCCTTGGGGTCTCTTCTGACTCTACAATTATATTAAATATACAATACAGACAGACCCTTTCCAACAAGATCTGGCCCAATGCAACCACACTTCTGACCACAAGAGAAGGTGGAAAGAAACCCCTGTGTGCTGGATACCTCTCTGCTCTTTCCCATGTCCACAAGATCCAAAAGCAAAAGAAAAAAGGATGCATCTTTTTCGCAGGAGAGCTCACACTTTTTTCGATAACACCACTAACCTTCAGGTGTCCAATGCCCCCAGAATAATCCATTTTGATCAATGCTGCAGTTAACACAGGGAAACATGTGTGCAAACTGTACGTGCACTTGGACATTTCCCTGTTGTACCCTTTTGCTGTATGCATGTGTACACGGGAGAGGCATCAACATTCCCAGGACTACTGAAATGAAAATGTGCACCTTTCACTCAATCTGGGAATTGCTAGTGAGCAGGATTTGATAATCCAGAACATTTTTTTTGCAAGAGTCTGCTTGCCTGGGCAATCACTTGAAGGAAAGCACATTTGTTTGTGTGAATCATCACTCCCCCCCCCCAAAAAAAGTGGAACCCTGTGGCCAAGGCCCTTCCCTGTGGGATGGCACTGGAAGGGGTAGCCAAGTCTGGGGTGCCCTTGCACCCAGTCTCATTCCCCATGCTGTGCAGCAGCACCAAATGCTTTCTTCCCTCCACCCTCTCACTCTCACTCAAGCCTGCGAGGGCTGCTTGGCTTTTATCCTGAGCCTGAAACCGCCTCAGGATTGGAAACTCAAACCGCTTCCCAGCCTTGGGAATTCTCTCTTTCTCTCGACAGCTGACACAGCCTCTATTTGGCTCACGGTGCCAGGGCACCCATTCCAGGCCAGTTCCCAAACTCTGCTGAAAACCATGCCTCTGCGGAGAGAAGAGGAAGCTTGGAAGCTTTGAACCTATCAGGACCATCATCCCAAGTCAAGGACCTTCCCAAATGGGGCATTTTCAAAACAACAACAACAACTGTCTACACTCCTCACTTATGACTGCTATTCATCATGACGCGTCATTTGCACTGTGGTGCGCACGGTGTCAGCTGCCAGAAAACCACGTCAGTGGAATCCAGCTGGGTGTGGCCTGGGACTAAGGCCTCGGCTTCCCAGTCAATATAGGAGAGCAGCGACTCCCCACCTTGACTTGCTCCTTCAGGGAATTCTTAGTCCTGCTTGGCTGGCTCACATCCCAGTTTTCTTGCTGGCTGGGAGCTCTGCAGAAACTTTCTGGCTTATGTCAGGCCCAGTCCTGAATGTTTCCTTGCTGACCTACAGCCACCAAAGTCCAGGCTCCATTATGAAGTCTTGGGGGGCGGGGAGGAGATTCGGCCTCGGTGCCCCAACTTTAAAGTAGGAACAGCAGGGGCCTACCTCATAAGGGTGTATAAGAAACAGAAAGATTGCTAAGCACTCTCTGGACAATGCAAGAACTGTGTAAACAGAAGCTACAACAAGAAGGTAGCGTAGCATATGTAATGCAAATTCCTCAGCGAGGCTTCTTAGTTCAGTTGGTTAGAGCATGAGATTCTTAATCTCAGGGTTGCGGGTTTGAGTTCCACTTTGGGTGAAAGATTCCTGCATTGCAGGTGGTTGGACTAAATGATCCTCGTGGTCCATTCCAACTCTAGAATTCTTTGACTGAGGCACTGCAAATGCAAGAATTGTAGGAGCAGGGATGTCCTTGTGAAGCTCTGCAAAACCCCTGGTTTCCTTCTTAAGGTTTATGGAGATCCCCAATTAAGCGAATGGAGCTTGATGCATATCAATGCTGCCTGTGCGGCCGCAGCTTAAATAACTCAAGATTGTGCCTCAGGTCGCACCTAGCTACTTTAAGCAGCACTTCCTTGCTGTGCAAAATGTCTCCACAAGCCTAGAGGTGTCGGATCGCACCGCAGCTGCACATCAGTCCAAGCTCTGCGTGCAGAATGTTCGGCATCTTCGTGTGTGTTGTCCAGCTCCTTGCTTTCAAGTCTGCCCAGCAAGTGGGTGTCCCTGATGTGGACACATACAGGAGCCTTACTCTCTCTTTGTGGTCCTAATCTCAGAAGGGTCTTTGCGGGATAGTGGCACCAACGGAACAGCTAATAAGTTTCCTCCTCTTTTGCTGCCCAACTGCCATGCTCCTCAGGGAAGGGTCTCAATCCTAGAAAGCCTTCAATCCTAAAAATTAATGTTACCTGTCTTTGAAAGCTCCCTCCCCCCATAACCCCCATTACTTCTCTCCAGGGAAATCAGTCTAAAAGGGGCTAATGGAACAATGTCCCTCCTTTCTTCCTCTCATTCTTTCCCTCTCTCTCTCTCTTTTTTATTAGCATTTGTGGAATTTATTCCCAAACTCTCCTAATCTTTCGTACACAACCATTTGATTTGCATAACCCAGCCCCCTCTCATAAAAACTGGCTGCTAGTTTAATTAAAAAATGTAAATTTGCTGTCATCTCGGGGCCTGGTGAATTAGGACGACATCGGCATTTTTTATTGCTGAAGACGTCCAAATTGATCCGGTCCGCAGTGAACCGGAGGGGTGCAGGCGGGCGGGGGGCATGCGCGTGCCTGAGTGTTTGTGCGCGGCCAAACAGGATAGCGACCTGTGGGTTCTACCTGGATAAAACCACATTTGCTGCCCCCACCCCAGACATACACTTTAGGGTTCCCGAAGTGGAAACGAGTGTGTGGATGGCTCCCTGACCACATCCTGATTGGCAGACTGCTGTGATGATGTCACCCATGGGAGCTGCCAACCTGTCTGGTGCCGTAAGATGACAGGTCTGTCCTTCCCCCTCAGTTCCACTTCTCATTGAAGAACGCCGGGATCAGTATGATTCAAACTTGGCTTCCCAGAACTGAGCCTCAATTAGGTCCTGTTCTAATAAAAGGGAAAGTGGAGCCAACCCTCAAGGGAAAATGAGAGGAAAGCAACAGGGGATGGGGAGGGAAGGTGAAAAGCACCTCTCTGCTATCTCTCTCTATCTCTCTCCCTTCCTCTTTCTCTATTCCCGAAATCCACAGCTGGTTTTGCAGAAGCAGCATTCAACTTCTCAGCCACTTTGGAGGAGGAACACAGAAAACACTACTCATCTGGATCCCCCAGGCAAAAACCTGTTGTCTTGACAGGAGGCTGGATGCACTACTTTCATAAAGGGGAGTTTCTCCGCACTTCAGAAATTCACTAGGTGTGCCACCCTTCTGCATTTCAACAGGCTGCCTTCCTGTTCCAAGGGGCAAGAAGGACCTCTATCTAAATCACAAGAACAGGAGAGGAGAGGAGCAAGTTCAGCCCGGGCCATAGGTGGTTTCCATGTAATCCTGCCTCCTGCAGTCCACCATGGCACTTTGGGATGACGTATTTGTGTGACGGAGGAGTCTGCCTTTCTAGTCTTGAAATTAAAGTCTATCAGCTTCCCTAGATGATCTTAGTCGGTTCTAGTAAGGTCACTCATGCAATAGATTCTGATGGTGGGAAGGTAGCTAAAAGGGGGGTTGGTGGGTTTTTTTTGGGGGGGGGTATTATTTATTTATCTATCGCTTTCCACCCACCCACCCAAAGCAATGCACAAAATGCAACAAGAACAGTGGAAAAAAACAGCTTAAAAACAACATAGAAAGTAACAACACAGGTACATTTTAAAATGATATGAAGTAGCCACCCATAGCAGATACCCGTTCACCCAGCTGGGAAACCTTGTTGGAGCAGAAATGCCTTCAATTGCAGGTGCCTGTTGTATCTCGGAAGGGATGCAGTTCCAGAAAACAGGGGCAGCTACACCAAAAGCCCTGCTCCGAATTGCTGTGGAGCAGGCTGCCGAGATCTGCAGGAGAAACTTTCCCGCAAACTGCAGGGATCTACCAGGTACATAAGAGCTAAGGTGGTCTCTTGAGCAACCTGTTCCTGAGCTGTATTATGCCTCATGCTTTAGCACCCTTCTATGTTAGCGTCAATACCTTGAACTTGGCCTGGAAGCAGAACGCAGTGCAAATCCCTCAAGCGACAGGGGGTGGGGAAGGAAGGAAGGTGAAAAGCACCTCTGTGCTATCTCCCTCTCCCTCTCTCTATTCCTAAAGTCCATGGCTGGTTTCGCAGAAGTAGCATTCAACTTCTCAGCCACTTTGGAGGAGGAACACTGAAAATACTCCTCATCTGGATCCCCCCTACAAGCAACCAAGCCACTGCATCCTGTAAAGCCCTTTGCCTTGTCTTGCAAATACAATCTTAGACCTTTTTCTTGCTGACAGCATTTCATATTTTGGCAGTGTTTCATATCTGAATTCTTTGTACACACAACTAGATCCCATCATGTTGTACTGAGCTTTCCCCGTAAAGGTGGATGAGGAGAGAACAGGAAATAAAGATAGATCATTCCAGGAATTTATTTATTTTTAAAGCAAGAGAATGAGAATACACGTTATAAAAGCAAATTTAACATATGCTTCTTTCCTTATGACCTGGAGTAAGCTTATTGCTTACCGACAGTCCCAGAAAGCCTTCTCTGAGTCCTACGCTAAGAAAATTCTTTTTAAAAATTGGGGGAACAGCACAGCACAGCACAGCACCAAACATCTCTCCAGATTTCAAAGCCCAGATTTTCAAAATGAAAATGACCAGACCTACTTAAAACATTTTTGGTAGCACACCGCTCCACATGGTTCATAATTTGTGACCTATATTAAAGTTTCCCTTCGTGCAGCCCAAGCATCCATGTGTTTACTCAGAAGTAAAACCAGCTGGGTTCAATGCAGAATTAGGCAACCGTTGTATGCACAGATCCTTGGGAGTAGCTCAACAGGACTTACTCTGGAGTAAAGATGCATAGGATCATGATGCTAGGGCACAATCAGGTGTTTAACATCTGCCAGCTGAGGGCTATTCCGATTTAGCAGAAGCACTGCAAGGTGTGACACTGTTGTGACACCTACGCTGGTGGAACTCCCCTGGTAGACTAGCAGAAAACACTGCCAGCAGCAGTAATGCTGACAGAAGAGGCAAAATGGAGGCAGAGTCATAGGTGGGCCATGGGCTGCATGCACAGGGAAGCAGAACGTAAGAGCATCCCTGCTGGATTAGATTTCCTATGGGAAGCCTACAAGCAGGTCGCGGGTGCAACACCAGCTCTCCTCACCTGATGTCTACAGCAGCTAGCATTTTGAAGCATGATGCCTCCAACAATGGAGGAGGAACACAGCCTTCACAGCTAGTAGCCACAGTGTTCCGCTTCACAAATGACTCTAATCTTTCAAAGCCCTCCAAGTCGCTAACCATCACACGGCATCCTATACGTTTTCAATTCAGGAACAGCACACCCTTCTCTTACATGTTGTGCGTGCTTGAAAATTCACAAGGGGTAACTCTGACAGTGACGGGACACTTTGTGCAAAACAGCCTGGCCCCGCAACACGCATGGGAACTTGAGGGCACATTGCTAGCCGCTCTCTGGTTAGAAACCCAAGGTGGCCCTCACTTTCGGACTACAGACACACCTTGTGCCCAGCACCCCCAACTTTCCTTCAACAACTGAGCACACCAGGACAGAGCAGCCTGTGCTGATCAGCAAGGGAAGGGGGCAGCCGTGCTATAAAGTGCAACTGTTCCAAATGCCTTGCCAGACCTTCTGACAAATTTTGTGTCTTGCCTGAAGTGCTCTAAAGCACGAGGGAAGGGGATTAGTTTCCCCCAGCCCAAGAGCCAGTTTTCCCATTGAGGAGCCTCCCAGGGGCCACATGCCGGTTGTGGGTGGGGCCAAAGTCAATACCAGATGAGGACACGAAACAGAGCCAGTGAGGGGTGTAGCCTAGGGGAAAGAGTGTGTGGCCTGAGGAGAGGCCTAGGCCTAGGGAGAGTCCTGGGGGTCAGACAGAGAATCCTAAAAGGTTGCATTCTGCCCCCAGGCCTGAGATTACCCACCTCTGCTCTAGCATTCTTGCCCTCCAACAGTGGGGTCCTCTGCCACTGGTTTGGCATTTTGTAGTTCTTTATTTTCCCCCTCCCCTTCTAGGTTGAGCATGCATTGGATGCCACAGCCAACCTGCCAGCTTAATCGGTGACATATCTTAATAAAAACACCCAGCTGATCCCCTAGGGGAGATTCTCACTCTCCACAGGTGATCAGACAGCCAGTCTTACAGCATCCAGCAACACTTCCCCTAAGTCTCCCAAATATTAGCAAGAGAGAGATGACCATCAGCTGTGAACCAATTCCTCCTGGAATGAATGATTCCAAAAAAGAACAGGCTCTCAGAAACAGCTGCATATTCTCCATGAGGGCAGAGAGGGAGTGTGTATAATGCTGAATTCTGCATTCAAGAAGATGAATTCTGCAAAGAATGAATTCTGCAGCTTGTGCAAGTTCAACAAATGTGTTTACTTTGCATAATTTATGTGAGGCACTGAAGCCCCAAATCCTGACCAACAGAAACCTTACGCGAGCCCACCTGAGGCGAGAACTGCCCGGGGGAGGGGGGGCATGATGGCTTCTTCACCACCATAAGGGCCTTGAAATTTGTCTTACTTTTGAATGAAAGTTGAATTCTGCACAAAAATGATGACATTAATTGTGGGGGAACCCTCAAGTGACCACCACCCAAAGGAAATGGTGGCGCTTTTATCTGAAAACTTTATCTGGGCACTGTGCATTGGTATGAACGTTATTTCATTATCAGCATCAGCATCCCACATTTTATTATTATTACTAATTTATTGCCTGCCATTCACCCCAATGACCCAACAGAAAACGAACTTCCACGCAGAGTAAAAAAGTAGAGTTGGGTCCACAGAACGTGTGTGAAATTGCACCTCTGCAGAAGCAGCCAAACTTTGGGCCGCCATGATAGTGTGGTGCAGGGACCAAACATCCTTCCGATTCTGCCATTCCTGCCTGGCACCTTATCAGGTATGACTAAAAGGGTACCGAGAGAGCTTGTATTGTGATGACTCGAGGAGCTTGGCAGAGGCCCCTTAAAGAGAGATAAAGCCCTTGACCTCAGAACACAACAAATGGGCTCACCCACATGCAGACTGCAGTCTTCCAGGCCCTAATCTCCAGGGTTTAGCCAACATCTTGGGCCTTCTTGCACAAGTATGTTTCTACTGGGGCCCCCCACATGTGTGCTGCCACTCACTCCCACCACAGTCTAGAAGGTTGGCTGGCCACGGCTCAGCGGTAAAACATCTTCTTTGTATGCAGAAAGTCCTTGGTTCAACCCCCAGCATCTCCGGGTACGGCAAGGAGAAGCACTTCCCTGAGACCCTGGGGAGTTGCTGCCAGTCAGTGTAGACAGTACTGATCTGGATGCACCAATGGTCTGGCTCAGTGTGAGTCCTATGCCCCCATGGAAGGGCCACAATACAGTGGTAGGTAGCACACCTGCTTTGCTTGCAGAAGGTCCCTAGTTCATTCTCCAGTATCTCCAGGGAGAGACTGCCTGTCTGAAAACTCTGGATTGCTGCTGCCTGTCAGCACATACGGTATGGAGCTAAATGGTCTGACTCAGGACTCCATTTTTTCCTTCTGAGCTCATCGTTAGGTGCCAGAGGGCGATTGCCACAGCAACAGAGAGTCCTATTGGCCCCATTCCATCAGGGAGAACTTACTGGATGGAAGGCTATAGCTCCCGCCAGCAGGGGGTGCCAATTTCCCAAAGAGGGGGACGAGGCCTTGGATGCAGAACTAGGGAGGTTCCAAAACATGGCACCACGTCATCCCAACCCTCAATAATTACTCCCACCCCCTCAATACCTTGAAACTGCAGGGAAAAGTCACTTTTCTACCCCTTAAGATTAAAATGTCCAACCTTGTAGGAAAAACAACAGTAGCAAAAAAAGGGAAAGGGAGGGGAGGGGATTTTTTTGTTTTAATGACCCGTCTCTCAGCCACATCCTGAACAAGAACATATCAAGCCTAATAAAGAACAAACGCACACCCAAGAACCAAATATTTCAAAACAATGCAGACTCAACACTTCCTGGTGCTTTTATCTCCTGGTACGATGAACCAATATATAATAATAAAAATAATAAATAAATAAAAAGACCGTAAAGGAACACACATCAACACACGCACTTCTCATTCTTTTCCACCAAAATAACAGGTGCAAAGTGGAGGCCAGTCAATCATCAACCATTTTATTACAATCTTATGCCTTATGAAATAAATGCTGCAGTAATTATCTCAAACGTGTCGGATCAACAAGCACAGGATGGTTTGGTGTATGGATAACTGCAGTTACTAGTTTTTAACTCTGTGTGTGTGTCTGGAAGGGGGGCAGGTTCATGATAAAACTGAGACCACACTTAATGCAGTTTAGTTACTCCACAACATGCTATAGCTTCCCATTCCTGCTCACAAGAGAGGTTAAAGAGCGGTAAGAATGTGAAACTCGCCCCATGCCCACGACTCTATGATAGGCCACAAAGTGTGAAGTAGCAGGGTGAGCGGCAGTGAGCAAAACAGGAGGGGGGGGTGTCATTTATGCAGTGTAAAAAGAGCACTATTTTTGAATGGCAGAAATTCAGTCTCAGGCAGAGGATGGGCTGGAAAACTGGGCCCTGAGAAATTCCTTTTTGCTGACCTATCGCAGAAAGCAATCCCCAAACACCTAGTGAGTTTCCCAAAACTCTCCAAACACAAGCATGGCCAAAGAACGACACCAAAATCGCACGTTGGAGTGATACTAGGCTGTGATTTCTCAGGCCTAAATTATTTCCTTCAAAGTCAACCCCTCGATGGAGTCAGATGCCAGGCCATGGATTCCACACTCCGACCCGCCAATCGCCATAAACTGCCCCCCCCCATAGGCCGTGGGAACCTCAAACGGCCACAAACCTCTGCCGTGGCCTGTGCAACCCTGCCCTGGTGTGACCATTATGTGTCCCAGAAACAAAAGTGGGGAGGGGGAGCAGGAGAACGCACGGGACACCCCCTATAAATCTCCCGCGGAAAGGGCGAAAACAATCCAGCCAAGGTGCAAGGAGGAGAAGAAGAGGGGGGAAAGCTCATTAAATGTAATAAGCAGTCTCCTCATCCGTCACCAGCTTGTCCCAAATAAATTAAAATTCCTTTTCATTTAGACAGCACGCCGGGAACCTGACAGGCAACCTTTTACGGACAGGATGAGGTGCAAGGGGGCGGGGAGCTTAGAAAAAGAGGGGGAGAATAATTAAAGGGAGAGAGGGAGAAAAATAATATTTGAGGAGGAAAAGAGAAAAAAAAATGCACCATCACAATAAAATCTACATAAACTTCCTCCTTTTTTTTCTATGCTCCCCCACAACCACCGCTTCCAATACTCCGGGCCTCACACAACGCCATGCTCTCATTAACAACAACACAAACAGATCCCAGATCTGATATCCGCTAAGGGAGAGGAGAGAGACCTTCCGAGGGGCAAAAATCCTTCTTTTTAGCCTCCTTGAGAAAACTATAAACCTGGCGTGGAGCGGGGAGGGGGGGAAGAGAAGAGGAGGAAGGAAACAACTTCCGTAAAGAACCGAAAGAAAAGTGAAACAGTATTTGTACCTTTGCACCTGACAGCAAAGCCCCCCCACACCACCGAAAAAAGAAAAACAAGTGCTATCCATCCCCCTTGCCATCTCTCTGCAACATTCTGGCAGATCTTTTAAAAACCTTTTGAAAGTTGACATATGTAAGCGCTTGTCGCCTCCGAGTGACAAGCCGCTCATCACTCTTGTCAAACAACCCTCCATCCCCCAGCACACCCCAACACACACACACAAACGCACCAGACATTTTCAACTTGGGCTTCCCCACTAGAAACACAACTGAAAAGTTTTCTTAAAAAGAAGTGAAGGGCTAAGTGGTTTGTATCTTTTTCCTTTCTTTTTTTTAAAGCAGAAACTAACCAACTCACACACCCAGCAACCTTGAAGCCGAGAGTGAAACATGAAACCGATCAGCTGCGCTCGCTAGTTTTATTAAACTAAAAGAGAAACTATTTATAGACAAGCCGAGCGTGGTCGGTCCGTCCACGGCGGACGGACACGCTCACAGTTAAAAAGAAGGGGGGAAAGGAGAGAGAGACATAAGGAGGAATAAGAAGACAATGAGAAATGAAGAGGAGAAAAGGTCAAAGGTTGCCTCCCCGCCCCCCCGCCGGCACACACTTTCCCCTTTTTTGGTACAAAGTAGGAGAGACGGGGAAATAAAAAGGAATGAACAGGCTAGGGGGAAAAGCACAATTGTGCCTTACTTACCATAGTCGGAGAGACGAAAGCCGAATTCACTTAAATAATCAACTTTCATAATACTTAATTAATACCTAATTGCAACTGATTGCTCCCCGAATAACAAGTTGGTTCAAAATACTGATGTCATTGCTGCTGACGGTCCTCCCTGGGAATCCACTTGGGCACCAGCTCAGTTCAGTGGCGGAGAGTAGGAAGGGGGAGCGGTCTGGTGTCAGAAGTGATGGTGATTGGCAGGAGAGCCCTGGCCCCGTGGCCACGCCCCCCACCCACCCCCTCCGCTCACCCGACCTCCCCTCCTACTGGCTGGAGGGCAGGTGAAAGAGAGCAGGGGAGGGAGACGGCTCAGTCCCTGCCTGGTTGCCTTTGAGGAAGGAGGATGCTCTCTGGGAGAGAGAGGGAAGCCAAGCTAGCTCAGAGACAGCCAGCCAGCCAGCCAGCCAGCTGTGCTTCAAGAAGGGAGGAGGGGGTAACGAAAGGGAAAGGAACACTCTCAGCACACACACACACACTTCCCAAGCCTATTCGGGTTGCTTCCCAGGGGCTGCCTATATTGCTCTGGGTGCTTTACTCTTGCCCAGGAAAATAGAAAAGAAAGGAGCAAGGAGGTGGTGGGATTCAGTATATTAAAACTGGACTTTTTTGGGGGGGGTGGAGAGGGGGTGGTGGTGGTGGCAGGAAGCAGGAAGCCTGCTCAAGTTATCCCAAGCATCTTGAATTTAGAACTTGTTCCCACTTATATCATGACCCATTTGCTCTCCCCCGTCCTGTGCCTGCTGCACACCGGACTCTCTTGGCTGCGCCTTTCTGAAGGAACGGGTTCCTGTGGATTTCTGAGGTTTGGAATTCATGTTCAGAACTTTGCATATTGCATATACTTTTAAGCCACTTTGAGACCCGGGTGGCGAAAACCAGGATATACATTTATAAAATATAACGATGGCGGCAATGAAGCAAACATTTCACTTAAGAAACATGTCCTGCCATTTTTTCATTTTTTCCAGAGGCTGGGTGCTCTCCCCCTTCTAGTAAAAACAAGCCCTGCTACAAGGCCAGATTCCACCCATTCCTCCAGCCTTGCACATAAGCCCACCAGAGTTTCACCAGCTTGCTCCCCATCCAGCGCCAATTTGTGCCTTCAAAAAAAGAGAGGGGAAAAAGTGTTTATAAAGTTTCTCTGGCTGGTGGCCTGTAGGTTGATTCTTACTCACCACAGGCAACCAGCCAAATGGCACATTAAAACACATTCAGCGCTCACTTAGATAGTTTGTGGGAAAATACCTTTTGGATTACACCTTTCAGAGTCTCGCTTTCAACCACCTGCCCCCCCAAAAAACCTCCCCCCCCATATCACATAATTCAATATCGCCAGGATCTGCACCTTCTAGTTACAGATAACTGTTCCCCGTCAAAACAGAAGACTTATTCCTGAATCTTAAGAACCTAAGAAAAGCTCTGCTTGATCAGACTAGGAGACTCTCTAGCCCAAGAGTTTGTTCCCTTCACTGGGCAGCCATAGCCTTCAGAGAGCTGCTAAACAGGCCTTGAAGGAAACAGCCTTTCCCTGCTCTTGCTCTCCAGGAATTGCTATTCAGCAGGTACACTGCTGCTGAGCATGGAGTCTCCATTTAGCTTAATGGCTGCTGAAAGACCTCTCCACAAATAAACTCCCCCCAAAAGCACCATGATGAAATATTTCCAAATATGGACTGGGGGCCAGTTAGCACCATCTACCACCTCAGTGTTACCAGACATTGTTTTCCCCACACTGCTGAGGCCTTGGACTATCCTACCCTATTCTTACCATTCTAACTTTTATTTCCTCCAAGGAGCTCAATGAGGCATACATACTACTCTCCCTGATTTATTCTCACAACCACCCTGCGAGGGAGGTTAGGCTGAGAGACAGGGACTATATTCAGTGCTAGTCCTAGAGTAGACCCACTAAACTTAATAGGCACAGCTAACTTTAGTTCATTAATTTCAATGGGTCTACTCTGCATAGGATTTGGCTGGATACCACACAGCAGCTGGCCCAAAGGCATATCCAGTGAGCGTTGCAGCTAGTGGGGATTTGAACTCTGGTCTCCCAGGTCCTAACCCAACACACACCCCGCTCTGGCCTAAGCGGGGGAAAAAGAGGCCCCACCCAAAGAGGCTGGCTCCAGATGCACGTCCGTGTAAACAAGGGAAGAATTAAGCTCTGGCGCACAGGCACAGCGAGTAAACACGAACTAATGGATCTTGAACATTGCATTTATTAAAGGATCACTCAACAGGAGATTTTTTTTTTTCATTTTTATTCTGTTTCAGAAAGTACTCTCAAGCTTGTGAGGTGTTTTGCAGGGAAAAGGGGATGTTTTCCACCTCTGCTCTTTGTAGGAGGAAGAGTTTCTGCTTTTCTTGCAGTTATGCAAAAATGTGCCCTTATTCCTCCTCCACCACCCAATACGCAAATGGCAGCTGGTGCTTTTGCACAGGCAAACCTCATAAAGGTATCTCAAGCTACTCTGTTGCCAACAAAATGGAGTCAAGTCCTGGTTGGCCTGACTCTCACAGGAAAATGCTGGGTAAACATGGCCATGTTCCAGAACTGTTGTGTTCAGGAACTGTCAGAAGGACATGAGAATAGCTCCGCTGGATCAGGCCAGGGGCCTGTCTAATCCAGTATCCTGTACCCAGTAATGGGCAACCAGAATAGCCCACAAAATATCTACCGTTTGATCTGTGTCCAATAATCAAAACGTGCACCTGCTCTGTTCTTAGCTCTTGTGGCTAATAACCACTCATGCACCTACTTCCCTCCCCCCTTCCCACACATTCCTCTAAGCTCTTTTGATAACTACTTCTGCTCCTGAGCACCACAACAACATCCTGTGGCCGTGAATTCCACAGGTCAATTACATATTGCCTGAAGAATGTCCTTCCTCCAGCCCATACTGGGTGCACGGCCAATAGGTTTTGCCTGATAACCTGTAGCCTATGCATCAGTGAACAAACTTCTATCGTGTGTCCTCCCTCCTTAAATACCCACTTCTTACTAATCTCCCATGGATTTAAATCAATAGGGTGAAGGGTTGGGCACAGAGTACATCCTGTGCCTCTTGAACAGGACTTGGTGCAGGTCACCTGGCCAGCAATGCCAGGTTTGAGTGAGTGAAGGCTTTGGAACAACACCCTTATTGCTCTGGAGTGAGAGAAGAAAAGGAAAGAAAAGCCAGACACCCCAAAAAGACCCATTGAATTTAATGGACCTAATTTAGGCTCCATTTGCAGAGTGGCAGGGACAACCCAATCAGATGGGCAAGGTACAAATAATAAATCATCATTATTATTACTATACACATAAAGCAGTACCATACAACTTTTAACACTCATGGCTTCCCTCTGCCAAAGAACTCTGGGAACTGTAGTTTGGGAAGGCGCTGAAAGTTGCTAGGAGATTCCTATTCTCCTCGCAGAGCTATAGTTCCCAGAGCTCTGTGAGGGGGAATAGGGGTCTCCTAAGAACTCTCAGCACCTTTCGCAAACTACAGTTCCCAGGATTCTTTGAGGGAAACCAGCTGTGACTGGTTGAAGTGCTATGGTGCTGCTTTAAATGTGGACTGCAGATGGGCCCGACACAATTCAGGATGGCCACACTCCCACATGTTTCCCAGGCAAGCCAAACCAGTTAGCCATGAGGAGACCGCAGGCGTCAGGATAAAAACAGGCCTGAGCAGCCAATGACACCTGATGACTTCAGAGAGCGAGCCAAAGAGTGTCTGGTATTCAAACAACTCCCTTATCAATCACAACTGCGACTTCATTCATTGGCTAAAAACACTGACAGACAGAAGCAGCTATTGAACAGAAATTACTTTGAAGAGTACTTGCACATTGTGCTTCTTAACTTCCTTTTTAGAAGGGCTGGTGACCCCCGCCCTAGCGGACTAGGATCCACTTACTTTAATTGGGGAGGAAGAGAAATCAAAAGTGGAAACAAAACAGCGAACTAAAACACTGATTGCAATGGCAAATCATTGTTTGTAGTCACATTTCAAAGGCACCCTTCTCAGTTAACAATACACATACAGGCGACTCCCTATTTGCACGGGGGTTGTGTTCTGGGTGCATCAGCGGTAGTACGTACTTTTAGGATAACTTGGAAAGAGACTGGATGGCCATTTGCCATGGGTGCCTTAGTTGAGGTTCCTGCATTGCAGGGGGTTGGACTAGATGACCCCCAGGATCCTATCCAACTCACTATTCTATGATTCGAAACAGCATCACCCAAGGGAGTTTGGCCCAAGGTCTGCAGAAGAACACAAAATCCATAGGGTGAAAAGCCCACCAAGCAGTGTAAGAAACCCCAAAAGAGTCTGCTGGGGGCTGAGTGTGCTCAGCTGCTACAAAATGCTGATTGATGGTGGTGATGGGAATGAGACGGAGTATTCTAGAAAAGGGCAGGGCTGCCTGGCAGGCACTCCTGAACCCCACATATTGCAACATTTTGTTGTAGGCCATACTTGTGCTTTATTAACACTCATCATGTAAGCAGCAGTCACACATGTGAAAAATCGTTCATAATCAGGGCTCTGCGTGCCAAAACTGTGCCCCGCAAGCAGATAATTTGTCAGTGGGCGTGGAACTCAGCCTTCTGAGAATCTCCACTTTCTTTATTAAATGTTTCTAGTCAGGAAGTTGCAAATACGATGGTGTACGTAGGTTTAGGAACAGGCTTTTAATCTCACCTGTGCCGCCCCAATGTTGTTGGACTACAACTTCCATCATCTCTGAGCACTGGCCATGCTGGCTGGGGCTGATGGGAGCTGGAGTCCAGCAACATCTGGAAGGCCACAGGACCCCCAGCCCCTGTTTTAACCAACCTTTAAAAAACCAGAGCAGGCACTCACGCAGAGACACAGGAAAGAGCTTCCTTTCTGGGTGGCGCTCTCAGATCCTTAGAGCCTTTTTTCACAGATGGTGACCCTGGGGTCTTCAAAGGCTGGTAGAACTACAACTCCCAGCATCCCTATCTGTTGGCCATGATACCTAGGGCTGATGGGACCTGGAAGCCAGCAATGTCTGAACAGTCCCTGTCCCGTCCCTGCTTTCCTTATGAACAGGAGAAATGAAAACATTGTGGAAACACCTGGCAAATCGGCATAATCTATACAAGGGGCAGAACAGAAGTCTTTCCTCCTGGAAAAATGTAAGCACTAGATTATTATGCGGAACTGGCTGTGTTCCCCTAAATCCACCTCTGGAATTAAAACTTGGTATCTCCCAGGCACAGACCCTAAACTATGCTCCAGTAGGAGCATGGGAAAGTGTCGTACACTGAGTCAGATCACTAGTCCACCTTGCTCAGTGTTGCCTACACAGACCGGCAGCAGCTCTCTCAAGATTTCAGACAGGGTGTCTCTCCCAACTTTACCTTGAGATGGTCTAACCATGGATATACATATCATCCCCCTTTCCCTGTCCCTGTTCCACCAACACCCTGACCCCTGACCTAGGACCAACCTAACTCGCAACAAAAAGTGCACTTTTAAAAACAGGGTTACTCTGTCTCTCCCCTTTTCCCTAGTTTTCCCCAGCCTCTTCCTCCTCTTAGAAAAAGACCTCTGAATAAAAAGGCCTTGAAAGTGGTGGCCCCCCAGCTGGAGACCGACATGCTGATAAATCTGGCTGCCTCTCTCCCCTGTGGCAGGCTGAGCAGAAATCTCTCTCTCTCTTTCTCTCTCTCTCTCTCATTCTCTCTCTCTCTCTCTCACACACACACACTCACACAAGCTATTTAGAAAGCAAACAGTTGCCCCCTGGTTTTAAGCCCAGCCCTTGCCGAATCCACCCAGCCAAGTACAGGATGTTTAAAGAGAAGCAGAAAAAACCCCAACCTGCACAAAATACCTATTTAATCAGGTAAATAATCTGTCCATTTGTTTTAAAGAGAGAGGCTTAGGTCTATTTACCCAACACGCCTAGGAACTCTCCCCTCACATTCTTTCCTTCTTTTATAAAATAGCAACTTTTTTTTAAAAAAAAAACAACGCACACACAGAGAAAGGAAGACCTGCAGAGGAAAAGTACATTAGATGTGCAGGTGAGTCCGTGCATGTGCACTCACAGAGAGTCCTGGGCTTCCTTCCTGCCCCCCACCTCCCGCCACCAGGTAAAAGGAAAAGAGGTCCAGATTTATGCAGAGGACTTATGGCGGCATGTTTAATTAACGTTTCTGGATTGTGACAAGGCTGCGTAAGACCCTATAAAAATTCAGGGCGAGCCGCACAGCTCTGCCCCGGGCTTCCTTTGGCGCGGAGTGTGCGCCGTGCAGCTCGCACGTGGAACACACGTCGGAGGGAGAGAAATTCCCTCACGTGGACAAAGTTCAACCTCTTCTCAACCACGCAAGCGTCTCCGCCACTCGCTGCAAATCCCCTGTGCTGCCTCCCCTCCGATGTCTGCTGTGCCTGACTCGCTACAACCTGTACAAACCAGCCACTGGGCTGCTGCTTCCCACTCCTGTACAGCCCCTGGCACACGGGCATATTCATCTCGGTCCGCTTCCTGGCTCCTGGACCCATTTGGCGAATGGCCATGGTTGAGCCTCAGAGGGGGTGGTTTGTTTCAGAAGTGTAGGACCCTGTCGGGCACTCTGGTTGTCTCTGGGACCAATGGTCATAGGTGAATATTTAGGGGGCCACAGGTGCCTTGTCCTTGACCTGCAGGAATAGTTACCCCCAAGTGTGTGACTCAGTGGGCTTCCTTTCCCCATCTTCAAGTAGATGTACTTTGCTGGGGGGGGGGGGAGGAGTAAAATGGGTAGCAAAACCATCCCCCCCTCCATAGGGTGTTGACTGCTTTTAATTATTCAAGGCCTGCCAAGTGTTCAGAAACTCAGATGAAAGGTGATCAGGGCGGACGAGGGATGATTATTAATGATTAATAATTATTGTTGTTATGGAGGCACAATGATTCCAGAGGTGCTGCGGCAAAAGCGGCGAGGGCAGTCGCATCGGCGGGATTCCCAAAAGCTACGGGTTCAAGCCGTGCCTGTAGCCGTATCAAACGTCCACCCCAGATCCCAAGCCTTCCGTACATCGTTATTTATTTAAATTAAAGAATGCTGCCAAGTTCCTGGGATTCCAGGCAAGGTGCAAAGCAAACAAAAGAAGCCGGTCGTTAAACGAAAACTCGACGTTACCAATAAAAAGAAAAACAGCAAGGATGTAAATCCTCTTGACATCCAGATTATCCATCAAAAGGGCCTCTCATGAGGAAGGATCTGTACCGTCTTGAAAAAGATTTGGAGGGCTTTGCACAGGCAGGTCTCATTGGACTCGGGAGAATGATGGTCCGGTGCTAAGAAGGATGAGAAGACTTGGCAGCAGGTTCAAAGGGCTTTAGCGGATTTGGGAATAGCAGATCACCTTCAGAGCATTCAGGACAGCCATCCTGGTGCCTGGAAGCTTATACAATGCTCCTAACCAGGGGTAGCTAACCTGCATCCCCACAGATGTTGTTAGACTACAACTCCCATTATCCCCTGAATGCTGATGGCTGATGGGAGTTGGTGTCTAACAAAATATGGAGGTACAGCCAGGGTCAGCCAGCCCTTGTCTTAGACAATCAGGAAGCAAGGCTGGAAGAGAATCAGGGTTCAGGAATGGGCAGCAGGCTTGGCACATTGTAGGACAGATAAGGCCCTGGGTTCTCCACCTTGCAGCCTCCAGGGCCAGTGTAATGTCTGGAGGGAAGACACACCACAATGTGTAGAGAGACATAGAGGGAACACACAGAACTTTCCTTCTTTTTAACTTACGAAGCAGCCGTCATGTCTCAGGGTCTGATCCTTATTGTACAGTGGATGCTCGGGTTGCAAACATGATCTGTGCAGAATGCACGTTCGCAACTCACAGCGTTTGCAACCCGCGTCTGCACGGGTTGCGATTCGGTGCTTCTGCGCATGCGTGACTGCCGAACCCCAGAAGTAGCCCATTCCGGTACTTCCAGGTTTCGGCGGTCCGCAACCCGAAGAAACACAACCTGAAGTGGCTGTAACCCAAGGTATGACTGTATTGTCACACATTTCCTTGCCACTTACTCAGAGCTGCCTTCCCACTCTCTATGGGTTTTCCCTCCTTGCCCCAGATGATGTCTCTAAATAAGTTTGATTCCACAAATCTGGCTCCTGGGAGCACTGCGCTCTCTTTCTAGCTCCTTCCCTAGATCGGGAAGTCTATTAGGCAAATCGAGTTGTCCTATTTTAAGTCAATTCCTTGTTTTGTTTGATGCATATTTCGTCAAGAGAGGCGCCTGGAGGCCTCCAGGCCTGGGCGTCGGGCACAGCAGGCAATCGGTGCTCTCTTTCCTGCCGATTCCACCTCTTTTCCCTCCTTGATATGGTTTCAGTTGCTTCACTGCCAGCATGACATGGCAGACGGATGTTGCCAAAGCCCGACACTTTGAGTATCAGTGTACAGGGCAGGGTCCCCTAAAGCAAGCGGGCTGGCAGGATTGCAGGATCCTAGCTTACTGCGCCTACTAGTCATCTACTAGTCGTTTAACAACCTTCCCTTTCCCCCAGTTTCCAGCCCCTGTGATCTGAGATGGAGGGCAGCCTGCCTCTCCTTACCTGGCTCCCGTGCCCTCTGCACCTCCATCTCCCCAGCAGGGCAAAAGAAGCTAGGAAGTAAGTTTGCAGGTAGGAATTCCTATCGTAGCTTCATTCAACACTCAAACAAAAAACAGAATCTGTAGGGGCAGATTCCCAAAATTACAGCAACTGGCCAGAATCACTGGGAACAACAAGACATGACCAGGATAGCAAGCCACAAGGTTCCCTCAGGAAGAGGTCAGTCCTATTTTAAGAGCGTGGCACCTACACAACCGTTTGCTCCTTGATGAGGTCTCTGTAGCACATGTGTTTCAAGAGACTTCTGCTGCCCGCAAGTACAAAAAAAAAGGGCAGGATGGTTGCTCTGCTGGCAGAATTCAACCTTCTCCTTTCCCTCTGGACAAGGAATAGGATGGAACATTCTCCAGACTCAGAGCATGTCTGAATGCCCCAGGGAAAGGGAGCAAATATCTAGCTGGAAATAGAGTGTGATCCACCAGTGCCCAGATCAGGCAAGCTATGTGGGAAACTGCATTACTGTCTTGAACTCTGTGCAGATATCATGGAAGGGATGGTCTGGTCCAGAGGAAAAGTGGAAGAAAATTGGAGAGTTGGACCTGGAGGGCTCAGAGACCTGAGAGGGGGAAGATTCAGACCCCATGGAAGGACCAAAGGAACACCCCACCCGTACGACTACAGCCTTCCCACTCTGTGGAGGCGACTGAGTGCAGCTCAGACCCCGAGCCTGTTCTGACCTCACCTCTGTCTCCACAGATGCTGAGATGCCAGGGCAGGTGTAAGCAAACCACACAGAGCCAACCCACCCCAAGGACTGCCTGTTGGCTTGCCCAGCCCCAAGACTCCAGCCGCTTGCCATGCAGCCAGCAGTGTCTGTCCTGCTCTTCAAAAGGAAGGCACAGGAAGTATGTTGCTTGTTAGATCAACATCTCAGCTTGTGCTTAGCCATGGGCCTTACCTCTGAGATACCTGCTGAACCTTGTAAATGGTAGCTTGTCTTATGTACACATCTGATTTGAGCAACAAAGCCTTTGGCAGAACCAGAGCTAGAAGTTCGGGTTCCTCGTCTGGCAAGGAGCGCCAGGACACTTATAATGAGAGTTGGGCCATTGGTCAACCTAGCTCAGTATTGTCTACACTGACTGGCAGTGGTTCTCCAGGGGATCTCTCCCAGCTCTACCTGGAGATGCTGGGATTGAACATGGGACCTTCTGCAAGCAAAGCAGGCGCTGTACTACTGGGCCACAGATCTAAGAAGGTCTCCTTGTAGCCTTCTGCAAAACATGGACAGGAACAGCTTCTGGAGTCAGTTGGCTTAATTGCTTTTGGCCCAAAGAAGACACTTCCCCTGTCAGCTTGTCAGGAGCACTAGAACCCTTCTAGTTTGTGATCTGCTACACATTGAGGAAGCGAAAAGACAGTGGATGAAGATCCAGGTTTCAGTTATGTTTCACACACTGCAGTGGCCAGTGGTTTTTTCCTCAACCTGGTAGGACTATTTTAGCTTCTGGTTCAGCTTTGCCCTTTGCTTCTATGATTTGATTATCTATGATTCTAAGACCACATAATAATAATAATAATAATAATAATAATAATAATAATAATTTATTTATATGCCACCCATCTGACTTGCATTTAAAGCACATGGCTTCCCCCAAAGAATCCTGGGAACTGCAGTTCACCCCTCACAAAACCGCAATTCACAGCACCCTTAACAAACTGCAGCTCCCAGGATTCTTTAGGGGAAGCCATGTGCTTTAAATGCATGGTATGGATGCAACCAGGGACACGGGTGGCGCTGTGGGTAAAACCTCAGTGCTTAGGACTTGCCGATTGCATGGTCGGCGGTTCAAATCCCTGCGGCGGGGTGAGCTCCCGTCTTTCGGTCCCAGCTCCTGCCCACCTAGCAGTTCGAAAGCACCCCTAAGTGCAAGTAGATAAATAGGTACCGCTTTATAGCGGGAAGGTAAATGGCATTTCCGTGCGCTGCGCTGGTGCTGGCTCGCCAGAGCAGCTTCATCACGCTGGCCACGCGACCTGGAAGTGTCTCCGGAGAGCGCTGGCCCCCGAACTCTTAAGTGAGATGGGCGCACAACCCTAGAGTTGGACACGACTGGCCCGTATGGGCAGGGATACCTTTACCTTTACCTATGGATGCAACCTAAAGCACATGGGAGTTTTCTCCACTGTCTACCTCCCTTCTGATGCGCTGTCTGAATTATCTTCTCTTCCCAGTTTTGAGGAACCATGCATAGCACCCTGGTATCCCTCCGGGATGTGAGGCCTAAGGACACTGCTGCCCCTTAGGACATAAGGCCAGAAGTTGACAACCTTCAGGCTCACTCGTCTGCTGCTACATTTTGCAACTTTTCAGGGGAGCATCCACTCCCTGCGCAGGCTTTCTTCCCAGTCCTTCCACCTGGGATCTATGATACTTTAGGGACAGCCTCAATAAATCTGAGATGCTTGGGAGAGCCGCTTCCCAGCATGAAAAGGCCTGGCTTAGGGTAGGGTGGGATGTTAACTATTTGCTAAATGGGTGACAAAGGAAGGAACAAACAAACAAACAAACAAAAAGGCATTGGCGAGGCTGGATTACTAAAGGAGATCTTCTTTACTGCCCAGTTACTCTTGCAACGAAAAGCAAGCAATGCATGTCTCCAGGCAAAGGAGCATGTGGAATTAAACTATTTTTGAGCTTCTGGAAAGATTCTGCCTCAGGTCTAGCCACGCCAGGATAGAAACTGCTGCCTGAAAACTGTTAACGTGTGCACAAGTTAAAGCAGGTTACGCAAGAAAAGGGATCAAGCTTGCGTTTTTGTTGTAAGCTGAAAAACGAACAAACTTTTGTTCTAAAGGATTAAGGTGCGCAAGTGGCATAGCGTGGGTTACCGGTGCCCCAGCAAGTGCTGTGCCCCCTCTGGTGGAATGGGTGGCTGGGGTGGAGGCATGCAGTGGGGGCATGTGTGGAGCCTGCACAGAAAGTGAACGGAGTCCACGAGGTGCTTTCCCACCTTCTTCTTCCTCCTTCCTTGGGGGCGGTGCGGGTGGCAGCGCCAAGGCAAGGGGGTTGGGGGCATATTGGCAGGTACCCGTGCTGAGAGAGCAGAGGGAAAGAGAGGAGAACGCCTGGCTTGGAGTGGAGGCAGGCAGGCGGACAGCAAGCGAGCGGCTGGGCTAGCTGCTTGGACTCCAGTAGCGGCTTCTGGCCTGTCCATGGAGCACCCGCCCTCCTGCTCTCCTTCCCTCCCCGCAGGCCCAGCGCTTTGTGCAGTGTTCAAGGATAGCCAGACCAACCTCGCCTCTCGGCCAGCCCAGGATCGAGGCCTGCATGGGTGTCCCCTTAGCAGCCATGAGGCGGAGGAGGCATTTCTTGAACCCCAAAGATCCAGTCTGGGCCTGGCTTGCCTCCCCGTAGCTCTGGAAGGTAGCAGGAGATCAGCCACACAGCATCAATGAGGGAGACTGCTGTGGGGGTGCCTGGGGGCACCCTTCAGAATTATGCAACCGGGGCAATCACCGCTGTGCCCCCCCATTGCTATGCCACTGGGGTGTGCACTTTAGAGCAAACTGTGCTAAATGTCCTCCTGCTGTTTCCAACAACCAGTTCTGACCATTTCCGACTCTGGTCCCACCCATTACTGGCATATGGCCCTTGGAAGCTTGCCCAGGAAGGAATGTGGCCCTCTGATGGAAAAAAGGTCCCCCCATCACTTCTGATGTTAAGCATGAGTTCTCAGACTAAAAGCACATGTGGATAACTAGCAAAATAAATGGAAATGAAGGAAATAAGGTGGTGCCAGGGTGATACCAAGGATCTTGGGGTGTTGGGGGGGCAGAAGTGGAGGACTGGGGGGAGGAGAGTGTGAGGCAGACGTAGCGATTGCATTATCGAAGGAGGCTGGCTTGGCATCACCATGCAATCGCCTTGGTAATCCTGTTAGCCAGCAATCTCCATTCCGAAAGAGCTTCATTTCTTTGTGAATATTTGTAAACTAGATATCTAATGGAAAATTATAGGAAAATTATAGTGAAATTCATGACGAAGAAATCCGATTAGCCCTAATTCAATTATGCCATCTTAGCCCACACTGCACATTTCCCATTTTTTCCCCATAAATACCAATGCCAGGGGTCTGGGTAATCAAATAAAATTGAAAATCATCTTCCCATTAAATTCAATTAGCTGCAATTTCTAAAGCCTATCAGAGATTTTAATTACTAAATTATAAAATTCTCCAATGCTAAATTGAAACAAAAAAAATGACACATCCTTGAGTTTCAAAAAATAAAAAGAAAGGGGAAATAACAAGAAAAACCTTTTTTTTTTAAAAAAAAAAACATCCTCCCAGTCTTTTTGGTCCACAGCATATGTTAAACGAAAGAGCTTTGTTTTCTGCCAAAGGCTAAAAGCAAGGGAGAGGACGGCACATTTTATGCTGAAAAACTAGGAGTGTCTGAAATGGACCATCCTCCCTCAAAATGATGCTTGAACAAAATCCATTAAGACATTGCAGGTTAGACATCAGGGTTTTGGTTCTTTGTTTACCTGCTGTGCAGCTGACTCAGAGGCCACTGGCCAGAGGAGGGTGGGAAATTCAGGTCCTTTTAAGTACAAACGTGTCACAGACTAATATCCTCTTTCTCTTGGGAATCACAGAACACTAAAGAGCCAATCCAGTACCACTGTCAGCTTATATAGCCCCAAGATTTGCTGGTGCCTCCTCAGTCCAGGCAAACCTGTTCTTGAGTTGAGTTGATCTCCCTCATCTGTTTGCTGGCCTTTACCACAGTGCCGGGGTCTTTCCTGGGCAACCTTTGGGGGAGGCCCAGAGGCAAAAGGGGGCAGGTCAATAAGTGTATATATATATTTAAAAACCTTTGTGCAGTAGGCTGCCTTCTACGCACACTCTCGCCGCCACCCCCCCATCCACCATTCAGACAAGAAAAGACATGGTCAGGATTCAAGGGTGTATCAAAAAACACTCAAGGTAAAGCCAAGTCAGTGAGGGGTTTCTGGTGTGGGGAGATTTCCAAGGGTCAGACAGAGAGGTCTAGAGGGCCACAGTTGCCTGCCCCCCCCCCCCGGACTGAAGTTTCACTGCTCTACCACTACCACCCTCTTCTACCTCCACTGCTTGAAGCACCTTCCTGCTTCATCAGTTATCTCAGGCTGGACCTTGCCATCACTCAGACTTGTGTGCCTGATCCCACAACCAAAGGGAAGAACAGAAATATCTCATTTCTTCCCCCGCCACTATAGATCAAGAATAACGGGGCCGTAGTGTTGGAGAGGGCTTTGCAAGTCAACTCGTCCAGCTCCCTCTACGAACTCAGAGATCCAGAGCAGCTCCAAACCTCCTGTTTTAAGACCCTCGGCAAGGGAGCACCCACCCCACCACCACTCTCGGAAACTGGTTCCATTAGGCTTCCCCTGATGTCAACCAAAACCTGCCCTCTTGCAGTTTAAGACCTGCAAATCCATTTGTCTAGAGCAGGGTTTCCCAAACTTGGGTCTCCAACAGTTTTCGGACTACAACTCCCATCATCTGTAATTAGCAGGACCAGGGGTTAGGGATGATGGGAACTGTAGTCCAAAACCAGCTGCAGACCCAAGTTTGGGAAACCCTGGTCTAGAGTCAGATCCCCTTCCCTGCTCCAACATGGTGCCCTCCATCTGCAGAGAATCGCACGGGTTAGCCCTGTTCCAGAAAAACGATGGGGTAGAAGAAGAGAAGAAGAGTTTGGATTTGATATCCCGCCTTTCACTCCCTTTAAGGAGTCTCAAAGCGGCTAACATTCTCCTTTCCCTTCGTCCCCCATAACAAACACTCTGTGAGGTGAGTTGGGCTGAGAGACTTCAAAGAAGTGTGACTGGCCCAAGGTCACCCAGCAGTTGCATGTGGAGGAGCGGAGACTCGAACCCGGTTCCCCAGATTATGAGACTACCGCTCTTAACCACTACACCACACTGAAGGCTTCCAGATGTTTTGAACTCCAGCACACATCTGCCCTAGCCAACATGCCCAACAGTCAAGGATGTTGGAAATTGAAGTTTGTGGGGTTGGGGTGCCAGTTCCCTACTCCTGATGTAGAGCAGCCTCCTCATGGTGCTTTACAGATATTATCATCCCTGGCCATACTGGCTGTGGCTGATGGGAGATGGAGCTCAACAACATCTGGAGGGCACCAAGTTCATAGAATCATAGAGTTGGAAGAGACCACAAGGGCCATTGAGTCCAACCCCCTGCCAAGCAGGAAACACCATCAGAGCACTCCTGACATATGGTTGTCAAGCCTCTGCTTAAAGACCTCCAAAGAAGGAGACTCCACCACACTCCTTGGCAGCAAATTCCACTGCTCTTACTGTCAAGTTGGGAAAGGCTAATATAAAAGCAATGAATGACTATCGCTTTTCTAATGGAAAAGCAAAGGATAGGGAAACACTTTAGCTGCACTACGGAAATATCTACTCCTAGGCATATATGGGATGCATACACAAGGAAGGTTGGAATCCCCATTGTCTCCAGTTGGAGTAGTTAATGTTGCTTGCTTTTCCCTAGTTCTGGTGACACCCAGCAAGGCTGAGACAGTTCCACTTTCTTGACTGGGATGGCTTGGCAAAGACAAAGCTGGAACTCTAGGGGCTCTTTCTGATGTCAGGGATTCCCGATCCTTGCCTGCAATCTGGGAATCCTTCCTGGCCTCTTGAAACCAACAAACTCTGTCAGTTTCGAGGCAGTCACTAGGCAGATCCGGCTTGCTTTGCGCCACTCTGGCAGAGCTGATACCAAGCTCCATTTGCCAGGCGCCCTGGAGTTGCCAGTCTGGGGAGTCGCCCGCAAACAAAACAAAAAAAGTTAATTATCTCAGCTTTTTCTTTCTTTCTTTAATAAATAAGAGAAACTGGTTGAGCCGGATTCTTCGCAGGGCCCTTTCTCCCCCTTTATCATCCATCAGTTTCTGTGACACATTATTCAAAAGGATATATAAAAAAAGTTTTGCAATGTTCAGGATTGTTACTAAATCCTTTTTTCTCGTTCCTGCTTTCCTCCTCCCTGCTTGCTTTGCTTCTTACAGTGCCAGGCGAGCGGGTGGGGGAAATAATAGTAAATAAATGAGTAAGAAAAAGCCCAAAGCCAGGAAGGGGGAGGCTCGGGGGTTGGTCAGCTGCTGCTCCTGCCTCTTCTGTGGGTCATACAGGAGAGTTGGCACTGGGCCCACCTGCACACCTTGCTTGCCGTCTCGCCCTGGAATGTTAACACGGGCACTGCGGAATTCCCAGATCCTTGCCACCAATTAATCAGAGTCCCTTTTGGGAGCCAGTGCGGTGTCACGATTAAAGTGTCAGGCTTGGGCTGGCAAAGCTGAAATCCTTCCTTCAACTGCAAGGCTCGCTGGGTGCGCTTGCTACCTCTCGGCCTAACCAGCACCGCAGGCTTTTTGTGAGGGTATAGTTGCTAGGAGCAGGCAGGGAGTGGAGAGAGAGAGCCACATACGCTGCTTGCAACTCCTCGGGGGAAATATTGGGGTATAAGCTTAAGGAATAAAATGAAACAATTTTTTTTGCTCCAGCCAGACTTTGAGGGTTCTGCTTGCAAAGTCATCAGGTCTGTGCACAGATTTTGTTCAGGCAGGAGCCATGGAGCTCCAAGCAAGCATTGGCCAGCTTGTCTGTGCATCCATGTGGCGCAATGGGTCATTCATGTGGCGGCTGGCTGTAACCTAAAGGTTGGTGGTTGGAGCCCACCCAGCGATGGCTGTGGGCAGGATTCCTGCATTGCATGAAGTTGGTTCAGATGACCATCAGGGTCCCTCCGAACTGTACAATTATATGATTTCTATGTACTTTGTGGAATGTACTTGTGAGTGGAGCACATTCAGCCCAAACTCTGCAAGACCAACGTAGCTGACATCTATGTACAGGTGGCAAAGTGGGGGGAGGGGGAAGAGAGGAAAGCACGCTGCCCCACAACTGCTGTCTCCCTGTGGTTGCTTGGTGGAAAGCCCTTTTCACAAATGTGTATTATGACTGAATAATGGAAAAGACCCTGATGTTGGGAAAGATGGAGGGCACAAGGAGAAGAGGATGACAGAGGACGAGATGGTTGGATAGTGTTCTTGAAGCTACCAGCATGAGTTTGACCAAGCTGCGGGAGGCAGTGGAAGACAGGAGTGCCTGGCGTGCTCTGGTCCATGGGGTCACGAAGAGTCGGACACGACTAAACAACAACAACATTATGACTGAATAATAAAATATGGGGAATTAAAAGGAGGTGGCAGTCCTAAGCTTGCTTAACTTGCATTAACTCCATCAAAATCAACAGGACTTCAGAAGAGATGATCCAAGTAGGTTTTGCTCAGAATAGACCCTACTGAAATGGATGGCTACATCCTTTCATTTAAATGGGTCTGCTCTGAGCAGAAACAACCTATGGAAAAATGTGTCTCAGATGGGCGCATTAATATGAAATATGCCAGAAATCTAACGTCTAACCTAATCTTTCAGAAATCTAACGTTGGGGACAAAGTGTGCCCCCTTTCCCCAAAATACACTTTGTTCCTACTGTAGCCCCCAACCCATTGTTCAAAGGGTTTCATGCACTTTTCAGCCACTCTGGAGAAAAACAGACCGGCATTACTGATGCCAATGAAAGGCTGTTTCATGCATTCTTCCTCCCCTCCCACTACTTGCCCTGATAGAATCCCCTTGCAGGGGAAACTCCCTACACCATCAGGTACGAAGTGTTGCCCAATAATTTTATGTGGCCGCCAGCAGCAGCCCTGATCCGTGTGTTCGTAGCAGAGATAAAAGCCTCTTGTGGCTGTGCATCATATATACAAAGGTGAAGCATGGGCTTTCTCCTCTCTTTTTAAAATCTGTTTCTCCTTCCCTGCAAGGAGATTGCATCTGCGTAGGAGTAATACCTGCAAACAGTTTTGCTTTGTTTATTTCCACAGTTTGCTTTCTTGGAAATTTCCTGGCAAAAAGGAAGGGCAACACAGGCGAAAAGGCCAGGCCCAGAGACTAAAGATGGGAGAATTTGTTAATTTCAGTTTTCTCTCACTTTCTCCTTTTTCTGATCGTATTTGCTTCAGTCTCCACATCAACTTATGAGCCTGGTTTTCACTAATATAACACATTTTTCTAAATTATGTTCATTAAAACGTGAATTTCTGGACACATTTTACCCTAGTATGTGCATTTTTGTGCACAGTACTTGGCCAGAAAACCACATTGCAAAATTTGGAAAGTGCAAATTTGGCTTGTTTTGGTTGGCGGCCGTATTGTCTCAGAAAGCACAAACCTTTAAATGCAAACTGAACCAAACAACGCCCCCTCCATCCCCACTGGAGATGTTTTCAAGCTGTTCTCCAGAAGCCTGAGAACTAGCAACTTGCTTCTTCTTCCTTCCTTCCTTTTTTCTACAAATGAGGTTGATCAGATTTCTGAATTTCGCTCCAGGCGATATAAAAATGTGCCACCCTGCTTACACAGCCGCTAGCAGACCCCTCTTGTCCTGATGCCCTGCCCTTGGCTATCCAGGCTTCCTCGGAAGCTTCTGCGCTGTTATTTCCTGCTCCACGCTGCCTGTCTAGAGAACTCTCATATTTTCAGTGCTCACCAGACCATGAATTCACCTTCATACCAGTTACAGGGTTATTTAGCTTTTCCTGACGCCAATAACCACCTCGTTTCAACTGCCGCTTCTGCCAGTCAAACAGTTTGCTCTTTTTTTGAAAACACACACACAATGCACACGTAACACAAATGTGCATCATACCCGCAGAACTGTAGCAGGAGCGCCCCCCAGGAAAACCCACTCCATTCTGGGATTGGGTCGGAAGATGATGTTTAGCACCAGACGCTGCCCCAATTCGCAGCCACCACCGCCAAACCTGAACCCAGCAAGGTAACCCCCGTTGAAGTCCATGCAACAGCTGCGTGGGAGAGGGTGGAAAAAAGGAATCACGGATTTGTAGAGTTGGGAGGGGCCCCCGAGGGTCATCCAGTCCCACCCCCTGCAAAACAGGAATCTCAGCTAGATTTTGTGTGTGTGTTTGTTTTCCTAGATCGTAGGACCTGATATCTACAGGAACCTATGATGAACAAGGGAAGGAGCAGGGCAGAAAAGGAGGAAAGGGAAGAAGCATGGAAGAGGAAATACATTCAGAAGAAAGGAGAAGAAGAAGAACAAGGAATCCAGGGGATAAATGGGTTCCTCCCCATGCCATATTCCTCTCCGGCTTATAGGCACCAGTGTATTATGATCCAGACAAAAAAATAAATGGCAGCTCCACTTTGGAGACCAATACTCCACAGTCAACCATGTGCTCTAAGGGCAGGGTCAGGTTCATGGGGAGAGCAAGGTGAGATTTGGCTGTTGTCTACTTGATTCATTGTAGGCCCATGAAATGGGAGATCTGGATATAAGCCTCAGGTCTTTCTGCTAAATGTCCACAGGGTGGTCTTTGTGGTGGGAACCTTCTCTCAGTCTCCGTTCTACCATCCTGTAAAATGGGAATATTTAAAGACCCTCTCTTCACACACTGATCCAGGGTTTAATAAACTGTGGTGAATTACACCACGGCATAGCATTATGGGTGACCCTTGCCTTATGCCTGAACTATGGTTTGTTTACTGCCAACAAACCATGATCTGAAGCCAGGTTTTTGTTGTTGCCTTATGAACCTTGGCTTGATTTATATGAGCAGCCTTGCTTGGCCAACCCACCGTAGCCACTTGCCAAGCTCCAAAGGCAGAAGCAGCTGGAAAATGAAACCAAACTTTGGAGAATCAAGGCATGGTTTTGTTGAATCAGCTGAGTGACAGACAAATCATGGTTTGGCTAACCATGGCTTAGTGTTAAATGCTAACCAGGAGTCACTGTGAAGTGAGAGCAAGGATGATGGTGGTGAAGAACTCGAGACTGAAGAATGCTAGCTCAAAAGTCCCAGTGATTTTGCTCTCTTGCCACACCGCACTCTTTTATTCATGGTGTGTCAGTAAGCCATGTTACGTCTGCCTAGAGTGCCTTTTGGCAGGTGAATATATGTTATTGGAACAAATGAAAATGAATAACCACTGACGTCTCCTTCTAAAGAGTTAGGCTGCTCAGCTTTTTCTTGCCCCCAACCAGCACTCAAAATCCCCCAAGCTCCAGGCGTATTTTGCGACTGGTGTGGGTCCAATTGCAACCATGTGGAGGTCTCTGGATGCCAGGTCAGCGACTGATATCCATTTGGTTGGTACCTCCAGCCTTCTTAAGCAGGTCAGAAGAGCTCCCCCCCCCCATTTATATCCCTCCAAGGTGTACATGGTTCAACCCCCCCCCCCCCAGTTAAGCCCTACAACAACCCTGTGAGGTAGGTTAAGAGGCTGTGACTGGCTAAAGTTCACCCAGTGAGCTTCTTGGCTGAGTGGGGATTTGAACCCAGATCTCCAAAGTCCTAGTTCGACACTCAACCACTACTCCACACTGGCTTCCTAGAGTACTTCTGCAATGGGGAAGCTCTATAAATTAAGCTGGTAAGTAAATATGGGGAAAGCAAAATGTCACTTAGAGAAGGATCTGAAATATTTCCCGTGAATCTTGCATTTGTTTTAGTCTGGATTCTTTTACTTGATGTTTTAATGTGTTGTAAACCACTTGGAGATTTTTTTTCTTTACAATACAGTGGTGCCCCGCAAGACGAATGCCTCGCAAGACGGAAAACCCGCTAGACGAAAGGGTTTTCCGTTTTTCAATGCGCTTCGCAGGACGAATTTCTCTATGGGCTTGCTTCGCAAGACGAAAATGTCTTGTGATTCCTGGGGGTTTTTTCGCTCCCCACCCCCTTTTTCCAAGGCACTAAGCTGCTAATAGCCGCTAAACCGCTAATAGCGCTAATCCGCTAATAGGGTTGCTTCGCAAGACAAAAAAACCGCTAGACGAAGAGACTCGCAGAACGGATTCTTTTCGTCTTGCGAGGCACCACTGTATAAAGCGGCGTGTAAGTGAAATGAATCACCATCACCACCTCACTGCAAAAAAGGCACCTAGACAGTCCCTTGTGGCGACTGTAACCTAGGCCTAAGGTGCAATTTGGCAATTAGCTTATAGATCTGAGTTTCCAACACTTTCAGTTGGTGGGGACAATGGAAAGGGTCTTATAAACTGGCATAGACTATAAAATCTGGAAGCAGAAGTTGCTATGGATCAATCTTTTATATAGCACCTGGTACTCAGCTGGCAAATAAATACTGAAATATTAAATTAAAATTGTTCGGGAAAGGCTTTCTTTTTTCTTTTAAAGAACATGTTGGATATTGCTTTCTTTTCATTCCCACCCATCCAACTCTTGCCCTGGAAAAGAAAACAAGATGTTTCGGATCGCTAAGCTGAAATTTTGCATGGCTTCCATGAGGAAGATATGAATCAACTCCCAGTTTCAGCAACGCTCCTAATTCCCTCCCTGGTGAGGTTAAGCAAGGAGATGACTTTTTTGTTTTTCACCTCTGCGGCCCATGTGACGAAACCAAGGTAACTTGAGGAAACAATCAACATTTCCACTCCCCTGCTTCCAACCACCTCTGATTTTTTTTTAATAAAGAAAATGTTATTATGATGATTATTCTAAAAAAAAGAAAAGAGAAAAGAACTAGAGCAAGAGTTTTGAGCAAACAACAGATCAATGGATCCCCGCCCCCTCAGAAGGAAAAACAAACACCCAGATCACCGCAAATTAGACAATGTCTCGCTTCACTTCATCCGAACAGGCTGACAATTTTGGGGGGTTGTTGCCACGGCGACAGAATAACACAGTGTTCCGCCTGTTGCAGAGCAATCAATTAACTTAATGCCGCCCAGCGCCTGTTTACTCTTCCATTCAGAGGTGCTGCCGTCTTCTTTGAATCCCTCTTTTCCATTCTTCCCTCCTTCATCTCAGTGAACTCTCATCCTCTCTCACACACACCAACACACACCGCTTCTTTTGAACGCTCCTCGTCACCCACTTCTGGTAGGCAAGATGGTGTCAAGCTTTGGTACCAATGCATATGCCAAAAATGTATCGTGCAAGTGAAGGTTTTGTTTCTCCGAAGTGAAATACGTAATCTCTGAGGCAGTGTTGTGCAGTGGTTAGAGTGCTGGACTACAATTTGGGAGACCATGGTTCGAATCCCCACTCTGCCATGGAGCTCTCACTGGGCCAGTCACAACCTCTCAGCCTAACCTATTTTACAGGATTGTTGTGTGGAATAAATGAAAGCGGGGGAAGAATCATGTACATTACCATGGAGAAAATGGTAGATTATAAATGCAATGAATGAATGAATGACACCAAAAGCCTCCCGTGCTCCTCAAAATTTTGCCCATCACAGAGTTTTGCCCAGGGTAATGCTTCAAGGTGATTCCATCCACAGACTCCTCTTCCCAGAATGTCCCCAGCTCAGTCGAACATCCTATCCCAGGTTGGGGAAGAGACGTTTTATATATAAAGAGAAAAGCTACCCTCGCATTTACGGGAGATCTTGGCAAATTTACCATCATATGGGCTTCCAGTTGCTCTTTTATACGTTTTAAAACATTGTCAATAAAATATCTATCTATTGGTGCCAGGAAACATTCTCATCCTCACCACCGTCGTGAGCTGTTAGGGCAGCCTCTAAAGACGAGCTTAGGCAGCCCTTGCAGACACAAGAGCCCTTGCCCAAGCCCTTGCCCAAGCCCCTCCATGCTTCCCAGCCCCCCCAGACCAAAAAAATGATGGAATGATCAGCTTGGCTGCCTGCTTTTGCTCCGGTTTCAGTTTACGCTCTAGGCTCCACCTGCATTTTTTTTTAAAAAAGCAATAGAAGCCAGCTCTGGGCAAGTTCCCGCAATTGGTTGCTTTGGTTTTAACATACCCTTTCAAAAGAACAATTAGATGCTGAAGGCAAAGAAGAGCATCCAGAATCCTGCCATACAGTGACCCTCCTGAGTAAGAACAGGAAGAGCAAGGCCTTTTCCTGTTGTTCATTCCCAGTATCCGGCTGTCAGAGGTAGAGTGCTGCTGCACATGGAGGCTCTGCTCAGCAATTATATGTGAGCTGTCATGAATGGGCTGATTGGTTTCTATGACAATTTAAATAAAACAGCAGCTGAGGCTGCATGCACACCATATTTACAGCACATGCCTTCCCACAAAGAATCCTGGGAACTGTAGTTTAAGGATGCTGGGAATTGTTGCTCTGTAAGGGGCAAATAACAGTTCTCAGGAACTGCAGTAAGCAGGTTGCTTTCAATGCGCTTTAAATGCACGGTGTGTACGCAAGCTAAGCAGGTGGCCATTTATTGCATTTATTATCTTGCCTTTCCTCCGTAAGACCTCAAACTGGAATGCATAGTTCTCCCCAAACCAACTGTATCCTCATGGCAGCCCTATGAGGCAGATAAGGCTGCAAGATAGTAGACTGGATTGGGGGTCACCCAACAAGCTTCATGGCCAAGGAGAGATTTGAGCCTGGGTCCCCCAATCCTACTCCGACGCACTAACCACTAGAAGACACGGTCCACCGTCACATCTCTGCTGCAAGCGGCCCTTCCTTTTGCCAGCCCTGTGTCTAGACCACCAACTGATTCCATCTTGCGTTTTAGTGTTATGTGAGACTGAGAAAAGCCCCCTGTCCCAGCCATGCTCCAACACCATTCATAATTTTCCACGTTTATAAATATGCCCGCTGAAAATTTTGCTCACGAAGACCTGGCCGTATAAATAAGGTGGACTTAGCCGTCATAATACTCAGCACTTCCAGGGCTGCTTTGCATTTATACATCAACCCCCCCCCCCAAAAAAAAACCCCCACACACCCAGAGGTGCAAATGATACTCATGTCGTGCCCTTTCCATCGTGCCTCAGACCAACCCCCTGCCCCCACCCCACCCCCACCGGCCACTCGTTTTCGGAAAGCCAATCTGTCAGGGAACCTGTTGGCAAAGGGGGTTTGTCGACTGCTCCCTGTCCATTACGGCCCAGATTATAAGCATATTGCACAGATCTCTCTGCATGATGCCGGAGAAATTCAATACGCTGAAAGGTTAATGCAATCAATTAGGGTGACAGGGAAGTAAAGGAAGGCTTCCGAGTAGATGAAAAAGAAAGAGAGGGAGAGAGGGAGACTCAAAGGGCTCTCCAGTTGAGGGCAGGGGGAATATCTGGCATAGCTTCGTTGGCAGAGCACGAGACTCTTAATCTCAGGGCTGTGGGTTCGAGCCCCACATTGGGGAAAAGATTCCGGCGTTGCAGGGACTATTCTACGATTCATTACGCAACACCTTTGCATTTCGCTCTTGGTGTTCAGACTTGCGCTATTGTTGGTTCAGTGTCAGTGCAATAAAGTGCCATTTTGGCAAAACATTCTCTGTATGCTGCTGTCAAATAAGACCCGGGAAACAGGGGAGCAGAGCCTTCAGAGGACGAGTGAATAATAAGATAGAAGGCCAACGAAAAGGGCGGCAGGATGATTGTGGTGCTCATTCATTCATTATTTGTATTTGTTCTTCAAAAGCTACGCAGGCACTCCTGCATTTCTTCAAAAGCTACACAAGCACTCTTGCATGCATGAGGCATTTCTTGGGCTCCACAGAAGTTGGGGCGGAGGGAGAGGAACAAATGACTCTTGAAGATAAAACCCAAGAACAAGTTCAGAAAATGGTGCAGGCCTTGTTGGGGAACAGAGGCGTCTTGCCCTCCCTAATGAGGCCGCAGGTACAAGCCAACAGTTGGCCAGGACCCTCGTGAAGGCTATGAGAAAACAAAAATGTAACCAATTATGACTGGGGGGGGGGGGCAAAGAGATACCCCCCTGCACACAAGCACACACTTAAGGTGAGGTACCTTAAGAAACTGTCTAGAGACTGCAACAAGGAGGTTGCTCTGAATTTATTGTGAAGAAGCCAATGAAAATATAGAGGGGTGGTTGGCTGGGAAGGGAAGGGGAGAAGGCTAATTTCCTGATGAGCTTTTTCTGCCACGGGAGAGGGAGGCCGAGGAATCCTGACCCCATCCTTAGGGAGGGGCTCAAACGGCCCCTGGAGATCTGAAATGGCTTTCCCAACTCTGAGCAGGGCTGTGGAGTTTGCACTTGACACCAAAAGCAAAGTCCAGGCCATCTTTTACTCGCCACCCACCCACCCACCCACCCACCCACTGCTGCTGCTCTGGGCTGCTCATGGGCTGAGGCCAGGGAGTCTGCAACACTGACCCCTCAAGACAAATTATGGCTCCAAAACTCCCCGCTACACCCTTCCTTACGCTCCCTACTCATTTGTAGGCAAGCCCTCCAGGGCTCCTTGGCAGTGGCAGACCTACATTTTGAGGGCCCTGGAGCTTGAACTGTTATAGGGTCTCCCTCGCAACCCACAACAAGTTATGGGTAAACCTTCTTATCTTCTCCAACGGGGTTGTTCCATGACAGATCACCACAATTTTATTTATTTTTTAAGAAAAATAACTACTACAACTCAAGATTTTGATTAAAATTGCTGTACTGGATTATCTCATATGTCAAAGTCACTGGTGTGAATAGAGATTTCCTACACCTTATAGTTTTCAAGTCATGCAACTCAAATTGGGTCTACTGACCTAAGAAAAATTAAGCAATGTGGACTAAAGTCACTTCTGGGCCCCCTGTGGGATTAGGGGCCCTGAAGCTTAAACTTCATTTGTTTCATAGTAGATCCACTCCTGCTCCTCGGTCCTAGTGGAGACATCTCAAACCACCTGAGACGCCAAGTGTGGAGATCTTGGTTCACTGGAGGCTAGGGGGAAGGAGAGAGAGAGAAACCAGCAAGAGGTGGGGGCTAGAAAAACAGGGGGCAGAACACAATCTCCCACCTGTTCATTGTGGAGTGCCACCTCCCTCACATCCAGTTTAGCACCAAACTGTGCTACTGGCAGGACCAGGAGGCCAGCGTCTCCAAGCAGGGCAAGAGAGAGCAGAGGAAGCTGCTGTATCCTAAGTCAAACCTATGCTGCAGCTAGTCATGTGGACTCCCAGCCCCTCTTGGGGACACCAAGGATGGAACCTGAGACCTTCCGCATGCAAAGGAGGCTCTCTACACTGATCTACACCCCTTCCCCAAATGGTACGTCCCACCTGCAGAATGAAGTGGTACAGTTTGCTCTACAAACATAGGAAGTTGCCTTGTCCTGAGTTGGACCCCTTGGTCCATTGAGCTCAGCACTGTCTAAACTGACCGGCAGCAGCTCTCCAGGATTTCAGACTGGGATCTCTCCTAGCCGAAGGGGACCTTCTGCATGCAAAGCAGATGCTCTGAGAACTGAGCTGTGGTGACAGAGCGATGCAGCAAGGGGGGCATGGAGGCCAGAGAGGGAGGGAGGGAGGAGGAAAGAGCTGTAACCAGGGTTGTGAAGCATGCAAAGGGAAGCATCTGCCCATCCCTTTGAAGGCTCGAGGCAGGGTGCTCAGGGGGTGACCTACACCGTGCCTGGCTGTGATCGCGTTTCAGGGCCACTGCCTGCCGATTCCAAGACAATGAAGGGGCACCTTTGAAGTTGGAAAGAGAGAAGCCGAAATGCAAAAAAACCTGGAGAGATCTTATTTGAGAGGGAGAAGTGGGGGGTGCGTGTGGAGCGAAGGGCCAAGCGGGTGGGTGGAGAGGTTGTGCAGACAAAGCAAAGAGTCGGGTGCCCAGTGGGGTGCCCCGAAACCAAAAGGGACAAAAAGGAAAACAAACAGTTTATGAGCGGGGGCACTTGCTGCCTCTGTCTGTGTCTCCCCCCTTCCCCTGCCAGCCACTTCCATACAAACCCCGCTGGCTCCAGAGAGGCCCATCCCGTCGATGATGGATGGATGTGTAAGGCTGGCTCTGATTCCTCGCCATGTTGCAGCAGAAATATTTACATAACATTGGCCTTCCACCGGTCACCTCTGACACTGCGGGGCCCAGCTCTCCTGAGATGCTCAGTTCAGAGAGAAGTGGGGGGAGGCACTCGCTCTGCTGGCACCTGGTTAGAGTAGAGGACAGACCAAGAAGGTAATACCATCTGGGAAAGCCTCAGTAGGCCTCAGTTGCCTTGTGTGTTCAATTTCAGGATGCGTTGCAACTAAAGTTTGCAGAGTGATTACAGAGTTGGAAGTTCTTGCAAATAGGGACGTCAGAGCATTCTGCCGAAAAGGGGAATGGGAATTACAGAGTTCGCTTATTCGTCCCGGGAATGAAAATCAATTCAGTGAATACGATTGGTATTCACTTATTGTTGCTGCGTTCCGTCCCCCAAAACCGTAACTGATTACGTCCCCTCACCTCCCAAATTTCCGACGTCTTTCCTTTGCACTGATACGAATGGGGTGGAACAATGTAAGGACAATGAAACTTAGGCCAGTTACACAACTAATTACATAAATAAAGGGCGAAGAAATATGTAGAAAACTACATAATCTTTCCACAACGGACTACAAGACAAATGTTGTTTTTGGTGGAAGACAAACTGCAGCGGAAAAGAAACAGTGCTGTATGCGGCGACTACAGGGTGGAATGGAAAGCAATGCCATATTCATATTCCTTCGCTTTTCCCCAAACTGATTTTGTGTGAATGTGCATCATCCCCCCCCCCCCCCACTGTGCAGGAGTAACGAATTTTTCGCTCTATAAGACGCACCAGACCACAAGACGCACCTAGTTTTTGGAGAAGGAAAACAAGAAAAAAAAATATCACTGTGCAGTGAAAGCAGCAATCCCTCTTGCTGTTCTGGCTTCTGGGATAGCTGTGCAGCCTGCATTCGCTCCATAAGACGCACACACATTTCCCCTTACTTTTTAGGAGGGGAAAAAGTGAGTCTTGTAGAGCAAAATATACGATATTTGACAATGTAAGCTGCTTCCCACCACCAGCAGAACCGAAAGTGCCACTGTCCAGTCTCACATTTACTAGCTCACTTTATGAGAACCAAGTGTGAAATTTGGCATTGGCCACTTTTAGAAAATGGAACTTGGGGGAGGGCGGAGGGAGGGAAGAGTGACAAAAGGGGGGCAGCGATTATTTGGACAGGTGACAATTCCAAAGCACCCAGGTTTCCACACTGCCATTCCCTGACAATTTGTTAGGAAACGAATGTTTCAGTGACAAATGTTTAGACCTCAAGAGTTGTATGACACCCCCCCCCCCTTGCACAGTGCTTTTCTTGACCTGAATGGTGATTGTGCCGATGGTGTTTCTCACATTTCCCTTCCCGTGAGAAAGCTCACTTTGGCATGGATGTGGAGCATGAACAGAAGCATATTATGCTACCGCTGAGCTACGGATGGTTGTTCTGCCACATCGAGCCGCCTGTAAACAGAAGAAGCTGCCTTGTTCTGATTTAGACCTTTGACCTGTCTACCGTTCAGACCATTGGTCCACCATCCATTTACGCTGGAGAAGGTAGAGGCAACACACCTTGCAGGGGGTGCTCCAGTGCCTGACACTTCACTGCGTCGCTAGCTGTGACTCTTTTGCTAACAAACTAGGCATAAAACACACAGACAAGACCAGCCACATGGACGGGAGCAACAAATTGCCACAGAGACACAGAAAGGTAGGAAAAAAAGAACCCGCGTGGGCGGACATACCCATTTGTGGTCTTGGCGGTCTCTCCTACCTTTCGATGACCAGGAATCAGATTCCGCTATTGGGTTTATTTTAAAGCTGTGAAGTCACTTCATCCTGAGGAGGGGAAAATGAGATAGAGGTTACTACTGCTAGCATTATATACGCTGAGGCAAAGGAAATTGGGTGGGTTTACCATTGCAGTAGGCCCCCCCCTCCCCACTCTGGCCTTTGACTTGACCAGTGGCACCTTGGTGTTAATATTATTATTGCTGGGAGATCCACAGGTAGTTCACAGTCAATTCATCTGGCATGCAGAGAATTTGAGTAGCTTTTTAAAAAGTTAAAATCTTTTAGGTTCTGCCATTTTATTGTTCTGTTGACCCTCCCTCATTTTAATGATCTGCTCTTTCATTGTATTTTATGTTTGTATCATTGTGCTTTTAAAAGCCCCCCCCCCCCCCGTTGTATGTGTCTTGAATCTGCTTTGCAGAGAAAGGTGAGATAATATGCATATTTATTATAAATAAGGTATGGATACAGCAGTTCTCCTGGGCAGAAGGAGCTGGGCAGAGTGCCCACTTCAGATGTTCTTGCTGGAGCAGCACACAGTCTTTATTCTGGTTCTTATTTGAAAGCTGCATTTGGGGCAAATAAACAGAGAAGGCAGAAGGGCAAAGACACTCTACCCTTGCATCTCTGTTGCCTGCCGGTGGCCTCAACCCCAAAGGCATCCTTCAATCAGAAACAAGATGCACCCATCAAAGTTCATAGGGACTAGAAACTTTGGGAGGGATTCACCTAACCAACCCCATCAGTGGAAGCTAGGTATAAGGACTAGCACTTGCATGGCAGGGTGTTCCCCATTCTGCAGCCCTCACAATTGGCTCCCACAACAGCGAATGGGGGCAGGAGAGGGGGGAATGAATGGAAAGCAGCTGGAGGAGGAGGAGAGGACAAAGGAAGAGGAGGAGGAGGAGGAGGAGGAAGAAGAAGAAGAAGAAGAAGAAGAAGAAGGGGAGGAGGAGTTTGGATTTGGTATCCCGCTTTATCACTACCCGAAGGAGTCTCAAAGCAGCTAACATTCTCCTTTCCCTTCCTCCCCCACAACAAACAGTCTGTGAGGTGAGAGGGGCTGAGAGACTTCAGAGAAGTGTGACTAGCTCAAGGTCACCCAGCAGCTGCATGTGGAGGAGCGGAGAAGTGTGACTAGCCCAAGGTCACCCAGCAGCTGCATGTGGAGGAGCGGAGACGCGAACCCGGTTCCCCAGATTACGAGTCCACCGCTCTTAACCACTACACCACACTGGGTGAAGAAAGAGCTGTGAGCGGAGGTGGAAGGAACCCTTCCTCATTCTCTAGACCCCTTTCATCTGGAACAGGGTGTAGAGAGTGCTGCTGAATGGGGGGAACACAGCTGTGGAAAGCCTGAGGAAGTACCAGCCACTTTGGGCCTACTCATAAAAAAGCAAGTGAGAGACTAGGGTGAAACCCACAGTTTCCAGGAACTCTTCTCATTGTTAGACTTTTATTGTGAGCTGAGCGTTTGTTTGGACCCTGGGTAAGAACCCGGAGGGTGTGTCAGAAGGAAAATGACCTGATATTGATCTCTCTATATTAGTAGCTTTGTATTAATGTAACATTTTTATATGTAACCGTGCATTATTTTTGCATTATTTTACTTAACCTGCTGTCGGTTCTTTTTTGTACACAGCTCAGAGATATTTTTAAATATATTAAGCGGCACAGAAGTAGAAAAAAGAAAACAAAACCCGCACAACTTTGAATTTCACCCTTTGGTTGTATCCAATGCAAGTCCTGCTTGACGTTGCCTCGTGGAAGTTACTAAGCATGGCTAACTTAGGTCCATTAATTTCAACGGCTCTGCTCTGCGGGGAAATCAGTAGCACACAACCCTTTGCTTTTAAAAGGCACCATGTTCCACACAGACCCCTTAGTTGGTGCAAGGGAATAATGGGATAGCCACTAGGGTTGTTGCACAAAGTAGGAAGAGCTGTAGCATACTCACCACTGACGTGGGAGCACAAGCGGTGTGCAAAAGTGACTCCTGAACTTAATGTGGGGGTAAATTACCACAGTTTGAAATGACAGGTGGGGTGGGGAGAAGGAAAACCCTCAGTTCTGGCCACCTCCTCCCTTTTCCACTCTGCTCTGCATCCATCAGGAGTGCTCTCGCAAACCTTCACTGCTGTAGGACCTTCACAACAGGGGGAAGAGCTGTAGCTCAGTGGTTAGAGAATCTGCTTTGCATGCAGATGCTCTCAGGTTCAGTTCCCAATGGCATCTCCAGGTAGGCCTGGGGCAGCCTCCCTGCCTGAAGCTCTGGAGAGCTTCTGCCAGTCAGTGTAGGCAAAACTGAGTGACTGGGGCAACCTAGTCAGATGGGTGGCATGTAAATAAAATACTACTACTGATAATAATAAGGGGACACGGGTGGCGCTGTGGGTAAAAGCCTCAGCGCCTAGGGTTTGCCGATCGAAAGGTCGGCGGTTCGAATCCCCGTGGCGGGGTGCGCTCCCATTGATCGGTCCCAGCGCCTGCCAACCTAGCAGTTCGAAAGCACCCTCGGGTGCAAGTAGATAAATAGGGACCGCTTACTGGTGGGAAGGTAAACGGCGTTTCCGTGTGCTGCGCTGGCTCGCCAGATGCAGCTTTGTCACGCTGGCCACGTGACCCGGAAGTGTCTGCGGACAGCGCTGGCCCCCGGCCTCTTAAGTGAGATGGGCGCACAACCCTAGAGTCTGTCAAGACTGGCCCGTACGGGCAGGGGTACCTTTGCAGTTTGCACTGATAATAATTACTGAGCAAGATGGACCAACGGTCTGATTCTGTATGAGGCAGCTTCCCATCTTCTCTGTTCCGAGCAACGTAGAGATTGAGTGTCATTCCCCCTTCCGCGCATGGGCTAAACTTGAGCATACTCAAGTAAAAACTGGAGGGAGAGGGGAGGGCGAAGAACTATGTAGAAAAACAACAACAGTTGCAGGGGAGGGGGGAAACCAAACAAAAGCACCACGCAAAGTAAATTGAATTATTTAAAGCCATATGTTCCAAAAGTGTGACAGAGCCGAAGGAAGGGAAAAAAGGCAATATTGTGAGACTTCCGGATGGGGGTCTCCCTATACTTGACGGGGGGCGGGGGAGAGACAGAGATGATAGAACCAGCTGGTAAAGAAAGCAGCTGGTAGCAGGTTTCCTACTCCCATCGACAGCGGGAAGCTATGTGCTCCCCCCCCCTCCCTGTTGCATATTGTATCCTCCAACCAGCTCATTTGACATGGCTTGAGATGTCTCTGCCCTGGCAGAGAACAGTGTGTGGGTTGGCTTGGCGTGGGCCTGTCACACTCCTTTTGCAGGGCAAAGCTCTATATTCTGCACAGCAGGTTGGAATCATAGAATTGTAGAGTTGGAAGGGACCCCAAGGATCATCTAGTCCAGCCCCTGCAACGCAGAGCGGTTCGCTCAACATGGGGCTTGAACCTATCTCCCTGAGATTAAGAGCCTCATGCTCTACCAGCAGAGCTTGGACCAAGAAAGGCTCAAACTCCTCCCTCTCGCCTAGGTGACAAAATAATTTGGGGCAGGAATGGTGGGGAGGTACAGGGAGGAGAGCATGAGGGTGGTGGTCTCTCTACTATTTTGGAAGGTGGGGTAGTTTTTAGTGGACACTCCCTGGAAAAGACCCTGATGTTGGGAAAGATGGAGGGCACAAGGAGAAGGGGACGACAGAGGATGAGATGGTTGGACAGTGTTCTCAGAGCTACTAACATGAGTTTGACCAAACTGCAGGAGGCAGTGGAAGACAGGAGTGCCTGGCGTGCTCTGGTCCATGGGGTCACGAAGAGTCGGACATGACTAAACGACTAAACAACAACAACAACAACACACCTCTGTGCCAGAAAAGCAGGGCTGACCAAAGACATTTTGATGGAAAGCGGCAAGGTACCTCGTAACGAGTCAGGCTATTGGCTCTAACTGCTGAGCCATGGCTGTTCTGATCATTGCTGCCTGGGTTGAAGAATAAGATGATCACACACACCACCCTGGGCGCCAAGCTGAGGGGGTGGAAAATTGAGAAGATCAAATTTGGGGCGCTCAGTTTTGGCCTTGCTCATGACAAAAGCAAGTGTGAAAGGTTTTATTGTTTGGGAAAGGGGGTGGCACAGGGGTCCCATCTAGTCCAGCATCCTGTCCTCACAGTGACCACCCAGATGCCTGCGGGGAACCTTCCTGCTGTTTCCGGCAACTGGCATTCAAAAGGATTACCGCCTCTGAGACACAGCACAGCCATCGTGGTCAGTTAGCCTTTCCCTCTAGGAAAAGCATTCCCCCGCCCCAATAGGGTTGCCCTGTAACCTCAGCTAAAGCATCAGAGAGCAGGTGGCAAAGCAAGTTAGAGGTAAGGGGAAAGTACTCTGCACGTGAGCAGAGGTACCATCACCATCTGCTTCACAACTTCACGTCTTTGAGGCGAAAGCCCCAACCCATTGAAAAGCAAATTCTGGTGCTGGTGAAGCTCCCTTTAAATCTCTTTCCTCCCTTCCTCTCCCCTCTGCTCCGCCTTTGACTCTCGCCTCTTCCCCCTCTATCCCTGCCTGCGAGCAGCCGTCTTTCTCCCCGCAACCGCCCACCCCATGCTAGACTGGGTGGCTGTTTTTTGTTTTAAATGGCCCAGCAGCCCCCTTCTCCCCCCTCCCACCCCTCCATTATTTTGGCCGCGGCTTATCAATGATGCAAGAGGAATAACGCCAATTTACTTAGAATGTGTAATCCCCCCAAATCAGATTGGGGGATTGCATGAGGCGGTCTGACCTTGCATATGTCTCCATTAAAGCCACCCAGGCCTACGCTTGTATTCTGTGTTCCCAGCACATATTTAGACAGATAACGCTAATTGTACTTGACATGTCCTCTTAAGGATGGACTCTCCTCCTCCTCCCCCAGCTCTGCCTGACAATGAGACAGCCTCGGAAGCCAGGATCCGCTCCGTATCTGCAGGGCAGGGCACAGCTCAGAAGCCGGGGTGGGCGGCAGGGCGAACAAAAAAACAAACAAACAGAAAACCGTTCCACGCAACAAGGGCTCCCAGCCAAACCTCCTCTGCCGACATACCACCGGGCACCCTCAATTAATGCTTCAGAAAGGGGGAGGCTGCAACTCCCACCCCAAAACAAAAAAAAGAACCCAGAGGAGGGATGGCTGGGCGGGTGGGAGAGAGAGAGAAATGCATGTGTGTGTCCCTTTCTGGGGCAATGTTAATCGGGGATTAAAAACTGCTATTGTGGCAGACTCAAGTTCTCTTAAGGAAATGCATCCCATGCTCCTTTGGAAAGGGAGAAATGCTAAAGTCTGGGGGTGTTTTACCGTATGGTGGGCACAAAAGCGATGGGATGGGGCCCCCAGAGAAGAAACAGTTTAAGCTACCGAAGAGAGAGTGAGAGAGCGTGCAGGAAAGTTGTGAATATAACTTCTGGGGCAGTTAAAACTTAAAAGTCAGGTTAGGGGTCACCTGCCTTAAATACAGCCTGTTGTTCTGCCCCACACACTTCTCTGCCGCTTCAGGTCTTTCCTCCCCTGACTACTCACTCACTGGAATTGGGTGGTGGAGTTATTGTTTTGTTTCTGTGCCCGTTTTTATTACGTATTTTGTGTTTGTAACTTGCATTTTTTTGCTGTGAATTGCCCTGAGATAGTCGGATGAAGGGCGGCATACAAATTTAATAGATAACAATAAATAATAATAATAATAATACTTTGCTGAATACTTCACTGTGTTCCCTTCAGGCAACAACCCTGTGAGGTGGGTAGGCCTGCTGTTACACACATTTTACAGGTAGAATTCAACACTCAAGCTCCAGGAACTCCTTCCAATGCTAAGCCTCAAACACTCATCCCCCTCTTCGCCCCCCCCCAAAAGGGGATGGAACCACAATAAGAAAACTGGAGGCGGGAGAAATCCAACCCTCAAAAATATACTGAGAAGCTAATAACTGTAATAATGAAAACTGTAATGTTGCATTTCCCCAATTATATTGTGACAATACATTACTGCTTTTGCTATTACGGTTATTATCTCCCTGGTACTTGCGCCTCCAAGTTTAGGCCTCAGATGTGGAATGCTCAAAGCAGCAATACTAGGAAGGAGTGCCTCTGAGCATATGCACAAAGCACCCAGTGCGTAAGCAAGGCCAACTCCTCGCCATGTCGGGGGGCGGAGGGAGATGTCTTCCACATCAATGCTCAAACTCTGTTTTGAAAAAAGAAAGAAGTAACAGAACCAGCTTTTAGCCTGGGTTCTGTTATTGCTGCAAACTCCGTGATTTTATGAAGCTGATGGAAGAGTCTTAAGAGAGGAAGAAAATAGCCTTGATAGGAAAAGGAAGGTATTACAACCACAGGGCTGTGTCTGCCCTAAGAAAACACTTTCAAATTGCTCTCTGCAGTCTTAGGGACTAGAAACTTGGTCTTCTTTTAAGCAAGCTCTAGAATATTGAGAATGCTGGGTTTCTGTGCTCTGAACCAGAACCACGCCCTGAAACCACCTCGGAAGGCAAGGTGCATTGCAAAACCGCAGCTGCGAAGTCCTCACTCTTGACTCCAGAAGCCACCATGGGCTGGAAGCAGAGTCCTTTCTGCATAAATATTTATTCCTTCTCTGGAACCCAGCTCCAGCTCACCAGACCCTTGTCAGAGCCAAGTCGCTTCCCTGGTCTCAGCTGCATTGCTCAGAACAGCCTCGACGAGGAGTACAAAACTTTTATTTTTGCCTAAGTGGACTTTCGGCCTTCCTCTCACCCCTCTTCCAATCCTGCCACCTCCTAATTTGACTTTTTCCAATATCTTTTCTCCAACAACCTTCTCCCACCCACCCCCCGCTCTTCTTCCTCCCCAGCAACTGCGCATTTATTAATTCATGAGGCACTAATTAGTTCTTTGTTTAATTTTGTGTTAAACAGACTGACCGGAATGATAACGACTTTCAGCGTTGCATTACGGTCCCCAACCGCCCCTGTTTTCTGACAACAAGGGAGTAGAGAGAGACTGGCGTGATGAACCCCAATTCCCTCTTCAGTTGCACTTCATTAAGTCAAAATGTGACAAGAAGCTTAGAGAGTAACTTTCAGATCGGATCACACATAACAATTCGGCAGGAAACTTTCCGAAGGGGGGGTGGGGTGGGGAGGAGGCAGCGGCGGCGCTTCTGAATGAAAGCTGGCACCAGTGCACAGCACCCTCGCCACTCTCGCCTTAAAGGAACAGCAGGCACAAGCACACATGTGCAAGCAGAGATTTCTCCCCAATCACAGCTGGCAAAACTCTATCCCCCATCACGGTCCCATTTTCAGATGATTTTGTTGGCTTGGCTGGGCATCTTTAGAAAGTCGAGCCAGAGAAGTTCCTGACCTTGCTTTCAAGAGGCTCCAGGTGCTCCTGGGAGAGGCGCTTACATGCCTGAAGGTCTGTGGAAGCACGAGTGCAGAAAACCATGAGAATCCTGAACTGCAGGGCATCCAGATCCCACACTTAATGGGAAAGGTTGTAACAGACAGATGTTTGAGCCAATCCAAAACATCCAAAGGCCAGGTACTTGGCCAAACTGCTTTCTCCTTGCGTGCTCAAATGACCACCTTTCTTTCCTGGTTTAAGCAAACCACCATTTGCTGTGGTGCCCTAAATCAGCTCTGTACAAACCCTAGTTTACCATGGCACAAGGAGGGGGGGGGGGAGGAGGAGAGGGCTGAAGCCCAAGTCTCATTGCACAAGGGCTCAACAAAGGATTGGCTCTTGTGCCCGACCATAAGGATGTCTACTCAGAACAGTTGGACTTAACGCCCAAAGAGGCAGGTGTATGCCTGGATCTTTGAGTTGTTCTGCAATAAACACACACATACAGTCAGATTCCAGCACCATGGCTTCAGAATCTGTTCAAGTTATGCCTGAGATGGCAAATCCAATACACAGATCCAACCCAGCAGTTTGAAAAACTCATCCGCCCCATTTTTTGCTTCTTTTTGCTGCCTCTATTTGCCTCATGAAAGGGTTGGCCCTCTGTTTCATTGCAGAGCTGTAGTTCTTATGAACCTTGTTCAGAATCTTCTTCTCAGGGCACTTGGCTTGTTAAAAGAGTTCTAAGATTGGTTTTATGCCTATAGTCCCAGCATGCCCATGGGTGGCATTTGACAACCTGGAGCCCTCCAGATGTTCCAAACCACAACTCCCACCAGCCAGCACAGCTACTGTGATTCAACTCCCCCTGCCCCCACCAGTAGGCCTTCAGATTTGAGGAAAGCTGAGCTTAAGGGATCTTCGTTAAAACAAAGTGTGCCAGAGACAAAGTGGTGGGCAGAACGGTTTTGAATACTTGATCCTATTTCTGCAGTTTTCTAGGAACGGAGATGCAGCAGCGGTCAAACTATTTTTCCCCCCTGCTGAATTTTTGCCTGTCATGCAGGACACAGGATGGGCCAGGGAAATAAGACTTTGGCAATCTTAGTCAAAGCACTTCACTGTCATTAAGCAGAGTGCATTTCCCCCTCACTTCATGTTAAACAAAAAGTTGTTTTTGTGGGTCAAAGCCCTACTTTATCAGATGCGCAAGGCGTTATGGCAACCCACATTTCCTTGGGTGGAGGGTGGGGGTGGGAAAGATATATCCAGCAAACAACATGTTCAAAGCTGCAGAAGAAAGGAGTCCACACATCTTTTATTTCTGGGGGTTTCTCAGAAGCAGGGCCCAATCCAAAGCCCTTAGCACACATAGCTGAAGGAAGAATATGTCCAGCATCTACAGAGTACAGGGCCTTGGTTCACTCTGGGGAAGCAGGCCTCTAACACCTTTCCCCTAGCTGTTCTCAGAAACAGTGCCTTGTCTAGACCCAATGGTTGGAAGGATGACAGGCTCCAGAAAACTGCTCCCCACCTTTCCCTGGAGCAGGTGGAGCCAAGGTGCCAGAGCAAACTCTTCCGCATCCCAAGTTGGTCTCAACAAAACTCACTGCCTCCCTTTCTCCGAGTAGGATTTAGTTTCACAGAAGCCACATAAAGGAAGGCAGGTACCCAGAATTATAGCATTTGAGAGAGCCAGGCCTGTGGGCCTCTCAGGAATATATCATATGTGTGTGTGCAGATACTCAAGGGATAGGGACGATACATGATTTGGGTCGTCTTTCCATGCGAAGCTACCTAATTTGCACTTCTTACTTGGACTGACACTTGAACCGGAACTCAGCCGTCCTTTAAAATTCGCACTTCTCTGAATCTTGTAATGCAGCTCTCCAATCGAAAAGTATGGACAAAAACATATACTTTAGGGGAAGTCATGCATAAACAAGCATACATTACTGGAAAGAACATGCAAAAATGCTTTCTACTGGGGAAAAAAGTGCTTGCAAAAGTGCATACAGCCATCAAAACTGTGTGCAAAACTGCATTTATTAGGGGTATTATTATTATTATTATTAATTGCACGTTGCTGCGGAAAGGTGAACTTAATTTAAGTGGGGGGGGGGAGAAATTGGCAGATACCAAAATGGACAAATTTATCCATCCTTAATACACATAAAAACACACACAGGTTAGTGTGACAAGGTCAAAGACTTGATATCTAGGCAGCAGAAAAACAAATGTATTGGGAGCAAAAGTTTCCCTAACCCCCCTCCCCCATTTTAACATAAATACATCATTACAATTTCTGAACATCAAGGTTCCATCAGGGACAAGGAGGTGGGTGGAAGGAATGGGATACTTGTTGTTTATTGTTGTATGACTAATAAAATAAAAACAACAATAGCAACAACCAACTTTTATAGTTTAATCGGACAACAGATGGAGTATGCATCTCTTTTTCTCTCACCTTTCACTCAAGACCAGATGTACCGAGACAGTAATAGGAAAAACAGACATAATGTATGTCTACACACACACACACACACACACACACACACACACTGCCCATTGTGGCGAAGAAAAACGAAAATGGTTGAAGAAGATGGTTCTTTTTGCTAGGAGGCAGGCTGGCCACTTTGTAGGGTGTCCACACTGAGTCAGAGAGCATAAGATTGAAGCACAGGTGACACTGCTGCAACTTGCCTCCAACTGGAACACCAGCCAGCCACACAAGACTCAAACACAGTTACAAACAGTACGGAGGCCAGGGAGAGACAGAAATAAATAGGAGCGTCAAACGTCCCTTTGCCCTGGTCAAACATGCACCGTAACCACTCCCCAAACAATTTGGCAACCTTGCTCCTGCTAATATGCTCTTGGGCTGTTTTAGCAAACCAATTAAGCGTAATCATTAATTATAAAGGGGGGAGCGTGAGAGAGAAAGAGGATATGAAAGACGTATGGAAAGGTGAGAGACAGGCAAAAGTCTGACAGCAGAAGGGAGGCCAGGATGAGATGTGGGGGCTCTGTCCAGTTCACTCCACCCAAGACAGAAAAGCCCCATCGCCCCGTATCCAGGTGGGTGGTGCTTTTCAAGCCAAAGAAACACCCTCCCATATAAATCCAGTTTAGACCCCAAACTGAAGGGTCTCCCTCTCCCCACAAAACTCCGCCAAGCGTTCTGTTGGTATCGGTTTAGGTCCAAAACAAGAAGCAAGACAGGCCCACTTAACCCAAAGGCAGCTCAGACAGATTGAACAGAGAGAGATGGAGAGATGAGAAAGGCGGTCAAAGAACAGAGGTGCATACCAGAGCTCAGGAACGCTCTCCCTCCGTGACAGGGTAGCCAGCTCTCCTGGAGAAAATGCCTTGAGAGGAGATGAAAAATTGACTTTTTTTAAAAGAAAGACCCTTGATTATGCACACTTGGAAAACTGACTAAATTACTGTCTATCCCATCGGCTCCCCAATGGGCCTGGCACCCCCTGAGAGCTGGGGGCAGCTGTCAATGCATCCCATACTTCCTCTGCTTCCAACCTCCATTTCACATATTTCTCTTTTGTTTTGTTTTGGGGGGTGGGTGGGTTTGTTTCGCTTTCCTTCTTGAACACACGCATGCTCACCCCCTCCTTGCGTTCCTCCTCTCCCCCCCCCCTTAAAAAGTCTCAGGTCTGTGTCAGCCCAACGGACAGTGCGGCAGAGTGGGGGGGGGGGTGAGAGCGTCATGGAAACCGCCCCTTCCCTGGGCAAACATTCTGTTTGGCCTCCGCGTCCCGAGACCCTCTTTTAAGGAGCTGTCAGGACCCCAGGAGAGTGTCACACGACCCAAAGACCAGGCGTGACGGAGCCTATTTTCTGCCCGAAATTTGATTGATTAAAAAACTTTTTAGGAAAACCATGTTAAAGGACTAAAAAAAAAAAGAGAGAGGAGGAGGAGGAGGGCGAGGAAAGGCGGGGGAGATGCATAAAACAGAAAGGACCACGGGAAGCAAGGATGGAATGGGGGGCAGGCAGGGAGAGAGGGGAAGCAAAAGCCTAACTGGTGGGTTTCCTAGGTAATAGCGCCAGGGGACGAGTGTCAGTTGTAGTTAAACAGCATAACCAGGCCGAAAAGAAAGGTCAAAGGAAGCATGAAACTTTACCACAACAGTGAATAAGATAATGAAGTAGCAGGGATGCCCGGGAAGAAGGGAGAAGGGAGGGGGGACCCGAAACACACTTTGCGCACTCCAGGTGACTGGCTCTGGGTAAGTCTTGCTAACTGCCAGAACTGCCTGGGAAGACACAGGGGAATTTCTGTAGGTCTCTAGTCTTCCATCGTCATTGGTCACCATTAAAGGTAAAGGTAAAGAACCCCGACAGTTAAGTCCAGTCACGAACGACTCTGGGGTTGCGGCGCTCATCTCACTTTACTGGCCGAGGGAACTGACGTTTGTCCGCAGACAGTTTTTCCGGGTCATGTGGCCAGCATGACTAAGTCGCTTCTGGCGAAACCAGAGCAGCGCATGGAAACACTGTTTACCTTCCTGCCGGAGCGGTACCTATTTATCTACTTTGACATGCTTTTGAACTGCTAGGTTGGCAGGAGCAGGGACCGAGCAACAGGAGCTCACCCCGTTGCAGGGATTTGAACCACCGACCTTCCAATAGGCAAGCCCTAGGCTCAGTGGTTTAGACCACAGCGCCATTGGGTTTTGCCAATCAGAAAGGCCACAGAATGTCACAGTGTGGAATGGTGCTTCTCAGGGTTCTAGCTGGCCATGCCCTTTCCCATAATATTCCATCCCATTCCCTGTTAGCCAGCCAGCATTCCACACCCACTGAGCATGTTTGGTCATTGCTGCGCTGTTCCTATTCCCTGAAAGTATTAAGGTAGTAGCCTCTGCGAATCCTACTTGGAGAAGGCCCGTTGATGGATGTGACAAACTTAGGTCGTACTCAGAAAAGGACTTTTCTGGATATAATCCTTTGGGCAAAGTTCAGGTTGAAACAGAGTAGCCTGAAAACTAGGGATTTGCTCCAAAACAAACACAACTCTCAGATGGATTGGTCCTAAGTTCTACAGCTAACCAATGACTGGTCTGGCCATAGTGACACATGCCTGAGTTATCACTTCTTCAGATTACTGTAACATGCTCTGTATGGGGCTGCCTTTAAATTTCAACTGGCTCAAAGAGCTGCAGCGAAATTGTAGACCAGGGCTGGTTACAGGTAGCATATGATTCCCTTATTAGAATAGCTCCATTGGCTATCAGTCTGTTTCCATGGACAATTCAAAGTGCTGATTATGACCTATAAAGACTTACATGATTTAGGTCCAGGCTATCTGAAAGAATGTATTCTCCCATACGAACTTGCCCAGGCTCTGAAGTCATAGGGGGCAACCCTTCTCTCGCCTCCCACGCAGGCACACTTCTCGGTGGCTGCCCTTAGACTCTTGAACTCCCTCCCTGCAGAAACCCGATTGGTCCCCTCCTTGTTCGCCTTCTGATGGCAGGTGAAGACTCCTACAGGCTTCAGGGAACTGACAGCTTTTAAGGAAAGGGCTTTTAATAGTGCTGTGCTGTTATTACTATCTATATTTTAATAATTTTTTTTTATATATTTTAATTCTAAAATAGTTTAATTACTTTGTAACTATTATATTATATATATATTTTCTGTTTTCTGTATTTTATTTGTGTTTTAATTTTTGTGAGCTGACTTGGGTCTCGGTTTTGGGAGAATGTAAGTAAGTAAATATGTAAGTAAGTATTGACAATAGTTTGACAACTCGAACAAATTCCTTAGAGGAGAGTTATTCTAGCAGAAGCTAGGCGGCTACCTGTTGGGGATGCTCTAGAGCAGGGTTTCCCAGACTTGGGTCTCCAGCTGTTGTTGGACTACAACTCCCATCATCCCTAGCTAGTGGGACCGGTGGTCAGGGATTATGGGAACTGTAGTCCAAAACCAGCTGCAGGCACAAGTTTGGGAAACCCTGCTTACAGCTTCAGATTACCTCCAGGGGGTTGGACTAGATGAGGATTAGCTCAGTTAACAGAGCATGAGACTCTTAATCTCAGGGTTGTGGGTTCAAGTCCTGCATTAGGTTAAAGTTTCCTACATTAAAGGAGGTTGGACTAGATGATCCTCATGGTGTCTTCCAACTCTACAATTTTATGTTTCTGTGATCTCAAACAGCCATTCCAACCCTATGGGTGGTATTCAACTAGGTTTTATTCAGAGCACACTCACTAAAAGGAATGGACCTAACTTAGTCATGTTCATTGTTTTCAATGGGTCTGCTCTGAATAAAGCTCAGCTGAATACCACCCTTTGATTCTACATCCAAATAAACCGTGGCAAGCTGTGCAGCCACTTCCTCACACACATAGGAGCCAGCTCCTATGAGCCATGAGGGCTTCAGCCTTCACAATAAAATATTTAAGGGGGTTGAGCCTCCACAAAGTTAACGGGTATTCCCATTCAAATGGCGTGGATGCACTGTATCATGTGATCAATTATGAGGGGCAGGGCTTTCCTGGCCCCCCACAATTTATTATTCAAATTGGCACCTCTGTTCACACAGAAGCCCTTGGGGAGGTTTGCACGTCAACAGATGACAGTAAAGACAGAACTGAGGATTTGCAAGGCAGATAATTCAATCTCTTAATCTTCCTCACATTCAAACGAAATAGCTTTCCAGTAACTCCAGAACAGAAAGTTCTGTACTTGCCAAGGAAGGGACCGTACTGGAATCAGAGGCTTTACAAAATGCTCCTACACAAAACTTGCTTAATTTCATGGGTGCAATCCAGATGAAAGGTGTACCCTCTTTATTGCTGATGGAGCCAAGGGCTCTTGCTTATATGTCAGCATGACCTCTGTGCTTAATTTCCTGGGGCGAAGGTGTGTTGCACTGCATGACTGAAAATGTGGCTCGCAACAAGGGCCAGATGTTGCCAACCCCTGGCTTTAAAAAATCCTATCTTTCCTCCACCTGGCCCTTTTCTCCCAGAAGGAAACCCACACCATAGTCTCACATGTGTATGTGTATCTGTATGCTCATGTGCATGTATTTATTAAATGTGATGGCAAGATTATGCGTCATAGAACTGTGGTGGGTGGGAAACTGATTCATGGCTCTGCAACTTTGCAAATAAGTGCCTTCCCAGCAAAGGATTGGGCTGCATACTCATAAGACATCCAGAACTTTGAGCAGCATTTAAAAAGCAAGCACTGGGGAAGGGGTTGCAATTCAACCAACTTTTACGCAGATTAGATTGACTGAAATTAATAGGCCTAACTTAGGAATGTTCATTCATTTCAATGGGTCTACTCTGAGCAGGCCTGGCACTGAATTCCACCCAAAGGAAAATAACATACCCTCCGACATTTCTCACTCTCAACTGACCTTCCTCGACTCCCCCTCCCCCCCCTCTGCCCCCACAGAAAATTTCCTATTAGAAGAATCATAGAATCATAGAGTTGGAAGAGACCACAAGGGCCATCGAGTCCAACCCCCTGCCAAGCAGGAAACACCATCAGAGCACTCCTGACATATGGTTGTCAAGCCTCTGCTTAAAGACCTCCAAAGAAGGAGACTCCACCACACTCCTTGGCAGAAAATTCCACTGTCGAACAGCTCTTACTGTCAGGAAGTTCTTCCTAATGTTTAGGTGGAATCTTCTTTCTTGTAGTTTGGATCCATTGCTCCGTGTCCGCTTCTCTGGAGCAGCAGAAAACAACCTTTCTCCCTCCTCTATGTGACATCCTTTTATATATTTGAACATGGCTATCATATCACCCCTCAACCTCCTCTTCTCCAAGCTAAACATGCCCAGCTCCCTTAGCCGTTCCTCATAAGGCATCGTTTCCAGACCTTTGACCATTTTGGTCAAAGCGCCGCCACCACTTCACCAGTGGGACACAGCACACCCCCCCTCCCCCCCTTAATCCCTTTGCACTCTGCTCTGCTCTCCATTTCTTCCCGCCCAGGGCGGCCCTCTGCCTGCCCCTCAGAAAAGGCATATCACATAGGGCTGGGTCTCAGCGTCGGCAGCCTCTCCTCCTTCTCCAGCAGCCTCTATGAGCTGCCCAAGGGAGGAGGCCGGCAGCAGTGGCCATGGAGAGGCAACAAATTGCAGCCGCTGATACTCAGGACAAGCGCCAGCTCATCCTCTTCCCTGAGCTCGGCGGTAGAAGCCCTGGCAGGGGGAGCAGGGATGTTCCAGGATCAAATCAGAAGCCGGGATGGCTTTGTAATGCTGGGACTATACAGTGGACGCGCGGGTTGAGATTTGGCACTTCTGCGCATGCGCAAAGTGCGATTTAGCGCTTCTACGCATGTGCGACTGCCGAAACCCAGAAGTAACCTGCTCCAGTACTTCCGGGTTTCGGCAGCCTGTAACCTGAAAAAACGCAACCTGAAGCGTCTGTAACCCGAGGTATGACTGTACCTGGAAAATCAGGACACTTGTAGGGTATGAAATAGGCCCTCAACCAAGTCAGATCATTGGTCGTCTACCTGGAGATGCCATTAAAAAAAAAAAATTGTTTATGTAACCAAGCATTTCAGTTTTTAATATTTCAGTCTCTGATGTTGCAGCTCCTTTGCTTCTACTCTTTTTGTGTGTTTGAAGTTTTGTTTTAGTTCTTGTGAAGTGATGGCACTTATTTCCTGCCTCTTTCATTGCGGTGCTTTGCCTGGCACATGGGGCACCTTAGACGGGCAGGTTCCTTGTGCAAACGCATCAGGGCCCCATCTTTCCTACACACTGAAGGCCGTATCACACCATGTAAAACAGTCCTGGCTTCCCCTAAAGAATCTGGACAACTGTAGTACGTCAAGAGTGCTGAGAGCTGTTAGAGGAGACTGCCTGCTCCCCACACAGAGCTACAATTCCCCGAGTAAGTTAACAGTCAAGCCCTCTTCCTGGGGAACTCCAGGAACTGTAACTCTCAGCACCCTTAGCTACAATTCTCAGAAGGCTTTGGGGGAAGCCAGGACTATTTAAAATGGCGTACTACTGCTTGAAATGTACAGTGGTACCTCAGGTTAAGTACTTAATTCATTCCGGAGGTCCGTACTTAACCTGAAACTGTTCTTAACCTGAAGCACCACTTTAGCTAATGGGGCCTCCTGCTGCTGCCGCGCCGCCGGAAACTGATTTCTGTTCTCATCCTGAAGCAAAGTTCTTAACTTGAAGCACTATTTCTGGGTTAGTGGAGTCTGTAACCTGAAGCATATGTAACCTGAAGTGTATGTAACCTGAGGTACCACTGTATAGTGCAGATGGGGCTCAGGTAACAGGCAAGCAGGGTGAGGTGGAGGGCAAGCAGGCAGGGTAAGGTCAATTAGGCAAAGTGTGTGTTGAAAAGGAGGGCAGCCAAGGGATTAATCTGGTTTACTTTTGGTGTCGTACCTGATGATAAATTGATCTGTACATTCATTTTCTTTTGAGATAGGAGCTCTCTAGTAAAAGTTTATCATCTCGGTATGCCTTGGAAGGAATCGTGTAATCCCCACCAAAATTAATAACTCCTAGATGAAAATTATCTGGGGTTGGAATCTGAGACCCTAAGAGTGAGCTACCAGCTCCAATTGAAGAACGCCTTCCCGAGTATTTTCCATCTTGGGCCCTACAATCAGCTGGGGAGAACCTGGTGATGGTGGTGGTTCCCCATATGAGGAACGCCCGCCCTGGTGGGGTGCATCAGCCCCCCATATTATTGACTTTCAGGTCAAATTTTTAAACATTGCTGTTCACCCAGGCATTTTGATGGTTGATATTGCTCCAGGCTACCTTGAAATTGTTATAGTATGTGAGTGTTTCTTATTGCTTTTAAATCATAGAATCATAGAATTGTGGAGTTGGAAGGGACCCTAAGGGTCATCTAGTCCAACCTTCAGCAACGCAGGAATCTCAACTAAATCATACATGACAGATGGTCACCCAACCTCTGCTTAAAACCCTCCAAGGAAGGAGAGCCTACAACCTCTCATGGAAGTCTGTTCCACTGTCGAACAGCTCTCACCCTCCATCTTTCATGTGACAGCCCTTCAGGCAATCATATCTTCTCTCAGTCTCCTCTTTACCAGTTTAAACATACCCAGCTCTCTCAACCATTCTTCATAAGACTGAGTTTCCAGACCCTTGATCATCTTGGTCACCCTCTTCTGCACATGTTCCAGCTTGTCAATAACCTTCTTAAATTGTGGTGCCCAGAACTAGACACAGCATTCCAGGTGTGGTCTGACCAAGGCAAAACAGAGTGGGACTATTACTTCCCTTGGCCAGGACACTAGAATGCAGCCTAGAATAGCATTAGCTTTTTTTGCTGTCAACACATATTAAGGTTGTGGTCTCATAAGACACCTAGATCCTTTTCACATGTATAATTTATTATTTATTATATTGTTTTGCGGCCTCATTGTTTCATGGCCTGCGCTAATTCGGGAGGGAGAGCAGGACAGAAATTTAATAAACAAACTAACAAATAATATTCTTTTGACTCAAAGCAAAACTCTGTCGTTCCTTGTGGATTTGGGAGAGAGAAACCATTTTGGCTTGCATAAAATTTTGAAAGGGAAACAGCCCTCTCCCTCACCATTACCCCACAGCCCCAAGAGAGAATAAGATTATTTTGGCTAAAACATTTCCTTTTCTTTCTTCCTGTATCACTACTTCAATCTAATATTCAAAAAGCAGAAAAAGACTGATGCAAACTTGCAAGGTGGTGTGGGGCAGAGGGAACGCAGCTAACAGCCGTTTCAGCTAACAAAAACCTGGTCAGATCATGCTGACCTGCTATGTTCTCTTGCTACTTAGGGAATGAAACACAATGCGTCCGTTTATACAAAGCCGCGTTTGAAAAGAGATCTTTCCTTGCTGCTACTGTGGAAAGCTGGCATGTTTCAATATATATTTGTTAAACTTTCCCTCTCCCTACGGCGAAGGCTCAGACTCACACACGTAAACACGCCTGCTCTGAGGCTGCAGCTTCTCAGGCAACCGCAGAGCTCACATCCTTGGAAACAGCAATGCCATACAAGGTAAAGGTAAAGGGACCCCTGACCATTAGGTCCAGTCGTGACCGACTCTGGGGTTGCGGTGTTCATCTCGCTTTATTGGCTGAGGGAGCCGGCGTACAGCTTCCAGGTCATGTGGCCAGCATGACTAAGCATGGCGAACCAGAGCAGCACACGGAAACGCCATTTACCTTCCCGCCGGAGCAGTACCTATTTATCTACTTGCACTGTGACATGCTTTCGAACTGCTAGGTTGGCAGGAGCAGGGACCGAGGAACGGGAGCTCTCCCCGTCGCGGGGATTCAAACCGCCGACCTTCTGATCAGCAAGTCCTAGGCTCTGTGGTTTAACCCACAGCGCCACCCGTGTCTCTTGCCATACAAGGTACTAGTTCACATTAGTTTAATGTCTTGTCGGGAAGGGAACCGAAGGCCTTCAAGTCATAGGTGGCTTTGTCGGGCACAGGGGCGGCCTGTCCAGCTTCGCCACCTGAAACAAAATGGGGCCGTGCCGCCCCCTGCCCTCCCTCAGTGGTGCACATTACCACTTCTGCAGCCGTCAGAACGTCCCCGTCTCACTGAAACTCGGAGAGACAGGAAGCATTCTTTCATGGCCTTGCCATGTGTGCTCTCTGCAGGGTGGAATGCCCCCCTCTCACCGAACTCAAATCCCAAAAAATCCCATGGTCTGTGGTTGGTTCAGGGTGCAGGGAACTGTAGCTCTGTGAGCAGCAAACTCCAGTTCCCTAGGGTGCTTTGGAGAGGGGGAGTTATGACTGTTAAAGTGTGATAAATATGCTTTAAAAGTATGGTGCAGAATGGCTTCTCCCTCTGAAGTGGGTGCCGATTTCAGGGAGAGGGGGACAAATGGGCATCACTCAGGGATGGGGGCCCACTGCAAGGATCTTGACCAAGCTCCCCCCACCCACCCAAAGAAAAACGCCTGGACTTAACAGCACTTCTTCCAGTCTATAAAAGCTCCACTGCCCAGTTGATAGGAAAGGATTGCAATTCAGCGGCAGAGAAGGTGCTAGGTTCAGTCTCCAGGTAGGAAAGTTTCCTTGCCTGAAATCCTGGAAAGTTATTACTGAAAGGTTTAAAAACTTGCCAGATCTGCTACTTCCTCCCATTCTGAGTCATAGGCCACTAGGATGTGTAATTTTTGGGGTGGGGTGGGAGGAGAAACTTAATTTTTGCAAATCGATTCAGTCAAGGCTCATAAACATATGTTTCTAGTTGTGAATAATTAATATCTGCTATTATTTTTGTGACTGGGCAACATTTAGCTGGTTAAGTCTACGTTTGATCAAGAAGCGCATAAACTGTTTTCGGAAAACCAAATAATTTTAATTTTACTTGAAAATGTCAGGTAACACTAAATAAATAAATTAATTAATAACAGCAGCAGCAGCAGCAGCAACAACAACATCAAAACAACAACAACAAAATATAATATACCTGCAAGTCCTTGGCAATCATTTTTAATTCTTTCTTTGCAATTTTACAGGCAACCTCCCAGTTTGTGAGGGGGTTGGGTTCCTTGACCCTGCACGCATCAGCAGTGTGCAATAAGCCTGCCCCGCCCCATTATGCCCCTGTTAAGCCCTGTCCCTATTATGCCCCCATTCTGTCATCTTCCAGGTCCAAAACGACCCATGTGTCGGCAGTCGCATGGCAACTGAACGCGCTCAAAATGTTCACAACCTGTACTTACCGAGCAAAACTGAATTATATTAACTTAACCAAAATATCTTTTGAATTCCCAAGTCATGCTACAAGTTTTTAGCACCTTTCATTTTGAGAATTTGATAGCTGAGAAAGTCAACACTTAGGTTTAGGCTTTTGCGGCACGCTGGTTTGTTCCATGAACTGCCCAGCAAGATGCCCCACCCACACAGTTCCTGATCCTCCAAGGTTCGTGACTGGCGCTCGCTGCAAGCCTTGCAGGGGGAACGTGTGCACACCCCACGGAACGCATGCAAAAGCTCACACGCACCGAACCCTCCTTCCCCACCGCTGCCACCACCACAGTCCGGGAACTGTCAAGAGAACATGAGCAAAAGCTGTTTCTTGACAGCGAGTCATTTATATTTTAGCTTCGTTCCATTATCCTAACGAAGCCTTCATCAGCAGATGCAATATTAACAGCAGAAAAACCAGCTCATTACGTCCGGGGGGAATTCATCAAGACGACAATCATGCATGCTATGTGCGCCCCTCCGCCCCGAAAGGAAAAAAAAAGCCTTGGAAGAGGCCACTGGCGCAGTTATTTATTTATTTTTCTGCCTCCCTCCACTATCCCATTGCAAGCAGAAAAGGAAAAAAAAAAAAGCAACATATGCTTCAAACTACAAGCGCCATCCAAACCAGCCAGTGCTGGCTGGGGCCAATGGGAGTTGTAGTCCAAAGCACCTGGTTTAGGCTTTAGGCATAACCTGTAGAGCCAATGGCTACACCACAGACCCTGAATGTGATCCGGGTTCTGGAAGGCAGCTATCACTTTGGGCAGGTTGTCAGCCACTTAACACCGTAGGTCACCTTCTCTGGAATAGGGTGGATTGGGCCCACAGGCTTTGCATAACTAGGACTGGTTAGCAAACCGAACGGCTGATTTAGGCCAGTGCAGAAGGAGAATGAGCAAAGTGGCACCTTCTCTTCCCTGCTATACAGAATCTGTCTAGCCACATGCCACAGAGAAAGAATACAGTGGCACCTCGGGATGTGAACGGGATCTGTTCCGGAGCCCCAATCGCATCCTGAATAGAACGTAAGATGTGTCTGTGCGTTCGCGGGTCGCGTGACGTCATTTTGACCGTCTGCGCATGCGCGGGTGGTGAAGCCCGGAAGTTATTTCCGGGTCACTGTGGAGCGCAACCCAAAAATACTTATCCTGAAGCATATTTATCCTGAGGTATGACTGTACAGTGGCACCTCAGGTTACATACGCTTCAGGTTACATACACTTCAGGTTATAGACTCCGCTAACCCAGAAATAGTGCTTCAGGTTAAGAACTTTGCTTCAGCATGAGAACAGAAATCGTGCTCTAGCGGCGCGGCGGCAGTGGGAGGCCCCATTAGCTAAAGTGGTGCTTCAGGTTAAGAACAGTTTCAGGTTAAGTACGGACCTCTGGAGTGAATTAAGTATTTAACCCGAGGTACCACTGTATACAGCTTCAGATATGGTGAGGAGCCTGGAGTTCACATTCCTTAGGAGAGGGGGCTTCCTGGGCAGCATGTTGGTGGTAGGCGGGGCCAAAGTCAAATGTAATAATAATAATAATAATAATAATAATTTTTATTTATACTCCGCCCTCCCCAGCCAAGGCCGGGCTCAGAGCGGCTTACAAGCAATAATAAAAACAAGATGAATGATTACAACTTAAAAACAAAAGTAAAATACAACATTAAAATAATGGAACATTAAAATATTAAAATGTAGCCTCATCGTAGGAGGAGAAGGAAAAGAAAAAAGAAAGAGAGGGAGGGAGGGAATCAAATTGGCTCCAAGCCAAAGGCCAGGCGGAACAACTCTGTCTTACAGGCCCTGCGGAAAGAAATCAGATCCTGCAGGGCCCTGGTCTCATGAGGCAGAGCGTTCCACCAGGCCGGAGCCAGAGCTGAAAAGGCCCTGGCTCTGGTTGAAGCCAATCTAACTTCCTTAGGGCCTGGGATCACTAGGGTGTTGTTATTTATGGACCTTGAGGCTCTCCGTGGGGCATACCAGGAGAGGCGGTCCCGTAGGTACGAGGGTCCTAGGCCGTGAAGGGCTTTAAAGGTCAAAAGCAGCACCTTAAATCTGACCCTGTACTCCACCGGGAGCCAGTGCAGCTTGAAAAGCACTGGGTGAATATGCTCCCATGGCAGAGATCCCGTGAGGAGCCTCGCTGCAGCATTCTGTACCCGCTGGAGTTTCTGGGACAGCTTCAAGGGCAGCCCTGCGTAGAGCGAATTACAGTAGTCAAGCCTGGAGATGACCGTCGCATGGATCACTGTGGCCAGGTTGGGGCGGGAAAGGTAAGGGACCAACTGCTTGATGCGGCGAAGGTGGAAAAATGTCGCCTTGGCTGTTGCTGTAACTTGCGCCTCCATGGAAAGGGAGGCGTCAAGGATTACACCCAAACTCTTAACGGAAGGCAATGGCACTAACTGGGCCCCCGCAAGAGAAGGGATGTAGGCAGGGCCAGGAACAAAAGTGGGAGGAGCAACATGGCTCATACCTTTCAACCACGCAGAAGCAAGTGGCTTCTACCTTTCCATCTTCCAAACAAGCAAGCAAGAGGAAATGTCGCAGCTCAAGGATGAGTCCCAGAGAGCCAATGGTGCTGGACTATGACCTGGGAGACCATGGTTCGAATCCCCACCCAGCCATGAAGCTCACTGGGTGACCTTGGGTCGGTCACTGCCTTTCAGCCTAATCTACCTCACAGGGCTGTTGTGAAGATGAAATGAGGAGGAGGAGAACCATGTACACTACTTTGAGCACCTTGGGAGAAAAGGTGGCATATAAATTTAATTATGATGGTGAAGTCGGCAAAAGCACTCAAGGTGGGCAGAGAGCTTGGGTGGTGAGGAGGTGTGACCTAGGAAGACTCCTGAGGGCCTGACAGAGGTAACTGGGAGGCCACATTCAGACTGGAGGTTTTCAACCCTTGTGATAAGGAGTCATGCCCAACTGTTTACAGACACATTCAAAAAACACATTTTAATTTTACTCGGGGGCGGGGGTGGCAAAGCGCAGAGCCCTCCAGACAGATGAGGGCGTAACCCTGTCAGCGAAGCTGAGCGATGAAGAACGGCACGGGCCTTGCTGCTAGACCCAAAATCTCCGCTGCAGCATTTAATTTTCCGCTAGCCACAGCCTGCTGCTCCGGAGCTACTTCCCCCAAGCGCCTGGGCCCACCCACATGCTCCCAAACTCCCTCACAGGCTTAGCAGCTTCGACAAGGGCCAACCACCACCATCAACCCCCACCCCCCGAAGCTAGAAGTGGGCTTTGACAAGCCTCGTTTGAACGATTATTTCCATCCCCGGCAGGGACGGGATTTATTTATTTGCTCAAAAAGAGGGGAATTGGGTTCCTGGGATGTCAAGTCTGATCTCGCTTGCGCTCTGGTGGAATTAAGGAAGACCCCCGTTTTGTCCGACAACATCCCTAAAGTCTAAGGAATTGGGCGGGCAAGCTCTCTAATCACGCCGCCTGCAGGGACAAAAGCTCTGGCTGACCCTGTCAGCTCCGTTTACCCTTGCTGCCAGTCTGGCTCCCACGCCCCCTTTCGCCACCCCCCTCCCTGCCACATCTGGGCTAATTCCAACTCTTCCAGCGTCCAGCACACAAATCCTCCTCCAGAGTAAAAAACTGCCCTGAGAATTTTTTTTTTAAATTATTATTATTATTATTAGAATATCAGAGACTGGCAAACTCTGGGCTGCTTGAATTAATCCTAATCAGGAGATTGATACCTATTAGTGAGCTTCATCAAAGTTGCTAAACTGTCCCAAGGACCCATTTTTGCTCTGCCCCCCCCCCATCACTCTATTTTCATACACAGGTAGCAAAGGAAAAGAGTTACTGGTTTTGAAACAGTTCGACTGCAGAGAAGAATCCCAATGCTGAATCAGCATTGGGCTGGGCTATGTTTTCAGCTTCTACTTGTTTTCTTTTAAAAATAAGTAAGCGTCTAGTCCCTATTGTTGTAAGATTTGTTTTATTTTTATATAAAAAGAACAAGCATGTACAGTGGTGCCCCGCAAGACGAATGCCTCGCAAGACGGAAAACCCGCTAGATGAAAGGGTTTTCCGTTTTGGAGGTGCTTCGCAAAACGAATTTGCTATGGGCTTGCTTCACAAGACGAAAATGTCTTGCGAGTTCCTGCGATTTTTTTCCGCTCCCTTTTTCTAAGGCACTAAGCTGCTAATAGCCTTTTAGCAGCTAATCCGCTAATCCCTTAAGCCTTTAATAGCCGCTAAACCGCTAATAGCGCTAATCCGCTAATGGGGTTGCTCCGCAAGACGAAAAAACCGCTAGATGAAGAGACTCGCGGAACGGATTCTTTTCGTCTTGCGAGGCACCACTGTAGTTCCTATTGTTGTAGGGTTATTTTACTCTATCTCCACACCCACACCCAGAGTGCTTTTCTTCTGGGAGGGATGCAGGGGTACGCATGCCCCTAAATATTTTGTGAATCTAAGTTTGGCCTCATTGAGAGGCAGTATTTCAATATGAGTAGGAAGTACTCCTAAATATTTTTTTTTTAGGGAAAAAAGCACTGTATATGTATATATGTGTGTGTGTGTGTGTGTGTGAGAGAGAGAGAGAGAGAGAGAGAGAATCTAATCCCTGTTATTGTAAATTACCGTATTTTTCGCTCTATAAGGCGCACCAGACCACAAGACGCACCTAGTTTTTGGAGGAGGAAAACAAGAAAAAAAATTCTGAATCTCAGAAGCCAGAACAGCAAGAGGGATCGCTGTGCAGTGAAAGCAGTGATCCCTCTTGCTGTTCTGGCTTCTGTGATAGCTGCGCAGCCTGCATTTGCTCCATAAGACGCACACACATTTCCCCTTACTTTTTAGGAGGGGAAAAGTGAGTCTTATAGAGCAAAAAATATGGTAATAAAAATCAGACCCTCTCCTCCTTCCTTTCATCAGGCTACTCGCAGCTGATCCCCAAATTGCAAACCAGATATTTTAGAGGTGGTAAAGTTGCATAGAAAAGGGCAAACAACATTGTGCAAAGAGTTTGGGAACCCTCACAAGGAAAGACTAAAGTGCAGGGGTCAGCAAACTTTTTCAGCAGGGGGCTGATCCACTGTCCCTCAGACCTTGTGGGGGTGCAGACTATAATTCCTATGCCCCACAAATAACCCAGAGAGGCAGTTTAAATAAAAGCACACATTCTACACATGTAAAAACACGCTGATTCCCGGACCGTCCGCGAGCTCGATTTAGAAGGCGATTGGGCCAGATCCGGCCTCCTGGGCCTTAGTTTGCCTACCCATGCTAAAGTGGCTAATATTTGGCTCAAGAAAATAAAAGATTACATTGGGGGAGTATGCATGATGTAGCTATTGGTCTCCTTCTTGCCTAATACAGTGGTGCCCCGCAAGACGAATGCCTCGCAAGAAGGAAAACCCGCTAGACGAAAGGGTTTTCCGTTTTGGAGGTGTTTCGCAGGACGAATTTCTCTATGGGCTTGCTTCACAAGATGAAAATGTCTTGCGATTCCTGGGGGTTTTTTTCCCGCTCCCCACCCCCTTTTTCTAAGGCACTAAGCTGCTAATAGCCTTTTAGCAGCTAATCCGCTAATCCCTTAAGCCTTTAATAGCCGCTAATAGCCGCTAAACCGCTAATAGCGCTAATCCGCTAATGGGCTTGCTTCGCAAGACGAAAAAACCGCTAGACGAAGAGACTCACGGAACGGATTCTTTTCGTCTTGCGAGGCACCACTGTACTCAAAGAGAAGAGCTAGGCCAGCGCACCCATGAGGCAAGGTGAGGCAACTGCCTTGGGCGGCAGGATCCAGAAGGGCAGCAGATCTGGCCTCCAGGGAATGCAGCTCCTGCTGTTGCAGCCACAGCGGCAGCCACAGCTTCAGCGTAGGAGGTAGGATCTTCTGCCTCCTTGGCAGCCCCCCCACAATGCCGCCTCTACGGTGGCCTCTTGGAGAAAGCACTGCTGATCTCCTCTCATACCTAGGGAGGAAATGACACGAGGCTGCCCTCTGGGGTTTCCTGGGCTCTGCACTCACCCAGCATGATTCAGAGTATGCCACTTTCCACCACTGCATTTGATTCCTCCCCTTGTTCTTAATGTAAATCTCTACTCCTCACTTGCTCCTGGTGTAGATCGTCACTCACCCTTTCTTCCCTGGTGGTGGTTTGTGGTTTGTCTCAGTTGCCAAAATGTATTGGGCAGGCCCTGGCTAGGTGTGTTGGTCCATTTGGTTGGGAGACGACTAAACTTTCTGAGAGTTTGAGCGTTTTCTCACACCTTGTGACATTTTGGTTGATCTGAACAAAGGTTTTACCCAACCATAGCATAGCTTTTGGGTTTTGCTCATAGACAACTGAATTCAGGATGTTCCACTGAGGCAGACAGGAGAGACTCAGGGGAGACTTAGGAGAGACTTAGGAGAGACAAAAGGAAGCAGTAACTTCAGATGCTGCGTTTACAGACGTGCAAGGCACAAGGATATCTGCTGCTAGCTTAGACAGCAGTCCTATATGTACCTGGGAGCAAGTCCCAATGAACTCAGTGAGGCTTGCCTCTGAGTAACTATCCACAGGACTATGCTATGCTCCTTTAAAAGGGTGTTAAGATGGTCAGCTGTGCCTGTTCTCTCCAAGCAACTTTTGCACTGGAGTTTAATGGTAGTTGAGAGTACAGCCATCTCTGGGGGGCAACAAGTTCCAAACCTCTAGGGCATAGGATCACAGGCCTATCCTGAAACCCACATTTGGATTTTGGATGCCAACAAACTGAAGAGAACCCCTCCCCAACAAAGCAGGTGGAATCAGTGTCACTCTCCACCAGTCCTTGCATGACACTTTGTTAAATAAATAAACAAGGACTGGTCAAAACTGAGAGCGAGAGACAGACAGACAGACAGACAGACAGACAGAGGGGAGAGGAATTTCTCCACTGTGAATAAAAATAGGAAACGCTGAACGGCAAGCAAATCCTTGTTATCAGTTGTCTCAAAGTGCAAGCGCAATCGGGGAAGGCGGGGGAAACTGCCTGCCTGCACCAGTTTCCTACCCCCTCTTTCCTTTCTTTTGCTATTTATCAACAGATTGCACAGAGCCAAATGGGCACTTGCCTCACCCTGCTAAATAAGGCATTGGTATTTCTGATAAAGCCCTCAAATTCCTTATCAAGCTGACACAAGAAGAATATGCAAAGAGAAAGAGAGGGGGCTGCACAGTCTCCATGGATCCCACCACCTCATCCTGCCATTCCCAGCCACCCCGAGGGAGCAATTCTGAGCTTAAAAAACACAGGGTGTGTTAATAACCTGTTTTAAGCTCAGAGGCAGGGACCAGAAAATAAAGTCATGTGGGTGTAAAGGCTTTAACGGTGGTCTCCAACTCAATCCTGCTCAGATAAGACCCGCTGAAATTAATAGTCATGCCCATTGATTTCAGTTGGAACAATTGAGGGATTTGGGGATGTTTCACCTGGAGAAGAGGAGCCTGAGAGGAGATGTGTTAGCACTCTTCAAATATCTAAAGGGCTATCCCATGGAAGATGGAGCAAGTTTGCTTTCTCTTGCTCCAGAGGGTAGGACCAGCTCCAAAGCAATCAAGTTATAAGAAAGGAGATTTGGACTAAACATCAGGAAGAACTTTCTGACAGTAAGAGCTGTTCAACAGTGGAACCAACTTCTTCAGAAGGTGCTGGACTCTCCTTCCTTGGAGGCTTTTAAGCAGAGGTTGGATGGACATCGCCCATAGATGTTTTAGTGGAGATTCCTGCATTGTAGAGGGTTGGACTAAATGACCCTTGGGATCCCTTCCAACTCCACAACTTTATGACTCTATGATTCTATTGCACACTATAGGCTCTGGCCCTGCCTGCCACTGGCCTGTGGCCCCCAGAAGGTTGCCTGGTGCAACTGGAGCATGGAGTGCTGGGGAAAAGCTGTTCAAAGCAGGGGAGCAAGGCAGGCTGTTGTGCCAGGACACTGGAGCCACAACAAGCACCCAAGGGTGTCGTCTGCTGACTGCAGCCCACTGCCAGATGTTTGCACACACCGGTCTCTGCTCTTCAGCTCCCACTTTGGTCAACTCTTCACTATCCTCTCCACACACCCCCTGCCCTGCATGTCATGACAAAACAAAAGCCTTTCCAACTCCGAAGTGGCATTCCTGCATGCCTGCCTCCTCCAGCAGGCCTCCTCTCCCAGCCACCGCGCAAGCTGTTGTTTAACCTTCAAATTTATTATTTTTAATTATTTTGATTTATAAAAGCATGAGGCAGTTAAACCCACATTAAATAAACTCTGCATTACGGTGCTTAACAAAACACTGCAGAACTCCGGACGTCCGAGGACTCCATAAAATAACGGGCAAGATGGATGGATGGCACCGGGACAGCTCGTTACCCACCGCCTTTGGCAGAACACAGATTCACTCCGCTTGCCCTTCCACCACCCGCCTCCTCCCTCCAATGGGCGACTAATTAAAATGACAAGACAGACACCATCTCCAGCGAGCGGCCCACCGATTTACAGTATCCCAAATCTTTCCAACAACGGACGTCTTCCTCCTTTTCTCGGTGGGTTTCAACCTAAACACGGCCGTCTGCCGCCGTCTCCCGTGTAAGCCTGAAACGATGACGGATACGCTTTTGGATATTTGTGCAAAATTAAACTGGGATCGGCTGTCAGGGCTTTTGCACTGACGTGAATGTCAAACATGAACCAAACGGAGTATTGCGTGCTGTAACCATGAGGACTGCCAGCTTGGGGTTTTGGAGAAGATCCTCGAGCGCTTGAGGATTCTAACAAAAGTTTGAAGGCGACACACTCCGCAGCTCCCTAACTCTGCACACACTGCCACCTCTTCACCGTTTGGTTTCAAGCCAGCAACTTGCTTGTGATTCCATCAACAGCCTGGGTTCTTTAGGGATAGGTAGGGATCAATATAATAGCATAATAGCCCCTTCCACCTTATGACAAGTTCAGCCTGGCTAATGATCCTGGACTCAGAGAGGGCTTCATTTCCACCTTTTATAGTCAAATCTGCAGCAGATCAGCAAGGATGTTGACACCCAGTTGATAATCCAACAAAATGGTTATCCCCTCCCCCCCCCAAATACCCCTGACTAAATTATAGAGCTGAAATGAAAAAAACTGCAGGGCTGGGGCAGGACTCGTTGGCTGAACTTCAGAAACATAACTAAGATTTTCCAGTCCCAGCAGGCATTGTAAGGTAGAGTTTGGGGTTGTTGTTTTTTAAATGTCCATTGTTTTAATGCGCCATTTTCTGTGGATTGTTTTTATCTACACTGCTTAGAAATGCAAATAATTAAGCAGTATATAAATGCATTAAGTAAACAAACAAACCCGGAGTGGATGTTTGTGTTGGATGACACTTAGCTCAGTTTTGCCCTGGTACTCAGAACATACTCCTGAGACTGGAATTCTTTGATCTTAAATGCGCATATTTTGCACCAGACTCTGTCTAGTGAATCTTGGGGTTCCAGTAAAAAAAATTAAAATTTTTTAAAAAGTAGATCCAATGAAGTCCCCCACCCCCAGCTTAAGGGGTATGATGTGCTTGTGCCTCTCATCTGCTTTTAGGACAAGGCACTCTGGTTGTTTGGGTTAATCTGGGAAGGGGTGATGTGTGGAGGCTCCCTGCCTTTCAATGGGGTAGAGGACTTGAACCCCATGAGCTTCAGTAGCCCTGTCGATCTATGGCAGAGGGGGTTGAGCAAGGGATGTCTCCACTCCCTCATTTCCTCTTGCATTTCCCACTTGGGGAAGGAAAAACTTAAGTGATTTACACAGGAAATAGGTAAAGAGCAATTATAATTGATTGGGAATCATTTCCTGATGGTGCTGGCGGATGATTGATAGCGCCAGCTGGCTGCTAAGTGAACTGTGTGTTCATGAAAGCCATTTTTAGCTTCTACCTATCCAAAGCCAAGCAGGCCACAAATCACCACATCTGCCCTCTCTTGCTAGGGAACCTGGCTTGTGGCAAAGTGGGTCTCCACAAACAGGTTCAGTCATGAATGGAAGGATGGATGGAGAGAAGAAAGGAAGGAGTCTTTCCCAATGTTTTGAATTACAATTCCCATCATCCCCAACCAGCACAGTCATGTTTTGGACTACAGCTCCCATCAGCCCCTTCCAGCACAGTCATGTTTTGGACTACAGCTCCCATCAGCCCCTTCCAGCACAGTCATGTTTTGGACAGCAAGTCCCATTAATCCATGGCCAGAACAGCCATGTTTTGGACAACCACTTCCATCAACTGATGGGACTTGTAGTCCAAAGTGCACCTAAATGATGCCAGGTTGGTGAAGGCTTCCACAAGCCACACTGAAGCTAGGAAAAAGGACGGGGCTATATATATATAACCACAGAGCCTAGGACTTGCCGATCAGAAGGTCGGTGGTTCGAATCCCCGCGAAGGGGTGAGCTCCCATTGCTCGGTCCCTGCTCCTGCCAACCTAGCAGTTTGAAAGCACGCCAAAGTGCAAGTAGATAAATAGGTACTGCTCCAGCGGGAAGGTAAACGGCGTTTCCGTGCGCTGCTCTGGTTTGCCAGAAGCGGCTTAGTCATGCTGGCCACATGACCTGGAAGCTGTACGCCGGCTCCCTCGGCCAATAAAGCGAGATGAGCACCGCAACCCCAGAGTCGGTCACGACTGGACCTAATGGCCAGGGGTCCCTTTACCTTTATAATACTGAAAACAAGCAGCAGTGGGGGGAACTGCACACACAACAGAACCACCAGATGCCAAGGTGTGACGGTGAAATGCTGGAAGGAGCCCTCTGAAAACGGGGATGCAAATCCCACGTAAACACCAAGCGGCCAAGGCAAGGGTACCTTGAAACGTGGCACAATTTAAAGGCTCTTTCCCATTCCAGAGATGGTTTCTGGGCTTCTGTTATTACGAGCCAAAAGGAGGGGAGGGCGAGAGATGTTCACACCAGCCTGTCAATAAATTGTGCCTTCCCATTCCTCTCCGACGGGGATTCATTCCCTAATAAGGGATTGGCAGCTTTCTGGGTTATTTCGAGTGTGTGTGATAATGTTCCCTGGATACCAATGGCTTCCAAGGATCAGATAGAAAAGGGGGGGGGGGATGTTATATCTCATGAGGTAAAACATGGAATAGGGAGAGAGATTGCAGGCGGAAAGTACGTAGAAAGGGACACCCCAGTAATATCGAGGGGTGGATTTGAGTTTTTTAAAGATGACTCCGGCACGAGTCTTTTAAAGAGCATAAAAGGTCTTTTTGTTGCAGAGAATCTCCTCTGGAGATTACATGCCAGGAACGCAGCACTGTCAGCAGCTGCCTTTGGTCACAGACAACTTTGCTGTTATTTGGACTCCTGTAGACCCAAAATGGAAGCCAAATTTCCATTGCGTTACAGCGGCGAGGTCTGCACAGGAGCTGTGTGCGGCTGGAGCTCAAACGAAACCGCAAATAGCAAAAGCCTGTGCTGTGGGCTACTGATGCTCAGCGCAAGTTGTGCAAAGCGAGTGCATTTCATTTGTTTTGCTGCTTGCTCAGGACTGCCCAATAAGTGAGAGCACCAAATTTAAGAATGTAGGAAGCTATCTCATACTGAGTCACCCACTAGATGGGTTCATCTAGCTCAGCTTTGTCTACTCTGACTGGCAGCAGCTCTCCAGGATACCAGACTGGGGACATTCCCAGCCCTGCATGGACATGCTGGAGATTGAGTATGGGACCTTCTGCATGCCAAGCAGGTGCTCTGCATGTCCACTTACTCTTCCTGAGTCTCAGTGTTGCCCTTGTAGAGCTCTGCAGGCAGAAGTAAGATGGGGACAAAACTGGATCGAGATAGTTCTGCCTATTGTTGGTTCTGGCTCCAGCTATCACTGTCTCTGGCTGTTGGCTTCTGGGCCTTCCACCTCATCAATCCAGACAGACACCCACCACCTCACAGAACAAGACTTTGGAGAGCATTATCACATCCTTTCTTGCTCTTCTCATGCTCCTATCCTTCAGCTTTTCCTCACAGGAAGCTTTCCACACCCCATATTCCTGCATCGCAGGGGGTTGGACTAGATGATCCTTAGGGTCCCTTCCAACTCTTTTGATTCAATGATTTTATTATTCTAAGCCCTGAGAGGAATGGCTGAAAGATCTGGGCACATTCAGCCCAGAGTAGAGAAGGCTGCCTTAAGACAGCAATTTATTCTCTTTTCCTGACTTTTCCTTGGCTGATCATTTCCACATTTTATCGCTTTTGGAAATTTTGGAAGTTTGATGCTCATTCTCATGTTGTTTCCTGAAGTAAAATCCATTAACTTGGGAAATCACAGGAGTTTTGCACAGTAGTTTCTCGTGATGATGAAATCTGGAGCAGTATCCCAGCACTCAGTTCTTTCCTGCCATTTACAATAAGCGCAACATGGCTGCATAATTGACCAACAAGCCACAGCTCTGAAATGCAACAGGTACCACCATGTAAAAGGAATGTTAGAAACCAAGAGGCATTGCAACCAGTAAAACTAATGCAGTAAACCTCACATGTGAATGTAGCCTGAGGAGAGACATGACCGTCTTTCAGCTTATCTGGGCGCTGTCATGAATGAAGATGGAGCTGACTTGTTCTTTTCTGCTCCAGGGGGCAGAATTAGAACCAGTAAGTGGAAATCGCAGGGTTTGGCTAAACTGGAAGTTCAGCTCAGCAGTGGAACTGTCTCAGGAGATAGCTTCTCTGCCCTGGTCCTCACTGTTGGAAGAAGAACTCAAACTTCCCAGTTCTGCTTCTGCCGAAGCCCTCAATGAGTAAATCAGATTGATACATAGGCAAAGCACCAGGTACAAAGTACAGAAAGTGGAAGAAAGGCTTAGATGCACGTTTGGCGCAAGCAAAAAAGTCAATCCAACAAGCAAAACACACCCTGCATCTTCCTTTTGAAGAGCAGGGCAGATGCAGTGCTTAGTGTGGCAAATGGCCAGAGTTCCTGGACTGGACAAGCAAATGGACACTCCTCTGAATGGGTGGGGCCTGCAAAGCTTTCTCGCCTTGGTGTCTCTGTGTCCGTGGAGGTGATGTTGGCACCAGCTTAACATCCAACTCACTCTCAGCCACCTCCCCAGAAGGAGGAGGCTCGTTACCGACCGGAGAAGGTAGCAGAGGTGGCTGCACAACAGAAGATGTCTGATTAGAGGTGACCAATGTTTCTGGGGCAGGTCACTTCTTGATCCTTGCTGTGCACTCTCTAGTTTGCTGGCCCCCTCTTTGGGTTCTGACTTGGGGGGGCATTTCATCTCCCCTAAACCACAATAACCCTCCCCCTGGTCAACAAACTCCCCTACCTCCTCCCATTCTTCCTCTGGATTGGACCATACCCTCCATGACATGTCCACGGGACCCATGACGCTTCTGCAGAGCCTGAAGGGCAACCCATCAGGGGTGCTGGCACTGTAAGCTCACTGCCCCAGGCATAGGAGCCAAGCTAGGTGAGCACCAATGTCCCTTACAATGCTGTGAGTCTATGAATCCCTGTGGGTTACCTCACTGATCTCTTTGGGATGATCTGGGAGAGCCTACAGAGAGCTGGGGTTATCATTAGGGGTATGCCTTTATGAAAAACCCATCTCTTGGCATGTTGCAAAGGAAAATATGACTCCCGGGCTTGCTTGCTTTATTTATTTATTTATCTGCTCCCTCACCCAGCGGCAGATTTGTGCCGAGCCACAAGGGGTTAAGCCCACCAAGCTGCTTTCCCCCCCCTCTGCCTTCACTCTACCTCAATTTCACTGCTCCCATCACCTTCCTCCCCCACCCCCTGATCTTACGGGCGGGGGGAGGGGGGAGAAAACCCATCAAAATAACTATTTTATGTCTCCAAATATGCAGATCATTTTCTTTAATGAAAGATGCTTGACGTCTCCGATCCAATTAATATGCAAATGCAGGCGAGGATTTATTTGTGACATTCTGTCTGGGTGAGAGAAAACAAAAAAGGCCTGTTAACCAAAACACTAATTGCTGTGACTGATTGTCACATATCATCATTTTCATAGGGTCTCCTCCATCCCCGGCACTCGGGAAGCCGTGATCCAGGACTCTGAGATTAACAGACAACCAAGGAGAAACAGGGCAACCGAGGCCCTACCTGCCTGGCACGCTCGGATGAGCCTGCGTGCCCGTCCGAAACAGCTGCCAAACCCTGGTGCGGGGGGAAGCATTTGTCTCCCCAGCCCAGACTGGTGACCCTTCCGCTGTGGCAACGAGCAGAGAAATGCCACCACCTTTGCGGGAAGCTCCCTCCTCCCTCTTTGTGTTGGGAGCCATTTCCTAGGCAAATCAGGCCAGATGGATCCTTTCCAGAAAGAACCCAATGTTTCAGGTGAGTGGCCAGTCTCATCCAGCATCCTGTTCTTGCCCTGGCCAGCCAGATGCCTCTGATAAGCCTGTATGCAGGACCCGAGCGCCACAGCAACTCTCTTCTCTGGCAAATGGTATTCAGAAGCACACTACCTTCCCTTTAGAAGAGAGCCGTCAGGGTTAGTAGCCGCCGATCGCTTGCTCTGTGCATTTGTCTCCCAGCCAACCTAGCAGGCCAAAGTTCCTCAAAAGCCCAAGGAGGTAAGCAACAGAACTTCCCAATGGGCTCCCAGCCAGCTCAAACATTCAACCATCTTGCCTTTTCTTTCAAGCCTGCCAGCCGCGGCAGCTGTTGGTCCCCTTGCTCCTGATGTCTTCTGTTTGCAGAGAGAAAGCAAGTGCAGCACGTACAACTGAGAAGGAGGGAGAGAGAGGGAGAAAGTTGGGGGGCAAGTCCAGGAAATCAGTGTCGGTTAGAGGGGCCACATGTCCTGCTTAAAAGAGGACAGACCTTGGTTTGAAGGCATTCCGAATTTGAAGGCCTGTCTAGTCCATGTTTGGCTTAAAGGCAAAGGAAGTCTAAAGAGGGGTGCAGCCAGAAGCTTTGAAGTTGCCCGTCCACAGTTATCCCCTGAACAACAGTCTGGGCAGGAGGGCACAATGCTCACCTGGTCATGGTCTTGCCCCTTTTCATGGTGAGATGGATTTAATAAATAAATAAATCTATACTATTTCTAAACATGGAGAGGGGGGCAATTACTTGGCCACCCTTTGCGGCTGGCATTCAATGAGGTATGCAGTCAACTGTAATTTACTTGGGTGCTCTGGTTTGTTGAGTGCAATAAAATCCTGGGAGTCGGGGGTGCTCTTTTTCCGGGTTCCAGCTCCCCTTTTAAAACCACCTAAGCCAGCAACGATATTGTGGCAGGAAGTTCCACAAACTAATTCTGCATCCTGTGAAGAACTACCCAGCTGTGTGTGTGAGCTCCACAGTGCTTAGTTCATTTTTGGGTTGCTATTTTGTTAATGTTGTTTTATAGATTATGAATGCTGTAGTACTTTGTGGATCCTATAATACGGCTTTTATTATATTTGTGCTGTTTAGCTTTTTAAAAAAGTTGTTTTGTTAATAGTGCTTTATAGATTGTAATCGTTTCGCCAATGATTTGTTAATTATTTTGTATGATATATGCTGTGTTTTTGGTGTTCTATTATGTGATTGTTATTTATTGTTTGTAAGCCACTTGGCGATTCATTCGAATGAAAAGCGGCAGAGAAATATAATAAATCAAATCACATGCATTTCTGCATGAGGCTTTCCGACAACTGAGGTTATTTGGACCAGCTGATCACGCAGAGAAGCAGCGGGCACCCTCTTCGGAGCTGATCAAAGCCCCCCAACATACAATTTGAGAATTCCTGTTACGGGACTCAGAATCATTATTCCCTTTGACCTGGTTTCACAGAGGAAACATCCTTGTTTCAGGTCAGACTATTTATCCATCTAGCCCAATAGAGCCTGCTCTGACTGGCAACAGCTCCCCATGTTCCCATCAGAAAAGGGACTTTCTGGCAGCATGAAGCTACCCGGAGGTGTCAGGGAGTGAACCTGGGATGTTCTTCATGCAGTGCAGGAGCTGCTCCCGCGTTCCACCTGACGGCCTGCACTTCTCACTGCCTGCGTCACTTGGCAAGTCCTCGGGGCAGATGTGGAACCAGGCAGATGTGGGGCCTGCCAAACGCCCCCATTCCCAGCACTTTGAAGAACCGTGTGTTTTGAATTTCATCTCGGGAGTTTTTTTCTCTCTCCGAGACTTCAGCAGATTAAAGTTGAAATAACCTACAAATTACTTAATGTGTTGTAAATCTTCTGAAATTAAGGTCTAATGGGGAACACATGTCAGCAGGCAGAAGACAGTGCAAGGAAGTCGGGTTTTTCTCACAGCGAGGGAGAAACACCAGAGGGGGGGGGCAGCGGGAGGGGGGTGGGAATGGAGGAGTATTGGCTCCTGGCGCCCTGCCGCATCCCGGGGAACGGGTGGCGGTGGCTGGAAACCAACAAGCCTCCATCACAATTGCGCTTCCAGGTTGGCAGCCCTGGGGCCGCTGATTTTACCACTCCCTGCGTCCGCAGCAGTCAATGAGGTTAAGCAGCTGAGTAAACCAAAGGCATCAGTCCCTGGGTGGCCGAACAGTAGCGGTGTACGGCAGGGAATGGCCACAGCTTAGCTGGGAGAGCATCTGCCTCATATGCAGAAGGCCTCAGGTTCAATCCCCAGCATCTCCAGGTAAGGCTGGGGCTCCTGCCTAAAACCCTGGAGAGCCGCTGCCGGTTAGTGTGGGCCAATGATCCTCCATCCTTGGGTCCCTAGGTGTTTTGGGGGACTACAACTCCCATCATTCCCAGCTAGCTTAGCCAGTGGGACAAGGAAGATGGGAAATGTAATCTAACAACATCTAGGCGCCTAAGGTTGAAGAAGATTGAGGTGGAGAATTTGGAGCTGAGCAGGCCAATGATCCAACTCAGCTTTCATGGGGAGTTTGTAGCTCTCCAGATGCTGGACTGCCAACTCAGACAGCAAGGAATCACTCAAGCGGACAAGTTCATGTGTGAGCTGGCATTGAGCCTTACCAGGGGCTTATCCCTCAGGAAGCTAGCGGTAAACCGCCAGGGAGCAATCACCCATACAAAACCAAGGCACCTCTATTTCAGCCAACTGCAGAGCCTGACAACAGCCTTACATTTTTATGTATATAGGGGTGTCTGTGTGTACTCAATTTCTGTTGTCTCTATTCAGGTCTGTACTTAACCTGAAACTGTTCTTAACCTGAAGCACCACTTTAGCTAATAGGGCCTCCCGCTGCCGCCGGGACACGATTTCTGTTCTCAACCTGAAGCAAAGTTCTTAACCTGAAGCACTATTTCTGGGTTAGCGGAGTCTGTAACCTGAAGCGTATGTAACATGAAGCGCATGTAACCCGAGGTACCACTGTATATCTAGGGGGCAGATGCTTACTCCTGCCCAGTGCTTTTGTCTTGAGAATTGCACAAGTGTCTGTTGTAGTTTTTTGCAAGGAAGGAGAAAGATGGGAAGGAAACCAGAATATGTTGGCTCTGCCTCTCAGTCACTACAGCCTCCTTCCCACACGCTCAGGACATGTACCTGTCCTGCTCTAAACAAATATCTTTCCTTCCTTCTTTCCCAAACTACGCGGAGCAAGCTTGCCTGTTGCCTCTGCCTGGCACACAGTCCCCCTTCCTCCCTCCCTCTCCCCTCCTCTCCTTTTCAGCAGATTTCTCTCAAGTGCGCTGCCATATGGTTCCAGTTAAGGCCCATATTTTTTCCCCTCACCAATTGAAAAGACACACTTTCCTCTGTGCCAGACAGCTTTGCAGATCGCTCCGCTGGCTGAAGTTCTTATTGGATTTCTCAAGGAAAAGAAAAGAGAAAACACACACACACACACTCTCACACTTAGAACCCAAACCAAACAAAAACCCAAAACCCTGACATTTTAAATTAATGCACAGCCACAACAACCACCTCAAATAAAATAAAATAGAATAGCTCAGAATTTTAATGGTGTTGTAAGTAATTTTTAACTAATCCAACCCAGATTTTCATATTAACCTTTGAGATGGAGTTCATCTGGCTACTATGTTACTGGGATATATATATATATATTTGTTGGGCTGGCCTGGGCAAGGAAAATTAAAGGGTAAATAAAGAGAGACATGAAGGGCAGGAGGCAAACTGTTGCAGAGATGCCTAGAATCCAGGGAGCTGGAAAAGTGTGAATTATACAGGCTGGGGTTCTTATCAGCAAGAAGGCTTACTCTGAAGCAAAGCTCAACATTTTGCATCCCACGGTTCAGCCTTCCAGTACACAAAGTATCAGGAGTGCCTTTGAGCACATAGTGAGTGCATTTCCTATGCCTCCCCAAAGTGTTCACATGGTGCCCAACAACCCCTGTTTACAAGCTCATTTGCCAGAGACAGTCCTGATTATTTGGTGCTGGTAAAAGAGCGGAAGAGCCTTTAGTAGCTGTTGGGGTGAGGAGCGAGGCATAGGCGTCTCCTCACAACTCTCATTGACAAACTACTGTTCCCTTGATTCTTTGGGGGAAGCTGTTTAAAGTGGCATAAAGGTAAAGGGTATAAAGGGACCCCTGACCATTAGGTCCAGTCGTGGCCAACTCTGGGGTTGCGGCGCTCATCTCGCTTTATTGGCCGAGGGAGCCGGCGTACAGCTTCCGAGCCATGTGGCCAGCATGACTAAGCTGCTTCTGGCGAACCAGAGCAGGGTCCGAAAACACTGTTTACCTTCCCGCCGGAGCGGTACCTATTTATCTACTTGCATTTTGACGTGCTTTCGAACTGCTAGGTTGGCAGGAGCAGGGACCGAGCAACGGGAGCTCACCCCGTCGCGGGGATTCGAACCGCCGACCTTCTGATTGGCAAGTCCTAGGCTTTTGGGTTTAACCCACAGCGCCACCTGCATCCCACCTCCCGCATTAAAGTGGCATGGTACTGCTTTAAATGCATAGTTCCCTGCCGAGAACTTGCAGTCCAGTCTATTAACGTGCTCAGCAGAATGGTGGTACAAATGGCCGAGTGGGCAATAAAACATTTTCTGAACACTGGCCAACATCTTAAAAAATAGGAAACCAGCACTCAGCAGAAAAAAGCTGTGTGCCAGAACCTTTTGTCCTGAAGTACTAGTGTTCTATTTGCAGGGATTAATTAAAAAAAGAAAGAAAGAAAGAAACATGGGAAGCCTGCAGAAATAGTACTCCTCACCTGTAACTCAAAATCCATTCTATCACCTCTGTGTAGTCCTCTGGCAATGTAAACTAATACAAGAATACTGAGTGAGATGGATCTCAGTCAGGGGTGCCAAATTGAATAAAATATTGTGGAGGCCCAGATAAACCCCGCCCTGCATAATTGATCACATGACATGGTGCACGCATACTATTTGAACAGTATTGCCCATTAACTTTTGGGGGCAGCCCCCTCAAATATAGGAGTTGGCTCCTATGATCTCAGCTATCTTTTATTTCAGGAAGACATACTGGTTTGAAGGATTCCCAGGTTTTGAATGGCAATCAAACTGGTTCCCATGTGATATGCTATCAGGTCATCTACCCTTTCCCCACATTTATTAAAAATAATAATAATAATAATAATTATTATTATTATTAATTATTATTATTATTATTTTACTACTGCTACTACTACTGTAATGGGTAGCCACATTGAGTTGATTAACTAGTTAGAGTAATCAACTGAAAAATAAAACTTTTAATCAATTGAAAAAGTCCCCTTCAAATTAATCGAGCAGCAGGGGTGGGTGGGTGAATCTGTGTGTGGCTCTCTTGCAGCAAAAATAATCAAAAGTCTTTAGGCACCTTAGAAATCACCAAATGTAATAGGGCATATGCTTTCGTGAGCTCAAGCCCACTTTATCAGATACATGAACTGAATATATCAGGTTGCAGTGAACTTACATCCGTTCAGTTCAGTGGTTCAACTCTGAGTAAAAACTTCTTCAACACATTATTTTTAATTATGAGTACTTCTAAAAACTGGAGGTGGCAAGAATCCTCTTAGAAGAGATCAAGAAGGTTACTCAAAGGACTGTCTTTAGGGAGCACTTCTTGTGATGCTCTTTGCGACAGCACCGAGGCAAGGATGGTGTGTGACTTCTGGCAGGATTTTGAGCTGCATGGGTCTGTTGCAAATCTATGACCCTATGAGCTGTTCTAGCATGGTGGGTAGAGTGTCAGGCTAGGTGTTGTTAAGACCAAGGTTCATCCTTATTCAACAAGGAAGCAATCTGGGGGTCTTATTCAATGTTAGTCTTATGCAGAGTAGAGCCACTTAAGTTAACAGATATGGTTAAGTTAGGTCCATTAATTTAAATGTGTCTTCTCCGTGTAAAATGTACGGGGATACACACCTAGGTTATTTTGGGATGTATTATCTTTCAGCCCAGCCTACCTCGCAGTCTTGTTGTAAGGATTAAATGGGGGGAGGAAGACAATACTCACTATCCCAAAGTGGGACAGAAACTGAATGAATGTATCAATAGCTCTTCAAAGCATGCTCAAAGTGCTACACATTATTGTCTTGTTCAGAACTGCCTCTACCAAGGAAGGAGAGTCCACTTCTGAGGGAGTCCCTTCCACTGCTGAACAGCTATTACCACCAGAAAGTTATTCCTGATGCTTCATAGTAATTTCTTTTCTTGTAACTTGAAAGGCGATTCTGACAAAACCTCAGGAAGCACTTTCTGGTGACAAGAGAGGTTCAACAGTGGAATGGACTACCTCGGAAGGGAGTGCACTCTCCTTCTTTGGAGGCTTTTAAGCAGAGTTTGTATGGCCATCTGTCATGGATGCTTTAGTTGAGATTTCTGCATTTATAAGGGTTAGGCTAGATGATCCTTGGGGTCCCTTCCAACTCTACAATTCTATGATTCTATGAACCACCACATCATGCAGGTCAGTATTCTTCTCTCCATATCACAGATAGAAAATGAAGCCCAAAAGTCTCTTAGCATGCATGCAACAACAACAACAACAACAACAACACACACACACACACACACACACACACACACACAAACTCCCTGCAGATCAATGACTTCAGAAGACCCACAACTCTTGCCATCTCCCCACCCATTCTATATCCTCCCGAACTCAACTGTGGCATTCATTTAAGCTCTCAACACGCCCATAAATTCCTTGTCTCTCTTTCTGGGCAGCATTCCTTCTGTGCCCCTCTGGACATGCATGCTGGCAACCCATGGTAAACAAGGGGGAGGAAGGGGGTGGCGGGAGGCACAGGGACCCTTGCCAACAACTTTGTTAAGCATTGGCACGGCAAACAGAAGGTGGATGGGTCCAGTGCCAGCTCCGTACATGAGTGCATTCTTAACATTCTCGCCCTCCGAGAGCTTTTCCTCTCAGTCGCCTGAAGGAAAGATGGAGAGGCACACGGGCAAAGATGCAATAAGCACCACCTGAGAAAGACCTGTTGGTAGATAATCCACAGCAGGAACAGGGGAACCCTTGGCAGGGCGTTGCTTCCAAGTACAGAAGTGGAACAGCAGGATAAACTGGGTATATAGAGTATTGGGAATGGAGTCAAGAACCCCCCTCCCCCCGATGAAGCATATGTCATATGCAATATTTCGCTGCGCACATTTACAGAGAGGGTGTGTAACTCACTGATGGGATCCAATGAAACTGAATGCTGGAGGATTCAGGCCAGGCAAAAGGAAGGACCTTTTCACACACTGCATAAACTATGGAATTCTCTCTGAATACCAGTAGCTGGCCAGCATGACTAAGCCGCTTCTGACGAACCAGAGCAGCGCACGGAAACGCCATTTACCTTCCCGCCGGAGCGGTACCTATTTATCTACTTGCACTTTGATGTGCTTTCGAACTGCTAGGTTGGCAGGAGCAGGGACCAAACAATGGGAGCTCACCCCATCACGGGGATTCGAACCGCCGACCTTCTGATCGGCAAGTCCTAGGCTCTGTGGTTTAACCCACAGCGCCACCCACGTCCCTATGCTTTACCATATACCTACATAAATTACTAACATGTACGCAAACACAAGAAACTCTCTGCCAACTGCTGATCAGGGGAAGGAACATGGTTCAGTAGCAGAGCACATTATGTGTGTGTGGAAGGCCCAGTGCTCAACCCTTGGCATCTTCAGGTAGGGCTGGGAATATCGCCTCACTGACACCCCAAAGAGCTGCTGCTAGGCAGTGTTGACAATACTGATCTAGATGGAAAAACGGTCTGCCTCAGTATAAGGCAGCTTGCTCTATTCCTCTTGCGAAAGAACACACATGCAGTGAAGAGAGTGAAGTACATGGGGTTTGCTTTACAGGCAATTAGGATGACGTACATGGAATTATTCTCCTACAGCTTTGCCAGCATGGGGAAAAGTCATGAATGAGGTGGCTATGGATCAATATTTGAAACACAAGGCAATCCACCACCTCTCGGCCCCAGTTCCCAGTCATAAAATGAGTGTACCAATCACATAGCCCAGAAGAGCGTTGTGAAATGGAGGTAAGAATGAGGAAGACCACTGGATATGCCAGAACTATAACCACACCGGAAAAGTGAATGATAACCACCAATGCATGCTTAACCCTTCCACCAAGATGCAGAAGACTGTAGCTGACCTGGGAGATGGCAGGGGAGAGAGCCAGAAGCAGATCCCCACACAGCCTTGAAGCATGCAGGGAGGTTTTTTTCCAGAAAGCAAGACCTGCCTCTCACAGATTCAAAAGGGGAGGATACACCTTGCCAAGCAGACTGAAAGGAAGACTGTAGATCGGTGGAAGAGCACCTGCTCTGCATGCAGAAGGTCCCAGGTTCCCTCCTTTCCATCTTCAGTTTGGGCTGGGAACATTCCCTGCCTGAAACCCTGGAGAGTTGCTGCCAGTCAGTGTAGACAATACTGAGGAACGTGGAACATTGACCTGGCTTTGTGCAGGGCAGCTTTCTCATTTCCTAAACCTAGCACAAATCATGGCCTCATCTCCCCAGGGCTGCTGCCAACCAGGTATTGAACAAGGTTGCCAGGGACAACAACTAGGTGTTGCTGCCACGGCAGAGAGAGAGAGAGGCTGTACATTGCACCCTGCACCACCGGCTTCAGATAACCCACAGGCACTGAGCCAAGCAGCATGAAGGAAGTTGAACACCCCCTGGGCACCCTGCCCGGCAAGAGGGAGGGGTCAGAGAATCAGGAGGCCTCTGGACGCCCATGCCAGGCACTGACATGGAATTGAGATACACACCTCCCCACCCGCCCCCACGGGCACAGTTCCAGTTTGCTTGGCAAATCCAACCCCCCACAAACTGAAAAGTAAAAGCGCCAAGCCAAGCGCCGAGAGAATACAATGTGTGCCCCGTGGGCAGAGGGCCAAGGTGGCACACGGTGGAATTCAGGGGGAACATGCCAGCTGCTTTGAAGGGGCGAAGGTTAAGAAGGCCCAGGGTGGCACTCCATGGACTTCTGCCAAGAGTTAAAGGGTTGTTAGTGCAGGTGACCTGCAGTTTTGGTTGCCAACTTAGGGAGTACAGGTGAAAAAGAGGCGTTTTTCTCCCTGCACCAGTCCCTGATCTGGCTCAAAGAGAAAGAAGGAACAAAAAGAAGCAAATTGGGTAGCAGTTTAGATTTTTTATATATTTAAAAGGAGACTCCTGGGAAATCCTGAACCCAAGCGGGTGATATGGGTGGCTGCAATTCATAAATGCACGTGCTGCCCCCCCCCATTTTGCTCCCAACAAGTGATTGACTAAGTTGCCATGGGGACCATCAGGTTTTTTGCCAGGATGCAAACTATGCCCGTGTCGTCCTTCCAACAGTGGGTAGGGTTGCATGAGCAGGAGGCGGCTGGAGGCCACGGCGATGGCGGTGGTGGCGGCAGGGAGAGAGAGAGAGAGAGAGAAAGCGCAGCCGGCACAAAAGGCAAATGGCTTTTTAATGGAGTGCCCTGCCAGGGATTGAAGACTCAATAAGGAGCAGCGGAAGGCTCTGTGTGCGGGGCTGGAGGGGGGTCCCCTTTGAAGTGCCGCAGGGCCCGTCCAGGCTGGGAAAGTTTGGAAGCGGTCAAAAGGAAAGCTCCAGGCCTCCACGCGCCCCACGTCCCGCTCTGCTTGACGGCCTGCCATTGAGAACGACTGGCTCCGTCGGCTGAGGAGGCCGGCAGAAGTGAAGGCCACAGGGCAAAGACAATATGAAAGCTTTTCTGCCCGTGCTGCTCCCAACCTTAGCACCAACCAGGCACACAAGGGAAAAAAGCAGCCCAAGCTTAGTGGGGGCGGGGGGTGGGGGGAGCATGACCTCCTGGATAACTGTCTGCACAACCAGGCTGCTATTAAAAAACCTGAGAAGCTGGGCCAGGAAGGATGTTGGCAACCTAAGGGAGCAGGGCTGGGGGAACACAGATAGGAACAAAGGAAATTCCTCAATATTGTCTACACTGACTTGCAGCAACTCTCTGGAGGAGGACAGACAGACAGGAGGAAAATGCCAGTCCAACATGGAGATGCCCTTTGGGACTGAACCTGGGACCTTCTGAAAGCAAAGCAGGTGCTCTACCAATGGCCTCCCTTAAGACACAGGAGCATAGGAAGATGTCAGACTGAGTCAGACTGTAGGTCTATCTAAGCTTAGTTATCATCTATACTGATTGGCAGCAGTTGTCCAAAATTTCAGGTGAGGCTCTTTCCGTGCCCTACCTGGATATGCCAGGTATTGAGACCCCAGGACCTTCTGCAAGCAAAGCAGGGACCCCTCCCGATGCCATCAGATAATGCAATTGTCTGATGAGCTTTAACAGCTTCCTCCCTCACAGGAAAGCATGAAGTGAGAAAGCTAAAGAGATCTGAACACGTCTCCTGAACTGTTTCTAGGGATGCCCTCGCCCCGCAGGATTCCTGTGCTTTTAGCAGCGGGCAGCTGAAGCAGACATTCCTCTGGTCAAAGCTTCCTGCTCTACAACACTACAGCTCATAAGAACTCAATATGATCAGCCCCAAAACCCATCTAGTCCAGCATCCTGTTCTCACAGTGGCCACCAAGAGATGCCCATTACCGGGAGCCCACAAACAGGATTCAGGCCCCAGAGCACTCTCCCCAGCAACTGATATTCAGGAGCGTACTGCCTCTGATTGTGGTGGCAGAACCACAGGTTTAGTAGCCACTGATAGCCTTATCATCAATGAATTTCTCTAATCCTCTTTCAAAGCCATCCAAGCTAGTGGCCATCACAGCGGGAAGAAGGCCTTCCTTTTGTCTGTCCTGAATCCTGAATAGCCTTCTGAAGTGCTGAGTTGCTTGCACAGTAATTTTTAATCTTGTAGATCTTATTATACCGCCATAGACCCGACTCTTCCCCCACCTCTGAGCCTTGGCACTCATGCAAGAGATGTGGAATTTCCCAAGAAAACTTGAAAATCGTCACCAGGGAGGGAATAAATATTTCGGCTCAGCCTCAAGGTGAGGAAAAACACACAAATGGGCGGTAGTGGGATGGGTGAGAGAGCACGCCCCCTATTTTTAACTACCGTATTTTTTGCTCTATAAGACTCACTTTTTCCCTCCTAAAAAGTAAGGGGAAATGTGTGTGCGTCTTATGGAGCGAATGCAGGCTGCACAGCTATCCCAGAAGCCAGAACAGCAAGAGGGATTGCTGCTTTCACTGCACAGCGATCCCTCTTGCTGTTCTGACTTCTGAGATTCAGAATATTTTTTTTCTTGTTTTCCTCCTCCAAAAACTAGGTGTGTCTTGTGGTCTGGTGCGTCTTATAGAGCGAAAAATACGGTACCTGTTGCTGGAGGATGGAGGGATAGAATAGGGAGAGAGGCTAGTGGAGTCTGGAGAGGCTGTAGTGCAATGTGCTCTATGCAGGGTTTCCCTTGCACTTGATCCATGAAGGCTACCTTATTTCGCCTCAGGCAAGGCCTTGCCACCCCAACTCATGGCATGTACCACTTCTGAGGCGATGGGATAAGGGCAACTGCCAGCCTAATGCCCATGGCAGCCAGAAGAGAAGTGCAGACTGCAAGGGCTGCAAGTCAGGTTCTGAGATGCTCTAAGTATCAAGTACGGGTGGCGCTGTGGGTTAAACCACAAAGCCTAGGACTTGCTGATCAGAAGGTTGGCGGTTCGAATCCCCGCGACGGGGTGAGCTCCCGTTGCTCGGTCCCTGCTCCTGCCAACCTAGCAGTTCGAAAGCACATCAAAGTGCAAGTAGATAAATAGGTACCGCTCTGGTGGGAATGTAAAGGGCGTTTCCATGCGCTGTTCTGGTTCACCAGAAGCGGCTTAGTCATGCTGGCCACATGACCCGGAAGCTGTACACCGGCTCCCTCGGCCAATAAAGTGAGATGAGCGCCACAACCCCAGAGTTGGCCACGACTGGACCTAATGGTCAGGGGTCCCTTTACCTTTTTAAGTTTCAAGTGCTGAAGAGGCCAAGACAGGGATGACCCACCATCACAGTCTGTTCAATACTTGAGAATGGGAGGAGGAGTGGAGTGGAAGCACCTATAGGTGGGGCTCCAACGCATTTGGCCCTTTGTACCTTGAGCAAAAGAAATTGTGCAAAGAACACATTATGGGAGCCTCTGAGGGAAAGGGCGGGATAGAAATTTAATAAATAAATACATAAAATTAATACCTAAAATAAAAATGGGACAGAATGGGATAAATTAGCATAATGTATATAAGCCGCGGAATGCTGATGTCTCTATATACACAGACATAGATAGCTACACCTTACTCATTCATTTGTTCATTTATGGCAGTACCTAGTGCTAGACCTGCTCTGAGAGGAGACCCAATGGAGTTAACGATCATGACTAACTTAGGTTCATCAATTACCCTGAGTAAGGCTTAAGTTGGTTGCAACCCAGAATATATTAAGAGAGTCGTTATAATATTGCATGCATATTTTTTACAAATGATATTATTGTGGCATTATATAAGCACATACATTCTGATGTTGTACAGAGTAGAATGTTTCCAATTAAAATGGCTGAAGAACACGGGAAGCCGGCTTTTTAGAAACAAAAACAAGAAAGTAAAAGGTGTTAATGGAATAAACAAATAAATTGGGGAGATGTGGGAGAAGCAGAAGATCAAGGGGGAGATAAAGAGTCAAATTAGCATGAGTCAACAATGTGATGCAGCAGCAAAAAAAGCCGATGCTATTCTAGGTTACATCTACAGAACTATAGTTGCCAGATCAAAGGAAGTAATAGTCCCGCTCTATTCTGCTAAGTTAGACCACACCGGGGGTACTGTGTCCATTTCTGGGTTTCACAATTTAAGGAGGATATTGACAAGCTGGAATGTGTGCAGAGGAGGGCACCCAAGATGATCAAGGGTCTGGAAACCAAGCCTTATGAGGAATGGTTGAAGGAGCTGGGTATATTTAGTAGGGAAAAGAGGAGACTGAGGAGATATGATAGCCATCTTCAAATATCTAAAGGACCATCACATGGAAGATGGAACAAGCTTGTTTTCTCCTGCTCCAGAGGGTAGGACCCAAACCAATGGCTTCAAGTTACAAGAAATGAGATTCCAATTAAACATAAGAAAGGACTTTCTGATGGTAAGAGCCATTTGACAGTAGACTCCCTCAGATGGTGGTGGACTCTTCTTCACTGGTTTTTAAGCAGAGGCTGGGTGGCCATCTATCATGGATGCTTTAGTTAAGAATGCTGCATTTGCAAGGGGTTGGATTAGACGACCCTCTTCCAGCTCTACTGGAAGAGTACAGGAAGAACATCAGAGCCCTGCTGGATCAGGCCAGCCAGTGGCCTCTCTGCTCCAGTGTCCTGATCTCACAGTGGCCATCCAGACCCCCAAGGAGAATCCCACATCAGTGATGGGTTTATGGCGGTGCTGACTGTTCCTCCACACAGGGCATTGAGCTGAGAAGGTGCCAATTTGAGAAGGCCCATAATTGAGAAGATCCATTTGGAGGTGCCAAATTTTGGCCTCGCTCAGGGCGCCTTATTGCCAAAGATTACCAAAGTCCACCCTTCCCTGGCCTGTTGGATCTGAGCGCAGCAGAGCTCTCCCACCCTGCAGTTTCCAGCAACTAGCATTCAGAAGCGCATTGGCTTCGAAAGCAGAGGCTGAAGATCCAGCTATGGGCGTCTGGAGCCCCAAACAGGCTTTGTTTTGATACACTCAACCTTTTAAGCCTCTGACCTTCACCCCAGTACTCGTCCATTGAAGACGCTTGGCCTTCTCATTTCTAAACATGTAACAAAAGTTTTGGAAATCATCATCATTATTATTACTATTATTTTAAAACTGCAGAAATGGGAGCTGGTGCCAGTTTTTGCTGTTTTGACAAGACAAATAAATTATTTAAGCAGCGCCACTAATTGAGCAATGCTTTCCAGGAAAGCGCGGGAAAAATACGTACCTATCACACACACACAGACGCAGGCACACACACTTTTAAATATATATATGTTTTTCCCCTTTCTTTTTTTAGAAAAAAAATATATCTCTAGGAAAACATAACGCACTGACATCGTTTTATTTTGTTTTTTTCGGTAATTATACTAAAGATGAAAAACTCATAATAAACATCTCCCAGTCCCCACCTGCTAACAGTAATTATAATAGACTCAACAATAAATGGTAAAGCAGAGCAGAGCTGCATCTCGGGAATTCTCCAGGGTCTGTGGATTAGCTCGGAAAGCCTGAATGATTAAAATACACTAATTAAAATTTTGTGTTCCTTAGTAACTCGTCTGCCTGGGCCCCTGGTGTTGGCAAAATGGGAATTAACGTGACAAAAGCAACACAGAGGGTTTTTGTTTTAAATAAAGAAGGGGGGCAGGAAAGAGAAAAAAAATCTATATAAACAAGTTCTAGATCTGTGAGCGGAAGAAAGAAAACGGGAGTTTGAGGGGAGGGGTGTTAAAATGTATTATATAAAGGATTCGGAGGGATGCAGAGTCGCCGGACAGGTCAGGACAGGTTATTTCTTGAGGTTGCGGAGCAAAAGTCTTAAAGTCAAACATTTCAATGAGAAGTAGCAAGTGTGGCTGGGACAAATGGTGGGTCACATACACATTCAATGGGGAAGAAAGCGTTTAAAAACAATTACAGAAGCCAGCAAGCTAGGAGGGAGGTGAGGAGAGAGCAAGAGGGAGATTCAGGGAGAGGGCTCTCTCTCTCTCTGTCGCCGCACACTTTCCTCTGAGACGGAGACTCTCGCAGTGCGCCCCAGCTCCCTTTCCCAAAGAAAAGAAAACAGGACTTTGGGATAACGGCACCAGAAAAAGCCTTCTGCCCCACTGCAGCTACACAAAAGAAATTGGAAGACTTTTGGGTTGCCCTGAGCAACCTAATTGCATCAGTACATTGCACACAGGAGCCAAACTAACTGAATTTTGATGAAAAGACGGTGGTAATTTACGGCATCACGAAATTAGTTGTCATAGCGACGGGTTAATTACATCTCAAATTAACAATGCAAGTGTGGTGAAATTAAATATAAATCATATTTTCTGCATAAATTATAGGGGTTGATTAGACCGGGGCTCGGGGAGAGGAAAAGGTTGAGCCGCCGTGGGCCTACACAGCTTTTCAAGCCGACAAGAGTCTCTTGGAAACACCGGGAGAAAGATGGGGAAGGGGGGGACGCAGGAGAAGGAGAAAGTATCAAAGACAGCACAGCGCACAGCACCGTCTCCTCGGCGCTCGTTTTGCGTATTTTCTTGACCTTGCTACCTTGGGGCTCCCAAAGTTTCTACTTCCAGTGAATCTAACGGCAGCGCCGAAAAATAGGCACTGTTTGGTCCGGTGTAGGAGGCCAAAGGCCTAGCTCTTCTCCAAAGCAAGGCCATCACCCTCAGATGGATGTGTGGAAGCATCCATCACAGGAACAGTCCTTTAAAGCAGGCATGGGGAACCTTTGGCTTTCGAGGTAGTGCTGAACTGCAACTCCCAGCGCCCCTGGGCATATGCTTGCTGGGGCTGGCGGGAATTGTAGTTCAGCAACATCCGCAGGGCCAACGGTTCCTCCACAGCGGCCTTGCAGAGACATCCAGCCCACATTCCTCCAATATACCAGACCCTGAAGTTGTGAGTGGCCTTTGTGGCGCTGGAAATTAGGACTGAGCAGGCCAAGCTTCCCTGCCAAATAGCCATATTTCGGTGGCAACACCATTTGTACTTGATAAGAGATGGTGCTGAAGTGGCAACTCCGCACTTGCTTACCTGGGAGTAAGCACCACTGATCACAGTAGGACTCCCTTCTGAGCAAACATGCACCAGACTGTAGGTCATTGAGTGTTTACATAAAATTCCTCACTGGCACTACATTACATTCATGCTTAAAGAGCTGCACTGGTTGCTAGCAATTGGGGTCTGGGCACAATTCAAAGTGGTGGTTTAAACCTGGAAAGCCAGGATCCTGCCTGCCTAAAGGGTCACCCCCTCCTCCCATTAACCCCTCCCTGTGCTTTAAGATCCCCCAAAGTCTTAAGGTCCTGCAGGCTCATAAATGCCTAAATCAGGATTTTGACATTACTGCGAAAATTCAGTATGTTTAAATGTTTCAAACAACTGCTTTGGAAACAGCCCAACAGGTAGCACTGAGATCTAAGGCCTTCTCAGTGCCCAGAAAGGACCTGCTCCCCACAGCTCTCTTAGCCTTTAGAACAGTCTCTAAGCATTTCTTGAGGAATTTGCCAAAGCTTTAAGCCATGCTTTATTGCAATTACCTAAAAGAAGTGCCTTCTCCTGCATGAACCTAGCAATGGTGCATGAACTCTTTGCATGCACAAGACCACAGGTTCAAATTCCAATGGCATCTCCAGGTAGGGCTGAAGCCCGGTAGAGCTGCTGCCAGTCAGTGTTGGCAATACTTAACTAGATGGAGCAATAGCAGCTTTCTATGTTCCTCCCTGTTTGTTGAGATCCTCCTGAGAGGCCTTCTCTGGGCACTTTCATTTCCTGAGGTCTGGGAACTGGCTCCTGAAGAGAGGGCTTTTTCTGTGGTGGTACCCAAATGAAGAAAAACTCAAGCCTAAAGACTTCTTTGCTTTTTTTCTTCTCTAGGCATCTCTGGAACACCAGGCAAAGTCCTCCCTGCTGTCTTGTTTCAGGGGTTCTGTGCTTTACACTGATTGGCTTTTGACAGTGAACTCTTCCACAATCAAGCCCCGTTGAGTTCCACAGAACTTCAGGAAAGCATGATAAGGACTGCCACCCTTTGCAATGAAACTTCAGACACTGCAATATGCAGATTGCTCAGTGGATACTGTTAACAGAAAGTGGCTTTCGCAAGAATTGTACTACTGGCTTTGGCAAACACAGCTTTGGAAGCGTGGGCCCTGCGCTCAGAGACTGCAAAATGCACATTTTTTTTTAAAAAAAGCATACCACACATCCACCTGGAAAACTCAATATAAAGCAAGAACGGGAGGGAGGTTACTTATTAAAGTAATTAATACAAACAGTAAAAAAAGAGAAGTAAATAACTATTGTAGTTAGAAATGAAGATAAAGAAGCTCTGAACAAGGACAAATATTTGACTTGCTCAGAGGTTAAAACAGTGGAGTTCTTCAAGGATTACACCAGGAGAATGGTTTTTCTCCCCATACTTTCATTAGTGACCTTGGAGAAGGGAGGAGGAGTGTAAACAGGAAGCTGCAGAAATCTGCTGACGACACAAAAATGGAAGGGATTGTCAATGCATATGAGGATCAGAAAATTGTACGGCATGATTCGGATGACCTCGTTGGAGTGGCATGACAAAAACGGGATAAAATAAGGCAGCAAATGAAAGTGAGGGAAAGGTTTGCCTCTAGAAAAGTAAGAGCAAAAGCCCATTTTGAAATGGTGCCATTGTATGACAGAACCATTTATTTTTTAATAGACGCCACTACCTCTGCTGGTGACACACACAGTTAGGATCCAAAACTCTTCCTTTCAGAAGCATTTGTGTGGTGAGGCTGTGCCGCATTTCCCCCCACATAGGGCATGTGTGTGGGAAACCAGCACCTCAGAACTGGAAACCAGCCGGATTCTTGCAGAACGTATCCACAAGCAAGCGCCCTACGTGCCCACGTGATCTGGCCAGGAAAAAATTGCACAGGTGCCAGTTTCTGACACAGCCGTCAGGAACAAGGCAAACGCAGCATAGCAAAAGGCCCTGTGCGTTTCAGAGATTCCACAGGACCCGGGGAGGAGGTCAGCGGCTGCCCCCAAAAAGGAGCCATTGGCTGCTCTATTAAACTCTCGGTGACCCTTATGGAACACAGGAGCATTGCTCCTTCACAATGGAGGCACAATTAACAACAAGGGGGGGGGGGGAGGAGAACTAAAAATAAAGCTGTTATGGTGTGTATTATGCGACACCGTCCCTCCCTCTCCCATGGGAGCTGGGATTTGCAAAGGGCACGCAGGTCCGTTTCCCTAGGACTGCCTCTGAATCTCGGGCCCCAGCCACCAGACACAAGACAGACCATTTCAGCATGTTGTTCACGGGACATGCCATTCCTTCTGTCTCGCGCCTCCTTCAGATTTGATAGCGCTAGCCATCACGGGCTAAAATGCCCTTGCCTTCTCAAAAGTTACAAATTCTAAAAGGGGAACAGATCCGTTGACTTTGCGATAGTCTGATACAGTATTACTGCTATGTTTGCTTACTCTTTTCTAACACCACTCCTGAATTTATTCTTTTGCCAACTCTTTCTTAGATGATGATTCTTCTTCTTATTATTATTACCATTACCACAGCTCTTCACCAGAAGGTTACAACAATATAAAATACAGCATTAAAAACAAATTACAACTAGTCTCTCTCTCTCTTTCAGATAGAAAGATAGATAGATGTATAGATAGATAGATGATAGATAGATAGATAGATAGATAGATAGAGATATAGAGATATAGAGATATAGATATAGATAGATAGATAGATAGATAGATATAGATAGATAGTCAAACAGGGTAAAGAGGTGCATTTTTAGCATATGATGAATGCTATACAATGAAGGTGCCTGATGGACCTCTGTGGAGAGGGAATTTAATATTTATGTGCTACTTTCTCCAGAGACATCTGCACTCAAAGCGGCTCAGGATATGCAGTATCAATAACCATTTCATTTTAGCCAACAGTATAACACAATCATATGTGACGCGGGTGGCACTGTGGGTTAAAGCCTCAGTGCCTAGGGCTTGCCGATCGAAAGGTCGGCGGTTCGAATCCCCACGGCGGGGTGCGCTCCCGTCGTTCGGTCCCAGCGCCTGCCAACCTAGCAGTTCGAAAGCACTCCCGGGTGCAAGTAGATAAATAGGGACCGCTTACTAGCGGGAAGGTAAACGGCGTTTCCGTGTGTGGCTCTGGCTCGCCAGATGCAGCTTCGTCACGCTGGCCACGTGACCCGGAAGTGTCTTCAGACAGCGCTGGCCCCCGGCCTCTTGAGTGAGATGGGCGCACAACCCTAGAGTCTGTCAAGACTGGCCTGTACGGGCAGGGGTACCTTTACCTTTTTATAACACAATCAAGAAACAAAAACTTTGACTTAAAGAACAAACTTAGATAATAGAAACCAAGATGTTACCAGGAAGTAATAATCAGCAACTACACTATGCTTTCCAAGTGCAACACATACATTAACTTGCAAGTAATCCTTAAAACTATCCTGTTAGATCACTTATTTCCCTCATAACTGGGGCAACCCAGTCAGATGTGCAATATATATATTAACAACAACAACAACAACAACAACAACAACAACAACAACGGGATTTCATTGTAGGGGGCATATTTGAACCGGGAGCTTACAGACTCAATCTCTTTGTTGGTAAGCTACCATCAATTATTGTGCAAGGTTTAACACGCTGATTCCCCAAACACAAAACTGGGAGCAGTAGCATTTGTAATGGTGCTGTAACATTTTCTGCCAGGCAACCCTTTTCACTTCCTGCCTGCGCTAAAGGATAGAGACATTGGGGCTGGAGCAACTCTCCTAAAGGAAAGGTTACAATGCTCAGGCTTTTTAGGTTTGTTTTTTTAATTGTATGGAGACGACATGGCAGAGGTGCATAAAACAATGCACAGTGTGGAGAGAGTGAAAAGGGAGAGGTTTCCTTCTCTCCTCATAATACTAGAACCCGGGACCATTCAATGATGTTGAATGGTGGGAAATGCAGGACAGTCAAAAGGAAGAACTTTGCCACATGACTAGAATTACGGAACTGTAGAGTTGGAAGGGGACGCGGGTGGCGTTGTGGGTTAAACCACAGAGCCTAGGACTTGCCGATCAGAAGGTCGGCGGTTTGAATCCCCGCGATGGGGTGAGCTCCCATTGCTTAGTCCCTGCTCCTGCCAACCTAGCAGTTCGAAAGTCCAAGTAGATAAACAGGTACCGCTCTGGCGGGAAGGTAAACGGCGTTTCCGTGCGCTGCTCTGGTTCGCCAGAAGCGGCTTAGTCATGTTGGCCACATGACCCGGAAGCTGTACGCCGGCTCCCTCGGCCAAGCGAGATGAGCGCCGCAACCTCAGAGTCGGTCACGACTGGACCTAATGGTCAGGGGTCCCTTTACCTTTACCTTAGAGTTGGAAGGGACCACATGGATCATCTATTCTAGTCCAATCCCCTGCAATGCAGGAATCTTTTGCCCAGAATGGGGCTCAAACCCATGAACCTGAGACTAAGAGTCTCAGGCACTACTGACTGAGCTATCCCACCTGGGACATCTGATCGGCATCTGGTGGGCTACTGTAAGAACAGGATGCTGGACTAGATGGGTAAGGTGTATTGAATTTCCCAACTTTCAAATTCAAAAAATGGGGGGTGCTAAAAAGTTGTAACAAGGCTTGGGAATTCAAAAGACATTTTGTTTAAATTTACATGATTTTAGTTTTGCTTGGTAGGTATGATGTGTGTAAAATTGCACAGAAATCATTAAAAATGATTGGCAAGTAGTTGCAGTAATATGTTAATCTTATTTTTTATTTATTAGCATTATCATCATTATTATTTAGCATTACCTGACATTTTCAGAAGGTAAAATTAATATTCGTTGGTTTTCCAAAAGCAGTTTATGTGTTTCTACATCAAATGTAGACTATCCAAGACTATCCAAATGTGCTGTCCAATCACAAAAATAATAGCTGATCACATCGTAAGTTTGATTTTTAAGACCCCTTACTGAAGAAATTTGCAAAAATTACGTTTCACCCCCTAAAATGGAATGCCTTCCTAGATGGGCCTTTAGCTGAATCCAGCTTCTTATGAACAAAAGGGAGAACTCTTGCCTTCATGCCCTGCCTGTGGACATCCCTGAGCCACCTGACTGGCCACCGTGGGATTGTTCCTGGAATAGATGGGCCTTTAGTCTGACCCACCCTTTTAAACTTTCTCTGGGTGTTTTGGCTCACTCCTGCAGCCCCACAATCCAGAGAGAGTGGTCAGAAGAAGTCAGACATTTTTTGCAGCATGCTCAAACTGCACTGATTCTGGTCAAAGTGTGCTGTGCTTTGCTTGCTTAAAATCCACCCTCAAGGAGATCGAGGGTAGGGAAAGATCTCCCACTTAAAGGACTCTGGAAGGCCCCCAACTGACAAACACCCCACCGATATTTCATTTTTGCCAGCACTGGGGATGGTCTTTAAATTGCAAAGCTCAGGCAGTCCCATCCTGAGAAATTTCTCAAGACGCAGTGGGTTCTACTTTTTGTTCCTTGTTTCCTCCATTGCAACTTTCTTCATGCTTAAAAAACAACAACCATAAAAAGCTTACGTGAAAGTGGAAAAAGGAGAAGAAATGCCCCCGCGGTTCAGGCAGCCGTCATGATCGATGGTGGTGGATTTGCGTGCCCATTTCATTAATTTTTCAGTATGCATTTTATTTATCTATGCGCCGTACATCTGCTGAAGTTTATACACTCGATCATATATATAAATATAGACACGCGGCAATCAATACGACATCCGCTTCGACTGAAAACAGCTTCCATTAGCCCCCTCCCCGCCCCATTCCCTGCCCCCCACCCCCCCTTTGTTTCCACAACCTGATGGCTGAGCACCTTGCACCGTTCAATCGGCTTCCGATCTTCATTAGCGGTGATGCACGGGCTCCTCCCCTTGCCCAGCACTCAACTTTTTCATTCATCCCAAAACATGAAGCCATTAACCGCACCCACTGAGTTTCAAAGCACCCAGCAAGAGGAGGAGTGTGCCCCTGCCCCCCCCCCCGCACTGCAGCCAACCTTTCGGGTCAATATACTGGGTAGATATCGCCCAGATGATGCTTTGGAGAGGGCTAGCCTTAGTTTCTGGGGACTGAATCTGGGACAGAACTCGGGAGCCTGGGAAGCAACTCAATAATACTAATACTAATACTACTACTACTACTAATAATAATTTATTACTTATATCCCACCCATCTGGCTAAGTTTCCCCAGCCACTCTGGGCGGTTCCCAATCAAATGTTAAAAACAATACAGCATTAAATATTAAAAACTTCCCTAAACAGGGCTGCCTTCAGATGTCTTTTAGAGATAGGATAACTGCTTATTTCCTTCACATCTGAAGGGAGGGTGTTCCACAGGGTGGGCACCACTACCGAGAAGGCCCTCTGTCTGGTTCCCTGTAACCTCACTTCTTGCAATGAGGGAACCACCAGAAGGTCTTCGGGCTGAACGATGGGGGTGGAGACATTCCTTCAGGTATACAGGACCGAGGCCGTTTAGGGCTTTAAAGCACCAACACTTTGAATTGTGCTTGGAAACGTACTGGGAGCCAATGCAGATCTCTCAGGACCGGTGTTATTTGGTCCCGGCGGCCACTCCCAGTCACCAGTCTAGCTGCCGCATTCTGGATTAATTGCTGTTTCCGGGTCACCTTCAAAGGTAGCCCCACGTAGAGCCCCACTCTCAGGAATTCAGCATGAAGCAATAAAAAGGGAGAGGGCCTCTGGCTGTGTGCAGAGTTCTTCCCCCTCACTAGAGTCAAGGGCAATCTTTTCAAGAGGGGCAGGGCAGCTAAGCCCCAAGATTTATTTATTTTCACTCACCGGCTTACAGCGTAATCCTTCCCATGCCTGCTCAGATGTACACAGGAGGCTGCCATACTCTGAAACCGGTCATTGAGTCTATCTAGGTCAGCAGCACTGTCTACTCTTGACCTGAAGCAGCTCTGTGGGTACAGGGTCTTCCCCATCACCTGGCACCGGAGATCTTTTTAACAGACAGGAGGTGCTGGGGATAGAACCTGGGACCTTCTGCATGCAAAGCAGGTGCTTGACCTATGAGCCCCTCCCAAATTCAGAGCCTTGCTGAGCTAAATGAGACTCACTTGGAGGTTAAGCTTGCATATGTCTTAAATCTTGGGTGCAGATGACTGGCCTGCAGCTAGATTGCCATAAATTGGTCCTGTGACGAGAAACGAGGCTACATCCTTTACCTCTGCCCTTTTTCAATCACCCCACAGTATACCCACTTAGCCAAATGCACTGCTGTGCATAGCCCACTGCCAGAGTTAGGCAAACTAATCAGAGATTTATCTGAAGTATAAAGTTTCTAGACTTTAAGGTTATGAAAGAAGTGCAATATACTTTAATCCCCAGTGTCTCCCTATATACTACAGATTAGATAGATAGATAGATAGATAGATAGATAGATAGATAGATGATAGATGATAGATAGATGATAGAGATAGATAGCGTTCAGCTAAGCTTGGGAAACACTCACAATTTTTATTTGTTTAAAAGAGTTTCAGGCCACCTTGTCAGACAAGGTCTTCTCTTTGACACCCAGGTGGAACTATGCAAACGGGTAGTTTGGCTGCACAAGGCAATTCTTTCTGGCTTATACAAAGTGACTGAAATTCTTCCATCAAATGAGCTTTTGAAAAAGATCTGTCTTTTCCATAAAGCCTTGTGAAACATGCATCCAAACAGTCATTTACTTTTTTTCTTTTTTTTAAAGAAAAATCATGCACAAATCCAACCAAGCAAGGGAAGGAGATAAGTTTCTCCCACCCCCTCAAGAAAAAGGAATAGAAGGTTGGCAGAAAAATAGGGCAATGCTAGGCTTTTTTGATACCTTAACAAAATATATTTAAAAAATGAGGAGCCTGCGCCTTTAAAAGATTTTTCATTTATAGGCTCTTTGCTCATCCACCATTTCAGTGATCTATATGCAAATATGCTAATGCATGCAAATTAAGACACCACTTTTAGTCCCAATTTAATAGAAAGCATTAAAATACCATTTTTTCCAGCAAAAAAACCTCCATATGCATGAAGCAAAGGCTCCCCACCCCCACTGTCCTTCCTATTTTTCTCTCTGTGTGTGTTTTGTCGTTGTCGTTGTCATATTCCAGCAGCACAACACAGTTTTGCAAACCCAACTATCTTTTTTCCAGGTGTTACTTCTTCTTTACATTTTCCCCTCAAAGAATTGCATTTCTTTCTTTCTTTACTTTAATAGCGCTGGAAAGGATTGGGGCACGTTTTCTTTTTCTTCTAATCCTACCTCCCTTCAGTAGATACACAAAGAAAACAGAAACGAGATCTACAACCTTTTTATAAGCCTGTTCACAATGAGGAATTCCAGAGCGTCAAAAATAACAATGGTGCGTCTCAGGGCTCCTCCCACAACCTCAGAGACTCCACCCTTGTCTCCACCCACTGACCTTGACTGAGGAGCTCATTAGCTTTAAATAGCCTGTGGCAAGTTAAAAACATCTGCCTCTGCCTGCCTGCCTTTCTGGCGAGGTAGAAGTGGTTAAAGCAGCCTTGTACGCAAGGCCAGCTTTCTTGGAAGGCTATCAAAAACAACAACCAAAATGTTTACCAGGTGGACTGGCAGAGAAAAGATGGATGACAATGTCTTTCTGCTGCCAGGTCATTTGGGTTTGAGGCTGGATGAAGTGGAAGGGGCTTGTGCTAGCATGCCAAAGAAGAAATGGAGCGGTCCTTCCTTCTGCGTTCTGCCAGTCCACCATTTGACCATGCTGGCCAAGAAAGAATGAGCTTCTCTTCCAATATGGAAACCAAACAGGCTGGTGGGAGCAATCTGTCTCTCTTCCACCAGCTCACTCGCTTGCTGCATAGAATTCCATGTACTCACCTACATAGAATGTCTTGTCACCTTTGGTGACTGAGCAAATGCTGAAATACAGGGCTGGGAATGTCAAGACTCAGGATTGAGTGATCCAGTTTCAAATGTCCTCCACTCAGCCATGATGCTCAGTAGAGTATCTTGGGCCAGCCACCATCCCTCAGCCTAACCTACCTCGCAACACTGATAGGCCAAATCTCGGGTCCATGTCCCTCTACCACTAAGACGCTTGAATGAGTCATACACCAGGCTAGTAAACAACGCTAGCACCAGTAAGAAATGAGCTTTGCAAATATCTCTGTTTAATTTGGGTTGGCCACTTACATGCTCTGCCCATACTGAATTTTGGATTACAAATTCCTGGTACTCCATAAAGTACAGTGCATACTGGTGGCGCAATATAGTAATTATTATTATCGCCAAAGAGAACATGTAGAATGATGGGGTGATAAGAGAGACTCACTTTGGTTTAGAAAAACAAATTCTCCCGGTCACTTTCAGGATGAGAAAGACAAGCACCCTTTCTTGGAGTGCAGGCAGCTATATGGACTCAAGTGTTTATCATGGGAGCGGAGCATCCTTTAATTCCCCCCTCCCATGACTCCCTGCTGGGTGCCCTTAAACAGATCACTAGATCTCAACCTAACCTACCTCACAGGGTTGTTGTTAGTGCTGCCATTCCTTCCTGGGCATTCAGTTGGGGCTGTTCTCTCTGAAAGGGAAGGGCATTTGCCCTCTTATTTTTCAAAACTACTCTGCTTTAATTAACACAACATTAATGCCATTTCCCCTTAATTTCTTTTTTTTAAAAAAAATAATTTTTATTGAATTTTCAAATTATAACAACAAATTTTCCACAAATCTTAATTGAACAATTTATATATCCTTATTTCTCCCCTCCCCCCTCTTTGGCTTCCCCCGTATTTCCGTATTGATTTATTAAACAAATTCTATACCCTGCTGGTTTTACCTCTTCTATAGTTGTGAAAGTTTAGTCAAAACCTGCCAACGGGTCCAAATCTTTATACTGTCTTTCTATACAGTTTATAAATAGTTCCCACTCCTTTTTCAAATCGATGTTGTCTCTCTCATGTATCCTCTCTGTCAGCTTAGCCAGTTCCGCGTAGTCCATAAGCTTAGCTTGCCATTCTTCCTTTGTTGGCGTTTTCTCTGTTTTCCATACTTGTGCCAATAAAATTCTTGCTGCTGTGTTTTTCCTTAATTTCTTGAAGTGCAATCAGGCTAAGGGCAATGTTGGGTGGCAAGCTAAGTGGGCACGCAACTTCCGGGCAAGGAACTTATCTTGGAAAGTGATGAAACAGGGTTTGTTTGTTTTTTACCATTAAAGGTAAAGATAAAGGTACCCCTGCCCGTACTCTAGGGTTGTGCGCCCATCTCACTTAAGAGGCCGAGGGCCAGCGCTGTCCGAAGACACTTCCGGGTCACGTGGCCAGCGTGACATCGCTGCTCTGGCGAGCCAGAGCCGCACACGGAAACACCGTTTACCTTCCCGCTAGTAAGCGGTCCCTATTTATCTACTTGCACCCAGGGGTGCTTTCGAACTGCTAGGTTGGCAGGCGCTGGGACCGAGCAACGAGAGCGCACCCCGCCGCGGGGATTCGAACCACCGACCTTTCGATCAGCAAGCCCTAGGCGCTGAGGCTTTTACCCACAGCGCTACCCGCGTCCCTTTTACCATTTTTACCATTACAAGGTCAAAATAAAATGGGGCCACTGCTCTGCATGAACTCACAGGGTTATTGTGAGCCCATTATGCAACAGGTGTCTCAGGTCACCATATGTCACCAGTGATGCTAGTTGGAGGATGGAACTACAGGCCACCCCAGCCCAAAGCTTGGCCTACCAGCCCATGATCCTCCTAGCTTATGAAGTCAGGTGGTGCCAGGAGGGCCAATGAGGTGAGATATAAAGGCTCGCATAGCTGCTGAGCACCCTCAACTCAGGCAACAAATTGCTGATGAAAGTCCCCCTGTGTCATCAGACATCTGCCTTGGGCACCTTGGCCCTGAGCTATGGATACTGCCAATGACCAAACTTCCTTACATGGAGTCAAACTATGGGCCCACTTGGCTCAGTATTGCCCACACAGACTAGCAGCAGCTCTTTAGGGTTTTGGATGAGGAGTCTTTCCCAGCCTTTCCTGGAGTTTCTGGAGATTGAGACTGGAACCTCTTGCATGCAAAACAAGTGCTCTACCACAAAGCTAGGACCCTTTCTACCCTTGACTAGGAGTAGTGGCAGCACAAATTAAACACACACACACACACACACACACACAGAGAGAGAGAGAGAGAGAGAGAGAGAGAGTCTTTGCTTATTTTGCATAATGTATGCAAATTGCAGAATTTTGCTTTTTTAAAAATATTGGAATGGGGAACATTCTACATCACCCCCAGAATAGCTTATGGAACTCTACAGCACCCATCCCCATCAAACACATGTTTATAATCTTCCTTTTCAGCAGCTCAGACTATTTCCAGCTATTTTTTCCCCTAAGACGAAAGTGTAGAAAACGAGCTGCACCAACACGACTGGGCAGAAGACTGAACATAAAACAGTACAGAGCAGATACTGATATATTATTACGAAGCAAGAAATTTTGCCAGCGCCAAGCCCCACAATTTTATGGTTGGAAACTGAGAAAACACACCACACAGCCACCCAAACTCATCTTCAGGTGGAGAGATTTCCCCGCCAAACACGTTTTATTGGGTAGAAGTACCTCCCTATTTGTACCAAGCCAGAGAGAGGTTGCCAGAAGTTTTACATCCTGCTTTTGCAACATGTGTGGGAATCTTTACATAAGACCTCCCCCCCTCCTCCTCTCTCTCTCTTCTAATTCCAAACCTGATTTGAATTTGCTTTGAAAGATTCCTCTATGCCTTCTTGTTTCCCTTTTATGGAGCTCAAAGTTCTGTGACAAAACTGAACTTGAGAGAACATCCTCCAGGCTGGAAGTGACGCAGGTATGCATGCTGGATACACTGCATTCACACAGAGGTCTCACACCTAAGCCAGGTGTGGCCCTCCAGGTTTTGTGGGACATTTCCCGTCATTTTCACTGATGATGCTGGCTGAGGCTGATGAGAGATGGCGTCCAACAACATCTGGAGGGTACCAAGTTCCCCAGCGCAGTTGCCACAAGAAGCACTGACCCCAGCACGTTTGCTGCTCAAGACAAGAGAATGAGGCTCATGCCTTTGTAAGTGCAGGCTGGCACATCTACTCATGAGCAAGTCTCATTGGCAGGAAGCACCCCAACCTGACATATTCAAGGAGCAGGTTACCATACCTATTCGATCCCACAAGCGGCAGTGATGGCCATCAGCTTGCAGGGGCTTAAAAGGAGATGAGACCAATTTATAGGGGTTAAGGCTAACAATAGTTTGGGAGGGAGAAAGGAGGTGACACACACAGAGAAGGCGTTCCTCTCCCCACTTTTGGCTCTGGCCCCTGATAAGGTATTCCTGAAGGAACGAGGCTCTTGACATGGAAAAAGAAGATTCCCAGCCCCAGATTTAGGAAGTACCGTATTTTTCGCTCTATAAGACGCACCAGAGCATAAGATGCACCTAGTTTTTGGGGGAGGAAAACAAGAAAAAAATATTCTGAATCCCAGAAGCCAGAACAGCAAGAGGGATCACTGCGCAGCCTGCATTTGCTCCATAAGATGCACACACATTTCCCCTTACTTTTTAGGAGGGGGGAAATGCGTCTTACAGAGCGAAAAATATGGTATATGTTCAGGGTACCCACCCCAATGCAAAGTCACTGCCCAAGAGCTGTTCCACAACTGAACCAAAACATTTAGGCCCAACATGCATTTCCTTTGGTTTATTCTCTAACCCCCACCAGGCATGTGGGATGAGCAAATATGTCAACTTCAGTTTCACCCAGTTTCTTATTTTCCCACCCTTAAGTTCAGCCATCCAAATTTCGACAACTATTTGTGATATTTTCCCATGAAAATTCAGCAGCATTGTTGTGCAACTTTCGCTTGATATACACATATTTCTGTGCAGTTTTGTCTAATATACACATTTTTGCAAAGCAATTTTCCCCAATTTAATGAACTTTTGTATGTTCGCTAATACATGCATTTGTACACAAACTTTATCCAAATATATGCATTTTTGTATACATCACTTGCCTGGAGAACCGCATTGCAAATTCGCAAAAGTGCAAATTTCAAAGGATGGCTGGGCATTTTGTTTCGGAAAGTGAGGATTTGGCTAAGCCCACCTTCGAATGAGAAAACAGAATCAAATTCCCCCTCCCAGAACACAGCCATGATCTGACATCGCCTTTTGGCTCACAGGCATGGCATGCTAGGTCCACTGGAGGGTGAGTGGAAGCCAGAAAGCTTTATGAATGCTGTGTTTAAAAGAAAGCACCATAGAATCATAGAACTGCAGAGTTGGAAGGGATCCAAAGGGTCATCTAGTCCAACCCGAGATGCAGGAATCTCAACTAAAGCATCCATGACAGATGGCCATCTATCCTTTGCTTAAAAACCTCCAAGGAAGGAGAGTCTCCCACCTTTTGTTGAAGTCTGTTCCATTGTCAAACAGCTCTTACTGTCAGTCACAGAGCAGTGTACAAGTATGATGGTTTCATAGAACTCTTCATTGGGCTCAATGTTATTAAACATTAGACTATGGAGAAAAAGGTACTGGCAGAAGTACCATCTTCAAGATGTTGCATATTAAGAATTGCAAAGTGGGATTCTACCATGTCTCTACGAAAACATCTTTCTCTCCTCTACAACATTCTTTTTAAAAATATCATCAGGTCTCAGGAAGAGTTATGTGAAAGCAGAAAGCTCAGTGATTTTCAAGTGGTCCTAATAAAAATGTTACAGGACAGTTCCATGTTCGCCACCAATTTCCTTTCAGCAGCAAATATCTCCTGCAGACTGCGGGAGCAAGAAAAGGAAGAGAGAAAGAGAGAGAAGAAATTCCACTGCTGTGAACACTTAAAGGCTGAAAACCTTCAGAGCAGCAACTTTTCAATTCTGAGGAAAAGCAGGGAAGATGACAGACGGATGGAGGGAAGGGAGAACAGGAGGAGGGGAATGGAAGGTGTCTTACGGGGGAGAATATGGATCAGCCTGTCATCTGGAGACCCATCTTCATCCAGAATTAATGCACTAAAGTTCTTTGTTTTCCCTCTAAATGGTTTTAAAGAGACAGTCGGGGCTCCGCGCCGGACGCTCTGCGCGGCGTTGGTTCAGCAACTTCAGCTGGCTCAAGCATTTTGAAAATGAAAAAGCTGCACATTGGAGGATGCGGGAGCTGAGATCGCAACAAAGAGCTGGTCCAGGGGGTGGTGTGTATGGAGAGAAAAAGAAGACAAGAGAGCTGAGAGAGAGCCCGGAATGATTTGCAGAGGGGGCAGAGGTGTGCTTATCATTTAGTGCTACTTTGGAACATGCTGGATGAGCTCCCGGACCTGCAGTTTGCAGTTTCCTGCTGCAGGCAGGGCATGGGGTGGGGGTGGGGTGGGCTGGGGGGTGGGTGGAGGAGGGAAGGGGTCCAAGGCAGAACATGCTGAAAAAGAGGTGCAACTTTCAAGTGCGGCAAAAGCCTTTTGCAAGCTGTCACGTGGCTTGCCGCCTCCTTACAAGACCAGGGCTCTGAAAATATTTGGCCTCAATAAAACTGGTGTTACTGAACTTGCCCTGAAGAAGAGCTCTGTGCAATGCCAAAGCTTGCTAGTTTATCCTACCCATTCTAACCATCTCTTCCCGGCAAGCTGCTTCTCCCTTGCTCCTACTCCATAACACTTCTGCCAAGCCCATGTTGTTCCTATTTCTGTGGTTTCTCCACCCTAGAGCTGCGAGCTTTAGCTCAGGAGATCAATCAAATGAAGATTTAGCAGATTAATGGGTGGCGCTGAGAATGAAAAGCACACTTCTTTCTTTTTAGGCTACTTTGCGCCTGGTGTGTTACTGAAACTAGAAAACATTCAAGACAGCCTTCCTTCCTTCCTTCCTTCCTTCCTTCCTTCCTTCCTTCTTTCTTTCTTTCTTTCTTTCTTTCTTTCTTTCTTTCTTAGTTTATGCTGATTAAGTTGTGGGTATTCACACAGTCCTTCAATCTCTCCTCTACTGAGGTTTCAGCAGCTTGCCAATAATACTTAAAACTGGATTGGCAGATCAGATAAAAAGGCAGATTGACCAGACAACAAGAATGCTCCGATGCTGAAATGTTCACCACTCCCTATAACTTGCCCTTCTCTGGCCCAGTAAGCCACTCTCCTCACAAAAACTACTTCTTCCACAAACCTTTTGGGGAACCATATCCAGGTATCTTGATCTGGACCCAACTCTTCCCACTTCTCTAGCCCCTAACCCTGTTCCCATCTTGTCTCTCCATTATTTACCACTATTTATTAAGCAAATCCAATATAGTCTATGAAATGGTTCAGACACAGACTGCTGGTTTTGTGTTCTGTCTAGAAGGTAGATGAGGGTCTCCTGGTAGGTCTCTAGGTGACAAACAATAGATTTGCCAAGGTTTCTGACTTCCAATAGTTTAACCAACAACAACAAGAAGAAGTAGACTAAACCTTCTCAAATATTCCTGAATTGCTTGGATGGGGAAAAGTGGATTTTTGTATCCAAGTATCATGGGCACAATTCTTATAGGGAAACAAATGACTGGGCCCAGCATCTTAGTTCTTAATTAGCGTAAGAACATAAGAAGAGCCTGCTGGATCAGGCCAAGGACCAGCATCCTGTTCTCAGGGGTAATTCAGATACTTATGGGAAGGCTGCAAGGAGGACCTTAGCACAACAGCAACTATCGCTTCTTGTGGTTTCCAGCTACTAGTATTCAGAAGCACAAGGCCTCCGACGGCATGTTTCCCTAATCTGAGTTAGTTTCACCTAGTCTGAGTTAGTGTTCAGTGCACTGTTGGCTGCAGCTCCCAGACAAGTGCAATTGTGTCAAAATACAGGTAGGTAGCCGTGTTGGTCTGCCGTAGTCGAAACAACATGAAAAAATTCCTTCCAGTAGCACCTTAGAGACCAACTAAGTTTGTTATTAGTATCAGCTTTCGTGTGCATGCCTGAAGAAGTGTGCATGCACATGAAAGCTCATACCAATAACAAACTTAGTTGGTTTCTAAGGTACTACTGGAAGGATTTTTTATTATTATTTTGTGTCAAAATAGACACTTAGAATCATAGGATCATAGAGTTGGAAGAGGTCACAAGGGTCATCTAGTGGAACCCACTGCAAAGCAGGAATCTTTCACCCAACTGAGCTATCCAACCTCACCCAGTCTCAACGATCAAATACAATATGTATACTTAGGTGCACGCACCCTTTTTTTCTGCCTAGGTATTTTATCTCTACATGACGGGAGGTTACTATGCATGATGCAGCTCTTAAGACAGCAGACAAGCAGTTACCATGTTGGTCCCAAGGAGAAGAAGCATCAAGTAGGCTGTATAGAAACGTAGGAAGCTTCTTTAATACTGAGTCAGACAAGTGATCCATCTAGCTCAATATTGTCCACACTGAATGGCAGCAGGCCTCCAGGGATTCAGACAGCGGACTGGGGGGGCATTCCTAGCCCTACCTGCCATTGAGGATCAAACCTGGAACCTGCTGCATGCAAAGCAGGTGCTCTGCCACTGAGCTACGGCCCTTCGCCAAACGTACACGTGCAAAACGCAAGCTGGTTAAGGAGCGTACAAGCTTTCTGGTTTCACAGGTTTTCTCATCAAGCTGGAGGGCCACTGTTCTGTTCCCCTGGCCAAATCGACCTCCTCAGGTTGCCTGTCAGATATCAGACAGGTGGTTGGAAAGCCAGGTTCACTTGCACGACTGGCCAGGCACACACCAAGCTGGTCTCAGGGTGGTGGATTCAGCCCTCTCTGCCAAATATAGCCCCAAAGAATTGGTACCTCCTTGCCTTCAAATCCTGCCCCTCACCCCCACCCTGTGAGGATTGCTGGAAAGGATGGGGTAAGCTGAAGAACTGAGAGCAAGCAGCAACAGGAACAGAGTTGAGCCATTTTAATTATTCAGATGCCAGATGGAGTACTTTTCGGCCCTTTCCCCTCGCTTTTAAAATTGTGTGTGTGTGTGTGTGTGTGTGTGTGTTTGAGAGAGAGAGAGAGAGAGAGAGAGAGAGCGCGCGTTCTCCTGGGGTGAAGAAGACCTATAAGAAAGGGGGGAATACCCAGAGCAAACCCGCCCCCCCAGTTTGGCCCATGAGGGAAGCTGTCAAGATATTTGCAAATTCCCCTGGTGAACATCACTGTAGCTGGTTGATTATTTCCTGCACTCAGTGAATGGGAAGAGAGAGGGAAGGATGGAGAGAGTGAGGGATAGAGAGAGACAGAGAGAGACAGACACACACACAGAGAGAGAGAGAGAGAGAGAGAGAGAGGAGGAAGGAGGGGTAAAGAGAAGAGGGCTTTGACCTTCTGTGAAGGATATAAAAAATCCACCAGCCTCAGGGGACACCCAACTATCTAGCATATTGCTGTTAAAATGTCTGCAAAATTTAATACACTTGGCATGCCATCTAATCAGTCCTTGGAAACCAGAGGGGTTTCCCCCCCTCCGCCTCTCCCTCCTGCTTTCTGACTGCCTCAGACCTCCAGCTTTGGGGCTGCCCACCCCCCTAATGTAAATGACGAACTTAGTTCATGTGGGTTATTTAATTTTAATTTTAATTTTTTTGAGAGAGAGAGAAAAAAAAGAGAGAAAGAGAGAGAGAGCGAAAGAGAGAGAGACAGCTGTTCCTTGCCTTTGAAAAAAAAAGTTTACTTTTTTATTCCATCAAGCTGCTGTCTAAGTGAATGGAGTTAAAGCCAAGTGTGCAAGATCACGGGGTGCACATGAACAACAACAGGGTAAAAAGTCAGGGCACTAAGAATATAGGACCCACTTGAATTAGAGTCTCCTTTCCAACACTGGCTATCCAGGCGCTGGTAGTATTAAGCACTGTAGTGAAGAACAAATCTCTTTGTTCAGAGGCAGTATATCTGATTGCCAGAAGCTGGGTGCTCATGAATGGAAGAGGAAAGTCATCCCACTGCTGCTTGAGCTCATTGCAATCAGATAGACTGCTTGACAGCACAGAGGTCTTATTCTTATCTATCATGGTAGGACCAGCTCTAGCTTAGTTACTTATTATGATTATTTTTAAGCTTACATATAAACTGTTCATCATCTGAAATAAGGACTGTAAAAGAATGTACAAATAAATTCTAAAATCTACAATATCGTATAAACATCACACCCAGCAAGAGAAATAAAACCACTCAACCAGCTAAAAATAACAACCACTTTCTGGTTGTTTTTCACTGATTGATAAAAATATTTTTATTCCGGCAGCCCCCTAAGGTCACTTTCACCTATGATCTTGTGTCAATGCTGCTTTCAGATGGACCTTATTGCTGCATATTTATGTATTTTTATTGTTTCATTGTTTTATGCTCTTTGCATTTTGTTGCATTTTATCACATCATGATTTTAAATTGTTGCAAGCCACTCTCCCTAGAAGGGCAGAATAATTTAGATATATAGATAGATAGATGATAGATAGATAGATAGATAGATAGATAGACAGACAGATATATATATATAGATATATATAGATATAACGAATATTTTTAAAACACCACTACCACCACAATCTAAAGTACTGGGGCAAAGAAAGCCAGGCATAAAAACAAGACATTGGCCTCATCTGCATGCAATTTAAACTATGGTTTAAACAGGAATGTGTAGCAATCTAGTGCACACTGCTGCAATCACAGGCGTTTTGCTTCTCCCTCACTCCTGCTGCTGCTGCCCTGTTGTCAAACAGGCCCATGGTCAGTGTTGACCTGAACCTGGCCTCTGCTCCAAACAAAGTAGGAGCAGTGGCCAAGATTTTCTCATGGCTTACAAGGCCAGATATGCTTCCCATGACAGAATCTTCCAGAGTCAGGGCTCAGTACCTATTTGGTATACGTCTCTTAAAAGATGGAACACAGAAAATGGCCCTCCTCTGACAACCTTAACAAATGGGCAATCTGCATTATCTCTGGTGGGCTGCTTTGGTGCCAGGTTCAATCCGCAAGGGTATTCCTGCCTGAAATCCTAGAGAGCTGCTGCCAGTCAGTGAAGGCAATACTGAACTAGATGGACCAATGGTCAGAATTAGCAGAAGGCAGCTTCCTATGTCCACTGAACGACACCTGAATTGGCTTCTGAGGAGCAGGCATTATTTCTGCGGTTACACTTTGCACATTTATCTGTCTAGGGCCGATGTGAGTTGTAGTGAAAGGTGCCTGGAGGGCACAAGGTTGGTAAAGGCTGGGCAAGTGGCTGGACACAGGCACTGAAGGTTCAAGTCCCCAGCTCACCTAAGAGAGGCCCGGGCACGCCACAACCAACCTGGGTCACAGGTTTGCTTCAAGGCAAATGCCTTGGAAATGCCTCTCCAAGAAACAGGCATGAAAAAAACAAATAACACACACATTTGTGTGTGTGTTTGAATTTTCTGCCCTCAACATACCCCAAACAGTTACAGTGGTACCTCGGGTTACATACGCTTCAGGTTACGTATGCTTCAGGTTACAGACTCCGCTAACCCAGAAATAGTACCTCGGGTTAAGAACTTTGCTTCAGGATGAGAACAGAAATCGTGCTCCGGCAGCGCAGCAGCAGCAGGAGGCCCCATTAACTAAAGTGGTGCTTCAGGTTAAGAACAGTTTCAGGTTAAGAATGGACCTCCGGAACGAATTAAGTACTTAACCCGAGATACCACTGTACATCCATCTAAGTCCTACTCAGAGCAGACCCACTGAACTTAATGAACCTAAGGGAGTCGTTTTTCAAGAACATGAGGGATATACTGTTTGATTGAAAGAAAATACAGATCGGTTTACAAAGCTAAAATGCATCAACTTCAATGAGTGCACTATGAGCACGAATAGAATGGGGTGCAACTCAAAGTTCAATCAGCAGAAACCCCAAAGGCCATAGTTGCTTTCTTGTGTGTGTGTCACAAGTTTGCTCTGTTCAACATCAATCCTCTCCTGCGCCTTACATGCAAAAGATGGCAAGAGAAGGAAATGAAGCGGGATGCCTCCTGCGATTTTTTTCAAGACGTCAAAAATCCTTAGCTGCGTTGCACCCTTGCAAACACGCGGGACTGAGACGTGCCGCCTCTAAATGGTTAACTCTGCTTGTGACTTGTGGCTGCTATTCTTCCTGCCTTGGATCCCTGTCTCCCCCTTCCCCTCCCCAAAAAACAAACATCTAGCGAGAGTGCATGCATTGGGGAGGGGTGGAGAGAAGAGACAGAAGGGAAACCCATCTGAGCTGAGGGGGGAAGGAGGTGCTTCTACGCTGACACTCCTTATTGAATCGGACAGCTGCCTTAGCTACCACACGGCATGAAAGGAAACTGCTCCCCAGAGAGAATACACACCCAACAGTTGTTGCCTTGTTTGCGTGTGTCACCAGAGCTCAGCTGCTCGGCTGGAAGACAGAGGAGGAGAGCGTTTACAAATGGCAACTTCAGTCGGGAGCCTTATCCTGCACCAGACCCCTTGTCCACCTAGCTCAGCACTGCCCACACTGACTGGCAGCAGCTCTCTGGGGTTTCATGCAGGGAGTGTTTTCCCAGCTGTACCTGGAGAGGCAGCCAGGGGTTGAACCTGGAGACTTCTGCATGCTAAGCACCTGCTCTGCCACTGAGGTCCGGTAGAACATGGTCCTCATATCTCAGGGTTGTGGGTTCGAGCCCCACATTGGGCAAAAATTTTCCTGCACTGCAGGGGTTGGACTAGATGACCCTTGTGGTCCCTTCCAACTCTACAATTCTATTATTCTAAGACAAGACACAGGAACACGGGAAGCTGCCTTTGGTTCATCCAGCTAATTGTTGTCTACACTGAATGCTAGTGGCTCTCCAGAGTTTTAGGGTTAATTTAAATTGTTAGATTCCTGGGCAGAGTGCTCTCTCTCTCTATTTTAAAAAGTTTTTATTAAAATGCAAAACCAATCATAGAATAAAATCATCAAAGAAAACAGGTTATGAAATATTGAAGCAGAGACAGTAAGGGGGTCAGCAATACATTCCAGATTTTTGATATACAGTAGTAGAAATTATAACAAGTCTATAAAAATAAAAACACCACTAATGTGGACATATTTAGATTTTTTAGTATCTCTGTAAAGAGCTTTGTATAGTGATGGTGCTATATAAACCAAATAACTCCTTTCTGGGCTCACAATTCGACATCCTAAGGCTCTCAGCTACCATTAAAAGATAAGTTTCTAGCCCTTATGAGGAAGGAATGTGGCAGTACCACATAAATCTCAGGCAGGGGTGGAGTGAATAAGGTTTTCCGTGTTTTGAGCCTTCATTTCCTTATGAGTAGGAGAAGCAGCCGAAATTATGCAAACTATGCAAATGCCCTTTTATCTGCGTCACTGAATAGGCCTGGAATTTATAGAGTACATAGGCTTACTTATTTATTTTGTTAAAATACTATTTATTTTATAAGTACAAAATCCACACATCCTCTGCTCTTAAACTACCACTTCGGCACCTGTTCTCATGGAGGCAATTCAGACCACGATTGCAGGGAGGGATAAATTAATCCAAAATGGGGATACCATGCATTTTAGAGAATATTTCTCTCTGTTTTGTTTTGTTTTTAAAAAATGAATAAACCACACTTCCTTTCCTGGACAGAAGGAAGGAAGGGAACAGACAATATAAGATGGGGGTTTATCTGCTGGACTGCTAAAAAGAAAAGGAATAAAGGGTCAAACATACATCCACAGCCCAAGGATCAAGAGTGCTGTGATGAAAATGAAAAGTCATTCCTAGATCCTTCCCAGTTCCACCGAAACTACATGCAGAAGTTAATTGCAGAGGAATCCAATAAAAGGGGAAAACCCTATAGGTGCAAACCACTCCAAGTCTTTAATTATCTTCAGGATACACACACACACACACACACACACACACACACACACACAGGGTAGGGTGGAGGGAGGAGTGTCAAAGAGCAACAGTGAACTTCCTGAAGGATGCTAACTTGGCATTGAATAAGTTGCTGAGGACCCCGTCAGAAATACTTGTACTATAAACCCTTTTTTGGGTGTCCCCCCAAAAAAAACATGAACACAATCCACATACTCTTTGACACTCTGTCTTGTGAGATCTGTATTGTGCCGGTTTTCTCCACCCCACCCTGCTACACCTTTCCAAAAGGAAAAGGGTTCTCTCCAATGCTGCTCCTCCTCAGAGTAGACTGACTGTAGTTAATGTTCACGACTAACTTAAGTTCTGTTAACTTCAAGGGGTCCACCTTGCTAAGCTATGAGGGGTTATCTGTTGAGTCCATATTTCCTCAAAGGCAGTATGTGGGGTTGGGTAGGATGCCATTGTGGGTGGAGACTGAGATGGCAGTGGGTGGGGCAGGGATCACGCACCCCCACTCTCTGTGCCACCCTGACCCATTTCCTCTCTATGCCCATCCTGTGCCCTTTGCCCATCCTAACTCTCCTGCCACTGAATGAGAAAATAAAACTATGAAATGCCTAAGCTACGTGAGTCTACAACAACCTCTCAAAACAAACAAACACATAAAGTGTTCGGGGGGAAACTTAGCACCCCTCCAACACCCTTAAATTTCATTTTTTTTTATATATAAATGTGGTCATATCTCTTCAAGAGCAATGAAGCAGTTTGTGTTTTTGCAAACATTTCCCTGCACATTCTGCATGTATAAAGTAGTATTAATAATCCAAAAAGACGACGGGGGGTGGGGTTATATTTGCTTCATATGAACTTTAACAGGAGTTCTTAGTCCAAATGTATGACACTATTTGTAATGGCATGGGGGGGGGGGGTTGTCAATTGATTGAGTTACATCGGGCCCCTTCCATAGCACACTATAGGCCCTTTTTCCTTTTTTGCATCCTCTTCCATTAACGTGATGGGGTCCAGGTCACCCCAACATTTTTCATTTCAGTTGACGTTTTTGGCACACAATACCAGTAAAATCCAATTACGTTCCCCCGCCCCCCTGTTTAACTGGAGTACAGTGGTACCTCGGGTTACAGACGCTTCAGGTTACAGACGCTTCAGGTTGCAGACTCCACTAACCCAGAAATAATACCTCAGGCTAAGAACTTTGTTTCAGGATGAGAACAGAAATCGTGCGGCGGTGGGAGGCACCATTAGCTAAAGTGGTGTCTCAGGTTAAGAACAGTTTCAGGTTAAGAACATACCTCCAGAACGAGTTCTTAACCCGAGGTTCCGCTGTAGTTTTGAAATTAATCATGAACTTCAACTCCAGTAAGGATTTTAAAGGGGTTCTGTGAAATCTACAACTGTGAGACCCTAAGAATACAAGTTTCTGCGCCTTCCAACAAACAGGAGTTTGGGAAAAACTAAAGAACGCATGCCTGCCTGCCGTGACAATCATCTTGCCACTTTGTGATGCCCTCACTAGCAACTTGGTCCATAAGCAGACTCTCACAGGGTCCTCTTTAAACTCCTTGTGGAACAGGAATCAGCTCTGCTGTCCGTTAGGTATCTCTTCCATATGTGCTTTATTTAGGAAGGATCCTGTGCTCCAGACTACAATCCCTTTTGAGAATGAAATGTGGTACTGGGCATATCATGTAGCCAGCTGCTCAAGAGCCTCAGCATTCACTTTACGGCAGGGGTCAGCAAACTTTTTCAGCAGGGGGCCGGTCCACCGTCCCTCAGACCATGTGGTGGGCCGGACTATATTTTGAATTTTTTTTAAAAAATGAACAAATTCCTATGTCCCACAAATAACCCAGAGATGCATTTTAAATAAAAGCACACATTCTACTCATGTAAAAATACCAGGCAGGCCCCACAAATAACCCAGAGATGCATTTTAAATAAAAGGACACATTCTACTCATGTCAAAACACGCTGATTCCCGTGACCATCTGTGGGCCGGATTTAGAAGGCAATTGGGCCGCATCCGGCCCCCGGGCCTTAGGTTGCCTACCCCTGCTTTACGGGGAAGAGAAAACTTTCTTGCCCTTAAGGTTGAGAAGAGAGGCTTGAGCATCGTCACCTGCTGAAACTGCAGGATTGTAGGAGAGTGTGTGTGTGTGTGTGTGTGTGTGTGTAAGTAATTATGTCTCCTTTGGTAAGCGAAGCAGAAGCAAATTCTGGAAACCTCTCTTTTGGACATTTCATTTCCTCTTCGTTGGTTTTTAAAAAAGAGTGGAACTGTGTACATAAGGGGAGTGCATGCGAAAACAGAAGAGGATTTAGGCACACCATCTTGCTTTCATTTTTGTTCATGCAGCCACAGTCGACAGGGGGCTGATTCACAAATGCAAATCTCCATGCTTGAGTGGGGGAAGGACCTTTCGAAAGATGGCTGGCAGGGACATGAAGCAGGGCCTTTGTGTGCCACAGGGAAGTTGAGGAATGCCCCTCCTCTACCACCAAGAGGCTCATTTAGCCCTTGCACTTCAGGCTTTCCAATAGGCCATTACATGCATTTTACTCCATCAGACTTTTGGCCTTGAGCGATCCCAAACTGCTCCAAAGATTGCTTTCCTCATCCCTCCTCATTCCTTTCTCCTTTTGTATTGTACCCATTAGATTGTGGGCCTGTGAGAAGGAACTGTCTTATCTTTTAAAATATATAAGGTGCTTAGAAAATTTGGAGCGCTTTATAAATGAACAGGAAAAATAGTAAACTTGTCTTTGCTCTGGCTCTCCACTGCAATGTTATGGTTGTTGAGTTTGGGGAGGGTTGCTGTCAGGGGAGGACTTGGCTTTATTTTGCTTGTGCTGTGCTATTATAATCATAGAATCATAGAGTTGGAAGAGACCACAAGGGCCATCGAGTCCAACCCCCTGCCAAGCAGGAAACACCATCAGAGCACTCCTGACATATGGTTGTCAAGCCTCTGCTTAAAGACCTCCAAAGAAGGAGACTCCACCACACTCCTTGGCAGCAAATTCCACTGTCGAACAGCTCTTACTGTCAGGAAGTTCTTCCTAATGTTTAGGTGAAATCTTCTGTCTTGTAGTTTGGATCCTTTGCTCCGTGTCCGCTACTCTGGAGCAGCAGAAAACAACCTTTCTCCCTCCTCTATGTGACATCCTTTTATATATTTGAACATGGCTATCATATCACCCCTTAACCTCCTCTTCTCCAGGCTAAACATGCCCAGCTCCCTTAGCCGTTGTAATATTGTATTGTAATAGTTTTTTAAAAGCCATAAGCCACTTTGAAGGTCTGTGGTTGGGGATATATTATTATATCTACAATGTCTTTTCACAAAGTTGTTTGTCTGTTTGCTATGTATGCATTTGGACACGTGTTAAGATACCGTAACGTAACCAAATTTTGCAAGTTGGTGCCTGAGAACAGGGAGCAGGTCTCTGTCTTTGTTGGATACACTGGGATGCCATTTTGAATCAAGATGGCGGACTGAACCTTTCAATGCTGAACTTAATTTAACCACTGGTTTCAAAACTGCACCATTATTTTATTTTTTTTTTGGCTTCTTGGAATTCACAAGCGACATTAGCATATGAGGCTAATGGGGTTCTAGTGGACAAGGTGTGTGTGTGTGTGTGTGTGTGTGTAGCAATAACCTCTAGGTGGTTCATTCCAACAGGCAAATGATGTTAAGAGCGAACATGTGGCAGACATGGATGTGCAAACTGGTGGCTCAGGACAATCTCAAAGAGGTTTGCAAGATGTGGTGATGGATGCCATGGATGCTTTAGCTGAGATCCATGCATTGCAGGGGGTTGGACTAGATGACCCTCGGGGTCCCTTCCAACTCTACATTTCTATGACGAAGTCCCCTTGGATAAGCTGAAATCAAGCCGCTCAGAATGCTTCTCCAAACCTATTGTTCCCAAGAGGAAAATCTCTGACAAGGGAGGGCCCTCCGGAGGAATTTCAGCCCTTCAGTTTGTACATTAACTCCTGCGAGAGATAAGGAGTTTCTAAAAAGAGGGTTTTGACACCTGCCCTGGCTTCCCTCAAAGCCGAGCCTGCCTATTCCAAACCCTCCCAGGTGGAGAGCGAAAGGCCAGAGGACCCGATTACCAGCTTAACGGGAAGCACCGTTAATGTCTCCCATAATGGGAGACAGACCCGTGGGAGAGAGGAGTGGGACAGCGGGTAAACACAGACATTTTACGCAAAGAGAAAGGGACAGGGAAATATTTTAGTGGGCCATAAATTTGGATTTCTAATTACTTCCTCGTGTTTTTCAGCACTCCTCAGTCAAGTTTGATTAAAATTCCTTTCAAAAAAGGAGTTGTCTTCTTGCGGGGCCTCCTTTCAGGGAGCAAGCGCCATGAAAGCCCCAGAAGAGGAGGTGCTGCAAGGAGGCACTCGCATACGCAACCCTCCCAGCCAGGATTCGGTCTTCCAGTCCAGTTGACAGGAGAAGAGGATGCCAAACCAGGAGAATAATCATTTTAAAAGTGTAAGTGGTTAGTACTTCTGCCGTTATTTTCCTGCTTTCTAGAAGTCATATTCTGCCTGGGGCACTCTACACATGTTCAGATGCTGCATAGGGGAGGTGGAGAGTCTTCTTCATCCCTGACCTTACTTGCTGCTCCCCTCCCATCTGGAAATCTGTTGTAAAACTTATGAAAATGACTATCAACGCTTCATATGCCTAACTCTGCTCTAACACATTTTCAGTACCTGAAAATGAGTGCAAGAGCCCTTAAAAGAACATAGCACTGGAAGAGAGAGTGGAGGAAAGCACCACTCTTCCAGCTACCTTGCCAATATCCTTCTTAAATTGAGGTGCCAAGAACTGGACACAGGACTCCAGGTGTGGCCTGACCAAGGCAGAATAGAGCAGGTCAATGACTTCCCTTGATCAGTACACCAAAGTGAATGGGAAGGCCCGTTCCCTGTTCCCCATCCTGGCACCTAATACACAGCTCTCCGTCTTACAATCTCCTGCCCCCCTTCCCTAATAGCAAGAGACCCATCCACAGAGGAAGAGCTGGTGGTCTGCCTCTTTCTGCCAATCCCCTCTCCCCCCCCCTTCGACCCATGCATGCGCCCCCACCATGCCAGCTCTTCAATCTCTCCTGGGGCAAGTCAAAGGGGTTAAGAACAGCCAACTGCCTCAACTGCTCCGGAGAAAGCACTTGCTTACACTGCAGCCCGCTTCCCTCTTTATTAATATGCTATTTATCACCAGCGCCAGCTTTTAATACCGTTTTGGCTTAATGTCGTTAATGAAATATAAATACCCTGCGCTAATGATGTTGGTCAGAAGGCAGTACGGGCAATTGGCAGGATTGCAGGAGGCAGCCCAAACCACTTTGCCGTGCGTGCCTGTAAGTAAGAGGATGCAAAGGCACGGCTGATGTTGCCTGTTCCAGGTCAAGAAACATCCAGCGCCACAGGGAGACGCTGCCTTATCTGTGGGCCACCCATGCAAGTAGGATGAGGTTGCAGGATGGGCTGCACTCCTTCAGAAGGGAGCGGAGTGCATGGGTTATGGGCAAATTTAATGTTTCCCTACGTTAAAAACTCCCTGCTGGCAGAAAACCAGCAAAGCAGGCGACAGACAGGAGCACCACCACCCCACCTTGTATCCCTGATAGGCTAGGTTGTTACTGGCAGGGAGTTTCATACATCAGGGAGCAGAAGGCAGCTTTCTATGTTCCCTGAAGAGTGCACTCTTCCCTTCCCACAGCTGTGGCAAGGGCCCAAAAGGACTGTGTACGTGTACCCACCTTACACAGAACTAAGTTACCGACAGTGGACAGCCGGATACCCCGAGAGGAAGCTCACAAGCAAAGGACATTGGAGAAGCAGGCAGTACAGTGGGGCAAAGAGATGCGTGTTCACAACGCTGTTCAGCCACTGGTGCTGCCTGAGGCAATCCTTTCTCTCTACCCCTGCCCCTGCCCTGCCCTAAACCTACTTCACAAGCTTGTTGCAAAGCAAAAATGGGAGATTTCACACCCAGCACCCACCAATTCCTCAAAGAACGGCCAGGATGCATGCGTGAGGAGCAGCAGCGTGTAAATGTAGACCAAAGAAGGCACCTTTTAGTTTGGCAGAACCTTCTCTCAATGCTTCTCATAAGACACAGCTCCCCCCACCCATGCACCCTCTTTTCAGGTGCCGCAAATCCACTTCAGAGTTTCCCCACCCCTGCTGTGACCCCCTCTCCCCTCCCAGCTTTCCCCAATGTCACCCCCAGAGCCTCTGGGGAGCACGAGACTCATTTGCTGGGGGTTTGGCCTGACTAGTCTCGGCGGCTAATCCCTCGGGTGTCTCCTGTCAGATTATTAATTAGCTAAAGCGGATCGGCCCTGGAATAACATGCAGCGGGACCTCAGATAAAGCAGGCTAGCAGGAGGGCCGGCATGTGGCCTGCTTAAAGAGACAGGACTATTGTTTCTCCCGCCCGCCTCCATTCCTGGGACACAGAGCACCGCCTCTTCTAGGCTATCATCTTCACTAGGAACAACAGTCCTCTGCAGGCACCTTTCCGTCCACAGCTCCAATAATGCACAAGTAGAGCTGCAAACAAAAGCAGGGTGTTTAAGGGTTTGCATCAGACTTAATGCATGTCTGAAGACAGGCAAGGTATGCCCCTCTCTGCCTGCCGCTGCGCTCCCATTACTTATTTATTTCTTAATATCTATACACTGCTTGGTTGTAATGAAACTTCAAGGCGGTTCACCACAAAAAGGTGGGGGGGATACAGTACAACAATGAACGGTTAAAAGCAACTGTTCCCAAAATAATTAAAATCAGCAATAAACTAAAAGCGGATTAAATATACATCAACATTATATATATCCGGGTCGGGTATATAAAACAGAAGGCGCCTGCTTGATGTTAGTGGACCTGCTTGGTGCTTCCTTATCACTCACAAGAGTGCTCCCCGCATCTCCACATTTTTCTACAGTACTTTTCGGAATATAAAGTCAAGGTTTAGACCATACCTGGCCAAACCACACCTGGAATACTGTATCCAGTTCTGGGTGCCACAATTTAAGGAGGATACTTACAAGCTAGAAAGTGTGCAGAGGATGGCAGCCAAGATGATCAAGGGTCTGGAAACCAAGCCTTATGAGGAACGGTTGAAGGAGCTGGGTATATTTAGTAGGGAAAAGAGGAGACTGAGGAGATACAATAGACATTTTCAAATTTCTAAAGGAATGTCACATGAAAGATGGAACAAGTTTATTTTTTCCTGCTTGCTCGGGAAAGTAGAACCCAACCCCATGGCTTCAAGAAAGACAATTCTGACTAAACACCAGGAAGAACTTTCTGACAGTAAGAGCTGCTCAACAATGGAACAGGCTCCCACAAAAGGGGGTGTACACTCCTTCCTTGGAGGTTTTTAAGCAGAGGTTGGATAGCCATCACTCAGGGTTCCTTTAGTTGAGATTCTTGCATTGCAGGGATTGGACTAGATGACCCCCAGAATCCCTTCTAACTCTATAATTTTATGATCCTAACTCCTGAACCTGCAACATACAATCCTGGATCCTTGTTTCTCAGTGCCCCAAGCATTTTCAGAGCATCTTTCCCTCACCACAGCATAAAGCCCCCCCCTTACAAATCAAGGATATACCGTATTTTTCGCTCTATAAGACGCACCAGACGACAAGACGCACCTACTTTTTGGAGGAGGAAAACAAGAAAAAAAAATATTCTGAATCTCAGAAGCCAGAACAGCAAGAGGGATCGCTACGCAGTGAAAGCAGCAATCCCTCTTGCTGTTCTGGCTTCTGGGACAGCTGCGCAGCCTGCATTCGCTCCATAAGACGCACACACATTTCCCCTTAATTTTTAGGAGGGAAAAAGTGAGTCTTATAGAGCAAAAAATACGGTAATTCCCAGAGTGGTCGAAACAATCAATCCTTCTTTTCTGGGAACTCCCAGCACCCTTAAGCTACACTTCCCAGGATTCTTTGGGAAGTGGTACAACAGTACTTCGAATGTATCATGCTGAGTGGCCCCAGATACAATGTGGGTAGGGGAACCCACAGAAAAGGTGGGTACAGAAGGAAGCCAGAGAGAACTAGTATCCCACAGGTGTTATGAGAAGCAGCTCCAGCATAAGGGATATCAAGTGAGAGAGCAGGAGATGGGTCAGGGACGGACAACCCAGGCCAGAAGAACTATAACTCCAGAAGAACTATAACTCCCATCATTATGCTCATGCTGGTTGAGGTTGACCACAGCTGGACATCTGGAGGACCACAGGTTCCCCATACACAATCTAAGAAATTGGGAAATGAAGCCATCTCAGGAAATCCTTTTCTCCCTGTTACAAAGTGCCAGGCCACCAACAGGCTACAGCGTGCACAACAGCCGTGGGAAATCCTTGAGAATCTGGGATCCTTGCCTACGGGCGAGGCAGCTGTGTGGGCCCAGGACCGTTTGCAGGGCTTTGTTTTGCATCCACTCGGCATTTCCCCATTCCTCCTCCTTGCTGGATTGGCTCACTTAGGCTCTGTTTGGAAACAGCAGCTTTTTGAGAACTTTAAAATGTGGAGCCACACCGAAAAAACGTGCCGATGGAAAATAAGGCAGGAGGAAGATGGTAAGCCAGCCACGTGTGCTGCGTTCACACATGCAATCACTCAGAGGGGAGAAGTCGCTTCCCCATTAGCGCATGATGCGCACTGTTCCCGGGTTGCCTAGAGCAGCAGAAGCTTCTCTGACATGTCTCATGCTTGGGGCACCACAACCTCTGGCTTGCAGAGAGTGCAGTCACTTCTGGGGATAAGCATTTCTCTCTCCCACACCAGCCCTGTCCTCAGAGTCCCGGTTTCAGATTTGTTTTGATTCACACTGGTGGAGCTCAAATACTGAGTTATATGGGCACTAAACCTTCATTACCAGCTCTTAACACAGATTACTTAGGAAAGGGGGCGGGGAAAGAGGGGCACTTTAATTGCTTTTCACCATTAGCATTTCCGGAGGACAACACACTGATTAATTTGAAGAGGCGTTCTGTGGCCACTACCATTGTCATACTCTCTCCTCGAACCCCAATGCCCTACTTAGTTGAACATGGTGCCAGCCTATATGGCCTTTTCCCAGGTGCTGGAGATAATATCACAGCACCTGATGCAGTAAGACAGGAGCGCCCAGAAGACCCCCACCCATAGACCACCAGGGAATGTAGGGTTAGAAACTCACGATATGTGAGCTAGGCACCAAATGGCACCTTGGTTTCAGTCACCACAACAGAATGCCTGTTCCCCCATAGGGTTGGTCTAGATGACCCTTAGGGGTCCCTTCCAACGCTACAATTCTAAGATTCTATGATCTCAGCTACGTTGCTTGACTGTAGCTTGCTCTTTCAACAATTCACTTGTCCCAGTATGCAAGAAGGAGAAACATACACAGTGGAAATGGTGTTAACTATGGGCTAGGGCGGAGGTTTTTAAACTGTTGTTTGTGAGTGCCATTTGGATGGCTTGTGGAAAGGCTGTAAGGTAAAGGTAAAAGGACCCCTGACCATTAGGTCCAGTCGTGACCGATTCTGGGGTTGCGGTGCTCATCTCGCTTTATTGGCTGAGGGAGCTGGCACACAGCTTCCGGGTCATGTGGCCAGCATGACTAAGCCACTTCTGGAAAACCAGAGCAGCACATGGAAACGCCTTTTACCTTCCCGCCGGAGCAGTACCTATTTATCTACTTGCTCTTTGATGTGCTTTCGAACTGCTAGGTTGGCAGAAGCAGGGACCGAGCAACGGGAGCTCACCCCGTTGCGGGGATTCGAACCGCCAACCTTCTGATCGGCAAGTCAGTGGCACCCGCTGACCCACAGTGGCACCCGCATCCCGGAAAGGCTGTAGCACTGTCAAATATCTCCATTCTCAGCCCTGCACTTATTTTCCTTGATGTGATGATGGAGGACTGTGTGCGAGTCAGCTGGCTCGATGGAGATGTCATTGCCAAACTGGTGCCCAGAAATCTCCACGTATTCTCAATCGAATCCATGTTAGCAGGAAAATGAGCCTGGTGCCTGAGGATGCCTCCCATTGCACACCACCAGTCCAGTGGTGCCAGGAATGCATCAGGAAGGATGCTAAGGAAGAAGGCGGAGAGCCCATTTTCAGCGAAGGGGATTGGCCCTTTAAGGCTCAAATTCTCAGAGAGGTGGTGGTGAAGCCTGGAGGAGATAGTCTGAAGGCAAAGGCAGAAAAGGCTTCAGTCTGTTTCCAATAGTTGCTGGAGAAAGTTGTTCCCTTGGAGCCATCTGTGGTCCATCAAGCTATGCCTTGCTCCCAGCCTCGCCGCAGCTCCTGGCATCGGACCAGAATGTGTCAAAGCCCCTGAGAGGTTTTTGAGGATCCCCAAAGATCCCAGTTTGAAAACCAGTGCCTTAGATAAGTCAGGTTCAGGGGAAGGTCCTAGCTTTGCATGCAAAAGGTTTCAAGGTCAATCTCTGACATTTCTAGGTAGGGCTGGGAGTGCCCCCTTCCAGGAACCACAGAGAGCTTCCAGCAGCCTGAACAATACTATATTTCTAGACATCTGCAAAGGAGACTCTGCAGATTCCACATTAAAAGAAAAAAGAAAATCCTGCTTGTCATTACTCTGTATTTCTTGGGAACATGACGGAGATGAAGAACAAGTTCAGAAAACAGCCATAAAGGAAATCCTTCTCTGAATCAGATCCTCAAAGCTGATGGGAGGGGTGGGGAATCAGCCTGTCGCTATCTTCAGGACAGCTGGGCTGATTTAACCAAGTTTTTACAAGGGTTCAGGCCTCCCCCCCCCCCCCAGGTTCAACTTCTTCTTTTTATAAAAGGAAATGAACCGCCACTGAAAAATCTAAACAACGAAATTAAAACGTTAAACTTGCTTAAGAAAAGCAGCCTGGGGCGTAAATGGAGTAAACTACTCTTTCAAAGCAGCTAACAGACTGATCTGCTAAAAAGTAAGGTTTGGGGACAGATCTTTAAGATGCGTACCCCGCCTTAAATTAACTCATGCAGGAATGCAGCAGAGAAAGAGAATGAACACACAGAGAGAGACACCAAAGATGGGTTTTATTTTTGCTTTCTGCTTTCATCAACACATTCCTCAGAATTGCATTTTTAATAGCATCCTGTTTCTGAGAAATGTGTCTTGCACACTTACATTGGTCCAAATGAGGGATTGTTCAAATATGTAAAGGTGGTTTACATATTTAGGAATGCTAAATGAATGTTCACTTTGCTTTTTTGAATTTGGGTCCAAAAAATACTTGTGTTCAATTAGCAAAACAAACATTGTTTTTCTTGTTGGGAAGTGATGGGATAGTCCCAGGAAAGACAAACCAATGGTCTGATTCTGTTTTTAGGTGTTCATCAAGAGGGCAGCTCCCATGGTTCAGGTCATTTGCAAACAACATTCTGAATGGGTAAAGACTGTGGCAGCCTAGCACAACTGCCCCCCTAGAAATTGTAATTTGTTCTAGTTAGGCACAATTGAAAAGTCTGCATTTACTTTGCAAGTTCCCGTATGGAATGACCTGATCTGCACTTCTAAGGCTAATGCGCAGATTGGAACTTAGCTATCCAAAACAGATTTCACACTTCTCTGAAAGCACAGTTCTTGAAAACTTCAAAAGATACAGTACTCATCTAAATCTGTAGTTTGAGGGAAAACGAACATTTTGCATCCGGTTCCAAGAGATAAAACATTAACAAATGTACAGCGGTACCTTGGGTTACAGACGCTTCAGGTTACATACGCTTCAGGTTACACACTCCGCTAACCCAGAAATAGTGCTTCAGTTTAAGAACTTTGCTTCAGGATAAGAACAGAAATCGGGCTCTGGAGGTGCAGCGGCAGCAGGAGGCCCCATTAGCTAAAGTGGTGCTTCAGGTTAAGAACAGTTTCAGGTTAAGAACAGACCTCCAGAATGAATTAAGTACTTAACCCGAGGTAAGGTAAAGGTAACCTGACCTTCAGGTAACCCCTGACCATCAGGTCCAGTCGTGGCCGACTCTGGGATTGCGGCGCTCATCTCGCTTTATTGGCCGAGGGAGCCGGCATACAGCTTCCGGGTCATGTGGCCAGCATGACTAAGCCGCTTCTGGCGAACCAGAGCAGTGCACGGAAACGCCGTTTACCTTCCCGCCACAGCGGTACCGATTTATCTACTTGCACTTTGACATGCTTTCGAACTGCTAGGTTGGCAAGAGTAACCCGGGGTACCACTGTATTAAAATGCTATTTAAATATAGGTTTTTAATCTGCAGTTTAAAGTGGAACTGCAATGAAATGGTATGCAATGGTATTATGGGCAACATAGAAAGAGCCCAGCTGTTGGATCAGACCAGAGGCATATCTAGTCCTGCCCCGTTTCCCATTCAGATTGTTCCAGGAAGTCCAAGGGCAGGGCATGATGACAACAACCCTCATTCACTGTTAATCATAAAATCATCAGAAGAAGCTGGATCAGGCCAAGGCTTCTTCCAGTCCAGCATCCTGTTCTCACAGTGGCCAACCAGATACATTTGAGAAACCCACAGGCATATGATCCACTGGTATTCAGAGGCTTCCATTTGCATTTATTAAAGATAAATTTTTTGATTTCTTATGGACAGAACTGGGACATTTTAGGAGCTGGGGAAAGGGCCTCAATTGCCCACAATCTAGGACATTCATGGAAACCATAGAAAGCTGCTTATACCGAGCCAGACCATTGAGTCTCTCTAGCCCAATATTGCCTACAATGACTGACCGTGGCTTTTCGGTGTTTACAGCAGGTAACAGTGGCAGTGAACCTCACACTCCAAGTAAGTGTCGTGTGAAGATTCCATTAACACGCAAAAGTGACACCAACTGGAAATAGATGGATCCCATGCTCTATTCCAGGAACAGTGTAGCTCAGTGGTACAGCATCTTCCTTGTAAGCAGAAGGACCCAATTCAATCTCCGATGGCATCTCCAGGTAGGGCTGGGAATGCACCATGCCTCAAATCCTGTAGAGCTGCTGCTATTTACATTATAAACTCAAGGAATATGTAGGAACAGGATGCATGCTCTTTTAAACCAGGATGGAGAACTAGGTTATCTAGGTATTCTGAGAATCATATAATTGTAAGTCTGGGAGGGACCCACCCCCCCCCCCCGGGCCATCTAGTCTTACCCCATGCAAAGCAGGAATCACAGCAAAAGCATCCCGGATAGATGACCACCCAACCTCTGCTTAAAAACCTCCAATGAATCAGAACATCAGAGAATTGCAGGGTTGGAAGGGACCCTGAGGGTCATCAACCCCACCCCCTGAAATAAAGGAATCACAGATGGAGACTAAAACTTGCATCATCATCATCATCATCAACATCATCATCATCCCTGACCATTGCCCATGCTGCTGGGAGTTGTAGCCCAACAACATTGGCTACCCACTGTTCTCCCCAATGTCAATGCCCTACATGATGAACTAGACCAGACTTTCTCAACCTGTGGGTCCCCAGATGTTGTTGAACTACAACTCCCATCACCCCTAGCTAGCAAGGCCAGAGCTCAGGGATGATGGGAGTTGTAGTCCAACAACATCTGGGGATCCACAGGTTGAGAACCGCTGATCTAGACCCTCACTGTGGAAATCAGCCAGTCTGCATTTCCATTTGATGACCCAACGCTCAAAGCAGACTGCAGTAGTCAAGGTCAGTTCCCTTTCTGAGTAACTCTGCTTTCAGTCAGGAAACTCATTATTATTAGCACGAAATCAGGCCTCTTACATCACGGCAATTTAAGGCTCATCCTCGCCTTTTCATTTTGCAATAACTCAGGCAACTATTCAATACACAATCAAATACCAGTTATTAATGTCTGTGGGAAGGAGAGGATCTATAGATAAGGTTCCTGGAACACACCTGTGCAATTTACATGGCACAAAATCTAGGGCAGGGGAAAAACAAGAACAGAGCTTTAATTTTACTCTAAAACAATGTCTGCATTTCTCATGGGTCAAACGGGAACACTTTCAGAGCCAAATGTAGACCCGGATGGGCACATATACTGAGACAGTAATAGAAACCCTTTTGCAGGGGTAGACCTTTCAGATACTGCTGGATTCATCAGTCTCAGCCAACGAAGCCAGCATTTGGATCTGGAGATGACAGAGCACAAGGGCAGTTGGAGGGCTACAGCTCAGCAATCAGAGCAGCTGATTTGCTTGCAAAAGGTCCCGGGTTCAATCCCTGGCATTTCCGGCTAGGTCTGGCAATGACTTCCATTTAAACCAGTAGTCCTCGAAAGGATGTGGTGTGCCACACTGGCGTGGCAGAAGAGGATGGCAAGTGTGACGGGAAGATTCAAGGACAATCAAAGAAACATATAAACATTTCAGTGTGGTATAGTATCTATCTATCTATCTATCTATTGCAGAATATGGATAGATATCTTTTCAAAATGAGAGCAAGAGCACTGGCTATTCTTCTACAGTTCTGCATGACATATGGCTGTGAACAGGAATCTTCAACTCTGATAAATATGAAAGATCAGAAAAGAGAAAGGCTTCTTTGTGTTGATGAGGAGATGAGAGGGTTTTTTGTCTCATATTAGACCTAATATAAATTAGATTACCCGGCAAAAGGAAGATCACACGTGTCATTGAGTTTGTATACATACTTAAGGTATGTATGTACGGTATGTATGTATGGTTTTATACTTTCTGGATGTCCTATGATCATATTCTAAAGTAGTTGTGTTCTACGTTCTAAATCAAGCACTGCTAAGAGTTGTTTCATTTTCTTTTCCAATACATTCCTTATCCATTAAAAACATGGGTGTGGAATAAGCAAAATTTTATTCTGAAAGTGCAGTCCAGAGAAAAAAGTTTGGACACCACTGATCAAAAGCAAGTGTCAGCCAGTGCAGGCAATATGAAGCTAGAAGAACCAATGGATTAGAATAAGGCAGCTTTCTATGTTCCTGTGACAAGGACTGAATAATCTCAGGGCCTTAAGGAACATGTTGCCTTCTCTCCCCTTCCCTTGATGTCCCTCCCCTCCCCTCTGCTCAGCTCTGTGCAGCCGTCAACCAAATATCTGATTGAAAGCCTAGGGGAGGGAGTTTAGAACTGTCCGGTCTGGTTAGGATTGAAGGTCAATGATCCAATACAGACGAAGGATGTGAAAAAACAGGGGAGGGAGAGAGAGAGAGAGAGAGAGAAGGAGCCTGCTCAAAGAGAGAGGATAGAGGATGCCACGAAGAGCAAGGAAGTGTCTGGAACGCAGTTTCACACTCTGAGACCCAAGGGCTGTTTTTACTCCTGTCCTTCATGCTCACATCTTGTCACACTAGAGGTCAGGTCTCCCAAGCGTTCCTGGAGAGCTGAGCTGATCCATATGGCAGGCAATATGTTGACAATATGGATTGGCCAAACGCTGGAGCAGATGGAGGCGGCAACCCGGCTTCCTGCCCAGAGAGGCCTTTCGCTTTCTCCTCGTCCTCCCCTGTCGGAGCCACACCAAAAGAGAGAGGGAGCCTGCCTAGGTTAAAGGCGCTGGTCCTTTCTGGGAAGGCCAGGGATAGGTTCAAAGTGAGAAGTGTCCGTCATAAAGCTCCTGCTCAAAACTGTTCACGAAAGATTCGAGGCAACTGAGCGGGCAGAGCAGAAACAGCCCTTAACATCAACAACACTGATTTGCATCCAACTAAGCCCTGTTCAAAGCAGAGCCACAGAATTGAATGGACCCAGCGTTAATCACGTCCTTCCATTTCAATTGACTACAATTTATTTGGATACAACTATTTGGCTTCACACAGTACATGTTGAGTGTTCAAAGCGCAGTGCATATGTCAGACCAGTAATCCTTATAATACTCCAGTGAAGTATTTAGGGAAAAGGAAAAGGGGGATATAGCTCAGGGGCAGAGTACTTGTTTTGCATATGGAGGGTCCCAGGTTCAATCCCTGGCATCTCCAGGTAATACTGGGATGAAGACTCCCTGCCAGAGCTCCCTGGAGAATCTGTTGGTAGATGTTGCTGTGGTGGACAGGCCAATGGTCTGACTGGGCATAAGGCAGCTTCCTCTGTCCCTTCAGTAGACCAGGATCATCACCACAAAGATGCAGTTCCCTCAACTGCAAAGACTACAGAGTGAGTGTGAGGACTGGTGAAATGTGAACTCAAGTTTTCCTTGTTTCCAGTTTGCACACTCAACTATCATGATGCCGTAGTGTAACCTGCCACCGCACCTCAGCTACAAATTCGCTTTATGAGCTTGAGGGAACCCGCTGTGCTCTCCAAACAAATTCCATCAAAACAATGGGCCCCAGCACAGTCTCTCTCACTTTGGGGCCCTTTCCCTCCAACATCTCAATCGCTGTAGGATGAGCAACGGTACGTTCTACAACGTCGTCTAACACATATATGCAGTTGCTAGTTTGCTGCTACTCCTTGTCCACTGCCCCATGTGGCACCCATGATAGTTTCTTGGATTTTCAAATGTGTCCATGAACCCAAATAAATTGGCGACACCTGGTCTAGTCAGCTGTGCTGGCTGGGACTTATAGGAGCTGAAGTGGTTAAAGAAGACCTTTTCTTTTTGACAGTCATAGTTATTATTTTGTTTAATTGATTTGAAAGAGTTCATAAACTGCTCAATATTTTAAATGGAAAAGCAAACAATATCATTAAAAGAAAAATGCAACCTAAAATGATAAAACAGGAAATCAGGGGGTTCAAACTTGTAAAACATAATCTGATCTTATGTGTCAGAGAAAGTCGCATGACCCTGTCCTATAGCTCTGTTCCAAGTAAGACACTCCCTTTGTTCCAAACAAATCGTGGAAGATCTGTGGTTTAAAACAGAAACCGTGGATCACGCCCACTTGTTCCTGAACTCTTTGCAAGATTCGGAGAGGAAGGTTGTTGAAATGCCCCGCCAAAGGTGCAACTGAAAGTTTTACTACTCCATGGTAAGCATTTTTAAAACAAACTCTTAGCTGGAGGATTCATCCATGTCAAGAACCAGCTCCATTGTGTTGGCTCCTACATATCCTTCGAAAAGGTGTGGTACTGTAGTTCTGCAAGGAAACAAGCAGAAGATTCTTCTGCACTCCTGCAAAACTACAGTCCCCAGATCCATGAGAGTTAATCGGCTTAAAAAACTAACAGGCGAAGTAGATATAACGCTAATTGTGTGGCATCCACTGAAAATGTCTACAGCCCATTTGTTAATTTATCTTGGAACAGTTATAGGCTATCTTTCTGAATAAAAAGAGAATGGTAACAAGAGAGGATCTAGTGTAACAGAATAAAATAGCTCCCTCCCAAGACTCCCAAAGAAGAATTAACAAAACAAATTATATGAACGTAGCTCATAAAATCAGCAGTCAAAAAATCAATAGCTTGTCTAAAAGCGCCCCCCCCCCCAAGCAGACACCTGCCTCCCGCCCTGCCCCAGTCCTACCTCCTTCTCCATGATGTTTAATATAACTTAAACCAGATCCTGGTGTGATGACCTCATATATTTTTTCCTGTGCCAGGAAAAACAATTCATGTGGTGGTGGTGGTGGTGGTGAGGAGATGAGAATGCTGTGATGTCAGGACATGTGCAAATTCTCCTGCATGCTGGGTGGGGAAGCTAGTTGCGAGGATGCTGATTTCAGCAGCAACATGTTCAACAAGTCCAGAGCCCTTGGTTAGCACCAGGGCTGGCCCTATCATTGGGCAGTGTGTGTCAGCTGGGTGGGAATGACAAAAAGCAGCGACAGGTTGTTGAGAAGATAGCAATATCAAAAGCAACGCAATGGCCAGAAACAATAACAATGTGAAAAACTTTATGGAATAATTCAAAACATCAAAACTAACAAACTGAAGTCTCTGAAAGTCCTTAAATGAATCATGGTGCCAGACTTTACCCGGCGGACAGCAAGCTGTGAAGCTTTGTATAATCAGCAGATATCCAATTCTGATGTCCAACTCTGAACTCTGCTGAACAGTGCTGAACAGTGCAGGTCATCGTGTGAATATTTTATTTTCAGTTAATGAAGAAATTACATATCTTTCTACTTACAAGTGTTGAACTAACTGGCTGATGAAGAATTCAACAAAACAGTAGTTGTTATCCGGAAACACTGTTCAGCAGAGTTGGACATCAGAATTGGACATTTGCTGATTATACAAAGCTTCACAGCTTGTTCTCCACCGGATAAAGTCTGGCACCGTGATTCATTTAAGGACTTTCAGAGACTTTCAGAGACTTCAGTTTGTTAGTTTTGATGCTTTGAATTATTCCATAAAGTTTTTCACATTGTTTTTGTTTCTGGCCATCGTGTTGCTTTTGATATTGCTGACTCATATTTTGAAACACAGGGGTTGGTTTGTTTACTCATTGTTGAGAAGATAGGGCAGTGTGTGCCATGTGGTCTGCACTCTGCCGTGCTAAGCCAGCCTGCTGACCTCAGGTGCCAGGGAAGGCCCGTCCCACCACAAAGACAAAAGAAATTCAGTTGCCAATCCAGACACCTTCTGTACTGGGATGGGAAGGGGCACCATCTTGTCCTTTGCCTCAGACAGCAGATTGTCATGAGCTGGCCCTGGTTAGCGCAGATGCAGTCACAGGCTTTGTCCGTCATCCGGAGCAACGCAAGCATTTCACTTTTCAAGACGGGTGGCAGGGCACTATCAACTTATTTGTAGGATTTCTTACCTGCCCTTCATTGTAACATTCCAGTGTGTGTTACGATGACATAGCAATGCAATATTAAAATGAGCTTAAACAATTTGCATCAGAAGAATAGGGTGGGTCTTAGAAATACATCTCAGCCGCAAAAGGCCAGGGGGCAAAGAGCTACACTGTGAAGGCGCCAGATGCACCTCTGTGGGGAGGGAATTCCACAGCTTCCAAGAGGGAATTAAACAGCAATGTACACAGTGTAGAACATTTTGAGCATTGCAAGATGTATCAGCCTTGGGCAACATCAGAACTCCCCTTGAGCAAGTTTTGTTTAGACATGGGGCTCTAACGGAAGAAAGAAAGCAGGCAGTGCTAAGGATGAACTAGTTTGAATTAATAAAGTTCATCGAGTTAGTTCAAAAATCTCCTCAACTACACTGAAAGTAGTTTCTATAATTGCTGGGTAGATAGAACACAAATTAAGTCAGGAGTGGGTTTTTTTTGGGGGGGTGGGCTTTGAACGATTTCTAGTTCATCAGCAAGTTCATTCTCTTACCGGTGTTTTTTACGCTCAGACTCTTTGGGCCTTTAAGCGTAAAGATCACAGTTTTGGTGGGAAAATAATTAAACAATTCACATCCACTGTATATGGGTTGAGGTTATTTTTGGACATTTTAGTCGTCTTCTGTTATATATCTCAGCACAGCAGCTTGTAGCTTTCTGAATGTTGGAAGAAGTTGCTGAAGATTACTTGGACAAGCATGAATTGAACTGTGAACTGCACACGAACCAAACTAGTTCCTTTGGCACATATTGAAGTAGAAATAGCTCCTTTTAAAAATGAACGTCCCAAGCTGTGGATGCAGAAATACCTCAGCAGAGGCTTAAGAGCACCCATGCAAGCAGCCTGAGCCACAAGATCTGACTGTAAGAAAAAAACGAATTAGTACCTTGTATCCTGTGTTCCCTGGGCTTGAAATCCATTCCAAATCAACACGTTGAGGAGGGGTGTCAGGATCAGTAACCCCTCCCAGGGTGCTTCAGGAAACAGATAAGAGTCTGATAGGTTCCCTATACTTGGTGGTGTCTCTTTGCCCTAAGGAAAGAGAGGGAAATTATTTTAAAGTAGTAATGAATTTACAGCCCCTTTTTGAGAGCAACCGCCACACAACTGCTAACAAGTGTTTTTAAAAATTACAGTTCCAATATATAAACTTTTCTGATGTGGCAGAGAGCTGCTTAATTTATCAGGTTTTATTTTACTTGTATAGGTAAAGGTAAAGGGACCCCATACCATTTGGCCCAGTCGTGACCGACTCTGGGGTTGCGGCGCTCATCTCGCTTTATTGGCCGAGGGAGCCGGCGTACAGCTTCCGGGTCATGTGGCCAGCATGACTAAGCCGCTTCTGGCGAACCAGAGCAGCGCACAGAAATGCTGTTTACCTTCCCACCGGAGCGGTACCTATTTATCTACTTGCATTTTGACGTGCTTTCGAACTGCTAGGTTGGCAGGAGCTGGGACCAAACAACGGGAGCTCACCCCATCGTGGGGATTCGAACCGCTGACCTTCTGATCAGAAAGTCCTAGGCTCTGTGGTTTAACCCACAGTGCCACCCGCGTCCCGTATTTTACTTGTATACACAGCTAAAAAAAACCTGTCAAATGCCAAGCTTTTCTAATATGCTGACCACCCATACCTTCACCTGGCCTTTTGATACTCTGATAGACAGATAGGTAGATTAGAGCTGTGTTTTGGTGCAAATGGTGGCTTTTGGTGCAAATGTAACATGTAAGAGAGATGTGCAGCAGGACACTTCCCATGTACTATATTTATTATTTATTTCTGAAAGTGCAGAATTCCGTGGTTATAGGGTTGTATCCAATGCCAGCCCTACTCAGAGTAAATCCACTGACACCAATGGACATGACTAAGTCCAATTAATTTCAGTGGGCAGTAGTTCTAAGTAGTTCTGCTGCTCCCATGGGACAGTTTCAACGTTGTAATCAACTTTTCAGGTAACCAAATATATACAAAGGTCTTTGAGCTTGCTCAAATTCATGTGTTAACCATTTTTAATGTCTTTGGGGATTTATTTCCCCCCTTTAAAATTTAAATATGGTAAGGGAAGCACGTGCTGTTTGGTTTTCTGATTATTAGTTTGCAAGTAATTCTCTATTGCCAAATATTCTCATATATATCAGGGTGGTAGGTAACATAAAATCATCAGTAACATTTCATCAACAGCCACAAATAACTCTTGTTGGACTCTAGATCCCATCAGCCTCAGCCAGCATGTCCAGTGCTTTGAAATGATGGGAGTTGTAGTCAACCAATGCCCAGGAGGCTGCAGGTTCATGGACTGGACTTTTTCAGGTGAGCATCTAACAGCAGGGAGAAAAATAATAGCTTTTCCTGGTGCTGCTGGGGACACCCTCATTGCACTCAAACCCTGGTGGAAACTCACTGCTTCCAATGAATTTCTCCCTAATTCCCACCCTCTCCTCATATTCATAAGCTCTCAAACCCAATGACCCCGCTCGGTGATTATTATTTTTGGAGGGTGGGGAGAGAATATTATTAACAATTAATTATTATTGCAGTTGGAAAGCAACGTCAAAAGCCAAATTCAACCCTAAAACAGGGAGAGGTGGAAACGTTCAAGAGAAAACACAAGTGTTTCCCGAACACCAACATGTGATTTTGTGATTTTCTTTTTTCTTCCGGGAGGAGAAAAGAAGAGGAAAGAGGAGGAGGAGGTAGTGGAGGAGGAAGAAAAAAGACACATGCAACCCGGGTTGTCAAGATTAATTTGCAATAGGTGTCAGGCCAAAGAAAACGCTGCCCGAAGAAGGCTAACCTCTGCAACCAGCAACCTCCTTTGTGTCAATTTAAGCAAATATTGTGGCGTTTCCATGGCAATCCCTGTTTTGAATATCTACAACACACACTTTTTCTTTCTTTTTTTTTCTTTTTACAAAAAGGGCTTTTCCTGTTTGTGCTGCAGCTATAAAACCTGTAAATATTTTCTGCCTTACCGCACGTATCCCTCTAGCGATCTTTTTTGAAGAAGAAAAAAGGGAAAGGAGTCGTTTTCTGCCTCCCACTAGTGTGTAGAACTCAGAGGTACTCTGTTTGGGATCTTCTCAAGGAGCAAAACTACAACATGTTTGGGTTCTTTGGCCCACCTGACCCCAGAGAAACCTGCAACAGTCCTAACTGTTCCATTGAGGAGGTCAGAACTGGAAATGCTTTCATTCGTCAGCCCCAAACATACAGCTAACCCTAATCCTAATTAGGAAGGGGAGGGGGAAACCCCATCAGATCACATTAACAATACAATAAACATCCTTCTTAATTTACACATACAGATCGCTAAAGATGTCGTCCAAATGTACAAATAGGTGTCCAAACAACTTTGGCATTTATAGAAAATACATTCAAACATACCAAGGACATTAAGGTCTTCAGGCCATTGCAGAATACATGGCCTGTATTTGTTCTTCTGGGCTTGAAGTATAAGTCTCTTCGTAACAATAATCCCCATACTACAGGAGTGTAATTTAAAAGTACATGAACCTACACAAACTCCAAGGATTTCATCAAGACAAGACTTATATGGACAACTTCAGACCAAAAAGAAATATTACTGGACAAGCCCAAATCATATGCCTCAACGAGGCATTCCCAGGCTTACACCTGCAGCATCTGAGTAAGTTCCTTCTTGTAGACATGGAATTCAGTATATCCAAAAAATAAATTTATGCTGAATCAATCTCAATTATAGATTGAAATAAACATTCCACAAAGATACTAAAGTAACTTTCCATTATTTAGGCTGTATGGTCTACTCTAACTCCTCATTCCATTTCCCCCTAAGCTGTTGAACTTTTGCTTTACAAGCATCCAATAAACATTTGTAAATGATAGTTGTGGGTTTGGTTTTCTGTAAAGGTCCAAATATTACTTCTGGCTATTTTGGGGGTGCTGAAAGACTTAAAGCAGAGAGACCATAAATAGACACAGACAGGTTTTGAAATGGAAAATACTGCCGTTCGGCACTCATTGGTAAATGATACCTAATCCTCAATATTAGGAAAGTGTAAAAATTCTCCATCTATTCCTATCAGCTGATCTAATGTATAAAGGCACCGGGATGTAGAAGGCTGGCCTATTCTGATGTTCATTGGCTCTCCAGGAAATCAATCAAGGTCTTTGCTATCACCCAATACTTCATCTTTTTTTGTTTTATACTGGAGATGCCACGAATGGAACCTGAGACCTTCCTAATGGGACACAGGAAGCTGCCTTATAGAGAAAGATCAAGGATCATTATTGCACTACATGGACCAATAGGTCTAATTCAGAAAAGGCACCTTCCCAGGTTCCTATGAGATGTTGAGGTCCTACACAACTAACCCTAGGCTTCCACCAGCAGCAAAGCAGTGGTTAAAAAAAAAAGTAAACTGAATTTCCTGGCTGTAATGGGCTGGCGCCAGGCTCCAAACATTAGCCTAATGTGTTAACTTGGGGGAAGTCAGTTTCCTTTGGGATTTTAACATTCTCTGGAAATGTCATATCATCCAACGGGACTGTTTGTCCAGGAGACACAGTATTTGAGAGCTCAGAATGAACCAAGGGCAGTCAACGGACTTCACCTTCCAGGAATGTACATGTGCGTGCATAGAGAGGGAGACACACAGAGATCACACACTTTTACCCCAGATTTATTAATCTGGAAAAAAGGAGTATTCTTTTGCAAACACTATTCTATCAAGGCCAACTAAATTGCGTTGACAATTTTCAATGTAAGACAAGGCGCAGAATCGCTTTCATGGAACGTTTGGGCCAAATCCACACATGCAGGAAGTATGACCCACATAATCCTGACCATCTTTACAATGCTATTTCCTCCTTTTCTCTTTCTCCACCATCTGATCTGCAGTTTCATGCAGATGGGACAGAATACCTGCAGGGAGCTGCTCACACAAATAAAACTGCCCACCCCTTGCTGCTAGTATGCTGCCTGATTTACATGTGTGACTGGAACCTTATAATGGGCAAATCCTGCAAATCATTCGCAGTAGATGCAGTACTTAAAAGAAAGGACAAAGGGCTGTCTGATCACCTTTGTTAGATTATTCAAGCAATAGGGAAGGGGAAATAATGTCACAAACTCTAAGAATGAGTTTACTTTCGGTTGGCTCTGTCTTTCTCAAGACAATGGAGAGAAGGAAACTTGGTGAAGGAGTAGGATTTACTACACCCCCTGTGCTGTCCTGGGTGAAACTGACTCTCTTCTAGGAAGATAAACAGACCTACCCAAAGCAGAATTAAAGAAATAAACTTGGGGTGGGGATAATGAAAAGAAAGCCAATCCTGTCAGCTGAGCAGAGCCAGAGCTGTTGTTCAGTTATTTGTTAGGTTGGCATCACCTTGGTAATATTCAGAAGGGAGATCGGCAGGAGAACTTGTAATAACTCACACAACCCCCGAATCTAAACAAGACATCAAACAAGGACAATGCCTGCTGTTGTCTATGGAATTTTCTTCACGAGGGGGGGGGGGGCAGGGAGAAAAGCTTTTTCAGGAGGGTGTGTGTATGATTTTTAAATTATTATTATTATCATTATTACATTATCAATTTGATAATCTGGCCCCAAACTGTGGAAATGCTTGTTTGTTTTGAAAAGGCCAATACAGTACAGTATTCACCTCAGGGGTGTTGTTAGGGGTGGCCCAAGAGGCCTCAATCCTGGGTCTTCTGTGCAAGGCCCCAACATTATTGCCCCCCCATCACCAGTCCTACTCAGAGTAGACCAGCTGACGTTAATGGCCATGACCAACTGAGGTCCATTAATTTAAATGGGCCTACTCAGATTCAACCCGTACATATGTTTTACTTGACTTTCTGCAAAGCACCACCTTTTCCCCTCTTTTCTGCTCAGAGGAGAATTAAGCCCTGAGAACAAGAACCAAGGCTGGTCTTTCCTCCTGTTGAAAGCCTGAATCTTTGCCTATGCCTTAGCATATGCTTATTTGTGCCGTGGGATTTGTGCCCAAAACTTTTATGCTCCTAGCAACACCCTTGATACACAACTCACTCACTCTCTTTAAAAAAAATAAAATGTAAAGATTTAAGAATGTGGTTGCTTGGTGGGCCTGGCTACCAATGCAACATGTGCGCGGACAATTATGGCTTTTGTAAATAAATAAATAAGACCAGACAAATGCACTGTGTGAGGAGAGGTTCGTCAATGGCTGTTAGCCATGAAAGCTACCTCGGCAAAGAAAAAAAGTCTATTACCATTGCACTCTGCTTGTAAAGTGTCAGGAAGCGCCAGGACAAGAACAGGAAGTCTCAACTCTAGGCGAGACTGCCCCAAGTGGCGAGCGACTGAAACTGTGGTTTAGGGGGCATATTTCAAGACATTAAAGTGTTCTCAGGCTCTGGACTAACCCTGCCCATCTAGGGTGGCCATTGGCTTCTCCTGGGACTGCAAAAGGAGTGGGCTAGGGCACTGCGTGGGCAAAAAAACAGCCTTGAAGGCTCTGGGGTGTTATGGTTTGTTCAATGGAAGTGAATCCTGGTTTAGTCTCCTAAACTTGGCCTCTGCCCTTCCAGGCTACAACCATAAATATTCCCAGTTCCAGCTGTTTCTCCACCCTGGTGGGAAGCTTCTCAGAGGCTTGGAATTTGATAGACCAGCCTTTTCCAACCTGATGTCCTCTAGATGCTGGGACTTCTGCTCCCATCAAACCTGATGGATGGCCTTGCTGGCTGTGGAGCTGATAGGAGTTGAGAGCCTAAGAACATGTGAAGGGAACCACACTGAGAGAAAACTTGAGACAGGTCCTTATCTGATCCAGCAGAGCACTTGGGAGACTCCAGCATACTGTCTTCAAAGACAATCTCTTAAATGGCTCTGAGAAGCTTACAGGCAAAGTATGATGGAGAGAGCCATTTTATGGTTTATTTTGGGGTGGGGGTGGTTTGTCATCCTCTTGAGATGACAAAGGAATGATGAGAGTTGTAGTTCAGCAACATCTGGAGACCCAAAGGTCCCCCACATCTGTCAACATTTGCTGTTCACCATGGTCTTCTAAACTTTTTTTTTAAAAAAAGAAGAGTCATTTCAGTTCCAGCATGGCAGCCCATGACCATCTACACAGAGCAGAGCATTTGCAAAAACTATTCGCTACAATTAAAATGTTTGAAAAAAATAAAAACAAAATGCAACTGCAAAACTAATGATGAAACACGTGTCCAGAAACTTTCCAAATAGCTACATGTTTTGAAGGTGTAAATGCTGGCACACCAGTTTGGCTCTGATGAAATAACAAACGATGGAAATATCTTACAGATAAGATGATAAAAAGGAAAAGTTCGTGGGAACCAATGCCTCTGTACTACTCCAAAACAAAGTACTGTCTTGTTTATTTGTTTGTTATTAAAGTTTCCCAATCTTGGATGCTTGGGACTAGAATTCCTGTCAGCTTCAGTCAGCATGGCCAATGGTTAAGGAAGTTGTGAGTTGTAGCCTATAATATCCAGAGGGCAACAGGTTGGGGAAGGCTTAGATAAGCATTTTTAGGCCACATAGCTTTCAGACAGAAAAGGAAAACTTCGATCCTTGTGGGATATTCTCCAGGAGAAGAAAAGGCTAAGGAGTCAATCTCACCCAAATCTGGAGTGGAGTCCCTAAGACAGTTGGATGGCATCTTGTATGCTTCTTTCCAGCAACTCCTGCAGCCTAGCTGGTGCCAAACATATTGCTCTGCTTTCCTTTGGACCATATCAACAATATCTTGTCATCTGGGCAGCCCAGGACCTCCATACACACTGCCCAGGCTTGCACCCTGGGAAGGTCCCTTTGGTGCTGCTAATGGAGCAGTCTGACTTCACCCCCAAGAGGCACACTCCATTGTCACTCGAGATAAAAGGCGGTGCCAACAACAAGAAGCATTCAGGACTATCCCTGCATCAAAACTTCCAGACAAAATTCTTCCTACAGCACAGATTATTTTCTTTCTACCATTTTAAAAGCAGACGTACATAAACAAACACTGATAATGGGATGCTGGCCATGGGGGGGCCTTCTTATGTTCTTCTGCATACCACAGTTTAAAAACGATATTGACGACTTAGGATACCTGCACAGGAGGGCAACATGGATGGTGTAAGAGGTGCCTGGAGACCAGTGCTTTTTTTCTGGGAGGACACAGGGGTACAGATACCCCTAAACATTTTGTGAATCTAAGTTTGGCCTCATTGAGGGGCAGTATTTCAATATGAGTAGTAAAATGACAGTACTCCTCAACATTTTTGTTAGGAAAAAAGCACTGCTGGAGATGATAAGGAAAGATTGATGGAGGTGAGTGTGTTTAGCCTGGAGAAGAGATCACTGAGAGGCAACAAGAGTGCCACCTTCAAATCTTTGAACATTGTCACATAGATGATGGAGCAAAGCTGTTGCTCCAGAGAGTAGAACCCAGAACAATGTGTTCAAATGATAAGACAGCAGGTTTGAAAGAATGTCCTGGAAGCTCCAGCTGCTTTGGCAATAATATGGGTAGAGGCTACACGGCAACCACATGTTACCAGGTAAGTTTCAAGGTTCTTTCAAGGTCAGTTTGTAGTTATTTACAAGGTTTTTAACAACTTGCATTCAAGATGTCTTAAGGATCTCCTTATCCCTCATAGCCCGGCTCTGTCGCTGAGATATTCAGAGGAGTCATTATTGGTGGTCCCCTATGGCTCAGACGCATGGCTCGAAGACTTTCATTCAGTGTACTGGGCCAAAACCTGTGGAACTCCCTCCTAACTGAGATTAAACAGGCACCTTACTTGCTGAACTTCAAGTGCATGGCAAAATATTATCTCATTTCAGCAGGCATTTTAAGGCAGCGTTCAGATTCTATGATAGGGTAGGGTTGCCATATTTCAAAAAGTAAAGGAAGACCAAAATTGCCGAGTTTTTTACGAAACGAGATTTTTCAATTGATTTGCGTCACCTTTTGGAAATTCCCCCCGGACATCAATTCTGCATTTGAAATCCTGGTAATGTCCGGGAAAATCTAGACTTATGGCAGCCCTACTGTATAGTACATTTTCATATACACCACTTAGACATGCTAATGAATGAGCGGTATAGAAGAAGAAGAAGAAGAGTTTGGATTTGATATCCCGCTTTCTCACTACCCGAAGGAGTCTCAAAGCGGCTAACATTCTCCTTTCCCTTCCTCTCCCACAATAAACACTCTGTGACGTAAGTGGGGCTGAGAGAGTTCAGAGAAGTGTGACTAGCCCAAGGTCACCCAGCAGCTGCATGTGGAGGAGCGGAGACACGAACCAGGTTCCCCAGATTACGAGTCTACCGCTCTTAACCACTACACCACACTGGCATTGTAAATGCCTTAAAATGATGAATAAATAAATAACATGTTAGAGAAGCAGGCTTATTGGCACTGGAAAGGGTGGACTATCAGATCTCTGAGGCCCCTTCCAGTGCTAGGATTCTATGCCATCCACGTCTCACAAATGACTAGTACAGTTCTTTGTGGGGAAATTAGCTTTGGTGGCCAGCAGCTTTCATGGAATGGAAAACACTGGCCATCACACGGGTTACTGTTATTATATTTATATTTTACACATACTGTTCTGTCTTTATCCTCACAAGAACCCTGCAAAGAGGGTTATGCTGAGAGACAGTGGCTCAGTAAGTGCTGTGGCTCAAAAGGAATTTGAACTCAGGTCTTCCTGGCCTAAGATCAGCCCTGTAGCCACTACAGTGCTGGCTGTTTGACAGAGAGACTATCTAGTGTCCTCATTGATTGATGTGTACAATTCTAAGATCTCTCACAAAACAGCATAGGTCAGAAAGGCTCTCCAAAAAGATGAATGAGACTCAAGAAAGGAAGGCAGGCTAATGCGATCTCACCACAATCATTCCGCAGCTTAAATTCCCTGTTGGCTGTTTTGCTTTCTAACCCCACCTAGAAAAAAAAAGCAAGAATCCTTCAAATAAGACCATGGTGGAATTCAAGAGGAAACTCTTAATCCCAGAGGAGAATGGTGCTTACCTCCCAAAGTGAGTGGTGCTGGGGCAAACAGATAGAAAAGGAGCTGACTAACACCAAATCAGACCAGTCACCCATCCAGCTCAGTCTTGGAAAGGCAACCAAATGAAAAATTATTTTTTTGCAGAAATGTTTGCCACCCTGGCTAGGGCAGATGGAGGAGATACTAGGACCTTTCTTGTCATCAGTGTCTACCAAGCTAACACTTAAATACAAGACTGATCTAAGCCTGGCATTGTCTGCTCTGACTTACCGTGGCTTTGTTCTCTTATCACCAGGGGGGCTAACTTGAAGAAAGTGTTAGGGGGGTGGCTACCCTGCATAACTGATCACACACACCATTTGAATGGCAATGCCCATCTACCTTGGGGGGCCCTGGCCCCCTCAAATATTTCATTGGGGGGCTAGAAGTTGGCTCCTATGCTTATCACTGGGCTATGGTCCTTTCCTCTTCGGTTCCCCAGAAACCCAGATGTGTTGAGGCCCAAAGCAGACTTGGAAAACAAAGTTGCTTTCCTTTTCTTCTTAACCAACAGCTACTTTCTGGCAGAGAAACCAGGATCTGCGGCTCTGCCCTTGGCAAGCCCCAGTGAAAATGAAGACCTGGAGAAGCAGCTCCGACATAGGTGGGAGGAACAGCCCCCCCCCCAAGCAATCCTACCTGATGAGCTTGCTGCTCCTCTTGTTCCCCTGGGAGGTAGCTGGCAGCTCCAGGGAAGTCTTTAAAGCTATTTCCTGCCCTAAGACCTATCTCCTACTGTCATCACAACTCTTATCTGGGAGAAGAAAGCATGCATTTAAGAGAGATTGTTGTTGGCATGCTATCACATCGGAGGGGAGCAAGCAATCCACACCAACCGGACAAAGAGAGAAAGAGCCAGACTAAGAGACGTGGAAGAACTTTGCTTTCTTGATTCCACCACCCGCACCCCAAAAAGGAATATTCTGCGCCACAGCAGGCTTGCAATCCTCCCCTTTATCTCCCAATAAAGATCAAGCTGCAGCAAGATCCCTATCTCTTCTCTCCTTTCTCAAACCAAGCTTTGTGACCCATTTTTCCAAAGCTGGGTACGATGCAATACGGGCCCTGGAGTCCTGGAGCTTTCCCAAAAAGCCAGGAGATTTTGCAATGATTACAGCAACGAAAAAGGGAGAAATAGAAAAGTAATAAGTGATCAAAGGGGAGGGTGGTGAAGCTGGAGCCCGTTGGGCAACTCTGCCGAAATCCTTCCTACACGTCTGGAAACAAGCAGAGCTCCTGGTTCTACTTAGGAATGTAGAAAGCTACCTTGAACTGAATCAGGCCATCGGGTCTTCCCAGATCAGTTTTGTCTACTCTGATTAACAGACAGCTGCTTCCCAGATTTTCAAATACGAGTCTATTCACCAGCCCAACCTGGGGAAGCTGGAGATTGAACCTGGGACCTGCTGTATGCAAAGTGGGTGTCCTACCCTTCCTCTAAAAGCAAATAAAGATTCTGCTCTTTGTGGTTCTGGGTAAAGGGCTGGCACAGCAAGCTGCCGAATACCAAGGCAGGAAAATTGGTCCACTTTTGGAAGAAGCTTAGGAGGACAGGATCAAGGATGTGGTGAAGGGGAAGTATGTAGAGCTATCCTCTCTTCATACAGCTCAGGGTCTTTTAGTGAAACCAGTGGGGAACAGAGGCAAAAGAAAAGGGCTTCTTTGTGTGATGCATGGTTAACCTATGGAACTCACGGTCACAAGGTGCAGTGATGGCCACGGGCGTAGACAGTTTTAAAAGGTGATTAGGCAAGTAAGGTAAAAAAAGGGTAAATGATCCCTGGACGGTTAAGTCCAGTCAAAGGTGACCATGGAGAGTGGCACTCATCTCCGGGTCATGTAGCCAGCATGACTAAACCACTTCTGGCACAACAGGACACCGTGATGAGTGCTAGAGAACAGAGTGCTGTTTACCTTCCTGCCGCAGCGGTACCTATTTATCTACTTGTACTGGTGTGCTTTCGAACTGCTAGGTTGGCAGAAGCTGGGATGCAGTAACAGCAGCTCACCCTGTAGCGCAGATTCGAACCGCCACCTTCCAATCGGTAAGCCCAAGAGGCTCAGTCGTTTAGACCACGGCGCCACCCGCATCCCCAGCCAAGTACACAGAGAAGACAAAGAAGTTGGCTGATATTGGTTATGGCAGATAAAGAGAACCCGCATATCTGAAGGCGCAACTCCACCACTGAACACCAATAGTCACTGGAGAGTAAGCAGAACAGAAGGGCTACTGGGTCAATTCCTTGCTTGTGGAAGAGCCATACTCAGCAGTAGATCACCTGATTATCAGAAAGAAGGGTTCTGGTTCAATCCCCAGCATCTCCAGATAAGGCTGGTAGAGGTCCAGCTGCTGATGGCTCAGATCAGCATATGGGAGTTATTCTTATATAGCTCAGTTTGTTAGAGCATGGTGCCAAGGTCACAGGTTCAATCCACGTATGGGACAGGTGCATATTTCTGCATTGCAGGGGGTTGGACTAGATGATCCTCAGGGTCCCTCCCAACTCCATGATTCTATGAAATCACCTCTTTTTAGCACCATGAGAGGCCCTAGTCTTATTTTACTTTGGAGGAAGGACCATAGTTTAGTGGTAGAGCATGTGCATTGCATGCCAAAGGCCCCAGATTTGGTCTCTCCATCAAATCACCTTGGGGAGCTGCTGCCAGTCAGTGCAGACAACACTGAGTGGATCAATGGACAGATTCAGAAAAGGGCAGCTCAGGTGTTCCTGTGCTTATTTAAAGGCTTTCCAGAGGCATTTGGTCGACCACATTAGGAAGCGGAAGAACGAACTACATGGAACCTTAGTTGGATTCAGTAGGGCTCTTCCTTTCCTCTTACATTCCAGGAGTTTCAATAATCACTTGCTCACAGTGCAGTACTATAAGTGTTACTGAGCCACTGAGTTCAATGGGACTTGCTCCTAGGTAAGTGGACACAGGACTGCAGCCTCACTCAGACAGCAGAAAGAGAAGGCTTTACGGGATTTGGTTCTTTCAGAATCACCGCCCTATTTATAAGGCTGCTGTGCTGCCCAACTCCACAGCAGGATAATGACAAAAATTAAGCAGCCCTATTGCAAAAGGACAGGGTTCCTTCCCCAACTTCAAAACAAAAATAAAATAAATGTTTAATGATTTTCCAAGTACACGCAGAGAGAGAAAACTGTTGTGCTCAGCAAATGGGGTGAGAAAAATATATCTATCTATCTTCATCCTACAACAAAATCCCATTTGATGTGTTGTGGCATGAAAGTGTTTTTCATTGCATTTTTACAGCATGATCTCATGTACCCTGCAAAATGGGGTACGCCCAAAACAGCAGGTATTTTATGGGATACACGCAGAGCAAATATATACACAATTAAGAGAAGGGGAGGGGAGAGACACAGTGAGAGACAGGGAGTAAGTAGTATTGGTAAATATTCAAATCAACTGGCAGCTGTGCCAGCTCCACTCCCTGGGAGATATGCGCGCATGCAAAAAGTTAGGAGCCAGCAAAAATTTATAGGAGCCAGTTAGGGGAGGAGAAACCAGATCCTTGACCTCTGCAGCAACACAGATGCCAATGACCACAAGATGCACAGATTTTTAGGTGCCAATGGCAACAAAAGACAGGTGTTGTTTTTTAATATCTCTCCATGTATGTGGGCATATAATGTTCATCATCATAGTAGTGCGAAGCTGGAGGAGGAAAGTCCAAAGCCAAGTTTTTTCACTTATTAAGCAAAAGATAACCAGGACTGTGTGCATTCTGTGCCCTGCATAAATTATACAAATTAACTAAACTTGCATGAATGATGTAAAGCAAACATATTATTCCGCTACTAATTTCATGGGAGAAGGCAAGGAGTTTGGGTAAGTCAAGCAGCTCACTGTGGGATAGCAGATGCTGGCCATGCTGTTTCAAAGCTCTTTGCATCCATGAGGTCTAGAAACTTGGGGTGTTTTCTTTTTTTAATTTTAAAAAAGAATGAATTCAGAATGGCAGCAGTCCACACCGCTCAGGTTGCCATTTGCAGCAAATGGAGAGAACAGGAGTAAACTGAATGTTCCTCCTCTGCACGTATTGAAAAATCCAAGAACAGGCGCAGCAAAACAAAACACAGGTGTCTCAAAGCAAGTGAGTCAAGCCGTGCATTACAGTGAAGAAAGGGAGATCGTTCCAAAGTCTCTAGCTTGCCTGACATGGTGATCATTTCCCCCCAGTGCTGCTTAAAGAAAGTCCCTCTAAAGTATGATGGTTAAACAGATGAATGCATTTGAGAATGAAAACTCTTAAATCAAGATATATAAACAAGGAAGAACACATCAACCCAAGCGTCTTGGACTGGCCTGTGGCTGGAACCAGCCACACCTGCCGCCCCCAACATGGAGCCTGCCAGATGTTGCTGGATGCCCATTCCCATCATCTCTGGGCATTTGCCACCTGGTCCAGCAACATCTGGTTCAGCAACACCTGGAAGGCACCAGGCTGGGAAAGGAAACATCTTGTGATGATCTGCACCCAAGTCAGATACTGATTAGAGCAGGGCAAAGCAAGGTCAGGGGTTGTAGCCAACTGAGTTTTATTCAGCATAGTCCCATTGAAAGTAACAGCCAGCATTAGTCATGGTCAATACTTTCAACAGGTCTGCACTGAATAAAACCCCGGGTCTCCTAGTTTATATATACACAAGGAATTTAATTGCATCTCACAATAAACACACAACGGTATGGCTTAATTTTACACTGATTTTAAAACTGTTTTATGTCATACTATATTATTTTATGCCGTGCACTGTCTTTTGGCATTTTTATGCTCAGCGGCATATAAATTTGCGGAACAATAAAAATATCAAAGTCGCTAAAAACAAACAAACCAGCAACAGGAGGCTGAAGACGAAAGAAGGCAGCAGAGTGTTTTCCCCAGTACAAGCAAAAAAGCGATTTAGAGTCCTGGGTAGTTTTTTTTTTTTTTTTTAAGCCTTTGCCAGAACATCTGTCAAGAGCAGGCGTAGCCAATATGGTGCCCATCCACCCTAGCAAGCATGTCCAATGGTCAGGGCTAATGGTAGCCAAACTCCAGTGGTGTCAGAAAGTTAAAAGAAGGTTATTTTGTGAACCGCCCTGAGACCTCCGGGCATAGGTATTATTAATTAATACGTATTATTATTATTATTACTATTAGGACTATTGGGCCATGCTCAGAAACAGACTGTAAACTAGTGAAGTTGTTAATAAACAACTGGCATCGTAAGTGCCCTTTTGCCTTGCTCTGGATCCACCGTCTCAAAGCAGATTTCTGAACTACTGTATTTTCTGGCGTATAAGACTACTTTTTAACCCAGGAAAATCTTCTCAAAAGTTGGGGGTCGTCTTATACGCCGGCTACAGCAGCAGCTCCTGCAGCAACTCCCCACCAAAGGATAAAACAACAGCAAATTAAATCAGAGGACACCAAGCTCTCTAGATGAAGCAGAAATACGCTTGAAAATTGGCCCCAGAAGCCCCCGGCCACTGGGTAGTGGAGTGGATTTCCGAGCCGGACTGGAGACTGGTTTTTTTTATTTTTATTTGGTGTGCGTTGGAAGAGGGGTAGTCTTATACGGCGAGTATATCCCAAACTCTATATTTTAACTGGAAAAATTGGGGGGTCGTCTTATATGCCCAGTCGTCTTATACGCCAGAAAATACGGTAGCTGAAGTTTCTAAGTAGTCTTCAAGCACAGCCCAACACACAATGAACTGCAGTAGTCAAGATCAGGAGGTTTCCAGAGAGTAAACGGGCTTTCTCTGTTCCAGAAGGCTTCAGTTAGCAAGCCAGCCATAACTTGCTACCCAAATGGCAGGCTTGGATCTAAACAAGCAATCTCAGCCTGCAACCTTGACTCTTGGGGCACAGGGCAACCCCATCTATGTTCTAAGCAGCAAGAAAGAGCTCCCTGAAAGCTTTTATATTGGCTAGGGAGCATTACTAGATTCTCTCTGGCCTGCTTGTATTCAGGTGGCTTCCTGAACTGGTGCAGTTCCCTACTCTGATCAGAGTTGGGTGGTAGAGCAGAGGTGGCAATCCTGCTGTGGGTGCAAGCTCTGACGACATTCAGACTCCGCAGCAAGGGGGAAAGAGTGGGTCTGTCATTTCAACCTACACAATAAAGATCATTAAAAGAAGAAAAAACATTTTGGGTTGCAGCCCATTCTAGTTCTACTCAGAGTACACCTATGAACTTAATTACCACGACTAACTTAGCTTCATTAATTTCAGTGGGTCGACTGTGAGTATAACTTAAGTTGATACCGCCCTGGCTCAGAATCTGATCAGCGGAGGACCAATACTTTTCTTTACCTTTTTAGCCGTGCTGCCAACGCTGACCTCTTCTCCTCTCCCTCACGAATCCCTTTTTCTGCTTAAACACTTGGAGAAGTTTATGAAGCCAAAAAATATAAAAAAACAAAACCACCAACAACACAATAAAGGGTGTGTTGCCACAGGGAGACGGGGCAGCCATGGAAACCGCCAGCCCTTTGAGTGAAGCCCGCATGAAAACACAAGCTTTTGTGGAAGACCTTTATCATTATTATTATTATAATGGAGTCACCAAGATCTATAAGGGAACAAAAAAATAAAAAAGAGACAGAGCGGTGCAAATACAAACATCAGCTACTCACACATACATGAAACCCAGGAAATAGTTGTGAAAGTCTCTCTGTCTCTCTTTCTCTCTGTGAATGTTCAAGTGCTCTGCATAGCTAGGAATATGGACAATGGTTCAACCCACAGAAAGATGATAGAATCATCGAAATGTCGTCTTGGAAGGGATCCTGAGGATCATCTAGTCCAACTCCCTGCAATGCAGGAATATGCAGCTATCCCATACGGGGATCAAACCTGCAACCTTGGTGGTATCAGCACCATGCTGTAACCAACTGAGCCATCGATTCCCAGCTTCCAGATTAAAGATCTTTTGTTTGGAAAGGCAGGTACAGTGAAGGCCAGCTTGAGTTCTGCAAGCTGGGAGGGGCACCAGTGTACTCTCAGATTTACACTTTTACAATGGACGATTAACACAATCCAGCCCTCGCCAATCTTGTGCCCTCCATAAATTTTGGCTTTCCATCTGCCCCAGCTAGCACAGTTGTAGGCATCCAATGGGCAAATTCTGAGCTAGGGGTTGAACTTCCGCTGCTCTTAAGCCATCAGACGGTGAGCAACTAACATGGAAGCAAAGAAGCTTGGAGCTGCCTTGATGATGATCATCTGTTTATCCTCAGGAGACAACAGGAGATGAAGGATGAATGACTTGTGCTTCCTCTCCTCACCTGAACCTCAAAGTGATTGGGTTGAGTGTTTCAAGCTGGGGCTCAGTCTGGAAGACCCAGGAATCAGGTCCCACCTTTTCTGCAGACTCATTGGGCCGCCTTATTTCTGTGAACACCACTGATCCTTGCAAGGGGAAAACCCGGAAACCACCGTGAGGCACTTTGCAATCCACTACACAAGAGATCAGCCAAAGTGCATATGCTCTGCCAGGTCCACACATTGCTGCTCAAGCATGCAACTACACAAACTTAAACAGGGCATGCCCAGTTATGGCAGACAGAATTGCATTGTACGTTGGTGATGAAAGGCTCACAAGACCCTTCCCATGCACTCACAGCTACAGACATGTGTGCAACTGGAGCACACTGGTGTTTCACCACTGTAAAACAAGTCAAGTGCCTATGAGAGAGGCAAGTCAATGGCTCTCATACAGTGGGTTTAGGGACGCATCTCTTCCCCTTCACACTTCATGCATTTACTGTGGCACGCTGGTGTGTTCCCGGGTTACCGTGCAAAAGTGTGAAACAGCTAATGGAGACAGATATAACAAAACAGTCAGCTGGGATCATTTCACAAGCAGGACCTGATCACAATAATTCAATGGAACTTCCTCTTTGTATATGATTACTAGGCACTGTGCAATAACAAAATGGACCCTTCCAGCAGGCTTAGAGTGTTAAGTGTTCAACATAAGAAGATCCCTGAAGCTGGATCGGACCAAAGGCCCACCTAGGTAAGTATCCTGTTCTCAGAATGGACAATCAAATGCTTGTGTGAAGCTCCCAAGCAGGACCTGGGGGCAACAGAAGTTTCCTCCCCATTTGCTTCTTGCATCCAGAGGCACAGGCCTCCAAGAGTGGAGGCCAGTTTAACCAGTGTCTCTTGCCAACCTTCTCCTCTGTGAATCTGCCTAATCCCATTTCAAAGCCATACCAAAAGAGACCAATGAACAGGAGCCTGATTCTGGGGTCAGGCCAAAGGCCCATCTAGTCCCGCATCCTGTTCTCAAAGCGGCTAACCAGCTGCCCCAAGAGGAAGCCCACAAGCAAGACCTGAGTATGACAGTATTCTATCCACTTGCCCTTCCTGGCAAGTGGTATTTAGAGGTGTGCATCCTCCGAGAGTGGAATTAGGAAAGTGGAAAGGATGTAGGGAGTTGAACCAGCACAGAAGATATGAGCAAGTGGCTTCAGAAGCAGAGGTGGTTGTGGCAGCGAGGAAAGATCTGTGAGAACATCTGATTGAGAGCAAGATCCTGAAATGGAATGGGCTCCCAGCAGTGGCGTAGCGTGGGGGGTGCAGAGGGTGCCGGCCGCACCGGGCGCAACATCTGGGGGGGGGGCGCTCGCACTTGCAGCTCTCTGCCCCTACCTGGCTCACTCACTCTCTCTCACTGCAGTGCTGGCTGTGTGAATCCGAGCCGCCGGTCGCCGCCCACTGTGGAGGGGGGGGTGCCAGGCGTGCGGTGCGGTGCGGTGCGGAGAGAGAGCGAGGGACTATCTGGGGGAGGGACAGTGCAGCGGGGGGCGCAAATTACTTGCCTTGCCCCGGGTTAGGGGGCCCAAATTACTTGCCTTGCCCCGGGTGCTGACAACCCACGCTACGCCACTGGCTCCCAGTGCTCAGATGCAGGGGTGGCACAGGGCAGAGTTGTTCTTTTGGGGCAACTTTTGGCTCAGGAGGGAGATGAGAGACGCGGGCAGCATTCCTTGACGGTTTTACCAAAAACAACAGAAAATTCCTGAGAGGCAGCAGCTGCCAGCTCAACCGAACCGAGAAGCTAAAAACAACACAGAAGAAGTGGAGAAAAAAGGTGTGCTGTGTGACCAGACACTGGGCTCTCCAGCCCCCCAGGGGAGGAATAAGAAGGGGGAGGCAGAAACAGGTGCAGACAGAGGGATACAAATCTAAAGTTTCTTAGAGAGGAGCGGCAGATATTTTATACGCACACAGAACATGCGTGATTGGCTTCAAAATCCTAAGGAGGACCCAGATGCATAGGAGGAGACGACAGAGGCCAACACCTCACTCAAAACTCTCCCAGAACTTCAGAATGCAAATGCTACTCAGTGCAGTCACTGCAACCCTTAAGCCAGAGCTTTCCAAACTGTGTTGCAACATGTTAGTGTGTCGGTTGCAGTGTGTAGGTATGTCGCGCAAATGTTCCCTGCGTTAGTTTATATAGGGTTAGTTTAACCTCCGGTTTGCTAAACTGAACTACTGTGTCACGGAATGATGCATATCTAAAAAGTGTGCCACCAACATGAAAAGTTTGGAAAGCCCTGCCTTAAGCATTTGGGTTATGGAGTGTATGGTGGCGGCCATGGATTTGGACTAAACGTTATGAAGGATGGGAGAGGGTTGTTCGACAGTGGAATAAAGAAGCCATCTCTCCTTCGGTAGGAGGTTTTCAAGCAGATGTTGGATTTCTGTTAAGGATGCTGTGGTTGCATCCTGCATTGAACCATGGGCTGGATTAGATGACTCTATGGTTGCATGGCATGCATGAGACAGAGAGAACTGGTTGTTAAGCAGACTGTAAGCCACACTAGCTCTGCAACCAGGGCCCTCAACAAAAGACCTAGTGCCAACATGTGCCTTCATTTTACCTTCTGAGATCTAGGGTGCCCACATGCAGGACAGGGCAGGTGAGCCTTCAAGAACTGCACAGAAAGAGGTTCAACCTTTGCTGAAATGCCCTCTTCTATCCAACTATGGGCTCATCCACACTTCCATTTGTGCTGAGTTTCTAGGCTCAGGTGCGGGATTTCCAGGTTGTGTACAAGCAGGGGTTTTTTTTGTTTTTGTCCTGGTGCTTTCTGCAGGGAAAGCCCACATTTTATCGCTGAACTGCAGCAAACAGCAACCTGCGGAAAATTGCTGTTTGCTTCAATTCAGTGGTAAAGTGAGGGTTTTTCTGGGGAAAGCGCTAGGACAAAAAAGAAAAAACATGCTCGGACACAAACCTGGAAATCCCAGAGCTGGGCCTAGAAACGCAGCACAAAGGGAAGTGTGCAAAGATTCTATTTCACTTCCTTTGAGTTTGGCCACTTCATGGTATGAAACCTTGTTGGCATCTTGTTCCATATTCCCTTGCATGGAGCTCAAGAGGAGGAGGTTGTCGCCTTTGACAGAAAACAATACACTCTATCCAACTATTTCTGCCTCAGAGGGCTAAAGTACCTGCAGTTCTACTTCTCCAAAACCATCTGACGAAAGCATAAAAACTGCTTGATTTTCCAGCAGGAGTTCTAATGTAGGAAGCGACCTTATACTGAATCCATCTAGCTCAGTATTGTCTTCAGTGACTGGCAGTGGCTTTCCAGGGTTTCAGGCAGCAGACATTCCCTGCCCTTCCTGGAGAGGTTAGGGATTGAACCTGGGATCTTCTGCATGCAAAGCAGGTGCTCTGCTGCTGAGCTCTGGCCGTTCCCCACAGAGAGCTATAGTTCCCAGGGTGGTTTAACAACCAATCACTCTTCCCAAGCAACTCTGGGAATTGCAACTCTGTAAGGGGAAGAGGGTGGCGCTGTGGGAAGCGGGTGGCGCTGTGGGTTAAACCACAGAGCGTAGGGCTTGCCGATCAGAAGGTCGGCGGTTCGAATCCCTGCGACGTGGTGAGCTCCCGTTGCTAACCGGTCCCTGCTCCTGCCAACCTAGCAGTTCGGAAGCACGTCAAATTGCAAGTAGATAAATAGGTACCGCTCCAGCGGGAAGGTAAACAGCATTTTCGTGCACTGCTCTGCTTTGCCAGAAGCAGCTTAGTCATGCTGGCCACATGACCCAGAAGCTGTACGCCGGCTCCCTCGGCCAATAAAGTGAGATGAGCGCCACAACCCCAGAGTCAGTCATGACTGGACCTAATGGTCTTTACCTTTACCTTTACCCTTTACCTTTAAGGGGAAGAGGAGTCCCTTAAGCCCACTCTTACTAGACAACCGTTCCCAGGATTCTTTAGAGGAGGCCATGACTACTTAAAGTGGCATCATAGTACTTTAAATTTATAGAATGGATGAGGCCAGAAGCACATGTGCTAGGACCAATATGCAAATCTGGATTATACGGGCAGAACAGAGAGCAAACCCATGTCAAGCCACTGGGAGCTCCTTCCCACTCTGGGCATGTGTGGCCCTGGAACGCAGAGAGCTGGCCCAGTTCAGAGGGGCTCAATGCCCCAGAGGCTTCAAGTGCCAGAAAGGCTAGGAGCGAGTCAGCTGTTCTGGCATCGACCTCCCAAACTCATTCAAATATTTCCTTTTCTTTTTTTAATTTAATGTCCCCCATAATTCATCTGTCCCCAAAGATAATCAATAGAGCCCGTAATGAAAATTTGAGCCATATTTTACAATTCGCTTGCAGAAGAAAGGACCTCATCAGCAGGACTGGCCTTGGCTTCCAGCAGCGCTACCTCCAAACCAATCTGAGGGCTGTTTCCCTCTCTCCCACCCACGGCTCCCCGCCTTCACAGAAGCTTCTTGGCCTGCCTTACATTTTTTTTTGGGGGGGGGGGGTCCTCCTCGCATCACCCTGTTTATCCTGAGAGACTCAGCACCACTGCTTCAAATGTGCATGAGAGGATGATATGGGGACTTACTATCACACAATAGGCCATGCAGGACAAAGGCACCAGCAGCCACTGCTGGTCAGGGAGCTGCCTGAATCAGAGTCAGACCATTATCTGTCCTTTTAACTCGGTATTGTCCACACTTGAATGGCAGTGGCTCTTTAGGGTTTCAGGAAGGGAATGTTCTCAGTCCTACCTGCAGATACTGTATACCACTAGGCACTGTAACCACCACATAATAACATGTAAGATGAGCTAGCAGGATCAGACCAATGGCCCATCTAGTCCAGCATCTCATTCTCACAGTGACCAACCAGATGCCTCTAGGGAGCCTGCAAGCTGGACATGAGCGAACATCCCCCCGTGTGCCTGCAATTCCCACCAACTGGTATTCAGACGCATAATGACTCTGACAATGGAGGTGGAACACAGCCATCCTGCAGTTATGCTCTATATTCCTTGTGGTATGTTCATCCTGGATTGCTGGGAGAGCGCCCTTCCCTTCAGATGAAGGAGGCTGCTTTCATATTGCATTGAACCATTGCTTGATCAAACACAGTTTTGTCCATACCAGGAAGCAACCAATGTGGTGCTCCTTAGATCTCACCACTGGGACTCCAAACTCCCATCAGACTCAGACAATATAGCCAATAGATGGTGGGAGTTGGAGCCCAGCAGTGTCTGAAGATCCAAGGCTAGGAAAGGCAGCCCTGAGTGGAAATACAGCCCTTTGGTTTCCATTCTCATGTTGACTAGAGCCAGGATAGTGGAGCAGACAGAGTGTTGGAATTGTCCATGAACACCTGGATCCAAATCCTTGCTCAGCCATGGACCTCTCTCCCCCGCAACTTGACCTACTTCACAGGTTTGTGGTATGGATAAAAGGAGTCCAAATGTGCAAATGGACCCCCGCCTGAGTAATCTGGAGCAGGAGTGGGGAACCTGCGGCTCTCCTTGGGTGTTTCCAGAAGTTCCTGGGTTGCAACTCCCATCATTCCAAACTGCTGTGCTTTGTTGGCTGTGCTGACGGGAGCTGGTTTCACTGATATAGATGCACAGAGACATCTAACTCCCATTAATGTGGGAGGAGCACAAAGACACTATCAAACCTGGCCCAGCTAAACTAGGTTCCCTGTGGCTGCTAGTCCTCAAGACAACAGAACCCCAAACCAGCTGAAATCCCCTCACCACCGCTGGGCAGGGAAACTGGGACTTGCACCTTGTTTTGAATACAGGACCGGGGGTGGGTGGGTTGTCCCTGGTAGATGGCGTGAAGCAGCCACTTTGGGCCCCAGGTTCAGGCTGTCTTGAGACTGTCTCCACCCAATCTCCTTACATGGCCAGAAGACACTGGCACACCATTATGTGCATCATTTCAGACTAAACCAGAGCCTCTTGGTGCTTCTGTTTTTGTCCCTCTGCACCCCATGACAAGATCAGGAGAGATCAGAGATCATATCAAAGATCCATCTAACCCAGCATCCTGTTCTCAAAGTGGCTGCCCAGAAGCCCCAGTGGAAAGCCTGAAATCAGGGCCTGGATTCAAGAGCGCTCATCCCACTAGCAATTCCCAGAAAATGATGCTCAGAGGACATAGCCATAATGAGTAGCAATATTGGCAGCCTTATCCTCCACTAATCAGTCTTGTTGCCCCAGATCTCAAGATGCCCTGATGACTGATGACAGAAAGGAAGGCAACCTTGTTCCTGGAATGTCCCTCCACCTTGGGATTCCCAGAAGCAGGTGGTCCCTTCCAAAGGTCACAGCATATTTCACCATCTGAAGCTGCCAACGTCCGCAGGGAGCCAAAGGTAACACAACAGGATTTTCATTTTGCTGAAGCAGAATGACCAAAGCACAGCAGTCAGGGAGTGGGGGATTTATAGCCATTAAGAGCAAAGGCAGCAGAAGCTATGGCAGCGAATCACAGCATGGCAAAGATATGCAATCCAGCCGCGTGGTACACAGGACAGCCACGTGGCACCGATTCTCAGGGCACTTGAGAACCCCCTAACAGAGAACCCCAACAGTGGAAGAAGAATGAAAGGGAAGGGCACCCCCTCTCCTCCAGTTGGATACTTTTCTCCATTCCTGGTTCTGATAATAGGAACAAAAACAGACTCAAAGGAAGGAAGGGCATGGGATGTTCTTTCAACTCCTTGTATCTGGTAGCTTGGCCCATGCGCAATATGGAAAGTGGGGAACCCAAATCTACATCACCCCTCCTGCATCACCATCACTGTTACAGTATCAGCCACCAATGTCACTACATGTTCTTTCATGGTTGGTTGTTCTTTTCACACAAGCCACACTGCCTAACAGTGGTATGAATCACTACACAAGAGATATAGCACAGACACTATTTGCAGCACTGTTCGGAACAAAAACAACGTCAAGAGATCTATAACTCAAGACAACAGCTCTCGCTCCCTTGCCCTGGTGTGCCCAGGATGCAGATCATCATTAGGCACAAAGTTTCCCGTAGAACGCTCCAACTCGAAACAGAAATCCTTCGAGATCCCCAGGAACAAGATCCATTGTTCAAAGTGACATGTTGGCCTGCACTTGGTCCCCAGAGTGAGCTAATTGCTTCTGCTTGTCTCAGAAGCCAGAAGATGTTTCACCGAGGAAGTGAGTTGGTACCCGAGAGCAAAGAGATCGTGATCGTGGCTCTGGCACATGATGTCCAAGGCACACCTGCAGAAATGCACAAGGGCATCCCTTGGAAAAGCAGTGTACGTGGGGGGGGGGGTGGCCATAGCCTAGCAGCAGAGCATCTGTTTTTGTAAGCAGAGGGTCCCATGTTCATTTACCAATGGCATCTCCAGGTAGAGTTGGGAGAAGCTTCCTGTCTGAAACCCTGGAGGGCTGCTGCCAGACAGCACTGTGCTAGGTGGACCATTGGTCTGACTTGGTATAAGACTTGGTACAAGGGAAGGAAGCCCTCCAGGATCTCACATGACCTTGCTTCCAGGAAGCCTGTAAGCCCTTCTGCTCCTTTCACAGCTATATCTATATCTATATCTATATAGCTCAGTCAGGGTTGTGGGTTCGAGTCCCACATTGGGCAAAAAAACCTTAGGGTTTGGGACATTGGGCAAAAGATTCCTACACTGCAAGGGGTGGGACTAGATGGCCCTTGTGGTTCCTTTCCAATTCTATAATCTAAGTATCTCCCTAATCAGGGCCTGGTTGATAGCCATACAATATAGCTGTTCCTTCACACCTAATTCTTATCTCTTTCAGGTAGACTCCTCAGCTCCAGGTGTGACTTCTCGCTGAATCAGTCTCTGCACATGCTCAATGGAAATGCTTCCTGAATTCCAATAAGGCAGGGGTAGGGAATCTGTGTCCTGCCTCCCCCTAGATGTTTCTGGACTCCAAAAATCCCATCAACCCACACTAGGATACTCACCGGATGTGGGGTGTTGGGAGCTAGAGACCATAAGCATCGGGAGAGTGAGCCAACCCTGCACCTTTGGGTCCTCTCTAGGAGTTATTCAAGGAAGATACTAGGCCTGAAACTTACTGAGATTTGCACCTCCGTCTCAGGAATGTCTGGACTATGTATATCTGCTGCGCTTATCACCTGTATGGACAGGAGGACAGATCAGAATTTGGATGTCTCTTCCTTACTGTTAGGACTGTATACATACAATTGTTTGTTTTTTAAAAATAGATAACTTATTTATTTATTTTATTATTATTAATTATTATTATTATTATTATTATTATTATTATTATTATTATTATTTACCTGCCCTTCAACAGCAGGTCACTGTGGGGGTTATAACAATTCCAAATACTCCCCTCCCAAAAGCTGAATTCTAAATGTTGAAATTTGTATGAAAATTGGCCAAAGTCCCCCAATATAACAACACTCAAGGAAACAGAAAAAATCCTTCCAGTAGCACCTTAGAGAAGTATGCACGCACACAAAAGCTCATACCAATAACAAATTTAGCTGGTCTCTAAGGTGCTATTGGAAGGATTTTTTTAAATTTTGTTTTATTTTGTTTCGACTACGGCAAACCAACACGGCCACCTACCTGTATCTAGAATCAAGGAAATAGATGATAGAACCAAAGCAAACAATTAAAGCCTTTGGAAACACAGAAAACACATCAACACTATTAATCACTCATATGCTTCCAGGTTTACTTAAATTCAATAGGGACTAGAAGCATGTTTTGAAAAGAAAACGCACACACACATGAAGTCTCAAGAGTACCGAATTTTCTACTCTGGCTCAGTGTTAATCTTAGAACTGAAAACAGCACAAAATTCAAGCTGATGGTGCTAATCCTGCTAATCCTTTGACATCAAGCCCTCAAGTCAAAACAGCCACCCAGCAACTCAAACCTCTACTCTGTGTGGCTGTTGGGTGGGGGGCGGTTGACAGGGAGAGGGAAGTCAGGACTGCAGAGTGTGATCCTAGGCCAGATTTTACCAACCTGGTGTCATTCAGATGTTTTGGACTTCCATCTGACCCATCAAGGATACTGGTTTATATACAACCAAGTCCTGCCCAAAGTAACCCCACTGAAATTAGTGGGTCTAAGTTAAAGTTTATTAATTTTAATGGGCCTACTCTGAGGAGGGCTAGCATTGGATTGCACCTAACCTTTAACTTTTCTAAGCAATACAAGCAAGAGCAGACCATATATTTAGAACACCTTCAATGTGCATTTAAAGCATATGACTTTGCCCAAAGAATCCTGGGGAAAGTACCCTTAACAAACTACAGTTCCCAGAATTCTTTGGGATGTGCCTTCGCTGTATGCTATGGATCTGCCCTACTTCACTGGAGAGGAATCAAGAGAGAGAGTGAGAGTGTGAGAGAGGAATATTTTGGGCAAACAGGTGAGAGAGGTACATGTGTGGGAATTCTGGGGCACACCCAACAGATCCTGAATTGTGCTGGCAGAAATACAAACAACAAAGAGCCAGGAAATTCCTAGGAAAGAGGCAGCTCCTCTCCCTCCACCTGTTGGGAGGCTCCCATTTGACCTCCTTCACACCTTAATCCATGCTGGGCGAATCTCAGGGCTTGTCTCACCGATGCTTGTTAAAACGGCATTTCACAGGGAACAGTTTTCAGGGAAGGCATTACCGTGTGGGCTTTTCCAATATTATTAATTTTAATACTTTTAATCCATCCACAAAAGTGTTTCTCCACTACGGATTTTTTTTTCCATTTTGCTTTCAGAAACAAACAGATGAGCTGCTGTAGGATGGTGAGCCTTTACACTTTTGCTGAAGTTTTTTATTCAAAAGAGAAAGGACGAGGAAAGTTTTTGCAAACGTACTGTATTTGTATGCCTTTTTTTAAAGTCTTTGAATTTAGGTTTTTCAGTGCTAATTAAAAGAATGTGTGTATGTATACAAACGCAAACACATCCCTTGGAAAAACTATGGCTGTTGACGGGGACAGGGAAATATAAGAACTCCCAAACAACTAGTTGATCCAATAAAGCAGTTGTGGGGGAGCTTTGGCCCTAAAAATGGTGCTGAACTACAACCCCCATCAGTCACAGCAAGCATGGTCAATGGCTAGGGATGATGGGAGTTGTAGCTCAGCAACATCTGGAGGGCCAAAGGTCTCCCACACCAGCAATAAAACAGCACTGCTTCATTCATTCGTTTTAAAGGTCATGTTGTTTTTCTGCCAAGGCTGGCCTGAGACATTCTACTGCCCGAGACAAAAGATGGTGCCCCTTCCACAGAAACCAGCCACACTGGCATCCGAGCCTAACTTCAACAGTGGCAACAGGACAGCATCCTCCACAGCCCCTAGTGGGCAGCGTGCCAGCTCAGGGGGCAAGGTGAATGGCACACATGGCTCTGTTCTCTGACACTTCATCGCCGCTTGCCTGTACCTCTGCACCTCCCACCTGAGGTCCAACTTTGTCTAACGCTAGGGCCAAACCTGTTGCACTGGCCATATTTCACATAGCGTCACAAACACTTTCTTTTTCAAAAAAGAAGGTGTTTCCTACTTGCAACATGAAAAGCTGCCCATGTATCTTCTGTATCTCTGTTTGTGTATTTAGATATTTCAGTTTTGAAAGACCTTGATAATCGGCAACAAACACTACTGAGAACTTGCAAGTTCAGATCCATTCCATGCTGCGCTCTTGAGCAAGTTGAAGTCACTTCAAACAGGCCTTGTGCAGGAGGCATTCTGCCTGGATTAGCCCCCACATTTTTATTCAGGCTGGAGAGAGATAAGCCGAGATAAAAATCTGGCAGAAAGACACACCTTTGGATAGAGATTTCCCATCTTGATCTCCTTAAATTCAAGAGAAGGATGTTTGTGTGATCTGTACCTATAAAAAAGCACCTTTTTGGTGGCTAGCTGGGGGGTGGGATGCCTGTTTGCTTAGGTGGTTCCCCACCGCCACCTTTTTAACAAGTTCCTGTGATATCTGACTAGCCCAGGAAGAACCGTAACAACATGCACTCAGCTACTGAAGAGATACAATGGCTCATTCGAGAATTTGGGAACTCCTACAGTTTCCTACAGTCCCAATATTTCTAAATTTATGGCTCTCTCAATGCTGCCTGTTGTTTTTTTAAGTACCCTTTATGCATAACACTTTGCAGAAAGGGGACATGTTTCAATCTCATAGAAATCATGGTTGCAAAGCAGACTCCTGGAACTCAATTCATTCTTATTCTCTCATTCTTACAAGCCACCCGGAAAGGTAGACCAGTAATATTAATCCCCTTTGCTACCCGAGTCCCATTGAGTGAAGGAAGGCAAGTTGCACTTCTCTTGAGTCCAGAAGCGCACACAGAGTTCTGACCTCGCCACCTTACATTATCCTCATGGCTTCCCCGTAAGGTAGGCTGAGAGTGACCATCACAAGGCCACCCACTGAGCTTCCCTGGCTGAGTGAGGAATTGAAAGCCTGAGGTGTATGCTAGCTCTCATTAAGACTAATATGCTTTCTCTATCTAGACCCTCAAGCTTTATGTTTCCACAGAAATTCTTCCATGTTGCACGTTCATTACAACAAACAGGTGCCAGCTGCAAGTGCAATATCAGGCAAGGCGAACTCTTTCAGAGTTTTTACCTTTGCTTATGACATTCAAGCAGAAATCAGATCAGCACATCAGGAAGCTTCCTGGTGCAAACTGAAAAGTTCCTGAGGAAAGTCACCCTGTGCAAATTAGCCTAATTGGTTGTTGTTTCCAGTGGAGGGGAAAAAAACCCCATTTAAAATTTCCCAGAAAAACTACATCACTAAGTAAATTAGCTGCTGCTACTGTTGTTGTTGTTTAAAAAAGGGCTGGAGTTCGAAACCTTTCTAAACCACTGCAAGTCACCCAGAGATCTACCAGTAGCTACTAACTGCTTGAGGGGATAGTGGTGAATGGGGACAGAGAAGGGCTGTCACAGGGCAGGTGGCCGTTTCAAGTCCATGATCCTGCCAGGCAGGTGCTCACTGGAGAAGTGGAGCAAGCAGGGGACAATATTTGCAGCTGTGTTGGTATACGTGTGTCTATATATTTGCTATAGATGTCAGAATGTTTATTCCAGAGGAGAAGAGAAGAGAAAGAGGAAAAGTAATGTGCTTTACTGGAGCACTCCTGTTGAGCATACACACTTTAGAACATTTTTTTTTCCATGCAGAGTTTGGGGTGGGTGAGTGGAAAGGGGGAAGCAGTGAAGTTACAGATTCCTCTAAAGGAGGGTTGGCTAGATACACCGTGGAAAATAGATGTTAATGCCAGGTCCAATATAGCAAGGCCTTTACTTGGTTACAAAAGCATGCCCATGGCAACTAGGGCTGGGTGATATATCAATATATCGCCCAAAACCAGTTTGAAGTCCATATCGCGATATCAGTTTCATAACTTTTGACCTGGCAATATACTGCGAATCATGATGTGTGTGTGTGTTTGTGCGTGTGCTGTGCAAAAATCACAATGTGGGAAAAACCGTGAAGCCAGCCAGTGTCTTACCTCCATCCTTATTTCAGACATCGTAATATATTGGTATATCACAATGTTTAGCTGGTGATAGATCACAATGTTGAAAACCAGATACACCCAACCCTGGTATGCACAATATCAATATCAATCGAGCACAGAATTCAACTTTTTTTCCTCCCCCCCCCCTTTTTTTGGTAAAAAGAAAAGGCACGTTTCCAGTCCTTAAGATGGCAAAAAAATATGCTTGAAAGGTCATGGGCAAATCCTGGTGGAAGCCTCTGCGGCCAAAGGACCGACTGATGACTCAGATTGCCAGGGGTGATAGGGTGGGGTTGCAGCACCCTAAGCAGCATCTGGCCCCTCCCTCTGAATTGCAGAAGCAGAATAAATTATGCAAAGTTGGCTGTGCTGGATTTGCAGGGTTCAGCTTTCCATGTTACAGAATGCTAAACTGTGCCGTAAAACCAATTCCTTGCAGAAGCATGCAAAACCACTGACGCCATAGAATCACAGACAGGGACTGCCTTGTGCAACACCTGCCATCCTCACTACTTGAGACGGCCTGGTACCCCCGAGGAGCATGGAAGGCTCCTCTTGGACTGCTCTACACTGTCCTCCAGCTAGCGAGTTTTTCTTAAACTTGGGTCCCCAGCTGTTGTTGGACTACAACACCCATCATCCCTGACCACTGGTCCTGCTAGCTAGGGATGATGGGAGTTGTAGTCCAACAATTAATGGAGACCTAAGTTTGAGAAATACTGCCTGTGTTAGCTTCTGATGCTGGACTTGTAGTCAGGCTTTCAAGGGAATGCGGGATAGATGTCTTGAACTCACCGCAGATCTGGTTAGGGTTAGTACAGAATAGCTCCAAATCAAAAGTGCCATTGAGTATCTGAAGAGGCAGTTATAGGAGGGACCCAAACTTTTTGCACATAGAGTTGCAAGCACAGACATGTCACAGTCAAGGTATATTGGAGGACCGCTACATGTAAGATGATTTTGCAAAGTCTACTCCCATTGCCCAAAATATGCAATTACGAAAGGCCTGGGGGAAAAGCCGAAATACTTAAAAGATAAGTCAAGCGGAATGAGGGGGAGCAGACTGGGATCCACTTGAAGAAAGCTGGTCTGGGTGATCTGACATCCATTTCCAATGATTTCTTACAGCTGTTTTACAATGGCAACAAAATTACTCCCTCTCCAAAAAACTGTATGGGTGAAATAAAGGAAGTTTGAAGAAGGTAAGCAGGAGTGGAATTTTGTTTGGCACGAGTATGAGCTCGGTTCAATTTGAACACCAAAAAAGAATTATTATTATTATTAATTATTATTATTATTATTAATGATGGTGGTGGTGTTATTATTACTATTATTATTACTTATATCCCACTTTTCTCCCTGACTCAGGGTGGCTTACAGCTAACACAGAAATGATTAAAAATATGGGTGGAAGCAATAACTAAAAAACAATTAAACATTAATAGAATGTATGTGTGTGTGTCTGTGTGTGTGTATAGATATAGATATAGATGATATAGATATATGATCTATTAATAAAAACATCACAGCAAGGGGGGAGTCCAAAGTCTGGGACTGGCCACCACCAAGAAGGCCCTTTATGGGAACTATAGTTTGCTAAAGGTGCTGGGAAATGTAGCTCTGAGAGTGGTGAACTACAGTTCCCATGTTCTTTGGATGCAGTCGTGTGCTTTAAGTGTATGGTGTGCACAGAACTTTAGTGTTACTTACAGTTTTGGTTGCCCTTTCTTCCCTCTGAAAAGACTATTGCAAAACAGTCTTGAAGTGAGCACACATTGGCTTAAAATGTCCTTTGATGAAAGCAACAAGTCTTTTGGCCCATGATGCTCTCTTTAGCACTTATCAGAGATCTCTCCCAGATGGCGTATTTTGTTTTAATATATATGTATATACTGGCAAGATTTTTTTATTGAGTCATCAATTCTTTTGAATCACAAATTCAAATGCAATAAAACAAAAACTGTTTTGTAAAAAAAACAAAAACACCTTGTATGTGAGACACGCCGGGCGTTTCCAGGAGTTACACCATGTTTTTAAAAAATCACGCAATTAAAACTGTAAGGGAGGGAGAAGAGGGAAAGAAAGAAAAGAACAGAGGCAGAAGAGAACCTGTTGCTTAATTTTTTATTTTAATGAGCAGCTTATTGTAGAGTTTGAAAATGGGAGCACCTCAGTGACTAAAGGTATGCTGTAAACAAGTTTTCCTAATGAATTCCACCTCTTTATTCCTCCAAAACCAGCAGGGCCGGGTGGAATTTCAAAAAGGACAGGCCACTAAAGGGATCAGGAAACCACCAATATTCAGCAGGCAGGTTCTTCTCTTCAGTTTCTGTCTGACGTACATCCCAACCTCACCCTTCATTCGACTTCTGAGAACTATGCTTTTATATATGTGTGTGTGTGTTTGTGTGTGAAGGCGTAAAATGATTGAAGTCAAACAATAATTTACAAATTGCTATGGTAGGGGTTCGACAACCCAAGGCACTGTGTGCCAAATTCAGACTGCACAACCATATACCATATAGCCCCAAGTCTGTGTACACACCATGTAATAAAAGCACATGGCTTCCCCCAAAGAATCCCTGGAACTGTAGCTTGTTAAGGGTGCTATGAGGGGTAAACAACAGTTCCCGGATTTTTAATTTCTTTTGCAGGGAGTGGAATCATGAGCTTTAAATGTGCTTTAAATTCATGGTATGTATGAGGTCTCAAAGGCCAACCTAGACAAATGGGAGCAATGGAAGCTCTACTCTTTGAACATCTAGTCAGCCATCATCTGTTCTGACCTTACACTAGTCTGGGGGCAGAGAAGGGTCTTTCCCAATACCTGCTACCTAATCCTCTTTCTTAAAAATAAACAAAAAATAAACTGGAGTTGTTGGGAATTCAAGCTAAGACCTTCTGCATGCAAAGCATGACCTCTGACAGACCCTCTAAGTGTCCCTATTTTCCAGGGACAATACCGGATTTACAGAAACCATCCCAGTTTCTGATTTGATCCCAGAATGTCCCACTTTTCCTTAGGACATTCCTAATTTCACCAGAGAAATGTTGGAGGGTATTGAGTTATGCAACCCCCTAGTAAAGGAGATAAGCAATTGTACAATCTCTAGAACACATATGAAGGGAGCCCTGTACAGTGGTACCTCAGGTTAAGTACTTAATTCATTCTGGAGGTCCGTTCTTAACCTGAAACTGTTCTTAACCTGAAGTACCACTTTAGCTAATGGGGCCTCCCGCTGCTGCCGCACCGCCGGAGCACGATTTCTGTTCTCATCCTGAAGCAAAGTTCTTAACCTGAAGCACTATTTCTGGGTTAGCGGAGTCTGTAACCTGAAGCATATGTAACCCGAGGTACCACTGTATAGGGAAGTTTTTTATGTTTAATGTTTTATTATGTATTTATAATATATGTTGGAAGTCGCCCAGAGTGGAGTGGGGTGGGTATAAATAAATTATTATTATTATTATTATTGATTAGGATGTCCCTATTTTCATTGGATAAATGTTGGAGGGTAACCTCTGAGCGTATGAAACCAGCTTTGAGCCTCCGCTTTGAGCCTCAAAATGTGTTGTGAGTAACTGGCTCTCCCATCTCCATCCTCTCTCACTGTTCTTCATGGCCAAATGGAAGACAGGAATCTTTTTCATACATACTCAGATGACTGGTCCATCTAGCTCAGTGCTGCCTACACTGACTGGTAGCAGCTCTCCAGGGTTTTAGGCAGAGGCCATTCCCAGCCCTACCTGGAGGTGCTGGAGACTGAACACCTGGGACCTTCCGCATGCAAAGCAGATGCTCTGCCACTGAGCTATGACCTTTACCAGAAATGGCAGGCGGGCAAAATTCTTCACTGAACTCTTAAAATCTAATAAATACAAGCCGAGGAGGAGCAATGAAGGAGTTTTATGGGAACCAGAGAAAAAAAAGTACACTACACACACACACACACACACCCTACACACCTGCACAGAAAAGGTTTTTTTTCAATTCCTTACAGCTGAAGGTATACTTTTTTATGCTTTTTCTTTTAAGACTGTAGAAGGCTGCTTCCCCCTTTCTGATTAAATGGTGGTTAACCCACCCTGCACCCATGTGATAGGGCAGGCTATAATAGAGAGATTCTGGAGGAAGGAGTGGGCGGCTTGGGCCTGACTGCACCAAACAACTATAATTAATATACCATGCCAAATATAAATATTAATCATTAACTTGATTCACAGCGCTCTTTGACTGTTGATCCTCCAGCCACCCATATGAATGAAGCTGACAGAGGCCCTGTGACTGCGTGACCGGCAGGAATTGAACAGGCACGGCTTTTGGCATCACTAAGCTGGAAAAAGCTCACCTGTTGGGTTCCGGCAATGCAGAAACACCCAGCACAGCTTCCGGGAAGTGATGCTCCAGATCCAACACCACAGAGCAGCCACAGCACTGCTGCCAAACCCATAAAAATGAGATGGGCTGCCTATACCAGATAAGCCAATGGATGTCCTTCTTCCCCATACAATGGAGGGACAGGTAGTAGCTCAGTGGTAAAGCGCCTGCTTTGTTAGGGAACAAATAATTTTGCAAAAGGAAGCCTTTCCATGTTCCTCGATGCATGGCAAACTGCTGGCTACCAGATATCGCAACAGCTCCTGTCCTCAGGTGGCTTATCAGCAGCTATCGCCCATCACAATTAAGGATGGAGTGGAACCTGATTATGACAACCACTCTCCCCACCTGCAATTCCCAGCAACAGGTTATACAGAGGAATACTGCCCCTGATGGTGGAGACTGAGCACGATCATCGTGCCTTGAAACTGTTGAAAGCCTTCATCTCCATCATGTCCTGCTGGCAAACATCCTGGAGGCATCTAGTGAGGACAAGATGCTGAACCACATTAGACTTTGGCCTGATCCAATTGGCCTGATTCAATTCCAGCAAATAAATAAGTAAATAAAGGCCAAGGTGCTAAGTTCAGAAAGCGGAAAGATAAAAACAAGCGCTGATCGAAGAAGCCCTACAGAAATCCAAGAGATTTAAAACACTCCTACAAAACAAACCAGTATTTAACAATATCCAGCGCATGGAATCAGCATGAGTGCAATGTGCGTGTGTGTGAGAGATATAACCAAAGGCGAGTAAGATGTGATTATAGATAAGTGCTTACTAAGGTATGCACAGATAGGTAGTTTTGTCCCCTTAAAAAAACAAAAAAAACTTGCTGGTTTGTAACATGGCCCTTAGACACATTTTTTTAGGGAGAATTGCAGCTAGATTTTAACGGCTTCCCTCTGGCTCCTGATCAGAATCTATAGCCTTAGCTCTGAGTTCTAGTCTCATAATTAAACATATTACAGTGGTACCTCAGGTTACATACGCTTCAGGTTACATATGCTTCAGGTTACAGACTCCGCTAACCCAGAAATAGTGCTTCAGGTTAAGAACTTTGCTTCATGATGAGAACAGAAATCGTGCTCCAGCGGCGCAGCAGCAGCAGGAAGCCCCATTAGCTAAAGTGGTGCTTCAGGTTAAGAACAGTTTCAGGTTAAGAACGGACCTGGAACGAATTACGTACTTAACCCGAGCTACCACTGTATTCAAAATAAAATGTGTCGTTTTCCCCCAAATGTCATAAATCACTGGTTTGCAATTTAGACACAAGCCCCTGCGCCAGATCAGGTGTGGTTTATACACGAGAGTTTGGTGTTTCATCTGCAAGTCACATTTTTAATCCTTCCTCTCTGAATATATTGAGGACTAGCAACTTAGCACTTTGAAATGAACACAGAGATTGTTATCATTTCAAGCTCCACCAGTTTGAGCTATAAAAAGGAGCCACCCTAAAGAAAATAAATCAGTCATGAGTTGTGTGATGAAATTGGCGAGAGTTGGCAAACACTGGGTGCAAATGAGTCAGTGTGAACAATAGGAAGCAGACGATTTCTGGAGTGGCTCAACCCCATGCAATCCTGTAATCCCCAATCAGAAGTGTGGGTGCTCAATATCTACAGAACAACAACAAAAGAAGTCTCTTAAAGACACCCTCAAGCTGTCTTCTTCATAGTTTCGTCCATCTTGCAACACCACTAAGCTGGCCAGGGTTCTTTTTAATTTATCCAGATTATACAAACTCTTAAATCCATCAATTCTTCACTTAGCATTAGGCATGAAGAGCCCTAAATTTGGTGGGAAGGTCTGGTCACCTCCTCACTTGGCTCCTGTTACCCACTTGCTAGCCCATAGCACCACACAACCTCTCTTACTCCTAACGCCCTTCTTAACTCCATCTGACTTCTTGAGCAGAAACCGCTGGGTAGACTGCATCTCCTACCCACTAGCAAAGGAAAGTGGCAGCAAAGAACAACAATAGCTTCATCCACATTGAAGCAGTGCTGTAAACCAGTGTAAGAAACTCAAGGTGCCAAATGGCTCTTTCAACCAAGGTTACAGTGGCCAAAACAGAATGTCTACTTGCAATTTTTAGGCAAGCCTTATTTTTCAAATGATGGCCTGGCTGTGATTAATTCTCAGTTAAACATCTGGCTAGTTCAGATGACAACCTTGAGCTAGGTTAAGAGCTTTGAAAACTTGAAGAAGAAAAGTCACTTGATCCAGGGACAGTCCACATATATTTTGGCCTATTCTGACCTCGTTTGTTTAATGGTGACTGTTCCTGCTCAGGCTGCACAGAAAAAGCATTTTATTTCCTGAAATCCATTCCAAGTGTGCCGATAAAACATAACTGATAGAATTCTACAGGATGCAGTACAGTGGTACCTCGGGTTAAGTACTTAATTCGTTCCGGAGGTCCGTTCTTAACCTGAAACTGTTCTTAACCTGAAGCACCACTTTAGCTAATGGGGCCTCCTGCTGCCGCCGTGCCGCCAGAGCACGATTTCTGTTCTCATCCAGAAGCAAAGTTCTTAATCCGAGGTAATATTTCCTGGGTTAATGGAGTCTGTAACCTGAAGCGTATGTAACCTGAGGTACCACTGTATTAGTGTGTGGGGAGCCAATGATCGCCAGGCAGTTCGTGATGGTGGAGATGTCAGACGCCATCCTGGAGTCCAGGCATCTTCACTTGGTCGCAAGTAGTCAAAAGTCAGGTGAAAATACACCTCGTACATGGCTAATTTGGAACACTGGTGGTCTCCCAGCCCTACCTGGAGATGCTGCTAGGCCCTTCTGCCCTACCACTGGGCTACGCAGATCCTTCCCCATTCACACTCATCACTTGGCAGCTTGCAGCATCAGGGGATGACTTGCATGCCTACATGTTTGTGTGCACCATGAATGAGCCCTCAAAGATCAAAGGGAGCCTCTATTACTTTAAAGCTTTTCAACAGAATCATCATACACACACACTAAGCGACAAGCTGTACAGAACAGCATGCAAAGAAAAGATGCCCCAATGGAACATCAGGCTTTAATCACGAATGAAAGTCCGCTTTTCAGCAAAGCCCTGCATCCAATTTTATGGGGGCTTCAAGTGTATGATTCACACCAGCCTCACAATGAATACCTAGCCTGGTAGCCACAGGTGACTGAGAATACCTTGCAGGTAAGTGGGCTGTCACGGGAAGCCATCCCTCACTCACCAGTCTACTTGGATCCTGTGTTGCCTGAGGAGAAATGGAAGCTAAACTCTCCTTTCCATCCCTTCTCTATCAGCAAGCATGGCAGAATGGCTCTTTAAAAATAACATTAGCATACTAAGAGCCCCAGCCAGGTGCTGCCAATTGACCCAAGCCAGGGTCTTCACACAGATATTTCAGAGCTAAAAGTCTGTGTTCCCTGGAACCTTGGTATTATTAGCTGTGGCTGATTTTAAATGTTTTTATGTGTTCTTAAATGTATTTTTCTTACAAAATTAAACATGCTTTTATTTTGTTTGTATTTGTATTGCTTTATTACTTTATCGTTTGCTACCCTGGGCTCCTTTTCAGAGGAAGGGCAGGATAGAAAATCATAGAACTGGAAGGGAATTTGAGAGTCATCTACAACCCTCTGCACTGCAGGAATGTTTTGCCCAATTGGGGCTCGAACCCGCAACCCTGAGATTAAGAGTCTCATGCTCTACCAACTGAGCTATCCCAACAACAACAACAACTGAGAGAAGGGTTTTTCCTCCCTTCCTTTGCGTCTAGCATGGATATGCAGGAAACCTCTTAAGTGAATTTAGTTGGCTTATTTACAGAACTGATATAAGCCACTATTGTTAAACACAAATGGGAGTCAGAATCCCTACTTCAAATCACCCACTTATCTCCTATCATTCTATTTCCTGTGCACCCTTATTGGCAGCAGGCTGAAGCTCAGAGGTAGCGCATCTGCTTTACATACAGAGCTGGGAACGTCTCCTGCCTGAAGCCCTGGAGAGCTGTGTAGGAAATTCTGAGCTAGACGGACCAACAGTCTGGACCATTTTAAAGCTGCTTTGTGTGTGTTCTGATCTACGGAGCTGCTAGCAGCTTTTCAACCCTCCCTTTGCACCTGGCCATCCTAAAGTGGAAAGGGGAACGATGTGCACAGGGAAAACTAATTTAAATTGGGTCCTAATATGTCGCAAGTCGTTCTGGCCCAAAAGGGCTGAAAAGGTACCGTGATGCGCTGCAAGCCATTTGCGAGCACACTTGCAAACACGCCCTCAGTTATAACGGCTATGCTTGGAGAGGGACAACAAAGGGAGCTGGGAAGTAACTTCCAGCCCCTGCACGGTGCCGAACTTCAATTGAAAATAAAAAGATTGCATCAAACAGGGATCAAACAAGGGCCGAGCGAGACTGTGGGCTCCAGGATTACACATTTGGAAAGCCATCAGAAGATGCAAGCCTGGGAAGGCAGCGGAGGGGGATTTAAAACCTTATCCCCACTGTCTGGTTCTCTCTTTTTGAGTGGTGGGGAAGAAGCCACACTCAGTAGCCCCAAAGCAAATCTGAACCTCAGGTGTGCAGGTGTACAGGTAGAGACACACCGAGATGACAGGAAGGAAGGAAAGCAGCAGGGAGGGAAGGAATGGAATGAGAGGTAGAAGAAGAAACTGGGGGAAATGACTGGAGAGGGAAAGGCACACTCTGCAGCACTGTTCAAAGAGGTATATGGGTTGCTCATGGCAATCCGGCATAGGTAAAATGAACCTCTTTATCATTCAGAAACAGACAAATGGCCTGATTGATGCAATCACTGGGGTGACAGACTCTAACAGGGGTGGAGAACCTGTAACCCTCCAGACATTTAGGCCTGGTGCCAGATGTCAACCACGTCAGGCACTCACAGAGGGCCCTAAAGGTAAAGGGACCCCTGACCATTAGGTCCAGTCGTGACCGACTCTGGGGTTGTGGCGCTCATCTCGCCCTATTGGCCAAGGGAGCCGGCGTACAGCTTCCGGATCATGTGGCCAGCATGACTAAGCCGCTTCTGGCAAACCAGAGCAGCGCACGGAAACGCCGTTTACCTTCCCGCCAGAGCGGTACCTATTTATCTACTTGCTCTGAGTGCTTTCGAACTGCTAGGTTGGCAGGAGCTGGGACCAAGCAGCGGGCGCTCACCCCGTCGCAGGGATTCAAACTGCCAACCTTCTGATCGGCAAGTCCTAGGCTCTGTGGTTTAACCCACAGCGCCACCCACGTCCCTCATCACAGAAGGCCCTAGGGACTCAGAAACTTGGGGGTTGTGGGGCAGGGTGCTAGATAATGTTGGTTTGGGGCAGTAACCGGTGTGCATGCTGTCAGCTGGAACCAGCCATGCTCTAGGAGACACACAGTGCATCAGGCACTTGGCCCTATGGCACATCCTCGGCTGAGCAGGGCTGAGCCAAAGGCCATCAACAGCCCTGAGCAGACAGTTTCTATCCTCCTTTCCCTTCACCCATATCAAGGGCATCAAAGCAAGAAGGGGGGGGGGGAGATAAAGAAAATTTAAGGAGGCAGCCAATTATTGTCTGCACACACAGCCCTATGTGGAGGGACAGAGTCAGTTCAGCAGCCAGAAAGAGTTCAGGGGAATGCATAATCCTCTCCCACAACCCGGTCCTTCCCTCCCACCCCATTTCCGTTTACTATTTGATGTAATTATAGTTTTTGATTGAAATCCACCTGGAGTGTCACCTTTTTTTTCTTCTCCCCCCCCCCTTTACACTTAACAGACTGTCTAAAAAACCCATCAGAAGGCAGCAACAACTCCTACAAAACAGAAAGCCATCAAAAGAGTGGGGAGCCACAAGCCAGCTTCCCCCTGCTTGTACTGCGCCTCTCAAATCTCATCCGGAGAGCCAGATTTGCAGCTGCAGGAAAAGGGCCCTATCTTTTCCTTCCCAAACCTTAAAGGTAAAGGTAAAGGTATCCCTGCCCGTACGGGCCAGTCTTGACAGACTCTAGGGTTGTGCGCCCATCTCACTCTAGAGGCCGGGAGCCAGCTCTGTCCGCAGACACTTCCGAGTCACGTGGCCAGCGTGACAAGCTGCATCTGGCGAGCCAGCGCACACGGAACGCCGTTTACCTTCCCGCTGGTAAGCGGTCCCTATTTATCTACTTGCACCCGGGGGTGCTTTCGAGCTGCTAGGTTGGCAGGCGCTAGGACCGAATGATGGGAGCGCACCCCGCCGCGGGGATTCGAACCGCCGACCATGCGATCGGCAAGTCCTAGGTGCTGAGGTTTTACCCACAGCGCCACCCGCGTCCGATTCCCAAACCTTAGACCCCCAGAATAAGATGAACAAAATTATCAGACTTTTTCATTTTCCAGCTTTGCTCAAAACGTCTTCTTCGGTTCCACCTCCTCTAATTTTGCTATCACCAAACAAGTTGAAGCAATTGCATCCAACACACTGCTCACAGTTGCAAGTGCCTTAGCAAAAAGAGCTCGGATCCTGCAACTCCAACCAGCTATCCTCTTCTGGCTCTGCTGGAGGAAAGGGTGACATTTCTCATCCATCTGATTTTAAAGCAGTGCCCTCTTGCTCACCTGCCCTCCCCCCACCTCTCCAAAATACTTAGGGGACTAAGAAGTCATTTCTATGCCCCCCCCTTCCAAAATCACATCTAACTTTCTCACCTCCAAACTCTCCTGCTCTTCCTCTATCCTCTTCCTCTCTCTCTCTCTCTCTCTTACACACAGCACACATTTTACCTCCCATGTCTAATTTACACCTTCTCAAGGTTGCCTCTTTTTTCTTTTAAAGGGGGGAAATAGCAGCACCGTAAATGAAAAGTCCAATTTCTTTAAATTTGCATTGTAAAACCATCGTTCAACTTCCTCGAAATAAATTTTACTATTTTATTAGAGCAAACAAAATGGTAATAAAACACTAATACAGCGTCTTGTATCCAAGGGAAGAGCTAAAATTAACATAGCCCGCACAGTGTTTGCTATTACATTCAATTACCTTTTTACTTAAGATTTACATTCTCATCCCCCTTAATCTCCACATTGGTGGCTTCGGAATCACTCTCCCCAAGTCAGGCCTAACATTCGAGAGACTGGCTATTATGAAAGATAGTCTCTCTCCAAGCACAGCTGCGCTTTTCCCTCCAAGAGCTAAGACGGTGATCTGGTTTTGCCACCGGCTACAGACATCTGCTCCAAAACAGAACAAACTCTGGTCCAACAGAACTGACCAAATCAAAATCAGTCCAAAATTGGTTTAGCAGCAGCACCCAAGGTTAGTGAGGTTTAGGGGTGGTTAAGTCAATTTCAGTTTCTTGTTTATCCAGTCTTAAATGTTCAGTTCTCCACATTTCCACATGAGTTTATGAATTATTATTTCAAAATTTCTCATGAAAATTAATCTGGGTTCAAGTGCAAATTCTTCCTTGTGCCTGTATGCAATTTTGCCTAATGTACTCATTTTTGCAAAGCCATTTCCCCCCAATAGAACACATATTGATGTTATTTTTGCTGACATACGCATTTGAATGTATACTTTACCCCTGGCATATGCATTTGTGCACACATTACTTGGCCAAAGAACTGCACTGCAAAAGCTGGAGATGTTCACATTTCAAAGGATGCTTCTGTTTCAATCCGCACATTGCTTTGCAAAGTGGGAACGAAGTAAGTCTGCATTTCTCTCCCCACCCCCCACTCCCCCAGCCGCTGTTAGATCATCATTGTTGCCGTTTATTATTACGGAACAACAACTATCTGCTGAACACAATGCTTAGCGCCAGAAACTGCACAAAATGGAGACATAATGCAGTCCTCATCCCAAGCGTGTTCCACTTACATTATACAGACAGGCAATACGAGGTTAAAGGAGAGAAGACGTTTGCGCAAATAGCAGGACTGAGCTTTAAAATGTGTTAAGATAAAAGGCATGGGGGGGGTGGGACAAGGGGGTTCTGGTCCTCTTTTTTTATTGCACACACCCGTACAGGAAACTTGGGTCTTTTGCCTGCCTCAGGCACTCCAGTCCTCCCGTGGCCCTGAAAGGGGGTAAACTGAGGCTAAAGCAGAAGTCCAGGAAAGAGTCTCGGTCTGCAGCGCAGAAAGCTTGCTTCCTGCTTTTACCCTATTATCCCTCCACCTTTATCTCCCCAAATTTCACCAGGCACTGCTTGCATGCTTGCAAGCTTACCTTCCCATTCCTAAGAGATAGGAAACAGCTTCCTTAAAAACAGCAGCAGGTATTTCCTCCGGCTGCAGTATTCTGCAGCTGCACCAGGGTGATGGAGCACACGTACCCTGAGTGTCACATGTGTGCACACTCATTCTGCCCCCCCAAGAAAAAGGATCATGGGTTCAGTATATGTGAAGGGAAACCTCATCTTAAGTTTGCCTTCCCAGTATTCCCACACAACATCCAGTCTTGGATGAGCACAGGAGATGATAGCGTATAAGTCATGCCCCCAGCCCACACTTAAGGAATCCTATCTCCACTGCCAAGCCAAGTCATTGCTTTGCTTTCGACAGGCTGGGAGAACGATGCTCTTCAGGAAATCCTTCGACTTCCAGTTGCTTTAGTTTTTACTCTGCTGCCGCGAATTGTACTGGCTGCAAATTAGCTACCAGCCTAAGTTTAAAGTGCTGGTTTGGGACCAGCATACCTGAAAGATCATCTCACCCCTTTCTAAATCTCCACTCTAGGGTCTCCTGCAGATACCATATTATCAGGACATCCACAATATAGGAACCAGGCCTTTAGTGTGGTGGCACCTCCCCATCAGAATTCCCGCTTGTTAAATTACAAGACGGGCACCATTTCAAAGCTTGCTGAATACTTTCCTCTTCTAACAAGCCTTTTAAAGAAGAGTTCTTTCCCAGTCTGCATCTGCACTGGAATTGTTTTTAGATGTTTTGACTGTTTTATCACTTGTGTGTTTGAAAATTTGTGAGAATAGAAGCCAAGAGGGCAGATGAAGAGTCCTTAAGGAAAGGAGGAGGAAAGGTTTGACACATTCCATTGTAAATTCTCTCACTCAGTTCTCTTTACTGGCTGATCCAAAGGAAGTCTGTCCTCAAACTGGAACATTTCTTAGGACCTGTCCTCGTCCCACCTGGATTTCCCGGGTTTTGCTTCCTTTCTCCATACTTGGTCTCTGTTTTGTCTTCTTTTGCTACCCCACCCTTTATAAATAAAAAGGAAGATAAACCAGCCAGCACCACCTGAACAGGGCAAAGGAGGGGGAGCGGGGAGTAAGGCAAACACAGCAGAATTTTATCTTTAATTTTTACCTGTTCTGAGGCTTTGGGCATAGAACAGGCGTTAGCAGTGAGTGCAAGTTCTGAGTCACCCCTCCAATTCCCTCTGCACAAGCCAAGGGACAAACAAGAGGAAAAATTAGAATTAAAAAATAAAACTCACAAGTGTTTGGCCTCTCGGATGGCAGACAACAAATGCTTTGGGAAAGCTGGGTACTTTGTGTGCTGTATTCAGTTCAAGTTCCTACTCAGAGCAGACCCATGACAGTTAATAGAATACGACTAATTTAGGTCCATTTGGGTTTACTCTGAGTAGGACTTGGCTGGCTACATCCACAGAATCGCAGGGAAGAAGTGCACATATCTAGACTTCAGCATCCCTAATTGTTTGCACAGCTTTTGTACATTAGTTTTGAAAACCAGCATATAAATATCTTTAAAAACAAAACAAAACCCTGAGGCTGCTGGGGCTTTTTTTTTTTTTTTAACCATGTGCATTGCTGCATCAATTTCCCAAGAGTGGCTAGTCACATTCACCTACAAGCTCAAAAAGCAGAGCAAGGCAAGATGTGCGATGGTCTCCTGTCACTGCCTCTCAACATCCCGAAGTCAGAGGTAGACTGCTTTCGATCATGGAGGCTCTACTTGGGAACAATAGCTTCAAACAGGCATGGGGAAACTTCAGCTCTCGAAGGACTGTTGGACTACAGATCCACTAGTCACTGACCATTAGTCATGCTGGCTGATGCGAGTTGGGAGCCCCAACGACGTCTGGAGAGCTACGAATTCCCCATACCTGGCTTAGAGCTAGAGACGGATCCACACCCAGTGGCGTAGCGTGGGGGGCCGGCCGCACCGGGCGCAACATCTGGGGGGGGGGGTCGCTCGCACTCGCAGCTCTCTGCCCCTACCTGGCTCACTCTCTCTCTCTCTCACTGCGGTGCTGGCTGTGCGAATCCGATCCGAGCCACCGGGTCGCCACCCACTGTGGAGGGGAGGGTGCCAGGCGTGCGGTGCGGTGCGGAGAGAGAGCGAGGGACTATCTGGGGGAGGGACAGTGCAGTGGGGGGGGGGGCGCAAATTACTTGCCTTGTCCCGGGTTAGGGGGCGCAAATTACTTGCCTTGCCCCGGGTGCTGACAACCCACGCTACGCCACTGTCCACACCCCGCCCAATGCAATTTGTTTCATACTCTTTTAAAGCCATCTAAGCTAGTTACCATCCACCTTATTTTGTGGGAAACGATTTCAGTTAACTTTATTACGTGATGCACAGAAACACCTTCTTTTTTAACACCATGCCTAAATCCTGCTGCTGGTTTATTTTAATTATATAGTGAAGCTCGCCCAGGAAGGGCTGGGTTCCAAACTCCCAGTCAGCCATGAAAAGCACCGAACTGGTCTTGGGCTGCTCACCCATGCTCAGTCTAAGCTACCTCACAGGGTTGCTGTGAAAATACAAGTGGGACAAACTCTAGGCATGCCACTCTTAACTTCTTGACCCTCTGGTCTCAGTCAGTGTGCAATCTGCCTGACTGCATTGGCTACCAATTAGTTTCCAGGCCCGATTCAAAGGGCTGGTTTTGACCTATGTAGCCTTGAACAGCTCAGAACCGCTATACCCTAAGGACAGCCTCTCTCGATATAAACCTACGCAGACCCTGAGATCATCTTCTGAGGCCCTTCTTCATGTGCCTCCTCCACAAAAGGTCTGGAGGATGGCAATACGGTACAAGAATAGGCCTTTTCCGCAGAGGCTCCCCGTTTGTGAAACGCTCTCTCCAGAGAGGCTTGCCTGGTGCCTTCATTATACACCTTTAGGCACCAGGTGAAAACGTTCTTCTTTAATCAGGCCTTTGGCTGATTGACATCTGATGCCCTTTTAAAACGTGCTGCAGAAGGAGGGATTACTGGGTTGTTTTTGTTTTTATTATGTATCTTCTGTTTTTTTAAAATATATTGTGATTTTATGCTGTGAACCGCCCTGAAATCTAGGGCAGTAAAGGGCAGTATTCAAATTTTATTTTAAAAAGAAAAAGTAGTAGCATTTGCAGGTCTGTGCCATGAATATATAGTTGTTGTTTTTAAGGTATGCAGATGTTACACAAGAACAGAGGGCCAACAATTCTGGCATACTGCAAGATGTAGTTTTGACTGACGATCCACATTAAGACAACGCACATACTCTTACCAACACCCAACTTCAAACCTCTTCAGAACATCTGCATTGCATTATCAGAGATAATATTGACACAGGTCAGGAACTGAGAATCAAGTTATTCCAGGAATAAGGAAGAATCCAGCTTCTTTTAATTCAAGCTTCCCTTCTCCCCCATTAGGACTCTGCATTGCTGGGCATCATTTAGTTTTTTTACAAATCCAGGAGGCCAAAAAAACAAACGACGAAGAACCTGAAATGAAACACACCAGGTTCCCAACAATCAGATGTTGCTTAGGAGCACAAGAAGAACCTTGCTGCTGGATCAGGCTAAAGGCCCATGCAGTCCAGCATCCTGTTCTCGCAGTGGCCAACCAGATGCCTCCAAAAAGCCCGCAAACAGGATCTGAACACAACAGAGCTCTCCCCACATGTAATATGATAGCCATGTTCAAATATATAAAAGGATGTCACATAGAGGAGGGAGAAAGGTTGTTTTCTGCTGCTCCAGAGAAGCGGACACGGAGCAATGGATCCAAACTACAAGAAAGAAGATTCCACCTAAACATTAGGAAGAACTTCCTGACAGTAAGAGCTGTTCGAGAGTGGAATTTGCTGCCAAGGAGTGTGGTGGAGTCTCCTTCTTTGGAGGTCTTTAAGCAGAGGCTTGACAACCATATGTCAGGAGTGCTCTGATGGTGTTTCCTGCTTGGCAGGGGGTTGGACTCGATGGCCCTTGTGGTCTCTTCCAACTCTATGATTCTATGATTCTATGAATTCCCAGGCACTGATATTCAGAGGCAAGCTGATCAGCACTTTGCACAGTCAGCTTCTCCTGGAAAAAGGAAGTGCCAATTGCTTCCAAGTTCCCTTGACTTTTGGGAGGGTAAAAAAAACACATGTGTCTGCTCTTTCCAAAACAAGGGAAACTGCAAAATGGAGAGTACACCTCTCCAGTTATGTACTTCTGGTGTTGGACCACAGGCCCTATAACACCAGATTTTGTACAAGGGTCTACACCCTGCTGTTTTTAATTCTACAGCCTGCGGTGCAAGACTAAAAATTGGAGAGGAACCTTGTACCAGCTCCACATCATCTAGTCAGAGTAGGCCACACAGGAGCATCTGTGACTTGCTTCCATGCAGATGAAACTGGAGGATGCAAACCTCTGTGAGTAAAGTGACTGGTAAATATAATAATCTTCCAGAAGCAGCCTTCTAATTGGCAGACCCTTGACTTGACTTTGCCCAGAATAACAGTCCTAAATGTCCAGAAATGCTACAAATTCACAAGAGCCTGTGGCTCTGTCATTCTCTCAACCTCTTCTAGGGAAAGACACAGTTGATCAAAATGGAGACCTTCAACGTGCAAGACTATGCAATCTACTGTCCTTCGGTTTCATAGGCACAGCCATCCCAGCAAATTCTTCCATGCGAAACCTCCCACACGGAGGCAGCAGTAACACAGAGGCCTGCATGTGGAACCAATGGATCATCGCATGGCAAGTCTCCACACCAGATGATGGATTCCATTTTGGATTTGATTCTTTATTTAGTGCATTTAATGTGAGGGACTCCACTGGTCTTTCCCCTTTTTATCTTCAGACCAACCCTGCGAGGTAGGCTAGGCTGAGAGAAAGTGATTGGAATACCCTGTGGAAGGGTGTTTATTTTACAATTAGTGTTTTTAAAAGAATTATAGTGATGCTACTGGTATTGTATTCTTAACAGCTATAAGCCAGCTACGGTTGTTTACATCCCATCTTGCCTTTCAAAAGTTTTAAGGAAGTAAATGAGTAAGAAATCCAAGCAAGCCTTTAAGAAGAGCAGAGCAGTTTTATCTTCTTTAGACAAAATATAATTGAGTCTTAAAAAAACAAATGCATAACAACAAGAGAGAGAGCTTTTTTAAAAAAAATAAAATCTGCTTGGGCTAAGAAGGGTTTTCTTAGAAATTGGGCGGAAGGCGAGAGTTTAAAACTCAGTCACCAAATTAGCCAAGTCAAGCGGCACAGCCTGCATTTATGGGGGAAAGTCCTACCTCACGTATTTGCTACCGGCACGTAGCAGGCCAGCTGCCACCCTCTGCTCCCATAGTTTTAAAAAGACTTAAGTCCATCCAAAGGGGGAGCTTAATTTTCCTTTTTAAAAGAGAAAAGTGTCAGTCTAATTAGATAAATCCGCCAGGCACGTGGCCTGCAGTTCGTCATGGAAATTAACCTCTTCAAAAGATCAGAGTTACCGAAATAAGAATGTGTGTTTTGGCAGAAAGCGGACGAAACGGGGGACACACACACACCGGCTGAGTACTGAACGCTTCATTCTCTCTTTCAATAAATGCGCTTTCTTGCAAGCCCCCCTTGCCCCCTCCCACCCTTTCTCTCCCTGTGGGCAGAAGCCAGGGAGCTTTTGTTGCCAAACAACACTAGCAAACAGTGCCGGTGTGACAGTGAGGAAGTCTTTTCAGGGAGGGCACAATAATAACCCTGATGGAAGAATATCACCTCGGTGGCGGCTGAGGGCAATTTGCCAGAAAGCTCCCCTTGATGGAATGGGCAGGGTCCAAGCTGGATAATCTCCTGGAAGACATAGACACCCACACGTTTTCTCAAGGCCTATCCCAAAGAGAGATAGAGATCCGGCAGAAATCATTACCATTCACAAAAGCCTTTCAGAGAGACGAAACCTTGGCTGGAAAGCAGCTCCTGGGCTCTTCTCTCATCCTAGAAATCTTCATTTCAGAGACCCATGAAAACTCAGGTCAGCAGCATCTTTCTTTGGGATAGATTTTGACAGCTTGGGACGCAGTCCGCGGCTACTAACCCCGAGGGTTTTGCTTGCCCTCTGTGATCGGAAGCAATACGCCTCTGAATACCAGCTGCTGAGACTCACCGGCAGAGAGAGAGAGCTGGTACTGTGCTTAGGTCTGGCTTGCAGGCTTCCCACAGGCATTATGGTTGGCACTGTGAGAAAGGGATGCTGGACTCAGTGCATTGGTTTGTTCTTATGATGCAAGTTTCTATAAATTGGGCATGGAATTTTAGGTGGTTAAAAACAAACCATCCACCCTTCTTTACTCTACGCCAATACTCATTTGGGTATTTTTATTCGTGTTTCTACGCCAATATTCATTGGGGCATCTGAAATTATCATGTTTTAAATTATGAGATCCCTCCTGCCCCACACTTACTCTTGGGAAAGGGGGAGAAGTCATGGACTGGTTCTAATGCACAGCGAGTTAGTGCTGGGAGGGACCAGTGGATCATATTGAACAAACTCTTGTAGAGGGAGGTTCTTTGGATGGAATTGCACATACCTTGACAAAATAGTCCCAAAACAGACTGCTGAATAAGTAAGTCTGAAGAGCAAATTGTTCGAGGAAAAGGCTTGTAGGAGTCCTTAGGGCTCACGTCTGGCACCTCCAGATTCCCTTTAGGATGCAGTGCTGTGGACCAATGGGACAGTGCTGGACTCTGGGGATGGAGCCATCCTGCTGTGCTCAGGTCCTGCTTGTGGGCATCCCAGTTGCAACTGGTTGTCCACTGAGAGAACAGGATGCTGGACTAAATGGGCTCTGGCCTGATCCAGCAGAGCTCTTCTTCTGTTCCTTTGCAATGATTCGATGTAGGCTCACCCAATTCATCTCCAACCTGTTAACTTTCCTTCCTCCTTCATCTTCAGCCTCAGTCTCTGTTTTGGTCAGCCCTTTTAAATACCTTTGTGGGAGGGGGGATATTGGTTTGGTTTTTGTTCCTGCTCTTGTTTTATTATGTATTTTGTGTTTTCATCTTGTATTTTTATGTTGTGAACTGCTCTGTGATATCCGGAATAAAGGGCAGTATACAAATTTAATAAATAATAGTAATTGCTGGCATCTGTCTCAAGAGACAATGGAGTGTGCCTCCGGGGGTGAAGTCAAACCATGGGAGAATCACAGCACCTACTGTAGCTGCAGAGACTGGTAACTTACAACTCCCACATTGTTTTTGACGCATTAGCAGAACCAAAGTGACCTCTCTGGGGTGCAAGCCTGGGAAGTGTGTATTGAGGCTTTGGGCTGCACAGACAACAAGACCCCCCCCCCTGCTTGGCTGCGCTGATGTGGTCCAAATGAAAGCAGAGCAATAAGTTGGGCACCAGGAGGAGTTGCTGGAAGGAGATGTAAAACCATCTTAGGGACTCCACTTCAGATCCGTGCAGGGTTTAAACCTTAGTCTTTTCTTCTTCCAAATAATAATAATAATGCCAGTGCTCAAGACTGCCTCTCCCTAGGCCAAGAATAGGGAACATGTGTGGTCCCTCAGATGTTGGGTTCCACTCCCATCAGCCCCAGCCAGCCAATGGTTCTAAAGCTGGTGTCAACTACCTTGGTGATAGCCTCCTCCCCAGCTACACAGGCATTAGACCTGGCGAACAAAGCCAGTATTTCATTTGGTGTACATTGTGTAAGTAGCTTGTGTGGGCTTACAGGGAAAGCTAAAATACTCCTTCCTCCTTACAGGCAAAGCTGAAATGGTCCTTATTCTTAAACACCTGTCCCAGCTGTCACACATGGAAGGGTAGGCCCTGGGCTCCTCACGAGATAGGCACCATAGGGCACTTGCTGAGGCCTGCTCTTCCCCCATTGACCAGCCCTCACCAATAACACAAGCAAAGACAAGAGCGAGGAGATAGAGTAGAACACGCCCCACTCTCACACTTTCTCCCATTCCAGATGGTTGAGCGGACTGAGTCCAGGGGTGCGATGAGAGAGAGTAGGGAGGAAACAGTCCCTTGGAAGAGGAGGAAGGCCCATGGCAGCGACCGTGAGGGCACCTTCCCCGAGCTCCCTCCAAAATCAAATACTGGCACTGCCTCCTCCATTGGTGGACCACACTTGGAAGCATCACTGGTTTGCTGTGACAGCGCCATTTTGGTTTCTAGCTGGACCCCAGCACACCGCTACACTGTGGGTTGCTCAGAATGCCAGGCAGGTTTTGATCTTTGTAAGAGGAGTGGGCAGGGCAAGCGTCCGCAGCAGGACCTGCCAGGCTACTGGGGCTCTGGCAGCTGCCCAAGTATGCCATGTGCCGATACCACATAACACAAGATATGTTCTGGAAAGGGGCAGGGAGCAGGCTATGCCTGTGGTAGCAACTGCTCACCTCCCCCAGGGAGGCCCATGTTCACCGCTAGAGACTCAGAAGGACAAGTTACCTCACAAAGCTGACTCACCCACTCCTTGGCAAAGCTGGAGAAACCCCAGAGACCTAAATATTTGATGCTGGCACCTCGAGGGCTTCAATCTCCCTACAAAGTATTTAAGGCTCCTCCAAAGTCTTGATATTGCCCCCTGGGAATTTCAGGGAGTTGGAGGGGGCATACTCAAAGTATGGCCAGTGGCAGAGCCCCTGCTTTGCATGCAGAAGGTCATTGGTTCAATCCCCAGCATATGCAAGTAGAGCTGGGATAGACTCCCTGCCCGAAATCCTGGAGAGCAGCTGCCAATCAAGGCAGACTGTACTGAGCTAGATGGAGCAGTGGGTGTAACTCAGTATAAAGCCATTTCCTATGTTCTTAAAAAAGGGAGAGGCATAGGAGGCCTTGGAACCCCTTTTGCTGAAGAAAAGTCTATGCAGAAGTGCCTAGGAAAAGCACCTTGCGAAAAAGGCATGTTTTTGTCTGGTACATATTCAGCCAAAGTGTTATTGGCTGCCTGCACCCCGTTTAAAATGCTCAGGTCAGAGAGGTTCAAGGTCACCCACACGAGAATTCCAGCCCCCCAGTGACAGAATGAAAGGAGTTGCCATGTTCCTTTGCTGCATGGTTAAGATTTATTTCTATTTTAAAAAGCAGCCCTCCTCGTAGAAAGGATCGCTCGGCACCTGCAGAATGGTTCCTAGAACCTCAAGCCACCCAGTGCTCAAAGCTGCACACTTACGAGGTGCAGCCTCATAGAAGAAGAAGAAGAAAAAGCAACAGTATCTGGAGATAAATTCTTCAGGAAATAAAAGCACAAGAGGCAGCGATATGCTTTCAGACAGCGGACAGGGGGAGAAGGTTAAAACCTGATATGTGACAGGGGAGTATTTTTTCAAAGCTAGAAGAAAGAAAGAAAAACAGGCTTGTTCTGCTGCGAAACTTTTCCTTATCCAAAAAGAGGTGCGAGTGTGTGTTAGAAAGGGTAACCCACAAACATTTATGCAGGGAAGGCCTTTGGCCAGGACAGGGAAGGAAGCGAGTATTCTCCTTGGAAGTCTTTCATGTGAAATCCAGGTGGATATTCCATTCTGACATTAACATCTCCCACGGGAATTATTCCCGTGCACTCCTGTGAAGAAATGCACATTATGTCACATTCAATCTGGCGGGGGGCGGGGGAGGAACGCTGCGCTCACAACTGCCTCCTCCAGCGGATGGCACTTGGGGTGCTTGTGGCTGGCTGCGGCAGCATGAAGGTCAATCCCACCGCGTGCAGAATTTCTACAGAAAGTGGTGCTCTGCCCGTCATGCAAGATGCCGTGGGGTGCAGCACCCACGGCGGGAGATGGCGTGGACAGCAGCCACTGTGCGGGTGACGGTTATGTAGGCTGCATCAAGCATTCTGTTCAACAGCAGAGGCACAAACTATCCAGGAAACGGCTTCAGGTGGTTTTAAGGTTAGGGGGGCGGAGAAAGAGGGAAAAAGTGACCGCTTCCTTCCCAAACACCAAACTTTTAATAAACATCACACAGAGCCTCAGCTTGCTGACCGCACATCTTACAGGGAACCCCATCTTCCAAACTTGTGAAGTTTATCCAGTGAGCGATGGTATGTCTGAGGCTGCTAGGCCAACAAGCCGAGTTGAAAAGGACCCCTTTTGTCCCTGCCCCCCTTTCCACAACCAGTTCCTCTGCCCCCCCCCCCTTTCTCCCGTGTCCTCAAGACTCCTCTCACCTTGAGGAGTGTTAGGATTACCCAGCATTTACACTCAGTGCTTCTCTTTATTCCTTAAGACTTATTAAGAATGATAATGAGCTACAAAGCTGAGAACACGTTCCTCTTTCTCTCTCTCTCTCTCCCCTCTGTCGCTCTTCCTCTCTCTCTCTTTCCCTACGTGCCTTTTCCGTCAAAGGCACACAGGACAAATCTGACCAAAAAAAAAAAAGGGAAAAAAAGGCCTGACAATATGGATCAAGGACACTTGAGGATTTATATTCTATAAATCAAACCCCCACTTTTTGGGGAGGGAAGTTTTTTATTATTATTTCTGCACTAATTTCTCCCTTCCCCACCCCACATTTTTGCTTCCTTTTGCCCCCCTTTTTAAAATTCCCTTCCCCACCTTCAGAAGATTCCCCCCCCCTCCTTCCTGGACTTTGAAATGAGGTGGGGGGGGGGAAATAAGACGGAAAAAGGAAGGCTGCCTGCCTGCCTGAAAAGGCTCGTTAACATGGGGCTCTTAAACGGTTGATTAATTTTAGCAAAATTTACGACACTACTCCTGCTTTCCCCTTCTTCGCCTTGCAGCATGACACTAGAGCGAGTTAACTTGAGGTCCTTCTTTCTTCTGCCGCCACCCCCCCCCCGAACCCCTCCACCACCGGTACTTTGCAGGCTTCCTCCCATGTCCCAGCACTTGTTTGTACACATCAACACGCCTGGAAAGATCATAAACGCTGTCCAGGAACATCCCCGCCTTACGGATAAAAGCAGTTTTTATTCCCTTTTACAGGGTCGAGGAGAGCAAGAAAAGCACAGGAGACCAACTTCTGACTATTCTAACTTTTAAAAAATGATAAAATAGAAATTGTTTCAACTGACAAGCTGATTTCAGATGGGGGTGGGTTATTATTATTTTTTTAAAGGAAGCCTTTCAACCATTCTCCATCTTATAAACATGTCCTCCTGACTTTGGGCTGCATTCAGAATCCTAGGATGCTCTCTCAAAAACCATGTCTGAAGGTGGCTTCGTTGCTTATAATTGGGAGGGGGGCAGGGGAGGTAAAAGGCAAGGGAAGAAACAGACCATCTAAATAAAATGAGAGAAAGACGCAGCTCTTAAACATTCCCTTAGCTGTACGCTAATATTTCAACCGCCTGGTGAGCGCTGGCTTCTCACCTGCTATTTACCTTCTCCACTTGCTCGTTTCTTCTGGCACTCTGATATAGACATCAGAAACGCATGAAGACTCAATTACTAAGCTACTTCATACACAAGGCCACCTCGCACACTCATGGTTTTTTTTAAAAAGGAAAAACAACAATCAGACTCACTTTCTGCCCACTTATGACATGATTTTGGGGTTGCCATCCCAAAAACCTTCCCGTTTTGTCACTTGAACATGTCATGACCACTGCGTCAGTAGCTGTCGAATACGGTACAGACAAACAGAGCCCAACTACATCTAAGTATGAAGCTTACCATTTCAAGACACTCACAGCAATATTTGTGTTCTCACCCACCCACCCACGAAATCAACAAGATATGGGTTAAACTAAGCCACACCTGCTGTTTAAAAGAAAAAAAAGTGTTAAGAAGCTGGGATTCAAATTTTTGGAGTTGCTGTTGCAAAGAAAACATTTTTAAAAGAAAAAAAGTTCAGGTAAAAATATTGTGGGATACAGAGATGGACCTGCTTTGAGTCAAAACAGGCAAGGCTGTTTGGGATTGGTTTATTTTTTTAAAAAGATTGGATAGGTTGCCCAGAACATTCTGTTTGTGGCAGTAGAGCCTCCCCCCATATTTATATAGATGGGTTGGGTGTAAATCATTCTCAAAATGAAATTAAGTAGGGTATGGGTATGTATGTGGGGTGTGTAACTTGTTTGAGGACAAAAAGAAGAAGACATTGTCACAGTAAATCAAGGGGGGGAGGTAGCCAGTCCCTGATCTAAGCAAATAACACATTCTGATATAATAAAGTATTTAAAAAGAAAATTGGGCAAAAGGACATAAGCAAGTGGCCACTGGCAGAGAAGGGGTGGCTTAGAACAGAACATTACAAGTTTCTGAAAGTTAAAACTCCACCCTCACCCTTTGAACTAAATCTTGCTTTTTCTGTTTGCTCAAGGAGGGGGGGAACACTAATACAGAGTAATCATTTGATTTAAAAAAATATGCTTGTTGAAAGACACGTCCATTTTTCAAGCATGTGTGTGTGTTTTGAATTCATAGGTGCCTCCCTTAAGTTTAAAAGCACCGGGTATTTTTTCCTGTCCTGATCATTTAAATAAATTTGCGGTGGGGTAGGGTTCACCCACTAGACCAGAGACAACAATCATAGTGGAATATCCACCCTCCACCACCTCTTTCCCTATTGCAGGAGCAACAAGCCACTATGCATCTTAAATCCTCTGTCCCTCCTCCCCATAGAATCAGGATTTTCTCCTGTAAAAAATGACAATGTCAGCTGTAGGAAAACTGACACGACCAGCTTTTAAAAGAAATGTTGGTGTGGGGGGAGAGAGAGAAGTCAGCCACTGACTTCTTGGTTAAAGTATTTTCTTGTTCTAACTCATGTTCTTATGTCACTGAGCTAAAAAAGACAGAGAGAGAGGAGGGGGGGAGAGAGAGAAAGAAAGGGGGGAGAGATGACTTTCCTTGAATGATCTGTTTAACCTAAGCCAGAGGAAAAAAAAAAGTCATTAATTACTTATGTGAGCTATTGCTTCTGAAAGACAATAAACCTGCCCGGTCGCCATGGATATGACATATTTGCTCTGAAAACAACACAATAATTAGCAAAGGGGAAAGATACAAGGGGAATATGCAAACTCCCGGCTTTAAAGCCACAGTGTTTCTTTTTTTCTGAGTAGCGTGTGTGTGTGTGTGTGTGTGTGTGTGTGTGTGGTTGTTTTTTTCACTTCTGTCGGTCCAGTTTGCAATTCAAATTTTTTAAAAAGAATAAAGAAAAAGGGGTGGGAGAAGCAGCTACCCAAAAGATTTACCAAAGAGAGAGAGAGAGAGAGAAGGCAGGCATGGAAGGAAAAGGATGGTGATCAAATTCCACTGAAACAGCAGGGACAAAAACATAAACACACAAGAGAATTAATAAGATGAAAAGCAATCAAGGATGTGGATTTCATCAGACAAGTTAGGCTTACGTTAGTCTTGTTTTTAAGTCTGTTTAGTGCTGTTTTGGCTGGAGCAGGTTGAATGCACGTGTATCTGTGTTTTAAAAGAAAAAGGGGGAAAGTAAACTGGAGAGTGCGGGGGGGGGGGGGGGGAGAGAAGCTACTGTTTTAAGAAACAAAAAAGGTTGAAAAGAGAATAGCACTGGATAACAGGGCGAAACGAAGCTTGGACCGAAGAAGATGCACGGCAGGCATATTTTTAAACCTACCACTTTGCCCATCTGTCAGAAGCCAGTGCCACCAGGTTGGCACCTGCTAGGTGCCCGGGAACCCCAAAATAAGTCTCCACCATCTTTAAACGGGTCTTGAATAAGACAGCTTCCAAAACACATGGCACCCATCACAAAATGACACTTTAACATAAAAGAAAAAAGTTTCGTTGGGCAATTTGGAACTTAGAAGTCTGCAGCATCTCCTTGAGAACTGCTCTAAAGAGAAAAGCTTTTTATGTATTATTCTCCCCCCCCCCAGCTCACTCCCATTAAGCTGAAACAAAAGACTAAAAAATCCTCTAATGCATTAACTCTTCCCGATTCTGACCTCCTGCACTTAAAAAATAAATGATAAAACAATAATACCCTGAACATCCACTTTACCCCAAAAAATCTTTATATTTGATTTTGGACTTATTATAAAGTGAAGGAGAAGTGGAAGGACCACCTCGCAACTGCAGCAGCAGCAAGCAAGATTTTATTTGCATCAATTACTGGTCTGTCTGACCACAGGCAAGCATATTTAAAAGAAGGGGCCTTATCATTTAATCTGCTCTTTCTATTACAGTTTTTAGACAGAATCTTTCAAGATCAGAGTCCCATTCACACAAACGGCAGACTCTTGATGATCAATACCCTTTAACTTTTCTGCTCACTCCCACCCCAGTTCTGCCCCTTTCTGAACACATCAATATGGAAAACATAAGTTGAACAACCAAATAATGTAGAGTTTGAGAAGAAAACAAACAAACAAAAAAGAGTAGCAGAAGAAAAAGAACCCACGCTACTTCTTTAAACACTTTAGCACATATGGAGTTTGATTTCTTGAAGAGATCAGTTTAACATCTCCATAGAAACCTGCAACAGATTATTATCAACAGAATAAATAAGTAGTCTAATAAATTAAACAGGAGGCAGAAGATCTGGAAACTTGATTACTAAGTTCACTAATATTCTGCTTCTTCACCAGCACTACATAAAGTCTTCCTAGCCGGTGGAAAAATGGATTTTTAAAAGGTGACAATCAAGTAAAACTAAGAAGTTATTTCCCCTACGCACCCGAAGATGGCTTATAGGAAAGACTTAGGGAGAGAAATAGGAAGGCCAGAGTGAACGTATTCCAACGGGAAGGATTAAGGTGATCCCTAATGTAGTTACATACGGCCTTGAGGAAGGAGCTGTTGTGGGGGGGGGGGGGAGGCAGGAGAAGGGAAGCATGTTGAAAGGAAAGAACACATGGAGTTTATTAATCAAGTTCTCAAAGTTTCCCTCCCCTTCCACAAAAGCCAGATAGATTTAAACCACATCTATTCACATCAAACCTCCACGACACACCCTGTTCCCCCAAAGTTTTCTCAAGCAGCAAATCCCAGAAAGAAACCCTGGAGGTGGCACCCACCGTCCCAGAAGACACCCCCACCCACCCACAGGCCCTTACCCCAGCTTTGCCTTTCCATCCTTGCCAGCCACTGAGCCACCTTTCTCTCCCAGCAAAAGAAATAAAACGCGGAGAAAATATTTATTTGGACAACTGACACAAGACAAATGCACGCATATAACCTAAAACTGTGGACAGCACACAGAAGCTGTCTAGTCCCATACACCCCCCCCCAACTGAATACAGATTTTTCAACCACGGCTAAATTCTCCCCAGGGCACACAACCACCCCCAACCCTATGCCAACCTCTCCCCACTACCTGCCCAGTTCCAATACATTTTTGTATGCAACAGAATCTAATGGGAGTAGCGGTGGGGGGTAGCATGTTATTCCCATCCCCAAGAAAACAAATAAGACTAAATTAAGATTCTCTTTATTGCATAAAATGACTCTTTCCGCCACCCCAGAAGCTTAGATTCCGACCATACATCTGGAGAGGCAGATTTGAGAGAGGGGGAAAGTATGCAATCATTTCATTCCCTCTCCAGAACTCACGCCTAATGTGCCCCGCTATGCGTCCAACGCTTTCACCCCCTTCTCTTAATTTCTGCGAACGCCCCAAACCCTCTACTTTCCCTTATTTTTAACCGCTATCTTGCTGTTGTCCCCACCCCACCCGCCCCCGTTCCCGGCAGGCCCGAACTTTGACTGACAGCTCGACACCTGTTCCCTCGTCCCGGGAGCGCCCAAACATGGAGAGGAGCGTTCACCAAAACCCCACTCCTTCCAGGGCGCCCCGCCCTTCGCAACTCCACCCCTAGGCCGAGCCAAACCCCCGCCCCCCCCCACCGCCAACACAAACAATACGCCAAACAACCGCTCGCCTGCCGGCCTCCCCCCTCCAAAAAACAAACAGCCTCTGTACATGAAACGTCCCTTACCCCTTGCGCGCCCCCAGCAGACCCAACTTCTCCAAAGCGCAGGAGATAAAAATACGAATGAGAGAGAGTGTGCGGGAAAAGGACGGGGCGGGGGGCAAATCAGCTGCTCGTTCTGCAAATACCACGGGGTAAAAATAACCTGCTGCTGCAAACGAGGGGGCAGACACAAAGTACCCCGGATCGCCCCAAAAGCGCACTCTTAGGGACGCTCAAATAACTTGGGTTAGGGAAAGGGAAGCTAGGGAGAATAGGGAGAGACCCCCCACCCCGGAAGCGCAGGGCGACGCAAATACTGAACATCGCGCCTCTCCCTCCCCCCCCCCTTTCTCTCTTCTCGCCCCCTTGTGCGGCCACCGTGCGCTCCGGACCCTCCGCCCATCTCTCCAAAAGTCATCGCGCACCCGGGGTCTCCGCTCCAAAACACTTTGGGAAAACTTTGCGCACCGACAGAAGCAGAAGCAGCTCCGACTCCAATCCCAAGAACCAGCCCAGACAAAAAACGTCCCTGTATTCTCAGTCTTTTAGGGACCCTAACCCTTTCCTCCTCCCCGCCCCCGTGATAACCTGCACTCGGCTTTTAAAAAAAAAAAAAGTGGGAAGGGGGAGAAATGTTTTCCCGAAACTGTCTTGAAAACGCGGACACCTGAGAGCAAAATTTGGGGAGGGGGGGAGATCCCGCCCCCTCGTCCTCTGCCTCCCTCCCCCCTCCTGCCCTTTCTTTCCCTTTCCTCCACCCCCCTCCCCAGGAACTATTTTTAAAGTCTTTAAAAAACGGTTAGGCACCACCTGCAACTGTAGGCAACTGGAAGACCCAAGGGGATATTCTTCTATGCCCCCTCCCCTGTGTAAGGGAAGGGGGCACCTCCAGCTTCTTGGAAGATTGGGGAGGGGGAGGAAAGGAAAGACGAGTCGCCAAACGCGCGGACGTCTCCCACCCACCTTGTTTGAGAAAGTCCTGGGAATTGCGAGAATCTTGCCTGCCTGTCCGCCCCTCTCCTCCCACCCCTAACTCTGGACAAGAAGGAAAAAGAAAGCGAACCACCTGCATCCATTCCTCTCAAAGTGCCCCACGAAGAAAGGCAGAAAGAGGAGTGTGAGAAAGGGGGTCGCAGCAGCAAACTCTCTCTCTCTCTCTCCAGTCGCCCCCACCCAAAGGAGAAAAACCAGCGCGCAAAGCCCTGGCCCCTCCATCCCGTTTCCAGGCGCATTGCAAACCCCCGCGCCGTTTCCGCGCGCAATGACCTACACAGTCCTGTGCAGTGCAATGTAACGCGACCCCCCTCCCCGACACACACACTTTTTACAAGTGCCCCCTCTCTCGGCCGGTGCAAAGCCCCTTCTTCTCACGCCCCCTCCCTGGCCAGGGCAGCGACAGCCACCTTCCCCAGTGACTGCAGCCGCCTGCGTCGCCCTCCAAGCAATGCCGCCGCCGCTCGCCCTCTCTGCCCCAGCCCAGCGCGCACTGGGGAGAGCGAGGCGCGGAGAGAGTTGCTGGGGCGAAAGCGGCCGCCGCCAGCCGGGACGAGGCACGGAAAAGTGCACGGGCGAGGAGTCTGGGGAGCCCCCCAGGGTGGAAGGGTCTGGGGCCGGGCGCAGGGGGGGCAAGGAGGGGAGAGCAGAAGGTCTTACCTGCACTTGGGGCTGCTTTGGGTGACTTTCCAAGTACAGGGAAATGTGTGTGTTTGGGATGGAGGCTTACAGCGCGCATGCGCCATCAAAGTTGCCCTGATCCGGGATTTTTTTCCCCCTCCTCTCGCTCGCTTCCCTTTTGCTTTGATTATTGAATTTTCCTATTTCTACCGGGGGTGCAGGCGGCGCGCAAAACCCGGACTGGAATCCGGGCACCATCTGACACCCCCACGCGAGCTCTCCGCGGGTTGAAAGCGAGGCAGAAAGGGGGACTTCGGAAGAAAAAAATGGGAAGGAAAAATAGAGAGGAGGAAAAAGGCATGGAACGGACTCGCAAGGAACTCCAGCTGAGGAGGGGCGCCTGCAAAACCCGGACTGGATAACAATACACTGGCAAGATTGGTTGTTGTTGTTGTTGTTGTTGTTGTTGTCCTTCTCCTCCTGCCTAAGAGCAATTGCTCTCCTTTCCAATCCATCTCCCCTCCTCACTCTGCCTGTGTGTGACCGTTTTCAGCACAAAACCAAGGTGACCATTATCAACCTTGTGTTCCTTCCATAGACTTTTGACGGATTTCATAAAACTGAAGAGTAAAATAAAAATAATAATAACAGCAGGTGGGGTCTAAGTTTATGTCTGGGTTTCCTGTGATGTATGAAAACCCATTGCTGGTCACCTTGCTCCTTAATATTTAGAATTCTAATTCCATGTTATTATTTATGATGTATACATATACGTATTGATGCTCTGTTGGACTTAAGTGCACACACATCTTGAATCTTTATTCTGAGTTAACGTAAGAGTTTAGTAACAACTGTCCTGTCTTTTTGTAGTTTTGGATTTGAACACATTCATTTATTTAATAAAAGCATTTGAAATGTTTATAAAAGTATTTAAACACCGCCATCTCATAAAATCGCAGGAGTGGCATACTATTCTACGTAAAACCATCTCAGTACCATACCTTTCTTTTCTTGGTAAGTGGTTCTAATTTATTACCTGTGGGTCTTTGCTGACATAAAGGCTGACCTCCTGTACCACAAGTGAATAGGCTTTTCTTGCTGAAAATTTACAGTTCTATGGTAATAATTGTGAGAGGAAGACCAATAGTGTCTGATAGGAACAGCATATCATGTTTCAACCCTGGAAACACCTTCTTATGGCTGCCAGAATGTTCCTCCATGCTGCCTAGGAGCTGTAGAGAAAGGGTTTATAGAGCCTGTAAGTGGACAACAGATAGGATGCTTCAATCCCTTTTGGGCAGGCAGCCTCTGCTCATGCTGCTACTTAAAAGAAGTAGATTGGCCCAAGTGGGGGTTCCTGGCTAGGCAAGGCAGGGATTTTGATCCCTGCAAGGTTCTGGGGCATGGGCCGGAATGCAATGTGTCCTGATATTGCCACACAACAAAATATGCAACCCCAAGCCATGGCTGTCCCACTTGCAGCCATGAGCAAGTGGTTCACAACTTAGGGCTTATCCATCTCCACAGCCCCACCTGAAGATGCTTGGAACAAAACCTGAGATGACATGCTGGCACATTTTATGTGCAAAATACATGTTCTGCCACCAAGTTATGACCCTTCTTTTAGAGGGGGGAAGGAAGGAAGGAAGGAAGGAAGGAAGGAAGGAAGGAAGGAAGGAAGGAAGGAAGGAAAGAAAGAAAGAAAGAAAGAAAGAAAGAAGGAAGGTCTTTCTGGAATACAAGCAAAAAGGTACCGGTATACCAGATGGAGGACGTTCTACAGCGTTGGGGCCATGGCTACAAAGGCCCTGCTTTATTGTACCAGAAGCCCCCACTTCTTCAGGTCCATGGGCAATTTTTTATTTTTGAGCAAGGGCTATGGGTGCTGCCCCCTTTGGCCATTTCTGCCCCCCTTGCCAAGAAACAGAAACACGTGTGCACGCACTCTCTACTTTTCCAAGAAGTCTAGGTGAAAATCGGATCTAGTGTAAAGCACGTAGAGCTATGGAAGTGGGAGACAGTGCACCCCTTCCAACTTCCTCCTTCAGCTCTATGTCCTTCTCAAGCAACCACCTTCACCATCTCATGACCAAGCAGGCGGGGAGGGTGCTCAGAAGTTTCATGGGCACCATGAAGTCATCATGGGTGAGGCTGGAGCTCAAAGGGTTCCGTGGGACATGTTTTATTGCAGCTGGGGCAGATGCAGGCATCTGGATTTCCTGCTATAGGGGCACCATGGTGTTTCTTTATTCATTGCTCCTCCCAGTGGTCATTCCTCTGGTCACTGCTGTGGATACACAACCAGACTGTCTTCAGGCACTCCAGTCATCTGCAAGGGATTCCCATACAGTGGGGTTGATGTTGCCAGCCTTCATGTCACGTGTGGGTTCTCAAATTTCAGTAGTGCCCTGTGATGCCAGAATTTGGGGCTCCTATCTTCTTGCCTTCCATTCTACATCATATTTGCAATGCCCCTGCAGTGCTCCCCTAAATCCGCCTCTGTTTGCAGACATCTTTGTAACACAGAGTTGGTCTGCCAACAGGCCTAGTGCCTGAAGCCAGGTCCCTGTAAAGCACATCCTTGCTATCTTCTGTTCCGTGGCCAAGCCAGCATAGACGTCGCTGAGATAGAAGTGTGAACAGAAAGTGGGACTGGACTTGGGAGAGCATGGAATTAGGATTGCGTGTGCCGCCCTGCACCCCAAAATTAATGGAAGGCCTCACCACATCTTGTGAATGACATGTTGTATGAGGAAGGACTCTATTCCATCTTGGAAACTACCACCAGTTGATTTCATTGGGAGATGAACATTGCATTCCTAAACAAGTTTAGGAAGGGACTAAGTAGAGACATCACCTTGCCAACAAAGGTCCGTATAGTAAAAGCTATGGTTTTCCCAGTGGTGATGTATGGAAGTGAGAGCTGGACCATAAAGAAGGCTGATCGCCGAAGAATTGATGCTTTTGAATTATGGTGCTGGAGGAGACTCTTGAGAGTCCCATGGATTGCAAGAAGATTAAATCTATCAGCCCTGAGTGCTCACTGGAAATCAGCCCTGAGTGCTCACTGGAAGGACAGATCGTGAAGCTGAGGCTCCAATACTTTGGCCACCTCATGAGAAGAGAAGACTCCCTGGAAAAGACCCTGATGTTGGGAAAGATGGAGGGCACAAGGAGAAGGGGATGACAGAGGACGAGATGGTTGGATAGTGTTCTCGAAGCTACCAGCATGAGTTTGACCAAACTGGGGGAGGCAGTGGAAGTGCCTGGCGTGCTCTGGTCCATGGGGTCACGAAGAGCCGGACACGACTAAATGAACAACAACAACAAACTTCACTGAGCATGTAAGGCTTACTTCTTATTCAATGTGAATAGATTGCACTCCAATACCATCTAATATGATGAGAAGGGAAGGAAAATGTCCCTGGACTTTATCAAACTAAGTCCTACTCAGAGCAGACTCACTGATATTAACAGATCTAAGTCGTGCCCTTTCATTGCAATGGGTCTACTCTGAGTAGGGCCAATATTTGATACAGCCCCCATCACTACATTGTTCACTTGAAACATATCCGTTGTGGAGTCCAGTCCCGTTCTCTCTCTTTGTGTGTGTGCCCCCCCCCCACCTCTGTCTATCTCTGTCTCTCTCTTCTTTGTATGGAAAAGCCAAATAAATGAACTGCTCAAAGAGCAGCAGCCACTCTTCAGCATTAAATGTTGTCATATCTGCTTTCATTTCCAGCACCCCCCCCCCCCCGCACCTTATTGTCAGTTTACCAAAAGCAATTAGAGCATATCAGGGAACCACTGTTTGCCAAGTGCCATTTTCTCACATGAAACTTTTGCTCTTGGGTTACACATTATTTAAAAAAGAAGAAAGAAAGAAGAAGAAAAAGTCTTAATCAGGCAAATATTTACCTGAAGGGCTAACCTCTCCCCCCCTCCCCTCCCCACATCTCCACCCTGTTGCCTTAGCTGGTGAAAATGAGCAGAAAAAAGCATGCAGATCATGGATGGAAGCAAGCCAACTTGAACCAGATATAAAATTGGTCCTCTGAACTTCTTGAGTGGTGAGGTTATGTTGTTGCTGGTATGTCTCCAAAGATGGTTCGAAATAATAAATTAGAATGCCCCCTCCCGCAAACTGCAAAATCTGGATGCCGCACTTCAGGAAGAACAGACTAGAAGGAGTTCTGGGAAGGGCAACAAAGGTATGGAAAACAAGTCCAATGATGAAAGGTTGAAGGACCGGGGCATGTTGTATATACACCAGGGATTTAAAGTACAGTACATGACTTTCCCTCGAAACGATCCAGGGAACTGTGGTTTGTTAAGGGCTATCACTGAGCAAGTCTGGGCACTCTTGAATTAGACTGATTTCCTGGATTTACTTCAATTTGTGCCCAGTTATAGCACTGAGACCACCTTGATGGCCCTATTCGCCTTCTTCATCATTATTGTCACTCCTCCTTCTTCATCATTATTGTCACTGGAAACATAAGTGGCCCAAATAGTCCACGTGATGAGGAGTGCCATCTATCAAGGCTTTTCAGTGGTGCCCTCCCAATCGGTCTAATGCTCTCCCCAGCGAAGCATGCCTGGCACCGGCAATGAGAACTTTTTCAGTGCCAGGCAAGGACAGTTCTCATACATAATAATCTGTATATGCTCAGTGATAGCCCACTCCAGAACCTTACCCAGTAAGAGTATGTTTGCAATCAGTCTGTTGAGTATGTAGATCTTCCATGTCCATTGATGGGGAATCTCCTCCCCTCCCACCTTATAACTGAGTCCACCGCTGAACCATACTTGCAATCAAGAAATGTATACTAACATTCAACTGAAATCTTCTGTCCTGCAAATTAAGACCTAGTCCTGCTTTCTCGGGCAGAAGACAAGTCTTGCCCTCTTCAATGTAACAGCCCTTCAGGTATTTGAAAAGTGTTTTCATGTGTGTTCTCATACATAATAATAGTGGGAATTGGATTTGGGGCTTTATTTGTTTTTGTGAACTGCCCAGAGAACTCGACTGGATGGGTGGAATATAAGTGTAATAAATAAAAATAAATAACTGATGGGGCTCCTACTTCATGCTGCTAGCATCCTGCAAACATTTCTTTGCAAGATTGCTTCCGTTTCTAATTAAAAGCTGAAGGTTGAATTTCAGCTGGCTGAAGAACTGTTGTTAAAGCTCAAGGTGAACCCGCATTGAGTATGCAGTCAGAAGTAAGCACCACGGAGTTCAATAGAACTTACGCCTAAGTAAACCATGCATAGGATTGCAGCCACGCTTATACAAATGAATTGGGTATGGTGTTACTTACTGCTGCTCTTTGTGGGTGGGGGTGTAGACAAATACATGGAGCAATACAGCTGCATTATTTTTTTGTCTCCCCTTTGGAGTATGGCTATGGACATTCCATGTGGCTGTAGCTACAGGGACTATCAGAAAGAGATCATACCACCAACATTCAGTCTTAACTGCATGGGTGTTCAGACTTCAGAAACCTGTGGCTTTACACATTTCTGAATGAATCACTGGTGCATACCCTCCAAGTGTCCCGATTTTCCAGGGACAGATCTGGATTTATGAAAGCCATCCTGGCTACTGATTTGATCCTGAAATGTCTCTATTTCCCTTGCCACTGCTGCTGCTTCCAAGCTCGGGGAGGGGGATGAGCCAGTGCTTGCCCTGAGCGACAACGGTGGCTGTGAGGGAGCATCCCATGGTCTCTCTATGACCACCACTGCCAGTCTTCTTCCTCATGTAGCTCATAGGAGGAGGAGAGGCTGTGGCTGCTGAAACCCAGCCCTGTGTGATGCACTGGCTCTGAGGGGCAGACAGAAGGCAGGGCTGCCCTGGGCAGGAAGAAAGGGGGAACAAAGTGGAGCGCAAGGAACCTTGATTTTTTTTTTTTAAAAAATAGCTTTGTGCGTCCATTTCTAATCTTGTCCCTTCCTCAAATTATTATATTGGTGTGTGTTTTTCCTTTTGTAAATCTACCAAAGAAAAAATAAAAATAAATAAATAAAATAAAATAAAATAATAAAATAAAATAAAATAATGATTAAGGGGTTTTCTCAGGATGATGAAGGGTGTGTGTGCTGTTGATGTAGTGGTGATAGCACCTGCCATTCTTCCAACAGGAAATGGTCTGCAGGTGGGGACAAAGATGACCCAAAAATGGGGGGTTGAGGAAGGTCAGTTGCAGGGGAGTGAGAAATGTCCCTATTTTCCTCTGAGGAATATTGGAGGACATGCTGCTGCTCAAGGTTAGAGCCTTCCATGGACAGCAGAATGGTCCCTAGGCTCTAGAGTGACTCCACCCAATAGACTGTACCTTCTTTCCCCTTGACACAGAAGGGCTATCAAAATGTCCATGTCAGGCTGAGAATTTGCCTGGGCAGCAGCTGTATCCACTGTATCCGGAATCGTGGCACATGGCTTCTTGTTCCTGGATCTCACTCCACATCTGGCTGCAGCCTGATGCTGCCACTCTCCTTTTCCTTTTGCTCTTTAATTTTATGCCTACAAAACACAGGCATCTGATGATGACTCCAGTTGCGCTAGATATAATTCCACAGACATGGCAAAATATCTGTGATCCTGAACGTTAACTTTGTTAGGTTCTCCGGTTGCATAGTTGAAATGTTCATCCGCTGACAAAGTCCTTTGCATCTTTGAGACAGGATGTTCTTTCTAATTGCTTGTTAATTAGGCCTCTCACCGCCCTGCTGAGGCAGGTGTCCTTTTATTGTTTGTTCCCATTTCACAGGTTCAGAAACCAACGCATGCTATTGCTCAAGGCCACACCTTGAGTCAGGTGCAGAGCTGGGAAAGGAACTGACAGGAGAGAGAGACACACACAGAGAGAAGTGCCTGGACTGCCACTCCTCGTCTGCAAGGCATTGGATCCAACTCTACCATTCTTCCAAGAGGAAGATCTGAAGACTCTTTCATCCAACAGATCTAGGGTCTACAGCAAAAGGCCAAGGAGGGATAGAGCTAGATCAAATTGGCCTCCAGAAATGATCCAGAGTGTTCTCCTCTGGGATTTAGATTAAGGAGATGAGGGAGCCTTAGATTGACAGGAGGCAAGAGCCTATGCATTATTATATTCTTGCAAGCAGTTAATAAAGTCAGCAAACATATGATCTTAAATTAAACAATTGTATTTCAATCAAAGAGAAAATAAGCATGGAATATTCACTACACTCATTTCTTTTTCTTTCTTTGTTTTTCAAAAAACCTTTTCCATTGGTATTGGCAAAGTCATTAATTATGGCAAAGGGCTCAAAATGGCATACATACAGGAATCTCCCTTTCACCTCAGCCTCACAACAACAACAACCCTATAATTGCCACCAGGTTCATGGCTGACCTGGGAAACTGAGAACCTAAAAAGTAGAAGGACCTAGGCGTATATAGCCTTATTACTCCTAATGGTTAATTTGGCCCTACCTGCAGAATACTGGGCTAGATGGGCTTTTTAAGCCTGTTCCAAAGGGGCTCCTCTTTTGTCCCAGTTCTGATGTTGATTAAGGCACATGGAATACTCCTTGACTATATGACATCCCATGACTGCAGGGTGGCCAGTTATGCAGCCCCCAACAAAAGAGATGATGAGAGGGGGGACCTATTTCCATGAAAATTTGCATATGGCAATTTGCACATGCAAATGTAAAAGTAATTACTATGATTTAAACAGAAATGCAATATATCTCACCATGGATGCCAAAGACACCTGGTGACATGTGTGCCTGTTCAGTCTGCTGTCCAGATGCAAACTGTTAATGGGCAACTTCAGGGACCCCACCTGCTCTCCCTCCTTAGGGTGGCTTGTCTTTAAACCAGGCTTGGATTGGAGAGTCCTTCAAACAGAGGACAACTTCAAACAGAGCAGGGTTCCTAAAAGTGGCCAATAATGACTACCTCCACCCCTGGGGGCGGGGTGGGAGTATTGGGACTGTGCAAGGGGTGAATAAATACTCGGGGGTTGAAAAGTGATTGAAAAGGGCCTAGGAAGCAAATGTTTAATAAGGAACTTTGAGCCATGGGAATAAAGAGCAAGGGCATGTACAGAGTGCACCCCTTTCGCCAAGGAGGAACATCTGTATTTAAAAAGAGGATGCCACAATACAACAGCTTTACAATCCTCAGGCCTTACTGTTTTATAGTTTAACAAAAGTGTGCAGAGCTTCACTTTTCAAAGTGGTTGTTGATGACACATGGATATTTATTTCCTTTCTCCAAGCGTTTGGATTGGGGTCAATGACAACTTTATAGGCTCCTCCAGGAGGCAATGAACTCAGAGGCTTGGGAAACCCTGATTCACAGAGGACTGTCCCGTGTAAAGTAGTGCACATGGCCACCCAACATTTTTTTCCAGGTATATGATACATGGCTTTGATTCCTGATTAAGTATTAGACGGTCGTAAAAGTGGCAGGAGTGGATGGTCACCTGGAAGGCTAAATTGTAAGCATTATTTATGGTGCGAACAATAAAGTGGTGAGGGCCACAGGGAGAGAGAGAAGAGACAGAAAGACAGACAGACAGAGAGAGAGAGAGAGAGAGAGAGAGAGAGAGAGAGAAGCTCATATCCAGGCCAACCAATGTTGGGTAATGACAAAGTCATTTTCCTTTTATTATTTTTCAATAGGGTACATATGTTGGATGCCTGTTCCATTTTTCCTCCGGGGCTCGCTCCCAGCTCTCCTCCAATGGATGGATGCTGCTGATTTCAAACTGACGCTCTGAGAAGATAAGGAAGAGGCTGCTAGGCCCTCCACACATAAAATGGCCGCTTCTGCTAAGTTAATTGTTCTTGTGAGGAGCTGGTGAATGTCAGGGGTGGGGGGGCAGGTTCCACGGTTCGCTTGAGCAGTTCAATTCCATTTAGTAAGCCCTTAGCCACTTTTCAGCTTCTGTTCCGAGAAAGCAGGTAAGGTGAGGGAAGAATTTGGAGCCCGTCCTTCCTATTTTAAGGTGGCCTTGCCAACAGATGATTCTGAACAGTTCATGGTGCCTTGATCCTGGTCAGGAAGACTAAGAATGCAACAGCAGGAAGCTGATCAGATGGGGATGCATTTATAGAAGTCAGGCTGAACCACAGGACCTGCTTTGACCGCTGGTGGTGGTTGACCTGCCTGGTTTCTCCATCATTCCCTTCAGAGTCTGGTGGACACAGACACATGTGGAATTCCTGCCTATGGCATTCCTCGGGTTTCAGATCCAGGGCTTGAGATTTGGGGTTGTAATTAATAGACCTATGTTAGTCATGTCCACTGATTTCAGTAGGCCTGTATAGGACTAATATTCAATAGAGGCCATTTGGTTCAAATTCTAGCTCAGGTACCCTACTAGAAGGGAGTGGCTTTGTGCAAATTACTCTCTTTTAGCATTAAGGTGAGCCATAGAGGGGAGCGGTATCAACCAGGGACTGGACAACCAGACCCACAGGAGAGGGGAGTGCTCTTGGGTCCTCCTTGAGGGTTTCCCACAGTATCGGCTACTGCAATAACTGGATGCTGGACTCAATTGGCCATTGGACTGACCCAGCAGCCTCTTCTAATGCTCTTCTTAGACCCATACACTGTATGGCTTGTCCTTTTGCATATTTACTCTTGCAGTTTTTAATGTGTCTTATTCCCAAACTGCACCCTTGTTTCCTGTGCCACTATAGCAGCATGCCAGAAGAAGGAGCTGCTGACTGCTTTTGTTAGACTGTAGGTCAACAGCAGAGCATCTGCTTTGCATGTAGAAGGTCTTGAAATTCAGTTCCTTGCAGCTCCATGCAAGACTGGGAATGTTTCCTGATGTAAACATTGAAAGGCCCCTGCCAGTCAGTGTAACCATTACTGAGATAGATGAACCACTGGTCTGAATTCCTGTGTGCCATGTTGCTTTGGTTACATGCTACTGAACCTGCTGGTCGGAGGGTCATATTGCAGTTTCTAGTTCAGTGGTGGTCAGATAATACAAAGGGACAGCATAAAACCTCAAGGTTCCTTCCTGGATCCTTGGTGTGAGCAACTTTCTGCTCACACTAAGAGTCCTTCCAGACGTCCTTTATATTGTGCATTCCTGATTTGTGCTCATGGTGGTATCAGGGTGGTGTTATGCGATCCCACTTTCAATACTGTTCGCACCTGCAAAACATTTGGCAGTGGACATGCCGCTTTGTTTTCACTTAGTGCAAACCCCACAGCTTCTAGTCAGTGCAAATCCCACTTTTCCTACCACAAATGCTCCACGTTTGGTTTTTCTCCCACTTCTGTAGTGCAAGTGTGCCCCTCCAGGTGACTGCATGTGGTAACACTGGGGAAGCATCACAGAGCAACTGATACAGCAGAACGATGTGTGGACAGTTCAGTATAAACCCACACGCAAGCAGTAGTATTGCATCAATGACATGTTCCAAAAGACACCCACAAAAAACTCCAGTTCACAGAGGCCCTAAATATGCTTTTCTAACTAACCATGCCGTGTATAGCCTCCCTCATGTGTCTTCTTATCTCTCCTACTTAGGTTTTGCACGAGACTTGTTCAAAAGTGACCCTGTTCTGAATTTTATAGCTGGCAGCCTTACATTGCTCACTCCCCCCCCCCCCTTCCCATTTGCCTTCTTGCACACTCAGTTGCTGCAGCAGCCGAGGTGAAAAAACAGAAGATTACAGGAGGCTCGATATCCCACTTTGCCACTCATTCACAACAAACAAAGAGCAATGATTGATGATTAAAAATGCATTCTCTGGGCTTGTTTTCCTTTGTTTTACCATTATGGAGATATTATAAATACGGAATACTAATCAAATCAGACCTGGCGGGACCTCAAAGACCTTCATGTGATCTGAGGGCTCGGATGAGCCTCAAAGTCTTTGTCTCAAGTCTCCCTGCCCTCCAAGGATGCCTAGGGGCAAGGAATTGTGCAGATGTGTTGCTAGTTAGGGAGGGGGTGATTTTGTCTAGTTTTCCTCTTCTGAAAAGGCTTTTCATTGCAGTGTGCCCCCCAACATATATTTCAATGCATGGGGCTACCCAGTCAGATGGGTGGGGTACAAATAATAATAATAATAATAATAATAATAATAATAATAATAATAATAAACATTTTTCAGCCTGAGGACTCCATTCCCTTGCAGGTGGGGGAGATGCCAGTACTGGCCAGGGCCAGACACAAAAAGTGGGTGGAAGAATGGATGTGGTGGTGATCTTTGTACAATAGATTGTACATTACATTACATTACATTACATTACAGGAAGCTGCTGTGTACTGTCCATTTAGCTCAGTACTGTCTACCACCATTAAGCTATGGCCTTTTTCTCTACATAAACAGAATCAAGCAATGGCATAAGAAACAGACAGCTCCTTAGAGGAGGTGGGTTTAGCAGCAAACCCAGATCAACCAACCTCCAGAAGACCTCTGCATGCTGCTGAGACAACAGCTGTGCTTGGGCAAGTTCTAGCCAGTCACAGTGACCTGTCCAGGGTCCTGACAGACTGTGCTTTGCATTGCCAATTGCAATCTTGCACAACCTAACTTTGGCTTCTGGTCTACTGGACTCAACCTGTACTCCATCAGCTACAACCCCAGTCTTCTGGATATTACCTTGCCTTTATGGAACGTGTCATTGCTACTTCAGCCCAGCCTGGGAAACTCATGCCAACCTATGATTGGATCTGCCCAGCATATCACAAGAAGTGTACGAGGTGGACAGAATGATGTAAGACAGCATTTCTTTGTGAAACGTGTAATTAATGGATGAAATTCACTACAACAAAAGAAGCTGGCAGTCACCTGGCTGGCCTACATATATGTATTGAGGTCACCTTTGGAGAGGCCAGCCCAGCATGCCTTTTCCTTGTCTCCACCACCTGATGAAGAGGAATCCAACTCCTTGTCCTTGACACTGCTTATCCCAAGATAGGGTTGGTAGTGACCAGAGTGTCACATTCTGTGTAGTGACAGCCCATATAACTCCCTACCCAGGGAGGCCCACTTGGCCTCCCAACATTGTTATCCTGTTATCTTGTTTTCATAAGCCACCCTGGAAATTTTGTAGGACGTATGTTCACATTCTGGGATGACATGATCAAACAAATGTACAAGCAAACAAGGGGGAAGAATGTTGGTAATATAAACTGTGTAGGGTGTCCTACTTAACAGAGGACAGTCCTCTATTTGAAGGTGTCCCCTTTCCGAAGGGCTGCAGTCTAATCCAAGGTTGGTTTAAAGATAAAGAGACATGAGGGGGGTGAATCAGCCAAAGGAGGCACAAAAGTGACCTGGTCAGTCTTTCCTGCCTTGTCTCAAGAGGCAATGGAGTGCGCCTCCGGGGGTGAAGTTAATATTTAGAGTCCATGATAGTCGTATCTCAGCCGGAAGGGAGGCCACCACCCAAAAACCTCCCTCTTCTCTGTGGTGGGTCCATTTTGGCCACATAATCAATGGCACTTACAGCCTGATCATCAGAAACAGAACGAATGATGCTTGAGTATACAGGTCTAGAAAAGTAATTATTATGCTCTTATGGGTATTATTATTACTATGACTTATTAAATTTCTATACCACCCTTCATCTGGAGATGTTTACAATATAAACACACAAAAATACATATCACAATAACAAACAAAAACAATATCCCCTCCCAGTTTAAAAGGCCATAGATTGTTAAATTAGACAAAGGTAAGAGAGAATAGGAATGCTTTCAGCTGGCACCTAAATGTGTATAAAGGTGGCACCAGGCAAACCTCCCTAGGGAGAACATTCCACAAATGGGAAGCCACCACAGAAAAGGCTTGTTCTCGTGTTGCCACCCTCTGGACCTCTCGTGGAGGAGGCACACATAGAAGGCCCTCAGATGTTGATTGCAGAGTCTGAACCAATTCATATGGGGAGAGGCCGTGCTTGGGGTATTGCAGTCCTGAGCCATTTAAGGCTTTATAGGTCAAAACTAGCACTCTGAATTGGGCCCGGAAACTAACTGGCAGCTCGTTTGTTCAGGCCAGGAATGGCATTATATCTCAAACCATCTTGCCCTGATGTGCAGCTTGGACAATGAATTTGGGGCTAGCTGAAGTTTCAGAACAGTCTTCAGAGGCAGCCCCATGTATAATGCATTGCAGTAATCCAGCCTAGAGGTTGTAATACATCATCAATATGCTTTAAATATGTGGTGTGGATGTGACATGGTGACATACATGCCATACGTTTAAAGCACATTTACAGTATACCCCTTTAACAGTCATGTCTTCTCCCCAAAGAATCCTGGGAATTGTAGTTCACCTCTCACAGAACTATAATTCCCAGCAAGCTTAATGAATGGCACTTCCCCATATTTCTTTGGGAAAGGAAGCCATGTGCTTTTATAGATGCTTTCAATGTGTGATGTGTGTGTGTGTGGGGGGGGGGCTGTTTAAGCCAGGAATGATTATTTTACAAAAATACTTCCCTGAAAGGTTTATTTTCCACCCCTAAAGGATTAAAGGCCCTATTAAAGTATTCCTTAAACCATTTCCCGCTGCCAAAAACGGAAAATAAAAACAACTACTGGGAATATAGATGTGGAAAAATCTGGATAGGCAACAGCTAATGGCCCTATCAGGGTGGGGAAGGCAATTGACTGCTATTTAAAATGGCCTTGTGTTCCATTTCAATGTTATCACCCCCGATAAGCAAAACACATACATATATTATGTGCTTTTTTCATGATAAAAAAAGCAAAGTGCAATAAATGAAAGCAGAAAAAGGCAACAGTATCTTAACCAAGTTGCCTAAGAGAACAGGTGCATGTGCATTTGGGGTACATAAAAAGGGCTGTGGGGAGAGAGAGATTTGGTTCCTCTCCTCTCCCAAACAGCTTGCGTCTTCCTTGAGCTGTGAGCTGGAGTTACTGTAAACACGGCCTTCTAAAGTCATCGAAAAAGTTCAGCACCCCATGCAGGATGGCTCAGCTTACACTATCTAATTTTTCTTTGTGACTTAATACATTTGAGATATCGTTTGCTATCATGAGACCTGAGAAATCCATTTATTCACCCAATCAGCTCATGGCAAGCCCTCCTTCCTTTAAGATTCCCTCCCCTCTCTGTCCGCCACCTCCTTGTTTATTATTGATCATTTACACACAGCTCCTTTTCTAAAGATATAGAGTCCTTTGCAGTTTGTCTATTGCTTGGCCCCCGCCAACAAAGCAAGCCCAATCCCTTCCCTTTTCACAGAAGTTTGCTTTAAACATTGGATGTTCCTCATGTAAAGCATACATTGTAACACCTGTGTCTCAAAAAGCATTTGACCACCTCTCAGAAAAGTGTTTTGCCAGTGCCAATAGACAGAATAAGTACTTGCTTAGGGTACCAGCAAAGCAGGGGCACAGAAAAGGGTGTTCTTCCTCAATTTTTCTCTTCTCATTACGTCTCCCCACCTAAACCAGGGCCATCTGACTAACATAATGAAAGGAAATCAGATTCTGTCACATGTTGCAATAAATCGGTTCTTTTTTTAAAAAAAATTTTTTTAAACAATTTTGTCTCATGCATGCTTGAGACTATCCATTGCTGTCTGCATAACAGCCCTGTGAGGTAGGTTGAATAGAGAGATCATGGCATGCCTGAGGCCACCCAGTGAGCTTCACTAGGTCTCCTTGGTAAATCCATTGCACCAGGTAATGTGCCTACACAGACCTCAGCATGCTTCAGATGTACCCTCAGTGCCACTTGGATACACCAAGACTGACCAAAAAAGTTCTGACCAATGAATGGTAAGGCTTTTAAGCACCTGATCAGTTAATCAATCCTTTTTTGATAGATCTGCAAAGCTTCAGGGAAGGTGCTTTTCAGAGATTCCTGAAAAACTCAGGTTCCTGAAGCTCAGATGAAACAGGCTTATGGTGAAACTGCAAGCATGTCATAAAAGCAATTACTGAAAACGTAAAAGGTGTCTGCTGATAACCTGTCAGAGCACCAGGTTCTTTGCGTGTTAAACCAAACACCAGCAGAAAAAGATGCACTTTGCAGCTCTTTCCAAAAGGAAGCAAAGAGGTAGAGAGTGGCACTTGAGGGATGACAGTTGCTCCAGAGCCTCGGGGCAGTAAAGGCCTGGCTTGTACCAGGAGCCACGTCCTGTGCTGATGGAAAACAAACCAAGGTCTGGCAAAAGGAACACAACTATCATGGAGGCTGACATGGCAACCAGAGCACAAAGGTAGAAAACCTGCTTGGCATGCAGAAAGAAATTCAATCTCTGGACTCTCCAGACAGGACTGGAAAATAGTTGCCTCAAACCCCAGAGTCAGGGCCTAATTTATTGGCTTGTATCCACATCAAGGGATGTGTGTGTGTGTGTGTGTGTGTGTGTGCGTGCACGCACATGTGTGCATGCATGCACATGTAATGTGGGGGGAGGGGAAGGGTTTTCACCAGGGCCACAGAATATGTATGGAGAGGAGATCACAGAGCTGCCATTCCAGCACCCTTAACAAAATACAGTTCCCAAGATTCCTTGGGAAGGGGGAGCCATGTGGTTTCAGGATATGATGTGGATGTGACCTGCCTGTCCCTGCCTCAGATCCCTTGCAGGGAGCAGGGGAAGAGTCTCCTGTTACACTTGCCCACTTGCCTAACCTTCTTTGCACAGGGTCCTGCTGGTGAAAGAGCGTGTGTGCTGGGCTCTAGGAGGTCAGGAGGATTTCTCACTCCCCACCCCCTTCTCTGAGCACAAAGGGGCTGGAATTTCCTCCTTTCCAAGAAAAGCCAGTTGCAAAGTGCTCTCTGCACCCAGGGAAACAATGCCTTAAAAAGGACTTCAAAAAGAGGGATTATTTGTCATCTGGAAGGGCTATAAAAAGAAGCACTTCTCAAGTACTGAGTGTGAATACCATTACTTTACAGATTCAAGGGGGGGGGGGAGGCAGATAACCTTGGGGAGACCTGACCTTCAAACAGGTCCAAATAATATTTTTCCCCCAACTCCCCTCTCTCTCCTTTTTCCAACTGTACACAGAGAAATATTAACAATGTGAAATAAACCCAAATGTACTCAGAGGTATCTGTCCTTATAAATTAGCTACATATATGATCACACGTTGACCATATAAACTGCATTATTTTAAATATTCACACAAATAACAAATGAAAGAGACACTTGCTCTGGCTTGGTCTGGTGCATAGATGTATCTCACATAGTAAGGTAAAGGTAAAGAGACCCTTACCATTAGGTCCAGTCGTGGCCGACTCTGGGGTTGCGGCACTCATCTCGCTTTATTGGCCGAGGGAGCCGGCATACAGCTTCTGGGTCATGTGGCCAGCATGACTAAGCCGCTTCTGACGGACCAGAGCCGTGCACGGAAATGCCGTTTACCTTCCTGCCAGAGCGGTACCTATTTATTTACTTGCACTTTGAGGTGCTTTCGAACTGCTAGGTTGGCAGGAGCTGGGACTGAGCAATGGGAGCTCACCCCGTCGTGGGGATTCAAACTGCTGACCTTCTGATCGGCAAGCCCTAGGCTCTGTGGTTTAACCCACAGTGCCACCTGCGTCCCATCCCACATAGTAGGGTTCTTCTAATTCTGTCCCTGTCAGTTTTTCTTTTGGTTTGGCATGTACTGCATGAGAGTCTCTTCTCCTCTGTCTAGCTGGCTCCACCCCCCACCCCCCACTGCCATGCAAAGCCCTTTCCTGGTACCAGGCATAGACTTCTCAGAGGATGTTCCAGGCGCCCCACAGGCCCTCGAGGAACAGGCAGCCCTCCCAATCCAATGCCAGTGATCCCTCCAGGCTGACACCTCATGAAAAACTCCTGGAACTGTCAGAGGAGGAGGTGGAACTGTTTCTCTAGCTCCCAAGAGCACCGAAGTCAAAATGTTTGGGTCCAAACTGAAGAATGATGGCACAGGTCTCTGGTTCCTAGTTTCCTTGCCTTGCCGTGTTTGCCTGAACTGCCTGTGATATAGACCTTGCCTGACTTTGTCTCTGGATCGTGTTTTGACTCTGCTGCATCTACAGGACAACCTTGTCCCTGTTGGTGGAACTTATGGTAAGGTCTTTCCCGCCACCTGCTAAATGATCCTTTAATTGGAGATGGTAGAGATGAATCCCGGGACCTTCTGCATGAAAACAAATGGCTGTACCACTGAGGTCAAGGCAGGTTTGAGGAATTTCAGCAGCTATAAGGACTCACCCACACTCCTGCTTGTTCTGTGACTAGAAAGCACAGATCAAAGAGGTTTTCCACTTGTCACGTGCTTTCTAGGCATGGGTCCAAGCATTTAATCATTTGCTCCACAACTCTCCCTGGAAAACTCACTGTTTACCGCTGAATCGGAACCCATGGCAATCCACAGAAAAACCAATTGATGTTCATTCTGGGACAAGCAGGTGTGTGGACGAGCCCTAAGAATCAGGGCTAGTCCATGACATTTTGCTGCCTGGGACAGAGCAGCAAATGCCCTCCTAAGAACACAAGAAATACCTTGCTACTGGATCAGGCCAAATGCCCATCTAGTGCAGGATCCTGTTCTCACAATGGCCAGCCAGATGCTCCAATGGGAAGCCCACATGCAGGACCTGATTGGAACAGTAAGTTTCCCTTCATGCAGTTTGCAGCAATGGGAATTCAGAAACATATTGCCTCCAACAGGGGAGGTATAACACAGTCATTGTCAAGGCACATAGTCCATAATACCCAAGGCCAGTCAAGTAATGTTGACACCTGAAGCAGAAAAGCACCTCTCCCCATCCCTGCCAGTAAAAATTCAACAACAATCAATTAAATAACCTAACATTTTGCTGCCCTTTCATGACACTGAAAATTAGTCGCCTGAGGCAGCTGCCTCATTCTGCCTTATGGTAGGGCCAGCCCTGACAAGAGGAGCTGGAAAAGGTCTTCTGTGGTCAGAGGATATGGCTTCATTACATTGTAAATCATTCTTTGCTGGTCTCCATGACCAACACATGATGTGCTGTAAGCATACCTTCGTAATTCATAAAGGTGGCCGAATGCCACTTTGCTTGGTGTGCAGTTTTGATTTATATATTTTTTTTCAGCCCAGAGTACAAACCCGAGTATAAAATTCCCCACAGCCTTCTACAAAAACAGTGAGTTCAGTTGATGATGATCATAGGGCATTTTTCTAGCTGTTATAAAAATTTGGCAAAACACTGAATGGTCTCATAGGAAGCTGTCAGACTGTCGCTTCATTTAGGTCAATATTGTCTACTGCAACTAGTGTACATTGCCCTGTGATTTTCGGATGAAGGGTGGTATGGTAGTAGTAGTGGTAGTAGTAGTAGTAGTAGTAGTAGTAGTAATAATAATAATAATAATAATAATAATAATAATAATGTCATGTGACCAGCAGCGGTTCTTCAGGGTTGCAGACAAACTACTTTTCCAGTTCTGCCTGGAGATGCCAGTGATTAGATCTGGGACCTTTTGCACACAAATCATGTGCTATACTCCTGAGCTACAGCTCTGGTGAGTCAAAGAGTGCAGCTTTGGCAAGATGGGATAAACACTTCTTAGATGTGGATTGGCTTCTGGCATTCACTTTTTGGGGAAGGGGGAAATTTGCTTGTTGCATCTGTGCATTAGACATGTTGCACGTCAATAAAGGTTGGCGAGCTTGCTTGATTTGTGGTGGAATGTGTGACGTAGCCGATAGGCTCCTCTGGTCGCTTCCACACCATCCACACTCTTCTACCAATTTCCGGCTTCTCCCAAAGAATCCTGGGCACTGTAGTTTGCTAAGGGTCTCCTTTCAACTCTCAGCACATTTAACAAACTTGGGGGGAAATCTATGTCTCTTGAAGTGGTATAGGAGTGCTTTAAATGTACGGTGCGGATGTGGCATCTGTTTCAATTTTTGTTCAGAATGCAGATGTAGGGGTTAGACAGCACCACAGTCTTATATTTGGCTCTGCATATTTTCTGAACTGGTACAGAGAGATCAAGGGCCTTCTCAGTGGTGGTGGTTCTTTGACTGCAGAATTCTCTTTTCAAGAAGTTTTGCTTAGCAACTCAGTCATTCCATTTTGGAGCTGGGCAAATACCTTCTTATGTTCCCATATTTTCTAAACATACTTTAACTACAGTTTGGCTGGTTGCTTGTTTTAGAATGACTGCTTTTAACTATCTGGGTGCCTTTTTAAAAAATTGTTTATTTTTAATCTTGCAATTAAAAGGGCAGGGCAAAAAATGATGGCAATAACTAAGTAAATGAATACATTGGGTTGTAACCAATGTTAGTCCTACTCAGAGTAGATCTATTTAATAGCTATGACTAAGGCTGTGTACACACCATGCATTTAAAGCACCCCCTGAATCCTGGGAACTCTAGTTTACTCCTTACAGAGCTATAATTCCCAGCACCCTTGACAAGGATTCTTTAATTTGAGATGGCAGAGATGAAGCCCAGGACCTTCTGCATGAAAACAAATGGCTTTAAGTGTATGATTTATACAGCCTAACCTATGTCCATTAGTTTCAACATGCTTACTCTGAGTAGGACATACATGGATACACCCCATTATGCAAATAGTCTCATGTCATTATTTGATTCTTTGGAGCATTTTGGGATGAGGAAGAATCTTAAGATGTTCCTAAAGAAGAGACTTAACACAGAGAAGGCCAGGGTGGGGGAGCAGAGAAAAGGAGAAAGTTGGCACATACAGCTCTTTGGCCAAGCCGCCTGTTGCTGTCTTTGGAGAAGCAAGTCGCAGCCTTTGTGAGAATGAGACAGTCGGCAACTGCCAACTGCATGGTGAAAAACGAAGAGTCCTTTCACCCTCTTCTGAAGCTTCAGCTGCTGTGCTCTTTGCAGCTGCTGCTACTCCTGACATTCTGGTGAGGAAAACCAGTTGCACAGCAGGAAAGGACTGAAGATATGGACTGACAAAACTCTGCTGCCCCCAGTGTGCCGAAGTTGTGATTAATATGAATTTGCCAGGGAATGCATATGAACACCAGCCATTGTGCACACAGATGGGGCATCAGGGGAAATGTGCACCAATGAGGAAAAGAGGGGGTTGTGCATATTTTCTGGTCAGTATGCCTAGTCCTCAAACGATGTTGGGGAATGTGTCCAGCTTGACAGGATAAACTAGGTATATCTCCAACATGGCCCAGTCACTATGCACATTCTCTGCTCAGGCAAAAGTGCAAGCTCACTGGTCCATGTGTGAAAATGCCATGTCTTCCAGCCTTTGATGCTGGAAGGGATGGTCTCAGATCAGGGCTTCCAACAGCCAGGCTCCAGCACCATACTTCCTATAGCACAGCCACACTGGTTCCTCAGTCAGCCTGGTCTGAAGGGTGTCATCCAGTCACCAGCCTGCCCGAGCATTCCATCACCTGATCCCAACAGGCCAATCCCAGCCCACTAAACCCTATAAATCCCTGGCATTGGAGCTTGCTCCTCACTCTGAGCATGCTGCCCTGAGTGAGAGGGTTCTGCTCCATTCTCCTTCCTCCTGCTGCCACCATCTTGAATCATGGTGACTCCAGCCTGACTTTGGCCTCATGTGGCTTCTGATTTCTGAAATTGCTTTCTCAGAACTCTCCTACCCACACCTAGGACTCTAAATTCACTCTTGCCTGTGACCCTTTCTACTGTCTGCTGTCCTGGTTGACTACTCAGCCTCCTGCCATTTTCTCAACATGTGATTTCCTCCAGTTCCTCAGCTAACTGGTTTCCTTGTTTTGGACTGTGCCCTTGTCTGCACCTCCTGCCTTAGATGGGCAGGCTGAAGCAGATTCCTTCAGCCTGCCCGGAGGTGATTGGCCAAGCCATGTGCATACAGTTTCTTCTTCAGGCTGCTCATGGAGAGCACATGGTCATTCCTTCTCTTCCTCCATTTATCCACTGCCTTTGTCTCACTCCGATTTGCACGGGACAAGTGAATATTGGTTTCCTAACCTTTATATGCTAAATAAAGAAATATCATGGCAAGCAAAAACAGCTCCCTTTCTGCCCCATATGCAAACCAGAGCCCTCTTGTGTGTTCATGATGAGTTTTGCTCACAACACTATCAGGATGGTCACACACCATCCCACTTTCAATACTGTTTGTGCCTGCAAAGGTTTTGCGGTGGTCACACCAACCAGTGCATAGCCCATAACTTCCTACTGAAATCCTGTAACTTTTTAATACCACAAATGTTCTGATTTTGTCCTGCTTTTGTTGTGCTGCAGCTTCTCTGGATTGCAATCTTTTGGTAGCATTGGGGAAGCATCCCAGAACAACTAATAAAGGAGAATAAATCAGAATAAATCCACCACTGCTAATACACTATTATTGTGACAAGTGAACATGCTGCAGAGTGCACCTGCAATAAATTATCAGTCTGGAAGGGCCCCGGGTTTCAAAATCAGGAGATTTTAAGGGGCTTCACTTCCTCTTCCCTTTATTCTGAACATCTGAAGGACACACAAGTCACAGTTTTGGAGTTTCCATGCCCCCTTGCCCTTATCCCTGTCTTCTACAGGAGACATCATGATCCAGAGTTTGACCCAAAGTTTTCATCTACCCTACAGTCAATTTTCTCATATTTCCAGCCTACTTTTCCACACAAATTGGTGATTATTTTTTTTGAGAAGTTTGCACACACATTTCCACATGCACTTCTTGTGATATATGCATTTTCTTAAGCAATTTTGCCCAATATATATGTTTTCTTTTGCAAGCAATGTTCTCTAATACAATACATTTTGTTTGTTATTTCTAATATTTCACTAACAGGCACATTTTTATGCATACATATACAGCTACACATTTTCATTTGTGGTTTTTTTTGGGGGGGGGTTGGAGACGTGCATTACAAAATTCGGAAAAATTTCGGAGGATGGCTGCAATTTTGTGTGCATTGGTTTAGAAAGTGTGATTTAAGATGGTCTGCATTGAAAAACGAAGAGAACGAGTGTCTCCCCGCCATCCCTATCCTGCAGCCCCCCTAGCACTGCGCAAGTGCTGCTGTGCCTTTAAGATTTGGAGCGATGCCCTTTTGAAGGGGAAACAATTACATTTCAGCAGAACTTCCATCCTTCAGTGGTGGGAGGGGAGTGGGGGGAAAGACCAAACCGTTGTCTTTCCAAGATGGGGTCAGCCCCGCAGCCTTTTCGCTGGAAGCACTTACTACACAATTAATGGAAGGGACTCTCATCAAATGAGGGACAAATCATAAAATTAGGGAGATGGAAATTAGGCATGGACAAGCAGTCCAGGTGCAGGGGGAGGGGGCGAGATTTATGGGGGAGGCTGTATTATAGCTAATGATTTCTGCTAATGATCCTCCAAAGTATAAAGTGGCACTGAGCCCACTCTCAGTGGGACAAGAGAAAATCCTATGCACGGGTGAAGGGCATCCTCCAAAGAGGAGAGCTGAGCGCCCCCCTCCATGAAAATGAGGCAACCAACCCCCCTCTGGCTTTTCTTCAAGCCAGTAATGCTGCGCATGCAGTTTGCTCATTAAGAGTTAGACTTTCTGCTCCACCAGAGACATGTCCAAGTGTTTTTGCGGCTCATTGGCACCCGCAGAAGTCCCGGCTTCCCTTTCGAGCAACCTCACCTCCGGAAGTCCTTGCTATCTTCTCACTGAAAACCTGGTCTAAAAAGGTAAGAAGGTCAAAGGCCCATCGAGTCCAACATACTCTTCTCCCAGTGGCCAACCAGATGCCTATGGGAAGCCTGCAAGCAGCACATGACCGCAACAGCACTCTCACCACCCATTTGGTACCCAGACACACACTACCTCCAGCAGGGCTTGTAGAACATTGCCATCAGGGTTAGTTCCATTGATAGTCTTCTCCTCCATCAAAGTTTCATCCTTGTTGATAGCCGTCACTACATCTTGTGAGGGCAAATGCCACCATTCATCTACACTCTATATGAAGAAGTCCCTTCTGTCTATCTTGGATTTTCTAACGAGTTCCAGTGTCATGAGAGAGGGAGGGAAATTTCTCTCTATACCATGCTGAATTTTATATATTGCATTGAAGGGAATCTGAGAAAATGGCATTGGGGCAAGCATTGTGTCGGGATGCACAAGTCACAAAAGACAGTGGGGCAGTTGAGTTTCCAATGGAGTTTGCACAGAGGATGTTTTTGATGGACACCACTCCTGGATTTTCTAAGGAGTAAAGGCTGGTCTACTGTATGAATGGTCTGCCATAGATTAAATAGCACAAAGCAGGACATTCATGTTGCCTAACCAAGGATTCTAGGGCACATAGGTGGACATTGCAGGAAAGCTTGCTCTGATGCATAACTATGGGGGAGGGCTGTTGTCTTATTTATTTCATAGGTAAAGGTAAAGGGACCCCTGACCATTAGGTCCAGTCGTGACCGACCCTGGGGTTGCGGCGCTCATCTCACTTTATTGGCCGAGGGAGCCGGCGTACAGCTTCCAGGTCATGTGGCCAGCATGACTAAGCCGCTTCTGGCGAACCAGAGCAGTGCACGGAAACGCCGTTTACCTTTCTGCCGGAGCGGTACCTATTAATCTACTTGCACTTTGATGTGCTTTCGAACTGCTAGGTTGGCAGGAGCAGGGACCGAGCAACGGGAGCTCACCCCGTCATGGGGATTCAAACCACAGCATTGTACAGTAACCTATCTGGAGAACAAATGAGGCAGCCTGTGAGAAGTAGAGTGAAGGCTCTTTATCTCTAGTAAGGGAACAAAGGAAACCAATTAGCAACTTCCTTTTTTAAAGTAGTGAACATGCATTTGTGAATCTGAGCATAGCTTAGAGAACCATTCCCAGCCCTCACTTTACTATGAAAGTCAGTATAACTACCATGTCCATTATAACCTTCCTGAGACTTAAGACTGGCACCAATGACCCCACTCTCAGTCCTGCTGTTAACAAAGGTCTTGCCTGGCAGCTTCCAGAAATGGAGCCTTTTCAATGGTGGCCCCACAACTATGAAATTCCCTTCCTAAGGAACTCCACAGAGCCCTCTTCCTGCCTGCCTTTAAGTGGACTTAGAAAACATAATAAAAATACTACCTTGCAAGGCTTTTTGTAAGTGTGTGCTTTTACTGGCTCTTGTATATGGTGTTTATGCTGATATGTCTTAAGGAAAGCCCTGCTCAAATCAGGTCAGAAGCCCATTTGTTCAGCATCTGGTTTCTTTTGGTGGCTGATTAGACAATTTCAGGATGCAGGCAGGCTGGCCCTGAGCACAGTCTGTGATCCCAGCAACAGGTTTTCAGAGACTTGCTCTGTTTTAACTGTAGCTGTGTGATTATCTTTCTTTCTCATTTTTAAATAGCTATCAGGGTGGGAGATGAGATGTAATTTTAAACACCTGACAGAAGTAGCAAAACTACATACGTACAAGGAAATTATATCATATAGATTGGCAGTGCATGCATACAGCTAGTTTAAGAGAAACCTGGAACTGCACAGTGGCAGCAAAATTCATGATGAGGCAATTCCCACAAGCTATAGATAGAGAGATCATGCTGGCTCCAGAATTTTGAGGGGTCCTCAGGCCTCACCTTAATATCCACTCCAAGGCATGGAAGGATTTTTTATATATATATACTCTGTGAAAAAGCAAATGGTGGGACTGTTAGAGAGATGTGACCCACTGCAGATAGTTGGATATTTGCCTGCGCTCCAAGCATAGTTGTCAACTTTTCCCTTTTCTTGTGAGGAATCCTATTTGGAGTAAGGGAGTTTCCCTTAAAAAATGGGAAAAGTTGACAGCTATGCTTGGAGCGCAGCCAAATATCCAACTTTGCCACCCTCCAGCGCCAGCCATGAAGAAAGCCTCACCAAAGGTTTCAGATCTGGATTTCTGGTATGCATTATATAGATTTTCAGTGGGCACTCAGGAAAAAAAAAGGGTGCATATGTATTTCTTTATAAAAAATATTTATATACCACTATCTCATAAAATGTATCAAAGTAGTTTAGAACCATTTTGGTTTACAACCACATATGAAAACATGTAAAAACGTAAAACAAAAGACTATCAACAAGATGTTATGGAAAGTTGCTTTCTTAATTGCCTGCATAAGCCTTGCAGAATAGAAATGTTTTCATCAGGCTAGTTTGTGTGGTGCAGCAATGAAACCACTAGCACATCTGCAAAGTTAAGCAGGGTCTGGTATAGTTTCAAATTGGATGGGGGACCATGTGTTGAGATTCCTGCATTGCAACGTGTTGGACTAGATGACTCTTGGGGGTCCCTTCCAACTCTACAATTCTATGATTTAAAGGTTTAAAATAAATGGTGTCTTCTGAATCTCTGTTGGCAGTGCATTCCATGGAACTGAGCCAATCATACTAAAGGCTCGGTTTTTGTTGTCTGGTGAGCCTTAGCACCTCACAGGACGACCAGTAACGCTTCTGCAGATGCTAACTCCAAAAACTTTATTAGTAATTTATTTATTTATTATTACATGTGTAGCCCACCTCTCCCCCAAGGGAAGTGATTTTCTCCTCCCCATTTTCTCCTCACAACAACCCTGTGAGGTTGGTTAGACTAAGAGAGAGAGAGAGAGAGAGACAGGAGAGACAACAACTGGCCCAAGGTCACTCAGTGAGCTTCATGGCTGAGTGGGGATTTGAACTCAGGTCTCCCAGGTCCTTGCCCAGCCCTCTAACCACTACACTACACTGGTTCTTGCACAAGGAGAAGATAGTTGTGAATGGTTCTGGGTTTATGATACATTGAGAGTGGTCCTGGAGTTTTACAGAAAGCTCTTTTCTTAGAGGGGATTTTAAAAAAATCAACAACCCTCTGACGATTAGAGTTGCACTGTGCCCTCGACTCCCAGGAGAGTCTCATCCTGCCAGCCAGCTTGATTGGTAGGTTGGACCATTACATCCCTGTTCTTGGAGTAATAAAGATTCTTAGTAAGTTTCATTTGGAGCACTCACCAGGAGTGGAAATGGACAATGATTCACAGAAACAGAAGCCAGAGCGTGTGCCAAAAACACAAGAGCCGGCAAATTTTTGCTGAGCTGTGATTTTGGACTTTCTCCTCCTCCTCATCTCCGTGTTTCAGCAGAGCCCCTTGCAGGAACCGAAGGCGTTTTACGCAGCATGAAGACTCAAGAGCCTGAAAGGCAGCGAGCGTGAAGGGAATGGGGAGAAGAGGACAAGGAGGAGGAGAGTGGTGCTGGGCCATAAAAAAAAAAAAAGGCATTGCAGGGAGTGTGTGGGGAAAGGTGCCACACATAGCCATGAGAGGTGCAGGGACTAAAAATCAAGCAATGAGAGGAGCTGCCGGTGTTTGCCTATAATGACACGTGCACAAACTGTGTGGCTGTGGACAATTGAAGAAATGGACTGAGCAGTGAGGATGCCAAGGCCAAGTTTTCTGATCTGACGTTGCTTGTAAAACATTTAACATAGTCAACTAAGTTTCACTCAGAGAAGACCCACTGAAATTAATGGTCTATTAACTTCAGTGGGTTTGCTCTGAATAGGACTGGGACTGGACAGAACTTTGTTGTGCTTATTCAATCATATTCTAAGCATGTGCAGAGATGCTGAAAGGAAGAGGTGCTGCAGAAGTTGGGGCAAGCTCTGCTTATCCCACCTTCCTTTAGCCACAAGTGAAACCTGGCTGTTAGGAAGGGACATAGCTCAGTAGTAGAGCATCTTGCTCTGCATGCAGAAAGTTCCAGGTTCAATCCTCAGCATCTCAAGGTAGGGTTAGGAGACACACCCTGTCTGAAACTCTGGAGAGCCACTGTCAGCCAAGGTGGACCAATGGTCTGACTCAGTATAAGATAGCTTCCCTGTGCCCCTACACCCCATTCTTCAGAAATGCTAGGCATGGGTGTCAGATGTGTCACTTCTTTTTTAACAGCCCCCCCCCAGCTTTTTTAAACTTTGAAATAGGTTCAGAGCAAGAGAAGTGGATTCCTGAGTGACATAGTGGCCAGCCGCTTAGCACTGTGCACCCCCATGCTCTGGGAAAGAGGAGAGAGAATTGGTTTAGTACAGGCTTGTACAGACAGGGCTGTACAAATCTGGCTAGTTATCAAACAGGAGAAAAATATATATCCCATAAACAGAATCCTCGGTAGAAGGCTATGCTTTTGTGGGTGCAGTTTCACATTTACTTTATATCCTTCTCCGTGCAGCCTATTTTGCAGCATTTTCAGACTTGCTAATAGATATTTTGGGTAGAAAGCATTTAATCTGGCAATTCTACATTACTGCCCTAGAATACATCAACAGGACTTTTCCTCCTAAATATATCTTGAAAAGCAAATGTGTTGGGGTGTGTCAGGAATTCGGAAAAGTCAATTGAGACTTCAGATAGCACCCTCTATTTAGTTTTGCAGATTTATTGGTTGAGTATAGAAACAGCTATTTTCAGTTATACAAAGAAAGGGCTTCTCCACACTTGGTAAGCTAGTCTGCTCCAACTTCTCATTGTAGGGTGAGCATGGGACCAAGAGCCACAATGTTCTCAGGGCTGCTGCATTGCTAAGCACCCATGATGTCACAAGCAGTATCTGGTAGGTTCTGGATGCCTGCTTAACACCATATTGGACAACAGACAAGTTGTAGTGTTCAGCATCAGCAAGCAGTATTTGGTAGGCACTGGATGACTGCATGCCATCCTTTCAGACAAGCTGCAGTGATCCCACTAGCTGGAGGAGAATTTCCTTTGCAACAATGAATTGCGGTTTGAGGGTTGGGATATCCTAGACACAGATTGATTTCCTTGAAAGAAGATGCTCATGTCTCAGGAGACAAACAGGCAAAAGTGGGGCACTCATTACACAGCACTCTGCGTGTCTGCCGAGGCAAGAGATGACTGGACGATGGGAGTCCAAAATGACTTCATGCCCCTCCTACCCTCACTGCTGGCAGTGTCCTGAACTTTGTTGGACAAATCTGCTTTGAAATTCTTAGTAGTAGGAACACTTTTCTGAATAATTACAGATCTCCGGTTCAGTGGGAAACTGTAGCAAGGGGAAGTCATTCACTGCAAGCCAGAGTCAACAGACTGTGAACTCATTGCAAGCAGAATACATGATAAAGATTATATCCACAGATGAACTTATTTGCTGGGTCCATTGGCCTATTATGAAAGTTAGCTGAATGACTTGCTTAAAGTTGCACAAATGGGCATTCTCGTCTCTTTGCACACTCATCCTTTTTCATCTTGAGACTGGATAACTGTATGGTTTATGGAGGTGTTAAGGCGTGTACACACCAGACAATTAATTCACATTTAAATCACATGCAAGAATCCTGGGAACTGTAGTTTACCCCCACCAGAGCTACAATCTCCTGAACACCTGTATGGACTGTATGGACATAGTAGCAGAATACAACACTTGTCATAGAGCTCATCCACACATCCGCTTGTCCCATACCTAGAAAGCATGGGTCTGAATGTTTTCCTACTTGACCCACACTTTCTAGGCACACGTCTAAGTGGTTCCCCCTTGCACCATTCCCCTCCCAGGGAAAACCTGCTCTTTAGTGCTAAATCAGAGCAAATGTCAATCCAGAATTGCCATTTGCTCCGACTGAGTGCTAAAGAGTGGTTCCGTCTGGGGGAAATCAGTGGGACAAGAGGAAGTTTGGATGAGCCCCAAATTCTGCTCCCAAGGACCCCAAATTATGTGCGAAGGAAAGCTGGATTCAAAGACTTGCTTGTTTTTGTGCAAACGAAGCAAATTGGTTTATGTTTACTTACTCTGCATAATTTATTCCACTGTGTTAAGTCAGCAAGGAGGAGCAGCCAGTTATTCAGGGTCCTGAAATCTCACCTCCTGAGCATTGGAGAGTGGTGTATTTTATTTATTTTTAAATATTTATAAGATGCTTTTCTGGACCATGTTCGCCCAAGATGGCATACAGCAATAGAACCATGAAACCACATGTGGGGAGAAGACAGCTGCACTTTGGGTCTTTTCACTGGGGCGGGTGGTTAGATGCTATGAGAACAGGATGCAGGACATGGTAGACCACTGGCCTGATCCAGCAAGGTTCTTCTTATGTTTTTATAAATAATGTAGTACATTGTGCATATTGAAGCATAATGTAATATTATAATAAAACGTTAAAGCATTAAAAAAAGCCCTGACAATACATTAAAATCCTGCTCAGATCCTATTTTGACTTCAGGTTTTGCAGGAGTCATTGCCCAAATCCTCTCGCTCTTATGCTCACAGCCTTGGGGACTAGAAACTTGACATTTTTTTAAAAAAAGAAAAGAACAAAAGCTAAGGGCTCCTCCAGACTTCATTTTGTGCCACATTTCTAGACATAGGTCTGTACTTTAAAGATCTGTGTCTGTGCTTCCCCCCTCCCCAATGCCTGCAAAAACCTGCTCTTTAACTCTGAATCAGAGTAAGTGGAAACCCATGGAACACCTGAATTGATGTTTTTTCAGATTCAGCGGTAAAGAGCGAATTTTCCAGGGGAAAGCAGCTGGGCAAAAAAATTAAAAAACTGCTCAGACATGAAGCTTTAAAGTGCAGCCTAGAAGTTATGGGGCAAAAGGTGTGGATGAGCCCTAAGACCCTTAGAATGCACTAAACCTGATTATTTATGTCAGTAGCCTGCAAATCTGGGCTCACAGTATACATATGGTCCTGTCTATAAACATAGATTTCAGCTAGCAACAATTTTGGCCTGAGTTACGTTTTCCAGACGCAACGAGCAAACAGATGCTGTCGGTCAGAATCACGTTCATTTTAGATTAAGGGAACAAGATAACAATATGCAAAATCTCCACTGGGCAGCGGGCACATTGCCCTCATGGCTGTTTTGTGCTGGAATCGGTCTGAGACGCTTGCCTACTTCCAGATTAACAGCTGGGGCCTATTTTTTGCCCATGAAACAAGAGCACCGCAATGGGAAAATGACATGTACACAGTTTGTTCCAAACAAATGTATTTGCTAGGATGGGAAGAGCCCTATTTTGGGGGAAGGGACCACAGCTCAGTGGTAGGACACCCGCTGTGCATGCAGAAGGTCCCAGGTTCACCTAATGGCCTGGCATCTTCAGTGAAAAGGGTTCAGAAAGCACATAGTGGAAAGTCCTGTCTTTGCCTAAGACCCCAGAGAGCTGCTGCCAATCAGAATAAACAATACTTGGTTCACATTTACTCCTTGCTTTTAAAACACATGGCTTCTCCCAAAGAATCCTGGAAACTGTAGTTTACCCTCCAGCCACAGCTGCAATTCCCAGCACCCTTAACAAACAACAGGCAACCTGGTCCCAAGCTATACTGTATAGGGCAGGGGTCAGAAACCTTTTTCAGCTGTGGGCTGGTCTACTGTCCCTCAGACCATATGGTGGGCCGGACTATATTTTTTTTGGGGGGGGGGGGAATTAACAAATTCCTATGCGCTACAAATAACCCAGAGATGCATTTTAAATAAAAGTACACATTCTACTCATGTAAAAATACCAGGCAGGCCCCACAAATAACCCAGAGATGCATTTTAAATAAAAGGACACATTCTACTCATGTAAAAACATGCTGATTCCCGGACCAATCACAGGCCGGATTTAGAAGGCAATTGGGCCGCATCCGGCCCCCAGGCCTTAGGTTGCCTACCCCTGGTACAGTGGTACCTCAGGCTAAGTACTTAATTCGTTCCGGAGGTCCGTTCTTAACCTGAAACTGTTCTTAACCTGAATCACCACTTTAGCTAATGGGGCCTCCTGCTACTGCTGCACCTCTGGAGCACGATTTCTGTTCTCATCCTGAAGCAAAGTTCTTAACCTGAGGTACTATTCCTGGGTTAGCGGAGTCTGTAACCTGAAGCGTATGTAACCTGTAGCTTATGTAACCCGAGGTACCACTGCATACGGCCATACACACCTTAAACGTCACCCAGTAGCTACCCCATTGCTGATAACTGATTTGCGACATTTCTTGCAAGCCACGTCGAAGACTGTGTGATCCAAAGGGTGAAATATCTGAATCCTTTAAGCAGAGTGGTGTAAGTGTGCATTTGGGCTGGATGACAAAGCAGCCTGAAAACTGTGGATAGGGCCTGCTGTTGCCCATGCAGGTTGGGGGAGAGAGAGATTACAACAGGCTTGGGGAATTTGTATCCCCACCAATTCCTAGCAGCTAGCATGGCCAATGGTCAGGGACAATGATAATGACGGGAGTCCAGCAACATCTGGAGGGCCACAGCTTCCCCACCCATGTTCTATAGAGCTCAGTGTGGTGGATGTGGAGTGAGTACATCTTGTCCTCCCAACTTGCCCTATGAGCCAGGCTAGGCAGAGTGACTTCCTTAAGCATGCTTTACAACCGAGTCAAGAACTGGAAACACCAACCCTACCATTAGGCAAAGCAATATCCGCCAGGGGAGGATGCTGTCCCATTGCCACCATTGCTTAGGTTCAACTGCCAAGGTGCTTGGCCTCTGTATACAGAACGTAAGGGGTGACCTCAGGCATCAAAATGTTTTGGGCTGGCCCTGAGCTGAGGTCTTGAAAATATATATCATACCATTAAGCAACCCCTGAAGCAACTGCATAAGGAGAGAGGGAAGGAATGAGGAAGGGGGAAGGAGGGAGGGAAGGAAGTTTCCGTGGCCCAGCTGGAAACAAACGTCCACCATCTGATGTTCCAGTGGCCTTGGCCATGATGGAGGTTCGAGATGGTAGGTGGGTAGGTGGCAGAAGGGAGGGAGATGGTGAGGGTTTGGCATACAGTATATATCACATCTCAGCTCTTCTGGATCAGTCACGCTTCCTAATTCAATAAGGTGAGAAGGAGCATAATTTGATCATATTTGTTTTGCATCACTGCAAAAACAGAAAATGAGGGGCTGCAGAGCTGCACCAATTTACTTCATCCGACCTTGATTAAAAGAAAATTAATTGCCGCATCTCTCAGGATATCTCAGGCGGCAGCCAATGGGCTTTCTGGAAAACCACAAAAAGGGGGGGTTGAGAGGAATGGGGGGGAGCGAGGCAGAAAGACTGTTTGCCCTTTCATCTCTTAGCATAACTGTCTTGTTGGAAGCTCTGGCAGACTGAAAAGGAGGTGGATGTGCCGGGGGGGGGGGGAGATAAATAATAATAGCAAAACACCCACCCCAGCGCACGGGAAATCACAGCCTCCTCTCCTCAGCCTTTGAGCTCCCTCTCTTGCTTTTGCTTCTGTGTTCCTTGCTTTTGCATTTCTGTCAGGCTTTACCCAGGCAGCCAGCTCTGGTTCCGTAGGAGTTTGAAGAAGTCTCCAAAGGCAACCAAGGGTTGCATTTGAATCAAAAGCAAAGGTGGTGAAGCACAACCCTACTACCCTCAGGGTACTGTACCTAGAGCAGAGATGGAGGGAGTTGTCAAATGTGGTTGTTCTCAGTTGCTCATATTTTTCATGTCTTAAGTTTAGTTCTCTGCGCTTTTGCATCAATTTGCAAATCTTCAATCTCATGAAAATTCGAGCCTAAGAACATGATTCATATCCACTTGGTCCAGCATCCTGTTCTCACAGTGGCCAACCAGATGCCCATTATGGGAAGCCCACAAGCAGGACCTGAGGACAACAGCCCTCTTCCCAACTGCAATTCCTAGAGGCAGACTGTCTCTGACAACAGAGACCAGCATTTTACATGTCTCCTAATATTTTTGCTAGCAAACTTCCTTAATATAATGCTTTTTGCATGTTATATATTTGCTAATATAGGCACATTTATGCCCACTTTCCCGTAATAGACATATTTTTCTACACATCAACTGGCTGGAGAATTGCACCACAAAATTCAGATAAGTGCCAATTTTCAAGGCTTCATTTTGGTTTGTGTATTTTTTCAGGAAGTGTGGATAAGGTAAGTTCTCATTCCAATGCAAGCCAAACCAAATTTATTCCCCCCCACTAATTGATTGTAGGGATTAATCATTTCTGGGGACATCATACACCTCTGGGGACCTGGCACAGCAGGGGGCAGGGAGGCACAAAATAAATTTATAAAATGGTGCACGATTAGGAGAAAATAGGTTGTAGCCAGCTAAGTTATATTCAGAATAGACCCACTGAGGAACCAAAGTTAGGAATGCCCATTAACGTTTGGTTCTACTCTGAGCAGGACTAGCTTTAGACACAAACCACGATTTTCCAGTGCACTCTCCCTAACTAATAACACTAGAACTCAAGAGGCATGAAAACTGATTTGGCTGGAGATTTCAGGGCAAAGTATTTCACACAACAGATAGTTAATTTGTAGCTGGCCACCAGCTGAGATGGTTTTAAAGAGACTTGGCCATTGCAAAGCACTGATGATGCTGGATGGTAGTCTGCTCTCCTCTCTTTTGGGTCTTGAAGAGCACACTCCATCAACAGGCGGATGCCTCTGCCTGCATCTACTGATGCCAGTGCTTCCTGGGGCTGGGAGGTAGCTTGACCTCCCATCCTAACTCTTAAGGGGAAAGAACTTCTACAGGTGAGTTCGGAACACCATCCATGGGTGTCTCAGGGTTCTCTGCTGCAGGTGGACCTGACATCACTTCTCTGGGGATGCTGGAGGTATCTGGGGCAGTGCAGGAGCCAGGAAGCCTTGCAAAGTCTTTGGACTTTGTGCCACTAGGGTCTCAGTCCGAGGAGGAGTCATCCGGACTTGGGCCTAGACCAGGCATGACAACGCTGGCCATGGAAGTTGGAGTCTAAAGGAAAAAAGGTTTCCCCATCCCTTGAGTAGACAGTACTGGGATAGATGAGCAAGTAACCTGACCTGCCTTCGTATGTCCCACAAAGAGGAATCATATTGAAGAGAGGAGAGAAGGGGACTCTGTGGCCTAGTTAGCATGACATGGTAAGCCAAACTGTAAGTTACTGAGACCAGGTGAACATGCTGGCTCTGAAAGAGCAACATAGAAAATGGCCTTATCATACTGAGTCAAACTATCTAGATAAGTTTTCTCTACAATGGCTCCAAACATCTGGAGATGCTGGGGATTGAACCTGGGACCTTCTGCATCCTTAGCAGATGCTCTACAACTGAGCTATAGGTCCTTCCCCAATGGAACACTTTGCTCCTCAATGGTCCTTTTTATTTTTTATTTTTACTACCGTGGCATGCTGAGATGTCATATGTCCTCTGAGCTGGCAGTAGAGGTTAAGGTCTCTTCTCACTAACCTTGAGCTGTAGCCAAGAACAAACCACGAGCTATGTCTACACTGCCATCTTACGCCTGTGACAAAAGGCAATCGCCGAAGGGGGTCAGGTATGAATTTTGGCACTGAAGCAGAGTTTCACTGCATCTGCCTGGTTGTGCCATCCACTGCTTATTAACTCAGAACATATGCCCAAAACTATCATGCCGGTAACTCTCCGATGGTTAACTCCAATAAAACAAAAGAAAGCGGTTTCCCTCCTTAATAATTCATGGGCGTCTTTAAAAGCCCCTGTTAAAAAGATACACAATTCCTCCTCCCTCCCCAATTTTCTGATGTACTAATTAACCAAGATCTGCATCCGATGCTATTCTCTATTGGACCTGAGTGACACTTTCTCTTCCTTCGACCAGACACAAAACCATCTGCTCCACTCATCCATCACTTGTACTTTCTTTAGCATTTAGCGTCATCTTGACAAGCTGCAGCTCTCAGATCCAGATCTCTGCCCACGCCGAGGCAACCAATTTAAAAAAAGAAAAGGAAAATGGGAGAAAGAAGAAGTCTTTGATGGCATCAGAATCAAGACTCTTGGCCTTCCTTAATGTGGTGTCCTCCATTTGCTTTGGACTACAAAGTGTCCCTGGCCATTGGCCATGCTTGCTGGGGCTTATGGGAGTTGGTGTCTGACGACATCTAGGTGGGTACCATATTGGGGAAAGCTGCTTTAATGAGTGGAGGACTAATGGGGCACTGCCCCACCAACTGCTCTCTCTTGCCTTCCAGCTTACAACCAGCCCAACAAGGTAACACTGCCTGTCAGATTCCTCCTATCTGGTGTCAGGGTTGTCCTCGCAGAACTCATAGAACAACACCAGAAGCCGTTGGTTCTGCCTGTCATTGGCTTTGACTCTACATTTGGTTAGTTTTCCCGTCTTTAGCACTACCAGTCAACCACCCACCATTCACGTTCACTGCTGCTCTCTCTCCTAGGGTCTCTGTAGCAAAAGCAGATGGCTTGTCAAAAAACAAAAACAATAGAGTACAGTTGGGGCAGCTCAGGACTGAGTAGCCAAGGCTGAAGAATATTTCAGGGGGATCCAACTTGGAAGTGCAATCTCAGGATCAAAAGACAACGGAACAACATGCCCAGGCTCAGGAAGGCCTTGTTGATCAAAGAAGGCTTATCTGGAACAAGAAGCTCTGTATATTCCTTCTTGCCCAGGAGGATCCAGTGGCCACCTTAGGCACGGTGATACTAAACTGCCTACACTAGGGCTGCAATGTGTAGTTCAGTGGCTCATCACATGGGGCAGTTGCTCTGGTTCAAACTCCAGTTGCTCCTTGACACCCTCAATGTGAGTTAAATCTATGTTCAACTTTAAATTTAAAAAGTCATAAACATGAGAAAAGGTGTGGCAGATCCCAGTGGAGGGGCTTCATGCTCTGGTACCAGGGGGCGGAGAACAGGCGGGGGCGGGGCTGGTGCGTGTCCTGGGGGCAGGGCACGCCACCCGCAGGGGCGTGGTGTGTGTCCTGGGGGCGTGTCCTGCTGCCTGTGGGGGTGTGGCACCCAGTGCGGGGGGGGGGGCAGCCGCGATGGCACCCTGCCGGAATTGCGCTGCCGGGGGCTGTACACTCCCCCCGCACTCCTCTTCCTCCACCAGTGGCAGATGCTAGAGTGGAGCCCAGCATCATTACTTTGATGGGCCTCGGGGTAAGAGCTAGCACATGTGTCTTATTCACCTAAAGTATGTAGCCAAAAGGTGTGTGTGAAATGGCAACAATAACAACAACATTTTTATCCTATCTGGCTAGGTTTCACCAGCCAGTCTTGGTGACTTACAGCATATATAAAACATAGTAAAATATCAAACATTAAAAACTTCCTGATACAAGGCAATGCATTGCTTTTATGGAAAGGGACCCAAAGGCTTAAAGGTTGGCTATGTCCTCTTGGTTCTGATCAACCTTAGGGGGCAGGTAGCCGTACACAGTGAAGTGTTTGCACAAAGCAGCTCATTTCACAGGCTGGGACGATGTCCCCACAACTCAACGCAACCAGTCAACCAACAGAAAAGCCATAGCCTTGTGGTAAAGGTACCCCTGCCCGTACGGGCCAGTCTTGACAGACTCTAGGGTTGGGCGCCCATCTCACTCAAAGAGGCCAAGGGCCAGCGCTGTCCGGAGACACTTCCGGGTCACGTGGCCAGCGTGACATCACTGCTCTGGCGAGCCAGAGCCGCACACGGAAACGCCGTTTACCTTCCCGCTAGTAAGCGATCCCTATTTATCTACTTGCACCCAGGGGTGCTTTCGAACTGCTAGGTTGGCAGGCGCTAGGACCGAACAGCGGGAGCGCACCCCGCCGCGGGGATTCGAACCGCCGACCTTTCGATCGGCAAGCCCTAGGCACTGAGGCTTTAACCCACAGCGCCACCCGCGTCCCAGCCTTGTGGTAGAGAATCTCTTTTGCATGCAGAAGGACTTGAATTCAAGTCCCTGGCATCTTCTGAGGGCTGATGTCCCCTGCCTGAAACCCTGTAGAGCTGCTGTCAGTCAGTGTAAACAATACTGAGATAGGTGGAAAGTTGGTCTGACTCGGTATAAGGTAGCTTCCTATGTTCCTATGAAAGCATCCTGTGAAAAAGTGGCACAACCATGCAGCAAGCTGTGGCATGCGCACAACGCTGACTCACACAAGGTCAAAACAGCTGTTGAAATTTTGTGTAAAGTGCAACTCTGAGTAACTCTGACAAATTGCACGAGGAACTTCTAGGAAAGGCAACAGAAGTCTGAGAAGACAAGTAAAATCTCTCAAGGGGTTTCATACCTCCCTGCTTGTGATTTACCCCTTGGACATATAACACAAAGCCAGAGTTTGAAGGCAAAGGATCATTTCCTCAGGATGGTCTAATAAAACAGGCTCAATAGGCTTGCATGTAATGGAACACCCTGGCTTTGGGCATAAAACAGGGAGATCGTCCTGTCAATGTTGTTGTGCATTGCACAACACATGTGTAGTATGTGTGAGTGTATGCAAAACAAACAAACCACCCCTGTGTGTGTGTGTGTGTGTGTATACAGTAGGGTTGCGTGTCTGCGTGTGTGTTCGTGTTTGGGCGCAGAGTAAAAAGTACAGCATGTGTTTGGGAGTTGGGATGTTTAGTAATTAAATCCCTTTTCATCCTTCTGCACCTGTCTCCTTCTGAAAACTGAGAGAACAGACGTCAACCGGGACAAGGGCTGGACTGAATACAGCCAATTCTGAAATATTTATTAGCTTGTGACACCACTCAATAGAGGAGAAGGAATGCCGCCTAATCCGCCCAACAAATGCTCGCTTGGTGGAGGGGCATTTCTCTACAAGTGCCTCATTATATTTCAACTACTGCCTAGTACTTTGTCAAAAATGGTATCGTTTGTAATTTGTTGTCTATATTTGCTCGCAGGCAACTTTACCCTTGCGGTAGCCAGAGATTTAGGAGCACAACATTCTGGAGTGTAAATTTAATTTTGCAAGCAAGCTTCTCAATCAGACACACAGGCACACAGCACTAGGTTCTCCATTCTGGAGGGTGGCAGTTGTTGTTCTTGTTGCTGGGAGCAGTTCGGTGTATTTCATGGGTGCACCCATTGAATGCCTGTTAATGCCAGTTGCAAATCGGCTCCATACAGAATAGAAGGCAGTGGCGGTGTTGGTGATGAAGACACACCATGAGTGCCTTGCACTGTCTTTCCTCCCCTAGTTAAAAGTTGGAATAGGGGTTAAAAGGCCTGCTGGTTAAAATTGACCTCTGATGGCTATGCATCCAAAAGCTGTGGAGGCTGGTCTATTTGGGCATGTGGGTCACTGCTCCACCAACCCGAGTCTGCCTTTAGCCAGGCCTCACCTGCCTGCCTTTTTAAATTACAGCAAGTCAAGGGGTGGATCTTCCTGTGATTGGCTCTGGCTCCACCTGCTGCTGGTCTCCTTGCTTTCTGCCACAAGACCCAAGGAGCACCAGCCACCACAATTCGAAACTTGTCCAATGTCAGGGCTGAGTTCAACGTCATTGACAGAGGACAGCCAGAGCTTAGGAATTGCACCAGGGGATCAGAGCTGGGGGAGTGGGGCAAAGTAGTTGAGACTTTTTTGCAAAATCGCAAAGAAATTGGGCATTTTTAAAAGCTATTTTAAAGGGGAAACGAGAAAAATGACACTGCCGACATCAGGTGCCATACACCCGTATTTTTCCGGACATTTACCCGATTTCCACCTGGAATCTGCTTTCGGATGCAGTATTCTGGATATATGGCAGCCCTAACTAAGGGATCAAGCCAGGAGTGATAGCCCAGGAAAGAAGAAAGTGAGCAAAGTGTAAGAGTGAAACTGAAACAGTTGTTGTCCAGGGCCCAAACAGGGAGCCTTTTACAACCCTGATACTTCAACTGCCCAGGAATACAGGGAGCTGCTTTATACCGAGTCAAGGCAATTGGTCCATCTAGTTCTGTACGGTCTTTACTAACAGCAGCTCATCATAAGGGTGTATGGTCTGACTCTGTATAAGGCAGCTTCATATGTCTAAAGTTCAGTGGTAGAATATTCATTCTGCATGCAGAAGATCCAAGGTTCAGCTCCTAGCATCTCAGGGGCCAAAAGTGTCAGAGAGCTGTTGCCACACAATGTAGATATGGCTGAGCTTGATAAACCAAAGGTCTGAAAGGGTACAAGGCATTTTTCTATGGTGCTATGAAGGCCAGGTGACAAGTCAGTCAGAGAAGGAAGGAATGAGGAGTCACAGACATGAGACAAGTCTCCTACAATCCAGTTGGCATTATCTCTTTTTTACACCTCATAAAATTGACTTGAGGAGCTTTTTGTGTTTAGCTGATTTACAGCCTGATCTCAAACCTCTTTTTTTTAAAAAAAAGACTCAGAAGAGGAGTCCTTCTGACCTCATTCCTGGTTAAGTATCTTGGGAAGTTATGTTTCTAGTTTGTAGTTCAGTTGTATATGCAAGTTAAAAGGAACAGCTGCCTGTGTGCAAAATTAAGAGCACTTTCATTTCTCCTTCCACCCGTCCACAGATGGACGCCCCTTCAAATATCATCGTTATTTATACAGGCCTTTTTAGCACGCAAAGCACTGCTCTGTCTTTATCAGATTCAGCAACTCAGCTTTCTCTTGTCACTGATATTCCCATTTTGAGGAACTTGAGTCTGAAGGCTAGCCGCTTAAGCAAAACCAGCCGTGTGGTTCAAGGGGAATGCATGGGAGTGCCATTCTAGGACTTTTCTCAGAGCAGGAGTGACTATGCCATCTGCCAGAGTAACTGAGGGACTACTGCTTGCTCTGGAGCATAGGAAGCTTCCTTTTACAGAGTCAGGCCTATGGTTCCTCTGGCTCAGCATCATCCAAGCTGAATGTTGGAGAGTTCAGGACAGACAAAAGGGCTTCTTTATGCAGAGAATCCACTCACATAAGAGGCATTGATAGGTACCAAGTAAGAGAGAATTAAATTCATAGAGAAGAGTAAGGCTATCAATGGTTACAAGCTACTATGACTATCCTCCACCCCCACTGTGCCACCAGTTGATAGAAACAGCAAGAATTGTAGAGCTGGAAGGGACCCTGCGGGTCATCTAGTCCAATAGACCCTGCGGGTCATCTAGTCTGCAATACAGGGATCTCCAAGGAAGGAGAGTCCACCACCTTCTGAGGGAGGCTGTTCCGCTGCCAAACTGCTCTTACAGTCAGAAAGTTCTTCCTGATGTTTAGTTGGAATCTTCTCTCTTGTAACTTGAATCCATTGGTTTGGCTCCTATCTTCTAGTGCAGGAGAAACAAGCTTGCTCCATCCACCATGTGACAGCGCTTTAGATATTTGAAGATGACTATCATGGCTCCTTTCAGCCTCGTCTTTACCAGGCTAAACATACCCAGTTCCTTCAACTGTTCCTCATAAGCTTGGTTTCCAGACCCTTTATCATATTGATCACCCTCCTCTGCACTTACTCCAGCTTGTCAATATCCTTCTTAAATTGTGATGCCCACAACTTGACACATTACTCCAGGTATGGTCTGACCAAGGCATTATAGAGTGGTACTATGACTTCCCTTGATCAAGACACTACACATCTGTTGATGCAGCCTGGAACAGCATTAGCTTTTTGATGCTTTTGCATCACACTGTTGACTCATGTTAAGCTTGTGGTCTACTAAGACCCCAAGATCCTTTTCACATGTACTACTGGCAAGCCTAGTGTCCCCTATCTCACGTTTCTGCAGCTGGTTATTCCTGCCTACATGTAGAACTTTACATTTGATCTTATTGAATTCATTTTGTTATTTTGGCCCAGTTCTCCAGTCTGTTAAGGTCATATTGAATCCCCATTCTGTACTCATGTGCTCAGGAGTCACTTGCTGGTTTCCCACAGGCATCTAGTTGGTCACTGAGAGAACAGGAAGCAGGAAAAAATGGGCCACTGGCCTGATCAAGCAAGTTCTTCATAGGTTCTTAGTGCTTGCCAGGCTATCTTCAAAAATGGGCCTCGTTTTTCATCAGGTGCAAAATCATACCAATTTCTTCAGACGCTTGTTCAATTTGTGACATTTCCCCAGCGTGGTTTTGCACATCCCTCAGTGTCAAGTGAAATGGAATTCTGAACTCAAGTCACCAGAAGTAGGGGAACGAGACTAAAACGTTTTCTTGTAAGCACTGCTAAAAATCATCATCAACAACAACAAAAACAAAGGCATAATAACCTGACGGATGATGAATCCCATCAAAGCAAAGCTGATTCTGGGTGGTTTTGGCATGATGTATCCATCGTTGCAAGTTGCTGTGTTGGAGAAGTCATTAGATGCTTCCCTGGAGGGAGGCAGCAAGTACATTAAGAGGGACGAGGACTTACCATGAGCCAAATGGCTGCTCTTATTGTTCTCAGAAGGGCACTTAGGATGTTCTTAGGACCAAAAACTTTTCCATAGCATGTCAGAAATGGGACTGCTGTTTAAGATCAACAGGAACACTCAGCTTGGATCTTTTTCTAAGGATATTTCTCTACACTCACAGGCCCAGAATCCTTCACTCAAGGTTCAGGCTAGCAATGTGATACTACCCCACCTGAGCTGTCTTTCTGTGTGCCTTTGAGGGTAGAAACCATTCAGAAGGGGAAATATGGATCTCAGTAGAGCTCAGGTGATTGGAAAGCAGATGCAGGCATTCACAAAGAAATATATTAATAATACCAACTCCGTAACCTGCTATGGATGTTCATCTTTTGGTAGAGTGGGGTAGGATTTGTCTTTCTTATGTTATTGTAGGATGAGAACTTTTAGTCAATAACATTTTTGTAATTTTCTGATGACTTTTAAATTTTGTGTTATGTATTATGTATTCATTTTTGAGACATTTTATGTGGTAACAGTGACAACAAATACTCAGCCAGCTTAAGTTTACACTATGGCCTTCAAGCTTTTGCGTTTCACAGAATTCTTCTACCTGATTATGAATTCTGTGACAGGAGGGGACTTTGGTATTTCAAATTTCAAAAGCACCCTGTGCGAGGCCAAAATTCACCCCCCTGCCTCTTGCCTTCCATTCTGCTCAGTTCACAACCTCATGTTTGTGTTGTCCTGCAGTGTCCCCCTTGGCTCAGTGCCCAGTGCGTGGGAACTGGTCGCACTGCCCTAAATCCACCTCTGTCTATGAAATTTGTGGTACCAGGGCATGAGTGTTCAGAGCAGATGTGAGATAAATGTGCTAAGCATTGTAAGGTCCTTTCTAGGTCAAAAAGTGATACAATACTGATTAAGAGTAATTGACTGATGACAGGAGAAAGGTGTACTGATTCTTCCGTGTACAATTAAGCAGAGGGCATCAAAAGTATTCACAACCTGAGATAAGCTAGTCATCCCCAAATCTATGAATCAAAATGGCCTGGAGAGACAACAAAAACAAAATGATCAGGAAAACTGTAAATAAGAGCCCTATCTAGGTAAAAACATAAGAAAAGTCTCACTGGATCAGACCAACGGCTCATCCAGTCCATTAGCCTGATCTCACAGTGGCCAACAAGGTGGCCCAAAGGGAACCTGTGGGCAGGACCGGAGTGCAACATTCCTTTCCCCACCTGCAGTTGCCAGAAGCTGGTATTCCAAGGCATATTGCCTCTGACGTAGCATTGGGTTGCACTGATTTTGTGATAGCTTTTTAGGTATTGGCGTTTCAGATCCTAACCCTTTGATCACTGTATTCTTACAGGTTGCATTGTGGCTGCTTGAGGCCATAGGCCGTTCAGTTCTTTACAGAACATGGATCATCTTTGGATGTATCAAGTCTCCTGGTTACATTGATGCTATCAAGTGCATCTCACCTTGGGTGGTTTCAGTACCAAGGAATTGTCATTCCCTTCTTTCCACCATTTCAGTCTGTAGTGATTGTGTCTCTCACGCCAGTCTCAACTGGTGTATATTGACTCCTCCTCCTGTACTGATTATTGACTCCATTGCTATCATTGGTTCTATCCCTCCTTTGTTGTTTGGATTCGATCGAGTTGATCGATTTTCAAGAAGGGCTAGTGCTCTCCCAGTTGACATTTGCAAAGATCCCTTTGCATGGTTTTATTTGTTACATATTGACATGCTTACTTGGTGATCATCGTACCACTAACACTTCCTCGCAAGGCAGTATCAACTCAGTGTGAAATGTAAACAAATAATTTTAAAAAACCATACAGAAGAAGAAATGCAAGGTTCAGAAAATAAAAGCTAATGCTAAAAACATGCAGTTGTTGTTTCGTTTTGCTACTGATCCTGAGATGAAAAGTAGAGGGAACCCTATAATTCCCTTGAGCTCAGTATGAGAGTAAGGAAGGCACTGTCATTGCAAAGGCTACACTATCTAACCACTTATTCTCCCCAGAAGGAAAGCTGCAGAAGTTACTCTCTATTTCTGTCGGGAGTTGCTGACCACTGGCCATGTGGTAAGCAGTGTCACTAGTTCAGAGCTGGCCAGCATCTTAAACAAACTTCAAACCACGGTTTAAGATTCTGACTTCTTCCAAACTTTATAACCATAGTTTACCAGTTTGGACATCATCAAAAGCCATGATTAAATGACTTATAGCAGCAGGCCGAAATGGAGATTGGGAAGGGTAGCAAGCAATGGTTCTCCAGGGTTCTATGCAAGAGTCATTCCCAACTTTTCTACCTGGGCACCTTTAACTACAGGTTAAAGGAACTGGACCTGGAACTTTCTGCAAGCAAAGCTCATGCTCTGCACTGATCTGTGGTCCCTTCCATAATGGCCCACAGCTGAGCACATAAACTACTGGCACTAGGAAGTACAGTAGAAATCACAAAGGTGATCAACTGCTTATAGTTTTGAATTTTAAATTGTCGTAACCCGCCTTGGATCTGCTAGTGAACAATGCATAATAAATATGATGATGATAATCTAGGGTTGGTGGAAAAGATTCATTCAGTCAGTAATTCATGAAACTGAAGCAGTAATACAAGAAGAAATGGAGCTGGAGTCTATTGAGTTTTACTCAAAGTAGACCTATTGAAATTAATGAACCCAAGTTGCCATGCCCTTTCATTTTAATGGACTTACACTGAATAGGAGTAGAGTTGGCTATAACCCATGGTTTTGTGAATTGCTCCACCCCTCTTTGTTCCTCCAAATTATTCAGCACTGGATTTAGAGCAGTGCAGGTGCTCCCCCCTTACAAGGCACCAAGCTGAGGGGGTGCAAAATCGAGAAGGTCCATAATTGAGAAAATGCATTTTGGGGTGCTGAATTTTGGCCTTGCACAGGGTGCCATATTATGAAAGATGACCAAAGTCTACCTTTGAATCATTCCACTGATTCTTCAGCATATTTACTTGGGAGTAAATGCCACTGTACCCATGAGGCTAACTTCTGAAGGATTGCTCTGTTAATTTCAAATTCTCTCTCCGCCTTCCACCCTGGTTCTGCTCCAAAATGAAATGGGGCACCTTCGATGCCTATTGAATAAACCAGCAAACAGGTTTGAGGGTTTTTTTGTTATTTGTTTGCAAGACATTCATATATATATATATATATATATATATATATGCAGGTTTTGGTGTCCTCGGGTGTCTTCCCGTGTAAAAGTTGGGGTGTCTAGGCGACGTTTCGACGAGGTCTCACTCGTCATCTTCAGGCTGGTGCTTTCGGCTTCTTGTTACTGGAACAGAGCAGGATCTCAGTGTTTGAGTTCCTATAAATACTGTTGAGGAGGTGTGGTGTATAGCCTCCAATGTTCTGGGCAGAGAGGAGGTTCCCAGGCTAGTGTGCCTTTTCTTCTTTTGTTCCTTAATTACTTGAGGGATATCTTGAGTGATTTCTTGAGTGATTTCCTGAATCCCACTTAGGTGGGTCATTAGGTGTGGATTAGTTGCTAAAGCCTTCGTGTCTTGAACTCTTGAACTTTGTGAAGAGTTTTTCTGAGAAGATGGCTGTACTGCACTTGGTTGTGCTCTGGCTTGGCTTCGTGTATAGGGGCGAGCTGTGGTTTTGTGGCCTGTGCCAGCCAGATCTGTGTAGGGATTGCAGGGGGGTGCAGCATCCGGAGGTGCCACCCTGGTTTGGCTACTGGATGGTGTCTGTAATTTATCTGTGGAGAGGGTCTGGGTTTGGGTCTGGTGTGGTTGATTGGTGATGGCGTTCTGTGTGCCTCTGGATCTGGTGTCAGATTTTGTGGGGAGGGCTAATTTCCAGATGTCTGGCAAGCGGGATGTGTCGTCACGCTTGTTCATGTTGTGAGGGTGTTTCTCTATCTCGATGGCTTCCATGATTATTCTCTTGTGGTGATGTTCCATGTTAAAGAGCAATTTGGAATCTGCAAAATTAATTTCGTGTCCTGTTTCTTTCATGTGTTGGAAAAGAGAGGAAGTTTTTTCTTCTTTTTTGACGGCATTCTTGTGTTCTGCGATCCGTGCATTTATTCGTCTGTTTGTTTGTCCAATGTACGTGGCTGGGCAGACTTTGCAGGGTATTTCATAGACCCCTTGGTTTTCCAACTGAATTTTATCCTTGGGGTTTCTGAGGATATTGGCTATTTTTTGGTTGGTGCAAAAGGCTGTTTTGATATTGTGTTTATGGAGGATTTTGCTAATTTTATCTGTAGTGCCCTTGATATAAGGAAGGAGGGCTATGCCATTGTTTTCTTCTGTGTCTTGGTTTTTGGGGGGTGTTTCTTTTTGGATTAGCTTCGTAACCCTGTTTTGCTGGTATCCATTGGCAATTAACACATTTGAGAGATTCTGTAACTCAGTTGTCAAGTGGTCTTCGTCAGCCAGGCGTTTGGTTCTGGAGATGAGAGTCTTGGCTACGGAGTTTATTTGTGCAGGGTGGTGGTGTGATTGTGCATGTAAGTAGCGGTTGGTGTGTGTTTTTTTCCGGTAGATAGTGTGTCCTAGGGAGCCATCAGGTTTTTTGTAGATTAGGACGTCAAGGAAGGGAAGTTGGTTGTTGGCTTCTATTTCCATAGTGAATTGTATTTTGGGGTGTAGGCTGTTGAGATGTGTGAGGAAGCTATCCAGTTTTTCCTTCCCGTGTGGCCAAATTACAAAGGTGTCGTCAACATATCTGAGCCAAAGTTTGGGTTTGTGTTCTGACTTGTCTAAAGCATTGGTTTCAAAGTGTTCCATGTACAGGTTAGCGATGACCGGTGAGAGGGGTGATCCCATAGGTGCTCCTTCTATCTGTTTGTATCTTTGTCCATTGTGGATGAAGTACGTGTTGGTTAGGCAGTGGTTGGTCAGGTCCAAGATGTATTCGGGGGGATTGTATTTGTTTTGAATGGCTGTCAAGGCTTCATTAATGGGCACTTGTGTGAAGAGAGATACAACATCGAAGCTCACAAGTAGGTCATTGGGTTGTAGGTTTTGCTTCTTTATTGTTTCTATGAACTGGAAGGAGTTTGGAACGTGTGAAGAGATGGATTCTGCATAGGGCTGAAGTTGCTTGGCGAGAAATTTAGCGAGATTTTGTAGAGGTGAGCCTATGGAGCTGACTATTGGTCTGAGTGGTGTTCCTTCTTTGTGTATCTTGGGGAGGCCGTAGAGTTTGGGGCATCTGGATGATTTTTCTCTGGGGATGATTCTTAGCTGGATTTCTTCACTGATAGGAGAGGCTTTTATTTTGGATTTGGTGGTTTTTTCCAGATAGGTGGTGGGATCTGTTTTTATAGGTTGGTAGGTAGGGTCTTGGAGTAGATTTGATAGTTTTGCTTGGTAGTCCGATGTGTTCATCACAACAGTGGCATTACCTTTGTCTGCTGGGAGAATGATTATGTTGTTGTCTTTGTCTGCTGGGAGAATGATTATGTTGTTGTCTGCCCAGCCACGTACATTGGACAAACAAACAGACGAATAAATGCACGGATCGCAGAACACAAGAATGCCGTCAAAAAAGAAGAAAAAACTTCCTCTCTTTTCCAACACATGAAAGAAACAGGACACGAAATTAATTTTGCAGATTCCAAATTGCTCTTTAACATGGAACATCACCACAAGAGAATAATCATGGAAGCCATCGAGATAGAGAAACACCCTCACAACATGAACAAGCGTGACGACACATCCCGCTTGCCAGACATCTGGAAATTAGCCCTCCCCACAAAATCTGACACCAGATCCAGAGGCACACAGAACGCCATCACCAATCAACCACACCAGACCCAAACCCAGACCCTCTCCACAGATAAATTACAGACACCATCCAGTAGCCAAACCAGGGTGGCACCTCCGGATGCTGCACCCCCCTGCAATCCCTACACAGATCTGGCTGGCACAGGCCACAAAACCACAGCTCGCCCCTATACACGAAGCCAAGCCAGAGCACAACCAAGTGCAGTACAGCCATCTTCTCAGAAAAACTCTTCACAAAGTTCAAGAGTTCAAGACACGAAGGCTTTAGCAACTAATCCACACCTAATGACCCACCTAAGTGGGATTCAGGAAATCACTCAAGAAATCGCTCAAGATATCCCTCAAGTAATTAAGGAACAAAAGAAGAAAAGGCACACTAGCCTGGGAACCTCCTCTCTGCCCAGAACATTGGAGGCTATACACCACACCTCCTCAACAGTATTTATAGGAACTCAAACACTGAGATCCTGCTCTGTTCCAGTAACAAGAAGCCGAAAGCACCAGCCTGAAGATGACGAGTGAGACCTCGTCGAAACGTCGCCTAGACACCCCAACTTTTACACGGGAAGACACCCGAGGACACCAAAACCTGCATTCCTGTACCCGTGAAAATCTACGAAAGCATATATATATATATATATATATATAGTTTTCCCCACTAGAACAGGATTAAAAATAGGTTTGTATGGAATGACACACCATGACTTTTTATTTTTAACAAACTTGCCTCAATCACTATATTTTCTTTGAGGGGGTATTTGCAACTCTCAAATGATATGTGCTGCTGGAAGAATGATCTGCCTGTTCTGTAAAAGTGTGTGTTTCTCTGTAGATATTTGAATTGTTGCCCACAATAATGGCAGCCTGCAGCAAGTGGCAAAGGAGGCAGGTATTTTGAATTTCTCAAAATTTAGAAAGCATCTCATTACAGGGCTTTCTGGGAAAAATAAGATGGCGGCTGCTCTGATTCTCTCTCCCCCCCAAAGAATTTCACCTCAACCCTGAAATATTGCTGAAACAAAAGAGCCAATTTTGAGGCAACAGAAAAATATCAATTTGCTCCAGTTTAGTATGAAATCTAGGGGTCATATTGGGGGAAACAAGACACAAAACTGCACACATGGAACATGCACAACACACACACAAAAACACATAGGAAAATGTAAGAATCAATGTGGGCAAATACTAAGAATGAGGAACCTGTACTGCCTTCCATGTGTTGTTGGACTACAGGACAGGCCATAGCTCAGTGGCAGAGCATCTGCCTTGCATGCAGAAGGCCCATGTGAAATCCCTGGCATCTCCAGGAACAGCTGGGAGAAATTCCCTGTCCAAAACTCTGGAGAGCTTCTATCAGTCAGCCTAGGTAACACTGAGCTGGATCAGGGCTGGCCCACCTATGAGGCAGGCTGAGGCAGCTGCCTCAAGTGGGGGGAGCCAAAAGGGTATCACCTATGCGGGGGTGGAAGCCCTGGAGAAGTGGTACCACCACCAACAGCAGCAGTTTCTGGTGAGGGTGGGGGTGTGGTGCAGTGGTGACGCGGCAGGGCAGCACCTTCCCTCTCACCTCAGATGGCGAAACAGGACACGGCACCCCTGAGCTTCATGAACCAATGGTCTGACTCAGTATGAGGCAGCTTCCTACGTTTCTTGTGTCAAGCTCTGGCCAGCATTGCCAATGTTCAGCGACGATGGGAGTTGATGTCCTACAACATCTGGAGGGCCGCAGCTGCCCCATCCCCGATGCATACCATTTTATTTTAATTTAGTTTTTTTTAAAAAAAAGTCTAGAAGTTAGCCCAAGAAATATCAACTAGTCTATTTGCTTCTCTATTGTCATTTGGAGAACTGATGGGAAGGAAGTGTTGCTAAAAAAAGCCTTGACTATTCTGGCGCTTGCCATGTGTAGAAGACAACACAGCCTTGATCCATAGATAGCTACTTTCTGATGTTACCATTACGTACTTATTGCTTTTAGGCTTATCAATTATTATTATTATTAGTAGTAGTAGTAGTAGTACCCTGCCCATCTGACTGGGTTGCCCCAGCCACTCTGGGTAGCTTCCAGCATATACAAAAAATGTAATAAAACATTAAAAACTTCCCTATGAAAGGCTGCCTTCAAGTGTATTCTAAAAGTTGTTTAGCTCTTTATCTTCTTGACATCTGATGGGAGGGCATTCACTATAGGGAGGGTGCCACTACCGAGAAGGCCCTCTGCCTGGTTCCCTGAGAACAGTTAGGGAACCACCAGAAAGCCCTCTGATGTAGATCTCAGTGACTGGGCTGAACGACAGGTGTGGTGATGCTCCTTCAGGTATACTGGAGTTTAAAGGTCAGAACCAACACTTTGAATTGTGCTCGGAAATGTACTGGGAGCCAATGTATATCTTTCAGAACTGGTGTTATACTGTCCCAGTGGCCACTTCCAGTCACCCATCTAGCTGCCGTATTCTGGATTAGCTGTAGTTTCTGAGTCACCTTCAAAGGTAGCCCCAAGTAGAGTGTGTTGCAGTAGTCCAAGCGGGAGAAAACCAGGACATGTACCACTCTGGCTTGAATTTCTCTTTCTTCCTTCCTTCCTTCCTTCCTTCCTTCCTTCCTTCCTTCCTTCCTTCCTTCCTGTCTTTCTGTCTTTCATGGGTGGGGTATTTTTCCTGAGTTTGTAAGCTTCTGCAGAAACTCACTGTGTAAGTCAGTGGGACATTTAAACTGAAAAAGGAAGACATGTTTTCTCAAGACTGAACACTGAGATGCAAAGTGTTGGCGGAACACCACTCAAAACACAGCCACGGGCAACAGTATCCAGGGCAATCGGCTGTGCAGGAGGTCACCTTTGCCAAGACACCAAGTTCAGGGCTGGCAGTACCAGAGCCCCCGCGTGTATCTCCCTGGGTACGCGTCCCCTTTAAGGCCAGGGCTGCGCTGTCTTTATTTGCTTGTTGAAACTGTTCAGTTTTAGGACATGGGGGGAGGTCACACCTGTTGTGGAACTTGATAGAAGGCTTATTTATAAACTTTCAGAGCTTGAGATTCTTGCAGAGCTGAAAACGCTGATGTCCGGAGGGGAAGGTCACTGAAATGCTTGTTTATAAAAGCAGCACCAACTGGAAAAACCATAAAAGTCTGAAATGATGAAATTAACAAGCTATTTGATCAGGCGCGCTGGGCTGTGTGCTCCCGTGCCCGGGTGAGAGAGGCTTGCATGGAAAACACGACACTGTCAGAGGCTCTTCTGCCATTTTCCTGTCAAGAAATTGCTATTGCACACAAGTCCACAAGCATGTGCCCTCCCCCAAAAGAAAATAAAGCTATGGCAGGGCTTAATATAGTCTAGTTTGGGGGCCAGAGTCTCTTCCAATCTTAATTTGACCTTGTGTGGAAAAGGGGAAAGGCAATCCTGGTGGATGGTGCATTGCTACTAATCCGCTCTCAAGTTTTGAGGCTTCAAAGGGTCGCACCACTTGTTCGCTAAGACACAAGATGATCTTTAGTGAGGATAAAATCCCACTTGTTGCAAAATATACAACCAGGAGATCATTGACAATCTATCCCTCTTTTGGTTTTTTTTGGTCTCTCTCTATGCTTTATTCCTATCATTTTTCCTCTGCAACTACAGGGGCTCTCTGAGGACCGGGTTACACTGCTTTTATTAGGACACTTTAAAAAGAGAGAGAGAGAGAGGTGCTGAGTTCCAGTCCTTCCTAAAAATATTGTCATTTCATCCTAAGCATGCAGGGACAGAATGCAACTGGTGTGGTGAAAGGCGCTCTGCATATGCTCAGAGACACTTTTTATATTCCTGGACTACTGCTGCAGACAAATCCTAGAACTTGAACCCTGATATAAATGAAATGCAGGCACCCCCATATTTTGGGGAAAGGAAGCCAGATTAAAAAAAAATTCTGTGTAAAGAGCATATTATAGTCACCTCATCTGCCTCACCAAAGAGGTTATTGGCTAAGTCATTATGTCTGTCTTTTGTGCTTCATGTATGCTAAGGTTTAGACATACATCTCAAAAAGTTTTCTGGATCTGTCAGAATCTTCCTTTATAGGAAAGCTTCATTTTCCCTCTCAGTGACTGATGGCTGAACAGGTGGTTTGTGAGTCTCCGAGTGTCATATGAACACGTCCTTTTAGAAATGGGCAATTTGCAGCTCACTTTCTCTGGCTGACAGGCCCGTTTTCTGCTGACACATTCTTGCCCCTTCCAGCCAAAATAATTCACAGTACATCTGCCCTCACTCCTCTCCGGCAGCTGAAAAAAAATTCTTTAGGAGGTGGAGGAGGGGAAAAAAATACATTAGTAACTCCAGGAATCCCTGTCTGTAAAAAGGAAAGTGTTCCCTTGTACCAAAGTAGGATTTGGCCCTTCCATATTCTGTCTCAGGGAGTTTGCATCTTCTTTGGAGGAATTGTATGGAGTTTTCTTTTTGTCCCACTGGGAGCTTCCTGCATGATTCTTTTGGAGCAGGGTCATAAGTGGGTGATGCACAGACAAGTCCCTGCCCTGTGCACATCTGATAGGGAGAGACGGGAATTTCATGCAGGATTACTGACAAACCACAGGATATATTTACCCCAGGCATGATCCCCCTTTCTCTTTCCTTCCTGCTGGAGAAGGAACTGGGGAAGGACCATAGCTCATGGACAAGAGTATCTGCCTTGCATGCAGAAGGTCTTTGGATCAATCCCCAACTCCTGCCTGAAACCCCTGGAGAATCACTGCCAGTCCCTGTCAATTAAAGGGCTGCCACATAAAGGATGGAGCAAACTTGTTTTCTCCTACTCTAGAGGGTAGGACCCAAACCAGTGGATTCAAGTTGCAAGAAAGGAGATTCCGACTAAACATCAGGAAGAACTTTCTGACCATATGAGCTGTTTGACAGTGGACTCCCTCGGATAGGGGTAGACTTTCCTTCACTGGAGGTTTCTAAGCAAATATTGGACGGCCATCTGTCATGGGTGCTTTAGTGGAGATTCCTGCATTGCAGGGGGTTAGACTAGAGGACCTTCGGGCACCTTCCAGCTCTACAGTTCTATGATTCTATACTGAATGAGTTTGACGGTATATGTCAGCTTCCTATGTTCCTATGAATTGGGCGAATATGCTAAAGTACAGGAGCTCAGCTCTCTTGGCTTTCTTACTTTGCTTCACACAAGAAGAGCAACACATTGTTGCTTCATCTTTGTACTGGGTGAAGATATATGGAGCTATTGCTCCATCTAAGCCCTTTGTTGAAGGATGTCATTCCAAAGCAAACATCTTAGAAGGAAGTTTGTGCCTATAAACACAGAGCCAGAGAACTGGAAGGACCAAGCGCCCACCTTGGCCCAACCCAGCTCAATACAAAGATCCTCAGTTTTTCCGGTTTTCCAACCTTAAACCCAATTCTTCACAGTTTCACAGCAGATTGTGATTTTTTTAAAAAGAGTACTCATGAAAATTCTTCAGCGTTTTAGTGCAATTTTTTCCTGATACACACATTTTTATGTGCGGTTTTGCCTAATCTACATCTTTTTGCAAAGCAGTTTCCCCAAATACAGTGCATTTTTGTATGCTACTTTCACCAATATAGGGATTTTTTTTGCACACATTACTATGTACATTTTGTACATATTACTTGACTAGAAAATTGCAATACAAAATTCAGAAAAGTGCAAAATTCAAAGGATGGCTGTGTTTCAGTTCGTGCATTGCTTCACAAATTGTTGATTAAGTAGCTTTGCCTGTAAATGTGGATTGAATTCCTCCCCCATCCCTGCAAGAGATAGGCCTACTAGGACCAACCCTGTGCCATTACAGGCTAACCAATTTGACTTTGAATTTTACAGACGGGGAGAGGGCCAGCAAGGCGAAAAAGCTGGTGTGAGGCAGCATCATTATCTATGGGATTTAAATACAAATATTTATAATATCTAAACAGAAAATGACTAGAGGTACCATGAACCCATCCAGATGGTAGACTAAGGAACCCACCAGATTCCTTTAATCACCAGATTCCTTGTGAGTAAAAACCCCAATTTACACCCCATCTTACCAAAAGCAGACAAGCCCTTCCCAGCCAGCAGATCAGTTCCAGTTCTTTGCTGGGAGCAATTTGACAAAAAGGAAAAAGCTGTTTCAAGCAGAGCATTCTCTGACATCATAAGCACTCACACACAAGGATGGCACAAGGAAGGATTACTCACGAGCTCACCCCATATTTCAGTCTACACATTGCATAGAAGCAAATGCATTATTTCCTGCACCACCAACCCCCGCAAATGGAATGCTAGCCAGTGACACCACTTTGGGGCCAACTGTACCAGCTTTTTCTAGGACATATTCCAAAGGAAGAAAAGAAAGCTGATGCAAACATGCCCCAAATCTCCCCAGGTGCCCAGGTGCATTTTTCTGTCTAAGAACCACTGTCTTGCCAGCTTAATTGAGGAGAGTGCACAATGTAGTTTCTGAATGGCTGAGCTTGACTGGCATTCACTTATCCTTTGCCAACTTGGATTTTGTGAATGGGGCTTCGCCATGTGCACCAAAGCCACTTGCTCAGCTGGCAAATGAGAGCTCCATTGCAGGGACTTTGACTCCAGTCGCTTCTTGTTGATTGGGCATGGCGGTTCTCCCTTGCTCACCATATCTGTACAACTATGTTCTCTGCCTCGGTTGCAGACACCTTCCCATGTTTTACATGAGATGGGGAGGTGCTTTCTTGAGCTACTGTTGTGTTTTTGCTCTGCAAGAGGCTCCTTCTGCATTTCTGTGTCAGGAAATTTGCACTGCGATGCCTTTGTAGGATGATGCTCACGCCAGTTTTAGATTTTTTCTTTCCCCCTCTTGTGTGTCATTAGAACTCTGTGCATCTGCATTTTGTTCTCCTTTCCCCCATTTGTGAATTATGCTTTCGTGGGTGCATGTTTTGCTGCCTTAACTGTTTCTGATTTCTCCCCCCCCCCCTTGGGTAAGGGAGAAGGGAGAGGGAGACAGAGAGAGAGAGAGAGAGAGAGAGAAGGAAAGAAAGGAGGAGGGAATTGTTTGTCATTTTGCTTTGTATTTATCTGTGGATGTTTTCCTTATGTTTGCATAAAGTAGATGGAGGCTACAATTTGGTGATGTTGAATTCTATGAATACTAATCTCAGACTACCCTTGACCTTGGGGTCAGCTAAAGATCAAAACCAAACCATTTAATATTTTCCTTTTGCAGATCAATAGAAGCATAAATTCACTCTCAATGACAACTATAATTTCAAACAGATCTATAGGGCTCAGGCTTGCATTTCCTGGACTAGCTTGCCAGTTGGGGAGCAGGAGAAAACAGACTTTCTGCCTCTTCTCTCCCCCCCGCTTCACCATTGAATCTCTTTTGCCTTTTTTTATTGCTCTGAAATGCTATTTTCAGCAGCTGCTGTCATATAAATATCTCTTGTTTTTCTTCTCCTCTTTCCCTCCTGGTGAAAAGGGCAGGGGACCTATTGAAAATTCTGCTTTATCTCTTTCAGGCAAGTTCAAGTGCGGGTCGAACAATCGATTCCTCCTCCTTTTCTTTTTTAAGTTTCCTGTCGTTCTTTTGCGCAGATCAGCACTGCGAGAAAATAGGAAGGGCAGACTCGTGTATGTATATCCAAATGTACAGAACAGATACAGATAGTTCTTTCTCTCTCTCTCTCTCTCTCTCTCTCTCTCTCTCTCTCCTGTTGTATGCGACATGCAACAAAACCATCAGCCAGAAATACACTGGTGTGTGTCAAACTTCGAAGGTGTGATTGAGCTCTTTAACCCTCTTCTGGCTATGGACTGCATTTGAAGTAAAAGTCCAAAAGTTAAAGATGTAGATAAGAAGAAAGGGGTTAAGTTGCACCTCCCCCCCCTCATTCTTTTCTAACCCATGCTCACAATTAACTACTTCATTGGTGATCCACACATTTTCAAACCTGCATTTTTTTTGAAAGTAATATATTCACCTCCACCAATTTTTTAATGAAACTCAAGGTAAAATGAGGAGGTGGGTTTTTAAGGGGGGAAGGGAGGGGAAAAAATCAGCAAAAAAAAAATTCATCTCAAAACAATGATGTGTTTTAAAACGTAAAATGAAATGCAGTTTTGATCCACATACACTTTCCCCAGCCACTTTGTGAGCATGCCTTGCTTGCAGAAGAACAGTGAAAACAGAAGTGTGTGCCCCCACCCATTCTCACAAGAAAGCAGTATTAAGTACTGGGGAAAGAAGGGGGTGGGGGATTTGCTTTGTGTAGGAATAAAGACTGTGTAACGTGAGGACTTTTATTGCTGGCAATCAGAGTATTGCTTCTGGCAGTGGCTAAAGGTGGAAAGGAAAGATGATTTAATTTATAGAAAGGACAAAGATGTCATGTAACAGATTTAATCATTGAAAAGGGGAAAAAATTAAAGAAAACTGGCTAATGTCGTAATTTACATTTCAGGATAATAAACGGGGGAGGAGAAACTATTGGAAAACACTGAGAAGGTGAAAAAATAAATAAATGAGGGGGAAATAAATAGATTTGCCTGTAAAACTAATAAATTTTAAAACAAAACCAGAAGGCAAAACACAACCCTGGAAAGTGCTGGTAAAATGGACCATCGATTTTGGAGTTCATCTGCATTTTGTATTTTAATAATGCTTACTCTCTCTCTCTCCCTCTTTTGCAAAATATAAAAGCTGATCTGATAAATATTAATTTGAACCATCATAATGTATTTGAAAATTCCAGCTAAAATGTCACCACATGGAACATTAATGTAATATTTCAAGGCCCTGAGAGCAATACTCATATTGATTGCATTTATTCCACTCTAGGGAGGAGAAATAACTCTTCAATGTGGGACACATCTGGTAGCCAAAGATGTAAAGAGCTGAGGGGTGGAAATGCGGGGGAAAAAATTAAATTAAATAAAAAAATTAGAAAGGAAAGGAACCCACTTGACAATATATATCTACAAAATGTGTGCAATATTGAAACCAAAAATGGCAGGCTGGTTTATTTTTTTACTTTGGTTTTCATTTGTAAATTAAGGTGCTTAAAGAAAATTAACAACCCTTTGAATTACTCTTTTTGTTAAGGGTAAAAAAAGTCTCAGCGCCACAGCTACACACACACACACACACACACACACACACACACTCCAGATAACCCTGACACATATCCTATGTTCATCAAAACAAGAAAAGTGACGAACAGTTTGTAGTGGACTTGCATATTGGAGAGACTCAGGGAGAAGAAGCAAGAGAGGAAGCTTCAATGAAAAAACTTTGGAACGACAGAAGGAATTGTCCTGTTCGTTTTAGGAAGCCTCTCTTCAGAGCTGTGAGGTTTCAACTTTGCAAGGACGGAAGCCTGTGTGTATGTAGAAGAGAGACATGGTATATTTCCTTGCGATTCTGCAGGAGGAGCGCGGAGACACACTGCCTGTCTGGAATCCCATAAAAGAGATCTTTTCCTTGTCGTTAAGAATATTGATGTTCATTAGGCTCGGGCGTCAATGTGTCTTTGTGCAAATGATACGAAATCCGACTCAAATTGTGACCCTGAATCCAACATTGTAACTATAGACCTGCTGCAATCGGAGGGGCTAGTGAGCCAGACCCCCCCCCTTCCCCACACACAAACACAGTCCACACACAGACACTCTACAAAGGTATCAGCACAATTCCAAAATATAGCCAATATATATATAGCTATCACCACTGTATAGAGGAGGACCAGGTTTATTAAACTGAGTGGAGGTGGGTTTATTTATTTATTGCAGAGACGCATGAAAAACTCACTGCAGTGGTTTTGTAAAGCAGAGAGCGAGATCTTGCTACAAGTGGGTTTTCCTCCAGATCACAGAATTCCTTTAGGAATACTGAAAACTCTTGAGTGACAAAAAAGAAGGAAAGGAAAAGTTAATTTCTGATCTACTCCCAACAAATCCAGGGGGGTCTTCTTTGTCTACCGCTTGGTGCCGGAATGAGGAAATTAAGTCTGGTAATTCATGGCAAGCTTCTCTGATAGAGATCTTTCAGCAGTCGGAGTGCTTTTGAAGAGTGCTAACGGTCTCATGGATATTAATAATGGTGAAGAGGGAGAATCCGCAATGTAAAAATATCAACCTGCCAGCTTTCGTTCCTACATAGTTACAGGCCCGCTACCTCCTCATCCGTCCCCTGACCATTTGCCAGAGGTGGAGAATAAATATGTGGGCCCAATCAGCAGCTTCCAAGGAGCAATAAGTTACAACAGTGGCAATTCTGGTACTATCCTGCACAGTTTTGAGTCACATTGCTTAAATTGCATTTCAGAAGAACCAGGTTGCCCTCTTTGAGCTCCCACCAGGGCAGGCTAGGGTCCCACTCAGTAGCAGAAGCAGGAGGTGGCTTAACATGTTTGGAAGTAAGGCTGCAATCCTAGACACACTCACCTGGGAGTAAGCCCCATTTGATTCAGTGGGATTTATTTCTGAATAGAGATGCATAGGATTACTCTGTAAGTGAAATAATAATACACATTACCATCTAAAGAGTGGGGGCCCATGAGACCATTCAGTCCTCCAGAGTCTAAAATTACTGAGCTGTGTACCACTGGCTTCCACACATCTAATAAATTGTATCTGTGTAAAAATCACAGGAAAGAGTTTGCTTTCTGACATGCTTCCAGACAGTTCTCCCCCACCCCCAAAGAGAGTTGCCTCCAAGAGAGTAGTCATACAATTGTGACAGGTGGAGGGAAAGTCCACAAAGCAGGTGGAAATATTGATGTATCAGTTTGTTACAAAGCAGTGAAATTTGGGTTAAAGCAGTGTGGTGCAGCCACAGCTGACTCTCACTATAGGATGCAACCACAATAGATGATTTCTTGAGTTGGTGCAACACTGGGAGCTGGCTTATACAGTCACGTCATTAGTCCATAATATCTCAGTATGATCTAATCCAGGAGGAGCAAATGTGATACTCTCCAGCTGTGGTTAGACTCCCATCACCACTGGTCATTCTGGCTGAGACTGGTAAGTATTGGTTACCCCAGTCTACTCTTTGATCGCAGTGGCTCCCCAAAGTTTCAGGCAGAAATCCTTCCAAGCTCTCAAATATGAACAACTCAAGGTGGAGGGATGGACCCCAAATTTCAAATGACAGAACCAGATACCTAGGCGGTACAGCATGTGATTTATAGGCAGAAGATTCTGGATTTAACCCCTGGCATCTCTAGTCATGACTAAGAAAGACCCGTCTGAGACCCTGGAAAGCAGCTGCCAGTTATTGTAGTCAATATTGAGATAGATGGACCAATTGTCCTGACTTGGTATTGAGCAGCTTTCTATGTTCCTGTGCAGTGAAGCATCTAGAGGCTCTGGGCTGGCTACTGGGCCCCCCAATATTGAGCCTGACTCTTAAGGGAAGAGCTGCAGTCATGATAAAAGGATATGCTTTGCCTACCTATGTTCTGAGGTGCAAATAGGAACATAGAGAGCTGCCTTCTATCAAGTTGGTCCATTGAGTTCACCACTGTCTCCACTGACTGGTGTCTACATTGACTTCCCAGGGTTTCTCAAACTTGGGTATCCAGCTGTTGCTGGACTACAGCTCCCATCATCCCTGGAAAGCAGGACCAGTGGTCAGGGATAATGGGAGCTGTAGTCCAGCAACAGCTGGGGGCCCAAGTTTGAGAGACACTCTTTCAAACTGGGTACTCCCTCAACCCTACCTGAAGAAGTTGCTGGGGCATTCTACATGCAAGACTCTACCATTGAGCTCTTCCCCTAAATCCTTGGCATCTCCATGGAAGGCTGGGAAATACTTCTGTCTGAGCCCCTGTCAAGTGGCAGATGAACTGAACTAGATGGACCAATGGTCTGACTTTCGGCAAGATATAGTTTCAGATAGCTCTCCTTCATCAGAATTCCAAAAAATGCCCCTTTATGCACATGAAACCAGATCTGTGTAACTTATGTCATTCACCAGGCTGAATACAGCCCAGAAGCCACACAAACAGCTTGAAACATTGTTTTTGCTTGAATGCTTTGGACTTCAAAAAAGGTGGATGGGACACATCCTGGCACTTGGCAGACTGAATTAGGTGGCTGTTGGGTTCCGTTCAGTTTGGTTGGTCATATACGGTTCACATCCACTCTAGATATTAATGTTACTTTGAAAAGAAAAAGGAAAAGTGTTCTGTTAGCGCATAAACGAAATTGCTTGGCCCTATGGAATCCTTACAGTACACTCCATGGAATCCTTACAGTCCATGCAAAAGGAAGGGAGATAGTAGTAATGGGGGACTTCAGTTACCCGGATATTTGTTGGATGTCAAACTCAGCCAAGAGCATAAGGTCAAACAGATTCCTCACTGGCCTTGCAGACAACTTCATTGTCCAGAAAGTGGGAGAAGCAACAAGAGGAACAGCCATTTTAGATCTGGTCCTAACCAATGTTGATGTCCTGGTTAGTAGGGTAGAAGTGGAAGGATCATTAGGCGCAAGTGATCATGCTCTTCTGAAGTTTACTATACAGCGGAAAGGAGCAGCCAAGCATACTAGGACTCAATTTCTTGACTTTAAGAAAGCCGACTTCATAAAACTTAGGGAAGTGCTGGGTGAGATCCCATGGACAGTAATACTAAAAGGAAAGTGAGTTCATGATGGCTGGGAGTTTGTTAAGAGGGAGATAGTAAAAGCACAACTTCAGGCAATACCAATGAGACGGAAACATGGAAGGTGCCTAAAGAAGCCAGGGTGGCTATCTAAAGAACTTTTAACTGAGTTAAGATTAAAAAAGGATGTGTACAAAAAATGGAAAAGGGGGGAAACCACCAAAGAGGAATTCAAACAAATAGCCAGCACGTGTAGACACAAAGTCAGAAAAGCTAAAGTACAGAATGAACTCAGGCTTGCTAGAGAGGTTAAAAGCAACAAAAAAAAGGCTTTTATGGGTATGTTCGTAGCAAAAGGAAGAACAAAGAAACAGTGGGGTCACTCAGAGGAGAAGATGGTGAAATGCAAACAGGGGACACAGAAAGGGCTGAACTCCTCAATGCCTTCTTTGCCTCAGTCTTCTCCGATAAAGAAAACAATGCCCGACCTGAAGAATTTGGAGCAAATGATTCACAGCCCAGAATAACTAAGGAGATAGTACAAGAATACTTGGCTACTTTAGATGTATTCAAGTCTCCAGGGCCAGATGAACTGCATCCAAGAGTATTAAAAGAACTGGCAGATGTGATCTCAGAACCACTGGCAGTCATCTTTGAGAATTCCTGGAGAACAGGCGAAGTCCCGGCAGACTGGAGGAGGGCAAATGTTGTCCCTATTTTCAAAAAGGGGAAAAGAGAGGACCCAAATAATTACCGCCCAGTCAGTCTGACACCAATACCAGGGAAGATTCTGGAGCAGATCATTAAGCAAACAGTCTGTGAGCACCTAGAAAGGAATGCTGTGATCACCAATAGTCAGCATGGATTTCTGAAAAATAGGTCATGTCAGACTAACCTGATCTCATTTTTTGACAGAATTACAAGCCTGGTAGATGAAGGGAACTCAGTGGATGTAGCCTACCTTGATTTCAGCAAGGCATTTGACAAGGTGCCCCATGATATTCTTGTAAAGAAGCTGGTAAAATGCGGTCTTGACTATGCTACCACTCAGTGGATTTGTAACTGGCTGACTTACCGAACCCAAAGGGTGCTCATCAATGGTTCCTCTTCATCCTGGAGAAGAGTGACTAGTGGGGTGCCACAGGGTTCTGTCTTGGGCCCAGTCTTATTCAACGTTTTTATCAACGACTTGGATGATGGACTCAAGGGCATCCTGATCAAATTTGCAGATGACACCAAACTGGGAGGGGTGGCTAACACCCCAGAGGACAGGATCACACTTCAAAACGACCTTGACAGATTAGAGAACTGGGCAAAAACAAACAAGATGAATTTTAACAGGGAGAAATGTAAAGTATTGCACTTGGGCAAAAAAAATGAGAGGCACAAATACAAGATGGGTGACACCTGGCTTGAGAGCAGTACATGTGAAAAGGATCTAGGAGTCTTGGTTGACCACAAACTTGACATGAGCCAACAGTGTGACGTGGCAGCTAAAAAAGCCAATACAATTCTGGGCTGCATCAATAGGAGTATAGCATCTAGATCAAGGGAAGTAATAGTGCCACTGTATTCTGCTCTGGTCAGACCTCATTTGGAGTACTGTGTCCAGTTCTGGGCACCACAGTTCAAGAAGGACACTGACAAACTGGAACGTGTCCAGAGGAGGGCAACCAAAATGGTCAAAGGCCTGGAAACGATGCCTTATGAGGAACGGCTAAGGGAGCTGGGCATGTTTAGCCTGGAGAAGAGGAGGTTAAGGGGTGATATGATAGCCATGTTCAAATATATAAAAGGATGTCACATAGAGGAGGGAGAAAGGTTGTTTTCTGCTGCTCCAGAGAAGCGGACACGGAGCAATGGATCCAAACTACAAGAAAGAAGATTCCACCTAAACATTAGGAAGAACTTCCTGACAGTAAGAGCTGTTCGACAGTGGAATTTGCTGCCAAGGAGTGTGGTGGAGTCTCCTTCTTTGGAGGTCTTTAAGCAGAGACTTGACAACCATATGTCAGGAGTGCTTTGATGGTGTTTCCTGCTTGGCAGGGGGTTGGACTCGATGGCCCTTGTGGTCTCTTCCAACTCTATGATTCTATGACTCTTAATCTGTTACGTGACCTTAGTGGGAAAGTCATAGCCCTCAATTTGTGCCTCAGTTTCTCCCCTGCTAAACTTAACTGCATTGCAGGAAGTGGGAAATGGCACAGGTAGGGTTTAAGAAGCACTTTGAGAAAACTGCAGGTAGAGGAGAAAAAGTGTTCCATGAAAGAGCCAAGTAATAAGTCTTGAAAAAAATTACAGAGCTGGGCAATTATAAGGGGGTGGAGAAGACTCTAATGCAGCCTTTGCCAACCTGATGCCCTCCAGATGTTTTAGACAACAACTCGCAACACGCTGGCTGGGGCTGATGGCAGTTGCACCAGGAAGGGGAAAGTTGCTGCAATTATTAGGCTGTTGTGACTTTTGGACCTGAATTGGCATGGTGTACGGTGGGGGTGCCATGTTGATATGTGAGCAAAGAGGAAATGCTTGCACCAAAGGGGAGAGTGACTAAGGCTCGCATTTTTGACCCAGAGACATGGGACAAGGGGGGACGGCAACGCAAGCGCCAGCAACCTTTGATTGGCAAAGCTCTTTCCATATGTTTGTGCTGTTCTTAGGCCCCTAAATGGTTAAACACCCTCTTGTGTTCGTTTAAACTGTCACTTTGCAGAGCTGCCAAAATATTTTGATGGCTTGTACCAGATCTCCTTGGCAGACTGTTCTTTCAGTTGAATGAGAGAGAGGGGGGGGGGGAGGGGGCGGCTATAGGACTGTCTGAAAGAATGAATAATGCATTACCAAGGCGCCCCCTACTGGCCAAGGGAGTCTTTTAGCGACATTCACTGGCTTTGAGTAAAGTTGTAAACGGAAAGGTAAGATATAGGATGGTTGCATCTTAATCTCTCTCCAGTAAATAAGGTATTTTTCTCTGTCTCCCTCACCATTATACATACATACAGGTCACTGTAGATCTCCCCCATTTTCATCCATAGCCAGAAGGCTAATCTTTCACCCTTGGATATCTGCTCTTGTTGCAAAACTGAAACTATGAAATACTCTCCTATTATCACGTGCAGTGAATGAATATGCTTTTTAAACAAAACAAAAAGCAAACACAAAAACTGATGTTAGAACCATATTCTGATCTCTAGTGTGGCAGTCCTGAACGAGGGTAGGCTGTGTCCACAAGTAATGCTTGTTGAACTAGGTGTTTGAGGGATTTTAACTGGCTCTCCTGAATATGTCTGACCCCCTGGCCTTCCGGGTTTTTAGTCTCCATGGCTAGTCAATTTATTGTAAAACCAATCAAACAACATAGCACCCAAAATGTGCTGCTTGGGGCAGTCACATTACTCTGCCTAATGGTAGGACCAGTCCCAATCTCTTGCACTTCTGTTCTGGGTTAACAAAGTTCCCCAGGGATATGTCATCATCTTAGGACAGGTGAAAACAACCATGACCCATTAACAAAAAATTAACGGTTACATTTTGAATTGAGGAGGGGCTATGCCACATTGGCTCCACCCACTGGGTCATTCCATGCCAAGGCAAGGCAAAGGTTTCCTGGACCAGGTTTTAGAGGAATTTTCCCTTCTCACACTTCTGCTGCAAACACTTTTTGCAGAACCCAAGACAAAGACAGATGAGATTGAATGATTGACATGCACAAGGTCACTGAGGTTGGAGGCAAATAATCCTTTTAAGAGAGCTGGTAGTGGTTTGGGAGAGCCACCCACAACTCTTTGTCCTGTCCCACTATTTCCTGTGGCCATAGGCTTTTAAAAGCAGCAAAAATCCTGAAAATCCTTTTTAATGAAGGTGAAAATGGGATGATGAGCAAACATATAATGACTCCACTATTTAAACTGCATCTTAAGCCACCTCCACTTCTCTCTCTGCTTTTAATGTTTGAAGTTTTATTCCTTTTTTAATGTTCTGTTGAAAGCTGCCCAGAGTGGTAGAAATCATCATCATCATCATCTCTCTCAAAAAAAAGCAGCCCACCATCAGTATTCTGCCCCCACACCCCCACATAATAAGGATGGGATCCCTTGAAGACCAGGGTCTTTGCTGGACCAAACTGGAAATCCCTGAGGCCAGAATAGCAACCTAGGTTGCAACGTATAAAGGGTATAAAAAGGGTATAAAAAGTGATGGAGAGAGAGCCTTTCTGAAACAAAAAATTCTGTATCAATGTGCCGCCCTTGACCAATTCATAAACACAGGAAATTCAGACCCTGTTGGTAGTGACATTTGTGGAAACACCCCATCAACAAGTCCTTCGCAGGGATGTGGCTCCCTTTTGTACTCCTTTATTAACATAATGTAAGGGTGACCAGGGCCAAGTCGGATCTGGATGTAATCTATTCTAGTCCATTACTACAACTCTGGGAGGGGTGAATGGGAAACAGCCACAGTTAAAAAGATGTTTGGCAAACTACTCTTGCCAAGTGGAGGCAGCAGAAAGGAAATGAATGGCCCTTTGGGATCGTTCCAGAATCAGTCAATATTCCCCCCTCCACCCCCGTTGAGAAATGCTCGCACCAGTGAAAAACCCACAGACATCAATGGGCATGAATGTAACCCTGCTATCTCCGAAACAAACAAACAAGGAACATGCAGAAGCAATCCATTGGTCCATCCAGTTCAGTATTGTCTACATACACTAACTTGCAGCAGCTCTCCAGGGTTCACATAAGAAGATCAGCAGATCCTGCTGGATCAGCTCAATGGCCCATCTAGTCCAGCTGTCTGTTCTCACAGTGGCCACCAGATGCCCATAGGAAACCCGCAAGCAGAACCCGAGCACCAGAGCCCTCTTCCCTCCCATGGTTTCCAGCAACTAGTTTCAGGTAGGAGATGTTGAAGGGTATTGAACCTGAGACCTTCTGCGTCCAAAGCAGATGTTCTACCACTGGGCTACAGTCCTTGCCCTGAAGACATTGTGTACCAAAAAGAACCTTGGTGCTGTGACTCCAGCAGCCCCAATACAACCCTTAAGGTCATGTGCAGCAGGGTTGGAACTTGTGCTTTCCTTGACAGCAAAATTTCCCATAGTTCATAATACCTGCTCCATGACTAACCTAGCAGAATACATCATCAGCACCATCGTTCTATATCCGGCCATCCAACATAATTCTCAAGGTGGTGGCCAATAAATAAAAGCAACATTTGTATCCCACCTTTTTCTCCAAGAAGTTCAAGCTGGAGTGTGTGACTCCCCTTCCTCATTTTATCATCACAACAACCCTGTGAGGTAGGTTAGGCTGAGAGAAGTGACTGGCCTAGGGTCACCCAGTAATGTTCATGGCTGCGTGGCAGATTTGACCCCCCCACCCAAATCTCCCCAGTCTAAGGCCGCCTCTCTGACCATGACATTGCATTAATGCAAAGGATTTAAAGAACTGAGAACAGAAAGAAATTTCTGGAGCAGAATTTTGAGCATAAAAACTCCTGTCTGAAGCTAGTAGCCACAAGAAGCGTTCCCACTTTCTCCGGCCTCCAAGGATGAAAACAGAGAGCAACCCCCAATTGCCATAACATCCTCTTTCACCTATTCCTTGGAAGAGGACTCCCCCCCTCCCCTCTCCTCTCTGACCTCTGCCTCCTTTTAGGAAATCACAGTTATCTCTGACTGAAGCTGAGCTGGGGCACAGCTGTGTTCAGCTTGCAGCAGGGCTTGGGAAATCCTTCATGGCTGTAGGGCCTTTGCGAAAGGGAACGTTTGCTTTGTGCTCCTTAGGCCAAATTCTGCCCCCACACTGCACAGTTAGGTTTGCTGTTGGCAGCCTGATCTGAACTGTATTCCCAGAGGATTTTTTTTTTCTTGTCCCGCTTGTTTGTTGATTGTTGCTTTGTGAGCTACCTTCTTAGGAAAACAGATGAGAGGAGGACTAAGAGAAGCCCTACTTCCCATAGTGTGTCTCCTTTTGCCTGCAGAATTCAAGTGGTACGCAAACATTGGTAGTGCAACAGGCTCCCTAACAGGGTCCCTATACAGCTCCCTGGAAGGACACAAACCCTGTGGAAGGGTTCCTCTTAGTCCAGTGATTCTCAAATGATGTGGTGTGCCACACTGGTGTGGCAGGAGAGGATGGCAAGTGTGGTGGGAAGATTCAAGGACAATCAAAGAAACATTTAAACATTTCAGTGTGGTATAGTATTGTGTGGTATCTCTCTCTCTATATATATGGTTATACAACCAGAAACACTATCCATGCCTCTTCTCAAGAGCATTGGCTATTCTTCTACAGTTCTCCAAGGCATATTGTTGTGAACAGAAATTTTCAACTCTGACAAATATGAAAGATCAGAAAAGAGAAAAGCGTCTCAATATTGACAGGGAGGTGAGAGTTTGCTTGTCTCAAATTAGACCTAATATAAATGAGATTACCCAGCAAAAGCAAACTCATGCCTCTCATTGAATTTGTATACTTACTTAAGGTACGCATGTATGAGGCTTGCTTCTAATTTTATTTTGAGAATAATTCATGTTCGTATGTAGCTGCATTGTTTAATGCTTTCTGGATGTCCCATGATCATATTCTAAAGTAGTTGTGCTCCATGTTATAAATGAAGCACTTGTTTCCTTTTGTTTTCCAATGTATTTCTTATCCATAAAAATTCAGTGTGGCAGGAGCAAATTTTTATTCTGAAAGTGTGAAAAAAAGTTTGAGAACAACTGCCTTGGTCCAAGAGAAAACGTTGACAGGGTGTGTGTGTGTGTGTGTGCGCGCGCGCGCATTGAATTGTTCTTAAGTGGAAGGTGCTTCCAAAGCATTACACACAAGAGCCAGTGTGGTGTAGTGGTTAAGAGTGGTGGACTCGTAATCTGGTGAACCAGGTTTGATTCCCCACTCCTCCACATGCAGCTGCTCAGTGACCTTGGGCTAGTCACACTTCTCTGAAGTCTCTCAGCCTCACCTCACAGGGTGTTTGTTATGGGGGAGGAAGGGAAAGGAGATTGTTAGCCACTTTGAGACTGCTTAGGGTAGTGATGAAGCGGGATATCAAATCCAAACTCCTCCTCCTCCTCTTCTCCTCACATGGGGTTGTATCAAAGTTATGCTGAAAGGTGGTGACTGGCCCCAGTGTCACCCTATGAGCAGGAGATCTGAACCTGGGATTCCTTAGCTCTGGCGCCACAGTCTAACTAACCATTACACTCTCCTGCCCCTCTCTCCCCCATCAATAATCTCCAGTTGATGCTGTCTCAAACAGAGGGAATGGCCTCCTCTGTTTGACACCATCACCAGAGTTGGCCCAAAGGAGGGGGATCCCAGGATTCTTTCATCATGGTCCACATCTGGACATTGATAATGATAGCTCTGTTCTTTCCTTCCCCCCTTTTTTTGTTCCAAGCTGCCTGTTTTATCCTGACTTGATCCCAATGCATATTCCTGTTTTTGCTGAGCTCTGTTCCTGCCCACACCTGTCAGTTACACCCTGATCTGCTGCCTGCCATGCCCCACCCAAGTGCAGTTTTCTCTCCTTGGTCACCTTCCTTAAACCCAGCATTGATGGCGCCTCCTGTCAGACTCAGGCTTGCCAGAACCCTCAAGACCTAGTTTCTCCAGCCGCATGTTTGATCTTTCACCCACATATTCACCTTCCCATATGCTCCAAAGGGCCTCTCCTGGAAGTCAGGAAGAAATCTAGAACATAAGCCAGGATGAAAATATTTGCATGCATAAGGCATCTGGTCCCAAACTTTAATCTGAATTTCAACTGTTTTTAAAACTGAAATTGAGGGATTTAAGATATATCTATCTTTAAAATATTTTATCAGGAAACTGACTGACCCCTCCCCCTCCAGTTTGGGGGGAAGAGGGTGCAAATTGAAGCTATAGGAGGATGTGCTTGAGAATATTGCTTCCCCTAAAGTTGTGCCAGGTCCACTGGCATCCCACATCTTTCCGGCAATGATACTGCACTGTTTTGCTCATATCAGAGAACATTTCCAGACATTGTTCCATCTCCACTGCCTTTGAATACCAGTTGGTGGGAAACATGGAAGGGGAGAACTGCTTCCCTCAGGTATCTGGCTGGCCACTGTGAGAACAGAATGGGTCATGGACTAGATGGGTAATGGCCTGATCCAGCTGTTTCCTATTATAGAATCACTGAATCCTAGAGTTGGAAGGGACCCCAAGGGTCATCCATTTCAACCCCTTGCAAAGCAGGAATCTCTGCTAAAGCATCCAGGACAGATGGCAATCCAACCTCTGCTTAAAAACCTCCAAGGAAGGAGAGTGCACCACCTTCTGAAGGAGTCTGTTCCACTGTTGAACAGCTCTTATTGCCAGAAAGTTCTTCTTGAGTTGGAATCTCCTTTTGTGGTTTGGGTTCTACTCTCCAGAGCAGGGGAAAACAAGATTGCTCCATCTTTTCTTATGAAACTCCAGACAGGAGAGAGGCAGGTCCAAAAGAGGTCAAGTGGATCATAGGAGCAGTAACACAGCAGAGCAGTGTATGATGGGATCTACAATTCTAACTCATTCTTGGAACAAAAGTGTGCACCTGGTATGAAAAGAGAGTGATTTGCTTTCCTCCCATTGAGGTGGAACTTGAATCCAAACCTTTCACAGAACCTGAATCAGGAACCTGAAGGATATCACAGATAAGGATTCTGCCTGTGTCTCTCCAGCAAGCTCTGGCCAAAGGAGGGAATTACGGAGACACCAGACAGATCACCTGCCACGTGGTCCTGCTTCACTCCTATAAAGGCTTCCCAATCTGATCAACGAGGAGAGTTTGCTTCTGTTGCTGTTCTTCCAGTAACAGGCTGCCTCTGAATTTGCCATGGCAGGAGCTAGGTTTGAAGTAGTGAACACTGCAGAGAGCAATTCCAGGTGGAAGTGCAGAGCGGAAGAGGTTGGATGAGGCACCCGAGCTGAGGGAGCAGGAGAAGAGAGCTGTAGCAGGTGCTGGTGCAATGCTGACCAACTTCAAAACACACCTCTTTGTTGTTGTTGTTCTCCTTCTCACAGACTCAGCCCCAGGTTCCAGACCTCTTTAGTTCAGGCACTGCTATTTTTCTGCTGCCTCGGCTATCTAAGCTCACTTTAGTGTTTATTAGCCCTGTGAGGCAGTAAGATGGCAGCGCTCCGGACATTAATAAATAACCACCTTCCCTGTGCTCCAAAGGAGAGTGTGACTTCCCAGCCCTGAGCTTGAATGTGACGCGGACGGGCCATTCATGAGAGAGAGCAGCTGCCTGGATGGCCCCTTGGCTCTCCCTTCGCAAGGCAGCTTCTGCCAAATCAGCAGGAGCCTCTGATCAGCCCCAAAGTCTTTTTCAGGTATTTCAGGGTTGAAGCTGCTACCCGGCTTTTTCTCAAAGGCCTCCCTCCTCTTCCCACTCCACAGGGGATCTGCTGGTTCTTTCACACAGGACAGGATGCACCAAAGAGGAGGATGCAAGAGCAAATGTTGGCTTGCGTTCCACAGTGCAATTTGGAACTTCCACTAAGCAGTATATAAACACCTTAAACAAAATTAAGATAAAACAAACTGGCCTGTCTCCCCCACTGCTGCTCATGCATGTGTGCTGTAAGTTTTGCTCAGAGTAATCCACTGAAATGAGGACCTGACTGAGTCATGTTCGTTGGGTCTAATCTCCATACTTTGGCTTGTATCCTGCCCAGAAAGCACGGGTCCAAGCACGGGTTTTCCATGGGAAAACTCACTCTTTAGCGCTGAATCAGAGCAAATGTCAATCTGTGGAAAACCCGGCTGATGTTTGCTCCAATTCAGTGATAAAGATTGGGTTTCCCTGGGACAAAGTGGTGGGATGAGCAGAACTCTGGATGGGCCCATAGTCAAATGCAACCACATGTCCTTCTCATGTTACAACAGAAGAAAGGGGATGCCTAAGCACCATTCATTTAAAGCACCCCCCCCCCAAGAATACTGGGAACTGTAGTTCACTCCCCACAAAGCTACAATTCCCAGTACCCGTAGCAAACTACAGTTCCCAGGATGTGTGTGTGTGTGTGTGTATGTGTGTGTTTTAAATGTATGGTGTATATACAGCCAAAGAGAGTAGGGAAGAAAAAAAAGCAGATGCACAGTTTGGGAACCTGCTGCCAGGTTGCATCTAGCTGAAGTGGAAGAACAAAAAATATATTGTCCCTTCCCCTCTTCGTGTCTAACAAGCCCAGTATGGCATCCCTAACAGGCACTGAAGCTTTCAGGTTGGGAATGTGCCTACTTGGCCCTGATCAAGAAGATGGATTTGTATTTAAATGGAGACACCTGATCTGTGTGGCGGCCTTTGGAAGCCTCCCGGCACTTTATCTCCTTCGATGTCAGGCCCTGGCTTAATAGACCTATCCTTCTGCACTCAGCCGGCATGCTGACATGCTCCTTCCCTTGTCGGCTTAAGCATCCAAGGCTGCTTTCACATCAACAACGGCAAGGAGCACGAGGAACTCCTGTAAGGAGGGTGTGCGCTTTGCTTCTGCTCTATTCGCACATGCATTCCGCACAGAACGGCCCGCTTGTCTTTACACAGAAAGTGGGGGAGAGGGGAGCATGCTCTGTGAAGTCAAGTGAAGATACTGCAAAGTTGAGGGAGCAGGTACATCCCATGTCACATCCCTGAAATCCGCAGTCACGGGGCGCCCGCAACAGCTGCCAGCCAGCAGCTTTGTTTTAATCACATCCATGGAAAGCAGGCCTAGCAAGAGCTATTACATGCAAAAGCACAGAATGAATCCTCCATGCTCAGAGGTAGTGTACCTCTCTGATTATCAAGGGATGACAAACAGCAGCGGGTGGCTATCTCCCCTGGTGGTCTGCTGTTCCCAGGGATGTTTGGTTAGCTACTGTAAGTGGTGGGCTGGATGGCAGTTTAGTGTGTTGGAACACTGGAAGTCTTTTTCTACTTTTGGCAGGTTGCTTATTGCATGGTGGCCCATACCCCAGCATGGCCAAGTTGATGCCTGATACATGGACAGCTACATTTACCCATAGAAAGGGAGTTCTGTGCTGAGGTGGGAGCAGGAATATGGACTTTTCCCCTATTCCCAAGCTGCTTGAATTATTTCAACATTTAATTTAAAGTATTTCTTAAGCGGCCTTCATTAGAAGATCCCAGGGCAGCGTACAAACGTGTGAATAAGCCTATCAACATGACATAATAATACAATATCAAAAACACAACAACAAGCAACACAATGACAAAGAAAAACCAAGCTTAAAACATAACACTATGGCGCAATGGAGGCAGTTCTGAATAAAATGTCACCTAAGAGGAATGGGCAAAAAGACTGTGATGCCAGTGCCAATTGTGCTTCCTTAGAGAGGCTGTTCCAAAATCGGGGCATCACAGAAAAGGCCCCTTCTAGGTCAGGCCCACTCCACCCAGGGCATTTTTTCCAGCTGGAACTCACTGGAGTTCCAGTACCTCCCAGGTGGGTGCCATTGCCATTATAACAAGGGAGAAGAACCACCAAGAACAAGGGAGGCATTCATGGTGAGTTCCGGCACCTCTTCTTCTAGAAAAATAGCATTCCACCCTATTAGCAATCACTCAATCACTTCCTCTCTGGACTTTGCACATCTTCCCATGACTTCGCTGGATATGACCCTCCCTCCCCTGTGGTTTCTGCATTGGTTTAAAAGGCCAAGAAGATGTTTCTCCTTTAGAGCGAAGGTGCAGCAGAAGAACATAATTGTCCTCTGCAATCTATAATTGTCCTACAATCCTCACAAGCATGTGGAAGAGCAGGCTGCAGGCTGCAAATGTGTGTGTGTGTGCACGTGTGTTTAAAATATATGCACGTGCATTACAGGCAAGATGGCTGTGTGCCTCCCAGTCTGACATTTAATACATTTGGGAAGCAAGCTGAACATCAAAGAATAGCCCTGATCTCAGGACTTGGCCCTGCTCAGATCTGGGGCTGAGGGTTTCCTTGGAGGAAGAGCAAGGAGAGCATGATCATTATTTAAGATCCCTGCACCAGGAGTGGCCAGCGTCCATTGGGGCTGGTTGGGTGGGAGACATAGAGTCTAACAGTAGGTGGCATAGGAGCCAATGACAGTCAGAATGAAGTTGGCAGGGAAGTACGTGCCCCATTAGCCCTCATGGACCAAACTCCACTGTCCCATATAGGCTGCAGCCTTGAGGAGCTTTTTGGAACCAGACAGTCCATTCACAAGACTGGAGGTCTCCACAATGCTTGGTTGGGTTCACGGTTGGTTCCTGAACCATGGGCCTCATTATCCCCAGGGCTACAAGAGCAGAAGAGACAGCATGGTAGGCAAGAGCTTCCATTTGGGAAGAGGCAAAATTCATGTAAGCACCTGCCCGGATAAGATCCTGGCTGAGATCTGGAGCCTCCAGCTCCTCTATAAGCTCACAGTCTGAACTGGATCACTGTTTAAGCAACAAGTCCCTCAGGACTCCGGGTTCCAGTGCATAGCCTTTCCTTAACCTGGAATTGGACACACAGTAGCAGATAAGATTTAAAAGTTCTTAGCAATGCATTCTCAAATGGTTAAAATCAGGGGCAAAGTAGGGGTAGCAATGTAACTGAGGGCAGGACCTGGAAAATAGGAAATATCCCTGGCTGAAAGGGGCATTTGGAGCATATGGGTATGTCAGCATCCTATTATTACTATTATCTCCATTGTGCAGAGATATTGGCTTGCCTGAAGGATTTCTTGAGAGAGGCTAAAGATTTGAATCAGGGAACTGTGTGGTATTTAGGAAAGGAACTGGGTTGCACAAGAGTTCCCATAGCCACAGTTTCCTTCCATCAATGACCATAATTTTATCTCCCCCTCCTTTTGCTGTGCTTTTCTGGAAGATGGTGATAATTTCATTTATTTGGGTGGAGCATTGTACTGGTGTTGCATTAAGGGGAACTTTTAAAAATACATTATGTTCATTCTTTATTATTTATGCCAGTGATACGGGCGATGCTCATTATCTGCGCTTTTGTTATGAGTGCTGTAATGTGAGGATAGCCTATGAGGTGAAATGGATAAATGTAATGATGTGATTCAGGGAGGGTTTTTGTTTTGTTTTGTTTGCTTTTGTGTGGGTTTTTTTGTTTTTTGTTTGAAAGTATACACACCCATAGCCATACCAGGAATGAAAATAAGGCATGCAGATAAATGCCTACACAGGATTGTCCAGTAACAGCAGATTTTTAGATGCACTGATGGAGTAAGTACATGAACATAAAAGCCCGGCTAGGACTAAGATGGAGGATACTTTAAGTTCAGTTTGGGAAAAAATGTGTGCATTAGTCAAAGCAACATATATAAATGTGTTTATTATTATTAGGAGGAGGAAATTGCAGAGAAATGCTGAAGAATTTTCATGAAGACCCCCCCTCCCCAATTGATTCAAAATGTGGTGAGCTGAATTCAGGACTGGAAAAGTTAGAAACTGGTAGAAATGCAATGGGCAGATTCTTCCTGTCCTATCTATTACAGACCAAGGTTCCATCTAGCACAGCATCTCCCCTTGCACATTTATTTTGAACTTAGAGGCAGACCGAGCCATCATGGCCAGTAGCCACTGAAGATATATAGCTGGTATATACAGCAGTTGTGGCTGATATTCCAGCATGAGGTAGCAAGTGCTTCATTACTTAATTCCGATGGACACTAGATGCTTCAGAGAACTTGTGGGGATCAGAACACGGTGGGTTTAGTCCAGCACCCTGCTTCTGACAGTGACCAGTCAGGGGTTTCCAGCCCTCCACTTCAGTTAGCTCAGTTGGTTAGATTGTGGTGTCGACAATGCCAAGGTTGCAGGTTCGACCCACATACAGACCACCTGCATATTCCTGCATTTCAGGGGGTTGGACTAGATGATCCTCGGGATCCCTTCCAACTCTAGAATTCTATGATTTTATGACATTGCACACCAAGTAAGTTTGACCACGGCTCCCTCTTACAATTTTCCAATCATCGTTTGTGCACTCTAAGATCATCATCATCATCGGAGCACATGAAAAAGGGACAGTGCATAAAACCCTGCCAGAAACTTCATGTCTACTCTACTTCCTCAGAGAAAGCCCTGTTTTCTCCACAATGGGAGAGAGCGTGGGTGGCTGCACTCCTCCTCCTAAGGCACTGGTGGAATTGAGTATTCCTGACTTAAGTCCTCTCTCCTCTCTTGGGTGGTGTAATGAATTGTGTACTCCAGTTTGCTTCTGAAGTTGTGTGATTTAAGGTGGTCACTAAAAGACACCAACACACTACACAAATAATAGAGGCATATAAAAATCTCTCCAGGAGAGAGAGAGAGAGAGAGAGAGAGAGAGAAGCAAGACCAGTACTACAGTTAGGGTGAGAGAAGTGGCTGCCACAGGTCATGGAAGGCTTGCAAATTCTGAGTTGTGTGATCCAGGGGGAGAGATGCATGTGTGATTCTCTGCTTTGAGGGCCAAAATAACCTGGCCAGCCTTGGGTATGCTCACCTTGATTTGGGGATGGGGGAGGAGGAAGCAGCAGCAGCATTTGCTACTACATCTCAAGCAGAAAAATGCATTACGCCAGCAGCCCTGAAAAGAACAGAAGCCAAAGGTGCTCTGACCAAACTAGAAGGTGAAGGATCCTTCTCATTGCAGGTCTCCAGAGCTGCTAATGATCTCTGTTGATATGAACACTAGCACTTCCATGCTTGCGAGTGTGTATTGTGTATAATTGAGTGGCTTGTCCAAGCCCACTTTCCCAGTCAGCACTTACTGACAGGATAATCTCGGCTCAAGAAATGTTGCCGTGGTATTGGCTTTGGCTGCCATGCTATCTCCCTGGCTGGAGGAAAAGAGAAAGGACACCTTACACAGAGATATAATAGAAGAGGACATCACCTTAATTCCACCTCCATTAGACCTCGGAGTGTCGGCGGCGACCCTTCTAATCTCATCAATATTCAAAAACTCTTCCCCCTCCCCCCACCAAAAAAGCTATAACTGGAGAAGTCAGAAATAATGTAATGCAGTATTGATTATTTTATGGTACGATTAGGTGTAATTACATCTCTCAAATTTTATTTTAATGTCACTTTCTACTACTTTTAAGCCTTTTAAAATGATCCAAAACATCTCTCTTTAATGGAATGAACATGGAACGCAAAACACTCCTTTTCCCTCTGTTAAGGTGTGACCTCAATCTATTTGAAAACATAAATTACCACTATGTATAAAACCATAAAAAATGAATGATGAATTTAATTCAGGCGAAGTGTGAGGGAACCGGTAAGGAAGGAGAGGAGAAGAGGGGAGAGGGTGGCAGGAGTTAAAGCGCTGTTTATCCAGACGAGAAGGGACAGCTGAGGTACAGAGAGAGGAAGGGTAAACGGAGATGCAGATTCCACCGCTATGCAATGGGACAAGTGAAGGACTTTTAACCCAATGTATTTCGAAGAAAGAAAAGGAAAAGGGCACTAGGCCTGCCGTGCACTCAGAATCAAAGACAATGGAATCATCTTGCTCTATTATTGAGGAAATGGTTCTTTGTCCCCGTTAAACCTCAAATAGCCTGCTAAACCCTCAGATGGTCAGCAAGAATGACAAGCACACAACAAACATGCAAAATAATGACCTTCATGACATGAAAACGAGCGCTTCCCTCAACCACTCAGTGGGTATTCCCTATGAAAACCCTTGACAGTTTTCTAGTTCTGATATTATATATGTGGCATATACATGGCATGGAACAACAGAGGCCTTAGACTCAGCATCTGTGGCCAGTAGCGCCTGTTCCCAGAATTACTACCTGAGCCAAGATGCACAAATCAAACCAAACTCAACATGTAGCAGAGAGAAGTAACAAATAAATAAATTGGTGAAAAATGAGCAGGAATATGCGCGTGTATTTTTAGTAGCCTAGTTGGAGTTAGGAAGGCAGGAGTAATGCCTCCTTCAGCATGAATGGTGAGGGTAAGGTTGTGTTGGCCACTGAAATTCTAGCCTAACTCTATCAAGCTCTGAAACAAGGCTCTGTGCAGGTGCAGAACCCACTTTCCAGAGACCAGGAGGAGAGAAATTAGGACTCGCACTATTATTGAGCTTGGTGACTTCTGAACCATCTACTGTCAGATGTTCTCAGTACAGTGGTACCTTGGGTTACATACGCTTCAGGTTACATACGCTTCAGGTTACAGACTCCGCTAACCCAGAAATATTACCTGGGGTTAAGTACTTTGCTTCAGGATGAGAACAGAAATCGTGCTCCAGTGGCGCAGCGGCAGCGGAAGGCCCCATTAGCTAAAGTGGTGCTTCAGGTTAAGAACAGTTTCAGGTTAAGAACGGACCTCCGGAATGAATTAAGTATGGAACCAGAGGTACCACTGTATTTTGAAACTTGTTATATTTGAACTAAGAAACCACATCACATTACAGATTAAGTAAAGTGGGGAGGGACACAAATTCAGCCCTTGCTGTTCCTTAAAGTGATGGCTCAAAGGGTACATTCTTTTGGTACTGACCCACAACTGGTGGTGAGTCCCAGAAGTCAGATGATATAGTTCCTAATGCAGCCTTCGCCAACCGGGACTCCAACTCCCATCAGACTGAATGGGAGTTAGAGTCCCAAACATCCGACGAGCACCAGGTTGGTGAATGCTGTTCTGAGGAGACAAGGTGTTTTGCAGCTGATCCCATGCAGCTTCAGCGGCTGAGTCTCAGCAGCATCAATGGCAGGAAAGAGGAAATTGTTGACCACTTTTCACCCCAGCTTTGTTACTTGCCGGCATCTCCCTCTGGGGCCTTTAGGGAGTGCAGTGAAAAAGTATTCACATCAGGTAAGAGCTTGTTATGGGTGAAATTTGGGGTCCGACTCAGAGTAGACCGTTTGAAATTAAAGGGTATGACTAACTTGGGCTTATTAATTTCAACGAATCTAAGTAAGTTGGATACAGCCCATGGGTCATTCAAATTGTCATTTAAAATGTACACATTTAAAATAAGTAAAATAATGCTGCTTTATTCCATGCCAGACCATTGGCCATCCTATCTCATTGTTGTCTCCAATGAATGGCAGAGGCACTTCAGGGTTTCATGCAAGGGTCTTTCTTTCCTGGCTCTACCAGGAGATGGTATTGGGGATTGAATCTGGTCCCTTCTGAGCTACAACCATTCCTCCAAAGAAGCTGGAATTCAGTCTAAAGTCTGGAAGATGGACATATAGTGGGGAGGGGGCAGGGAGCAGAAAGAAACGTGAGAACCAGAAACTGTTGAAACCTAATTGCCAGGTAAACCTTGGCAACTCTGCTAATGTTCTCCAGATACACTTTGCAAAAGAAAAAAGAAGAAGTCTAAACAGTCGAGATATCAACTACCTGGGGATAAAATGATCCTCTGCTGTCTCTCTGCCCTCCATTACATACTTCAAAAGGCATTAACCAACCCAGAGCCTTCCTAAATAAGAATGTCAGAGAGGTCCATTTGCGAAAGGGTTGTAAAGGGGGAGGAGGCGAGGCAACCGCAGTGGATGTATTTAGTGAGCTGAAATGCATGAACTTGACTGAACAAGTATTGATCAGGGAGGTCAAAGAGGGCACACCCAGCGCAGGGAGGCCGCCTAACGAGCGCCGGAGTGAATCTCTGACAATTAGATGAGGCTGGACCTTTAGGATTACACACTGAAGCCGTATGTTGGTCAAGGATAAAAAGAAAAATAATGAACAAGAAGAAAGCCCTCTTTGCTCTCTGGCAGATAGAGGAGACTTTCTGCAGCTCAACACACGGAAAAGGAGGAAGGCAAATTCCAACAAAGTTCCAGGACAGAAATCCACCCTGGAGGGAATATTTGTCATTGTTCAATCTCTTTACAAATGACTTGGATGAAGGAATTGAGGGGACGCTTACCAAATTTGCAAATGACACCAAACTGGGAGGGGTAGCTAATGCCACAGAAGACAGAATCAGGATTCAATATGACCTTAACAGTTTGGAGGACTAAGCCCAAACTAACAAAATGAATTTCAATAGGGACAAATCTAAGGTTCTACACTTTAGGAAGAAAGAACCAACTGCAAAGGACCAACTTACCTTTTCTACTGGTAAGCCAGGTGTCCCTCATCTTATATGGTACACCTGGCATACCAGTACAAAAGGATCTAGGGGTCTTAGTAGGCCACAATCTTAAGAGGAGTCAATAGAATGATGCAGTGGGGGGGGGGGGGGACTAATGCTATCCTTGGCGGCATCAACAGAAGTAGAGTGTCCCAATCAAGGGAAGTAATAGGACCACTCTATTATGACTTGGTCAGAGCACTCCTGGAACACTGCATCCAGTTCTGGGTGCCACAATTTAGGAAGGATATTGACAAGCTGGAATGTGTGCAGAGAAGGGCAAACTAAATGATTAAGGGTCTGAAAACCCAGTCTTATGAGGAGCGGTATGTTTATCCTGGAAAAGAGGAGACTGAGAGGAGATATGATAGCCATCTTCAAATATCACATGGAGGATGGAGCAAGCTTGTTTTCTTCTGCTCTGGAGGCTCAGACCCAAACCAATTGATTCATGTTACAAGAAAGGGTATTCTGACTAAACACAAGGAAGAACTGTTTGACAGTAAGAGCTATTTGACAGTGGAACAGACTCCTTTGGGAGGTGGTGGACTCTCCTTTAATGGAGGTTTTTAAGCGGAGGTTGGATGGCCATCTTTCATGGATGCTTTAGTGGAGATTCCTGCATTGCAGGAATTTGGATGACATGACCCTTGGGGTGCCCTCCAGCTCTACAATTCCAAGATTCTGAGATTCTATTATTCTTTGCTGACAGCCTAAAAGATACTTGTGCACCGTACATATAACTTCTGTCCCATGGCCATGAAAATGGCAGCCTGCCCCTTATCATATGGGGACCAGTCCTCCATCAGTTGGCATTATCCTTCTGAATGCCAGTTGCTGGGAATTGCACGAGGGGAGAGTGCTGTTTTGCTCAGGTCCTCCTTGAGGGTTTCCCATAGGCATCTGGTTGACCACAGTGGAAACAGGATGCTGGACTAGATGGACCACTGCCATGATTCAGCATGCTCCCCTTACATTCTCATGTCCCACTTAGAAGAATAACTTTGCACTTAACGCTCATTGAAATCAAAGATCCTTCACTTAGTTGTGACTCACTTTCGTTTTAATGGAAGATAAGCTCAACTAGCGTAGCTTGGACCGAACCCATTAGATATAGGTTCTTATGTCTTTATACCATTAACTGTTGTAGCTGAGAAGCAGGTGACTCCTCCATCCAGCTGTGGCCGGATGCAGTACTGTTCTGTTATGTACGCTCTGTCCACCAAGCCCAGCAAAGGTTGGCTCTTATAAAGACCTTCTGGTGTTCAGGTTGTCAGTGAGTTAAGCAATCATTGCTCTGAGCCTGAAATGTGGTGAAGAGGGTAGCTGGTGCTTACTTTCCTACCTTGCTGGGGTAGCAATGGTACCCAAACATCTCTTCGCTAGCTCTCTGTGAAGGAACAATGTCATCCACAATGGCTTTTCACAAGCATCTCCCAATGGTTCAGCAAATACATCCTTCTAGTTCTCTTAATACCCCCCTGGATGCATATCCGTTTGCAATGCTGATTTGCAACTACCTGCTCCCTTCCAAGTATTCTCCCACATGCCTTCCATCAGAGGCCTGAGTGCCAAGGTTTTCATTACTTCCTAATGGCCCATAGGCAGCCTGTATATATTTTTCTTCTTAAAAACCAATTAAAAACAAAACGTTAAGTAGCTCTGGCCGATCTAGAGAAGCCATTGATTTCATCTCCGTTCCTCATCTATTAATGGGTATACCTACTCCGTCGTAAATCTCTCCCGTTGATATATTTGAAAAAGCCCTTCACTGCGTACCTCCACCCGGGGCCAGCATCAATTCATTCTCTTGTCTACCTGCCCTTGAAACCCAAAATGGTTCTTGCTGCTTTGGCTAGCTTGCATCTCCTTTGTGCCTTAGGACTGCAGGCTTTGTTTGTTTTTCTGCAATTTCTCTCTAATGTCTTTAAGATGAAGATCCCACAAATCCTCCCTGACCAGAGCTTGGTCCTCAAGCCTTCTGCAGAAGGATCACCATCTTATTACCCTTAATTACAGGTGAGGTGTCAGATTAGGCACAGCAGCTGCTTTTCACCCCATGCATACCTCAAACTAATGACTTGCCCACACAAATAGCAAAAATACAGACTCACAACCGGCTAGAAAACATCCATAATACAGGCCAGCCCCCATGCTGTCAGATATCACATATCTAAAGCATGAGAGGGAGAGATGCCTAAGCTCTTCTTGGAAAGCTACAGAGAGGGAGGTTCTGCATCCTCGCAGAACAGCTAGTTCGATTGCTCTTAAATTTGCTTAACTTGGATTTATTTCCCAAGTATTCTCAGCTTTTTTATATATATACAAAAAAAGCAACACATATGCAGCATCCTTGATCCACAAGCATACACTCACTCACCAAAGAAAAGAATAGGAAGGAGGGGAGATAAATTCAGAATGAGAGGGGAGAGAAAATTAGAATGAATAGAGGAAGGCAGGAAGAAAGTGGATAAAGAAGAGGAATGAAAGTGTAAGAATATACTAATATACTATTGTTAAAAGATTTTAAAGCTCAAAAGAAAAGTATTCATTTGTATAGCCTATTCCCACCCATCTACTCTGTTTCTTTGTGCAAAACAGTCTAGCTCCATGGATGGTATTGAACAAAGTTGTACTCATAATAGAGTTATTGAAATTAATGGGCTTAACTGTGTTATGTTCATTACTTTACCAGTGTGGTATAGTAGTTAAGAGTGGTGGGCTCGTAATCTGGTGAACCGAGTTTGCTTCCCCACTCCTCCACATGCAGCTGCTGGGTGACCTTGGGCTAGTCACACTTCTCTGAAGTCTCTCAGCCTCACTCACCTCACAGAGTGTTTGTTGTGAGGGAGGGAGGAAGGGAAAGGAGATTGTTAGCCGCTTTGAGACTCCTTAAGGGGAGTGAAAGGCGGGATATCAAGTTGAAACTCCTCCTCCTCTTCTTCTTCTTCCAAGGGGTGATCTCTGAGCAAATCTTAGTTGAATACCACCCTATATGCCCACCTGGCACCTGCTCAAAAGACATCGTTCCTACTGTGTCCAGCTGCATGTGAGAACAAAGCCTGTACCTCCCTATAGTTCTGCCCCTTGTCTTCCTTCTACCCAAGACCCTGATTGTTGCTTCCACAGTCCTTTCTCCAAGGTAGTAGTTTTAAAGAGTTCCAGCTCTGGAGAAATCTTTCCATGCTGACTTGTCAACTAGTTTCAAGGAACCCCTGCCCCGCTCACTGCATGCCCCCCCCCATTAGCAACGGAACCCAAGAGAATTCTGGGAACTATTATAGGGTGAATCAACTCAGTTTGTTCAAGGCAGGACATAGGAAGCTGACTTATAACCAGGTCAGAGTATTTATTCATCTAGTGCAGCCTATTCCAGCCTCCCCCAACCTGGTGCCTTCTAGATGCTTTGGACTTCAACTCCAGTCTGCAAATACCCTGCAATCTGCTCGTGCTCCTTACATTAGGCTTTTGCAGCAGGCAGTAAAAGACTAAGAGACACCCACAGAGCAGCTCAATCCTTTGCTAAGAAGTAGCTCCCATCAAGTTCCGTGGGAGCATGAGTGCATAGGACCGCAAGCTTATAACGCCTTCCTATCCATGCCTACTCAGAAGAAATCCCCACTGAGTTGCATGGGGCTTACACTCAACCAAAGGCCACATAGGGAGCTGCCTTATCAGGCCATCTAGATCAGTATTGCCTTCACTGACTCTGGCAGCAGCTCTCCAGGGTTTCAGGCAGGGGCCTTCCTGAGCCCCACCTACAGATGCTGGGGACTGAGCCTGGGACCTTCTGCACGCAAAGCAGATGATCTACCATTGAGCTAAGCCCCTACCTGCAGCTTTAGCTCTCACTTTCACCCACTTCAGACCTTTACAGTTGTGGATAGCTGTCAGCACATGTCTCCCCTGTCCCTCTCCAACCCTACTAAACACCCCAGCACCCTCATTGTATTTAGGTATCCAGGACTGAACACCACATTGCCAGAGGATCAGAAGACAGTTAAGCACAGGGGTATTTCCGTGGATGGATTCTGGTGGCGGCTTCAGGCAAGCTGCTATTCTCACATTTTCAGCATTTGCAAAACTGGGATGGCAACACAAATGAGGGGACTACTGTGAAGCAAGGTAGGGGAAGTGTTCTGAAGTTTCAACTGGGCTGAGAGAGAAGATATAAACAGTAAGCTGTATTTCTATGCACCTGGGTTTAGCTTTTGTTAAGTAGATTACAGATTAATGGCTGGGGATGGCCAAGGAAATGTCTCTCAATGGGAGCCAATGGCTACAAAATAGTTGAAGATGTCTTTGGAATGTTCTGAATGGGGAAGATGACACCCCCCATATAGAGGTGTACACCATTATGGTGTGGAGTAAGTGGACATTGAGAAAAACTCCCTGCTGGAACTTGGGGTCACCCAATGAAGATGAATGTTGGAAGATTCAGGACACATGAAAGAAATGCCCCTACAGAATTTACTTCGCACAAGATGTAGTGATGGCCATCCACTTGGGCAGTTTTAAAAGAGGTGATGACAAATTCATGAATGATACAATGGCCACTAGTCATTAAGGCTATTTTCTGTCTCCATTTTCAGAAGCAGTGCTTGTTGCTGCCAATCCCATGTAGCATTCAAGTCCTACTTGTAGGCTTCCAATGGACATCTGACAGGTCTTTTGTTATGTGTGTATGAGAGAGAACCATAGAATTGTAGGGTTGGAAGGGTCCCCTAGGGTCATCTAGTTGAACCCCCTGCTATGCAGGAATAAGAGAGAGCTAACAAGAGAACGTGTTGAAACAGAGACACACAGAGCTATCTCACATCAGATTTCCAGAGAGAGGCATCAAGTACCTTTCTTAGGGGATCTGATGGGGAGTAGCAGAACCCAGTCCTCCTAAGGAGCACTATGTTGGTTGTCTCCACCTATGATCAGCTTACGTATTTGTATTGTTGTTTTAGTCGTTTAGTCGTGTCCGACTCTTCGTGACCCCATGGACCAGAGCATGCCAGGGACTTCTGTTATATGCCTGTTGTCTTTGTCCATGGAGTTTTCTTGGCAGGTATACTGGAGTGGCTTGCCGGTTCCTGCTCCAGGTGGATCACGTTTGGTCAAAACTCTCCACTATGACCTGTCCATCTTGGGTGGCCCTGCACGGCATAGCTCATAGCTTCTCTGAGTTATTCAAGCCCCTTCGCCACGACAAAGCAGTGATCCATGAAGGGGTACGTATTTGTAAATAAATATAAAAATGCAAAAGGAAAAGGCCACTGTTAAGTCTCCAGTGATCTGTCTTTCCAATGCAAGCCAAACCCAGGTAAGAACTACTCCTCAAACTCACACTGCTTAAGGGAGTAGGGAGTGTGTAACCGTATTATAAGTTTTGGGTCCCCGTTTTTAATCATCACATGCAATGAAAGTTTTAAAATGCAGCCATCTGCTTTAGCTGCCAAGGTAACCTCAGAATATGGTGGCGGCTCTGTTGAGAGAAGCGTCCGCACACCCCTGTCTCATTTAAAGTCCACCAGAGTCATCTGCTCGAAGACGGTGACTTTCAACAAGAGCGGAGCTGGAGTGCCAGGATCAGTTAAGGCCCTTTGAAAAACCTCGTGCCTGTATGGCTAGCCCCACTGACTGCTGACATCAGCTTGACTTTATCACCTTCTTTAAAGATGAGTATTTTATTCATAAGGCTACGCCTCCCTGAATCCAATCAAGTTTTCACATCAATTAGGCAGACTGACATCAGGTTTAACAATGTTTCCCTGTTCGAGGATTGCCAAATCTAAGTGTCTGCAAGTCATGAGACCTGGGCCATTCCACCACAGTGGTGTGAGATGTACCAACTGTGAGAGAGAGACAGTAAAACTGCTGGTTTGCGGAGGGAGATTGCCTTAGTTAAAATTTTATTTCGACTAAGGGCTGGGGATGAAAAAGAAATAAACACGAGATATTAAGTATTAGGGTGACTTAGGTGCAGTGATACTGGTGTTTATTGCAGGTGCCTAATCATTAGAGAAACATGCACAACCTGTTTGCCCAGAGATCATAGCAGGTCAGGAAAAAATGATGCTTAGTATTGTGGGCAATGATGTCTCTGCCATGCAGCCTTTGTAAGTTACTGGGAGGTTTCATAGAATCATAGAATTTTAGACTTGAAAGGGAACCCAAGGGTCATTATTCTAACCCCCTGCAAAGCAGGAATCTCTACTAAAGCATCCATGACAGATGGCCATCCAACCTTTGCTTTAAAACCTCGAAGGAAGGAGAGTCTACCACCTCCCAAGGGAGTATGTTCTACTCAAAACAGCTCTGACCATCAGAAAATTGGCTGCAACACAATTATTTTTATACATTCACACATGAGGGAAAATAACATTACAGTAGCAGCTACTTCTACTGCAAGACCCAGCATCAGATCAAAGGTCATGGGGAGCCCCTTTTGGGAAATGTCTGAAACTGAAACCCCCAACCTTCCCCAGACCCATACATCAGGGGCAGGCAACCTAAGGCCCAGGGGCCAGATGAGGCCCAATCGCCTTCTCAATCTGGCCTGTGGACAGTCCGGGAATCTGCGTGTTTTTACATGAGTAGAATGTGTGCTTTTATTTAAAACGCATCTCTGGGTTATTTGTGGGGCATAGGAATTCATTCATTTTTATTTCCCCCCCAAAATATACTCCGGTCCACCACATGGTCTGAGGGACAGTGGACTGGCCCACGGCTGAAAAAGGTTGCTGACCCCTGCCATACACTATGCTTTCTCATTTGCTCTTAGTCAGATACAAGCAAACACACATGGGTCCATCTCTCCTCATTCAGGTCGGTCTGCAACTCCCTGCCCCTTCCCTATGTTTACAGGGACTAATACGCTCTTGGTGGTGTCCAGGCAAACCTGTTGATATTCCTCCAGTTTGTGAAATTTGTTTTATTCTGCGATAAACATGTTCCCACTGTGGGGAGTTTTGAAGAAGCAAGGAGAAAGTAGGAGCCCATCCTGTGCATCGGGAAATAGTTAAATCCCAGCAACGGGTCCCTATTTTTCCAGACCCCCCATTTGTAGATCACTCAGCATAATGGCTAATTCAGCATCATCACCACTCCTCCACAGAAAGCCCCACTCCCTTGTGTGCCTCCTTCTCTGGGGTGGGGTGGGCGAAACAGGGACCAATATGCACCCATGGCTTCTAGTCAGATCAATGTAGCACCTTTCAGTGTTCATTTGACCCAAGGAGCAGGCAACTAAGCCGCTCCTTAAGGCTGTCTCCTTGCAACACCAGAGGGGCCTCTTGGCTTATTGTTTTAAAGGCTGTCCAGAGGCTGTTTAGGTGAATCAGCGCATTTCTTGCGAACATTCCCAGAGGATCTTTCCACATGCGCCACAATCTATTTAGAAGTTGGCAAATGCTAATGCTCTGGGAGGTCCCAGAAGGACAGTCTTTGTACCACCTCTTCCAGCAAGAGAGAAACCGTCTAGCACACCGCTGTCTACCTAGCAGAGCCAAGTTGCATGAGCACGCACAAGCACCACGTCATGCTATGCAATGTGCAATCGCATGGACACATAACTTCGTTTCAAGGCACACAAGGGAAAGCACAGAGAGAGAGGGAGAGGTGTTGGGGCCCTTTGGAAAGCATACCTTTCTGGCTTTGAAACCCAAGAAACCCAGATGCATCCCTGGCAGACTGCAGTTACTCAGTCATGATCCATGCACTCTGCATATCCTCAGAAAGATGCTTTCTCTCCAGGCACCTAAACACTTGATGTCAGAACATGAGGAAAGGAGATAATTTTTCCAGAGGTGGTCTAGGGTCTTTGGGACTAGCTGGGCTGCAAGTGCAAGAAGAGTGAATAGGCTGTTTGCTGTGCAATGGGCAGAGGTGGGTGGGACAGGCTATTAACCTGCATAGGGTTCTGAGGTAGGGGTGTGGTGCACATTAGATCATTTGCGGCGGATGAATGGCGCAAATCATTTTATGAGCACATAGGGATGAAGCAACACCCCTTTCTTTAAAAGCAATGTTCAGCTGAACTTCTTTCCTCACTGCCCACCCTGAAATCCCTCCACCTCTGACTCCCAATTTTATATGCGCCAGTACTGCCCTTAAACTCATAGATGAAACAGCCCAGAAATTAGCATTGCGTATTCCTTTTCTGCTGGAGCCAAATGCGGGTGAAAAAGAGCTTGTTTTGATATTTGCAGGAGCAAATTAATTTGGGCCTTCAGATAAGATCTCAGACACACCCCGATGACACTTACACCCCCAGCCACAGAGGCCGATAACATCATCGGCTGTCTTTGCTGCTGCTGCCTTTTTCGCCCGTTTCTAGGGTTATGAAATACATATTTTGTATAGCTGGCTAATGCCAAAGTTTCAAAATCCATGTAATTAAGATTAATTTAAGAGCTGCATTGGATCATCTTGTGGCATCCACCCATTAATTAAAGAAACACTTTGAATTTCAGGTGCCTGCCTTAATATTTCACTCCGTGCTGGCACAGCCAAAGTGAACAGCCAAGGAAATAAAAAATGCCCAGGTGCACAAAGCAGGGAGTGATCGGTAAAGAGGAGGCTCTGTACTCCTGGGAGACAAGTGCCCTCTTCTGGACAGCATCTCATGATGGGGGAAGAGAACTATTCACACACACAGGCCTGTCTCTGTCTATCTACTGGTTATGAAGCCCAACTAGGGACTATAATATGCTGGTTATACAGAAAATTAACTGCAGGTTTGGCAGGCCTGAGGGAAGCCTGTTTTTTTCCCCCTTCCTTATCAGGCTAAGGCATGGGGCTTTGTTGTGGTCCAGCCTCAGTCAATGAAGCAGGAGATTCATCAGCCACTGAGGATTTTCAAGTGCGGCGCATCAAAGAAACCACTGTTTCCCAGGAATAAACTGGGATTGTCAGACAGCCTGGGCTCTTGTCCTAACAGTCCGTTGACCAAATCAGAAGAAACACAAATTCCATCTGAGCCATGTTTGTTGTAGGAGCAAAGGCAGATTGCAGGGTGTCAGATTCCACTGCAACTCTCTACGAAAGCTTTCCTTTCTAAAAAAAATTAAAGCACTCAGCGTATGCTCATGGGAACACTAGCCTTGTGGCTTTCTGTATTCATAGGGATGCAGGAGGAGGCCTTGTACTGTATTGCAGAATTACTTCGTCTAACTCAGTAGTGACCACACGGGCAGGCAGCAGCTCTCCAGGGTTTCAGATGGGAAACATTCCTAGCATCTACCTGGAAATGCTAGGGATTGAACCCTGGGATCTTCTGCATGCAAGGCACTGTGACAGTGATGTATTGGTTTTTGGTCACCCCAGGAACAGGGGTTTTTGTAGTGGTTGCCATAGATGCGATTCAGCTCAGATTCTTTTGGATTGAAGAACATTACAGGCAGATGCCCTACTACTGACCTACAGCCCTTTCCTAAAAATAAGGCAAGAGCCTAGTTCTTTTGGCTCTGAATAAAGGGCTGATTTAAATAAAGATCAGATCCAGAGTCAGACCCAGTGGCACCGCGTCCCTTTTCACTGCTTGAGGTAAAACAGAAAGTGCCACCATGCCCTGCCCTGCTGCCACTGCTTCTCTGCCTGCCTTGTCGCCTCCACCACCGGGACAGAAGCAGCGCCATCATCGGCACCAATTTCAGATAAGATTTTGCCCAATTTGGAAGAGATCTCACTGAAATTGTACGAGACCTTGCATGCTCCACAAGATCTTGCACATTTTTGGCTGTGATTTCAGCTGAAATTGATGATGGTTCTGTGCTGGAAGTGGAGTCAGTGGGACAGGGAGGGGCTGCTGCCTTGAGAGCTTCTGCCGCCTGAGGCAGCCGCTTCAGTCTGCCTAATGGCTGAGCCATTTCCGGTCAGACCATTGGTCCACAGAGCTCAGTATTGCTGACACTGACTGGCAGGAGCTCACTGAGGTTTCAGGCAGGGGACATTCCCAGCCCTACATAGAGATGCCAGGGTTGAACCTGGGGGCTTCTGCATGCTCTGCCACTAAGCTACAGCCCTTCCCCTCAAAAATGTTCATTTCCCTTGGGAAAATGTAATAGTCCGCGAGACAGCGTATGCATGAAAAAGCCACAAAAAGCCACATGTGTGTGGCTCAAGATGGGCAGACATATGGCAGGGGAGAATGAAAGCATTTTCCCTCCCTCCACTAGCTGAAATGGTACAAAAGTGTCAAAAATCTTTTTCCAGCTTGTGTGTGTGCCTTTTGGATTTTGCAGCTACTTGGGGCTATTTGTTCTATGTATTTTTTATCATCTGTTCTACTCTCGCTGGAAGAGGGAAAAATACACAAGTTCTACATACAGTAGAACCTCTACTTACGACCGCCTCTACTTGGGCCCGATCCAAGTTGCGACCACGACAAACCCGGAAGTAAATACCGGGTTTACCGCAATTCACACACGTGCAGAAGTGGCTTCTGCCGTTTGCACATGCGCAGAACTGTGCTGCCGCCGAATGTGCCTGCAAACAACGGCGCTTTTACCAGCGACCTGGATTGACTTATGGACGGACCTCCGGAACTGATTACGTCCGTAAGTAGAGGTTCCACTGTAGTTGGAGGTGCCATCTTTCTGTGCTCCGTTTTCTGTCATGCCACCGGACAAGTATTCTATGTAAATTCCCATATCCTTTTTTCATTGCCCCCTGCTGGCTGTGAGAGGAACTAGAGGATTGCACCCTCTCCCCCCGCCACCCCAACACACACATTATGCTCCTTGGTGTTCTCCTTCTTTCTCATTGAGGCCTTTCACACATTACAAAAGCTTTGTATGGAAAGCATTTTCACACAGGCACAAGCTCACTACAGGCAGACCACCACATGCACACTGCATAGAGTGAAATATGGGAACGTGCAACTGTCACGTGTTCAGGACTACCTGAGGGCGGTAAGCTAGCTGACTTGAAAGCATTCTCAGATTTGTAAATAGCCCAGGATTAGCAATGTAAATGTATCCAGGTTTTTATAGTTCAGCTTGCTCAATGCTGGGAGTGAAATTATGATCCTCTTCCCATTCTGCCTGATGAAGTGTTCGGCGAAGCCGAATGCTTGCTTTCTCCGGCACTAACCCAACCAAATGTATAATTTTCCTTGTCTTGCACTTCCACTCATACTCTTCCTGCCAAGTACCAACTTTTCCTGTTCTGACCCATGCAGTCCATGAGGCAGTCCACAAATGACCCCAAAGCTAGACTGGACCGCAAACCTCTTCTTCCCCCTTCTGCTCAGTGTTGCTGAGGAACCTACACTTGCTCTGCACTGTAAATCTGAAGTAGCAACAGAACAGTTTCCACCTTGGCACCTTGAAGTGCACCTGGATTTTAAAATATGCCACAGGCCTCTGCAGCAGAGGCGGACTTTGGTAAACTTTGATAATATGGTGTCCTGAGCGAGGCGAAAATTTGGCACACCCAAATGGATCTTCTCAATTATGGATCTTCTCAATTTTAAACTCCCTCAGCTCAACACCCTGTGTGGGGTAACAACCTGTACCTCCCTGAATCTCACACTGTCTGTGGTGGTCCTGCTACTTCTCTGTTTGTTAGACTTTGCCAACCTCTGAAGTTGTTGAATGGACAACTGCTGAGCAGGCAGTCCATGGCAGCCTCCTGAGCCTCCTCAGCATTTCAGGGAGTCATCTGTGTCACTTGTCCCTAAATCCTGCCCTGGCTTGGTACATATGAAGCTATTGTGCTCTGCAGTGCAGCAAGGCAAGACCCAACCAAAATGGGACAGGGCTCAAAGGGGGAACAGAGCTCTGAAGCTATTCCAGCAAGGAACAAGCTGGAACCGAGTCCATGCATAGCAGCAGTGCCAGGCATAGCCTAGTTGTTAGTCCCATCTGTGCTGCAAAAGAGGCTGTTCTACTTGGAGAGCCTAGCCTCTTTCAGTAGTCTTCTACTGTGATGGCATACCCTCCAACATTTTTATCCCCCAAATCGGGCTGCCTTCCGTTCGGTTGCTCTGGTGCTCATCAGCGGGTTCGTGCAGGTGTGCTCACTCACACCACAGTCCCGGACCAAAAAATCCGACTTTCCAGGATGCAAACAGAAGCCAGGATTGTCTTCTGTGATTCTGGGAAATCTTTCTTAAAATGGGACAGTAGAGAGGTATGTGATGGAGCAGGAGAGACTCAGCTCTTCCTAGATCTTCGGTAGTGGAGCTTTCTGAGTTAGGGGTTCCACTGCCCTCCCTGCTTTTCTTTCAGAGTCCTCACCCACATTTCCTGAAGATGAGGAACCCAACCCAGCCATGATGGAAGCTGTCTTAGATCAAGTCAGGTCACTTGTTCATGGATCCCAAGACTGTTTCTACTGACTAGTAATGGTCTTCAGGACCTGAGGCCCAGCCTTCCTCAGACACTCTTGGATCCCAGTCTTAGCCTTCCGCCAACGCAAGAGAAAGGTCAGAGACTAATCTTTCTGTGCCCAAGTAGGTTCTTAGCCACATAGCTCTAAATCTTCCACCACCACACATTTGAAGCGCCTGCATCCTGGGTGATCCCCACAGACACAGCCTTCTCCACCGCCATTTTCAAAGCAAAATGCCTCCATTAGGCGCACCTCTTCACCTAAATCTGGGGTGTGGTGCTGGAGCTTTCCCCTTCTTCCCGAGGTGTCAGTGTAGCTCTACATGTGTTCTCATTCTTGGGGAAAATGTTCATGATTATTTCATTTTGTGGCGGTAATGGAAAATACATTTTAGTGCTTGTGTTCCACATTTGCAATTCATGTTCCCATACATGATTACATTAAGTCTGTGTTCTGTCATTTTTGATGAATGTAGCTTGTTTTCCGTAAAAAACAGACCCTGGGATGGAAAGTGACAGAAGTGAAGCTGTAACAAAGGATGATCAATTTTTCATAGCCACGCCACCATAGGCAAGAGGAAGTCCCTTGGAACCTCAAGGGCGGCTTAGGGAGGGGGGGGGGTAAAGGGAACTCCAGTCACACAGAGAAGTGTGACCCCACAGCTATCCACTGCAGTGGTGGAAGGACAATAATGGGGTGGCGATGGCTGATGGTGACACCCTTTCTTCACCGGAGGTTGACAAACTGCCTTTTCATTATCAGCTCACTGGTTCAAATGTCACTCCTGTGAGTGGATTTTGCATTATCCGATTGACCTTGGCTCTGGGGAGAGAGGCGCTAAGCGCAGTGGTGGGGCATGTGTTTGGCATGCGGAAAATCTTCTGGTTCAGTCATTGGCATCTCACTGCACAGGATACTGTGTAGCATTAGCTGGGGAAAGCCTTGCTCAGATCCTTGGAGAGCCACTGTCCAGTGACGAGAGCAAGTAGGACTGGGCTGGAGCGACCATCAGCATCACTAAGGGTCAGAGTCTGCATACAGGCTGCATACACACTATTTAAAAGACATTTTAAGTATGCACACCCCCAAGAATCGTGGGATCTGTAGTTTACCCCTCTCATAGCAACAATTCTCAGTACCCTTAGAAACTACAGATCCCACAATTCTTGCAGGGGGGGGGAGTCATGTGCTTTGAAGATATGGTGTGTATGCAGTTTAAAGGCCAGAACTTTAATTTAAATCAGTTTTTGCTTAAAATCAGTCTGTACTGGGAATGCGTTAGTGCAACCTACATCAACGAGAAGGAATATATGAATGACAAAGTATTCTTCCCTGTTTTCTAATCTGCATTAACCAGTGCACAAGCAACATAGCACGTGAGGGCTGACGCAAGATTTGTTGCAGGCAAAAGTTTTAAATATTTCCTAATGCACATCACCCTCCCGGCAGTACACACATGTGGTTGGATTGAACCACGTCCAACTCAGAGTGGACCCACCGAAATTCATGCATCAAAGTTAATCACGTTCATTAACGTCATTGTGTCTACTCTGTGTAGGCCATGGACTTTCCTAAAACATAAATCCCTATGCTGCCCTTGCTGTGACAAAGCACACTATTAAAATTGCTCTGTGCTATCACCTGAAGTATCCAGAGTTCCAGGACATAACCCCCAAATCATTACAAAACAGAACCTGAGAGGCTTGGCTTAGCTGAGATCTATTTCTCAAATGATTTGCCAGATAAAATAAGTAATAACAAATGTCCTTTGCCATCTGTTGTAAGGAGGCAAGGGAAGAGACCACACACACCTCCTTGGGACAGCTGAAAGGCACCACCACAGAGAAGGCTCAAAAACTGCTGCTTGTCAGGTGAGAGGATATCACTACATTTTGAAAAGTCACCAAGGATTTGGGACTGGGGAAAGCTGATGCAGAGATATGTGCTATATTGAAATAAATTAAATAAAGCTTTCAGCTAGCATGGGACCTGTGAAAATGTGGGCAGCGTCTGCAGGTTGTTTCCATATAGGATCTCTCATGCAGGGCCAGCCCTATCATGAGGTAGAGTGAGGCAGCCAACTTGCAGAGCAGATTGCATGCATCATTAAAGGGTATCCAATTGCGAGTCACACCATTCTCCCCACCCCTTTTCCCTTGTGCAAAGCTTTTCACATTAGGTGAGTTGATTGGTTTTAATCTTGGTGCTTTATATATCTCTGGCTTTGAGAAGAATATTACTGATATTGCTCTTTTTAATTATGTTGTTATAAATTGTATTAAGAACATCCAAGCCAAGCCTGGTGGATTAGGCCAGGGGCCTAAATAGTCCAGCATCCTGCTCTCACTGTGGCCAATCCGATGTCTGTGGGAAGCCCACAAGCAGGACCTGAGAACCAGAGCCCTCTCCGCACTGCCTCCGACACTGGAGGCATTTTATTATATTACTTGAATTTGGATTTTAACTTTGCAGGCCCTTTTGCCCCAAAGGCGACATAAAAATAACGATAAAACAGTTATCCCAGATACATGCTGGCTAATTTTTGATGGTAAAGAAAAGACACTGTGCATGCTCAGAGGCACTATTTTCTTTTGCTATGAGCTGAAATACCATTGCAATTTTCCTCTACCAAGGACCACTTTGTGTATGTATGTGTATTCGTGCACATACCAAAGTTTGCATGTGTATCTGTGTGTGCACTGACAGGGTGAAACAACAACAACAACAACAACAACAACAACAACAAAACAACAACTTATTCATATGCCACCCATTTGACTGGGTTGACTGGGTGGCTTCCAGCAAATTATAAAACCACGGTAAGACATCACACATTAAAAACTTCCCTATACATGGCTGCCTTCAGATGTCTTCTAAAAGTCTTTCTCTCCTTGACATCTGACGGGAGGGTGTTCCACAGGGCGGGCGCAACTGAACCCACCGTGGTGGTAGGAACTGCCTTGTCTTCCTGGCTTCGGGATTGTCACTTGCTCTGCCCCTGAATTTGATCTAGGGAAGAGCGCTTCTGGATGCAGATTACTTTTTACCCAGGACAAAAGAGCCATTGACTTTAAGAATGGTAACTTTAAAAAACCTGTGCTTGAGCTCACTTGTCCCTCCTCCCTCCCATCCCGAGGAATCTCTTAAGAACTGATTTTCTTGGTAAGTTGCTCTGAGAGCTTTATTGGCACTCAGAGGGGAGGGTATAAATGAAGTAAGTAGGCAAAGTAAGTAAGCAAGCAAGTAAATATCAGACTCTAAAATTTCACATGTCTTGAGCCAAACTCTGAATGACACATGTGCATTGAAATTGCCATTTTTCTTAATGAAGGACAGGGAAGATGTTGGCAAGCTTTTCCTAATTGCCATGCCCATGTTTCCTGCCGGAAAACACAGTTCTTTATACTGATGCGTAACTGTGTGCATTTTGCCCTGTGCATTCAAACCCAAGTGAGGTGTTGTCCCTCAGAGACCCAACTAGCTTACATGCTGCAGAAGGCCAGATACATAAATGCAGATCAGTCTCATTTTCATTTATAGAGTTATCTTTCTTGTTAGCCACCCCCGATCCTTTTTGGTCTCTTCTATTAGCTTTAAGACATGCGGAAACAAATATATAAATGAAGCTCATACTGAGATTTGAAAACAATAGAGATTTTACCTATGCAATGCCAATACTTGTATGTAAGACGTGACATGGCTCAATCAGGGGATAATGGCGGTGATGTTTCTGACACGAGATATCAGCTCCGTTAAACCTGTATGAAAACCATAAAAATAACAATGAAAGAGACTGGCTTGTAAGAAAAAATATTAGGAAATTATAATGAGGAGTGGAAATATGAGCATCAGATAGAAGTGGGATTTAAGATACTGATGGATGGCTGAGGAAAGGCCACATTTGTAGGTAAAGGTAAAGGATCCCTAGATGGCTGAGTCCAGCCGAAAGCCGCACTATGGAATGTGGCACGTTTGTCCACAGACAGCTTTCCATGTCATGTGGCCAGCATGACTAAACCACTTCTGGCGCAACGGAACACCGTGACGGAAGCCAGAGCACATGAAACGCCATTTATTTTCCCACTGCAGCATACCTATTTATCTACTTGCACTGGTTTGCTTTCGAAGTGCTAGGTTGGCAGAAGCTGGGACAAAGCAATGGGAGCTCACCACCATCGAGAGGATTCAAACCATCGACCTTTCAATTGGCAAGCCCAAGAGGCTCAGTGGTTTAGACCACACTGCCACCCGTGTCCCTTCACCACATCTGTATCACCTCCCCATTCCCCCAAGAAGTTCAAGGTTGCATACAGAGGATCCAACTATTGCCCATCTGTCCCAGTATCTACTCTAACTGGCAGAAGCAACGTTGAGAGCTGGACCTACTGCTGAGCTATGTCCCCACCCCCTGCCTCATTGGAACTAGTTTATTTCAGGCCCACAATAACCCTGCAAGGTAGTCTGAAAGTGATGTATCAGCCTGGAATCCCAGGAAAGTGGAGGATGTTTGTGCTGTGTCCTGTTGGTATGGTGACAGCAGCACTGACCCTTCTTCTGATAGGAAATGCTCTGCTGGGGGCAGAGGACCAAAAAATGGGGGGGGGGGAGTGAGAAATGTCCCCATTTTCATCTGAGGAATGTTGGATGGTAAGCATCCATTAGCTCTAACTAGCACAGCCAATGGTCTGGGATGATGAGAGCTTGTAGCCAAAGAACCTCCAGAAGGCACTAGCTTGAAGAAGGTTGAATTAGACTGCCGTAAACACATAGGGACCTGCCTTGCACTTGGTGCATTTGCTCAGTGCTGCCTACACTGGCTGGCAGCAGCACACCAGAGTTTCAGATGCCAGGTACTTGAGATCTCTTGCAAAGCAGGTGCTCTGCCACTTGCTGGTAGCTATCGCGTAACAGTTACATAATTACATTCGCAGGCAGCGAAACAATGTTGAGGTGGTTCTTTTCATTTTTGCAAAAGCTGAACTGCAGCAGACCAGAAACAGTGCTGCCCATGACATATTTGGAGAGGACTAAAAAACAACGATATAGAACAGAGCGCAAGAGGAAGGCCATGTGCCAAATTTTACCATTGCACAGGACACCGCTGAAATTTGAGAGCCCAAAGTCTGCCGCTGCCTATGGGCAAGCATGCCAGAGTCTGGTCAAGAAACATTCTTCTCCAAGCTTTCTTCAGTGTCTATTTGATAAAGACTAACGTCGCTTTTAAAGTAAATATTAAAGCGGACAACGCTCTCCACTTGCTTTTCATTGAGTCGTTCTTTCCCTTTTTATTTCTTCCCCCGCTCCCCAAAATGTGAGTGAGTCAGCTTTTGCCTCTTCCCCCAGCAGCCTCTGGCTCTAATTCAGTTTAAGGACTGTGACCTTTGACTCCTTTTTACTATACTAACCTGGCTAAGAGAACACTTAGTGATTTATCCATGATCTACAGGGAGAGAATCTGGATGGGGCAAAGTAGGGGAGGAGGATGAGAGTGAGAGATAGTGAGGGGCTGGGGAGGGGGGAAGGAAGGGAAACAAACTTTCACATAAAATTATGGTATATGGATAATTGAGAAGTTTAAAAACATGAATCTAATTGTGCTGTCCCTGGAGGAGCCGATATTGAGCCCTCCTATAAAAGGCTTGGAGTTACCCAATGGTGATTTATTGCTAAATCCTAGTATTTTTCAATACATTATAGTTTTTAAATTGTGTTTAAATTGAGTGTAGAAGAGCAGAGGCCATTAGGAGATGCAGAAATGATGATTATATTTAAATATTCATGCACGCAGTACCTTATTATTGAATCTGAACACTAACAAAATCAATATTAAGTGCGGTTTGACATGAATTTATTTATGAATTTCGACTCTCTAAGTACTGTATTTTTTCACTCAAAAAATGGTGGGTATAATGTAGTAATGATATCAAAACAGAGTGTCAGAGAGCATTAGCCGAGGAGGTTATAAACCTCCGTATTACGGGGCCCCGTGCCGCCCTCAAAAGTGCTTAGTGCACAAAACCAAAATGCTTTTTTTTATTTATTTGAAACACATAAACACACACACACACACAGAGAGAGAGAGAGAGAGAGAGAGAGAGAGAGAAATAGGAAGGAAACTCTTGGTTGGAAATTGCACTGCAGAGGTTTTTCTCTGCTCTCAGGGCTAGCACCAAGAGGGGGGCAGGCTGTTCACCATATAGATTTGGATAAGGTGATGATCTGGATGGAGCAGCAGAGTGGGGGGGGGGTTTAGATGTGATGGGGGGGGCAGGAACAGAATAGGGACTCAAGCTGTCAAAGAAAACTTCAGTGATAAGCCCAGCCTGGCCATGGGCACGAGACTGCCAGCTGTTTCTGGATGGGAAAAGGTCCTTTCTGAATCCAGTTTGCCCATGACTAGCAGTTCATTGTCAAGAAGAGCAACATCAGGATGGTCTGGGTTTTTTGCTGATTTTTTGGGAGGCGGCTTTACACTATTTTTTTTAATGTTATTTGTACAGAGGCTTCTTTTTAAAGCATTACAATGGTACCTCTGGTTGCAGACGCTTCAGGTTACAGACTCTGCTAACCCAGAAATAGTACCTCAGGTAAAGAACTTTGCTTCAGGATGAGAACAGAAATTGTGATCCGGCAGCGTGGCGGCAGCGGGAGACCACATTAGCTAAAGTGGTACCTCAGGTTAAGAACAGCTTCAGGTTAAGAATGGACCTCCAGAACGAATTAAGTTCTTAACCCAAGGTACTACTGTATAATATATAGTGGTACCTCAGGTTACAGACGCTTCAAGTTACAGACTCCACTAACCCAGAAACAGTACCTCGGGTTAAGAACTTTGCTTCAGGATAAGAACAGAAATTGTACAGCGGTGGCGCGGTGGCAGCAGGAGGCCCCATTAGCTAAAGTACCTCAGGTTAAGAACAGTTTCAGGTTAAGAACGGACCTCCAGAACGAATTAAGTTCTTAACCCAAGGTACCACTGTACATAGTTTTTGTGTATCTGGTTTGAGGCCCCAATACCTAACACCTGTCATAACATGAACTTCCCTGAGGCGTCAAGGGTTATTATCCAAGGCCCTTCTTTGAGTGTCCCCCCAAGAGAGATTTGAATGATGGTGGCAAACTTTCCAGTTGTGCCCTCCATCCACAGAAAGCTCCCCTCAAGTGCTGACAAGAAGAGCTTTTCAGGGGCAGCTGAGCAAGAAGCAGAAGTTCAGCAGGTGTAGCTTCACTCATCACTGTGTTTCCAAATCAGGAAAAGTGGCTCATGTTGAATTTCTACTTGCTACTCAGCAGTTAAAGTCGCAGAAACTATGCCTTCGGTTTGACCAGCATGCAATTCTTATTTATTTAATATACATCTACACAGCTGTTCGAGAATAACATTCTTTCCAAGGCAGTTCATATAAAATGCAGCAAATAAGATTTAAAAGCATCATATTATTAAAACTAGTAATCCAGAATAAAACAACCACCAAAAGCAGGCTGCACAATCAGATCCCTAGTCGCTAATAGTTTCTGGAGACCGAGGTTTATAAACCTGTTTAAAAATATTCAGGGATGGGGCCTGAATATCATGTGGGACCATTTCCCACAATTGTGAGGCCATTACTGAAAAAAGCCTTGACCTGTGTGCCAGCCTAACCTTGCTAGTGGGCATTTCAACAAGACTTTAGACTGCTCTTAAGGCACAGGCAGAAAAGGGTGCTTCTCGGCAGGAACATGCCCAGTGATGGCTGTGCCAAAACAGATAGCAGAACAAAGATGGTTCAAAGATGAGTCACATACAGGCATGATGGTTAGGCACTTGCAATCAAAGCTGGTTCTGTGCCACAGTTGTTGTGCTGAAACGGCTGGCCCATTTGGACCAGAGCGAACATTAGTCTGCACAGGCACTGACATAGTTCCTGAGTGAATGAATTGTAGGCGCCAGGCGCATTTCCGCCCCTATTCCCCTGGAATAGCCCTTTGAATCCTGACACATTTTCCTGTGTTTCCCTCCAGTTGGCACTTAAACTTTTGATGATGGCTGCTAAAATGTTTATTCTAGCATCTAGGGCAGTGGTTCTCAAACTTTTTTCTCTAGGCCACATTTTCAGAATAAAAATTTCCCTCGCACCACAACAATTTTTTTATTTATACGAGATAGGTTGGAAAACAAAATGAAACAACTCCTGGCAGGGCCTGATTTTGAAAAGATATCTATTCCTATTCTGCAAGTTAAATAAAATTATCTTGATACTATACTACAATGAAATGCTTAAATGTTTCTTTGATTGTCTTTGAATTTTCCTGCCACACTTGCCGCTCTCTCCTGCCCCACCAATGTGGCGCACCACATCCTTTGAGGACCACTGATCTAGGCAACTGAAAAAGGTCCTAGGTCAGCTCTGCCTCCTGCCAAATAAAACAATTTTTGGAAGTTTTAGCTTCCACACAGACACCGATACTCAACAATGCTGCAAATCTTCCAAGTGCGGCTGCTTGGAAATGAATTGCTGCCCAAATGCATCTTTTCTCTTTCAACCATTTCCTCCCTCCCTCAGCCCACTTTTCTTTTCTCTATTTCCCAGTGCAGCTCCATGGGCTCTTAATGGATTGGCAAAGGTCTTGGGGGACTCTCAAAGTGACACAGAAATGCTTGTAAAGAATCCCCTCTTGGAAAGAGTTTGATTGTAGAGCAGTGACACAAAGGGGGATCATGCTGTGTGCATGCCACAAGCAGCTTCTGGCCGGGGCAAAACAGCCATGCAAACAGACCTCATTAAAATTAATTCCCTTTTTCGTTTTAATTTGAAAAGGAGACCTCGAGTATAGCAATCCCAGCTTGGGTCACATGGGCAAGGCAGGCAAATTACAATTCTCTGTATTCAAATGACCATGCTTTGGCTGCCATGAAGGTGGTGTGGAACCAATCACTACACCATTCAAGCTATTTAGGGCAGGGGTCCACTCTTTAGATTTGTGCATAGCCTAGCACTTGATAAGGGACAACAGGGTTGTGCTCCAAGATTTGAGATGGTCTCAGCTCTCATATGCCTGGCTAAAATAATCATGGTTTTTTTAGGCCCTGTGCAAAATTTTCATCTCTGAAATATCAGTGTGTGTGTGTGTGTGTGTGTGTGTGTGAATAGGAGGCAAAATGTTTCATAGCAACTTTCTGCTGCATAATTCTGCCCCCACCCCCAATTTGCACCACCAGTTCAAATTGCAAGGTGCCTCTTTCTCTAATCTTAATTAATTGGTTTACATTTATATACCTTCCATCCAACCACTTCTCTGGGCAGTTAACAATAAGATGCAATTTACAATAAAATCCTCTGCAATTATTATTCGTATTATTTGCACATTCTGCACAACCAAGGGAGCCCAGTTGTGCCATGTCATCACACTGTCAATTAGACTTGGCCTCATGAAAGCATCATGAAGCTGAATCAGAGTGGAGGCCATGCTTCCTGCCCTCACTCTGAATAGGCATCTTCACTCTATTTCATAGTCCCTTCCCCTTGAACAATTGCCGAAATGGGTACCTATGGAATTCATTTGGCAAAGGCCAAATTTTGATGTGAAATGCCCCCCAAACTCTGTCTTATATTTGGCTTAAAAAGAGTGATGTGTGAAGTTTAGAGTTGGCTGGATAAAGCATGAGAAGAGGCCTCTTGCTGGCAGAAGCAGCTTCTATGATACTGGAGTGGAGGCTTTTAAAACTTCTATTTAAAGTGGGATTGGAGGATAGGTCTATCAATAGTCATTAGCAATTGTTGCTCAGTGGAACCTGCATATTCAGAATATTCAAATTTCTGGATGCACCCAGGATGTGGATGCTTCAGGGAATGAGTCAGATATGTTCCAGATCCCATTGGTCTTACTTACTTACTTACTTACTTACTTACTTACTTACCTGGCAGGGGAGACACCATGATCATGAGAATGGTGAACCAAGGAGGTCAGGAGAGGTTTCTGGGAAGCAGAGAGTAGCTTATTACTACTTCTCAGCAGCCCTGCCTGATTTGGAAAGGAGCCTATTTCAGATTTTAGCCACTATCCCTGGAAAAAAAACCCAACAAAAAAAAACCACCTTGCTATTTTCCATATCACTCAAGCTTGGAGTGAATTCTTCAGCAGAAGTTCCCTGACTTGGTGGCTCCTTCACCACAAAAAATTCATCAACCCCACTATATTTTCAAAGCAAGCCCGACCACTTAATTCTCTCCCCCGCCCAAGTGCCTGTATCAATATTTTAACATGAGTGTTACGAAGAAAATTGCTTCCCCCTCGCTGCCCCACTCCTAATTTCTGCCATTTCAACCTTGTCTCTTTTCTCTCTCTCATTAAATCAGTGTGACGAGACTTTATTCCATTCCTTAACTAAGTGAATATCCCGGAAATTTAAAATCCCCAAAGCACAGCGACCAGATTCTGAAAGCTTCCAAATTACACAGAGAATAAGCAGCCTCAACGGAATCAGATCCTTCATGGCTTTTAAGTGGAAGTACAGGCAGGCGCCTGTAAGTGACAAAATCAAGGAAGAGTCAGCCAAAGAGGTGGGAGTCAGGGGTGGGTTGTTCTTTTTGGGGTGGGGTGGGGAGGGAGAGGAGGAGGAATAACTCCCCTGGAGTAAATGTGCTCAAAGTAGGCATGGGTGAACATGCTGGTTTCAATTTATCTCAGTTTCTAATTTTCCCCCATCTCACGTTCAGTTTTCCACATCAGATCGCAATTTTTTTCCAAAAAAAAGAGGTCCTCATGAAAATTCAGCAGCATTTTAGAGCGTATTTATCCTAATATGCACATTTTTGACATACAAAAACTGCACAATTTTGCAAAGCTGTTTTGCCTGATATAAACCATTTTGGGATATCATTTTCACCAATGTATGCATTTTCGTACACATTGCCTTTTTCTAGAGAAATTGTCCGAAAAAATGCAGAGAAGATAGAATTTAGAAGTATGGCTATGTTTGTGCCTGCCTGTTGTTTTGGAAAGCATGAATTGTGTAGGTTTCCATGAAATGTGAACTGGATAGAATTGCTCCCCCCTCCCTAGCTACGACAGGGAGGCTGGCTGCATTTTGCAGTTCTGAACAAACACCAAGGTGGGAATCATACTGGGCTGTTGTGAGAATTACTATGGACGCAAAATGACACATTTTGATCCTTTCAAATTCATATCATATGGGGAAGTTTTGGTCAAAGGTGGCAAAAATGTTTAGTATTCTGCCACTTAAAAAATAAGATCCACGGAAGGCTTAAATAGGGTAAAGTAACTTCCCCAACCCAGTTAACATGGGGAGGGGGAGTAGGGAAAACACACATACCTCTTTTCCAGTAAATCGATGTATTTGCTCTAATTTTATTTGGATTATAAAAGGGAGCCTTTCAAAAAGTGCTTAGGAGAGCAGAAAGGGGAGGGGAAATGATAGGGGTGGCATTCACGGTGAGCATTACTCTGTCTGTATTAAGAATCCCATCCTCACATTTTATTGTTACTGTCAGCCTGCAAAAGACAGTGCTTAAAACAAAATAATACATAATGTATTACAGGGGCATAAACATCAGCAGTCATTTTTTATCTTAAAAAGAAAATGCAAAAGCAAAAACAAAAAAGCAACACACACACACAGCACAACACAACCACCGTAAAGTATATGGAGGTAGCGAGCTGGAGGAGCCTTAATATAAATGTTGGCCACTAAGATAATCAAAAAGGTATTAGAGGAAATGATGGAATGAGAGACTTGCAAGGGTCTCCGCAGCATTTTAGCGGCTGCCCTTCTCATTACTTGGCGTGGGATGAGGGAAGGAGAGATGGTGAGAAAGGGAGAGCTGCTGTGAAAGGGCCAAAGACCTTACAGGAGAAGAGAAGCAAACGGGATTGTTCTTGGTGTGTCCATTTATTTAGGAAATGCATGATGCCTTTTATTTATTAATTTAATCCTTGATAAATTATTCATAATACTTAGGATATGACGAGTATCCAGCAAGATACTTGGGAAGGGCCCCAGACTGGTGGGGGATTTTTTCACTGGCATTTTTTATGTGCATGTATGTGATGGGACTGGTACCCACAGCAGTTTTATCAAGATATGAGTAACAGCACCTCATACATTTATTCATCTTTAACGGAAAAACAACCGTTTGCGGGTGTATTTGGGAAAACACCATTGACATGGTGATACTGCATTAATGGTGGATTTATACTGGACCGTCCGCATATCATTCAGCTTTCTTAGCTGTTCTGTGATGCTTCCCCAATGTCGCCGCATTATTGCTGTCTAAAGGGGCACTCTTTCCCTACAGTGCAACAAGAAGTGAAACCAAAAAGATAAAATAAGCTCAAACGTTTCTGGTAAGAATAGATTTCAGCAATGAGTTATGGGGCACACTCTGGAAATGAAGCCATGAATTTGTCCCCAAACTTTTGCAGACACAAACAGTACCAAAAGTGGGTATGCGTTTATCCACTGTGACACAACCATGAGTAGAAATAATCTTGAATGCACAATTTAAAGGAATTTTGAAAGGGCCCTAATAAACTCTAACATAACAACAAAAGTTACAAGTTTGAAGCTGAGGTTGCCAACATGCGTCACCTAAAAATATTGTACAAAATTTAAGCATATTAAGAGACCCCACACTCAGGTGAAAGGTCTGTAGGAACTCGGCGGGAAGGTATGAAAGAATCCTGCTAAGGGGGTTTACAGACCTGTGTGCAGAAAACATCTGTGGTCTTTGTTTCTGAATCAGAAAACTGCTGGAGTGGATATGTGCCTCTGCTAAAGCTGCCACACAGTTACTGCAAATCTGCAAAACAACAGCAATAGCAAAGGCTGGGGGAGAGGGGCAACTTAAGCAGCTGTACCAAACAGGGAGGAACGCAGATGGCGCTGTGATCTAAACCACAGAGCCTAGGGCTTGCCGATCAGAAGGTCAGCAGTTTGAATCCCCACGACAGGGTGAGCTATTGTTGCTCGGTCCCTGCTCCTGCCAACCTAGCAGTTCGAAAGCACGTCAAAGTGCAAGTAAATAAATAGGTACCACTCCGGCGGGAAGGTAAATGGCGTTTCTGTGCACTGCTCTGGTTTGCCAGAAGCAGCTTAGTTATGCTGGCCACATGACCCGGAAGCTGTACTCCCTCGACCAGTAAAGCAAGATGAGAGCTGCAACCCCACAGTCGTCTGCAACTGGACCTAATGGTCAGGGGTCCCTTTACCTTTAGCTTTACCAAACAGGGAAAGGAGCACCTATTAGGCTAGGGGATGCACAGTAAGTTATCTCAGCTTCACCCCAACTTGGCCCCCTCCAGACATTGTTAGATTACAACCCCTATCAGCTCCACACAGCATGGCCAATGGACAGAGATGATGGGAGCTGTAGTCCAAAGCATCTAGAAGGCACCAGGTTGAGGAAGGCAGAGCTTGCTGGTCCTTGAACAGAATGGAAGCTCTGTTGAGTCCTAGTGTAGTGAGACCCAGGCACAGTAGCTATCTTTGAAGGGGGAGGAACAACACACAATAATGGTGGGAACTGAAGGAACCTTTTTGTTTATTTATTAACTTTATCAATAAACTGTCTTTTGATGTATGTGAAGTAGCACCTTGAAAAAGTGCAAATACATTATGGAAATGTTGTGGCCAGCTTTTACAGGTAAATAGGGTGTCAGCAAGGCAGAAATAAATGCAGAGATAATAACGAAAATGCACCCCCCCCCCGTACTCTCCATTCCATTCTGCAGCTGTTCATTATTATCGGTTCTTCATCGCCATCATCATCGTTGCAACAAGTCTACAAGGTAAGTCACTAGATAACAGCCTGATTTTACATATAGTAATTGAGTTTGCCAGTGCCTCTGCTGGTGCTTCTGCCACTGCCAATTAAAGGAAAGAAGAGGAAAGTATGTGGAGAGGAGTGCTTTTGATGCTGGATGGAGGCAGAGGAGATGGGTGGCAGGAAAAGTCAGGTATTCCTCTCCATTGAGTACCCTGAGCCTTTTGAAAAAGTTGCCCATCCTCGAAAGTGTGTGAGTGTGTTGTGGCACTTGCTGTTATCATTTAAATAAATGGTTTAAAACAAAAAGAAACGAGCAAAGGCAGATGAGGAGTATGAAGAGTGCTGGCTTTCCAGAGTTCAGAGAACGGATTCACTGAGGGGTGGTGGTGCTTTTGTGCCCTGGATTTTGGGGGCTGGGACTGCTGTCTTTTAAAGCCATTCTAGAGCAGTATGCACTGATTGTGCCAATTCTCTTTGAAATGCAAGGAAGTTTAGAGAGTCTGCAGAGCCTGGGAACGCAGTAAAAAGAGGGCTGGTGGGCCCACCGGCAAGATTCCTCTTTCTACATGGAGAATGTTCACGTTAAATATTTCAGCTGACATCTGGATCCAAAGCCCTCCAAACATCTGGATTCCAGCCCTCACTCCCTTCTTCTCCACAACAGTCAGTGAGTACCTTTCATTTTCTACCATTTCCAGGTGTCCTCTGGGAAAGGGGGAATTTTATTTGCCGTTTCCGTACATGGTAGCCTCAGCTTTGTCACTTTATATTATAAAGAATAATGTGGCGGGGCCACAGAGGACATATGTAGGGGACAGATTGAGCCTGGACAAGTACTTTTTTGAGGGAAGGGAGGAGGAGGAATGTATGTCAGGAGGAAGGATGGAACCCAGAGGGAATGTAATTAAAGAGCCCAGAAAAAATGAAGCAAAAGGAAGACTGTATTTTGGTCCTGTTATAGATATTCAGCCTATTGTTTCTAGTTCCAGATTGTGTGTGTGTGTGTGTGTGTGTGTGTGTGTGTGTGTGTGTGTCTGTCTATGGTTGAATTCTGCACTGGCATGATATAAATTTTATACCACAAAAAGCTGAATTCTCTGGCTTTTGATATTATTCAAACTGATTGCATTTAGCACTTCAGTGCTTCTTTACATGTACTAATTGTGCTCTGCTCTTCAAGGGGAGGCGGAAATAACTTCAGGAACCTTCACTAGCGCTCCATCTGCCTCTGTCATGACTGGCATCCACTTCCCATTCAGACCAGACATTGAATCTTTAGCAGCAGGGATGGAACAGCGTCTTCAGTCACATCTGGGGGCAGCAAGTTCACTTAGAAGGCACAGAGCAGTCCATGGGGCATGCACAACTCTGTCCTCCCGACACTTTGTTGCTGCTTCCCTGCCTCCGTCTCAGTACCTGCTGCCCGAGGCAAATGCCGTACTTAGCCTAATGGAAGGGCCGGCACTGACCTTTGTTCACAAAATCTTCTCTTCAGCCACTGCCCTCATTTCTGAGGCTTCAGGAAACATTGGCCGCACATTATCAAGTCCACATTGGAAGCCATAAGGGCTGAACACTTGCTTTAAAAAACAATGATACTGAGATTCTCCGTACATGAAATTCCATGCCCAATATAAAAATCTACACTAATTAATTTTATTTATATGCCATCCTTGCTCCCAGGAGCTCAGGGTAATGTCTGTGGTTCTTCCCACCCTTCTTAATCCTCACATCAACCCTGTGAGGAAGATTAGGCTGAGTGAGAGACAATGACTGGTCCAAGTGAGGGCTTCATGACTAAGTGAGGATTTGCATCTGCACATCCCCAGCACAGGACTGAACCTGACACACTAATCACTATGATATTCCACTGCAAACAAATCCTTGATTATATCCCTTATCTTGAACAGCACACTGAGATGTTCCTTCTGTTCTCTACAATATTGCTTAATCAAAGTAATCATTAGTTTTATGTTAGGAACATTTGGACATGCAGGATCTTGTTTCAGTGCTTGGGGTTGGACTAGATTATTGTTTGGGTCACTTTGTTCCCACAGCTCATTCGCCACCCACGCTTTCCAATAAATAAATAAAGAAAAACAGGGTGTGCAGAAAGAATGCTGATCTTAACCAAGCCGGTGTTCATCTGAGCCTGGTGTATGGGACTAGTGTACAAGACTTAATAAAAACAAATAAAAGGAATGAAGTAGCCAAGTAGACTACAGCAAGGGCAACTCAGAATGGAAGGAGGAGAAAAAGAAGAAGAGAAGGAGCAACAAGAATTGAGAGCTGCAAACACTGGTACCATCTCCTCCGCCCACCACAACTCCTTCACTGTATCTCTTATCCAGGATCTTATGATGGATTTTAAGCATTTTAAGAGCCAACCTTGGTTGAAAATGCCATTTCCCCTTCCCGGGGAGATTACGTTGCGGGCTGGTCACGAGCTCGACCCTTGCGCACGGGGCAGGATAGCCTCTGCGCTATTGGGAGTCCTTGGCCGCGTTACCCCTCGAGCCGACCAATCCAGTCGGTCAGGGGGCATAGCTTGGGTTATTTAAACTGCACGTGATTGAGGAATCACCCCTTTTCTGCTTTTTGCTCGCTCAGTTTCATGTGTCTTTATTCCAACATCTCGGGAGGGTTTGGGGCCTTGCCACACAAGTGAGTGATGGTAAACACATAAACAGTTGGGCAGAAAGTCTGGCTCCAGATTGCTGGTCATGGCTGGTGCATTTCACTGGTTCAAAATGGTTAGTATCCTATATACCAGGGGTGGGGAATTGTTGGCTCTCCAGATGTTGCCAAATTACAGCTTCCATCAGCAAGAGCCAGTGATCATGGCTGGTGAGAGTTGCAGTCCAGCAATGCCAAAGTCCAACCAAAGGTTCCCCACTATATACTACAGGTGCTGCATTAAAAGTTTTTACAGTGAATCCTATTCGATCTCCCATCCCGGCTACTCTGATCCATAGGCTATGTTCTGCCCAAATCAGGGATGGAAAGATCAGCCTTTTTTTATTCCCTGTCAGATTCATATGTATCTGGTCATAAGCCTGTATTTTTGTTTCTTTGTTTGTTTTGCAAATATATATGTGTATTATAGAAATCACACACACACAATTGCATTACAATTGTTGTTTTTATTCTACTAACCCATTGTAAAAGGTAAAGGTAAAGGATCCGGGTCATGTGCCCAGTATGACTAAGCCGCTTCTGGCGAAACCAGAGCAGCGCACGGAAATGCTGTTTACCTTCCTGCCACAGTGATACCGATACCTATTTATTTACTTGCGCTTTTTGGTGTGCTTTCAAACTGCTAGGTTGGCAGGAGCTGGGACTGAGCAATGGGAGCTCACCCTGCTGCGGGGATTCGAACTGCCGACCTTCTGATCGACAAGCCCAAGAGGCTCAGTGGTTGAGACCACAGCGCCACCTGCATCCCACTGCTAACCCACTGTATAAGGTTATATATGCGTGTGATTTCCACCACCACTACCCCTTAGCTCTGGCTAATTAGTAATCAGTGGACAATTTTAAAATTGGCATGCTGCGTTTAAATTAATCAATCCTCTCCCTTTTGGAATAGGTGGTGAGCCAAGACAGCTGATCTCAGAGGTCCTTCTCTTTAGTGTAACCCGCTTTCTTCGCCCATATGATTAAGGAAAAGCAGGAGGAAGGGGATGATCAATGAAATAAGGCTTGCTCTCCTCATAATCAAAGAGTGCTTCCACACTAGATATTTACTCTGGAATGGCCACTCCTTGTTCAGTCACTTTTGACAAGGCAACTCTATGAGTTCATCATCACACATCATATTGTGTTTTCCCCTGCTTTTGCATTGGTTGCTTTGTCCATTTTATCACTGGCATGTGCCCCCCCCCCAAAGTTCCCTAAGTGGGAATACAGCAGAGAAAGGGCCCCACCCTTGCCTTAGCACTGGTCTTCTGTCTTTTTAAAGAGGCACTGTTTTGACACGTGCAGCGACGTTTTGGTTCTTCAGCCCTACTGCTGTGCTGCTGCACAATTACATTTACAGTTGGCCCTGTTGCCACAGGATGCCAATGTTTTTAAAACCAGATTTTAATTTGCCCCAAAATGCTTTGTCACCTGCACTGAAAAAATTAAAATATCTGCACAAATAGTGATTACTCGATTGTGGTTCATTTATTTGCAAAAGGCTGAGGAAAACGTGTGTTCACCATGCAGCAATTGTGACTGACATTTTCCCAAAGAAGTTAAACAACTCTATGATAAATTACGATTAAGTGCTATTGCATGAATTTTTTAAAAAATGTATGCGAGAAAGCATTTTAATGCAATGTTTTAAAAACAGGTCTTAAAGTATGCTTCTAAAGTGTCATGCTCAGGCGCATCCTTCCTTACCCAACCGTAAGACCGTGGTGCACCAACTAATGCGAACGGAACACAGTGGGAGGTAGAATTCCTTCTATTTCTGATGTTCTCACTGTGAGTGCTGGTTGCCGGTGTAGCCAAAATGGCACAACCCTCACACAAGAGAGAGGCATCAGCAACCTTCAGGGAACTTCAGGGTTTGCAGAACTGCAAATATTCTTTTGGGGAGAAGAACTTTTGAGGAGAATTGGTGGTGATGGGAAAGAGGTGAGAGGGCAAATGCAATGGAGTAGCTGGAACTCTAACCAGCAGCATTCAATGCTGCAACATTTTGTTGCAGGCCCCACTGCTGCAAGGAAAGTGCCATGCCAGCCAAAAATGAGGAAAGCATATAGCTGCTAGCGGAAGTGAAATGACTGGTTTGGAGTAGTGTTAAAAGCCCCATTCTGGAAGCATCCTCAGTATTTACAGATCAGTCTTGTCTACTGATCAACTGCCAGCTATCTACAAAGGAGACTAGAAAGTTCTTGAAAAGTGTCTTCTATCTGTCTACAGAAGGGTTCCTGGTGCCACCTAGTGCTGTGATAGAACAGTGCAGTTCTTGCAGGCAGCATGAGATAACTGTAGATGCAGTGGGCTTATTCATACTAATACTAATAATGTTATCATTTATAGAGATCGCAATAAATAGTTCATAATTTATACGGCTTCCATGGTTCCCGATGCCACACAATCGTTAACTTAATTGTGCTTACTTCCCTGACAGAGGCTTTGAGACAGACCATGGGTTTCAAGGGAGTTGGTTGGAAGTGGTTTCAAAGAGCTTCTGCTTCCCATAGTGCAGATTTACCTATTTTTATTCCCCGCCCCCGCTCCCTGCAAAAGAACAGGTTTCGGAAGCAGCAAAAACACTCGGTTCGAGCAGAAGTATAAGTGCGGAAAGTGCATACTATAAAAGGGGGTGTGGACTCTGGGTTGTATCCCATGCTAATCCTACTCAAAGCAGACCCAGTGAAGTTGATGGACATGGCTATCTTAGGTCCATTCGTTTCAATGGGTCTACTCAAAGTAAAACTTAGTTGGTTGCAACCCCTCTTCCAAACAGTCTTCAGTCACCGGGAGCTGCACAGTCTCCAGCTGCACAGAAATTCAACTGGTGTATATTTCCCCAGCATGGAGATTCAGTAGTTGGGGGGGAAATGGTCACATACTGACTGTGGCATAGCTCTTAAAGAGCCAGAACCTGAATGGGGAGGGTGGGTGGTGGCAGCAGCAGCAATACTCTCTGCCATAATAATGGCACCAATTCTCTCTGCCGTAATAACCACTTTGCTGTCCAGTTTACATACAGGGAAGGGAGTGATTTTGCCACCCAGCACAAGCCAACAGCAGTGTTAAGATTTGTCCTCTGCTCTTCCAAGCCTGAGTGGTTCCATCGTAAGTTATCCCCTTCCCCCTTTTGCATTTACAAGTTTGTCCCATGAGATGATCCGTATTCTGCCTTGGATATCTCTGTTGCCCAAGGTGCTCAAAGAGAGGAACTGGGGAAGAAGGAGGGAAGGGAAGGAAGGAGGCAGGGAGTTGTGGGTTAAGGAAATAAAGTTGAGAATAAACAGAGAAGAAGGCCAACTTCAGCCATCTCTGTACCTTCTTGACCCTCGTCCATTGTGGGGCAAAAGGTCTTTGCCTACAGGAGGACGTGGGGAAACAACAAAGATGCCGAGTCTGGAGGGAGGTGGGGAGCAGTCGAGGCAAAGGGTGTAATTATCACCCAATAATCACACCTCAACTGAGCAAGGGAAATGTCACTCGGCAGGGCGCGCTAATCTTCCCGCCTCCCCTTCTCTGGCATGTCAGGGATAGAAGCTAGCAGTTACATGGGTTATTAGGGAGGGGGACCTCCAAGGAATTTGTAAATAAGTGATACTTGGAATTCCGTGCTCTAGAATCTCACTCTGTCTTGGGCCACATTTAATAATCTCTTTGTAGCTGGGAAGAGGCAAGCCTAATCATATCCAAGGTCTTTCTCATTAATTCAAATATTTTGTGGGGGCAATGATGAAAGCCAAGGGGTCGTTATTGTAAGCCACCCATAGAACTTTGCTCTTGGGTGACAAGTAAGAATGATCTCTTGTATCCAATGCTAGTCCTACACAGAGTAGACCCACTGAAAATAATTGGCACAACTAATTTAGGCCCACTAATTATAAAAGGTCTTCTCTTGGGTTGGATGTAGCTGAATACAACCAGATTATCAACATCACCATATAGATTTCTTAACTGCAGTTAACCATGAGGTTGCAGGGTGGGTTGCAACAATGTAAAAATACAACATAAAAATCAGTTAAAACCAATTATAATATAAGGTAGATCCTTAAAAAATGCTGATGATGGACTTTGGTGCATGGACTTTGGTGAAGTAAGTACATTTTCAGATCAGCACTGGGTGGAGATTATATCACATTAACTCCAGTGTAACCATGCTGAAAAAGATTCCCTGTACACCACTTAAGCCTGTGTGTTGTAGTGCTCAGAGTGTTGGACAAGGACGTGCCAGGCCAGGATTCGAATCCCCACTCGGCTATAAAGCTCATGAGGTGTGACCATGCGACAGTCACAGCCTCTCAGCCTAACCTGCTTCACAGGGTTGTTGTCGGGGGGGGGAGGTAAAACAAGGTGGGAAGAGCCATGAACACTACCTTGAGCTCCTTAGAGAAAAACGTGGGATATAAATGCAATAAATAAGTAAATAAATGAATAAGAAAGTGGTGCCTTAATGCTGCAGGCAGTCCTTTAATGGGAGGAGGAGGTCTTGGTTGACCTTCCTAGTTCCTCCTCTCAGAATATTCTGGTGCTGCTCTTTACAGTGATGAAATTCGTATCCTTAAGGAGCAGAATTATGGACATTTCCCCTTGAGCAAATCAATTGGCAAGGAGCTATGGATGGGTGACATTGTCAATGCTGGTTTCTCCCAGTTTCTAATTTTTCCAATCTTAAATTCCATTCATATTTTTTAAGAAATAAAAAGTCCTTGAGAAAATGAACCAGCATTTTAATGCTACCTTTTCCCTAGCATGCACATATTTGTATGAAATTGGTCCTAACATAATGCATTTTTAATATGTTGTTTTCACTAATAGTTACATTTCTAGTGATATTTTGCCCAGGCAGCCACATTTTTGTATGCTTTACTTGGCTGGAGAACAGCTCTGCAAAATTCAGAGGTGTGCAAATTTCGAATACAATTTTGCCTATTGCAATGAGGTGGTTTGCCTTTAACTGCAAACTGAATCAATCTTTCTCTGCCATCCCTACAAAGGGTGCTGCAGCAGAAAATGGGACTTTGCCTAGCTGCAGATCTAACTTAGCCCACAGCTGGCAGCAGATCTCTTCACTCTGTTCCAGGATATGGACTGCTGCCACTGGTGGAATCTCCACTACCACCTCTAAATCACCTTGCAAGGAAGCACCTCAGACTGTTGCTTTACGTGTTAGGCGAGAGGCTGAGTAGGCCTCATGTTCCCAGTGGAGAACATTGTGTGGGAAGCTAGTTTCCTTTTGCACTGGAACCTCGTCCTACTGGGCCAAACCCAGCTCCACCTGGAATGTTGCTTCAACTGAGGGATCGTTCACACTTCCACTTGTCCTGTGCCTAGAAAGCACAGATCCAAGTGGGCTTCTGCTTGAGCTGTGCTTTCTAGACAATGGTCCGAGCAGTTCCCCCCTGACCCCACTCCTTTCCCAGGGAAAACCCACTATTTAGTTCTAAATTTGAACAAACATAAATCCTGGAGAAACCTGGGGGGCATGGCAAGCTGCAAAGCTAAATGGCGGCATAATCTTATGTCTCTGAACACAACAGGGTGAAAATCACATTGAGACAGACCCTTCAAATGTCCTTATTTTCCAGGGACAGTCCTGAATTCATAGCAGCCTCCCAGTTTCTTATTTGATCCCGGAATATCCCACTTTTCCTTAGGATGTCCCTATTTTAATGAGAGAAATGCTGGGGGGTATGGAGTTACGCAACCTCCAAGTCAAAGAAATAAGTAACTATACAACTTTTAGAAGACATCTGAAGGCAGTCTTGTATAGCGAAGTTTTTTAAATGTTTAATGTTTTCTTATGTTTTTAAATATGTTGGAAGTGGCTGGGGCAAGCCAGTCAGATGGGTGGGTAATAATGATGATAATGATGATGATGATGATGATGATGATGATATTCTCTCCCTATTTTTATCAGAGAAATGTTGGAGGGTATGCTAAATAGTGACGTGATCTTATGTCTCTGAACATGATGGGGTGAAAATCACTTTGAGGGACAACCATAGGCTGTGGAACATCAGAAATTTTACACACCAGGAACAGTAATGATTCAAGGATTTCAAGGATTTAAAAGCAAGTCTGCACATTTACTTTTAAAAGAGTAAATTGAAGGCTCAATATCTCAGGCCTCAGGAAAGTCCTCAGACACGGATGTGCCTAATGAACACTCACTTGCAAAAGGGCAGGAAAGCGGCAGCAGTTATGGAGGGTGATAGAGACTCAGACGCCTACACAAACTGAATTCGTCAAGCCCAAATGTGTGACTGGACCACCTTGTTGACACCATTTGCGCAGAAATTTGATGACCTTTCTAATCAACTAATCCTAGAGAAAACCCAAATTGTTGTTAGCCCAGACTGAGTTTAAATGAGCAGTTTCCCCGGGGAGGAGGGGAAGCAGCAGGATAAGAGGAAGTGCGGATAAACCCTGAGTCAGCATTTCCTTGTAAACACCTTTGGAGAAAACAAAGGGTGGGGGGAATACTGGTGCTGTGAACACAACATATCTAAACCAGAAGCTTGTTGTGTATTCCTCACCCAGCTGAGGTCCCTGCTACCACTGTAAGCAGCTCTTCTGGAAAACCTCTTTGCCCGCAATGGTCTTCTTGAACCCAGTTAACAAGGCCCTTTAAAACACACACGCACAACAACAACGCTGTAAGGAGCTAATCAGAGCATCCTTATTAATTTCCACCCCCCCCTTCCCCACAAGCTAATCATTGCATTAGAAAGATGAATATGTAACGAAGCTGAAACCACAGGAGCTGCGATGGCAGGAGGGGAGATGGATCTCATCGCAGGTGGAAGCCCTCACATTAGAGGGAGCGCAAAGACCCAGTGCGGTTTTCACAGCCGCAGGCAAGGGAAACCTCCAGAAAGCTTGACTGTTTTAGAGCTGCAGGAGGTGGAGGTCGCAGTGCGGGGCTTAGCTATACGGGTCTTTTGCCCCCGAGGGTCAGATCGGCCTGCCTTTTGCTCTGCTGTGCTTAACGGTAGCCAAACGCCACCATCTTGCATTGGCTGGATGTTTCGATGGATGTGCATTGTGGCCAGCAGGTTGGACCAGACAGCCCTCCACCCCCGAATATGATGCTAGGAGTGTGACATGTCCCCTGTAGAACCAAGTGTCTGTTTGGAAGAGCAAACAGCTGTAGAGTGGCAATTAACCCACCACAGTTTTGTGGGAGGAGCCCCCCCCCATTCCCTCCCAATGCAACCAGTACTCTGCTGCCCCCTGCGGTGTGTGTGCCATCTCTGCTTGGTTGGTCCAGCCTCTATCTCCCCAGCGCTGTTATGAACCCTCCAGCACACACGGTTAATTAGGGAAAATATCCTTTCTAGCAATTTAAATGATTTTGGCATTTTCAGGAGGGCACATGTAATATTCAAATTACTTCCACTCCGTGCCGCCTTGTCTTTGCTTGGCTCGTCTTCCCAGGTGAATTTGCGGTCTCTGAAATGCTCTAATTTCCCCACACAAGCCATGTCAAATATAATTTTGGTGCAAAGTTGGTAATTATACCTAACATCAGTCTGATGTTAAAAACACTGAAAAATTTAGCAAGAGGAGACGAAAGGAGAGAGACACGCGGCTGAGGCCAGAGAACGAAAGGCGGGTGCAAACCCCCCCCCCCCCGCTTCAGTATTTGTGCTCTTTAATTAATAATAGCATGTTTTCAGGAACCAAAGGAGAAAAAAAATGAAATGAGTTCTCCCGAACTGACTGAAATTTGCTTTTGTCCCAAATATACTTTCTCACTGAGGAATCCGGTTATAAGGTAGCACCGCTGGAAAAACTGCAGACAAAAATGCAAGGCCCCAGCGAAGTCCTATGAGTGTGTGACCACAAACCGTTTCTCCCCTTTGAAGATAAGCTAAGTTTTTCAGTGCTTTCTAGAAATCATTTGATGAGGCACTCACTGAATTCGCTAGCATATGCACACACATCTACAAGAAACCTGGTTTAAAAGAATAATAATCTAAGACACCCTCTCTCAAAGAAACATTTTTAGCAGATGTGATGTGACTTTACCCCAAAGAGAGGAGTTAACATGCAGAATGAATTATCTAGCTGTCATCCTCAGCCCTCCAGCCCTGGTTTTGCTGTCCCCCAAAGATGTTCTGCCTATTTTTGTAGAGTCCTTAAAACCCTGCCTTCTCTTATTCCTGACATGACCATCCCACGCTCAGATCTGCCTTCCCATCAGGGGGACTGCCTGGATCTCTTTGAATGCTAATCTCTGCCATTCAGAACTGGTCCAGGGTTAAGAATTCCAGGCAAGAGATTCCTTTACTTGGTCAATGTGGCTCAATGAATATTGTGGTGTTTAGTTTCGGAGGTAAGCAAGTGAAATTTCCACCCCTGGAGGCAAAAGAGGAAGTTAAAGTCTAAGCAATGGGGATGGAAGAAATGTGGAAGAGCCTGATAGCTGGCTGCACTATAACCAAAGTGGCTCTATTGCCAGGGCCAGCTCTGTGCAGGGAAGTTGGCTCTTAAAAGGAAATTTATGGCTCTAGCCCCCATAAAGTATGTCTAGCAATGCCCCGGCCCATTCTCACTGCATACACAAGAACAGAGACAATCTTTTGGTTTGCCACAGCTGTTGCAATGATGTGCTGACCTCAACAGAGTCCCTTGGATAGCCACTGTGCAGCAACCACAGAGTTTTCACAATTCCTGTGCTGGGCTTGTTTTGCCAGCTAGCAAATGCCTTCTCTGGGTGGGATTGTGCCTGGGAGACCAGGCTAACAAGGTTCTGCAGTAAGCCTCGTTGAGTCCTGTCAACACCATATCCCAACTGGCGTAATCTAAAACATGCCTGAGACTTAACCCTCCCACCCCAAGAGGATCAAATACAATTGTAAAACACAAGGGTGCTGACAAGGTCTCTGGCAATATGCACTGGATGTAGCTTTAGGGTTGTGTTCCTCACATTCCCACCCGCACCACTTGTGCGCAAGAGAGGAATCTCTGCACATGTCCTTTGTGTACCTCATTTCCCTTTGTCCCCTGCCCCCATTCTACTGAAAAAGTTGTGTTGGGGACACAGCAGTTTCCCAGGAAAACAGGCCCCTGGGTGACTGTCACATAAGTTCATCCAGAAGTACTTCCCCATGTAGAAAACGACTCACATTTAAAGATCAAGATCACCTGCCGGGATTCACCCAGGCTCAGCAGCAGGAAAGACACTTTTTAACATAAATTTCAATAAATGATGGTTGAAGCCTGCCACCCTTTCTCTTCCCCCACTTCCAGGGACAGGTGGCCACCATAATTGCTTCCTATAGATCCTTCCTGAACTACTGTCTCGTTTGGCTGGTGGTGGAGGTACATGAGGCAAGGAATGACTTTCTGGGCTAGACAGTACCCTCCCTTCTCTAATAGCTTTATTGATAATCTGCCATGCCTTTAAATTACAGGCCTTATCCACAGGCTACCCAAGATTCTCTGTGACATTAAAGTGCTCGCTCCAGCCACAGAATCCTGGGGAACTGGCTGTTTCCAATGCTGGGAGCCAGTGTGGTGCAGCAGCTAGAGTAAGACTTGGATATGGAAGACTCAGGACTGAATCCCTGCTCCCCTGCTCAGCTTAGTCTACCACAGGGAGTCTGAAAGGGGCTGCTCTGCGGTTCTTTGAGGAAGGGAAGGACACAGCTAACTAAAATTTCAGGCAGCATTGTCCGCACTACACCAGTGTAATGCACCAGGGGAGTCAAAGCAGGCAACTCAGACAGCACGTTCCAGGTTCCCTTCTCCCTGCACCACCAAGGCAGCTCACAGGTTGGAGGTTGCAGTGGCTGCTTCTTCCTTTGCTGCAGCACTACCCTTTGAATGGCCAGAAAGGACAATGCTCTGTGGGACACAGTGACCCAGCAGTGGTTTCTCATTGACCCTTTATAACTGTTGATCCAGACTTGAACCCTCAGTTGGAGCAACTTGTGCATTGAGTAGCAACACAGACTCACTGGGTAAGAACATAAGAAGAGCCCTGCTGGATCAAGCCAATGGCCCATGAAGTCCAGTATTATCCTCAGAGTGCTCAACCAGATGCCCGTAAGAGAAGCCTGTGTACAGGATCTAAGCATAACAGCCTTCTCTGCACTTGTGATCTCTAGCATATGGCATCTGACACTGAAGGCAGAGCATAGCCTTATCCTCCAGGAATTCTCTTAATCCAAGCTGTTGGCCATCACCATCCGATCCCCAGCCAATCCCGCCTCTGTCCCTTGGTTCCTATTTGCCTGATCTGGTATCCAACCTCTTACCCTTCTGTAATCATGCACTTCTAACCCGAGTTCCTGCTGTAGGATCTGACCTTCAGCTTGTCTGGCACTGTGTCTTCTGCCTCTGGTACCATTGACCATTGCTGATCTGTGTCAGATATAGACCTTGCTATAGCCAGAAAGCTGGATGGTGTGTCAAGACTTAGACCAGTTCAGCACCCGCTTGTTGTGATGGCTCCCAATGGAACTATGGAATTTTAGCCCTATGAAAATCTGGTGTAGGGTCTATGTGGCAGCTATCATGGTTCTCATTAAGAAGAAGAAGAAGAGTTTGGATTTGATATCCCGCCTTTCACTCCCCTTCAGGGGTCTCAAAGCGGCTAACCACCCCAAACTACAATTCAGTGCACAGTCTTGATTTTGCAGCTTAACTGAGTGTTAGGGCACATAAGAGACTACCTCTTCTCATGTGAGTTGAACCCTTTATACTGGAGAAGCTCTCCTTCATGTCCCGCCAATATGAGAGTTGCATTTGGCAGGTGAGAGCCTTCTTTTTAGTCCCACTTATTGTCTGCCTTGCCCCTCTATGGTCATTTTTACCATCTTGCAAAGGCTTTTCTTCCCCAGCAGGGATTTGGCTTGCTGAGCTGATTGCTTCTTTGTTGATCCTCTGTTCTCCTTTTTTGTTTTGTTTTTTACATCTGTTCTCCCTCTTGTCTTTCTAAAATTGTGAATTATTTATTTTCTTCTTGTGTCTTATTTTAATATTTATCGTAAGCCCCCTTTGATTAGGTTTTAAGGGAAAGTTGGGGGTATAAATATTTTTATGAATTAAAATAAAATAAACTCTATCCCTCTGGGTCCTGTCCATTGCTCCTCTAACAGTTCAATCACATTACCGTAATATTTACTCAGAAGTAAGTCTGGAGCCCAGTAGAGATCATACCCAGATAAGTGGGTCCCCCAGAATGTGCTTGACAGGGCACATTTTGAAATCTAAGAAACTGTTGCAGGCACCACCAAATGCCCATTTTGAAGAAGGAAAAATTGTATTTCTCTCGGAAGAAACAGACAACATCTACATAGCCGATAAGATATAGACCCACAAAAACAGACCCTCACAAAAGCACAACCCACCCACAAAAGCACAACCCACCCACCAAGCAACAATGACCAAAAAACAAAATAGTAATTAAAAACTGGGCTTTGACAGGTGCCAGCAAGATGTCTGAGGGCACCATGGTTCCTTCAGATGCCATGCTGGGGACTCCAGGGGTACAGGATCACAGCCTAAAACTCTTATACAAGGATAGCAAATTGCTTCCCGAACACAAGACTGCACAGTTCCTGAAGATGGCTTTTTATTGCCTGAAATATTTGGCCTCTTCTGTACTTAGGTCAGGCTGCTGAGCATCCACTCTATCTCTTCAGCTGGGGTGGCGTGACTGGACCACCTTTGACAGACTACTGGCACCCTCCTCTGCATCCTCCTCAGTGCTAGCAGATATGTCAAAGTGAAATTGCTGTCTTTCTAAAGCCTCTTCCCTTTTCTCCGCTGCATCCTCCCCACAGCACTCTGTAAAGGCTGCATCTGGTATGAGTCAGGCCTCCCATTTGGTTCCAATCTGCCAGTTTCCTGCTACTGTCCATAATAAAGGGAGACCGGCGCTGTGGCTTTCCACGAGTAGAATGGTCTAATTGGTGCCTTGTTGTGTGTGCTGGCGGTGGGGGGCTGGGGGAGGGCGGGAGTTGAAAGGGGAAGAGATAGGATGGGCTCTCTATGGGAGCAGATTTCTCTGCCCAGATTACTCCATGCTCTGTGCATGCATGTAATGCTCCTTTCATTCCTTGGCTCCAAACACTCCAGTGCACATTTCTACCCCCACCCCTATGAATAGCTCTTCCAGCCTCCTAATTGAATTCTTCCCCAGCTAAGGCAGGCGTTCCTCATTAGGAAGAAGCCAACACATGGATCTAATCTTGGTTTGTACAGAAGAGGCCTTCAGAGGCTTTTGTGGGTGGCTGACCTTGCCGGGGGAGAAAGGCCACCACAGCTACTGTTAACACTGCCAATAAGATCACGGTTACCGGCCCCCCAAATAGGTAACTGGGTAAGATCAAGGCTGCCCCCCCACCCCCACTGCAACACAACAACCAAAGCTGAAATCCAAATCTCAAGCCAAGGGAAATGAGAAACTAAAAATTCCAAGCTGAGACCAAGACACAAGACTGAAATTGAGCTTAAATGCACACTGCATTGGCTTGCATCTATCTATCACTTGCTGCCCTCAATTCTCCCATTCATCCCCACAACTCCCTTGCATCAAACTCATGCCTGCCACATTAAGAAATGCTTTCATGGAGCTCAGATTCCAAGTGAGGCCCACATCAATTTTGGATGGCCGCTACAACAAGGTTCCATTTGATGACAGACTCTGCAAAAGTGGCTAACCTCAGGTGGAGGACATCATATGCTACTTGTTAATCTATCTTTTATATAGCGATCCAAGAGACTGATTCCTGGAACCTTTGCTAACTCTGGAAGCAGGATTACTATGACAGAAAATGGTTCATTTTTGTGTGTGTGACGCTAAGAGATTTGTGACACACAGAGTGGCACTTCATGCTCTGGCTGCAGGAAAGGTTAGAAAGAGAAAGCTAGACAGTATTGCAACAAGTTGTGCCGGAGATTCAGAGGTCTAATGGAAGTTAAGCTAGGTATGCACGAACAGATGATATTTATGAATTCTGACACCCTTTCTTTATGTAATTGCTGCATGCTTTATGTCATGGTTTGTCGTGTGGCAAATTGTAACGGTTGAAATCGTTATGGCCTTTGGCTAATACAATAAAGTTTTGACTGACTGATTGATTGACAACTCCTTTGCTTGTTGCCCTCCCCTCTCTTTTTCACCCCACATGGCAAAATGTGTAAGTTAAGTGCCTTGAAGAAGGCACCTTTCTGCACCCGGACCCCATGCTGCGCTTTAAAATAGCACTGTACAGTGTTATATAATAAAATGCAGTGGTGACTAATAGTGATAATATTAGAAATGGTGTATGTGCTTATGGAAGTGGGTGCCGTCTTAAGAGGATGGGGAGGTTGTCAGCAGCACTGCCACAGAGGCTGTTGCATGGCACACAATCAGTATTTGTTTGCGCCTCTTTGAAGACGGGAGATGAAAGGAGTGCCCGCCTGGGCTGCCTTTGATTAGCTTCTCGTTCTTAACATTGCAGCTGCAATTCTCTTTTCCTTTTCCTTCCAAGTCTCTCTCTCTCTCTCTTTCTCTCGCTCTCGCTCTTCCCCCAAGTGCCACAAAACTCTGCAATCCCCCTTGCTTCTCTGGGGAAGCTCAACTTCAAGGAAATGTAACTGAAAAGGAAGGGTGGATGTAAAGGAGACTGGACAAGATGGGGACCCAACAGAGATTGGTGCCACTTTTGTTTTCAATTCCCCCACCACCCTCCAGCCGCAACAGGCCCCAGGAAGGGAGGAAAAATCACTCGTTTCTTCTTTTGAAATGGCAGAGAAAATAGAGCGGGTCCCAAGATTTTTACAAAGCTGTCATAGAGAGAGATCACGTGCATAAGAGCAGAGAGGGATAAGACTCTAGTGTGGTGCACAATTCCTACTATTTCTTTCATTTCCTAGCGAAATGCCAGTCGATATGGAATGTGGAGTTTGTGGAAGGAGAGCCTGCATTGCAGGAGGCCTGAAGTGTGCACAACTGTGCATCGTTATGTCTCTCTACGCTCTGCTGAGACACTGAGTCGGGGTTAGGGAGGCAGGCCACCCACATTTAGGAATGGTTGGCAGGTTTTTCCTGTCATCAAAAAGTTGTCTGGTTGGTGTGATTGGTAGCCATCAACCTATAAGGAAGAAAGCAAATGGGTGCCCAAAGGGATGCCGTTGGAGTTGAGGTGGCAGCGCCTACTGTAAACAACAGGTACATGGGCAGACCCTGGTACAGCCAACTAGAAGTTAAGTTTAGCCTATTTCACAGTGCAAAACATTTGGCTCTATAGGAACATAAGAAGCTGCTGAAAGATTCAGGACAGGCAGAAGAAAGCAATCCTCAACACAGCGCATAAACTACGGAATTTAGAGTTTTATGCTCTACCGCCTGAACTCTTCTCTAGTCCTTCTTGTGGGCTCCCCACAGGCATCTGCTTGACCACTGTGAGAATAAAATGCTGGAATAGATGGGTCTTTGGCCTGATCCAGAAGCCAGATTCAGATGTTCTTAGAACTACATGTCAAACTATGGATCCCTTTAGCTCCATGCTGTCTATGCTGCCTGGCAGTGGTTTTCCAGAGTTTCAGAAAGGGGTCTTTCTCAGCCTTACTTGGGGATGCTAGAGATTGAACCTTGCAGGCAAAACTTGTGCTCTATTATCAATGTGCTACAGCCCATATGGAGGGGCAATCAATCATGCAGGCCTCTGAATCTGAAATCTGGCTGTTATTGGCAGCTCCCCCCACCCCCAAATAAGTGTGCCTCCGATTGCAGCCCAAGAATGAACAGGGGACCTTTTGCAAAAACCTATGTTAGTTTCCCCTTTCCTATCTCGTCACTGAGGCAGGACCTGGACGCCACATTTTAGCTCCTTCCCTTTCCACATGTCACATCTGGCGAATGTAAAAAAGGAGAGGGGGGGAACCCAGTCCCACATGTTTTGATTGAAGCCTTTTTTCTTCAAAAATGCCAACATTAAAGGAAGGTTTTTGCTTTGTAAAACTGAAACTGTAAAATGGCTCCGTAACCCAATCTGGGGGATTAAAGGAACCACATGAAAAAGGGGCTAAATAGCTGGACATTTACTTCCGACACAGAACTTTGAAAGCAACATGTGCCTCCCAGGAGCCTGCTGTTGAGAAAGGGGACCTTTCCCGAACATCTCCATCTCTTGGTTTTTTTGTGGAACTAAGGAAATATATTTGGGATCCATCTATGTATTTCTATATATAGATGTATATGCCTTTGTTCATGCTTCTCCCAAGGAGACTTTCTGACAACCTAGGCCACAGACACCAGATGAAATGATCAAATTAGGCCTACGGCTTTCTAGCTGTATGAGAATATAACTGCCTTGGGAAATGTGTTTAGAAAAGTGCCACAGAAATATAACTGCCCATCATTATGACAGGTAATGGGGTGCTGGACAAAGGGCCTGTGTACTGCAAGGACCCAGGGGTCATAGAGCAACATGTCTGCCCCCACCCCCACACTTATGCCCTGATACATCCCTGCCTGTACCTGGGACTAGTGCATTGCTTCCCTCAAAGAATCCTTGAACAGTGATTTACCCCTCAGAGCTACAGTTCCTAGGATTCTTTGGGGGGACCAATGTGCTTTCAATGTATGGCATGGATGTAACCCAAGAGTTATGCTGGATCAGACCAAATGTCCATCTATGGCAGCACTGTTCCAGGGCAGCCCCAAGACATTTTGGTACCTGAGGCAAACCACAAAATGATGCTCCCATCTCACCAGAGAAGAAGTGACGAGTGAAGATCTATGTTAGGAACAAGTGCGGAATAAAGATCAGCCGGTACATTGGGATCTGATGCTCCACTGGATCCTGCTGCCTGAGGCGGTCACCTCATATTGCCTCATGCGTAGGCTGTCCTGTTCTGTTCTCAACAGTGGCCAGACAGATGGAAGTCCACAAGCAGGATATGAATAACTGGCATGCTTGGAACGGCCTCGCAGAACACCTGTGTGATGTCACTCTCTTGCTTCCTAGAGGTCCCTCCTCAAAACCTACCTTTTCCATGAAGCCTTTAGCACTCACCATGAAATAAAGCAAAGTGAGCAAATGAAACCACCAGGTATTCTCTGCTTACTCCTGCCTTCATTTTTCTCTCCTGTCGTTACAATGTTAAATTGTAAGCTTCTCAAGATAGGGCCCTGTCTTCTTGTATTCTGTAAATGCCATTGCACATAGATGGCACTGAGGCGTTCACATCCAAACAATACGTATCAAGCATTCTTATATGGAGAATCCTTGGAGGAACTGTAGTTTGTTAAGAATGCTGGGAATTGTAGCTCTGTGCGGTCAGCACCCTTAACAAACTACAGTTCCCAGGCTTCTTTTAGAGGAAGCCATAACTGATAAAGTGGTGTGCGAGTGCTTTATATGAATGGTGTGGATCTGACCCGAGTGCCTCCAGACTGTCACTATTTTGCAGGAGGGATTTAAGCAAAGTGAAGTGGATTAGAGTGCTTAAAAAACAACAACCAACCACTAGATTTTTTTTTGCAATAGGGAAAGTGTTGGGGAGATGCACTTAAAAGTGTGGGATGAACGAATGATTAATGAACAAATGAAGATGTGTAAACATGGCACAAGCAAATCAAGATGATGAATGCTCTTTGTCATATAACTGCCCTGTAAACAAATCAGAATGAATGCTCAATAAAGCTCAGACATAATCTAACAACTGTGTAAGCTTTGTGCAAACAAATCAGGATGTATGCTGAATAAGCAGGCCCACTATATTTATAATATCTCAGGCAAAAGTAGGCTTAGCCATCCAGTATCAGGCAACAATATTCATTCATGCCAGTAGCCTATACAAGAGGAAAAGAAGTAGCAGTATCTAGTGATAGAAACAGTTAGAAGATAAACCAGTCATATTGGAACCAGTTTCCAAGTGAGAAATTAACCGGCTACAGTATAGCAAAAAATTGCTTTGGAACAGCAGCTAATGTTAAGGAGCTATTAGCAGACCCAGTTGGGAAGCTGGCAGCTTTGGGGAAATCTCTGTGCGGAAGTCCCCCAGACCATGTATATGCTGCCCCCACACATAGGATTCAGCTCTCAGCATATGTTGGGAAATGGCAAGCAAATGGTGCTTTCCAATGCAGTTTGAAAGCAGAATCCTATATGCTTGGTGGTAGATGCACGTACATTACCAGCTTGCTTGTGGGGTGGGGGGAGACACTAAAGGGAGGCATTCCAGGTCCCCAGTCCCCTTGGCCAACAGATGCCAGCCTTTCAAATAAATCCACAAATACTTTTGCTATCCTACCTGGGCATATGCAGTGATGCAACTTATTTGAAACTAAATTATGTTACCATGTTCTGGCACCCATCTGCCTGAAACAAACAAAGTCCCCTCCACTTTACAAAACACCCCTGTTGTTCAGCTGCTGGAAAGAACTAACATTCTTAGTTGTTACTAGTGGCTATCTGCAAGCCTGGAATAAACCCTTAATGTCTTTCCATGCCGGAAAACGAGGCAATTCCAGATATGGGGGAAGGAAGCCATTTTCTGTGTTAGAGAGTGTCCATTTTCTGAGTCAGAGATGTGAGTTGGATTAGGTGTGTTAGTGCTTGAGTCAGCTCTTGGAGGCATACTTGGGTCTTGATCCAAGCTGCAAAGTATCACTATTGCATCAATAGTTTGGCACTGGGTTTTTTGCCACTAAAGCTTCATTACAGTGCTCTCTTTCTCACCCTCATAAATTTCAGTGTCCTCTAGTGTCTCCCAGCAATCACTTGATCTAATATTAGGATATAAAAGAAATGCAGAGTGATTTTAAGAGACTTATTAAAATACAATTAGCTGTGTGCATGACTTAAGCAGCAAAATCATTTTCGCTTTTGAAAAAGGGGAAAAAAAGAATAAGTAAAAAAACAAAAACAAAACCCACAAGCTGATTGTGTTGAAAGCCATGCACCTTTCAGAGATAATAAAACTGCCAATCAAGGACATTTTCAAATATGGAAATGTTCATCCTTATGTTTTATGGCCCCCTCAGTGAACATTAAAACTTATTATGAAGCTCTCAAAGCAGCAGCAGCAACCCCCTAAATCTGCATTCATAACTACCACAATAATATTAATTTTCTACGAGAGCCAACAGCGTCCCGGTTTCGACTGATATTACCCCCATGATCCTTACAAAGGCCAGTCCTCTGAGATTTGACCCGGTTGGCACGAAAAGCATGTGTGGCGGGTGCTATTTTGGAAAAGAAAATGGCATTCTATGTTTTGCCATATAAAAACTTTGGATTAGTAAAAGATAACAAACTACTCCTTCCTCAATATCAGTATTAAAAGGAATTTCCTCCAGCGGTGGAGTCATACAACAGTTAACACTGCCCCCTCATGTCCAAAGTGAGAATCCCACAGATTTGTGAGGGGATCAGAGGACCAAGAGAGACTTGGAGCACAATCCTATGCACACATACTCAAAAGTAAGTCTCATTGAACTCAGTGAGGTTTACGTAGATGTAGGCAGATAAAACTATCAGTAGTTAGTAGTCATTATGGCTAAATGTACTGCCTCTAAGAGCAGAGGCAGCTTGCCTCTGAATCAGAAGAGTCATCTTCTCTTTTTAAATAATATTTTTATTAAATTTTCAACAGAAATAACAAAAACAAACAAACAATAACAAACACAACAACCACAAACAAAGAAAAATATACACAAAAGCGATATCAAATCCAAAAAATGGGATTCTCCGAATCCCTTGACTTCCCTCACTCCCCTCCCCTGGTTCCTTAAATTTCTTTTTCAACTGCATATCATTTCTACTCCAAATTATTTTTTCTACCTCAACTTTCCTGTATTATTTCTAAATTCCTTAAAATTCTGCCAGTGTATTAACCTGTTTACAATACTTTTGTAAATACATAATAAACATTTCCCATTCTCAAGAGGAGCCCTCTTCCCAAGATGACTGAGGAGGCCTGATTCAACGTCCTCACATTGTGCAGTGTCCTGATGCCACAAGGAGCCAAGAGGTGGAGCTGAACAGCCTCTGAACATTGAGGGGCCTGGCCTCCTAAAAAAGGGGGGTGTCAAGAGTGGCTTGGCCCTTAGGAGCTGGTGCGTATGCTCTAAATAACACAGATTGAGAAACAGCGAGAAAGGACTATTGTCCTCATGTCGACTATGGGGTCAACTTGGTTGGTAGGCATGAGAGACAAGCCCTTTCCTGTGGCGGCCCCCACAATATACAATTCTTTCCCCTTGCAGTGCTCAAGGGCTCTATGTTGTGCATTTTTACATGGGTTTCAAAATCCCAACTATTTAGGACAGCTATTTCTAACTAAGGCTTAAAGGTAAAGGGACCCCTGACCATTAGGCCCAGTCGCGGACGACTCTGGGGATGCGGCGCTCATCTTGCTTTATTGGCCGAGGGAGCCGGTGTACAGCTTCCTGGTCATTTGGCTTTAAAAGAGGATTACACAAAATCATGGAGGACATGGCTATCAATAGCCACTAGTCACAATGGCTGCATTCCATCTCCACTGTCACAGGCATCATGCCTCTGAAGACCAATTGCTGAGAAGTATAGTTGGACAGAGTGCTGTTGTGCTCATGCCCAGCTTGCAGGCTTCCCACAGGTATCTGGTTGGCCACCACGGGAGCAGGATGCTCAACTAGATGGGCCACTGGCCTGATCCAGCAGGTTCATCTTAAGTTCTTATGCCTCTTAGAGACCCCATCATTTACAGTTTGCGCAGAGAGGTGAGCTATCCAGAAACTACCAATAAATCTCCTCAGACAACTCAAGGACTGAAGCATGAAACAATGTAGTACAGGGTGATATCACCTGGTCCCTTTTTACAAGTATATTCGCCCCCCCCCCCGCTCCATGCTGAGTCAAATGCCAGGAATTAGCAACTTGACTGGAATGCATTATAAACAAAACATGCATTGGGTAAAGCCAAAGAGGATATGTTCATTTTTAATGAGGGATGGTATATCATAATGGCTAAGAAGCTGAGCTATGACTCCAGAAGTTATTGGTTCAAATGTTGTCTCTGTCACCAACTTGCTAGGATTGGGCAAGTCATTCCCATCTCAGCCTCAGCTTACCCTCCACTGTATGGGTTATTACTGAGTAGGCTTTCCTCCTGTACTACTCCCCAGGGCTTGCCATTTTGGGATGCAATAAGGCACCATTTTCTGTTCTGCCCTGTAATTATCACATGCAGCACTGTTTCCATGCTGCTGCAGTTCATCTTCCACCCAAAACGTCATCCTTTCACTGTCTCCAACATCCTGATTGCCATGGGGTTATATCCAACGAAATCTTCCTCAGAGTAGACCGATTGTAATTAATGAACTTAAGTTAGACCTACCCATTAATTTCAACGAGTCTACTCTGAGTAGGTCTAACACTGGATACCACCCATTGGTCCTATACTTTTTGCCCCTTTCACTTTCTTGCCTCCTATGCTTCTCCTCCACATCCAATTCAGGGGTGGTGATGGGATTGGCCAAAATGCTCTTGGTAGGCCCACCTCAACAGCATCTTAAAAAGCAGAGACATCACCTTGCCAACAAAGGTCCATATAGTTAAAGCCATTGTTTTCCCAGTAGTGATGTATGGAAGTGAGAGCTGGACCATAAAGAAGGCTGATCGCCGAAGAATTGATGCTTTTGAATTATGGTGCTGGAGGAGACTCTTGAGAGTCCCATGGACTGCAAGAAGATCAAACGTATCCATTCTTAAGGAAATCAGCCCTGAGTGCTCACTGGAAGGACAAATCCTGAAGCTGAGGCTCCAATACTTTGGCCACCTCATGAGAAGAGAAGACTCCCTGGAAAAGACTCTGATGTTGGGAAAGATGGAGGGCACAAGAAGAAGGGGACGACAGAGGACGAGATGGCTGGACAGTGTTCTCGAAGCTACAAACATGAGTCTGACCAAACTGCGGGAGGCAGTGGAAGACAGGAGTGCCTGGCGTGCTCTGGTCCATGGGGTCACGAAAACAACTAAACAACAACAACAGGCCCACCTCTTTGCCACTGTCACCACTGCCCATTCATTTGCCCTCTCTCTCTGGGTTGATTCTAAATCAGCACCACTGCCCTAAAAAGAGGCCAAGGCAAAAACTGCTTTCTAGATGCTTTTGCTTGCATATTTGGAGAGGGCAGCAAACACAGAGAAAGGTAGATCGGGGGTCAGCAGTAGGGCCACTTGGTTGGGTATGGGCTTCAACAGGTACCCAACAATGTCAACCTCTGAGGCTAGTGCTGCCTGCTATGATAGCCAAATGAAACATCCATGTTCAGAGCCTGTATATCTCAGACCTACAAGCTGCAAAGAGATAGAAGGCAGCCAGCAGTTGCCTTGTGCTGACAGTCATCCTGAATGAAGTCCCCCAAATGCTGATTCCTCTTTCTGCATTGAGGAAGCATTTCTCTTACTGTGTGAATAGCTTATCTGCAGTCCTGGCAAATCATATTATCGACAATTGCCCTGCAGGGGTCAGGCTTGCTCTTTGTATGCATGCTGTCTCCTTACAGCTCTTTTATGCTTGGCTTGGGGAGAGATGGGGGTTAGACGCAACAACTCTGCTCCTCAAAGAGACTGTGGACCATCATCCCACATAAAAAAAGAGAAGGTAATGGCTTCTGTAATTTGATTCTAAGGAAGAAGCTGAAATTAACTCCTCACAATAGGTGCATGGGGAATGGTGGGGAACATAACTGTTTACTATCCAGAACTATCTAACTTGGGAAGAATTATAGACAAGGTTCTCAGGCAAAATGACTTTATAGCAGCAATGAACACTCTCCATGGCTGTTGGGCATTTTTAAAAAGATGTAGCTCTCATGGCTATCGTGTACTTTAGTTTTATTTTTAAACTCAGTGGTCTTGAGTGTCTGCTAGGGATGAGGTGCGCATGCTAACTCATTTCTAAAAAGTTAGGGGTCATTCTTTGGCTACCTGGTCACCTCCTCTGGAAGTTCTACCCTTGTAGCCCCCAGATGTGGAGGGTGCTGAGAGGAGAGCGAAAGATACTCTGTATGTGTTCAGAAGAACTCTATAACTCAGTGTTTTTCAACCACTGTTCCGCAGCACACTAGTGTGCTGCGAGATGTTGCCTGGTGTGCCGTGGGAAAAATTGAAAAATTTGAAAGATTTAAAAAAAATAAATTTCAAATTTTCGCCCACTAGGCGGGCACCGGACTGTGTCCTGGGTATGGGTGGGGTGGGGTTTTTGACCCCACCCTTGGCCAGCAGGGGCGCCGATTGGCACTCCTCAGGGGGACACCCTCCACTTTTCTGATGTCTGGGCTGTGATTGGTCCAGACTCCAGCCTGGACCTATCATAGTAGGACATCATCTTCCGACTTCTTTCCCGCCCGAGCACAATGTGTGCAGCAGCGGAGAGAAGAAGACGTTGCGACTCGAGTCACCAGGAGGACCGGAGCAGGAGGAGACGGACGGAGACCAGGACTTGGCGGGAGTCGGCACTGCAGAGAGACCGCATCCGGATCCAGACCAGGCCGCAGGTGCAGCGTGAGGTGAGGAGGGCATCTGGAACCAGTCGGTCACGGTCGGGTCTCGGAAGAGAGACGAGTGAGTCCAGCCCTGTGCAGCAGCAGCAGCAGCCCGGTAAGTGAGTCCTCCTGTCAGTCCTCCTCCTCCTCAAGCCTATACCATCTGTGCCATGCCTATACCATCTGTGCCATGCCTATACCATCTATACCATGCCTATTCCATCACCTGTGCCATGCCTATTCCATCACTTGTGCCATGCCTATTCCAGGTTGCGCACTGAATAAAGTATTTTATAATTTTTCATATTTCCGTTTACTTACTATTTCATAATAAAGTAATTATAAAATACTTTCTTTGTGTTTATTTGTTTCCTAATCAAGAGAATTACTTTATATATAGTCAATATAGGCACAGAGTTAAATTTTTTAACATTTTCTAATGGTGGTGTGCCTCGTGATTTTTTTCATGAAACAAGTGTGCCTTTGCCCAAAAAAGGTTGAAAAACACTGCTATAACTTGTCATTTCAAAGGAGATGTTTAATTCTGGAAGTATCATACTGGGGCTATGTCAATGTTTATGAACACGATGAGTGTAAACATTTCTGTGTGACCCTTGTTTGATCTCCTGATGTTGAGCTGATGATGTTTCCAGACATTTCAGGGTTTGCATAGACTTGCCAGTGTGGGGCTTGTGTACTGACAGCTGTGTTGTGCTTGGTGACACAAAGACTCTTCACCCAAGCCAGATTTTGTCCATGGCCTGTACTAAAGGACTGTTAGGGGACCATCTTCATCCATATACAATCACTCCCCACCTACTGACTATGCTCAGGGCCACTGTCATGAACTGACAGGACACTGAGGAAGGGGAAGAGGATCCTGGCGAAGGGTGTAGCCATGATTGGTACACATTGAGACAAGCTAAAGATGTGGAAGGCCAGGTTGGGGACTTAGGAGGTACTCACAGGGCATCAGAAGATGTTGCAGCAGCAACAACTGACAGTTCAGGGGAGAGAGGAACATCACCAGAAGTAGAGGTGGTCCCAACTCTGAAAACATAGGGGTCTCTGAGACATCAGGAACAGTGGAAATGCACTCCAGGAGACTGATGCAGGCAAGAGAACACAGTCCAGCTCACTAGTGGACCAAGTAGAGATCATGGGGCCTGTTAGGTCTGAAGAAGTTTAGTGGTCACTCAGCTGGATTAAGCTCAGGGCAGGTGAGGATCACATGCTTCATCAAGTGGCAAGGCAGAGCTGCTCAGCTGGAGCAAACTCATTTGCAGCAATCAAGATTGGAAGCAAGCCAGAGACTCTGTGTCTGCTCAACTTTCTCCGTTGATGTACCACAGCTTGGCTGTTTTGGGAACTCCACTGGACTTCAGGACTGACCCCAGGTGTTCCAAACCTGGATCTTCTGTAGAGGTGGAAATCTGACGTTGCGGATTGACTTTGAACCTTGCTCATTGTATTGGACCTGGACTGGTATTTTGGTATTTTATCATTTGGACAGTCTGACTACTCTCTAGTGTTGCCCTTGGGACTGTGTGCACTATCAGGACTTACCATAACTCTGGATATGTTGGGGCTCAGGACATCCACCTGATGAACTGCTTCTGGGCATTTCTGGTCGGCAGTTGAAGTTGAAGGGAGAGAGAAGATGCTGCCACAAACCCTTGCTGTCTGCGTAACTTATGGAACTCACCCCACTGCAGATTCCAGTCAAGCCTTCACTGCAGTGTTGTTCTTGGATAGGTAGTGGGGATTAGGACTGAACACCCACAGTAATGACTATAACAAAGTTGGGAAACTAGTATATCAGGGTGGGGAACATCTGGCTTGTGGGCTTAACTAGGTCCACAAGGTCTCCTCATTTGACCCATTTTGGTCAAGCCACACCCACCTACCCTACACCCGATATCATGCATGACATCTGGGGTGGGGCAGGTATGGCTAGGTCAAAAGGGGGATTGCAGCCATTGCCATTCACCTGCAAACATTTTACAATGCTGTGTGGACAAGGAACCAAGGTTCCTTGGTGGCTCATCAGTGTTCCAGCACAAAGAACAGCCTCTTGTATGAGAGAAAACCCAACAACAACAGAGGGCTCCATCCAGACCATTTAAAAAGTCTCTAATAATCATTGTTTACCACTTGGACAACACTCACCCTTCCCCCTTTACAGGGAAAACTAAGAGACATTTATTCCTGGCCTCTTTGTTGATGTTGCTGCTGCTGTGAGTCCCTGAGTGCAAATGACTTTCTGCTTTTAATGAGAAAGCAGCTGCGCTGGAGCAGCTCTGCTGTTGCTCTCCTGCTGTGGTAATTGCCAGCTCTTATATGTTATTTAGACTGGGATCTTTTAGCTGCTTATATCTTGCTGTGCTGAGGGAGCTAATGGCTGAAGAAGAGTGTGTGCTTGCAGCAGTCCTAGTGAGGACTGTTTTCTGCCTCCACACCTCATGCACACCGACCCCTGCACCGCCTGAGTCATTCACTTAGTCTGAGGTAATCTTAATGTTTATCTAAAATTTTATGTAAACTGCTTTAACTAACTAACTAGAGAAAGGAGGAGGAACTTTGAACGTTGGTAGTTTCTTTTTGGATTTTGGGTAGGTCAGCCACAGAAAAGGGTGCAGCGCAGGAGAGGCTAGATGTTAAAAGTGAGCAGAGCTACATCCTAGAAGCCCCAAGGGTATGACCTTTCTCATCTCCACATTCCACAGGCTATAATCATTTTATTAGTGAACCCTTGGAAAGGTGTTATCTCTACTTCATATGTGAGAAAAACTAAGAGTGAACTGAAGAGTCAAATATGCCACGCTAGGAAGTTACCTGTAGCTAACCTCTTTAGTGCAAAGCTATATTAAGATGCCCATTAGAGCTCCTTTGCCACTCCAATGTAACCTTTATGAGGGCTGGTGGCTAATCATTACACTGTGCTTGCTTGCCCACACGGGCACATTTAACCTGGGGCAACAAATCATTATTGAAGTGTGTTATGTACTGTGCTGACGGGTGTACTTAGCTGAGCACACTTGGCGGCTACAAGTGCTGCTTTTGTTTATACCCAGGGGACACTCTCTGAACTCTCTCCATGGCATGAGGGTAAGCTGGCAAAGCACATATTTGTGTGCCCAGCAGTGCTGTTAGGCCGAGAGAATTAGTTTGTCTTAATTGCTCAGCTTAAAATGGTAGGTTGAGGATATGGCGAAGAAGAAAGCAATGCTAATGCGGAACAATTGTTAAAAGAACTCAGAAGTCAAGCTCAGTGGACTTGTGAAAAAGTGTCAGTTTTAGATTGTAGCTTTTGCAGAAATTATTAAAATGACTTGACAGCAGCAATTGGAATCTCGAGGAATGCAGAAAACATTTTTCAAAAGAACAGTGGGGGTTTGCATTTCAAACCTTTAACAACTGATCCTCTTGAAGCTGCCCAGCTAGTTGTTGCTCAATATTGGAAGGACCTAAAGAGTGCTATGCTAGTTTTGCAAATCGCTTTCGTGGAAAAATTAACATATAAACTATGCCTGGGATAAGGAACAAAATATAAAGATTCTTTCGTAGCAGACTGACACTCTTTTATTGTTTATGCAAGCAAGCAAACACGAAAACAACTAGCAATATGCACAACTTTCTGGCTGTGTTAAACATTGTGGACTTGAATATTGATACTTTCTGATGGGCTGTGCTGACAGATTCATGTTTTTGCTTTGTCTTTTATTTTACTTTAGACTCCCCCTTTATCTTCTCTTTGAGATGAGGAGGGGATTGTTTTGTAGTATTAAAACTGTTAATAACCCCCCCCTCTAAAGTTTAAAATCAGTACAAAACATGAATTGCCATGCAGTGTGTGTGCACATTTGAAGCCAAACTATTGCTGAGTCCCCCCCCCCTTTCTGTTGTTATTATTTAAGTACAGACTAGAAGAAGCTGAAATGCACGCTACCTTTTGGCAAGAAGTGTGACCTGTGTGAAACCTTTTCTTCTGAAGTGTTGTTATTTGGCTCTCTAAAGCGGTCCTCTCACTGCCAGGTCCTCTCACTACCATCTTCCTTAGATGGAGGTTGCTTCTGTCACATGCTGTGGAAAAAGGGGGAGGAATCTTTTAAGATTTGATGTGTATGTGTGAAACTCGCCCACAGTGGCAACAAAGTTTTGCAAAAATTTACAATTTGAGCTTCTACATGGACAGCTCACCCCCTCCCCTTCCCCCCTTTCAAAGCAAAGACTTCAGAGCTTTGGAACCCAATTATAAAGAAAGGGGCTCCTTTGAGCATTTTATTATTGCTTTCCATTCACCTCTGAGTAATACCTTATATTACAAAGAGGAGGAAGGGCTTTTGGGCATGCTGGGACCCTCGGGTCTCCTCTTCATAGGAATATAGTTAGAGAGGATCCCAATTTTGCTAGCACTGAAAACGCACATTTCATATGAGCAAACATCAATGAACTGAAGTGACTTTGTAAAGAAGACTGGGCCAAAATACCTCCACACAATGAGGTGAAAGTCTGATAAAAGTCATACCATGTGTGAAGCACTAAGCTAACGTTATAGGTAAAAACCTGCTCTTTTTCCCTTATGTCGCACCCAAGAGCCCATATAGAGTCATTTTGTAGGTTCTCTATCGATAGGAGAAAACAACCAGAGACCAACCAGAGAATATTGAGAAGCAAAGCAGCTAGTAAGCCTGATCTTCATTAACTGTTGCAACAGGGTGCTCCCCCGTATGCAGGAGAGAGGAGGACGACCAAACCATGAGACCAGGGCCTTGCAGGATTTAACCTCCTTCTGCAGGGCCTGTAAGACAGAGCTATTTCACCTGGCTTTCAATTTGAATTTAGCCTGATCCTTTATTCCTCTTCCTTCCCTCTCCCTCCCCTTTTTATGAAGATTACTCGCTCTGGGATCCCACAGCTAATTCTCCCCTGGCCTCCTCGCTGGCCCAAATAGGACTAATTTAGCCAGCTAGCCCTAGTGATCATCTAATGTTTATTGGATGGATTTCCCCCTAAATTGATTTTTGAACTTTGAATTTATTGTTATTCACGCTTTTATACTGTATTTTAAGCTGTTTTTTGTTGTATCACAATTAAGTGTTTTAAATTTGTTGTTCGCCACCCTGAGCCCGGTTTTCTGAACCAGAAATTGGGGGAATAAATAAAAATGTATTTTTATTATGTGTGCTTGCCCTTATATAGCCATTTTGAAATTCCCTGCCCTGGAGCTCTAGACCACTCCTCCATACATCATACATGCATCACGGAAGCGGTGTAGCCCAAGACCACCCCCCAGATGCATCATACCTACATCACAGCAAAGGCAGTCTACAACAGAAATCTGAGTGCATTGTTTTTACCCTGTCTGCCAGGTTACCTGTTAATGGTCACTTGACTGGATTACCTGGGGAGTCTGGCCATTCTTTTGTAATGATACTTAATTCCTGAGCCAGGTCACAGGCTCACCATATTCACACCTTAAATGTGCCCTTAAGGCAGAATTTGTGAAGACAGAGACAATGGGGGAGGTTTCTCATTTCCTTGCAGAGAAATATTTGAGGTCATTTTGGGAGAGAGAAAATGGTTTCAGGACTTTTCTGTGGGTTTCAGACATGTGGTTTACATATTTGTATGTGTTTGCTTGGTACATTTATGAACATTTATTACCTAAAAATTATTATAACATTACATTCAGTAGCTTGTATAACCACCTTTAGCAGTGATAATTTGAAGTAATTGTTTTCTGTATGACTTAAAAAAATTAAATATTTTCTTAAGTAAATAATATATATATATATATTTAAAGTCACACAGAAAACAATTGCTTCAAGTTATTGCTGCTAAAGGTGGTTCTGCAAGCTACTGAATATAACTTCAAACATGACTTCTCCATTTTGGCTTTTTTTTGTTAAATACACCATGAGCCAGTGTAATAGGTCATGTGGTGTTGTTCATTTGAGGTTGTATTTACCTATTTTAAGAGCTGGTGGTTGATATTATGTCCCAATATGTAAAACCACAGAATCCAGAGAGGGTGCACTCCCCCTCCAAAAAAATTTGTATAGCAGACAGGATGCATTAGAATCCATTGTTGTTGGGTGAAAAATGTTTTCTGGGATTTTTGTTCTGAAAGACTACCCAACAGCACTTTACACATGTCCCTGCCAGATGTAACTTGCAACTAAAGGAGCTGTTTTCATTGATGGATCACTGGAGAAGGAGGTTTATTATTTGCTGCTTTGGAAGAATGAACAAATAAATGGAAATGCAGTTTATTTTAAAGGTTGTATGTTACTGTATCAATTACGTCTGAATCTGTTAATTGCCTGTATCAAGTTTATGAGGCAACTAATGTAAGTAACGTCTCCACATGTGTAAACTCCTCAAGGGTTTTGAAAGAGGTTTCCTGGCCTGTCTGGTGCTGAGGAGAAACAGAACAAAATACCTCAAAATCAAGTTTGGACAACAAAAATTAACATTTTTTTTTGTTAATTACCTCACAGAAACGCTTCGGCTATTGCGCATGCGCTTCAATATAACTTTGCCCTCCCCACCCCGTCCCCGCCATATTGTGCAACGGTTTTCTCTCACGCTTCACCGACAACTCCTGCGCACGCGCACTACCAACCACCGCTACCCAGCGAGCTTTGCTCGGATCTCCTTTTTCATCCTCCCCTTCCTTAGCTCACCATTTCCTTGAGCGCAAGCGCAGTACGCAGGCGAGTGGACCATACCACTCTCGGTTTATGGCTAGAGGAAGGGGAGTACCATCAACTTTCCTCTCAAACAAATTATTTAAACGGGGCCACCCCCGACAAGCACGGGCTGGGAAAGTACCACCAAATCGGAAGCCCTATTTGCAGTCCACGGAGCTCTCCTCGGAGCGGATAACTCCTCAGCGTCTCGAAAAGACCCCTGTCGCCTCCCCGCGCGGTCAGGATGGACCGTTCCGAGAACGCGCCTTCGAGCCTCTTGCTTTTGAGGGGAAAGAGGGCGCCGCCATTTTGTCGGCAGGGAGGGAAAAACCGCGGAGGCCCGAGAGTCCCCCTCCTCTTCCTCGCGCGGCACACGCAGGGGCTGGAACTCACCGTCGTCGTCCTTTGGTCGGTTGTTCCCTCAGGCCTCGCGCCGACGGTAAGCGAGCGGGATCCGAGGCTGAGAGGAAACCTGGGCCCCGCTCCCGAGCTGGCTTGGGGGTGGGCCGAGGCGGCCTAGCGGAGGCCTCAGGGTGGCTTTCGGGCCTAGCGCGGGAAGGCCGGGAAAGTGAGCGGTGAAACGTGGAGGGCCGTTGTCGCACACCGTGTATCTTTTGTGGAATAAACTAGGCTCAGGACGTACGATTCGAAGCACATATATAAGTATACAGTATATATATGTATATATATATATATATATATATATATATATGCGTGTACAGTATAAAGGCCGTTGGCCGCAGCGCAGCTTCCCTCAGATTAAACGAGCGCAGAGGTTTGACCTGTTAAACGCGCGCGCGCGGGGGGGGGGGGAGTCGATCCTTTATTATTTATTCTTTACAGTATTAATAATAGCAAACGTAATTTTTTTTCTTGGTAGTGGTAAGCATTAAAATTGTTGGTAAGATTTATATTTAGTATTAATAGAAAGCGTAATGTTTATTAATAATGGCAAGCACAGTCTTCATTATTGTAAACATTGCGTTTATTATTAATTCTAAGCATGGTCTTTCTTAATAAGGGCAAGTATTATATTTATCATGTCTTTACAGCTGAACGTTCTGTGTGTTTACTCCGAAGTAAATGTTAATATTATGTTGATGATTATGATGATGATTTCTGATTCTTATTCATGCTACACAATGAGGTCTCAGGATGGGTTGCAATAACTTAAAAATAAAATATTAAAAATTTTAAAATACACTGCAATCAAGAGAATAGGGTGGGCCAGGTTAAAGAGGTGTATCGATGCATCAAATGTGTTCTTAAATATTTTAAATTTTGATGTTACTAATGTAATTTTTTTAATTTGAATTAAAATTTTGTTAGGTGTGTTGATAATAATGTATTTCTAACTCCTACTATTTGTGGTGGTGCTTACTTATTACCTTAATTTATAGGCTACTATTTTATAATACTAATTTATAGATTACTATTTTACAACAACAACAAATTTTATATACCCTGCCCATCTGGCTGGATTTCTTTTACTTTTTAAAAGAGTAACCCACCCCATCTGTACATCCCAGGGTGGGATTCATAACATCATAGAATTATTGAGTTGGAAGGGACCACTAGGGTCATCTAGCCCCACCCCCTGCAGTGCAGAAATCTTTTGCCCAGTGTGAGGCTCGAACCCATGACCCTGAGATGAAGAGTCCTATTCTCTACTAACAGAGCTACTCTAGGCTTATAAGCAATAAAATATACAACAATTCAACACTAAAATGCACAACTTGAAACAAATGAAGGTGCATTTCCTCTAATTATCTCAACGTATTCTACATGCTTCAGGTTACAAGAAAGGAGAACTTTCTAACAGTAAGAGCTATGGACTTCCTTGGAAGGTGGTAGACACCTTCATTGAGATTTTTAAGCAGAGGTTGGATGCCCATCTGTCATGGCTGCTTTAGTCAAGATTCCTGCATTGCAGGGGGTTGGACTAGATGACCCTTAGGATCCCTTCCAATTCGACAATTCTGTGATTCCAAAAATAACTTTTCTAGGGATATTCATCCTTGTTTTCTAACATTATTTGAAAGGGGAAGCACATTCTGAGTTCTACCATTAGACAGAGGAGTAAGGGCCAATGAAAGGCTGTGTATTCTGTACTTTAGAGAAAACATATAAGGTCATTCTGGCCCCCAGCCATCGGCTGGAGACATAATAATTACAGAGAGCTCCCCCCTCCCTGGCAGGAGGAACTCTTCTCCAACTGCCACTTGCCTTGGCACTGCTGAAGTCAGAGAAAGTGCTGTCTGATTTAATGCTGCCAGCCAGAGCAGCAGAGGCCACAAGGTAGTTGAACCTCTTAAACCAGATATAAATGCTTGTACCACTTGCCATTTTCCTTTGGCTTTGCTTAGCTCATTTCCACATGTTTCTCTTGTTTGTTTTTAATTTTATTTACATTTGTAAGATGAGGTCAGGACCTGAAGATTATTGATTGATATGAACTGATTTTGGATACAATTTTCATCTGAAAAGCAGAATAAAATAAGAACTGGCCAATTCAGTCAGTGAACACAACCAACTCTCATCCATTAATTTCAGTGTGCCTACTCTGAGTAAGACTTTGGTAGCTATAACCCATAATATGTATAAGAACACGGGAAGCTCTCCAACACTCGTCCAGACTATTTGTAAATCTAGCTCAATATTATCTACTTTGAGTGATAGTGACTCTCTAGTCTTTCAGGTAGAGGTCTATTACATAACCTAATACCATGTTGTTTTGGCTGGAGATTCTATAGATTGACCTGAGACCTTCTGCTTGTGAAGCATGTGCTCTACCATAGAACTATGTTAATTGTTTATCTGTACTACTTAATTAGGAAAACGGAGGGACAACTGTTTTTACTTCAGAGTGCCGTACATATAGTAAACCACTTCTACAGTAACTTGTTACTACCAACTATGACAGTTTTTTAAAACTAGATATTATTCGCTTTTCTCTTTTTTTATTCTTTAGCAACACCACGGCAGAAATGTCAGAATACATTCGGGTTACCGAAGATGAAAATGAGGAACCCATTGAGATTCCTTCAGAGGATGATGGGACTGTCTTGCTCTCCACAGTTACTGCTCAGTTTCCAGGAGCATGTGGCCTGCGTTACAGGAACCCCGTGTCTCAGTGTATGAGAGGGGTCCGATTAGTGGAAGGAATTCTGCATGCACCAGATAATGGCTGGGGAAATCTGGTGTATGTTGTTAACTATCCCAAAGGTGTGTGCTTTGTTTGTATGTGCTATTTTTTGCTTTTAAAAAAGAAAGAATCATGGATAATTTTTGAAAATGAAAACCTATATATGGATAATTTATTTTCTTTTAGTTTGCCTTAGAATTCCAAATCCCTATAAGTTGCTCAAATTGTTAGGCAATTGAGCAACTTTTATTTTTTATACCCCACATTGATCAACTAGATTATTATTTTTTCTTGTGAACTGCCCTGAGATATTTAGTTGAAGGGCAGTATATAAATAATAATTATTATTATTATTATTAAAAATAGTAGTATGCCTTTTTTTATTCTTTTAGATACAAGTTACCAGTGGCAGCAGTTTTAAAGGTGAAAAGGATTAAAATAAGACTTTCCCCAAAATACAAGTGGGAGCAATTGGTGTATTTATAGCAAATACACTTTAAGGCTGGAATCCTAAACACGGTTACTAGGGAATTAGCCTCATTGAACACAGTAGTACTTCTGAGTACATGCATTTTAAGGGAAACCTTTTAAAAGCCCTACATTGAACATTAATGAATTGGCTTCTGAGTAAATTTAGGATTGGGCTGCATGTAGCTCTAGAATGATCTGCTCCACTAAAATGTTTCATTGCAACTAATGGGATTATTTGTTTAGTTATTTTTAAAAGTGCTGACTGTTTGATGGACACATCTATCTTTAGACAACAAGAGGAAAATGGATGAGGCAGATGCCTCATCAGCTGTTAAGGTGAAAAGAGCAGTACAGAAAACATCAGATTTGATAGTTCTGGGTCTTCCGTGGAAAACAACTGAGCAAGACCTGAAGGAGTACTTCAGCACATTCGGAGAAGTTCTTATGGTGCAGGTATCTAGCTTTCTTTTCGATAAACAGTTATGTCCCTGAACATTAGGGTAACTGTTGTACTCCCTATCATGAATGCTGTGTTGTCCCTAAGTAAAACAGCTGACCATTGCTTCTGGTTATGGAGAGGAGGAAGAGAACTCAGTCTGTTCCTTCTGTTTGCATTTAGGCCGGCAACAGGAGTAACTACTCTTTCATGAGCCACAATTAGTTAAACCATAGAAGAGCTACTAGATATTGCTTGACCCACTGCAAAAATGGTGAAGTTAGCGATTTCCTATTTTTTCCCCTTACAACTTGCCACCCTCCTAAGTTCTCTGAAGCGCTTCCCACTGGACTGCCTAATTCAAATATGTAAAGCTGCTGTACATTTATTTACTTTTGAATACTTATATAAGGGACGTGGGTGGCGCTGTGGGTTAAACCACAGAGCCTAGGACTTGCTGATCAGAAAGTCGGCGGTTCGAATCCCCGCAATGGGGTGAGCTCCTGCCAACCTAGCAGTTTGAAAGCATGTCAAAGTGCAAGTAGATAAATAGGTACCGCTCCGGTGGGAAGGTAAACGGCTTTTCCATGTGCTGCTCTGGTTTGTCAGAAGCGGCTTAGCTCCCTCGGCCTATAGAGTGAGATGAGCGCCGCAACCCGAGAGTCAGTTGTGACTGGACCGAATGGTCAGGGGTCCCTTTACCTTTACCTTACTTATATACCACTTTATAGTGCTGAGAGGTTCTCAAAATGACTCAAAAGAATTTCACAATAAAAATTGTATCCCAACCTGGTATTGAGAACAGAAATTTCTTTTTGGTAACAGAATTGTTGAGGTGCCATTTCCTATCCTCAGACATCTGATTTCCTTTGTGTTGTCCTCAGAGGCAAGCCAGTGGTACTGAGCAGCTATATGTGTTTCAGAATTTGGCTCAATTCCTGGTTTTAGTCTGTTTTGGTATTGAGTTTTGTCAGTTGAATTTAATGTGGTAAAAATGAATAGTTGTGACATTTTCATGCTGGTAGCTGGACTTGTTCATCTAAATCTGAGTCATGTGTTTGTGTGTGAACCTTGAAAGTTAAATGGCATATGCCACGAATTTAACCTTTCTGCTTGAATTGAAACTTGCACACACTGATTTAACTTTTTGATTGTCAAAATAACATTATTTGAAGCTTTTTATACCCTGTTCTTCAGCCAGAGAAGCTCAGAGCAGCTTACATAAGATTTGTAACAAACAAGCCAGTTCTTTCCCTCAGGCTTACAATATAAAATGCATGACTCAAGCTAACAATGAATGAGGAAGGAAGAAGCAAACAAGCCAATTTGGACACCACTTCCAAGAGCCAAGCTGAGCTGGTTTCTCAGTAGAGCTGATGGAGTGGCCCCTCCTCCATTGTATGCCTCGGCTGCAGTCAGATAGAATGATGGTTGAGGAGGGACAGAGAAGCCTGGTTTCTATGCTATAGCTGTTAGCAAGGGAAGATGATTAAAGCAAGGTGAAATATTCTGAACTTTTTTTGCACTACATTTTGAAATTCAGTCTATAACATAGCTGAATAGAAGTAGTACATAAATGCCAGCACATTGTGATTGTTGTTCTAGCCATGTAATCTCTTCTCTTAACTCCAGGTTAAGAAGGACATCAAAACTGGCCACTCAAAAGGGTTTGGTTTTGTAAGATTCACTGACTATGAAACCCAGGTGAAAGTCATGTCTCAGCGCCACATGATAGATGGAAGATGGTGCGACTGCAAACTTCCAAATTCTAAGGTACTTAATGTAACTTGTTCTAGGCTTTGTGAGTATGTAAAGCCAAACTTGTCAAGAATGAGCCCCAAATAACATATAAAATGAGATGTTCTTTAGTTCTAAATACATTGGCTGGGGTTCAAAATACTGCATAAGCATCATCCCTCCATGCCACATAGCAGATCACTTTTGAAACTGATGGCACTTTTCAAAATTGGTTAAAGAGGAACAGCAAACAAGTCCCTTTGATCACAACTGAATTAGTTCTTTGGGTTCTGGCTATTCACTCACTGTTCCATATAGAACAGGGCTTAGGAACCTTTTTCAGACCACCTGAGCAACCTTTCAGGAGCCGTATGCTTGTGGTAGGAGGGGTTAGTGGCAAATGCAGCCAGAGTATTGCGGTGTTGCCTTTATCAATGGGCTAGTTTCTACACATCCCACAGAGCCTCCTGTATTCCAGGCAAACAAAAAGCATTATCAGACTTCAAGCACACATTTCAGCCAGGTAAAAATGCTCAGTTTTGGGTGCAAAGGAAGGCTGATGAAGGATATGGGCTGCCAAGTACGGGTATGGCATGGTGAAATGTCCAGGACCAAGTAGAGGGGCTTGGAGGATCACATTTGATCCCCAAGCCTGAGGTTCCCCATTTCTGAAAAAGAACTTCAAGGAAGTGTTCTTACTATTGTAGCCAGCATGTCATGTTAATTTTTTGCAGTGTTTGTCTAGGAGTGCAGGTGAAACAAGAAATAGTTGTGCTGCTTCTCCCAGTTTCTCAAAAATGTTTACAGTATAATTAACTGTGTCTTCTAAGCTTGGCACAAGTTCTGTGTTCAGATTGTAACATTCCTTGTTTGCTAGCCTGTTTCTAATCATATGTTGCTATACATTTAAGCATCAAAAGATACAGTTACAGAATCTAGAATGGGTTTCATGGTTAGTTTCTGTTTAGCTGGAAAATCTGTCAGCTCTTGTGGTGTGTACAACTGCGTCGGTATGTTGGTTATTACAATAGCTAGGCAAAAACATTTTTATTAATTGAAATCTTTTGTTCTGCATTGACACCAGCAAAGTCCAGATGAACCTTTGCGTAGCAGGAAGGTGTTTGTTGGGCGTTGCACCGACGACATGACTGCAGATGAGCTCCGTCAGTTTTTTTCCCAGTATGGAGAAGTGGTTGATGTCTTCATCCCCAAACCCTTCAGAGCTTTTGCTTTTGTTACGTTTGCTGATGATCAGGTATTCATTCAGGGCCCTGATTTTTTGCTGATGTGTGGGCAACTTAATCATTTTTTAATCATTGTTCATTAAGTTTCTGTTTACTTATTGTGTATAAAGACCTTGTGCAGCAGGCTTATGAGTGTTAAGACAGACTAATTGTTGTCCTATTGAATGGCCATCTTTCATAAATACTTTAGCTGAGATTCCTGCATTGTGGGGGGTTGGACTAGATGATCCTTTCCAACTCTACAGTTCTATGATTCTATTAATAGCATTCCTATTGGGTGCAAATCACGTTCACTCTTAAGGTGGAAATTTGGAAAGCTTGACCCTAGAGGTACCCCTGTTCACTGACTTGCTTAACAGATGTAGCTGAATATTTATCCAACTTGTCAGTGTTCAGTTGCAGAGCTAGACACAAGGCAAGCCTTGTCCACTGGAATTAGTAGCCTCTAAACTTATTGCCTTAATTGTCTAAGCATACATATTGTGCATTTGTAGCACACCAACTGATTGAAAGGAGACTGAGGGGTGAAGAGGAAAAAACTCCTAGTTCTAGAACCTTTTCAGCTTGTTGCTGAGAAGCAGTATGTTCTTGCCACAGACCACTTGTTGAGTCACTGTTTACAAGTCTGTGCAAAGTAATCTTACTGAACAGTAAACTGTATAAATTGTCATTGATATAAAGATAGCATCTTTGTCTTAGAAATCTTAAATGAGGGTCATGTGAGCAAATGTGCTGCTTCTTCCCTTGGCTGTTCATATTGAGCAGAAACAGTAAAGAGGTCCAGTGCACTTAAAATGGAATGTTCTCATTCTACAGTGTCATTCTTTACGAGGACTGAATTTTCCATTGCAATGAGGGGTACTTTTTTACTGTCATAGACCAGGATAAGCACAAAATTAAGCCCTATAGTTTTGTATGTTACTTCGGTTTAAAGTTGCTTGCTTGTGCCTGATTTTTGTTTTCAAAGTTACTCAGTCTGTGTACCTTATTTCTTATAGGTTGCCCAGTCCCTTTGTGGCGAGGACTTGATCATAAAAGGAATCAGCGTCCATATATCCAATGCTGAACCTAAGCATAATAGCAGTAGACAACTAGAAAGAGGTGGAAGATTTGGTGGTAATCCAGGAGGCTTTGGGAATCAGGGTGGATTTCCTAACCGGGGGGGAGGTGGTGGTGGTGGAGGGTTGGGAAACAACCAGGGCAGTAACATGGGTGGTGGGATGAACTTTGGAGCCTTTAGTATCAACCCAGCCATGATGGCAGCAGCTCAGGCAGCGCTCCAAAGCAGTTGGGGGATGATGGGCATGCTAGCTAGCCAGCAAAACCAGTCTGGGCCATCGGGGAACAACCAGCCACAAGGCAACATGCAGAGGGAGCAGAGCCAGGGCTTTAGTTCAGGGAGTAATTCTTACGGAGGCTCTAACTCGGGTGCAGCAATAGGGTGGGGTTCATCAAATACGGGCTCTAGCAGTGGTTTTAATGGCGGTTTTGGCTCAAGCATGGAATCCAAATCATCTGGCTGGGGAATGTAGGCAACCTAATAACTGACTCTGTGGTGGGAAATCAGATTTTTTTTCTAGAGCTCCTGGTAAGTATATTATAAGATGCATATACTGAAACAAAACTAAACAAAAAAAAATCCAAATTTGTTCAGCGTGTAGTATATTTCAACAATATTTTTGACAAATTTTTCTTTTCTAATGGGGAATAAAAGGAAGATTAAATGGAGTTTTATAGGTTTTGTTACAATGAGTTGGAATACATGAGTTGGGATATTGAGTGGTTTGAAAGTGAACTGCTGTTCGCCTGACTGGTAAACGGACGCTCTGCAATTTGATAGGAATTCGTAAAAATTTGATTCCTCATTTCCTAGTCAGCTGAGATCTTTGCATGTTTCAAAAATGGAAGCCATTTTTCAGAAACAGCATCCTTTCCTTGTTAGTTTTTTTTTCTTTAAAAATTTAATTTGATCCCCCGCCATAAGAATTTTTCTCTCTCTTTCTCTCCCTCCCCCTCCCCCAAATGTCCTGTGTGGAGAATGCAATGTTGGTGTCGGCTTTTTTTCCTTTTAACACTGTCTCCCCTCCTCATACTAAAGTACGGTATGAAGACCTCATTTAATCCTTGCAGTTCATCTCATTTCAAATGTGTATGGAAGAAGCACTTCATTGAAAGCAGTGCAGTTAAAAAAACCTGCCTTAGGAATACTCCTGTCTCCATGCTTTCCTCATCCAAGACTCCTTCATCACACTGCACATGCTACGTCTTAAGACGGTGGGTGTTCCATTTTTATCCGCTACTCTTTTTATTTCATGGAGTCGTATTCAACGCTATGAACGCAAGGCTGTGAGATGGAACCAGAAGGCTTGTTTGAACTTTTGAAAAACCTTGTGTGGGATTGGATTGGATTGGTGGTGCCGAGGCATGTGAGGGCTTGGTATGTGCGAGAAAAAGGAGGAGGCGCATGCAAGAGAGAGACCTGGTGGTGCATTTTGGGATTTTTTAAAAAATAAAAACAAAAATTCTTGGCACGATGTCCCTCGATCCTGTGGCTTTGGTGAGAGTGTGCGGAGAGAGCATTGGGAGCGGACGTACGAGTGTTTTTCTTGCATTCAGAAGGACATCGTGATCTGGAAGAACTTAAGTGGGGGGGCTTTTTACTTAGTTAACCGATTAGTTGGATGTGTTAAGTGAAATGAATATCTGTATATATATTTTTTCTCCTTTATGTCAACTCTGCTGTGAATGCTGTATGGTGTGTGTTCTTTTCTGTTTAATGATCCTGTAAGTGTGGTAACGTGAACTGAAGGTGGGGCTTTTGATGGGAACATCCAGCTTGTGGTGTGCTTTGTGGGTCTTTTTTTTTTTGGTTTTTTTTTGTAGCAGAGCTCACTTCCGAGCTTGGGGGTTCCCTTATGGGTGGAAGATTTTTTCTGTCTGTAAGATATCCATATGAATGCTGTTTGCTGCAGTTCTGTGTTTGGATGCTTTTTATAAGATTTGTCAATGTAGGACATTCTTAAATAAAACTGATTTAAGTAATATGTGTGTGTGTTTGACAGCCCCCAAATGCAAAGAGTTCATAGCAGTTAACTTTGTTTTTTTATATCTTATGTTGGGATAAAACTGTTGTAAAAATTTATTTGCTGTTTTAAGTTTGCTGTTCCATCAATGTAGTTGAACCCTGTAGCTCCACTCAAGTCCCATCTGCCTAGCATTTTGTGATGATACACATCTGAAATCCGGTTCTGCCAAATGAGGTATCCCATCCCTGATGAGCAGTTCCCTTTAGAAGACTGAGTGTTGGAGACAAGAGCCAAAACTCTCAGCATACCTGTGGTATTGAGGCTCCAGTGTATTCTGTTTTATGTGACTGAATTGGTGGGCTACAGTATTAAGTCCTCAGTTGGTTTCACCATAAAGGACATCCACTTAACCATGTGTTAGTAGAAGTGTTAGGTTTTCCTGTGTAAAGGAGCAGAATCGACAAGATTGTCGACTCAGTAGTCCTAAAAACTTGTTAAATTTGTTAAATCACGAGGGTCATTCCATTACTTGATTTAAATTTTACAGCTTCCATTTTGCAGACTCTGGAAAACTGGTATAGTGCTGTTTCATTGTGAATTTTCCCCAAACCCTGAAAAGTTAGCTTCCATTTTCCCTTCAATCTGCAGTTTATATTCATTCTTTTTAAAAGACTGATATGGACACTTAAAACGTGTTGTTGGGTGTTCATACTGGCATTGCTGTTTAATGCTAAAATCCACACATACTCCAGCACCTGCCTCTCATTGTAAAACAAATCTGACTATTCCAGAGAACAGATATTCTTGAATAAATTGCTTAACCTTTTCTGCACCTAAGTCACATCCATTGCCAAACTCTGTACCATCTGAATTTTGCATTTTAGCACTTGCACTAATACCAGCTACTGCTGCTGAGTAACACTTAATATGGTATTCTCGGACCTCCAAAGGCTAAACTGTGTCATCTCGGGAAGGATCATAAGGGTAAGTTTAATACATCGCTGGCATGGTTTAAATTATTTTTAACTTGTCTTTTTAAAAAAAAGTTTAGGGCCAAGGGGGAACACATGCTGTCATATTTTAATCCCAGTAGATCACTAAGGGTTCTTCTCTCCCCTCCCTCAGATACCTAAGTGTATTAAGAAATGTTTTCAAACATTATTCATATCTTTAATTTTTATTTCCACCAGTGTGTTAAAGCAAGTTAATAAAAGGTATTCTCATAACTTGAGTGTCGAGTCTTGTTTTGCTTTAACTTTCAATAGACTTGCATCTATTATGCTAATGTGATTTAAAGTGTCAAATAAGGAGCACAGTCAGTTTAACACCGCTAGAAGGATTATCTTGCTAATGAGCTTCATTTAGTAATAAACAGGATAGTAATTTAACAAAGGCCCTATGTGAGCAAATGTGTTTGTGTGTTTCGGTTACCTACTGAGCATCTCTTAATTACTGAGGCGATGCTACTCAAATAGATGTAGTGTTGACAATTTCCTCTTGCAGTCCAAATCTGTGTGGGTGTGAATTGAGTCTTGGAGTGCTTTGGTCTCAGCAGTTGCAAATGTAATGTTGCAGCTGATTAAACAACACCTCTGGGGGTCTTGTCCTATTCCTCTGAGCTGTATGTATCTGTTTTGGCTGTCAGTACACCCTGCTTATAAGAACAGAATAGTTTCTGAAATCTTTTCTCAGTAGTAGGGCACAGGGGAGTTCCATGGGTGCTACAGCTTTGTCAGAGTTTGCATAATTTTGGGGAGCTACTAGATGTAGATCGACAAAACAGAAAATGAAGCCCTTGAACTTAATCACCAGCTAGTTAAGATTGGGCTCTTTAATCTGTTCCGGAAGGAAGTTTAATACCATTAGGACCAATGCCTGCAGTTTGGACAGTGAGTGGAGGAATTTGTAGAAGGTAATATTGTTGGTGGCAATGGAAGTGGTAAAAAAGCAACAGCTTAGAATCTTGAAGCATGTCACTAAGAGATACTAAGTGACTTTAGGGACTGGATTCTTTTACCACCTCTATGAACCATCTGGTTGTGATGATCAACATATTACATCTCTTATAACTCTTTGTTGAGGATCATTAATAGGAAACTTTTCAGATGGTCATTAAGACCCACTCGTGTACCCCCAGAAGGAACAGAAAACCTGATGTACCTCTGCTGAGGAGAGCAATAGAGTGCACACATTTGTTTTTTTTTATTAACATTTAAATTTGGAACAAGAAACATGTTGCATTGAACTTATGAAACCGTTGTAAGGCACTTGCTCCAGGGGAGTAGGGAAAAACAACAACTTTAAAGGTCCAGCTGTTTGGGGGGGGAACAGCTCCCCCCTATTCCCCAAAAGTAGAACAAGCACACGAGAGGCATGTGAAATGATACCTAATTTTACATGGAGTGTGCTTCATTTTCTTTGAAAACATGCTGCCTTCCCTGCTTCGGTAGCTCACAACACTGAATTCCCTCAGTAGCATATGATTTTGAGTAAACATGCACAGGGTTCTGCTGTACATTGAATAACCTGGAAGCATTTACCGCTTGATCTTCGGCATATTTACCTAAAATTGAAGTCCCAGTTAATGTACTATATTTTTTTATTTCTTGCGTAATTGTAATTCTGTGCAAAGCTTTTCTTTTCTTGGTAATGTGATACAAATGAAATGGTAAAAAATAATAATCAAGAATTTTGGGAAATGATGTCTTCAATCCAGGAAATGTAGTTGATCACTTTAGTGTATACACCATACAGCTCTGCAGAACCACACTCTGGAGGACCCCAGGACACAATGCCGCCTGCAAACCACCTCTTTGTTTCGGCATCAAAAAACACCAGTGACCCGCCACTATCGCCGCTACAGGAATCTCTTCCTCCTTGTTCATATCCAGCACAGAACATGTTTTCTGTCAACACTAGTTGCTTCCCCTCCAAAGTCTGGTTTGCATAAGCAGCTTTACACTTCTCTGGATCAACCACATCTAGCTCAGTGTACATCAGGCTGTGTGACTGCATCCTTTTCTCTGTCCTTCCCCACCCAGCTACTACACCAGTGTTGGTTGTGTTTATGTGGAACCTGCTGCTTTGTCCTGGCAAGCAAATGGGAGTGATGTTTGCATTAATGGGGACTTTGTTCTTCAGTTTGATCAAAGCAATATCATTGTTAAAATTGATGCCATCGTTGGTAAACCCTTCATGCACAAAAACAGATTCTGCCCAAGCCTGGTGGTAGTGAGTGCTTCGCTTTCTTAGAAGCCCCAATTTCAGTGTCAAGGACGAAGCATCTGCTTCTGGGAGGACGTGGGCAGCTGTTAAGATCCAGTTATCGTACAAAAGAGCTCCACCCCCAGTTGCTCCTTGTCCATTAGTGATCAGAACTTGCCAAGGGAACTGGCCAGGCAGTGCCTTCTTTCCACCAAAAATGCGCTTCAGAGTATTTGAAGTTTGGATTCCACAAACTTGGGGGGGGGGGAGTGGGGAGAGAGAGAGAACGAATAGTGTTAGGGTTCCATTAGAGAAGCTGTCATGAATATTGCTTATAGTTCAAAATGAATGTTTCTGAATAAGTCCTGAATTTTAAGTGAGAACAGCCGTAGAATGGTAGCCTGATCCAAAGAGGGGAGTGGCTTGGGTGGGTGAGGGACAGCCTGTACTCTGTCCTTTTCAAATTCTCTGCTCAGAAAAAGCTGGCATGTCAGGCCAATTTCTTAACAGGGTAGTTTACCCTGTGCTGGGAGCTTCTGAGTTTGAGTACCCTACCTGTGTTCCCTACCTGTGTTCAACACAATTGTGGGAGGGTTGCATCATGTGTGGGTTGGGGGTATTTTCATAGGAATAATATGCATGCCTGGTGCGCAGCTGGACGTTTGGTTCATTTAACTCAGTATTGCCTGGAGCAGGGATGAGGAGTATCAAGGCCAGGGGTCAAAATGAGAGTGTGCTCACCCAAAGGCTACATGGTCATTAGCCTAAAACAGTTTCCCTACATCTGGTGTCTAGTATAGACTTTCATTGTCCAGGGTTTCTGTCAGGAGGTTTCTCATATCTACTTGGATATGTTGGGGCTTGAATCTCGGAACCTCTGTAGGCAAAGAAGTCAGTCGTCTGGAATATATAGAAATGGGCTAAACCTGGTGTGTAGATGTTATGTAAATTGTCTTATATGCTCAAATTTACACAGTTCCTCTTTATTTAGGGTCCTGGCATTTTTCCTCTGTGGCCCTTTTGACTTTCATTTTTGTTTCTGTTCTGCTTTTAATTTGTGTTTGTTCTAGTTAGTGTATGGAGGTTTTCTCCTCAAAGCTATGGCCAAGATGGGACTGGGGAATAGGTTCCCTTTTCCAGAGGGCCTCAGTAAACGCTCTCTTGTGTTGTTGACTCTGTCTTTTAGAAGAGGTTTTAATCATTTCTTGCATGTTCTGCTCTCCCTGCTGACCAGAAGAACACTTCATGGTAATCCCATGTTTCCATTTTGAATTTACAACTCCCACAATCCCTGATCCTTGTCCAGATTGACTGGGGCTGATGGGAGCTGTAGTCAAAACATCTGGAGGGCAGCAAGTTGTGGAAGGTTGATCTCATTTGAAAGATGCAGTATGCCTGAAAACAAAAAAACCCAGCCTCAAGCTGTCAATTTTACAGTACAGTGGTACCTCTGGTTACAAACTTAATTCGTTCCGGAGGTCCGTTCTTAAGCTGAAACTTCTTATCATGGGGTGCGCTTTCACTAATGAGGCCTCCTGCTGTTGCGCGTGATTTCCGTTTGCATCCTGGGGCAAAGTTCGAAACCAAGAGCAGCTACTTCCAGGTTAGCAAAGCTCATAACCTGAAGCGTTTATAACCAGAAGCGTTCCTAAACAGAGGTACCACTGTAGTATGGAGAATAAATGGCTAATTCCATTGTGGCATCTACTTTGTAGAATAATCTCTTGGAGATAAGGGAGATACTGATTTTTGTGTGTTCCTGTTGGTAGTAACATCCTTATGGTGTTAATGCCAGTTCCTGGCATTTTTGGCTACTTTAACTGATTGCAATGGGGGTTTTACTGCAGTTTTGGTGAAGACTTTTTCATTATGTTTTTGATATATGCTACTCATTTTGTTGTAGATCTCTTTGCATTGCTTTGAAATGAAAGGTGGCACACAAACAATTTAAGATAGGCCATTCTCCCTTCCTTTTTGCAGGGGAAAAATTGTATTACCTAGAACTGTTTGGTAACTGGATACTTTTTAGCCTGAACAACAGAAGGCTATGGAGGCAGCTATACAGCTGCAAATATAATGTTTTAAGTGTGTTGTAAAGTGCATTATACAAATGTGACACTAGATGGTGATGGCGAGCTATGGCAAATACAATATATTTTTCAAAACTTTTTTTAAAAAGCATTTTCCGTGTTTTTTATATGGTCTAGATTCCACCTGAGTGGAACATGATAGCTTTCTTCAGATACCTTGAAGGGTTGTATAGAAGAGGGGATTTGTTCTTGGTTGCCCTAGGGGGCAAGGCTAGATCTAATGGTTTTATGTTATACTGGAGGGTAGAGTTTAAGTGAACATTAAGCAACTGCTCTTGATGGTGGAAGCAATTTAAAAATGAAACAAATTCCCTGGAGGGGTGTGGGTTCTCCCTTGCTGGAAGTCTTTCATATAGAGGCCAGGCAGCCATCTGTTAAAGATGCTGTACCTTTTGATTTTCTGCAGTGAGCAGAAGTTGGGCTAGATGGCCTGCAACATCTCCCTCTAACTCAATGACTAACTTTCTCTTTTGGGACATGGCATTGTCTTTGGTCAGGAATGGGGAAGATGCAGCCCTCCAGATGTTGGACCTCTAGCTCTGGATGAGTTAAGAGAAAGGGGGCTGATGGGTAGGATAAGGTATAAAGGCTGCTTTGCACCATTTTAAAGTCTGTGAAGACAAAAGTCGGGAATGGGGAACCTGAGGTCCTCTAGCTGCTGTAACTTCCACTGTCCCTGGCTGTTGGCTATGGTGGATGGGGCTGAAGAGAACCACAGGTTCTCCATTCCTGGTCAAAACCGAGGTGGGAGTGAGGGTGACAAAATGGGATACAGTATTTCATCAGTCAAAAATATTTCAACTTCTGAAGTGAATTTGGAGAGGGGGAGAAAACAAGATGTTTCCAGGCCATTTATCTTGTGAAGTGTCGCCTGGCTATGTTTGGCAGGAGTGGGGAACCTGTGGTTTCATACATTACCTGGCTCACATATAGGAGGTGCTTTGTTTCCCATGGAATCTCTCCAGTAGCCATCAGGAGCGCACAGGTACCTGCCTACATTAAAAAGTTAAGCAGTTTAGATGTCTGCACAGAGCAAAGCACTCTACAATAAAACTGCTTGGAGGTTTTACTACAATCAAGAGGTATATAAATGTTGTTAAATGTGCCCCCAATATACAGCTGTCTTCTTCAAATCGCTGAAAAATCCAGCTCTTTCAGACTTTTTGCTGTTCCTAAGTATGTAAATCTATTTCCTACCAGTTTTGCATTTTTATCTTCCCTAAACCCTGTGAGGTGTCTTGGCTGGATAATCATGAGTTGCTTGGTTGAGGAATACCCGGATATGCTGCAGTGACTCTGGATTATGTGTGTGAACATGCTGTGACATTACAGCAGCACAACCACTTGCTGGGTGGAGGATATGCATGCAAATGTCAACCACGGTTGAGCCCATTACAGATACATTTATGGCCCTTTGCTTTTCAGTCAAGAGGCATGACTAAACACTGATGTGATATCATAAAAGGCCAATAGAGAACTCTGCCCTCAAGTGTTGATTCACTGTTAGCCAAAATGATACCATACAAGCCCAAGAAAGGAGGTAGCTGCAGGCTTGTTAGGACTAAACGTTTGGAGAAGTAGGCAGAACATTTTGGAAGCCGGGGAGAAACCTCTAAATGGAGAAGCACCGTAAAACAGCCCAACGAAGAAGGCTCAGTGGCCATGGAATGCTGGCTGACTGCAGGGGGAGATAGAACGGAGTATCCTGAAAGAGGTCATGGCTGGCTAAACAAGAATACTGCAAAGTAGGTCCTAGTGCGATTGTCCCATTTGGGACAATGGGGTTTACATTTAAAGATGTGTGTATCAAGCCCATGCTCCCTTAAACTCATTTCTCTTACCAGAACGTCCGGCTTTCAGAGCATAGTAGGGGCTCTTGCATTTGTATTTGATCTCAGTCTGGTATGTAGTTCTATCAGGCCCCGTGACGTACACAAGTGCACCGTTTGCTGTGTCCTCGGCTGGACCACAGTCAACAACTGAAAAGAATGGAGCAACAACAGTTTTAAAATGCTTTGTAAGACTGGGTGAGGGAAACCTAGGACTAGCTAGACTGGAAAAGAACCAAAGCTTTCAGTAACAGGTTACCTGTTTTGTATGTAGAGTGCTATATTCAGTCCCTGGTATCTGGAACAACCTTCTGCATCTTAGCTACCTTATGGATGCTTTGGACTACAGCTCCCATATTGTGCGCCTCAGGGCTGATGGGAATTGTAGTTCAGAACCTCTGGAAGATGCTATATTGAGACAAGCTGTTCTGGTGCAAAGAATCAGATAGGAGTTGACAAAAAATATCCTTGCTTGAATCTTCAGCTACATGGATAAACAGAAGTACTATTGGGTGGCTTCCTATGTTCTTAACTCAACCTGTATCTTACCAGTACAGTATGAACTGGTGCTAGTGAAAATGCTATTTCGCACACACATTTTATGTGGGCATTCACTCCCTGTACTTGCAGTGGGTTCACAGATGGGCTTACCATGTTATCAGGTCAGCCTTTGAATTTAAAAGTAGACCTGTGGAAAGTAGGGGGTCAGCGTATGGGAGCGAGCATCGCTTGTGGGACCATTGTATTATCGCAAGCACATCCTTTACCGTTGCAGACTGTTCTCTGCAGTGTGAGCTACATCACTGTAGGCTGCACATCCAAGTTAAATAGATTAAAAGTCTGCTGAAGAAAACGGTACAGATAGATACTACCCCAAGAGTCCATCATCTAAAGTTACCTAACATCATAGTTCTGTTAAAGGTAAAGGGACCTCTGATCATTAGGTCCACTTGTGGCCGACTCGGGGGTTGCAGCGCTCATCTCGCTTTATTGGCCGAGGGAGCTGGCGTACAGCTTCCAGGTCATGTGGTCAGCATGACTAAGCTGCTTCTGGCAAACCAGAGCAGCGCACGGAAACGCCGTTTGCCTTCCCGCCAGAGCGGTACCTATTTATCTACTTGACTTGCACTTTGAACTGCTAGGTTGGCAGGAGCAGGGACCAAGCAACGGGAGCTCACCCCATCGCCGGGATTCCAACCGCCGACCTGATCAGCAAGTCCTAGGCTCTGTGGTTTAACCCACAGCGCCACCCGCGTCCCTATATAGTTCTGTTAACCGCTAACTAATGGAACTCCTTCATTGCTTACTGCCCAATGATCTTACAAGACTCTTTGTTGAAGAGCCATGTTGTGAAGCACATAACATTTCTCCCGTTCACTGCCATTTCATGCTTTGCAACAAGAACTACATTTCTGATTATGAGTTTGATTTTTTAAAACCTAATGAAACACTGAGCATATGTAGTTTAAACATGCTCCAGTGAGCACCATCATGACTACAGGAATAAAATGGAGGAGCTGGCTTCTGCTGCTCTCATGCTAATCACATTCGACTTTTGAACAAACAACCATTTTGTTGATGGGAGGGCTAAAACATATTTTAAAGTAATAAAAACAATCTATACTCATCCATACACATGCCCAGTGAGCTGCCCCAACTATAAAACATTTTTTGGGGGGAAATATATGGCAATCCGTGTCAGCCTTGGTGGTTCTTAGTGTGCCTATGTTGACCCAGGTGCTGGTGGTGGGGCCTGTTTGCCTCAATTCTCCTTGTTGATCATGCTCTGGATGGCAATTCAAGAGACCTCTATTCACTCCTGCTCATTTTGCTACCCCAGAGCCCTGTCCTTACAGAACAACTGAACCAGTAGAATCCAAATTCAAAGGAGAATCAGCAGATATATTATAAAGACCCCAAAGCTTTGGATTTATTCATTGTGAAGGCTGCAGTCCACAAAATAGAGTTGCCATATTTCAAAAAGTAAAATTCCTGCCACCCACAAATTGGAGGCTTTTTTTTTTTTTTGGAAACCTAACCCAAAAATAGTGATTTTAAACTTTTTGAGCTGTTTCTGCTGCTTTTTCCATCATGTTGCTGATTCGGCAAAATTGCCCCCGATGCCATTTTTACACCCGAAAACAGGACTTGTCAGGAATTTTCCTGACATGGCAAGCCTACATAAAGTATTTAAAATATAAAACATTTTGGAGCTGCAATGAGAACTCTTGTTCCTGCGCAGCCTATAAATATTGTCAATAAAATAACTAAGTTTACAGCTTCCTACTTTTTCCCATCTCCAAGGTGGCTTTTGGATATTAAATTAAAGAAGAAAAACAAATGGAAAAATCCAGGTTTTTCCATTAAAAGCGTAGGAGCCCTGCCAGAAGAAAATGATGGAAACTTTTAAAACCCTGATAGCAACTCTGCAGCTGAATTTTAGGTGCCTGTTGATCTGTACTCCCACTGAGAATATTCCAATTAAAACAAATTTTATTATTCTCTGATTCAAGCATGCTTTGCCTCCTACGCTTTTTTTGTGTGCAAGACTGCTTCATTCTGTCAAACACAATATGGATTCCCACAAGAAATAATTAAACCAGTAATCCATCTGAATATTACAAATCCAAAGACCTCCCTCCACCCACTCCTTCGCATTGACTTACTGATGCACTGAGCCATTGGCTTGTTCCAGGAGCCGTCCTTTTGACATATCGCCATGAAAGATTCCACAACCATCTCATTCTGTGGGAGGGAAAGAGGAAAACAGAAATCCTATTTATTTTCTTGAAAACAATCATAGCTTTGACAGCCCAAATGGATTTTCCCCGGTGGGGAAATATGTCTAGTTCAGCCTGCGAGAACGTGTTTGCCTTTAGTTTTCAATAATGGGTGATATTCAGTGTTAGTTATGTCCAAGATAGAGTTCAGAGAGAATTTTGATTCACTTTTCATTTAATGGCAGACTTACTTGATTTGTACTTTCTGAAATAATATGTGAACTGAAACATGGCTCTCCTTTAAAAGCTGCACTTCTCTGAATTATGGAATGCAGTTCTCCAGCCAAGTAAAATGCATAGACTAATGTAATGTGTGCTTATAAATAAATTACAAAAAATAATGCAAAGGAACACATTGCATTAGGAAAATAGCTTTTCAAAATGCACATTAGGTTTAATTGCATATAAAAAAAATGTGTATTGGGAAATTCACACTTAAATGCTGGTGAATATTCCAATGGCCTTTAAATTAATCACAAACTGATATGGTAGTGAGGAAAATGAAACTTAAGACTGAAGAAACAAGAAACAAAATATTTGCCCATCCCTAATGCAGAGTAGACCTATTAGAACCAGTGGACCCCCAAAAATTGTTTAGGGGTACTCTCATTTTCCTACTCATATTGAAATACTGCCCCTCAATGAGGCCAAACTTAGATTCACAAAATGTTTAGGGGTATGCATACCCCCCGAAAAATACTGAATAGAACCAATGGGTCTACTCTAAATATGCTTTGGTTGGATCAATATGACAAAAACTTAGAGGGGGTTTGTCAAGTGCCTTATGTTCAGCAGGGGAGAGCCTGTCTAAAATCAGCCACAGTGGGAATTGCATAGGTTTGGACCCACAATACTAAATGTATGACTTCCGATTGTTACCTCTGAGCCACACAGAGCCATAGCTAGGGGATCTTGCGCCACTGGCAGAACTGTCCAGATTGTGCCCCCTAGCCACTGACAAATTAGCTCTTTTTTCCACTTCTCCTCCAACCCCCCCTTCAATTCTCCCTCTATTTAAAACCTTTTCTCATGAGGCAGTAATCAATTTTTTTTATTTATAAGCATATTTTTAGCTGATTTTGTGCCCCCCACACCTGTGCCCCTGGCAGGACCCCACCTTGCCACCCTCTAGCTACGGTCCTGGAGCCACAGGGAGACCAGCTAACAGCGATTTACCCAAAATATCTGTGATCCAGGAGGGATATAAGAGATCAGGCAGTCCTTGAGGTATCCTGGATCTAAGTTGCTAAGGGCCTTGCAAATTAGTGCAAGAAACGTGAACCTTGCCTGATAACGTGAGGCCAGTTCAAGCCTTTATGCCTCAGTCTTAGGTGCAGATATGCTATCTAGCCAGCCATGCTCTCTTCCAGGATACTCCATTCCATACCCCCTGATTTTCCACCCCCAGTTGCCCACTAAGTAGTCTCCTCCTCTCTCTCCCAAGGCTGGCGTTCCTTCAAGTTGTTTTGGCCATGGCACTCGGAAAGTCATATTTGCTGTGAATACATAAAACTGTTTTGGTTCCTCAGTTAAATAGTATACCCATATGCTCACATGTGCACCGCAAGGGATGGTTTTACCTACTTCCAAGAGTACGTAGCCGATATCGCAGGAGAGATTGTAGGACTCTTTCATAATATATTTTTCTTGCACTGGATAGATGTGGCCATTGGGTGGCGCTTCAGGGTTGGGGCATGGCAATGCTGCAGAAAGTTGAACAACAACAAAAAACCACCTCATTGCCATTTCCTGTCAAAGCAGATTCAAATCTTGCGTCCATACTAATATGTGGGAGAGGTGGCGCTCTCACACTACATCCTGCTTAACCCCACAGTTGAAATGATGGCTAATTTGTTCCTTCTGCGGTTGCTTGTGTTGTGAATAGGAAGGTGCCTTAGAAGAGCATTAGTCCATCTAGCTCTGGATTGCGGCTCCCCTGTGGCCCTTGAGCTGTTGTTGGGCTCCATCAACGACACCAGCATGACTCAATGGTCAGAGATGATGGGAGCTGGAATTCAAAAAATGCAGGAGCATATATAAATAATAAGCGCCCTGCTGGAGCTTGCCCACTACTCAGATTAGACAACAGTGAGCTAGATGGACTTTAGCCTGTGTAGGGAACGACCTAGCTCAGTTATGTAACACGTGCTTTGTATTCAGAAGGTTCCAGGTTCATTCCTGGGCATGCCCTGGAGAACTATTGCCACCCATCGTAGCCATTACAAATCTTGATAAACTGGGTAGAAGCAGGGGGGTTTTCAGCCAGAACATGGGGGAACTCAGTTCTGGCACAGGTGGGTTCTGGCAACTCTCAGGTGGGTGCCATTGCCATTTTAAGAGAACAAGGAAGGCATTGATGGTGAGTTCCAGCACCTCTTTTCTAGAAAAATAGCACTGGATATAGGACAACTTCTTTAGGTCCTTTACCAGTTGATAGTTAAAGAACTGGGGAGGAAAATGAGCATCCTTAGAAGGCGCAGACACGGGACAAGTCTCCAGCTGGCATTATTTCTTAAAACATCCATGATGGAGAAAGAAATCTGCCTGAGAGCCTGGAGGGCTGATAACAGATAGTGTAGTAGATGGTGGAAGCTGATCTATTAGGGGAATTGGGGCCCAGCCTCAACAGCCTCGGTCTGCTCTCAGTCAGCCCACACCTGCCTTCCTCCTTACGTACAGCTAGTCAGCAGGTGGCTCTGCCTGTCATTGGCACTTACTGCTGGTATCCCTACCTTATGCCTTACCTGCCACAATGGTAGACAGTACTGAGCCAGTTGACCAACAGCTAATAAGAAGCAGCTTCTTCAGGATCCTATGGCTTCCTGCAGCTTGGCATCCTTGTGTCCCAGAGCTGGAGGACCATAACTCGTCCCCCTCACAGAGCTACCATTCCCAGGGCTCCCTAGGAGCCAGGAAATGATGTGCGTACCCAACAGAACTTCACTGCTGCCTGCTCTTTGGTTAAAAGCGATAATCTTACCTGTTGTGGTATATCTGATTTTCCATCCTGTGTGATCTCCAGAGAGGTCCGTGGTGAACTGGATGTTGACGGTGTTGCTACGGGTTTCAATTTTCATAGGGAGGGTGTCCCCACAGAACGGGCCAAATTCTTGCTTGGGTGTTTTGATCTGAAACAGTGAAGGGAAACATCCCAACCTTTTTTCCATCATGGGCTGATCGAGTATCAGCTGTTTGGCTCTTAAGTTGCTTGCCTCAAGAGGTCCACAGCTGTTGTCAGGCAGCCAGGGGCGAACCAGTAGCACTTTGCTGCCTGAGGCAAAGGACAGTATCCCCCTCTCCCCGTTTCGATCTACTGCTTATTTTGGAAAATGGCTTGTTCGCTTTGCATTTGGGCACCCCTTAAGATATCGTAACCAAGTTTTAAACGATGGTTCCTGAGATTAATGAGCAGGGTTTTACCTTGGATAAAATTGGATGCCTGTTTTGAATCAAGATGGCAGACTGAGCCCTTCAAACCTGCACCGATTTTATTGTGTTTTTTTTCTTTTTGCTTGTTAAAGTTTCCTCAGCAACTCCGGGGATGTGGGCTACTGGTTCCAAATACAGAAGCTTCCCGGTTTGGCACCCAAATATTGAAACACTGGCAGTGGGACAGTATCCCCACCCCTACTGTGAGGGGACAGCAGACTAGCTTAGAGGGTCCAGGATATATACTTTATGGTAGACATAACTTGGGCTTCCAAGAGGGGAATGCCTGGGGGCTGCTAGAGAGCCACTACCAGCTAGAGTAGATATTGGGCTGGATGCACCAGTTTAGCCATCTACCCCAAGTCTATTTTGTAGCTACCTGGTCCTTAAATACATGGAACCAACTTCAACATTCTCAGTACATGTGATTCTATTTTATTTCATTTGTATGGGGATTTAGTGTGGATGTAAGAGTATCTGAATTCTTTGTAATGGGAGACGGATGTGAAAACTGGTAACAGTTCAAGCATTCCAGTTAGGTGCCCCCAGAAGTAACTGCAATTTGCTGCCATGCATTGGGGCATTGCAGTGTCCTCAGCTCTTCATTGGTGTAGGATTGTAGCCAGCCAAGTCCTACTCAGAGTAGACCCATTAAAACTGATTGGGCCTAAGTTAGCCATTTCATTGGGCCTGTTCTGAATAGGACTACTAGCATTGGATACAACTTAACTGGTGCCGACCATACAGAAAACAAGTTTCTTTAGTAGTAGAAGACCTGGTGAGTAGGTCCAACTGACCTTAAGGATGTCATAGGGGCATTCCACTTCTGGGTGGATCTCTACATCAAAGCTTCCCACAAATTCCAAGACGACCATGTATCCATCTTCCACCTGGATCCCATAATTGCACTGGGAGAGTTTGGGATATGGGTTGGGATAACGTGGACTGGAAATTTCTCCAGATCTTGCAGTCAGCACCTTATCTACACAATTGGCTGAAAAGTGGAGAGAGAGAAAATAAATAAATCCCAAATTCTTCTCAGGAAAGCAAATGCATTTATAAAGTTATTTGTCAGAAGAGCAGTTTGTTACGGTAATAAGGCCTTTTTTACCCTGCTTTTCTGTTGCCTGCACATCCCTCATGGTGGCTTCCATCAGTTCAAATGCATTTGGACAAAAGTATTCAAGGATTCCTAATGTGTTTTGAACACAAGGAATCTAACGCCTACCAGATTTTATCAGACTACAACTCTCATTGTCCCTTACTCTTGACTGGAGGCCCAAGCACTGATTTTTAGTGCCAGTTCTTTGGAGAGTTCCTGGATATGTGATATTCCTTTTTTAAAAATATATGATTGTTACATTGTTTTGATTTCATTTGGTAAGCCACCTTGCTATTTTATGATGAAAGGCAATAAATAAAAATAAATCCCTAAGTATTGGCCATGCTGACTGGGGTTAATGAGAGCTGTAGTCTAACAACATCTGAAGACCCCACAATAAGCAAATACCATAGTTGTCCGATGTAAGGAAAAGGGGAGAAAGCTATGAGCTTGTTAATTCAATTCTGAAGAATTTGGCTAGGCCTCAGTATTATAGCAGGTCTGATGAATTTCTGAAATCTAGTTGTTCTTGTACTGCTTTTCAAACAATTTCATCTGTTTTTATGGTATATTTGGAAATCAGCTTGAGATGCATGTAAATGATTATTCATAAATACTTTAATAATGGTGACTAGATAATCTAGCTCAATATTGTCAACTCTGACTTGCAGCGATTCTCCAGGGTCTCAGGCAGAGAAGTCTTTTCCATCATCTATTTGCTGATCTTTTTAATTGCCAATGCTGCAGATTGAATTTGGGACCTCCTGCATAGAAAGCAGATCCTTTTATCACTGAGCTAGGGACCCTCTCCCTAATTAAAATTTAGTCTGTCCCTACTTTCCTACCCCCCCCCCAACAAAACATACAATGAATACATAAAAACCCAATGCCAAACAGTCAGTAGCAATAAGATAACTAAGCGTTTGCTGAGAAAGCTGTACTGTGTGGCATATCAAGCAGCCCTCCATTTGGCCCTAGCACAGGGTAGAAATATACTGCTTATCAATGGGGTTTCAATTAAGGTAAAGGTACCCCTGCCCGTACGGGCCAGTCTTGACAGACTCTAGGGTTGTGCGCCCATCTCACTCAAAGAGGCCAAGGGCCAGCGCTGTCCGAAGACACTTCCGGGTCACGTGGCCAGCGTGACATCGCTGCTCTGGCGAGCCAGAGCCACACACGGAAATGCCGTTTACCTTCCCGCTAGTAAGCGGTCCCTATTTATCTACTTGCACCCGAGAGTGCTTTCGAACTGCTAGGTTGGCAGACGCTGGGACTGAACAGCGGGAGCGCACCCCGCCGCGGGGATTGGAACTGCCGACCTTTCGATCGGCAAGCCCTAGGCACTGAGGCTTTAACCCACAGCGCCACCCACAGCGCTACCCACAGCACAGGGTAGAAATATACTGCTTATCAATGGGGTTTCAATTAGTTCTTACCTAAACCTTTTTTAAAAAATCAATTTAACCAATGGCCATTGCTGCAACATCTTTTGGTGGCGAAGTTCTGCGAAGAATGTCACTTTCCCTACCCCCAGTTTTTTGCTTATCAGTTGCTTGAATGCACCCCAATCCAAATCTGAAAATGGGAGGGGAGGAAAAAAGTTTCATAATTCTAAAAACACTTAAAAAACACCTCCGCCAATCTGGTGCCTTCCAATTGGCTTGGAGCACGACTGCTAGGTGGGAGTTGTGAGCTACACCATCAGCTCCAACAATGGTGGACCTTGTCTCTCCAGCTTTGCTCAAAGTTTCCCTGAACTAAAATGCTCCATATGCTTTTAGCATCTCCATGCAGGGAAGGTGCTTTAATGCCTTGACCAATTTAATTGACCCCTGGTACACCTTTTCCAGCCGGGCACCAGCTGGAAAAGTACCGATATCTGCAAACCCTGCTACCTACGTGGCTGTCATCTTTGAATCGGCCTTCCACTTGTTTAAAGGGGAAGGACTGTAGCTCAGTAGCAGAGCACCTGCTCTGGCTGCAGAAGGCCCCAGGTTCAAATCCCTGGCACCTCCAGGTAGAGAGAGACCCCCTGTCTGAAACTCCACAGTGCCATTGCCATTCAGTGTAGACAGCACTGAGATAGACCAGTGATCTTACTCTTTAATGCAGTTCCTAAAGCCTTCTCTTTACATCAGGGGTGGGGAATCTTTGGTCTGACTACAACTTGCATCTCTGATCCATTGGCCATGCTGGCGGGTGGGCGGGGGGGTGTTGATGGGAGTTGGAGTCCAGCCACATTTGGAAGGCCAAAGGTTCCCCAACTCTGGTTTACATGTGCAATTCTGATGGCAGCTGCCCTCCCTGTTTCCTTCCCGATGCTTTCAAAAATACAACCCACCCCTCAGCGGCTCTCTTGGTCGCCAGGCGTGTGTAGGAGTGGAAATCATCCTTGCTCTGCAAAATCCAGCTGTAACTCTGGCTGGCATGCTCGGAGTCATGGCATCTCCCGCTGGACACAGCAGGCAGGATTGATCGGTTACCGAGTGCCTGAAGGAACTCTTGCTTGTTGACAGCGCCTGGTACTTGGCTAGGGCCAGGCAGCTGCAGCTTCTGAATCTGAACTGCAGCAACTTCCTTGCTGATTTATGGAGGAGGATGGAGCAAGGGGTTGACAGACGTAGGCCAGGAATATTTTCTGCCTTCGCAGTGGTGCAGCTCGAGATGACTCAAAATCAGAAAGGCATTCAAGTACTAAGCCTCTTCTCCCCCACTCCCTCTATTTTGCTTCTTTCCCCCTTGACCACATATAACCTTGGAAAGAAAAAGTTTTATTTTCTTGTCGGCAGGGGTGTAGCTAGCTCCTCCAACAACTTGGCACAATGCAGATACGCATATTTAAGTGCAAACACTGGCCTTCATAACAACTCATTAATACTGCTTTAAATTAGTTTCAGTGAATTGCAGCAGTTGATATCTAATCCATATCTATTCATCAGAGTGTTTGTAAATAAGACCCGATTGTCCTTCAGACTTTCTGAGATTCCCCTCCTTCTATTGCATAACTGAATGTATTCTGCAACTTGTGCCATTTCAACAAGCTTTACCCACCACATTTTAAATGCTGGTGTTAGCTTCTGTTTTGTCTCTGACTTTCTGACAGTCGACAGTCATGCAGTTCTTTCTTTACTGTGACTATATCCTGTCAACATCACAAGAGGATTTAGTGCAGTGTTTGGGAATCTTTTTTTTTTCACCCTGAGGGCCGCATTCTGTTCTGAGCAACTTTCTGGGGGCCTCAGGTTCAATGCCTAGCATCTTCAGGTAGGGTTGAAAATCTCTCCAGCCAGACCTTAAAGAGCTACTGGTCCGTCAGTGTAGACAATACTGATAATAAGTAGAGCCCTGAAGGCCTGAACCACATCCAGCATCCGGTTCTCACAGTGGCCAACTAGATGCTCTAATAGGAAGCCTGCAAGCAGGTCCTGAGTGCATCATCAGCTCTCACCACTTGGGATTCCCACCATCTGGTATTCAGAGGCTATTCTACCTCTGACAGTGGCGTTTAGAACATAGCCATCATAGTTTGTGCAATACATGCCTCTTCCATCACAGTCATTCTTGAACCGGCACTAATGAGGCAGGGACATCACATATGCTACCCAGTTGGCACAAGTGGTGTCACAGCATTCCCCGATATGTGCCTGTGATGCTCATGCTGCCGTGTTCTGTAGAGCACTCCTTGTCACAATTGATGGGACAAAGTGGGACCAGCTCTCCCCGGCTGTTACACAGTGAGAACAGACAGCTTCTTGTGGTCACGACAATGGAACGGCTTGAACTGACTCTCCTGTGTTTTATAGCTCTTTGGATATGGCCACAGGGAGCTGCCTTTATTATGGGCTGTATTTTTATTTCGCAGATCTCCAGGCAAGAAAAATCTATAAAGCAGTTTTTTAAAAAAAGAAAAAATGGCTTGCGCAAGAGGAATTGGACAATTTTTCACGCCGTCCTCGGCTGTAAACTCTAGCTGGGCTTTAGGGGCGCCGGGAGAGTGTTCAATTACACTTAGGGCTATATTTTTATTAGAGTAACACTATACTGCCCACGAGAGACTTGAACTCTGAGGAAGTAGCCTGCCTCAACTGGTGAACTCGTGATGGCTGGATGGCTGGATCATTAGGTCCAAAATTAACAGTAGGCTTTGAATTACATTAGTGAGTAACTGGGAAGTTGCTGCGAGTTGGAAGAGTGGAAGCAAAGTGGGAGTGGGTGGGTGACATGCATAGCTTTTGCCATTTCATTGCAGGCAGGGAGAACTTCCATGTTTAAATTATCTTTCTGATATAGATAGCTGGTGCATATAAAAGGCTACTCCTTGACATTCTACTTTTCTATGTGTGTGTGTGTTTCTGTTTAAAGACATGATTCTCAGCCTGTTGCCCTGAAGACCAATTTGTGAAAAGGAGCAAAGTTTTAAAATGAACACATTTTACGTTTTTAAAAGTGTCACTGCTGCTTCCTTAGATCAGACTATTTGTTCACACAGTCTAGCATTATCTTACTGCAGCTTGCAGTGGACTACAACTCCCATCATCCCTAACTGCTGAACCCAACAAGGCCACAGGTTCAGCACCCCTGTTTTAGCTGGAGATGCCAGAGGTTGAACTTGGGACAACCTGCATGCGAAAGCAAAAGTTGGAAAAATGACGCCCTTTCCCACTTCCTTTTTATGGCTCCTTGTGCTTTTCAAGGCTCAGATTAATTCTACTGGATACAACTTTTACCCAGATCTCTTGGGGAAATGAAGTTGTACTTGTACACTTCTTGTCTCTTTGTAGGGTGACTTATCCAGGGGAGGGGAAGGGGGGAGAAAAGTGGTGCCCTAGGCAGTCAAAAATTCCAGTGTGCTTATGGACTTTAAAAGTTAGGCAGACAATGTCTACTAAACATGATGGCTACATTCTACCTCCACTGTTGGAGGCAGTCTGCCTCTGAATCATAGCTCCTGGAAGAGAGTGCCAGGTAGGCTTGGGAGAGACTCTCTGCCTGAGACCATGGGGAACAGCAGCCAGTCAGTGTATGCCAGGCTTCCTCAACCTCAGCCCTCCAGATGTTTTTGGCCTACAACTCCCATGATCCCTAGCTAGCAGGGCCAGTGGTCAGGGATGATGGGAATTGTAGTCTAAAAACATCTGGAGGGCCGAGGTTGAGGAAGTCTGGTGTAAGCCGTACTATGGACCAGTGGGTTGGGTTCAATATATTACAACTTCCTATGTTCTTTCGGAGGTTGCAGAGGAAGGGTTTGCAGAAAGCTTGGTAGAAACAGAGAAAGCCATTTTATTTGCTGCAGGAGACAGTGCTAGGCAGGAGGAAGAGGAAGAAGACAAGCTAGTCACGGATCAAGCATAGCGCTCTGTATGATTGCGCACGAGGCTACAGGCAGTTCAGGAGGGAATGTTGACACGTCTAGCTCCATCTCTCCCTAAGCCGCGAAGAAGCGAATTTATTTATTTCATGCTGGAAAATAAAGAAGGGAGGAGAGAGGGAGAAGAAAGGAAAGAGAAAAAAGAGCTGGTGAATAATAAGCCTTCCTGAGTGGGTGGCAGAAAAATCAAAGACTGCGCCTAGCATACTGCAGACTTTCTGAGCACAATTCAAAGTGTTGGTGCTGACCTTTAAAGCCCTAAATGGCCTCGGTCCAGTATATCTGAAGGAGCGTCTCCACCCCCATCATTCTACCCGGACACTGAGGTCCAGCTCTGAGGGCCTTCTGGCGGTTCCCTCACTGCGAGAGGCCACGTTACAGGGAACCAGGCAGAGGACCTTCTTGGTAGTGGTGCCCGCCCTGTGGAATGCCCTCCCATCAGATGTCAAAGCGATAAACAACTACCTGACATTCAGAAGACATCTGAAGGCAGCCCTGTTCAGGGAAGTTTTTAATATGTGACATTTTAGTGTATTTTTCATCTTTGTTGGAAGCCGCCCAGAGTGGCTGGGGAAACCCAGCCAGATGGGCGGGGTACAAATAATAAATTATTATTATTATTGTCAGAGCTGGCTCCTGGTCCCAGCTCACAAAGGACCAACGCTAGCCGGTAGTAAAGTATCAAAGTCTTTATTGAAGAATAGTTTCCATTTCCAAGCCTCAGCGTCCCAGCTCTACGTCTGGAGTCTAGACCGGCGAAGCTCCGTCTGAGTCTCCGCCCCCTGTACACCAGTTTAAGACTCTAATCTTACTCCACCTCTTCCTTCTCTCTCTCTTCCTCTGGGTCCTACTACCCCCCGGGGTCTCCTCCCTCCTGGACTCTTCCGACGCAGAAGTTGACCCCTCTGACTCCTCCCCCTCTCTTCGGCGGGCTTTAGGACCTGGCTCCCTACCCGGGCTGCCCACCGTGCCGCCCTCCTGTACATTTGAACTTGGCGCGCGCGCGCGTTTAACTTTCCTGATGACCGTTTCCTCGCTCTCTGACGAGGGTGTGGTCACTCCTGCCTCACGTTCTCCCGCTGCCCGCGCGCCACCTGATCCCGATGCCTGGGACTCCTCCCCCCTACTGCACTCTGGGGGGGACGCTGGTCCGGATTTCCAGCTGCTACTCTCTGAGTCCCCTCTGGCCCCTTCTTCCCGAGGTGTCCCCCTGGGCACTCCCCTTGCCCTGACTATGGGGGCCCCTTTCTGTGAATCCTCCGAGTCACTGGAGAGACTCAGAGACCTCGGATTGCTGTCATCGCTGACATTTCCTTCGGACTCCTCCCCCTCGCTCTCCATTTCCTCCCTCTCCTGTGACTCTGCTCCTGAACCCCTGACATCCATCCCCCCCTCGAAGCCCCCCCTTCCCCCTCCCCCTCCTCCGGCTGGGGTGCTGGGTGCTCCGTCGTTGTGGGGGTGAATGGCGGATACAGTTCGTCCCCCGTGGCATGCATCCAGCCGGATAAGTCCGGCTCGTCCTCCTTGTCTTCGCCGACCTCGATCTCCTCTGCTTCCATCTCCGTGCCCCCATGCTCGAACCCAACGTCCTCCCCCAGCACGTCCATGTCCATCTCCCCCTCGGTCCCCTCTGGGTCCGTTGCCTGCCAAGGACCCCCCAGCCACCTCCTGCTCCACCGCTCCTCTCCTCGATCGTCCCACCAAAACGAGCGGTCTGAGGCAAACCCCGAGGGCGAGCCCTCCGGGGAACATGTTTCTATTGCCGGTTCCTCGTCCGAGGTGAACCCCTGGAATGTGCTGGTTGAAAGCGTGGGTGTGAAAAGCCAGTCGTCGAAATACTCGGCTGGCATGGGCCTGTGTGGGAACAAGGCATGAAACTCCTCCTTGAGAAGAGGCTCGTTCAGGGCATAGTCCGGCACCCAACGGTTGGCGCTGGCCAGGGTACCTTCACTGGCGAGAAAATATTCTACTCCCTCTTCCCCCCATCTCGAGTCTAAAATCTCTGTGACCTGGTTGATGGGCTCCCTTCTTGGCGACTCCCTCCTTGGGGGGGTCTCCCTATACGGGTCTGGTGCCGTGCCCTGCGCCTGAAATCGGTGAGGTGCTTTGTAGGGCGTGAGCACCGACCTATGGAATACTGGGTGCATTCTGGATCCCTCCGGAAGTGTCAACCGGAAGGCCACCGGATTGATCTGTGCCTCAACTTGGTAAGGTCCTAGCTGCTTATGTCCGAGTTTCTTCTTCGCTAATGATCTGGTCGGCACTGCGTGGGCCGCTAACCACACCCAGTCTCCCACCTGTATGTCCTCCCCGACCCTTCTGTGCTTGTCAGCCTGCAGTTTGTATGCGTGCTTTGCAAGCTCTAACTGCCTCCTAAGCTGTTCGTGAACCTCCTGCAATTCTGCCGCTAAGACTTCCGCTGCCTGTGGCTCCCCCTCCCCCAGTCTCTCTAATCCCGGGAAGGTTCTGGGATGCCTCCCGTTGTTGGCGAAGAACGGTGTCACCCCCGTGGACACGTGCTTCGTGTTGTTGTAGGCGAACTCAGCGAGCGGCAGGTAGTCCACCCATGTTGTCGGCTGCTGATTTGCATAGCATCTCAGGTACTGCTGCATGATGGCGTTGACGCGCTCCGCTTGTCCGTTGGTCTGCGGGTGTCTCGCCGACGCTAGGTTGATCTTGACGTTCAGGAAACCCATCAGCTTCTGCCAGAAGTTCGAAATGAACTGGCGCCCCCTGTCGGACAAGATAGACCGTGGCAGACCGTGCACCCTGAAGACGTGGTCTATGAACAGTTTGGCGGTCTGTTCTGCCGTGGCCACCTTCGCGCATGGAATGAAGTGGGCCATTTTAGTGAACATGTCCACCACCACTAGCACTGCCGTTTTACCCCTTGAGCTGGGTAAATCCGTGACAAAGTCCATGGCCACCCTCTCCCACGGTTCGCTCGGTGTCTGCAGCGGTTCGAGCAGTCCCGCCGGAGGTTTGTGCACTGACTTGGCCCTTTGGCAGGTGTCGCACCTCGAGACGTACTCCGCGACTTCCCCCCTCATCTTGGGCCACCAAAAATCTCTGGCAACTAGTTCTGCCGTCTTCTCCTTGCCAAAGTGCCCGGCGGTGGGTGCGTCGTGCAACTGCTGCAGTACTTTCGCACGGAGGTCGTCTCCCGGTACATAGAGTGCTCCTCTGCGGATGAGCAATCCGTCCCGTATTTGGAACTCGTCGTCCTTCACCGTGCCCTTGTGCACCTCCTCCATCTTGGCTTGTGCGAAGGGGTCCTCCTGCAGTGCTCGACGGACCGCCTCCAGGTCCACGGTTGCTGAAGCGCACGCCCACGCTTTCGGAGCGAAAATGTGCTTGGCCGCTGCTGGTGCCGCCTCTTCGAGGTATTGCGGCTTTCTGGACAGTGCATCTGCCATGATGTTGTTGTCGCCTGGGATGTACTCTATCCTGAAGTCGAAATCCGCAAAGAACTCCGCCCATCTGATGTGCCGCTGGTTCAGGAACCTTGCCGTGCGCCAGTACTCCAGGTTCTTATGATCCGTGCGAACCTGCACTGTGTGTTTGGCTCCGATGAGGAAGTGCCGCCACGCCTTGAATGCTGCATGAATGGCCAGCAACTCCCTGTCCCAGATGGTGTAGTTCTGCTCTGACTTGCTGAGCTTCCTAGAGTAGAAGGCACACGGTCTCCAGTCCCCCTGCGGGTCCTTCTGCAACAGTACTGCGCCCACTGCTCTGTCTGAGGCGTCCGTTTCAACTCTCATCGGTCTGCCGGGATTCACATGTAGTAGCTGCTCTTCGGACGAGAAGAGACGCTTAAGGTTCTGGAAGGACTGCTCCGCTTGCTCCGTCCAGATGAATTTCTTCTTCTTGGAGCTGAGCGTGTCGGTAATGGCTGCTGTCTGCATCGCGAACCCCTTGATGAACTTGCGGTAAAAGTTGGCGAAACCCACAAACCGCTGGACCTCCTTCCGATTGCGCGGGCTCTTCCAGTCCAACACTGCGCGAACCTTGGCGCTGTCCATGGCGAGCCCCTTGTCCGACAACTTGTAGCCCAGGAAATCCACCTCCTTCCTGTCGAACTGGCACTTCTCCAGCTTGGCGTACAGCCGATGCTCCTGCAGTCTCTGCAGAACCTCCTTGATGTCTCTCTCGTGGGTCTCCTCTGATTCTGAGAATATCAGGATGTCGTCCAAGAAGCAGACGCATTTCTTGTAGAGGAGACCCGCCAGGACGTGATGCATGAAGGCTTGAAAACAGTGAGAGCCATTTTGTAATCCAAAAGGCATAACTCTGTATTCATAAGTGCCCAGGGGCGTGAACATGGCAGTCTTCCACTCGTCTCCCTCCCGTATGCGAATCAGGTTGTACGCCCCTCGCAGATCCAACTTAGTGAAAACGCGTCCCTTCCTCACCGTTGCGAGCAGGTCATCTATTTTGGGCATGGGAAAGGCCGTGGGCTTGGTCTTGGAATTTAAGAGCCTGAAATCAACTACAAGCCTCTTTTGGGGCGTGTCCTTTTTCTTCACAAAGAATACCGGACTGCCCCCCACTGCCTTCGACTCCCGGATGAAACCGCGCTTCAAGTTGAGGTCTATGAACTCCCTGAGTTCCTGCAGCTCGTCTTCAGACATGGAATACAGTTTCCCGGTTGGCAGCGTCACCCCTGGCAGGAGGTCAATCTTGCAGTCATAGGGCCTGTGGGGAGGCAGCTTGTCTGCTTCCTTCTCGCAGAAAACCTCCAAAAACGCTGCGTACTTGCGTGGCACTGCTTGCAGCGTGCCTAATTGTAGCTGCGGGTCTTCCCCTCCCTCTTCCGGGCTAGGAAGGATGCAATGTTCCGCGCAATAGGAGGAGCCGAAGGTCAGTTGGCGCTGGTACCACGCCAGTGCTGGGCTATGCCTGTGCAGCCAACTCATGCCCAAGACTACCGGCGTGTCTGACAGGTGGGTGACATTGAAGCTGATGACTTCTTGGTGATTTCCAATCCGCATCACCATTGGCTGCGTTTGTTGCACCACCTGCCCCCCTAACAAGTCTCTGCCATCCACCGTGACAACTTTCAGGGGCAGCGTGGCTGGTAGTAGCGGTATATTGTGCTGCTGAATGAAATCCAGTCCTATAAAGTCGGCGTTGCTGCCGGAGTCAATGGTGATCGGCACTTCCAGAGTGCGTCCATTGGGCAGCTGGAGAGACGCTGTAAGCTGCACCACTGGTTTGGGTGGGAGGGGGTCTGTGGGCTGCAAAATTGCTGGGGATTGCTTCATTGACTTGTCTGGCTGGACCCCAGTGCCTCTTCCTCCAGCCAGACTCCGTCGTTTAACTGTTGCTGTGTTCTCTGTTGAGTTGTTTCTGTGACTGTTGCCGAGGCTGCAGTGTGCTTGTGGAGCCTCTGGGGACACTCTTTCGCCATGTGCTGAGCACTGTCGCAGATGTAGCACTTCCTGTTCCCTCTAGGAGGCTTCGTTTTGACTGCTCCCGGGGTTAGGGCTCTGGTAGCTGACTGAGCCCTGGCACCTCCGATCTCTATTGGTTCTTCTCCCCCTCCCTGCGAGGGTGTGGAGTGCGCACGCGCTGCTTCTTTGGGAGAGAAGGGAGGTGCTCTGGCTGGTGCCCTTCCCCAACGTCCTTCTTCTCTGTTCCAAGGACGTTCCTCCAGATGCACCCCGATTTCCAGCGCCCTCTGGACTACTTGCTGGGTGCTCCTTGGTCTCTCCCCCCTTCCAATCTCCGTTTTTACATCTGCATTCAAGCCCTCCCAAAAGAGGTCTCTCACTGGCGCAGAATCTTTTTCCCATCCCAGTGCATGAACTAGTCCGAAAAAGCGTGCATGGTACTGCCTCACACTGGCTCTGCCTTGTTTAAGTCCGTGTATGTCTCTCCTGGCAATATCGATGTCTATCTTTGATAAAAAACACGAATCCATTGCTTTAATGAAAGCCTTCGCATCTTGGAGCACCGGATCATTATCTCTCCATAAATTTCTCAGCCACGTTTTGGCCTCCCCATGCAAATGGGACAAGATAAACCCCACTTTCTCTCTCTCATCTCTAAAGTCTTTTCCTAGCAGATCCAGCACAAACAGCAGGTCTGCTCTGAAGTTGGGGTACTGCTGTAAACTCCCGTCGAAATGAGATACAAGGCTGCCTCCCCTTCTCCCCAAGCCAATGCCCTCTGCTTTGGGTCCCGTTTGCCCCTGTTTAGAAAGCACGTCCAACCTGACTTGGAGATCCCGGCAGGCGTTAACCATTTCCTCCTCCCTTTTCCTGGATGCAAGTACCTCCGTGCTGAGTTGTGTCACAGCTCCTTGCAGGGCTGCTAGTTGCTCTTCCGTAGTCATCTTGCCTGAGTTTTGTGAGCTCTGGAAGCACCCCTCCTCTGCCCTCGCTGCGTCGACTCACGTGGCGAGGTTCTTGGTGCCAAAACTTTTGGAGACGGAGCTTACTGTCAGAGCTGGCTCCTGGTCCCAGCTCACAAAGGACCAACGCTAGCCGGTAGTAAAGTATCAAAGTCTTTATTGAAGAATAGTTTCCATTTCCAAGCCTCAGCGTCCCAGCTCTACGTCTGGAGTCTAGACCGGCGAAGCTCCGTCTGAGTCTCCGCCCCCTGTACACCAGTTTAAGACTCTAATCTTACTCCACCTCTTCCTTCTCTCTCTCTTCCTCTGGGTCCTACTACCCCCCGGGGTCTCCTCCCTCCTGGACTCTTCCGACGCAGAAGTTGACCCCTCTGACTCCTCCCCCTCTCTTCGGCGGGCTTTAGGACCTGGCTCCCTACCCGGGCTGCCCACCGTGCCGCCCTCCTGTACATTTGAACTTGGCGCGCGCGCGCGTTTAACTTTCCTGATGACCGCTTCCTCGCTCTCTGACGAGGGTGTGGTCACTCCTGCCTCACGTTCTCCCGCTGCCCGCGCGCCACCTGATCCCGATGCCTGGGACTCCTCCCCCCTACTGCACTCTGGGGGGGACGCTGGTCCGGATTTCCAGCTGCTACTCTCTGAGTCCCCTCTGGCCCCTTCTTCCCGAGGTGTCCCCCTGGGCACTCCCCTTGCCCTGACTATGGGGGCCCCTTTCTGTGAATCCTCCGAGTCACTGGAGAGACTCAGAGACCTCGGATTGCTGTCATCGCTGACATTTCCTTCGGACTCCTCCCCCTCGCTCTCCATTTCCTCCCTCTCCTGTGACTCTGCTCCTGAACCCCTGACAATTATTATTATTATTATTATTATTATTATCATTATTATTATCATTATTATTATTATTATAATAACATAGGGTTGCCATTGGATGCAACCTATTGGCTGCTGATTGGTTTCCCGACACAATTCTAAGCTTTTTTTCTGGACCTCAGGTATTCCAAATATCCCTACAGTCTTAAGGCCTAGAAACTTAATTTATAAAACAAAAATGAAACCGGTAATCAACCTGTGGGTTTTAGTGTAGTTTAATGTATTTTCTTTCTAAATGCTGAGATTTTATTTGTGTTAGTTTATCTGAATTTTGTGGAGTGCCTTGGAAGCTCTGCTGGGGAGCACTATATAACAATTTTGAAACTGGGGTGGAAAACCTTTTTCCACATTTCCATATGGGCAACCCTCCAGGGGCCACATGCCCCTGGTGGGCAGGGCTGGAGCCAAAAGTGGGTGGAGCAACAACTGTATGTTTGACTTTAGTACAGTAGGCCAGCTTATACACATATTCACACACCCCAGTCTCTATCCATCCAGTCAAGCAAGAGGCTTTATCAGAATCCAACAATACATAACAGCCAGGCAAATATACTGTATTTTTCGCTCTATTAGATGCACCAGACCATGAGACGCACCTAGTTTTTGGAGGAGGAAAACAAGAAAAAAATAAATTCTGAATCTCAGAAGCCAAAACAGCAAGAGGGATCGCTGCTCAGTGAAAGCAGCAATCCCTCTTGCTGTTCTGGCTTCTGTGATAGCTGCACAGCCTGCATTCGCTCCATAAGATGCACACATATCTCCCCTTACTTTTTAAGAGGGGAAAAAGCGAGTCTTATAGAGTAAAAAAAAAAACCGGTACTTGCTGTGCAAGGCAGGACCAGTGAGAGCTGTAGGGAGAGTTTGAAAGGCCAGATGGAAAAGCCAAGAGGGCCACATTTAGCCCCCAGGTCTAAAGTTCCTCACCTTAATTTTAAACAAAACAAGTAAACAATCAGCAAATACCTAAATAAAGCACAGCTCCAACATAAGCTGGTCAAGGAAACAGGTTTTTGTTTGCTTGTTTGTTTTAAAAACCCACTTGTAAGCAGCTCTCACCAGCTCCCAAGAGACTCACCTGTACAGGTCCTTTTGTCTTTGTGTAGACGGTAGCCGATTTTACAGCTGCAGTAGAAGCCGCCCAGGTAATTGTGGCAACGATGATCGCAAAGCGGCTCGCTGTCAGGGAGCTGTTCACACTCATCAATGTCTGGAGGAAAGGGAGGAGAAACAGGAGCTTGGATGTAGCTCTCCCAAAGCAAGTTGCAACCATTTTGGCGAGGGATTTCTGGGAGCGGGTGTGGACTCATATGTGACGCAGGGGCTGAGATGGTGCCGCGGGTGGAAAGACCGAGGGCTGCACCTAATGCCAGCCCCACTAAGGGCTGACATGGCTAATGGCCTTTAATTTCAATGGGTCTACTCTGTAAAATGTAGTTGGGACATTTTTTGCACGTTTAGATCTGCATTAGCCCTGGAAAACATGGTACATGTATCTTTTCATCTTAGACCACATGAGAATAGTGTCTCAGGTCCCTTTGGAAATGGGGTAATGGCAGAAGCTGGGTCTGAGTACTGAATACTGAGTCATGCCATTGGTCCATCTAGCTCAGTATTGTCTACGCTGGCGCACAGCAGCTCTCTGGGATTTCATGTGGGTGTCTCCTCCAGCCCTACCTAAAGATGCCAGTGAAACTCCAGGGTTTCAATAAGAAAATTTTAGTTCTTCCTGAAGATGCTGAGAACTGAACATGGGACCTCCTAAATGCAGTGCATGTGCTCTACCACTCTTCTATGATGACCACTTGCCATTGACATGCCCACTCTGCCTTGCTTGCATGGAAGAGGAACGTCACCTCCAACCTCTCACCTTCAGCAGCATAAAAGGCCTCAAAGCCAGTGAATTCTTTCTCGTTGGAATAGTCTGATCGGAAAGTCACAGCTAGGTTGTTGTTGATGGAGTGGTACGTCCTGTCCCCTGGGACTTCCTCAGTGTCTGTGCTCTGATGTCCACACAGGGTGGCCAAGACTGTCCCTCCTGAACGCAACTGGAAAGCAGGGAGATGAATGAGATACATATCTATATATAAATGCAATGATGCTGCCTTTTTGCTGATTCTTTGCCTGCCCTTAAGTGGACCTGCCATTGGTTATCCCAGGAAAATGGGAAGCTGCCTTATACTATAAGAACATAAGAAGAGCCTACTGGATCAAACCAATGGCCCATCTAGTTCAGCATCCTGTTCTCAGTAGCCAACCATATGCCGGTGGGAAACCAAGGAGGACCTGAGCATGAGAGCACTCTCCTGTAGTTTCCAGCAGCTTGTATTCAGAAGCATTGCTCCCACTGACCATGGAGGCAGAGCATAAACAGCACAGCTAGTAGCCATTGATGACCACCTCCATGAATTTGCCCAATCCTCTTCTAAAGCCATCCAGGTTGGTCATCACTGCTTCCTGTGGGAGTGAGTTCCACAATTTAAATACGTGCTGCATGAAGAAGTTGAGTTAGATTATTGGACCACACAGCACAGTATAATCTACATTGACATACGGCAAGGTATATTCTGCCTGGACATGTTGCTTGGGATTGAACCTGGGACCTCTGCACACAAAGAGGGGAATGAACTTGCAAGAATTCAAAGAGATCAGAGAAAGCAAGAGTCCTTTGGAAATTAACCAGGCGTGAAGGATATCACTTTGGTTGGTTGCTTGGGTCTGAATTGAATGAGCTTCCTGGGCAGCAATCCTGACACTACCCGTTAAAAGCATGCTCACATGATGTCACATACCTTCACATAGTCATATTCGCACTGGTAGGAAAGCTCTAGATTGAAGTGGGTAAAGTAGAGGCGGATACCATAGCCAGGGGGCACAGTAATGTTCCATGTCCTCTCCTTGCCATTGGGGTATATGTTCGGGAAGTCGGGGGATGCAATCCTTCCATACATTTTCTCCAGTTGGACGAGGTCACTGAGCACCCCATGGGAAAAGGCGAAGAGGAAGAGGCAAAGTCTGCGGGGGAGACAATGAAGAAAGGGTGGTGAGGCCAAGCTGACTCAACCCAAGATGCACATCCAAGTAGGCTGACCTATTAACACCGTCCTTTTGCACCCAGACTTAGGCAGAGTTGGCAACGGACTTCAGGGGCTGCCCAGCATAGTGCTGCTGCAGGGCCCCTTCATGGGCACACGACCATGCAGTATTTTCTTGCAGTGGCAGCAACAACCCCCCACTCACCCTCCCTGCTGCCCCCCCCAGGCAGCCTTTTAGCAGTGGGGTGGGCACCAGCGCTGCTTTAAATGGAAGCCAAACTAAACTCTCACCCATGGTGGCTTCCCAAAATGCAGTGCCCCGACTTACAGATCTGTGAAATCTATAGAACAATTAAAACATGAACCAAATGGATTTGCTCCTCATTCCTGATATGCACGTGCATTTTCTTTGGGAAACTGTTTACACCAGGAGCAGCCAACATGTTGGACTACAACTACCATCAAACCTATCGTTTTTGCCAAATATTGCCCTTCTGTCAGTTGAAACATTGTTCTATTGTTTTGTGACTATGATTTAAAAAAAGAAATAGCAGAAGGGCCCAACTTGGTGAGCAATAAGAATATTAAAAGAACCTAACTGCTGGATCAGACCCCAAAGCAGGGCCTAAGCACAACAGCAACAGTCTCCCAACTGTTGGGATCTGGTGTTCAGATGCATACACCATAATTATGACCAGTGGTAGCTATTAATAGGCTTATACTTCACAAAAAAGGAGGTATGTCTGTTATTTCTTAAGTAAACATCTGGTCAGTGGGTTCTGATGAACTATGTTTATAACGATAACAAAAAGAGAGATTTGAACTACCAGTTCTGTTTTGCAAACTGCATGCTGAGCTGCGAAATTGGATCTTCCTTTAGTGTGCTTCTTACAGCAGAGATACAGTCCATCCCTTCACTTCAAGAAACAGACCACTGCTCTGCAGGATTCTCAGATTAAGGGCTTGCCCAAGAAATCTGAGTGAATTTAATCCATGCAACCCATACTTCAATTTGCCACAGAGCAGACTGCAAAGTCCTGATTGTCTCATAATTTTGCAGCAATCCTACAAGGATCAATTCTACTTTGCTGTCAAAATTACACCGAATAGTGTTCCAGATCCCTTTCAGAAAGACATCTTGGATAGAACTTACCTCATTCTTGCAATGCCCCTCTTTATGTCCTTTTGTGTTCTGGGATCAACAGCTGTCTCTTGTATGTTTGCACTGTTTTGGGGGGAAAACACACACCAAACCACCCTTCTGTTTGTTCAGTAGTTATTTATCTTTCTTTTGAACTCCAACCTTTATCTCTTCCTTTCCCATCAGACTGGTCAATAGCTTCCATGAAACACGACTGATAGGTGGAAGTAAGCATGTGCACTCCTCAATCTGCTTTCTCTCTGTCTCTCTCTCTTAGAAAATGAAAAGTTCAGGTGGGACACAGTCGAAGGGCAAGTGCCGGGTTTAAAAGCTTTTCAGAGAAAAAGTTGAGCTGAGCCGTGTAGTGGAAAGCAGAGTCAGAAGGGTAAAAAGGTGGGGAGAGATGTAGAGAAGCGCGTGATTTGTTCTGGTGGTTGGCTGGGAGAGGACAAAGCAGAGGCATATGAGGCAATAGCAGCTCTGTTTCGCCAGCCGGGTCTTCCCCATTCTTGTGCAAGATGGGTAAACACAGGGAGAAATATAGCCAATGTTCTGCAACCAAGTACAGGGAAAGAAAAAGAAAAAATAGTAAGGAAAAGAGACAAATATACCTGACATCAGATTATGTGTGCTCTCACACTTAAGTTGACTCCCTTCACAAAGCCTGGGAATTAAGCCCGGATCTTTTCAACTACCATGACTTTTCTGTTTTAATGGGTAATAGGGGAGGAGAAGCTGATTGTGTAGCCTCAGCTGTGCTATTCACAACCGGAAGGCAGACTTTGCATGTTTAGCTATTTTAAACACAGTACTTTCAGTCCCTCAGTTGAGAAAAAAGAAGAAAGGTATTTTATCCAGCTGTGAGTTAGTTAGTTAGTTAGTTAGTTAGTTAGTTAGTTAGTTATCACATTTGTATCTTCTCTTTTTCTCCACAGAGCCCAAGTGTGGTGTATGTGGTTCCCCCCCCTCCTCAAGTAATCCCCTCAGCAGCCCTGTGAGGTAGGTTAGACTGAGAAGGAGTGACTGGGCCAAGGACACCCCAGTGAGCTTTTTGGCTGAGTGAGGATTTGAACCCTGGACTCCCAGGTCCTAGTCTAGCACCCTAACCACTACACCGCACCGGTTCAGAGCAGATCCTTTGAAATGAACGGAACTAAGTCATGCCCATTATTTTCAATTGGCCTGCTCTGCGTATGACCCAATATTGGATCCTACACAGGGCAAACCTGCCTGAAAATTAACCTCAGGCCATGCTCCTCACTGCCTCAGCTTCACACCCTCCATGGGTGGAAATGTGTCCCTGAACTTTGATAATGCCTCCTGATTGCTTGGAGGGGGATTTGTGTGCATGTGTGTATAGAGACTAGCCTGTTGTATGAAGGTAACGTTTACATTTGTTGCTCCACCTCCTTTTGTCTCTAGCCCCACCCACCACTGACATGTGCCCCACCCCCCGAGCATTGCCCAGAACAGAATGTGGTCCTCAGCCTGAAAAAAAGGTTTTCCCCAATTCATGGCAAAAGATACAGAGCGCACTCAGTTACCCGTTCCCAATACTTTAAGGGTGATTGGATCTGATTTATAAACTTTTTGAAAATCAGATATGGAATAGATATTAACTGCCATAATTTCTTCAAGCTAACTAAAAGCAGTATTAATGGGTTGTTGCATCCAAATATTGCATTTATAATCTTGGCCTATATGACACTTTACTACATTATGCTTGTAGTGTACGTGGTCGTATTTGGTGCTATCAGTTGGTATTAAGCTAGAATTAATAAAGGAACTGTGCAGTGATACTGGCAACGTATAGCTATGATCTGAGTTTTGAAAACTGAGTAGACAGTGTAAATATTAACAATTCCTTTTTACATGTAATGCAATGTACTGACTAACTACTTTATTCACCATTGATCACAAATCTAGCTGGAAATTAAGCATAATTACATGTTTATATGCGTACATACCTACAAAAGAAAAAGTAAAGTGAAAATATTAGTTCTGCCTTATATAGAGTAGGGATGGATATGTTAGTCTATTTCTCTTGCATGTCAGAGGCTCCACATCCCTGTGGCAGTCCTCTCCAGCTTGGTACATTCCAGATGTTGATGTACTACAACTCCCATCATCCCCAGCCACTGTGGCCAATAGTCAAGGATGATGGGAGTTGTAGTCCAACCTCAAGAGCACCAGGTTAGGCAAAGCTGATATAAACTAACTGAAAGCAGCTGCCCAAGGTTTCAGGCAGGCTTCTTTACCCGCCTGGTTTGGAGATGCTGGAGATTGAATCTGGGGCCTTCTGCCTGCAATGGAGATGCTCTTCCAGTGAGCTGTGGATACATCCAATAAACACTGGAATCTGTCTTATACCAAGTCATACTATTGATCCATTTAGCTCAGCATTGCCTGCAATGACTGCCAGTGGCTCTCCAGCGGACATTACATGGAGATGCTGGTGATCGATCCACACACCTTTTGTGTGCAAAGTGTGATCTGCAGGACACCTATGATCCTTCCCCTGAGACGCCATGCATTGAGTAGATCCATCTAGCTCCGTATTGCCTTTCCTGACTTGTAGCAATGGTTCTCCAGGGTTTAAGGCAGGAGACTTCCCCACTCCTACTTGGATATGCTGTGGATTGAACCTGGGACCTTCTGCATGCAAAGCAGGTGCTCTGCCACTGCGCCCACACCCCTTCTTATTTACAGAGGCCACGTTTCTAATTACTGGAACATAATCTCCTGCGCATTATCGCCTGTTTCCTCTCTACGCCCACATGCTCAGAAGGTCCGATGGAGAGAGATTCTGACTTACAGTGACAGCTACCGCCTTGCTCCAGAGATGAATTGCACCGAGATATCCTGTAATTACACTTCCAGCTTATCACAGTCAGCCCTTGTTATCCGAGGTGTCTGTTTTGTGAGGCAGCAAACACTGCCTGTCACCTGCAGATTTGTGCCAGCCTCCTCTGCCCTTCAGCTCGGAGAAGCAAGTTGATATTTTTCACCAGAGGGAAAATATTTGAGAACTGATCGCTAATAATGATGCCGATGATAAGCAGAAGATTCCGTTCCAAGCATACAGAGGAATAAGTTTCCAGATAATTTTCATGCCTAAAGCAACCTTTCGCAACCCAGTGCCTTCCAGATGTTCTGAACTACAACTCCCATCAGCCCTCGACAGTACAATCATCTGTGGATTTGAAACATTTGCATTGAGATATGGGCATTTTAAGTTATTCTGTTCTGTTGTTGAAGCAATAAAGACATTTCCTTAAAAAAGAAAGTGTTTCAAATGTGTTTTTTCCCAAAGTGTACATTTCTAAGCACATTTTAAATTTTATTTTGCGTGTCTTGCTATATTGGGTTATGATTCATTTATTTGCTTTTGCTGTTCGTAGCATTGCATTACTTTCAAAAGGCAACTAGTGATGGGGGGGGGGGGAACTAATAGAGCCCATATACAAGATTTTTGTAAAAGGATGCAGTTTTCACTTGTGGGTTTTTGAGCAGATACTGGGTTGTGTCCATGTTTTACTCAAATAGACACACTGAAATTAATAGTGATGCCCATTGATTTCAATGGGTCTACATTAAATACAGAACATAGTTAACTTCTTTTTTTTGGGGGGGAGGATGCTTTTATCTGAATTGTAGCATTAACAGCAACAACAACACATTATGAGGGAGGGACTTACAATGTAACATTGGCATGACCTTGTTGGGTCACAAGTTCAGTTTAGAAATTCATGTGCATCTCTTTGTGTTTTTACAGGAACCGCCCCTGATCTCCCAGCCAAAGTTGTCCATGAGCTGCCAGTGGCTGCCAACTATTTTCTTCCCTATTTGCACAAGTAATAAAGCAATAACAAGTCTTCTGAAATATGCTTGCCTCTGTTCATTTTATTAGTGCTTTTGGTTTATGTGGTAGTGCTGATCTCCACACTTCTTGGTACCAGCTTTATATTCCACCTTTCCTCCAAGGAGCTCAAAAAGGCATACATGTTTTTCCTCTTCTCATTTTATCTTCACAACAACCCTGTAAGTTTAGGTTGAGAGACAGAGGCTGGGCTAAGGTCACCCACTGAGCTTCATGGCTGAGTAGGAGACTTAGAACCACAGTCTCCCAGATCTTAGTCCAACATTGCAAGCACTATACCACTCTAGGAAACTTGCACTGTGAAACTTTGTCTCTTTTGCATTCCATCATCACTCACAGTTGGTCTCCGCTCACATATGCAAACCGCACACAAACTGGGTGGTGGTGGTGGTAGAGGAAACTAATGTGGAAGGTCCAATGTAGATAATGACATTTCCAAAGTTAGGAGACCGGGAATAGTGTGTTCAGTTCAAGGACTTTCCCATTTGGGGCCATAAAAAGTCTTACAGCAGTTAACAGGCAGAGTACCAAGTCTTTGTGTATTGCTGATTTAGATTACAAGCAAAACTAGTTGTGGATATAGCTGCAGTGACTGACGGGCGATTTTGTTGATTTCTTCACATACAGCATTCCGGAATGGAAGAATGCCATTGTATGGCTACCACATATGGAAAAAGGTACCTCACTCCCCAGCTTGCTCCCCATACCTCTTTCCAACGCCGGGAAAAAAAAGCATATTGTTTATTCTGCTCAGAGTGTGGGGAATGAGGTCCCAGAAGAACACAGTTTTTAAAGCATTCTCTCTCAACTGGCAGAGACAGATTTAAACAGCGCCTTTTCGCTTCTACACCTCTATAAAGTTTCATCAGTGTTCAGTTGTAAGTCCTGTCCCCAGATGACTTAAAATCCATTGTGAATGCTTATACTTTCACCCAACAAAATGTTATAGATTGCTGAAACTATACACTTTCCATTCTTTGTGGTCTGAGCAATAAATGTCTCGCAAGTTGAGAGGACGTCTAGTGGCTTGGCTTATGATACTGGGTATTGTTATAAAATGTTTGACTTGATGTAATTGAAACCTGGTAATTGTATTATTCCTTAACGAGGTTTCTAACAGCTTGTTAGCTTTAGGGTTAAGTCCTGTATACAAGTACATTGAGTGGCATGGACAACCAGCTTCTTCCCAATGCACAAACTGCAGAAACGTATCACTTATTATTATTTTTACTCCAGATTTTCCAAACTGTTGAGTTGTTATTGATGTAGGGGTTTGCTATTGATTCTGTTTCTAACCCCTCCCTCCCAATGCAGTTTAAATCCTCTATATTTCTTTACTGAAGTCTCTGCCCTTTCTGGGTGCAACCAAGATAGCAGAGCATGACAGACTCTGGAAACTGAGCCTGTCCTTTCTCTCCTTTGGGTTCTGAGTTCATGGGGACTCAAATTAAGCCTTGTACTCTTATGATCTGCTACTGTAAGTCAGAATCCAGCTCTGCAAGCTTTCATCCCAATCGTTAAATCATCATAAAGCGGAGCGGAGGAGCAAACATCACACTTGCATTTCATCTGTTGACTTGGCTCCCACACCAGACTTGGCATCCAGGCTTTAAACAGATGGATGCTTTTGATGGCAAGTCGTAACATTGAAGCATGTGGAAGAGGTGCCTTGGAGTGCCAAGTGTCTGATGGTCACATAAATACTTCATGCACAAACTCTATAGATCACCGCCCGAGAAGCCAGGCTATGTAGTGCAAAATTTCAAAGGGGGTGGGATCCAGACCAACACTTGTGCCATACCTCCCTCCCTCCCTTCCGCCTGCCCCCCACTTGGTTGTATCCAACTAAGTCCTTCTCCGAGTAGACCTACTGAGATTAATTGAACTAAATTAGCCATGTCTATTAGCTTGGATGGGCCTGCTTGGAGAGCCAGTGTGGTGTAGTGGTTAAGAGCGGTAGATTCGTAATCTGGGGAACCGGGTTCGCGTCTCGGCTCCTCCACATGCAGCTGCTGGGTGACCTTGGGCTAGTCACACTTCTCTGAAGTCTCTCAGCCCCACTCACCTCACAGAGTGTTTGTTGTGGGGGAGGAAGGGAAAGGAGAATGTTAGCTGCTTTGAGACTCCTTTGGGTAGTGATAAAGCGGGATATCAAATCCAAACTCCTCTTCTTCTTCTTCTGCTTTAGCAAGGCTAGCATGAGATACATTCCATTGTTCCACCTGTTATTTCTGGGAGCTGTAGTCTGCTAAGGGTTCTGAGGGTTGTTAGGAGAGGCCCCTATTCCCCTGCCAGAGCTACAGTCCCCAGAGTGATTTAAGAATCGAACCTTCTTCACAGGGAACGCTAGGAATTGTAGCTCTGGGAGGGGAATAGGTGTGCAGAGAAAACACTGAGGAGGAGTTAGAACAAAGCTTTGCTCCAACGCTAAGCAATTAAGGAAAACACAGGATCCTTCAGTTTCAAGAAAATGATGTGTGAGTTCTGCTATGCACAATGGAATTTCATGGAAAACACAAGTTAATTCACAACAGAAGAATATATTGGGGCACTCAGAATCATTTGCCCATGTGCACAGAAAAATAAAACCTGTAGCTGAAAGGCAACGCATGGCGATCTTCTTGATTGTTGCAATGCATCCCTAGTTATTGTAGAATTCTGAGGATATTGTATAATTTCAGAAGGTTGTATAATCTTAGAAGGGGGTGCAGTTATGAAAGGGTGCAGTCAAGACCAGCCCAATACATTTTGCTGCCTGAGGCAAAGGAAAGAATGACACCCCCACCTGTGGCTATAGTTCTGTATCCTACTTCAATACTAGCAGCATGGCACTGCACTGCCCCTGAGGGAGATCAGCAAGGTGGAGGTGGAGGGCAAGATGCAAGATCCATGAATGTGCAGGGCTAGATGCATGGCACAGCTCTCTTTTCCAACAGAAAGGTATGGTTAATGAGCTCAGGAGGAAGAGTTGAGGAGCACCACCATCTCCCAGCATATTCCGCCTGAGGCAATCATCTCACTGCCTAGCGGTAGGACTGGTCCTGGCTTCGCCTGCGAGGGTGTGTGGCTGTGGCAATCCAGTCAGATGGGCGGCATATAAATAATAAAATCATCATCAAGGGACTCTGCGCTTCTGAAAGTTCCACTACCCTACCACTTACCACCTTCGTTTGGCAGGTCAAGGAGATCCAGACTGGCTGGGAGAGAGGCTGTTTCTTTCAACTTTTCTTAATCACTTTTCTCAGCCTTGAAATGGAGGTTCTGTGGGTGAGTGGCATCCCTGTAATGGGAGTCGATGTGTTTTCACAGAAGGACCGTAATGGAATCTGAAAGATCTGAGAGCCATTGTTCCCCCCACCCCGCCCAACACACACACTTTGCTGCTCCTCAAAACAACTTTTGAAGTGTATAATTGCAATTTCGCACCTTCAAGGCAGAAGTTTTCCCGGGGAAAATATATATGTGATGAAAATGAAGTGTCACAGGCAGGAGGAATAAGATGGGCTTCAACTTCGTAGCTAATGGGGATTCTGTGTTGCAAAATAACTGTTGATCCTGCTGCTGCTGAAAAGGAGTCTTAGGATCAGGCATGTGCTAGGTGCTGCTTGCTGGACTGCCAGAAGGATTTGTGGGAGCTGAGCAATCTAGGGATGCTTGAGGAACTCAGGGCACATTCACCCCATGCTTTTAAAGCACTATGATACTGCTTTCAACAGCCATGGCTTCCGCCAAAAGCATTCTGGGAGCTGTAGTTTGTTAAAGTTGCTGAGAGTTATCCCCTTATCCTTACCCCCCCCCCAGCTTCAATTCCTAGAGTAGCTTAATAGTCTATCTCTTTTTCCAGGGAATTGTAACGCTGTAAGGGGAATAGGAGTCTTCTCAACTCTCAGCATCTGTGATAAACCACAGCTCCCAGAATACTTTGTTTTGTTTTGTTTTGAGGGAGCAGAGAACCATGGCTGTTTAACGTGGTATAGTGCCTTAAATGTATAGGGTGAATGTGTCCTCACTTAGTTCCTTTTATTTCAGTGACTGTATGCTGAGTAAAACTTCATTGTTGATGACCTAGTCATATTAATAGAAATCCACAGGTGAGGGTGTGTGCTTTCCTTAGGAGACCTTCATGGAGCTACAGTCCCCAGAGTTCCCCATGAAGAAGAGTTAATTGTTAAACCACTATGGGAATTGTATCCCTATTTGTATCCCTCCAAGCATCCCTATTTTACCAGTGACAGTCCCGGATTTGCAGAAGCCGTCCCAGTTTCTGATTTGATCCCAGAATGTCCTGCTTTTCCTTAGGCCGTCCCTGTTTTCAGCAGAGAAATGTTGGAGGGTACGGTGGGGGAATAGGGGGCCTCTGAACAACTCTCAGCACCTTTACAAACTGCAGCTCCCAGAATTCGGGGGGGGGGGGCAGGCGGGAGGCCATTACTGGTTAAAGTGGTATCTGAGTGCTTCCAATATATGGTGTGAATAGTTTTGCCTCCCTCCCCCTTCCCCCCTCTCCCGGTTTTAAAGTGGCCAAGAGAAAAAGGCATTTTGAGCCACCTGCGTCCCATTTGCTGTGAAAGGGCTTTCCATTCATTCTCATTAGGCCGTTCTCCAGGGTGTGGGTGGAAGGGATCAGCCTTGGGCAGTTGCCCTGCAAGCCAGGCTAAGGAGCGCCATACGGGGAGCCCGAAAGGCATGCTAAGAGGCATCAGGGGGCTAAATTGAAAGAATAATGACTCGTCCATCGGCATGGCAGCTGCGACTAGGCAAACTTCACCACTGATTTGTCAGAGGCAATTTCTGGTCATTACGGTGCTGTTAAGTAGAGCCCAGATGAGAAGCGGGGAGAGATGAATCCGGTGTCAACAAGAATGATGGTCTAGCTGCTGCTTCTTCTCTTTTTTCCAAAATCACCCTTTGTCCCTTCCATGGTAGAAAATGGCACCCTCTTTCCACTATCCAAAGGAGCAAACGTGCATACATAGGGAGGAATAAGTTTTTTGCTCCTTGAGAGGCAAAAAGGTGTGTGTGTTCACTACGGAAGACCTAATATGGTTACCCTCTGGAATGAGTCTCTCTGGGGTAAGGATGGGGGTATCTGCGACCCTCCACTCAGGTCTTGCTTGAGGGCTTCCTTTGGGGCCATTTGGCTGGCTGCTCTGAGAACAGGATACTGGATTAGATGGGCCAACTGGGCTCTTCTTATGGGTATCTGTGGGAGAGAGGCTCTTGCCTTCATGATCTGCCTCTGGGCTTTCAGGAGATATTCAGTGGACCACTGTGGCAACAGGAAGCTGGACTCCAATGTTCCCTTGACCTGATCCAACAGCCTCTTCTTAGGTTCTTATGACTTTTAAGGAGCATCAAACAGCAGGCAGGGGCACAGCAGTTGCACTCTGCTTCTGGGCTTCCTGTTAGTGCCCATCCCATGATTGGCCACTTTGAGACCAAGATGCTGGACCAGGAGGGCCTTCAAGCTGATCCAGCAGGGCTCCTCTTCTGGTCTTATAACATGCCTGGAGCTCGCTCTGCGTGCAGCCTTTCAGATCAGCAGGATGACTTCAGTAATAACCCAAGTCTCTTGCTTTCTCCTGCTCCTGCAAAACGAAGACTCCTGTGTCATCTAGAAAGCCTTTTGCTATTCAGATCCGACTCTCCAGCCATACTGGGGGAAAATAATGCGAAGGGGCGCCCTTCCACCCTCCCTCTATCCTGCTGTGTTCGCAAGCTGCAGAAGTTTATGTCTTTGTTGTGCACTTTCCTTTGGATCTCTCGCCTGCGATTCAAGCTGCATTCCTGGGGATGCTACACAGCCTTCCCCAGCTCAGTCCTTCCTGGATTTCACCAACCCACATCCTTGCCAGCTGATCCCCGGCTCAGTGTTGGCCTGGATTTTCTGCTCTGCAAGAGGGATCAGGCAGCTTTTTCCACTCTGCTAGCTCCCAGTGGTGGGTGGGTGAGGCAGCCTGCCTTCTCGCAGGCCTTGTGCTGAAGCGCAGGTTCGAGATCAGATTCTTGCCCCCCTCCCCTATGATTTTGGTGATTTGTTTGCTCACCTGGGACTATGACTGGAGTTTGGAAATGGATACAGTGATGGGGAGAGAGGACGTCTTTTCTCGGGGAAGGGTCATAGCTCAGTGGCAGAGCATCTGCTTTGCATGCAAAAAATCCTGGGTTCAATTATCAGTATATCTAGGTAGGGCTAAGAGAGAGTCTTTTGTCTGAAACTCAGGGAAGCTGCTGCCAGTCAATATTGACAATATTGAGTTAGATGGAGCCAATGGTCTGACTCAGGATAAGGCAGCAGCCTAGGACTTGGCAATCAGAAGGCTGGCGGTTCAAATCCCTGCAACAGGGTTAGCTCCCGTTGCTTGGTCCCTGCTCCTGCCAACCTAGCCGTTTGAAAGCATATAAAAGTGCAAGTAGATAAATAGGTACTGCTCCAGCGGGAAGGTAAACTGCATTTCCATGCGCTGCTCTGGTTCGCCAGAAGTGGTTTAGTCATGCTGGCCACATGACCCGGGAGCTGTACGCCTGCTCCCTCAGCCAATAAAGCGAGATGAGCACCACAACCCCAGAGTTGTCTGCGACTGGACCTAATGGTCAGGTGTCCCTTTACCCTTTACCTTTAAAAGTATTTAACCTGATACTAGCTGAGTTTTCTTAGAATAATAGAATTGCATAGTGGGAAGAGACCATGACTGTCATCTAGTCCAACTCCCTGTAATGCAGGAATCTTTTGCCCAATGTGATGCTGGAACCCACAACTCTGTGATGAAGAGAATCATGCTCTACTAATGGGAGCTATAGCCATTCAATGATTTGGAGAAATTCGCTTTGAAAATGAAAGCAACTAGAATCAGAGACAATGACAATGAAGACTTTTAAAAAGACTGGGAACCTTCCATATTGTACTTATGGAAATACTGCAAAGAAATGGACTCACTAGCAGGGTTTGACTAAACACTTACAAACAAGAAAATAAGTTCAAAGGTCAAGAAATGATATGGAATGTAACTGAGTGCAAGATGTAATTATGAAAGAAAATTTGGGATGAAGATGATTAGAATATAGAACATTTAGGTGTAAGATCATAAAGGTAAGATAACAAGCAGAAGTAGTAAATATTTAAAGAATCAGAAGGGGAAGCTGAGGGAAGCCATGGGGAGGAGTTTTCTTCTCCTTTATAATTGTCACATGTTGTTTGGTTGATTGTTAAATTGTAAAACTCAATAAAAAATTATATGAAAAAAGAAGAAAATGAAAGTAACTTGGAAGTGCACATTAAAAAAAAAACAACACCTCTGGCATTTTCTCTTCACATGAAACTGACTATGCAAAAGCCCTATGGCCCAGCGCTGGGCAGAGGGAGGCGTGGATCAGTACAAGCCTTCCGTCACCTTCAGTGTCATCTGCGTTGGCTGCAAGGCTCCTGACTTCACCCCTAGGCTGATGAGCAATTCCTACTAATGTGACCACCTCCCCTCACACACACCACCCGTCTTCCTTTGCAAAGGGCACATTTCTCATTGGCACTTTGCTGGTTGTCAGGCTGCTTTTTTGATGCCTCGTTGACTGCTGGAGATTCTGGCTGTGCGGTTCTTCTGCCTCTCGGGAGGAGGCTGCTGGAAAGCGTTTCCATCCTGGCACTGGTTTCTGTGTAGGTTTTTAGGCAAACATGAGAGGGACAAGGCAAAAGTGGTGGGGATGCTGCTGTTGCTACTGCTGGTGTGTGTGTGTGTGATGTCCTTTGTCTTTAGCTGCTGGTTCATTGTCCGTGGTGAATTAACATTCAGCGTGTTTCCTTTGTTGGCATCAGTATCGTTCACAAGGATTGCAAACTCAGGTGGGAGCTGAATGGCAATGGGATACAGAAATTACAGTCAGTGATAAGTGGAGCTGAAATGCTTGAGAAATAAGCACACCCTTTACAGTTCCCATTAACCCCAGCCAGCATGGTCAGGAATGGTGGGTTTTGCAACATCAGGAGGGCCAGAAACTAACCCAGCCATTGCTGTAATGAAACGGGTGAAATGTGTTCTTCCATCCCTCCCTCTTCCTAGTCCTCAGGATATCCTTTGAAAGTCCCCACACTATGTATTTTTGCAGCTCTTTGCAGCTGCAACCCAGATGTTGGAAAAGATGAACCTTTGTCACAATAACACTATACTTGTGATTCCCAACAACTGGAATTTGGAGGTGGGCTGCCTATGGCTAAGGAGGGTCCATTTATTTCTGGTAGTTACCTGGGAAGGCCCTTCTCCCAAGCATGGGGGAGGATGAGCAATCTCTTTTAGCCTTCTGTCTGGAGAGGCTTGGAAAAGCCAGCCAACTTAAGAACATAAGAAGAGCTTGGCTGCCGGTTCCAGCAGTCTATTTTCACAGTGGATTGAAAGCAGCACATAAATGCAACAGCTCCCTATGACTGGTATTCAGAGGCTACGGGCAGTATGGGATATTAGGGGAGGGATAGTACCTCTGGTGGGGGACATATTGTGCTCCTTCTGGGGTAGTTTGTCCCCTTTAGGTCCTCACCCTGCACAGCTCTCACTCACCTATGACTCCAAGAAGCTGTCAGCATGTGGCAGTGGCCACACCCTGGGAACAGCTTTGAATGACCAGCTAAACCAGGTGGGGGGTATCTGATGGGTCTCAAACACTCAATGAGTTAGGGACTTCCCTTGCATGTAAATCCAGTCTCTGGAGAATTGAGCAGACAAGGCCAATTGTGCTGGTCCCATGGGCAGATTGAGAGACGAGGTCCTAGTCCAGTCTGAGGTTGAAGGAGCAATATGGAAGCAGTCCATAAAAGCTGAGGCTGGGTGCAGGGCAGGGTTCAGGCAGGAACTGGCGACCAACAACGTTGCTTCCGCAACTTGGGACTGGGGCTGGCTGGCTTTTATCTGCCCCAAGGCATAGGGCGGCCACGATCTTCAGGTGACTTGCCTCTCCTGGCCTGAAGGCGAGCACTTCTCCTGCAGGAACTTAGTTCCCTCCGCATCTCTGCCCTAAGCCTCTGCAGCCCAGGAGAGGCTGGAGGATTACCAGACCCAGAGGCAACCTCAGCTTCCCCTGACGGGGCTGAGAGTGGAGCACCTGCAGGTAATGGGTCCTCCATCACCTCAGGAGCCAGAGCAGACTCAGCTGGTGCCTGCACATGAGGATCCAGCACAGGTCCTTTCAGGCTCAAGCCCCAGCCCCGGCTCAGCTGGTTTTGGAGGCAGGGAACCCTGTGCAGGCTGGGATTCCTCAGGTTCAGCCTCCAAGTCCGAATCCCAGGCCATCACACCAATAGTGGGTCCAACAGTCAAGTAGGTGGTTTCTGCACATGCTGTAAAGGGAAGTGGGGGGCAGATGGGGCTCATCAACCTGGGAAGAAATCCCTAATAGGAGAAGGAAAACTCTGATCCTAAACCTCTGCTGCCTTGAGGGATATCTTCAGGAGAAGAAAAGACTAATGCATAAACCTTCACAAATCTGGAGTAGAGTCCCTAAGATGATTGTATGCCTCCTATTAGCAGGTCGTGCAGCCAAGATGTTGCCAAATGTACCGCTCTGCTTTCCTTTGGACCACATCAGTGAGGCCAAGAGGGGGTCTTGTCTGGGCAGCCCAGGACCTTCATATACGCTGCCCAGGCTCGCACCCCAGGAAGGTCACTGCTAATGCAGAAGCATACTCCATTGTCTGGTGAGACAAATGGAGGCCAACTGCCTTGGACAGTAGAGCATAGCCAGAGCTGATAGCCTTTCCCTCCTTCATGAATTGGTCATGTCTTTTAAAGCCATCCAAGGTGGTGGCCATTGCTCCGTCTCATGGAAGCAAACATTATCATTTTACTCTGTGCATTTTGATCTGTCCGGAATCCAAGCCTGGAAGCAGGCTTCGAAGGACGTGCCGCGGTAGTAAGGAAAAAAAAGGAAAAAACAAATTTCAGGTCGTATTCCCAAGGCGCCCATAGGTCATGCTTTATTTGTGGATGGAACCATCATGAAACCAAAAGTTTGAAACATTGGATGAAGATTTTTTATTTCTTAAAAAAAAGGGAGAGAGCAAAAGAAACCCCACCAGATGGACAGATGCTTTTTAAAACAATGGCTGGTTGAGGATTTTTTTTTGTACAGTAATTTAGTGAGGCCAGAGATGATGCACAATGTGGGGGCAGAGCCATTGTCTCAACTGCTCCCTTGTTTCCATGTCCCTTTCAACAGCCCTGTTTGATCTGCAGAGACTGACATGTGGTCGGTTATTTTCTGCTCTGTGTTAAAAGGCAACAGCAACAACCCTCGGTCTGTTCCATGCCAGCTAAAAGAAGTCCATTTCGGTCTCTGTCACAAAAGTACACACACTCATCTGTGGATTTCTATTAAAAACAGTGGGACGTCTTTAAGTTTTGTTTGGTGTACACTTACTGAAATGCATGGACCTGAATTAGGCCACCTTCATATCATAACAGTATCATACCACTTTAAACACTCATTGGCTTCCCCGAAAGAATCTTGGGAGCTGTAGTTTGTTAAGGGAATTGAGGGTTGTTAGGAGACCCCTCTTCCCCTCTCAGAGCTGCAATTTGCAGAGTTCCCTCATGATTGTTAAACCACTCTAGGAATTGTAGATCCGAAAGGGGAATAGGGGTCTCCTAACAACTTTCAGTACCCTTAACACACTGCAGCTCCCGGAATTCTTTGCGGGAAGCCATGACTGCTTAAAGTGGTAGCATAGTGCTTCAAATATGTGAATGTGGCTTTAGTCATGCTTTTACATCCCAGTGGGTCTACTCTAAGTAAAAGTTGACTGCAGCCCACAAATCCTGAATACCCCTAGTCCAGTGATTTATCCCAGATGTGGGAATTGAGGAGCTGTGTAGAAGATAATGTTGCCAACTCATGGGGGGAAGTAATCTGGAATGCTCCTATGCCTTTAACAGCACCTGTTGATTTGCAGAAAGCAGCGGGTGAAAGCTTTTTGCAGCATGGAGATAAGCAGTGCTATATACCAATGCCTGCACATCAAACGATGGTTAAAGGCAGAGGAGCATAGTTTGGTAACAAAGTTGGCAGCTCTGATGGGACATCAGCAGCCAGAAAGGTTTCTTTCTTCGTTCAGTGGAGGGAAACAATTTCTGCAAATGCATTACTTTCCCTTACGTTTCTATAGCTTAGGGGCCTACAGTCCATGGGTTGCATGATTACTGTAATTACAACCAAATAATAATTTTAGCCTGAGGAATGGGCGAAATTGTCAATTTCAGTTTCTGACTGTTTCTTATTTTTCTTGTGTTCCATTTGCCACATTAGTTTATGGTGAGCACACTACAAGTTTCCGTGAACATTCAACAGCATTTGGGTGCAAATTTCTTCTGATATACACAATTTTGTACATGGTTTTGCCTGATATAAGCATTTTGCAAAGGAATTTCCCCTAATATTTTTATAGTGTTTTTATATGCTTTTTTCAGTAACACAATACATTTTTTAAATGCACACTTTGCCCCGATATAACATATTTGCAAGAATTCTTGGCTGGAGAACTGCATTTCCAAAATTCAGGGAAGTGCAAATTTTGAAAGATGACTGTGTTTCGGGTCACACATTGTTTTGGAAAGTGCAAATCAGATCAACTCTGAGTGGAGTTAATGTTGGACACAATTTATTATCATTGGTTTTTTTTAGAGCGTTTGTACCCCATTGTCCAGCCAAGAAGTCTTCCAAGAACAGCTTTCATAGAACTAATTGAAACAAGACAATCCCTGCCCTCAGGCTTACAGTTTTAAATACATAGCACAAAAGGAAAGAGGGACTAGGGGGGAGGAGGAAGAGCTGCAGATCAAACTTCTGTTAAAGAGACGGGAGCCAGGCCTATTAATCCCCACCCACCCCTGCCACCAAGTTGGCAACCCTACACAGTGAGAGAAGAGTCGGAGCCCCCCCCCCCCAGATCCACGAGCAAATACAAGGGGAAGGCTGGGGAATGAGTGCTTGTTGCTGGTGGTGTTAGCAGGCAGTGAATGTTTTCCAGAAGAAGTTTTTACAGGGGGCTTTGCGATCCCTCTGGGTGAGCTGGGGTAACCTCCCCAACACAGAGGGCTCTTCCTCCAGGTTGCTTTCCAGCAGGTCTTCCGCGTCGGAGGAAGCCGTCCCATCACGGCTCACGTCCACCCCATCCAGTAGATCTGCCAGCATTTTCAGGATCAGACCTTTTCGGGCTTTGGTTTGCTCCTGTAATCACAAAGCAAGCAGTGGGGCAGAGGGCAAAGAGAAAGCAGGAAAGTGAGTCCCTCCCCCCTTGCTGGAGAGTGTAAAGGAGTTTTAAAAACAGAGAGTCACGGTGGGAAATAAAATACATGGAGAACGTAAGAAGCGTCTGGGTGCTGGATCAGACCAAAGATCCATCCCAGCCTAGCACCCAGCTCTCAGAAAGGTCAGCCAGCTCATACAAAGGCTGAGAGCCAGGGTGGTGTAGTGGTCTGAGTGCTGGACTAGGACCTGGGCGACCTGGGTTCGAATCTCCACTTGCCCATGAAGCTCACCTGTCTTCTCTCAGCCTAACCCACCTTGTTGTGAGGATGAAATGGGGTGGGGAGACGAACCAGGTATGGCTACTTGGAAGGAAGGTGGGATTGAAATATATTCTCATAATTGGCATCAACCGGATTCTCATTTCTCCTTCTACCTGATATTTTTTAACTGGAGGTGCCAGGGTAGAATCTGAAACCTTCTTAATGCAAGGCAGGTGCTCTGCCATTGAACTGCAGCCTTTTGCAATACTGCATCAGGTTGTTGGTCCATCTAGCTCAGTACTGCCTGCGCTGACTGGCAGCATCTCTCCAGGCAGAGGGGATACCTGGAGATGCCACAGGTTTAACCTAGGACCTTCTGCATGCAAAGCATGAGCTATGGCCCTTCCCTGAAGACACAGAAACATAGGGTGCCGCCTTATACCAAGCGAGATCCTTGGCCTGCCTAGCTCAGTATTGTCTGCACTGACTGGCAGCAGCTCTCAAGCAATTTCAGGCATGGGGCCAGTCCTACCTGGTGATGCCAGGGATCAGTGCTGGGGCCCTTCTTCATGTAAAGCAGATGCCCTAGTTTGAAAAGTTCTGCTCTAACCACTGAGCTACAGCCCTTCCTCAAGACTTCCTCTCCCCCTCACTTTCAGCTTCCTTTGAAGTTTGTGCCTGATATTCATGCTTTGCTTGTTTTATCCTGTTCCTGGTTTTATCCTATAGAATATATCCACCCACCTCCCTCACTTGAGCCACTTTGGTGGGGGCTGCTTTTTTGGACTGAGAAGAAACATGCAAATGGTTTTTTATAAACATAAATAAAATTTCAGAACAGCACAGCAGACAGGGATTCGACACAGGCAATGCCCCCAGGAAGCTACATAGATGGGGTTTCTGCATTTCACCCTGCTGTTAAGGGCTCATAGACTTAATGCTTAGCAAAGAATGCATGTGTGGTGTAAGGGAAATGGAATGCAGGCTTCACCGCCTAGTAGTTTAATCTCCCTGATCAAATAAAGATGCTAGTTCATCAGAGACAGAGCTAAATTGCGCAGCGTGACAGCGAATAAAGGCATTTAAAATTGGAAATAGTAATAGCTTAGCTCATTCCCTGGCACACAACAGTAAGCTAATATCACAACCCTTAGCATACGTGAGTCAATTTTTATTTTAGCCCTTTGTGCCTTGGTAAATTATGGTTGCAATCTCAAACACCTGAGAGCAAGCCCTATTGATTTCAATAGGACATTCGAGTCGACATGTTTAGGACTGTACTGCGTACCCCCTCCTGCCCACATACTTCCCAGTGGTGCATTTAACCACAGGGAGAAATGTAACAGGTGGAGTCCCCATCTCTGTAAAAAAAATTTTGGGGAACCACACCTGTTGGATTTCGATCAGGAAAAGGAGAAAACAAACGGTAGTCATTAGAAGAACACTGCCTTATCTTGAATCAGACCTTTGGTCTGTCTAGCTCAGTATTGTCTACACTGACTGGCAGACGTTATCCAGGGTTTCAGGCAGGGGATATTCCCAGCCCTTCCTGGAGATGCCAGAGATTGCACCTGGGAACTCCGGCATGCGAAGAAGATGCTCTACCACTCAGCTGCAGCGTCCCCCCAGAGGACTGTTTTGCCACTGCTGACATCCTTTCTAAACAAGAGGCATGCATTTAACTAAAAGCCCTTCTCACCTCTCTCTCGCTTTGATGGACCCACTCTCCTTCCCTCTCCTTCTTTCTGTTTCTTCTCCTCTCCTTCCTTCCCTTAGCCTGCTATCCAGCCTCCACTTACCTGGGAATAAGTCCTGCTAACTGAGCCAGGCAGGACTCCGGGGTTGCGCTGGAAAATATTTCGTTCTCTCTGCATTCCGATGCTAGTCCTTAGTTTGAGTTTACTCAAGAAAAAAAGACAACAACCTTGGAAAAAAACAACCTTCGGTATTTGACTTACTCCCCTTTTGCTCACTTTCTTTATTCCTCAGATCTCCCCATTATTTACATCTGTTCGTACTCCCATTCCCTTTCCATCCTCTCCAAAAAGCCTCCCTCTTCTGCACAGTCTCCTCTCCTCCACCAGGCGGATTTGCCCATCTTTTAAAGCACCAGAAACCTTAAAAGCCTTCTGCAGGAAACCCTAGAATTTTTAAGGAAAGCTGTCCCTTTTCAACTCACCCTGCTGCTCTGTACAGAAAACTTATCCTCCCCGGGCAAGGCGGACGCTCTCATGCTCCACACCAGCAGCAGAACAGCGATCAGCCTGGCCACCAGCTGCATGGCGGAGGTTCCCCCGGAAGCTCCTTGGTTCTAAGGCTGAGAGGGACAGAGCTGTTCCCTAGTCCAGTCTTGTCCTCAAGAGCAGGATGCGGCACCTGCTTTTTATAAAGCCCACCCTGAGCTGTGCCTGAGTGACGCAGGCAGTCAAATCCACCCGGCAAGCCAATGGCACTTTGGTGGGTAGTCAGCACGAGCCTCTCCGTGGGTGAAGACTAGTGATCCGGAGGAATGACAAGTCCAGGGGCACATTTTGAATTGAAAGAAGGGAAAACAACAACAGAGGGAGACGTGCAATCATTTTATTTTACTTAGCCTCTCCTAAAATACATCGGAAGTTGGAAAGAGGTCGCATAGCCGTGCCCTCCAACACTGCTCAGATGAAAATAGGGACATTTCTCACTCGCCCCAACAGACCCCCCCTCAACCGCTATTTATTTGTCCACCCCCCTGCACAGCATTTCTTATCAGAAGAAGGGCAAATGCCACTGCTACCACACCCATGTGCCACACAGCACACATGCACCTCCACTGTCCTGAGAAAAAACTCTTACCCTCATTTCATTGTATTCTTTAGTAGGCTTACAAAATGGAAAACACACACCGACAAATAAATTTTAGAAAAGGGCAAGATCAGACGCGGATGCACAAAGCATTTTTTTAAATAAATAAAAATCAAGACTCCTTGCGCTCTGCTCCACTCCCTCTTTCTTCCCTCCCCAGAATGGCCCTGCCCTCTGTCTGCTCCTCAGAGCTGGCCCTCACATGGGGCTGGGCCTCAGTGGCCGCGGCCTCTCATCCTCTTCACCTCTACAAGCTGCCCATGGGAGGAGGCTGGCAGCAGTAGCCGTGGAGAGGCAACAGGGTGCTCCCTCACAGTCGTCACCACCTCCTCCCCGAGTTCAGCAGAGGCATCACTGGTGGGAGAAATAGGGACATTCTGGGATCAAATCCGAAGCTGGGACAGCTTTCGTAAGTCTGCGATGGTCCCTGGAAATCCAGGACGCTTTGAGGGTATGCATAACTTGCTGAGTTGCGAGAAGCAATCAAACTCATGAGAAGAACCTGCAGCAGGTCAAAAGCCTCTCTGGTCCAGCATCCTGATCTCTTAGGAGCCAACCAGATGCTGGAGGAGGAAGCTTGCAAGCAGGACCTGAGCATGAGAGATCTCTGCCCACCTGTGATTCCCAGATACTGGCATGCAGAGGCATACTGCCTCTTAGAGTGATAGCAGAACATAGCCATCATGGTTAGCTGATAGTCTCACCTTCCATCAATTTGCCTAACACTCTTTTAAAGCCATTCAAGCTGGTGGTCTTCATTGCATCTTGTGGGAGGGAGTTCCAGAGTTTAGCTATGTGAAGAAATACTTACTTTTTCCTGCCCTGAACCTTCCAACATTCAGCTTCTTTGGATGGTTCCTCCACAGTATTATGAGAAAGTCCTACCTTCTTTTCTATGTAAGAACATAATAAGTCTGGCTGCTGGATCAGACTAATAGCCCATCTAGGTTAGTACAGAGCAAGACTGGTCCAAAGTACGTCCCCTTGTGCTCATTGAGGGTTGCTTCCAGGTAAGCCTGCGATGGATCATAGCCTTCCTTGTGCAACCACCTGCAGAACTAGCTGCTGCTTCCTGCCAGGTCTCAGCTGGGGAGTGGGGGTCCAGGAGGCTCTGGCCTTACCTTGGTTCAGGCTCCATCTGCAAGTGAGAAGCTGGGATCCTGCAACGAGGCTAGGTAGGGGCCAACTGCACCCAGGGGTGAGTTCAGCCTCAGACATCGAAGCAGAATCAAAGCAACATAAAACAATGCAGGCATTTAGGAAATTACACATCTAAAAGCTCAGCAAAATTCCAAAGCGAGAAAGGAAACTCTCAGATCTTTGCTTAAATCTTCTAAAAACAATTTTCATAGCTGTTTTCTCAAATGCAGCTCCAATAACCAGTACAGGTTGACATTTACTCATGCAAAATGCTCTGCACAACTGCCAGCAAACTAATATATTTTATATAAGTACTATTAAAAATATATATGCAGAAACAGCCATATCCGCTGGCTCCGTTGGCTCCAACCCATGAATATCCAGTGGTTCATTCGCCCAGAGCCTGAAGGGCAGCCTACACCCCTATCTGAACATGCAATTCCCAGGCATACCTTGTCTGGGATGTGACCTATGTCCACTCTCCATACTTACCCCAGCATTAGCCCACAAATATCCACACAGCTTTTGTCAATAGCCTTCTGAAGGTGAATTTCAATCAGCTTACGTGCACAAACTTCAGCCTCCTTCAGCCCTGTGGCATCCCGGGCTTCCACATGCTAATCACAGCTTCTGCCAGGTCCATCATTGGCTTCTAACCATGGATATCTACTGCTTTCAAGCTGCAGTCCTGCTCAGCAGGTACACTTGCCTTCTCATTGCTCCACAGCATCTCATTGACGGATGATGGCCTCCTTTCATTTGACACTTTGCCTCCATGCAGAAGGAGATCACCAAGTACTGAATAACACAACTGTTGTCCACTGTGTCCTTTTCAAGCTTTGCCTTGGGTTTCCCCTTGGGCCGCTTTTGTATATCCACTGAGTTGCCATGTGCTTATGTGACATCACAGGGCGTCCACAGCCAATAACAGCAGCTGGAGAGGCATCATCATCATCACCTCCTCAGGCCTCACAATGGTGATTGCAGCTCAGCAGCCATTTCCCCTTTGCTTATTTGCTATATACAGCTCAATCCTTATCTGTAATGACATCAGAGAAAGGCATGCCTTCCCATTTTGATTCTCTGGCATCCAATCTGCATAACCTAGCAATTCCAAAATATAGACGCACTTTTACTCTTGCAAGATTGAATGTATTATACTTGAGGGATGATTCCAACAGATTCCACACGAAAAACGCTTATGTCCCTGTGGAGATGGCAGTACCGAATTGGTGGTGCGTGCCCTTCTGGCTTGCACTCTTTATAAAGACTTGAGGAATGAGATTATCACCCCTCTTTTATTGTCCATTCCGGGTCGCCCAACCACTGCCACAGTGTCCTTTCTCTTGGCAGATCAAGATGAGCAGGTGGCAGCAAAGGTTGCAAGGTTTTTAGCTGGGGCAATCAGAATAAGACCCACCATTTGACTGCTGATTCAGGACCCTAAACTGTGTTTTATATAATCAACTTTTTATTTCTGTTCTGTGTATATTGCAAATGTTCTTTTGTTGCTATGGCCTATGGCTGATGCAAATATAGTGGTACCACGGGTTAAGAACTTAATTGGTTCTGGAGGTCCGTTCTTAATCTGAAACGGTTCTTAACCTGAAGCACCACTTTAGCTAATGGGGCCTTCCGCTGCTGCTGCACCGCCGGAGCACGATTTTTGTTCTCATCCTGAAGCAAGGTTCTTAACCTGAGGTACTATTTCTGGGTTAGCGGAGTCTGTAACCTGAAGTGTCTGTAACCTGAAGTGCATGTAACCCGAGGAATCACTGTAAAGATTCATTCATCGAAAGAGAATTGGTCCCAAGCCCAAGGGAAGGGTGGATGGGAACTCAGACTAGCCAGAGGAATGCCCAACTACAGGTAAGGACTCATTGGGAGTAGGGCCTTCCTCTTAAGGAGACCTCTGAAGAGAAGGGAGTTGACAGGAGTTGGGGTGTGGCTTTCGTAGCTCCACATCAAAAACCCCAGGGCAGAAATAGAAGAGTTGTTGGAACAAAGTCTCTGTATCACTTCTATGCACAACCCAACCATGGACTGCTCTGACATTGACACTAACCTGGACTCTGCTTACTTGGACTTTGATCTTGGATGGGCCCTGGATACTGCTTTGTTTGCTGCCCCATTGGTGTTGCTGCCTGTCTACCCAGGGACCTCTTCTTCACCCCAGGATCTGATAATAACATTCTCCAGTGGGCTGCCTGATTGTGATATCTAACTGCAACAGAACACATGTGCTCTTCCTCTTGGGACAGAGATACCCTTCTGTGCAGATCCATGTCTAAACTGCCATGTGTTCCCAAGGGCTTTTGGGAAATGCAGTGTGGCTCTTGTGTTCAGACACACTCTTAGCTCAGTATATTTATACCCCTGACTGCCACTGGGGTACGTGGCCCCAGACATTGCAAACTTCCTTCCACTCTTCTTTGTTAGGTTGATTGCTGTTGTTTTCTTTTGTCGTGCTGTGTCCTTTGAAAGCCTGCTTCTGGGTTTTAATCCAGGAGTAATTAAAAAGCATTGTTGAATGATGACGTTCACTCCCACAAGATATAGTGACGGCCTCCGACTGGGATGCTTTGAAAGAGGATGAGACAAATTCATGGAGGAGGGGAGGGCTATTGATGGCTACTAGCCGCAATAGCTAGTGATGTATGGAAGTGAGAGCTGGACCATAAAGAAGGCTGACCGACGAAGAATTGATGCTTTTGAATTACGGTGCTGGAGGAAACCCTTGAGAGTCCCATGGACTGCAAGAAGATCAAACGCATCCATTCTTAAGGAAATCAGCCCTGAGTGCTCACTGGAAGGACAGATTGTGAAGCTGAGGCTCCAATACTTTGGCCACCTCATGAGAAGAGAAGACTCCCTGGAAAAGACCCTGATGTTGGGAAAGATGGAGGGCACAAGGAGAAGGGGACGACAGAGGACGAGATGGTTAGACAGTGTTCTCGAAGCTACAAACATGAATCTGACCAAACTGCGGGTGGCAGTGGAAGACAGGAGTGCCTGGCGTGCTCTGGTCCATGGGGTCACGAAGAGTCGGACACGACTGAACGACTAAACAACAAGCCGCAATAGCTGTGTTCTACCTCTACTGTGGAAGGCAATTTGCTTCTGAATTTCAGTTGCTGGGAGCTGCAGGCTGGGAGAGTTCTTGTTGCACCCAGGTCCTGCTTGTGAGCTTCCTACAGGTATCTGGTTGGCCACGGTGAGAATAGGATGTTGGACTAGATGGGCAACTGGCCTGATCTAGCAGCTAGCCTCTTTTTTATTGATCTACCAATGAAACCTCACATACTTCTTTCTTTTGCATCAGCCTTAGGCAACCAGGCACCCTCCGGATGCTTGTGCTGGCTGGGGCGGATAGAGGCAGTAGTCCAAAAGATCTGGCAGGCACTGAAGGCTGATCTGGATTGAGCAAGGCTGGAGAACCCTGGGGCCCTCAAGATACTGTCACAATGGCCAGGGAGGGAGGTTGGTTGGGGAAGACTGCTTTAAGCCCATACACAATTCAAACCATCTCTCTTTAATGTGCAACAGAGGCTCTGTAATCTGCCAATCTCCCCCTTAGGCTGGAAATCTTTTGAGAGCAATGCCTAGGTTTGTTTTTCTGCATCCACAAACACCCCACTGGCCCCTGCTTCCCTCTTCATCTGCACCACGATGGCACCTGTTGCTATTTTTTAATTTTTAAAACTACTGCTGTGCTTCCTGTTGTGAATATTAAGTATGTGAAATGAAGCAAAGGGTATCCAAGGCCTGGCTGCTGAAGTTATTCTTATTATTTTTATTAAAAAAGAGCGTATGAAAGCTAATTGCACTTGCATATAAATAGAGGTTTTAAAGAATATTGTCCTCTTCGTGATTGCAATGTAAATATTAAATACTCAATAACTGGAGGCCTGGAAATGAGAGGAAGTTACCTAAGATGTCCCAGTAGGATGTTAAATTGAGTTTCTTTTCCCTGATACACACACACACACACACACACACACACACACACACACACACTATTGCGGTGCCTTCTGAGAGTTATTCCATGTGCAAAACCTTAATCTGCTTGCAGGGAGTGGGGCACCACTCCTGACATTGTGCCTGCTCATCTGGCACTGTCCCAACCAGCGAAGTCTGAAGGGGGAGCCAGTTGTACTTCTGAAGGATCGTTCACTTAACAAGGTATTTGTTTAGAGCACTTAAATTGGAGACTTTAGCCAAAGGCTAAAAGTCTGCAGCCAGGTAGTGCTGTGAAAGAAACATTGGCGAGCTACTGCCAGTCAGTGTAGACAATACTGGGCCCGGTGCTGAAATCCCAAGGGAGCAGAAAAGACTATTTATGTATGCGACCACGGCTGTGTGGATGTTATTGGCCCAGAGATGGAAAGAGGACAAAGTCACCACCAGAGAAGAATGGCAGATGAAGTTGATGGACTATGCTGAAATGGCTAAAATGATGGGAAGAATCAGAAATCAAGAAGACCAAAATTTTAATAAGGAATGGGGAAAATTTATAACTTATCTTAAAGACCATTGCAAACAGTTAAAACCGTTAGTAGGATTAGTAGGATCACTTGTAGTTTAAGGGTGAATTCTGGATACAATGGAGATGGAAAAGATTTTGAGCTATCATAAAAGATGCAGAAAGAAATGATAAAAAACAGGACCCACAAAGGGGTGGATGGAAATCCAGGAGATTCCTTGGAATCTTGATTTTTTATGATTTATGTTTGATATATCTCTGTAAAATTTTAATTTAAAAACCCAAATGATGATGATGATGATGATGATGAAGAAGGAGCGTCTCCACCCCCATTGTTCTACCCGGACACTGAGGTCCAGTGCCGAGGGCCTTCTGGCAGTTCCCTCACTGTGAGAAGCCAAGTTACAGGGAACCAGACAGAGGGCCTTCTCGGTAGTGGCACCCGCCCTGTGGAATGCCCTCCCACCAGATGTCAAAGAGAACAACAACTACCAGACTTTTAGAAGACATCTGAAGGCAGCCCTGTTTAGGGAAGCTTTTAATGTTTGATGTATTATGGTATTTTAATATTTTGTTGGAAGCCGCCCAGAGTGGCTGGGGAAGCCCAGCCAGATGGGTGGGGTATAAATAATAAATTATGATGATGATGATGATGATGATGATTAAAAAGACAATATTGGGCCTGTTATATGAAAAGGATACAAAGCATTTTTCTGCAGGTTCGACTCTTTTAAGGGAAGTATATATCACCCTATGTATATTTGCTGTCTTCTATAGCCTTGACCTAAAGCATGGAGATGGGCTCTCACTGCCATAGCATTCAGTCCTTCCACTGGCTTGACTGAATGTGTCGTGTGGAGCTCTGCCACGCCCTGTGTGCTATGGGGGATCCCTCTCGCATGCCACTTCCCAAGACATCAACACATCAGGAGACTTGCTCATTCACAATTACATAGCTACGCTGTGCGATCCTGGAGAACCCCGCCTTTCGGACGCGATGAAGGGCTGCGGGTTAATTTGCATATTTAATTAACTGCAAGGCTTACCTTCAAGCTTATTGTTTGAGACGGCAAAGGGGAACTCTGGGTGACCAACTGCAAATTTGCCTCCCAGCTAAGCTCTGTAAGCCTTTGAAAAGACAACGCTGGGGCGGGGGGGGGGGCGGATTGGATTGCTCAATGCATATTAAAAAATGCTACCTGTAAGGAATGAAGACTTTGGGAATCATTGCTAACAAGGGGTTGTATTCAATTTTGATCTTACTCAAAATAAGCACACTGAAGTTTATGGACCGTGGCTAACTTATGTCCATTAATTTAAATGGGCCACAGCGTGAGACTTAGTTGGACAAAACCCAAAATTATTACTATTACTGGTGGCACATAATATTTTTTCCTCAGTTGTAAGAAACCAATCTTTTAGTGTGGCAGCACTTGCACTTTGGAACTCCCTGCCTATTGACACCTGGCAGGTTCCTTCACAGTGTTTTGTGGGTTAAACCACAGAGCCTAGGACTTGCTGATCAGAAGGTCAGCGGTTCGAATCCCCGTGACGGGGTGAGCTCCCGTTGCTCGGTCCCAGCTCCTGCCAACCTAGCAGTTCGAAAGCACGTCAAAGTGCAAGTAGATAAATAGGTACCGCTCTGGTGGGAAGGTAAACGGCGTTTCTGTGCGCTGCTTTGGTTTGCCAGAAGCGGCTTAGTCATGCTGGCCACATGACCTGGAAGCTGTATGCTGGCTCCCTCGGGCAATAAAGCGAGATGAGCGTCGCAACCCCAGAGCCGGTCACGACTGGACCTAATGGTCAGGGGTCCCTTTACCTTTACCTTTATCCAGATATGTAAAGGATACATGGTGGGTTATTGTTGCTTTTGTTGCTGCTTTGTTATTGTTTTTAGCCACTGTCGATTTTAATAATCTTTTAGTTATTATTAATACCTGTTTTAATCAATAACTTTAATGTTTTAATTCATATTGTTGCAAATTGCCTAGTTGTTTGTTGTTTAGTCGTTTAGTCGTGTCCGACTCTTCGTGACCCCATGGATCAGAGCACGCCAGGCACTCCTGTCTTCCACTGCCTCTTGCAGTTTGGTCAGACTTTGTAGCTTCGAGAACACTGTCCAACAATCTCGTCCTCTGTCGTCCCCTTCTTCTTGTGCCCTCAATCTTTCCCAACATCAGGGTCTTTTCAAATTGCCTAGAGGCTTCTTTATATATATTTTTTACAACCAAGCAGTATATAAATTTTGGTAGATGAAATAAATCAATAAAATTATGAATATCACTTGATGGCAAAGCAGGCTTCTGAGCCATTTATGAATTCTAACAATCCATTGAACAAACGTGAAAATGCAAACATCCATCCTTTAAAACACACAGTGAAATAATGTTGAAAAAAAGAGAGTATTTGAAGCACTGAGTAGACTGGAGGTAAAACTTTCTGCTTAATGTGATGCTGATTTTGTGATGTGTTGTGATTTTGTACCAGATGTCAATCTAGCCAGCCCTGGTCTAGAGTCGGATTTGTGCTGTTTTGTCGCATATTGCCTCCTGTTCCATTCCACAGCAGTGTCAAGATAAGAGACTCCCACAGTTAAGACGCCCGAAAGGCAATGCGATAGCAGTCTTTGAAATTACAGTTTCAGCACCTTGGAGAGAGCTGCTTCACTCCCCCCCACTGAAGAGAGGAAGAAAGCTCTTGTTGACGAGATGAGCAAGTTCAATGCATTTTTTTCGCATTTGACATACAGGTTTAAAAATAATAAGGACGGGAGCATTAGCCAGAGGCTGGGTTGAGGGTGTCCCCGATAATTATTAGGGTCACAGCAGGTGTGGAGTGAAGGAACTTAACACACCTCCAACTCAGAAACTTCAATTGGTCCCCAAATGCAGTGTCCAGATTACAGGCTGGAGTTCTGTTTAAATCACATATAACTCCCACCTGAAAACAGCTGCACTGGTTTGGTGGTTCATTTCCAGGCTCAATTCAAGGTGCTCAAGCCCCAAATAACTGAAATACTGCCTCCTTTCCTGCAGAAACTCTCAGGTGCATTGGGGCCCTCTTGGTATCAGTAGTTCCACCACCCTCAGAGGTTCGTGGGGTGGTGGCCTGGGAAAGGGCCTTCTCTGTGGCAGCCCCTAAGATGTGGAACTCCCTCCCCACAGAGGGCAAGCTCATTATACAGTTTGCAGTGAAGCCGTACCTCTTTACCTTGGTCTTTGACACCTGTGATGTACGTTTTCAATGTTGTTGTTGTTGCTGCTGTTGTTTTGTTTTTGTTTTTAAAAAAAGATTCTGGTTAAAATAATAAAAGGGAGCATTCCTTGGATGCCTAGATCCAGGACTTTGGTGAGAGAATCCCAGCAGAGATTTAAAATCACAAAATAAGCAGCAAAGTCAAGCATGAAAATATAGACTGTTAGACCTTTAAAATACCCCCTACCAAGTTCCTTCCAAAGTTAAAAAATGTTTACTTGCAAACTCTTCAAAGGTGAGATTCACGTGTTTTTCCATACTGCAGCAAGAAAACACAGGCAGTAAGATTTATGTTCCAAAGTGGTGAGAGTTTCCAAATTATTTGTATTTGTATAGAAACACAAAGATGGCTTGCTTAAGCTATGTGGTCTAAGCTTAGAGCAGCCAGGTTAGACATCCTTACTGGTAGAGTTCACCTGGTGGAATGGGGGAACAAAGGGTTTGATAACACTTCCTCCTTTTGTGATGGGGAGTGACCTAACAGACAGCTTACTCTATGGTCTCAACCCCTTCATGCACTAATTAGAGTTAAGGTTGTTGGTTATATGAGGCTGATTATACCACATTCAGGACCAAGTCTATTTGTAACTGTAAGTTTTACAACTTCATTTTCAATTGTTGCAACATGCCCTGGGACCTCAGAATGAAGAGTAGGCAATGAGCTAAAATTATAGACATCACAGTAATAAGAACAAGAGACAAGTTTGGGGCGGACTGGCATTTGTGCATTGATTTTATAAATAACCAGGAATCTGGTAAAGCAGTTCCAACTATGTATATAACATACAGTACTTTGGTATTTTAAGGAGAAAAAAGAGGACCCAAAAGAGTTAGACGAATTAAGATAACATTTGGTGGATCTAATTGATGGGGACATTTGTTTTGATTATATGTTATAGAAAACAATGAATGCTGTCAAGGAAAAGTTAGTCTTATAAATTACAGGAGATTGAATGTAATGTTAAATAGAAGATTATTAATCCTACTTGTAGAATTTATTGTGCTTTAAAGAAATGTATTCTGAATCCTGAAATACAGTTCATGGAGGGAGGCAGGTTAATTTATATTTATATTTTAATCAATATTACTTTTGTGTTTCATTTTCATATGGAATAATATTAATATTAATAATAATCCATGCTCATCATGCTAAGGAACTGGGTCCCCTCTTTGCTATAGTTGCATGTTATTCTACAATTTAGGTGGTGTTTTTCCTTATCTGAAGGGAAATCCAGAGTGACTCAGAGGTTAATAAAGATACTATAGAGTTGCTGTTGCTGTTGTTGCTGTTGCTGCTGCTGCTGTTGTTGTGTTTGTCAGCTTGAAGTGTTATTTGAGACAGTCAGAGGTATGGAAATAATGACACGGTTAGTGGTTTAGAAAACCTGGAGCAACTGGGCATGTTTCCCCCTGGAGAAGAGAAGATGAAGAGGGAGCGGTGATTGCATGCTTCAAAAAACAAGGACCCAACAAAGAGAAGAGGGGGGAGGTTTGTTCTCTTCTGCTCTGTCTAGAGACAGCAGGGCTAGATCTTATGGAATGAAGCTAGAGGAGGGGAGAGCTCAGCTGAACATCAAAAGACACTTCCTGGTTTTCTGCATGTTGAAGCTCAACAGTTGTGGCTTCCATAGGGCCACCAATCAGCTGATTGTCAGTGCTTTAGACACTCTCTTTGGCCCCTCCCAGCCACCTTTGCATTTGCTAAAAGGTGTGGCTAGCCCAGAATGGTGTCACCGACCAAATGGGGAGTCTGAGTGGGCTTCATTGGGGCTGGAGGGTCGCCACCCTTGCCCTTGCCCTTGCCCTGGCACACACACACACACACACACACAAACACACAATTTTTAGAAAAGAAATGCACTTTTTGTGGCTAGAACTGCAACGTGAAAATGCCCTGCAAAGTGTGGCATGGACAAATAATGAAATGGAAGGTGTAGAAATACCCTGCAAATAATCAGGAAGGAATGTGGGGTGAATGCTAATTGTCATGCACTGTCCACACAGCATCCCCTGTAGGGATGCTTAATAAATGCCAGATATCCTCTGACCTCTGTGTGAGCTCAGGGAGGTTTTTAATATTTAACGCTGTATTGTTTTTAATACTTGATTGGGAGCCGCCCAGAGTGGCTGGGGAAACTCAGCCAGATGGGCGGGGTATAAATTATTATTATTATTATTATTATTATTATTATTATTATTATTATTATTATGGAATGAATGAATGAATTTTATTATTTCGGTCACAGAACAGTTCCAGCCCACATACGATATCAAGCAAGTCATAAAACACGATAGGGATACCTTTGAATTTGCAATTAGGTATAACAGGGACAATACAGATATAGCAACAGTTAAAAATATATATAAATTAAAACTTAGTCACTAACATATAACCTGAAATTATCATTTAAAACCTTAATTATTATGAGAGCACAGCTTATTTCCTAAGTTTTCTGGCAATAGCACAGAATTTAGCTACCCTTAACGTGATCTCAGGATCCTTGTCCTCTACCAGGGATTTTAGACATTGAAGTTCGGAGCTTTGTGGAAGGAAATTGGGAGGAAGCCTCAGTTGAATGCATCACCTGGAGGAGACCCCCCTCAACCTGTGATTGGCAGGCACCAAGGAGAGTCCATGTAGTGGCCTGGAGCTGTTGAGCAGCTCTCTTCATGGACAGAGGGGCAATGGATAGGATCCAGGGCTGGAGTCTTCCTTCACCCCAAGGTCCTCCCCCACCTGCAGTCCATGTGGCATCTATCAATACAGCCTCTGCTCCTCTGTTTGGTGACAAGGAAGAAGACAATGTGTTCTCAATTCTGCTGGATTTCCCTGTGTGCAGCAAAGTGGAGACAATGTCCAGCTCATTCAAGCACCACAAGGCAGGGAACAAAACCATTCCTGGCCCAATGAAGCTGCAAACACTTTCTGTAACAGACGCTCCCTATCACCCCATCTTGCCAAGGTTGTCCTGGCTATTGATTCTACCTGTGTTATGGTTCGTCTGTTAAATTGCATTGCTGTTTGGAATGAGACCTCCTCAGCAGATGACGCGTCTCATTTGTAGGTACAGGTGACTCTTAACTTATGGTGGGGTTAAGTTCCAGTGACAGTGCCTAAAGTCAAAATGGGAGGTAGTCAAAACATGTTGGGTTCAATGGTAGTTGGGATTGAAAAGGTTTCCAACCCACCTGATGCCCACACCCATTCTGCCCAGTTTACAACGTAAGTTTCATGTTGTCTGTTCTAGAACTCTTTCATGGGTACCTGAAGTAGGCAATCAATGTTAAGGAGAGTCTGTGGGACCAGAAAAACCTGTTGGCACTCCTGGACAGACATATTGTAGGTTTAAATTCAATACACCAAACGGCAGGTTTGAAGGCCATGATTTATTTTCAACTTCATGCTTCTGCCAGGTTCTCTGAGGCAATGGGGTGTTGTTTGGGGTGCCCATGAAATCTGGGTTCTGGGTTAAAGGAATAAGGAAGCAGAGGTGGCATGCATTAGGCCTTTGAGATATTTTGATGAACCTGCTTAGCATATGGGTTGATTCCAGTCTGCTTTTCAGTTTTCCATGACCAGAGTTGCCTCTTCACCTGTGAGGAGAAAGTAGAGGGGAGGGGAGGCATACCTCTGAGAGATCAGCTGAAACTTTCTCTCCCAAGCAGGCAGCAATCACAGAATTTGAGATCTGGGTGGGACTTTTAGTCTAATGCCTTCCCATGGCAGAAATCTGTAGCATGATACCCTCACTCACAGCCGGTCAACCAGACTATGTGCAGACTCGCCCTCTCCTCCCCAAACATCCATCCTTAGGGAATTGCATCTATTGTCTCACTGCTTTTACCACCACAAATTGCCCCCTAGCATTCCATCAAAATCACCCCTCCCCCATAATTTAACCCCATGAGATCCACTCTTGCCCTTTAGGATTGCAAGGAACAATTTTTGGCCTCAATTTTAATCATGGGAGGCAAAAGCAGATTTACGGATGCATGGAGATTATTCAATGCACTAATTATTATCCTTGTACCCCATCCCACACAATCTACCAGTCCAAACCAACCTGCTCCATGCTCCCATCAGAACTTGAGGTCCTTGTCATTCTCAGCCTTTGAAATGCCACTCATATCTTCTCCCTCAGCAGCTGATCTTCGGTAAGTACCAAAAGGACAACCCTTTAAGTAGGGAGAGATACCACTTAATTTGTGTGAGTCACATATTTAAAGATGGTTTGACTGCTTCAGCTTCTTCTTCTAGATTCTAAGCTTCACTGTGTACAGAATCACATGCCCAGAAGGGACCCATGGACATCATCTAGACTGACCCCCCACCCAACAGCTACTGCTGCTCCTCTTAATTATTTATTCTTCAGGTGAAACACAGACAGCTCTTTTGACAGCTCCTCAGAACACTTTAGTGTCCAGTGTTTGGAGTTTTGTTTAACCAGTTACACACCAGAATATTGTGCCTCTCAAGGAAGATTGGCAATTAAAATTAAGGAAATATGCAGAAATGGCAAAACTCATTGGAAGAATAAGAAATCAAGAAGAGAGACTTCTTAAAATAGAATGGGGTAAATTTATTGCCTGTTTGAAGACACATTCTAAACAAATTAAAATATTGGCGGTTAAGGGAGAATCTGTAAATATATTTGAATTGGATATGCAGTAATAAAAAGATATGAAATAAATAAACACAGAAAAGAGATGAGAGAAATCGAGGAGAAGGTAAATTCTACAAAGGTTCTGTTTTTCTTGTCAAAATATTTGTAAAAACTGAAAATGAAAAATAAAATTATATTTGAAAAAAAGTATTGTGCCTCTCAAGGAAGGTGGATGCCACAACCAATGGTCTGAAAGGATGGTTTTTTATTTCATACTTACTGGCTTCTTCTTTTTCAAAGTCACCGGCTCTGGGGTTACCAGAGTCCTTACACTGCAGATGACAGCCAGAACAAATAACAAGATCATCAGAAGCTTCATGGTGGATGGAAATGGATCCTGCTTCAGATCAGCTGAAAGGAAGCTAAGAGGGAGAGGGGGGGGGGAGAGTCATGATCATAGTGGTGATGGTGATTTATATCCCACCCCACCCCCTAAGACCGGGACTCAAGGCAGCTTACAGATAAAAATGCAAAACACAAATAAAATAAGGAGAGCTAAGACATATGAAGGATTTTCATTAATAAGCAATTAAACTGCAATAGAATTAAAACAAAATCTGTTAAAATACAGATAATAAAATCAATAAAAACATCACAGCATTATAAAAGGGCTTGCAGAATGAACAAAAGGAGACTGTTTGGGATAGGGATGGGTGGAAGGCAGGAGGAATTCTCAGCACAGCACTAGTTTGGAATGTCCAGCCACTTTTGATTGATGGGGTCTGTGTGGAGAGGGTAACAACGTTCAGATTTTTGGGCATTGAATTACAAGAGGATCTGTCCTGGAGTGTCAACACAAGGGGGCTTGTGAAGAAGGCGCAGCAGAGACTGTACTTTTTGAGAATACTAAGGAAAAACCATCTTCCTCAGAAACTGCTGCTTGCCTTCTATCACTGTGCCATTGAGAGCGTGCTCACTTATGGCTTATGTGTGTGGTACGGAAGCTGTACTACCCAGGACAGGATGGGGTTGTGCAGGGTTGTTAAGGCAGCAGAGAGCATTGTTGGCTGCCCACTCTCCACCTTAGAGCAGATTTATACCACAAGGTGCCATAGGAAGGCACTGGACATAGTAAAAGATCCATCGCATCCTGGTCACTGTCTCTTCGAGCTTTTGCCGTCGGGACGGAGATACAGGATGATGAAGACAAGAACGAGCCGTCTTAAGAACAGCTTCTTCTCCAGAGCGATCTCGGCCCTGAATGGGAAGCCCGGACTTTGAAAGTCAACTAATCTCCCTTGCTGTATCATACTGTATTGTTTAATTAGTGTTTTTATGGAGCAGTCAAGTAATTTCGTTGTCCCCGAGGGGGGCAATGACAATAAAGATATATTATTATTATTATTATTATTATTATTATTAGTTGAGCCAGCAGAAGGAAGGAAGGAAGGAAGGAAGGAAGGAAGGAAGGAAGGATTTCTTACCAAGCAAGTGCTGTTTCTTCTAGGGATGAAACACGACTGCTTTGGCAGAAGCCGGCAGACTTCTCAAACAAAGAAATCTACCTTTGGATGGGTTCCCTAGTCAAGCAACTGCAAAAGATTGGTGCTCACTCGACCAGGGAGACATGCTAGGGAGCCTCCCATGACTTGCTGGTCTAAAGGCCTTCTAATTGTTGATTCTGCACCCCAAAGGCCAAACAACACATTCACATCACTTGTTGGCATCTGTTTGAGAGTAAAGCTAAGCCGCTGGAGAATCACAGTGCCTGCTGTGGCTGCAGAAACCAGTAATGTTGTTGTTGTTTGATTAGATTTATATACCACCCTTTGTTGTAAGATCTCAGGGCAGGATTAAAAACCAGTAAATAAGTAAATCAAAATAGCAAAACAATAAATTCACCTTCCCACAGATACATTTAAAAGGCTGTAGATTTTTAATCCGCTGAAGGCCTGCTTGAAGAGGGAGCTTTTGGCTCGGTGCCTAAAAATCTATAATGAAGGTGCCAGGCAAACCTTGGGGAGCCACTACAGAGTAGACCCATAAAAGCAATGGAAATAAATGGAAAAAAAAGATCATACGTGCAAATCCTGACTAATCTCCCTCTTCAGATCTGGGTTGCCTCTTGTTATAGCATTCTCTACAAAGAGACTGGGCATATCTGGCCTTTATTAAGCATCCTTGGTGTGCTTGTTGTGTTGATGTTACGCAACGAGGAGCAGTCATCCTGCATTTCTTCTGAATATTTTTTTTGCAGAGTGTTCCTGCATCTTTCTATTCTGCACTTCTTCAGGCTAAACATTGCAGGGTATTTTGCCATTTCGTTTCAAGCTGCAAAACATGTGTTTCTTTTCCAAACATTATTGTGCCATGGCAAAGATGATGAACCTTCAGCCCCAAGGAGGCCCACCCCATTTCACCCATTCTGGGCAAGCTTTCCAATCACCTCACATCTTATCTAAGGTCAGGTATGGACAGGTGCAAAGGTGGCTGGGCAAGGGTAAAAGGGGTCTCTGGAGCACCAACTATCAGATGATCCGTGTCCCTTTGGAAGCCCCAAGTGCTGAGCTTCAGCGTGAAGCAAAGGGCTTTTGGAAAGGGGCAGGGGAAACTCCCCAATGCAGGACTTGGAAGCCCCCCCAAACCAGCTTGTAACCTCCCAACATCATCTTCACAGTTCCCCACTAATCTCCCACTGCTGATCGGGGTGCCTCATGGTGCATTTGAAATATCACAAATTGGTGGGGGAATATTAACCCCCAGCTTGTACCGTGGTACCTCGGGTTACAGACACTTCAGCTTACAGATGCTTCAAGTTACAGACTCCGCTAACCCAGAAAGAACAGAAATCGCACGGTGGCTGCAGGAAGCCCCATTAGCTAAAGTGGTACCTCAGGTTAAGAACAGTTTCAGGTTAAGAACGGACCTCCAGAACAAGTTAAGTTCTTAACCTGAGGTACCATTGTACTTAAGGACACGGTTGCATGACTAACGTCTCTTGTCATTGGAGAACCAATGAGGTGATGAGAACTGTGAAGTGCTTTGGGGAAGTAACTCCCTGTGCCCTGTAACAGCTTGTCCCTGGCGGAACGAGTGTGTGAGTTTCAAACATCAATGAGCATCTTAATCTTGATTAAGAACAAGATACTGATAATCTGGATATTTAAATAACCAAAGGTGGGTTCTTCAGCTCAACACATCTCTTGACTTCTCTGAAAGCAAACTTCCTTCCATCCCTGGAGAAAGAGTGAAAGACCACTAGTTTGATAAGAATCCCATTTTCTCTTTCCCTCAGCAGTTAGATTCAACCCAGTGCTGTCCTGGCTGTTCCCCAGAAATACCTGGAAAAAAGAAACTGCAGATGGAAATGCTGTGAGGGATGAGGAAATGTGGGCAAATATCTCCTGAGTGGAGTGCTGGGTTTTACGGCACTTTTCAAATGCCCGATGTGTTTATTAGTGCCCTTTCTTTTATTCTGAAAATGATTTTATCATGCAACTTTGTGTATAATTGTGTTTAAATTAGTGATTAACAGCATATTACTTAAACATCTTTCTATTTAAATATGTTACGTATGCTTCTTTTTAAAGTTTCCCTTTACTGATGCTCTTTAATGAATAGTTTTAGATGGTCCCTTTTGCTTAGGAAGCACCAAGTCAGTTTCTGTCTGCATGCCTGTCTGAGAATTCACCAGAAGAGGGTCAGTATTTTCTTTAGAGAAGGGGGCCATCAACCAGATTGGAGGCAGGCAAATGTTGTTCCCCATCTTCACAAGGGGAAAAGCAGAAGATGCAGGGAACTACCAACCTGCCAAATGAACGTAACTTTCGATCCCTTATTTACATAACTATGTACAGTATCCCTCTGCTGGCCCAGGGTGAGAACTTCAGTACATAACAGAAAGAGAACATATGCACATGGTGCTGACCCAAAGCCTTGCGCATACACTATGTAAAAGTTCACTACCCCCTCATCTCCCCCCCACTCTGCTCCCCAAAACTTATACTGTACACATTAAAGTCTCACAAAGAATATAAAGTCAGATCAAAGGATATATAGTTTTGCAGACTTTATGATCTGAAAACAGAATTGGTGTATGTACTAACCCAAGAAAATGATTTTGACAACGTGTCCTGGAAATTTATGAAAAAATTAATGGAAGAAATCGGACTGGGAGAAAATATTTGTAAAGGAATAAATGCCATCTATTCGGAACAATATGCAAAATTGATCATCAACGGAAGAATTACTGAGGAGTGCAAAATAAACAAGGGAACCAGACAGGGCTGCCCACTGTCACCACTGATATTTATCTTGGTGATGGAAGTCTTGAACAATCAGATAAGAAAGGATCAGCTTGTTAAAGGCATCACTCTGGGAAACAAAACATATAAAATTAAAGCTTTTGCGGACGATTTACTTGTTATGACTGAAAACCCTAAAGAAAGTCTGAAATGAGTGCTGGAATTGATTAAAGAATTTGGAGAAGTGGCAGGCTTTAAGCTGAATATAACAAAAACAAAAAAGCTTGTTAAAAATGTAACCACAGAAGAAAAGGACGACTTAGAAAAAATATTGAGCCTGAAAATCTCCTCAAAAGTGAAATACTTGGGTATTTGGATCACCCCCAAGAACATAAACTTATTTCAGGATAATTACACCAAAACTTGGTTAGAGATTAGAAAAAACTTTGTAACCTGGAGTAAACTAAAATTAACATTTCTGGGTAGGATTTCTATTATAAAGATGAATGTGCTTCCAAAATTAATCTTTTTATTTCAAATGATTCCAATACTGGGCGAAGCAGGTATGGCAAAGAGAAATTTCCAAATTCATGTGGGAAGGGAAGAAACCTAGGATTAAACACCTGATCTTAATAGACATAAAAGAGAGAGGAGGCTTTTCCCTACCCGACTTAAAACTTTACTACGAGGCAGCCTGTTTCACCTGGCTAAAAGATTGGTGCACGTTGCAGGATCCGGACCTCTTGGACCTGGAAGGTTTTGACAACCGTTGGGGATGGCACGCCTACCTGATATATGGAAAAGCGAAAATTCATAAAAATTTTACCAACCATATAATAAGAAAATCACTCTTTGCTGTATGGGAAAAATATGATGGAACCTAAAGTCCCGTGGTGGACTTCTCCAATAGAAGCCGTAGCAGTAAAACGGAAAAATACTCAGGAAAGCTGGCCAACATATAAAACACTTCTAAAAAATGAAGATAACCAAATAAAATTAAAAAACTTTGAGGAAATAAGAGAGCACATCTCAGACTGGTTCCAATACCATCAGTTATTTGAAAAATTTAAATCTGACAAACAAAAGGGGTTCTCAACAGAAATTTCCCGATTCGAATCTGATCTTGTAAATTCTAAAAGAAAAACTCTTTCAAAAACTTATTGACTCCTTCTTGACTGGACAGTCAAGGAGGAGGAGGTAACAGTGGCAATGGTGAGGTGGTCCCAGGATTTTGGCCATTCAATAACCATGGCCCAATGGGAAAATTTATGGAAGATCAATTGGAAATTCACAAATTGTTATACGATTAGAGAGAACTTTCAAAAAATGCAACATCGATGGTATCTAACACCATGGAAACTTTCAAAAATGTATAAAAATGTGTCAAGTAATTGTTGGAGATGCTGTGAATCAGGAACATTCTACCATATGTGGTGGATGTGTAGGAAAATACAGGTATTCTGGGAGAGTATCCATGTAGAACTGCAAAAAATGCTAAAGATTTCTTTCAATAAAAAACCAGAGGCCTACCTCCTGGGAATAACAGATTTGGATATTTCACAAAAGAGGAAGGGTATCTTTTTATATGCGACGGCGGCAGCAAGAGTTTTGATCGCAGCAAAATGGAAGAGTAATGAAATCCCCTCTATACAAGATTGGATCCAAAAGCTGACAGAATATGCCGAATTAGATGGTTTATCAGAAAAAATAAAGAATAAATCAAAACAGGAATTTGTTTCAAAATGGGAGGTTTTCAAAGATTATCTGAAAAATAAATATAGTAGTTTAAATTCTGTTGCAGCATTCGAGGAACTTCAGTAATGCTCGCAAGGTAGATATAAGAAATTAGATTTCTTGAGAATAAGTTTAATTATGATAAAAGCATATACTGGCAAAAAGTAATATGAATTTGAAATATGGAATAGACGGGAGGTTGGGTCTTTTGTGTTAAGACCAATAGATGTTTTATTGTTTGCTAAGAAAATTATGTGCCTATGGTTATTTTTGTAATTTGTGTGTAATTTGGTATTTGTGTGTGTGTGTGTTTTTCTTGTTGTATAAATAAAAAATATAAAAACAAACAAAAACCCCAAAAACAAATGGTATGCATGTGCCACACCTTGTGATCGTCTTGCCCTCCATATTTTATTCAAGTTGGCACCCATTCATTGACTCCAACACAGACTTGGTTTAGCCTAGAGAAGGGAAGAGTGAAGGGGGAGAGGAGAGCACTCTTTACATCCATGAAGGGCTGTCAGTTGGAAGATGGCAAAGAATAATCGTTTCCTGGCCAAAGGGAAGGCATGGGTCTTGCAGGCATAAGTTACAGGAGGGTTGATTTTGGGAGAATATTTGGAGGCAAGTCCTGAGAATAAAATCAGTGGGACAGTGGACTCAACCCTAACAGAGTGGTGTTTTGGAGTGAGAAAACAAGTTTGCAAATTGTCCAGACAGCCACATCAAGACTCCTGTGTTGGGAAAAGGCTGGACTAAATAACTTCCAAAGTCCTTCACAGCTCTCAAATTCTGTGCTTGCTGCCTTCTTGGTAACTGGCCGCTCAGAGGAATGCCCTCTACTTTCTCCTCAGAAGTAAAAAAGACGTAAAAGCCTGAGAAGATTGCAATCAAGCCAGATGCTCAGCAGGTTCATCAGAAGATCTCAAAGGCACATCTTCACGGCCTGACACCTCCACTCTACTCCTGTCTTCCTTTAGCCCTGAACCCAGATTTCATGGGCAGTAACCCCAGTTGCCTCAAGGGACCTGTCAAAACCCAGCAATTGCAAATAAATCATGGCCTTGAATCCTGTTGTTTTATGTCTTGAATCTGAACCTACAATATCTTTATCTAGAGGTGCTCCCACATACTCTTTTTTTTTTTTATAATATTTATTCCAGTTTCCACAACTACAAAGAGAAAGTTAAAAAAGATCAAATACAGTAAAATCAGAGGAGAAAAAAGAGAAAAAGTAAAAATTTAAAAATACATAAAAACACCACCCCTCCACCCCACCAACAAAAAAAGGAAACAAAAAAACATTTAAAAAGAAAACACTTCCATTTTTCAAATTCCATCTTTCGATAACTTATTTCCTCAACCTCCTCCCACCTCCCTTTTTGTATTCAAATTATTAATTAGATCAGCAAGTTCTTTCCATCTTTAACTGCTTACTCTTATTTGTCTTAATCCATTTAAACCTTATTCTCCCATCAACATCTAAAAAGTTATCCAAGCTCCAGTCTAATAGACAAAAAAAGAAAAGAAAAAAAACCTTAAATCTTATACCCTTAAATCCTAATATCATATACCCTTAAACCCTAATAGCTCAAATCTTTATCTTATTTCCACTAAAGCCAAATAAATTCATTCCACCATCTCCCAAGAGTCCTTAATCATACAATGTTATACTGAGTGCTGTTTTTAAAAGTTCCCAATTTTCTCCACCATCTCTTCCCCCTGGTTTCGGATTCTGCCAGTCTTTTCTACAGAATTTATCAGTCTTTTCTGTCAACCATTAATTCCATCAACCCGGTTCCCTTATGTCCGAGGCTCTTAAGTCTTCTCTCTGAACTGCCTGCAAGTTTCTTTCCAAGCCTAAAATTGAGTCCCAAAGGGCTTCTTTCCCAACATCTCCTTTACTCCTTTTCAGCACGCTTGCCCAAGCTCCATTTTTAAATTTATAGTCCAGAAGATATTTCAAAGCGTACTCCACAGTCTCTTTGAAATTACGGAAATCCATTTTTCCGAGCTTTCCCGCAGTGCCACCCTCCAGCATATAAACCATCCATCTTGCCTTACTCAGTCCAAGTGGGGCACTGCCTCTCCAGGTCAGTCCTTCAACCTCCATAACCTCAACCTTCAATTTATATCCATCAATTTGAGGCCCTGATACTAGGGCTTCCACATGGAATACCTCTTGCAAAGAAAGAACAGGTTTTGATTGTCCCATCCTCTTCTCCAGTACTCGCCCTTGCAAAGTTGGTTCCACTTCCTGAACCGCACCTGTTGAATTACTCACTTTCTGTACCAAAACAGACACATTTTGTTTCAGACCAGAGATGCTCTGTTCAAGAGTGCCCACTTTCTTTGTGATTTGTTCCAACAGAGCTGTTATTCTATCAGCCATGTTCCCAGGCTCTTCTTGTTTTTCCACTGTTATCTACCGCTCTTCAAGGCCACTTGTTTCACAGCCTCCATGGAATTTTCCATCTCAAAAAAGTAACAGTCGCAGTTTCTGAAGCTCCCTTTATCGGCAACAGTTTCTTTTTGTTATTTTCAATTCGAAATTCAGTTACAAAATCACAAATCAGCTCCTTTTCCTTCCGAATACCACGAAATCAATACCTAAATATATATATCTCTGTTCATCCTTCCATCAAAATGTACTCCATTCCTCCGTTATTGTTATTTTTTAAGTTATAAAGCCTTTTGACAGCCCGATCCCAGGCTTGAGACGGTGGTGAATTAGGTCGTCTTTTTACTGTCCTGCAGGTCTCAGTCGTCCACAAAAGAATTCTCCCCTCTTCCCCTGCTTCCGAGGGGGTGCTCAAAATCTTAAATGATGAAAATTAATACTTTACAGAGTACTTTTCAAAAGCTTCAGGCATGACAAAAGTTATGGAAGGTTGATTTAAAGATAACAGCATGCTGTGCGTGAAAGGAAAATTATATGAAAGTGATGCATAGATGGTATTTAATTCCAGTCAAACTTGCAAAAATGTACCAAAAAATGTTGAATAAGTATTGGAAATGTAAAGATAATGAGGGTACATTTTTACCTATGTGGTAGACCTGTAAATCGGCAAAAGCTTATTGGGAAATGATATATAATGAGCTAAAGATAATGTTTAAAATAACTTTTATTTAAAAACCAGAAGCTTTTTTATTAGGTATAATAGGAGAAGAAATTCCAAAGACGATAAAGGTCCTATTTATGCATGCAATGATAGCGACAAGAATGTTATGTGCCCAGAGCTGGAAGGTAGAAATGACCCCATCGAAAGAAGAATGGATAATGAAATCAATGGACTAGGCTGAAATGGTGAAAATGGCTGGGAAGAGGACAATAAATTCAAAAAAGAATGGAGGAATTTTATAGCACATTTGAAGGAGCATTGTAAACACTTAAAAACATGAGCAGGCTTAGAGGACCACTGGTGTTATTGTCGTTCGAAACTTAGATTCAAAAAATGTTTAGGGGTATGCGAACCCCTGTGTTCCCACAGGGAAAAATAGCACTGGAAATACTTGAAGAGAAGGGAGTTCAAGCTGGACAGGAACTTCTTAAAGGTGAACTATTGAAGGTAGAAATGCATGTTGTTCAATATATTTATATTTATAAATATATTATATTAATATAAATATATAAATATAAATATATTTATAAAAGGGAAGGAACTTAGGGGTGCTCATCAGATCTGCTGATGACACCAAACAGGGAGCTAGAATGCCAAGGAATACAGAATCAGGATTCAAAATAATCTCAACTGTTTGTGGAACTGGGTCAAACACTAACAAAATGAATTTAAATAGGGACAAAACCACTTCTGAGCTTGGGAGGAGGTGGGGTTGTGGGCTTCACGCCCACCCCACATAAAGGTACCCCTGCCCGTACGGGCCAGTCTTGACAGACTCTAGGGTTGTGCGCCCATCTCACTCAAAGAGGCCGGGGGCCAGGGCTGTCCGAAGACACTTCCGGGTCACGTGGCCAGCGTGACATCGCTGCTCCGGCGAGCCAGAGCCGCACACGGGAATGCTGTTTACCTTCCCGCTAGTAAGCGGTCCCTATTTATCTACTTGCACCCGAGAGTGCTTTCGAACTGCTAGGTTGGCAGGCGCTGGGACCGAACAACGGGAGCGCACCCCGCCGCGGGGATTCGAACCGCCAACCTTTCGATCGGCAAGCCCTAGGCGCTGAGGCTTTAACCCACAGCGCCACCCACATCCACCCCACATAAAGGGACCCCTGCCCGTACGGGCCAGTCTTGACAGACTCTAGGGTTGTGCGCCCATCTCACTCAAAGAGGCCGGGGGCCAGCGCTGCCCAAAGACACTTCCGGGTCACGTGGCCAGCGTGACATCGCTGCTCTGGCGAGCCAGAGCCGCACACGGAAACACTGTTTACCTTCCCAAAACCACTTCTGAGCTTGGGAGGAGGTGGGGTTGTGGGCTTCACGCCCACCCCACATACGCAGGGGCTATTCCCGGCCCCCGCGAGATCAGGGGAATCCTCGGCCACGTCATCCACCCAATGGGCTGGCCGGGGTGGTGGTGGTGGCCGGCCATATTTAGGGCTGGCACGGCCGAGGCTCCCCCTCTTTTTGCCGTGCCAGCCAGCTGATTTTGTTTCCCACCCTCCCTCCCTTTAGGCAGTTTCCCTTTAGGCAGGTTCCTTGACATTGCTATGGTCCTCGTTCGATCGCTGCAAGGGGCCTGGTAGGAATTTTTCCCATTTGGCAATTTTAGGCCTTTTGGTTTTTTGCCTACCTCGTAGCAACTCGTCACAACTCCGCGGCATTGGCGGTTAGGCATTGGTAAGGGAGGGTTAAAAGTATGTGGGGGGGGGGGAGCGCCATCGCCTTCCCCCACAGCAAAGAGTAGTCTGATAAAGGACTCCGGAGTGGGGGGGGGGCGTTGCCCTGTCTGAAGCATATGGAGGTGAGGGCCTAAGGCACGCCCCCGAGTGGTGACCCCGGGGGAGCTCCTAGTTGACGTGCCTCAGCAGGACTCCCCCTGCTGGTGTTAACCCTTGCCGGTCTTCATGCAATCGGGCTGAAGCCGGCTAGTTGATAGGACCAATGCCTAAGCCGATACCGCTCATTCCTGTAATCAATAAAGTTGTGGCCTATTTTGCCCATTAACCTCATGCACAAACATGAGATGTGGGGGGCACATGACTTGTCAAGTAGTGCAGCTGAAAAGGATCTCAGGGTCTTAGTAAACAACAAGCTTAACATGAGTCAACAATGTGATGCTGCAGTAGAAAAAGTGAATGACATCCTAGTGTGCATCTGCAAAAGTATAGTGTCCCGAGCAAGGGAAGTAAGAGTATTGCTCTATGTTTCCTTGATCAGACCACACTAAGAGTACTGTGTCTAGCTCATGAAGTTCAAGAAACGTATTGATAAGCTGGAATGTACTCAGAGGAGGGTGACCAAGATGATCTCTAATCTAGTTCTGGGCAACACAGTTAAAGAAGAATATTGATAAGTTGGAATGTATGTTCCCTTGCCCTCTCTCACACACAACGTTTAGAAAAGAAATGCACTTTTAGGGGATAGAACTGGATGTGAAAATGCCCTGCAAAGTATGACATGGACAAATAATGAAATGGAAGGTGGAGAAATACCCTGCAAATAATCAGGAAGGAATGTGGGATGAATGCTAATTGTCATGCACTGTCCACACAGCATCCCCTGTAGGGATGCTTAATAAATGCCAGATATCCTCTGACCCTCTGTGTGATCCTCTGTGTGAGCTTTGTGGAAGGAAATTGGGAGGAAGCCTCAGTTGAATGCATCACCTGGAGGAGACCCCCCCTTAACCTGTGAATGGCAGGCACCAAGGAGAGTCCATGTAGTGGCTAGGAGCTGTTGAGCAGCTCTCTTCATGGGCACTTAAGGCAGGAAAGGGGCAATGGATAGGATCCAGGGCTGGAGTCTTCCTTCACCCCAAGGTCCTCCTCCACCTGCAGTCCATGTGGCATCTATCAATACAGCCTCTGCTCCTCTGTTTGGTGACAAGGAAGTAGACAATGTGTTCTCAATTCTGCTGGATTTCCCTGTGTGCAGCAAAGTGGAGACAATGTCCAGCTCATTCAAGCGCCGCAAGGCAGGGAACAAAACCATTCCTGGCCCAATGAAGCTGCAAACACTTTCTGTAACAGACGCCCCATATCACCCCATCTTGCTAAGGTTGTGCTGGCTATGGATTCTACCTGTGTTATGGTTCGTCTGTTAAATTGCATTGCTGTTTGGAATGAGACCTCCTCAGCAGATGACGTGTCTCATTTGTAGGTGCAGGTGACTCTCAACTTATGGTGGGGTTAAGTTCCAGTGACAGTGCCTAAAGTCAAAATGGGAGGTAGTCAAAACATGTTGGGTTCAATGGTAGTTGGGATTGAAAAGGTTTCCAACCCACCTGATGCCCACACCCATTCTGCCCAGTTTACAATGTAAGTTTCATGTTGCCTGTTCTAGAACTCTTTCATGGGTACCTGAAGTAGGCAATCAATGTTAAGGAGAGTCTGTGGAGCAGATGTAAAGTTCTGTGGTGTAGCTGTGTTGTTAGAGGGATACGGAATTTGGTTCAGATCTGCTCCTCCCCAGTCCTATCCCCACATCACCCCCCTGCTTCAAGTCACATCACCAGCATATGGTCCTGTCCTTCTGAATTAGCACACAGCCAACCAAGCAGGAGTGCAGGAGACCAGCCAGAGCAGAAGGAGACCTCAAGAAAAGAAGGGTGCACAACTGCCAGCAATCAGCCTAATCTCCTGCAGCCCTTAGCCTAATTTCACAGGGGTATCAATGAAAGAGGAAAGAAGGGCAAGGGGATGGCTTAGGGAGTGGGAGAGGGAGTTGGAGAGCAAGGGAGAGAAGGAGATGGCATAAACAGAGAGAAAGGGAACTGCCCCACCCACCAGCATGGGCCACATAGCATACCAGGACTTTGGTGGACTGGGTGATATTTCACTGTTTTGCAATGTCTTTGCATTGCCCTGCTTTTCAAATTGCTCTCCCTGGGCTCCTTGGGGAAGTTAGGCAGAATCAAAGTGCATATGTGATATCAGTTGATTGGCAGCTGGGTGTGACTTGCTCAGAATGGCCTGACTGGCCCAGAGGGGATGCCAAATGGGCCGAATTAGGAACTTGTGGTTCACCTCCCTTGACCTGCTCCATATGACATGAAGGACAAGCAAATTTGAGGAAAATCTGTGTCCTGATTTGGGAGTGGGTTCCCGGGCCCAACCCAGATATTGGGACCAGAAAAACCTGTTGGCACTTCTGGGCAGACATATTGTAGGTTTACATTCAATACACCAAATGGCAGGTTTGAAGGTCATGATTTATTTTCAACTTCAGGGTTCTGGCAGGTCCTCTGAAGCATTGGCGGGTATTGTTTGGGGTGCCCATGAAACCTGGGTTCTGGGTTAAAGGAATAATGGAGCAGAGGTGGCATGCATTAGGCCTTTGAGATATTTTGGTGAACCTGCTTGGCATTTGGGTTGATTCCAGTCTGCTTTTCAGTTTTCCATGACCAGAGTCGCCTCTTCACCTGTGAGGAGAAAGTAGAGGGGAGGGGAGGCATACCTCTCAGAGATCAGCTGAAACTTTCTCTCCCAAGCAGGCAGCAATCACAGAATTTGAGATCTGGGTGGGACTTTTAGTCTAATGCCTTCCCATGACAGAAATCTGTAGCATGATACCCTCACTCACAGCTGGTCAACCAGACTATGTGCAGACTCGCCCTCTCATCCCCAAACATCCATCCTTAGGGAATTGGATCTATTGTCTCACTGCCCCCTAGCATTCCTTCATAATCACCCCCCCCAATAACTTAACCCCATGTGATCCACTCCTGCCCTTTAGGATTGCAAGGAACAATTTTTGACTTCAATTTAAATCATGGGAGGTGAAAACAGATATACAGATGCATAAAAGGTAAAGGTACCCCTGCCCGTACGGGCCAGTCTTGACAGACTCTAGGGTTGTGTGCCCATCTCACTTAAGAGGCCAGGGGCCAGCGCTGTCCGGAGACACTTCCGGGTCACGTGGCCAGCATGACAAAGCCGCATCTGGCGAGCCAGCGCAGCACACGGAAACGCCGTTTACCTTCCCGCCAGTAAGCGGTCCCTATTTATCTACTTGCACCCGGAGGTGCTTTCGAACTGCTAGGTTGGCAGGTGCTGGGACCGAAAGATGGGAGCGCACCCCGCCCTGGGGATTCGAACCGCCGACCTTTCAATCGGCAAGCCCTAGGCGCTGAGGCTTTTACCCACAGCGCCACCCGCGTCCCCATATAGATACATGGAGATTATCCAATGAACTCATTCCCCACTAATCTCCCACTTCAGATCAGGGGTGCTTCATGCTGCATTTCAACTATCATAAATTGATGGGGGAATATTAACCCCCACCTTGTACTTAAGGACTGAGTTGCATGACTTAACGTCTCTTCTCATTGGAGAACCATTGAGGTGATGAGAACTGTGAAGTGTTTGAGGGGAAGTAACTCCCTGTGCTCTGTAATGGCTTGTCCCTGGCGGAACGAGTTTGTGAGTTCCAAACATCAATGAGCATCTTAATCTTGTTTAAGATTAAAATACTAATCATTTGGCTATTTAAGCCAGCCAAAGGTGGGTTCTTCTGCTCAAGACATCTCTGGACTTCTCTGAAAGCAAACTTCTTTCCATCCATTGAGAAAGAGTGAAAGACCCCTAGCTTGGTAAGGACCGCATTTTCTCTTTGCCTGCAGCAGTTAGATACAACCCAGTGCTGTCCTGGCTGTTCCCCAGAAATACCTGGAAAAAAGAAACTGCAGATGGAAATGCTCTGAGGGATGAGGAAATTTGGGCCAGAATCTCTTGAGTGGAGTGCTGGGCTTTACGGCACTTTTAAAATGCCCAATGTGTTTATTAGTGACCTTTCTCCTATACTGAAAATGATTTTATCATGCAACGTTATGTATAACTGTGTTTAAAGGAGTGATTAACAATCTATTATTTAAACAACTTTCTATTTAAATATGTTATGTATGCTTCTATTTATGTATGCTTCTATTTATTGATACTCTTTAATGAATAGTTTTAGATGGTTCCTTTTGCTTAGGGAAGCAACGAGTCAATTTCTGTCTGCATGCCTGTCTGAAAATTCAGGGTCAGTATTTAATAAAAACATTCAAAAATGGGGTGTAGGGTTTCCTTATGGTTCCTGTTTTCAGCAGCAATTGGAATTGAGATTCTCTCTAGCAACATGAGATCTCATCTTTGCCAACCCCTTGGTGTGTCTTGTTCTGCAGATAAGACGTTACTTTCACTCTCCCTGGAGTTTAGGTAAGCAGAAGTGCAACCCAGACCAGGTCTTTTAAGGTTAGTTGGGGACCCTTGCACAGCATCAGGCCAACTCAGGGGATGCTGACAGTTTAGGAAACCCTCTCCACCTGATCCAGCACTAGCACTTTGAATGATTGAATTTCCTGGTGACCCTTAGCTCAGTCCCTCTGTCCTGATGGCTCTAGATAGAGAGCCACTGGAAGTCAGCTGGATTTTCTATGAAAGGTTGGCTGGCTGGAAAAAACCATGGGACGTGACATTCTCAAAATACAGTGGTACCTTGGGTTAAGAACTTAATTCGTTCTGACTTCCGGGTTGGTCGCCCTTTCATGGCGTACAGGAGCTTTGAGACTGGGGTGACTGCAAGAGCGTTGCGGCACCCCGTTAAAAACCTCAGATCGAGCGTTCTGAGGACCTAGTGTTCCGCTGGGTACCCATAGCGACTCCCTCGCTTCCTGGTAAGCTCTGTTAGAGCCCCAAGAGTGAGCGGGGTTCGAGACATGGGTTCTGTGGAATCAACGCGCTTCCCTCACTGTGTGAAGCTCCTGAGTCCGGCAATCGTGAGCAGCCAATTTCTCTGAGTAAACTTTAATTTGGACAATCGTGAGTAAAAAGGATAATAATTTGACTAAAATTTGGAATGAAAAGGATTTAAATTAGGGAGGTCGATCCCTTTCCGCTGGAGAAAAAGTGAAACCAGTGCTTGTTTACCAAAGACGTAACTTCAAAGAGTCTGTTTTACCTTCTAAGGAAATATCTCCAACCCAACAGGGAGGGGGGGGGAATTTAACTGTTTTGTTACCCTGCTAGAAACTGTTAAAAGATCAGAAAAGACTCTTGTTTTTTGGAAGTGGACCTCCCAGCGGGGAACTTCCAGACTCCATTTTTATGATACAAAGGGAAAGGATACAATTACTTTCATTTTCGAACAAAGGGATTGCAGATGCATCTTCTAAAATAGATCAGAATACGCTGAGCATCCGGCAAAATACAGCTGCAATAGAGAAATTATTGGGCGATTCCGATAAAACGCGAAAGATTGCAGAAGAAGCTCGACAGGTCGCAGCAGCTACGGAGGAGAAATTACCATCGATGACCAGACAGTTGGAGGACTATAAGGTTAAGTTCTCTCTAATTGACTTGAAAGAACGAGAGGCAAATCTTAGGATCAGAGGCTTGCCTGAAATTGAGAAGGAGAGCCTGCGGGACTACCTGTCACAAGAGTTTGTGAAATTTTGGGAATTAGATCCGGAAAAGGAAGAAATAAAAATTTTGAGTGCCTTCCGACTGGGAAGAGCAAGTAAAAAGATCAAAACCAGAGATTGTCTGATCATATTAAGATCCAAGGAGGAGAGGGATAAGATCCTAGGACTACATTTTCACAAACCTTTGGAAATTTCTCAATCGAGAGCTGAAATTTTTAAAGACATCCCCAAACTTTTGCTCGATCTCAGAGCCAGATATAAAGACTTGGTGACCTTGCTGAGAAGAAATAGTATCATCTTCAGGTGGGAATTCCCAGAAGGACTCTCCTTTAGTTTCAAAGGACGAAAGATTAAAATAAAGTCAGTGGAAGACAGAGACAGTTTTTTGGAGGCCTGTGGGGAGGACCTACAGAAAGGGACAGTAGACCTACTAGAGGAAAGAAGAAAGAAGACAGCAGAGGCAATATTGAATCAAAATCTGGATGGAAAGACTCCACCAGGAGCAGAAGAAGATAAGTTACCAGAAGCAACGGGAGGAACAGAATAACAATAATACAACATGTCTCTGCAGCTTTTGAGTTGGAATTGTAATGGTTTGAACATTTCTCAGAAGAGGAAATCCATTTTTCACATATTAAAAAAAGAACATGTGGACTTGATTTGCTTGCAAGAAATACATGTGACCAGGCTTCACAGAAAAATTTTAATTAACAAAAAGTTGGGACAAGAATGTATCTCATCGGACAAAGTCAAAAAAAGAGGAGTTGTAATTTATGCTAAAGAAGGCCTGGCACCAAAATTTGTTTTTAAAGATGAGCAAGGAAGATATTTGGCTATTGAAATACAGTATCATGGACAGAAATATTTGATGGTGGGCGTATATGCGCCCAATGAAGGAAAATCAGAATTCTTTAAAAGATTGCATGAGACATTGTTGGATTATATGGAGTACAATGTGATTCTAATGGGAGATTTGAACGGAGTAGTCTCAACGAATATGGATAAGGCACAAAGACAGGTAGTTACCAAAGATGGGAGACTACCGAAAACCTTTTTTGAAATGACTGATAACCTGGACTTGATTGACATTTGGAGAACGAAACATCCCTTGGAAAGAGAGGGAACCTTCTTTTCTGAAGCCCAAAAGACTTGGACTAGAATTGACCAAATTTGGACCACTAGAGAACTGGCCCCAAAGATAAATAAGGTGGAAATCTGCCCATAACGCTGTTAAGATGGTAATGAACTTACAACCAACTGGATCCTTCAGATGGAGGATGAATGACTCTCTTTTTAGAGATGCGGAATTTGTAAAGAAAGCCCAGAAAGATTATTTTGAAATAAATTTGAACACTACGGTGGAGAAAAGAATTATATGGGACGCAAGTAAGGCGGTTATGAGAGGCTTTTTGATCCAACAAAATACACTCAAGAGAAGATTACAACAGGAAAAAAGAGAAAAGATTTTGGATAAGATCAAGGAAGGTGAAAAGAGATTGAGAACAAACCCAAAATCACAGGAAATATTAAGAGAGATAAAGTTGTATCAAGTACAGTACATGCAATTAATAAACCAAGAGATTGAATGGAAAATCAAACAGATGAGACAAAGAACATTTGATTCGGCAAATAAGTGTGGAAAGTTATTGGCATGGCAAATAAAGAAGAGACAAAAAATGAACACTATTACAAATTTGGAAGTTGAAGGAAGAATGTTGCAATATCCCAACGAGATCAGGAGTGCTTTTCAAAAATATTTTAAAAAGCTCTACTCTCAACAACCACAGAAAGAAACAGAGATAGAAGAATTTTTGAAAGTGAATGGGCTACCAAAAATATCGCAAGAAAACAAACTTAAACTGAGCAGCAGGATAACAGAACAAGAGGTAGAGAGTGCCATCCAAAATATGCAACTAGGCAAAGCTCCGGGACCTGATGGGCTGACTGCAAGATATTATAAATCATTGAAAGACTGGCTAACTCAACCCTTAAAAGAAATATGTAATGAAATACTTCAGGGGAAAAAGGCTCCAGAATCGCGGAAAGAAGCTTTTGTGACTCTTATACCAAAGACAGACGTTGAAAAACATCAACTTAGGAATTACCGGCCTATATCATTGTTAAATGTGGATTACAAAATATTTGCAGATATCTTGGCGAGAAGATTGAAGAAGGTATTAATAGAGGAGATTCATAAAGATCAAGCAGGCTTTCTCCCAGGAAGACATCTATCAGAGAACGTAAGAAATATAATTGACATTTTGGAACTTTTACAGGAAAATATAAATACAAAAGCGGCGCTGATATTTGTGGATGCGGAAAAAGCCTTTGACAATATCTCTTGGAGTTTTATGAAGAAGAATCTCCAAGGCATGGGGGTAGGCCAAGAATTTGAAAATGGTATAGGGGCAATCTATTCTGAACAAAAAGCTAAATTAATTGTTAATAATGTTTTGACAGAAGAGTTCAGAATAGAAAAAGGAACACGACAAGGGTGCCCAATTTCCCCATTACTTTTTATATCGGTCCTGGAGGTGTTGCTGAATATGATCAGAAAGGACCAATTGGTTAAAGGGATACAGGTCGGAGCCAAACAATATAAATTAAGAGCCTTTGCAGACGACCTGGTTTTGACGTTGCAGGAGCCAGAATCTAGTGGAAAAAAAGTTTTAGAACTGATTCAAGAATTTGGCCAATTGGCAGGTTTTAAATTAAATAAAACAAAAACTAAGGTTTTGACAAAAAATCTGACAGAAATTGAAAATGAAAGGTTTCAGTAAGAAACAGGTTTAACAGTAGTGAAGAAAGTTAAATATTTGGGAATAACTATGACAGCAAAAAATGGGAACTTATTTAAAGACAACTATGAGAAATGCTGGACGGAGATAAAAAAGGATCTAGATACGTGGTCTAGCTTGAAACTCTCACTACTGGGGCGTATTGCTGTAATTAAGATGAATGTATTGCCAAGAATGCTATTTTTGTTTCAGACACTGCAGATTATTGATAAAACTGATTGTTTCAAGAAGTGGCAAAAAGATCTATCTAAATTTGTCTGGCAGGGCAAAAAGCCAAGGATAAAATTTAAAATATTAACAGACGTTAAAGAAAGAGGGGGCTTTGCCCTGCCAGACCTAAAACTCTATTATGAAGCAGCAGCTTTCTGCTGGTTGAAGGAATGGCTACTTCTTGAAAACACAGACATACTGGATTTAGAAGGGTTTAATAATGCATTTGGCTGGCATGCATATCTATGGTATGATAAAGTTAAAGTGCATAGAATGTTCAAAATTCACATTGTTAGAAAAGCACTGTTCAATGTCTGGATCAGATACAAAGATCTTTTGGAAAACAAAACCCCAAGGTGGTTGTCTCCAATGGAAGCTAAGGCAGTAAAGAGACTCAATATGGAGGCAAATTGGACGAAGTATTGGGAGATCTTAGAACAGGATGGTGACAAACTGAAATTGCAGAGTTTTGACAAACTAAAAAGTAAAGTCCGAGATTGGCTTCATTATTATCAAATAATGGAGGTATTTAAAATGGACAGAAAAATTGGCTTCCAGGTGGAAAAATCAAAATTGGAAACAGAACTATTAGAACCTAAAACAAAAATATTGTCTAGAATGTATAATTTGCTGCTGAAATGGAACACACAGGATGAGGAAGTGAAATCGGCTATGATTAAATGGGCTCAAGACGTTGGCCATAACATAATGTTTGCTGACTGGGAAAGGTTGTGGACCACTGGAATAAAGTTTACGGCATGTAATGCCTTAAGAGAGAACATAATGAAAATGATATATAGGTGGTACATGACACCAGTCAAGCTTGCAAAAATGTATCATATGCCTGATAACAAATGCTGGAAATGTAAAGAAGCAGAAGGTACCTTCTTTCACCTTTGGTGGACGTGCCCAAGGATCAAGGTTTTCTGGGAAATGATTTATAATGAATTGAAAAAAATATTTAAATATACATTTAGAAAGACCCCAGAAGCCTTTCTCCTGGGTATAGTAAACCAACAGGTTCAAGTGAAGGATAGAACTCTTTTTATGTATGCTACAACAGCAGCAAGAATACTCATCGCGCAATACTGGAAGACACAGGATTTACCCACGCTGGAAGAATGGCAAATGAAGCTCATTGACTATATGGAACTTGCAGAAATGACTGGCAGAATCAGAGACCAGGGAGAAGAGATGGTGAAGGAAGACTGGAGGAAATTTAAAGATTATCTACAGAAACACTATAAAATTATGAACGTTTGAGGTATCAGATTGAATGTACAAGAATGTTATTATAAAAACGACAATGTTACAGAAAGTATATTTAGTAAGACATAGGGAAATATAAGGATAAATAAGACAATAACATTAATCTGAACCAAAGATACGCCAGAGGGAAAGAGTTTACTACCAGAATATAAGATCTAGAATACAGAGTGGGAAGGCATGGGGAAGTCGCAGACTTAAGTTAATGCTGAAGAATACAATGACATAATATTTGTTTTTAATCTTTTTTATTCTTATCTTTTTCATTTTTTTTCTTTCTGTATAATGTATGTATTGTTTTGTTTTTGCTATTTTCTCTTTGATGTGTTTGTCGATTTGTTTTCTGTTTGTTTATTGAATGTGGAAAATAAAATATTATTTTTTTAAAAAAAACAATTACTTTCATTTTCCGCTCTGGGTAATACAAAGTTTCTGCTGCTGTCTGAACTTGTTTAAACTATTCATAAGGCTGTTTTACCCTCAACGCTTTGAATATAACTGTCTCAACAACATTAAGGGTTACCAATTTAGAAATTAGAAGCCAAGGCTTAAAGAATAAGACTGGGTTTGGTGTTCAGGGGTGGTCTGGGCTGCCAGCTGGTGTTTGTGTCCAAAATCCTGTGACTGAGACGAGTAACTTGACCTTGAATTATAAATAGCCATGCATGGGGCTGACAAGTTGAATAAACCAGAGAGTAAAAATAGAAGAGGTTCCAAATTTTGAAGAAACTGTGATGACTTTACTAACTGAAATAATAACTGAAAATAATTACTGAAAATAAGCAGACGTTGAAGGAACTTCAAAAAGGCTTTGATGAACTAGGACAAAATCAACAAGAAGTGAAACAACAGGTCTCAGAACACAAAACAAGAGTTTTAGAACTGGAATCAGTGAGAGTTTCTGATGTGGAACAATCCCATCAGGAGGTTCTTAACGCGATTGCCCATCTCTAAAACGTATAATTTATTGTTGGAATGGCATACAAAGGATGAACAAGTTAAATCTGTTATGATTGATTGGGCAAGAGATGTGGGTCACAATAGAATGATGGAATATTGGGAGAGGTGATGGAAGAAAGGGGTTAAGTTCACGGCATGTACTGAATTAAAAGAAAATATTAGAAAAATGATGTATAGATGGTACTTAACCCTGGTGAAACTAGCAAAAATCTACCACATTAATGATAACATGTTGGAAATGTGAAGAGAAAGAAGGCACTTTTTTCATATGTGGTGGACGTGTTCCAAGGTGAAAGACTTCTGGGAAAAGATTTATAATGATTTTTTTATAAATGTTGAAAAATACATTTATTAAGAAGCCAGAAGCCTTTCTCCTTGGAATAACAGGACCGGAATTGCCCAAGAAGGATGTTAGACTGTTTTTGTATGCCACTACAGCAGCAAGGCTTTTATTAGCCAAAAATTGGAAATTGCAAGAAATACCGACAATAGAAGAATGGCAGATGAAGATGATGGACTTTTCGGAGCTGGCTGACCTGACTGGAAGAATCCGCTACCAAAAAGAGGAGGAAACACAAGAAGATTGAAATAAATTTAAAGAATATTTAGTGAGATATTGTAATATAAGATAATTAAGAAATCCTTAGAAGTACAGTGGTACCCCGCAAGACGAATGCCTCGCAAGACGGAAAACCCGCTAGACGAAAGGGTTTTCCGTTTTTCGATGCACTTCGCAGGACGAATTTCCCTATGGGCTTGCTTCGCAAGATGAAAATGTCTTGCGAGTCTTGAGATTTTTTTCCGCTCCCCACCCCCCTTTTCTAAGCCGCTAAACCGCTAATAGACTTTTAGCAGCTAATCCGCTAATCCCTTAAACCTTTAATAGCCGCTAATAGCTGCTAATAGCCGCTAAACCTCTAATAGCGCTAATCCGCTAAGCCGCTAATAGGGTTGCATCGCAAGACAAAAAAAAACGCTAGACTAAGAGACTCGTGGAACGAATTAATTTCGCCTTGCGAGGCACCACTGTAACAGATTAGGCTAAGGGCTAGAAAAAGATTGATAACAAAGATTATTATGGATTAGAATTGGAAGTAAGGTTAAGATTTTTGGGAGAAAAATAAAATAATTCGTTTTGGGGGTCCATTCTTAACATGAAACTGTTCTTAACCTCAAGTACCACTTTAGGGCCTCCCACTGCTGCCATGCTGCCGTAGCTCGATTTCTGTTCTCATCTTGAAGCAAAGTTCTTAACCTGAGGTACTATTTCTGGGTTAGTGGAGTCTGTAACCTGAAGCATCTGTAACCTGAAGCATATGTAACCCGAGGTACCACTGTATTAGTTTACCGGAATAGGGTGGATGAGGAGTAAGTTTCTAAAGGCAAATCTGATACCGCGTGTTGGCCATCTTATGTGAACAAGAATGGACATGGACTACAACATTCAATGAGTCAGGCTGCACAGTAGAGGGCATCCCTTGGATGTTTTGTGATATTTTCCTTTGTAGTACCACATTGTTGTAGATATTGCCCTCATGGCCTCCATTGCTCTGCGCTTGCTGTCTTTTCTGGAGTTCAGTAAATATATCATTGCAAGTTCCTCCCTCTTCTCCTTTCAGTTGATTCAAAGCCAGTGCCCTCTCCATCCACCATGAAGCATCTTGTGATCTTGCTGTCTGCTCTGGCACTCATGAGCTGTGCAGAGGACCAAGGTTGCATACCGATATGTACAAATAGTCTATAAGTATGAAAGGGAAAGGAAATTGTTTCAGATGCTTGGTGAGGACATCCTTGTACCTGGAGGCATGGCAGACTGGTGTGTAGCAGATCATAAAATCCAAAACAAAGGAAGGTCAGAGTCCCACAAGGAGTACTTCAAAGCGGGTGGAGACTCAGGAACACATAAATGGGCCCCCAGTTGGACCTCTGGAAATTCCTCAGCAGGGAAAGGGTAGAGAGGCTCTCCTGGTTTTAAAGCTAAGGAAAGGGAGATTTGTGAAGTCCCAGGAACATTCCTTGTTTATGACGTAGCTGTGCTCAAAGCAGCAAGCTATTCTCCATTCTCTATTATTATCATTATGATTACTGTTATTAGTGTGCTCCATGCTCCCTAACCTGGTACTCTTCAGATTCTTTGGATGCTACAACACCTCTGGTTGTTGGCCAAGCTGGCTGGAGCTGTAGTGTGAAACACCTGGAGGGCACTTTGTGCGTTCAGGAAGGCTGGTGTCATTGGACAATCAACCACTCTGCATCCATGTAAGATTGTGGCTAATCCACCTGCAAACCTACTAATTTGATGGATGTCAATTTCACTGTAAGCCTACGTCCACCTCAAAGTACACTCAATAAATAAATAAATAGTGGGCTTATATTCAGGGAATCTATTTAGTCATGTCCATTGATGTAAATCCAGACTACTCTGAGGACGACGAAGATGGGATACAGTGCATTCTTGTTTACTAAGTGTCATGAATTCCCCTGAATAATTTTTAAGGATAGTTGTTTCTGCTGATATCCAAACAAACATTCCAGGAATCAGAGGCATGGTTGTTGCGGTGGAGGAAGCTGAATAGCTGTTCAATCATTTTAAATATGTACTGGCGTGTCAAGGAGTCCTGATAACAACGAGCGTAGTTAATTAAAAAGAAGATTTATTGCAAAAAAACCCCAGATTCCATCCGAGCAGCAATCACCGCCGTCCATCTCTAAACCAAATATCTCCCTTCTAAGGGTGGGTGGATGTTTCCTACAGCTGCCAAGATCTTGGGGAACAGGGGGTCAGCTCCCTCACCTTCTTCATACTCTGACAATGCTCTTCCGTCGTCATTTCCTCCCTCTGAACTGCTTTCATTTCTAGTCTCTGTATTTTGTACTTCGCTGGCACACTATAATCCCCTGACTTGCAATTAACTCTATCTCTTCCTGCCTGCTTTCTCTAGCTGACTGTAAATCTTCCCTGGGAGCTGCTTCATTCATGACATGGAGATTCATACTCAGATCTTAAGCTACATCTCTTTTTACTTCTAGGCCGGCATATTGTTCTTGTGGTGGCCACACTTACATTGAAGGCAATGCAGAGCCTCCGAGGCTAAGAGGTTGGTTTGGACTGGAAGATTCTGGGGGATGGAGCAAAAGGATGATGAGCTTCTTAGATAGTCTCTGTGCTTTGGCAGCTTTCCTTTCTCCTCCAATGAATTATTTAAAAGTCCTTCTTCACTGAGAAATGAGATCCGTGCCATTTATGGTCTTGATCATAGTTCGCTAAGATCTTGTCTTGAGGGCACATGGGAGAGCAGGGAAAAGTTTTTCAGGAATTACACATAAACTAAGGCCAACCACACACATCAATCCATTCCATGGGCTTCAGCAGAATTGTCCTTTCAAGTGTGATTTGGGCAGGGAAAGGGACACCTAGGCTGGCAACTTCCTGGTCAAGATGGCCTTCTGTTTTGGCTGTTCTGTCCATGCCAAGTCCTTCTATTCCTTTAATTTTAGTGGTCAAGAATTCAGCAGGTGTAACTTTGCTAACAAAGAAGTATCCATGATGGGAAGTTTCCGACCTGCTGAATGTCTGTCTTTTGCTCAGATATTCAACAAGGTGAATACTGCTCTAGGAAGATGAGAAGGCAATCAATAGAGGACTCGGGAGGAGGTTGTGGGAGGGCAATAAGGATGAGTTTACCTGTTGTTTATACAGGTAAACAACAGAGTTTAGCCTTGAGAAAGGAAGAGTGAAAGGGAGAGGAGAGCACTCTTTATATCCATGGAGGGCTGTCAGTTGGAAGATGGTAAAGAATCATGCTTTGCTGCCCCAGAGGAAAGGTGTGGATCTTACAGCTTAAGTTATAAAAGGGCAAATTTTGGTAGAACTTTAGGAGGTTATTTCTGCTGCTGAAATTTTTGTTGTTTTGGGGACCGAGAGAGGAAGTCTGCCCCCCCCCCTTTTTGAGGAACCACATGTTGGAGGTGCTTGTAATGAAAGGGACTGGACTAACTGACTTCCAACGTCCCTCTCAGTTCTCTAATTGTGCGGTTCCTGCCTTCCTGAGGGCTGATCTTTCAGAGTAATGAATCACATGCCCTCTACTCACAGATGCTGAAAAAAACTCAGAAGCAGACCACAATCAACCCAGAGGCTCAGAAGGTTCACCAAAAGATCTCAAAGGCACACCTTCACTGAATGATACCTCTACTCCATTCCCGTCTTCCATTAGCCCTGAACCCTGATTTAATGGGCAGTCACCCCAGTTGCCTCAAGGAACCTGTCAAAATTCAGCAATTGCAAATAAATTGTGGGCTTCAAGCCTGTTTGGTGTTTTGAATGTGAACCTACAAGATGTTTATCCAGAGGTGCCCCCACATACTGGGCCCTCCAACCTACTCTGAAAAGAAGAAACAGCTCTGCAAAACAATTACATAAGCTTCATGTCATATTCAAAGTGGTGTCCCCTTTTTAGGTAAATTGTTGGGCCCAAAAATATACCCATGTCTGTCCACACTGATAGTTTGATACATAGTAGTGAAACTTTTCTCCAGAATTGAATCTCCTAGGAGAAAAGGGTAACCTGTTGAATTTCTCCCAGACACACACTGTTGGTTTCTGTTTTCCTTCACTGTGCAGCGAAAGGGCTTGTCACGAGACAGGTGTTTACATTCCACAGTCTGTACTGTACTGTTGGAGTTTCTCACGGGAAAGGGAGACTGGATGTGACGTACACTGGTTTCCTGTTTTTCACTGTGTTGTTTCTCTCCAAGCTGTCGATGAGAGAGGATGCTTTTCTGCTCCGGCAGAGGCAAGATGTCTTTCTGTAATATAACTGCTTTGAACTGTAAATAAAGCAACCAAGAGTATGCAGCACGTACTCCTCATCCTTCCGCTGGGCACGGAACTCTGCTTTAACCAACACGTGGTTATGGGCCCAGAAGTCGAATCGGAGTGCCGGCAAAGGATCGGAATGCAGAGGGACAGATCGGATTGGAATCTGCTCTGCGCATAAACATGATTGATGAGGTATGTTGCTACTGCTCCGGGCAGCCTGCCAGCTTCTAGTTAATGGCTTTATGGCTGGACTTTGAACTGTTAAAGCCGTTTTGCCGGGAATAGGAAAATGGCTCCCAGGCTCAAGTTACTATGCTGGGGAAATCGAAAGTAACTTTTAAGTGCGCTTTTGGAATAAAGCAGGTGCAGCAGTGACGCAGCAAGATTTAAAGCAGCATATATGACGCTGAAGGCTAATGCCAGAGTCATGATGGCCCTTCAGGATGCTTGTGGGATTCCTAAGCTCAACAAGAAAAATTATGCCGACTGGGTTTTGTATGCAGAGGCAATTCTGCGGAAAGAGGGTTTGTTTGAGGTCATTACAGAAACCCCCCCAGCTCCAGTTACAGATGCATGGAAAGTTAAGGATTCCAAAGCACGGGGAACACTTACATTGATAGTATCCCCAGAAGAGCTCTGTCTATTGCGTGATAAGACCTCAGCCAGAGAAATTTGGGATTCTTTGAGAGAGGCTCACTTAAGGACAGAAGCTGGATCTACTATGTTTTACTTTAACAAGCTGCATAATATGGCTCTTGCTGAAGGTGGAGATGTGCGTTTACATCTGATGGAGATGCAAAATCTGAGACATGAGCTGCAACAGAGAGGACTCAACTTTCCAGAGGCTGTGTATTCTTTCATGATACTACAATCTTTGGGTTCAGGTTGGGAGTCTGTTGCAACCCAGATTGCTGTGCAGCCAACAGCTCAGCTAACAGTGGACTTTGTTACTGCCGTGGTGTTAAATGAAGCAGATCGCCGGGGTGCTAGCTGCATGGGCAAGGGGGAGTCTTCACAGACGTCATCCCATAGTGCAGTGGAACCACCAGATGGCGCCAAAGCTTTGAAGGCAGTGAAATGCTACTCGTGTGGACGTCTAGGCCATATGAAGAGGGAATGCAGATATCCCAGGGCCAAGACAGAGCAGCGCAGCGAAAGTTCATCGCGTGGAAAAGGCCGAGGCAAAGGCAAAGGTCCGGTGTCTAGGACAACGCAGCACAAGGCTATGGTTTCACGCTTCACTCCAAAGGTTGCAGAGGTCCAGAAGACGTCTAGATCTTTCTTCGTTGTTGATTCGGCGGCGACCCACCACATGTGCAACGATAAGAGACTTTTTGTGTCTTTTACACCGCAGGAAGGTGCGATTCACCAGGCGGATGACCACACTATTCCCAGTAAAGGCTACGGAACTGTTGTTCTTCACAGTTTGGACTTATCGATACAGAATGTCCTTTACGTGCCAGACGCCAAACATAATCTGCTCAGCGTTGGACAACTGAATGAGCGGAACATTGACGTTTCCTTCAAGAACAAGAAGTGCATCATCACAAAGAAAAATGACTATGAATTGCATGCTGAATATGTTGATCGTTTGTTTGTTTTGTATTATGATGATGTTGTGCAGGATGACACTTGTTGCATTGCAGGTTCTAACAAAAGTTTGCATGCAGGATGTATTCATGATTTTCATCGAAAATTTGGTCATTTGCATTTTGAGGCAGTATCTAAAATGCCTGCCTTGGTTGAAGGTATGACTATTAGACCCTGCAGGTACCACATGAAGTGCAAAGCATGCGCAGCAAACAAGGTGAAAATGGCTGCGAAAGGTAAGGTGTCTAGTAGGCAAGCTACGGAACCATACCAGATTATTCATGCTGATTTGGTTGGACCACTAGCGCCCTCTTTGGGTGGAAATAGGTACTTCATGGTTCTCATTGACGCATTTTCTAGATATATTTTTGTGTACAATCTCAAGCAGAAATCAGAGGCTTTTCCTAGGTTCAAGGAATTCTGTGCTTGGTTGGAAAATGTGCATGGTAAGAAGATAAAGACTCTTTTCAGTGATCGCGGGGGAGAATTCACTTCTCAGCAGTTTGAAGCTTTTCTGACTGAGAAAGGAATTCAACACGATTTGTCTAGTCCTCGCTCGCCATGGCAGAATGGACTTGCGGAACGGGCAAATCAGACATTGCTTCAAGGGTTAAAAACCTTGCTGCATGATGCCAATCTTCCAGAGAGTTATTGGGCCGAATCTCTCTCGTGTTTTGTTTACAGTTACAATCGCAGGTTATCTTCAGCGATTGGTTGTACCCCCTATGAGAAGATGTTTGGCAAGAAGCCATACATCAAACACATGAAAATTTTTGGTTCTGACATGTGGGTTCATTCACCACAAAATTCAAAGTTAGACAAGCGTGGATTGCATGGTATCTTTCTAGGTTATCAGAAAGGGTCTTACAGAATAATGATGACTGACTCTAAGACAATTAAGCTCACGAGAAGTGTTGAATACAATGCAAAGTGGGGGGAGAATGTGGGAATTTTCCAATGTTATCCTGATGACAGTGATGAGACTGAGGATAGTCAGAAGCAACCACAACAACCCACACCCACTGATGAAGGTTCTGAGTCTGAATCTGAAACTGAATCGGGTGATTCAGAGGATTTCAAGAGTGCGAAAGCCTCTATGCGACCCTCTGAAAGCTCTGATCAAGAATTGGAAGAACCATTGTTCACAATAGGTCGCTTTTCTCCTAAGAAGGAAGAGGAGAGTGTTGAAGACTTAAGGCTAATTCGTAGGTCACAGAGAGCCACAAAAGGCAAACCTCCAAAGAGATTTGCTGATGAATTTGCTACGATAGCAGTAACAGCTGTTAAAAGCTCCAAGAAGGTATTTGAACCTTCAAGTTTCCAAGAAATCCAGGGTTTGGATTCAAAGGAAGCTGAACCATGGTTAAATGCCATGAAGGCTGAGCTTGATTCCTTGGAAAGGAACAAAACATGGGAGCTAGTTCCAGTAGTTCCAGGAATGAAACTGCTTGGAAGCAAATGGGTCTTCAAAGCGAAGACTGATCAAAATGGCAAGATAGTCAGACACAAAGCCAGATTGGTAGCCAGAGGTTTTGCACAAGTACCAGGTGAAGACTATCACGAGACCTACTCACCCACAGTGAGGTATGAAAGCATTAGGCTTATGCTCAAGCTAGCTGCAGAGGAAAATCTACACATTAGTCACCATGATATTAATACAGCTTTTCTGTACGGATCTCTGGATGAATCACTTTATATGCTTCCACCTGATGGCGTACAGGTAAAACAGGGATTTGTTTGTGCTCTGAAGAAATCCCTTTATGGTCTCAAACAAAGTGCACGGTGTTGGCACACAAAACTCACTGAAGTATTGTTTTCTCTAGGTTTTCAGCAAGGGAAAGCTGATCCATGTGTATTTGTCAAAGAGGAGGGGCAAAAGAAACTGTACTGTTTGTTTTATGTTGATGATTTATTATTCTTTTGGAAAGATGTCGCAATGTACAATAACGCCCTAGCTCAACTGAAAGAGCACTTTGACATGAAAGATCTTGGTGAGGTAAACAACTACCTATCTCTGGCAATAGAAAGAGATCAAGATGGTAACATTCTAGTACACCAGTCACGGAAAATTGCTGATGTGTTAAGCAAACTAAACCTGATGGATGCTAACCCTGTAGACACACCGATGACAACAGGTTATCAGGTAGATGACACTGGAGAAGCATTTTCTGACTCTACACTGTACAGAAGTGTGCTAGGCAAGCTAAACTTCATTGCCAGATGTTCAAGACCAGACATTGCTGTTAGCTGTAATTTGCTAAGCAGACAAGTCAACAATCCTAGTGTCAAGGATTGGAAAGCTCTGAAACGCATAGCGCGGTATTTGAAAGGCACTATGCATTACAGACTGAGATTTAACAATCAGAAGTCTGGTGGTCTTGAGATATTTGCAGATGCAAGTTTTGGAAGTGACACTGAAGACAGGAAAAGTACGTCTGGAGTTTGCTACATGTACAATCAGGGTCTGTTTGATTGGTCATGCAAGAAGCAAACAACAGTTAGCTTAAGTACTTGTGAAGCTGAACTGAATGCACTGTCTTATTCACTTAAGGATTGTGAATGGTTGATACAATTGTGCAAAGATATGAAAATTCCTGTCAAATGTCCAATCCAGGTTTACCAGGACAACAAAGCATGTTTGGCTTTGCTGAAGTCTGAAGGTTGTAAGCAAAGCACGAAGCACTTGCAATTAAAATTGCAGCATGCTAGGGAATGTATTCAGAAGGGACTCGTAACGGTGTCCTATATGCCAGGTAATAAAATTCCTGCTGATGTATTATCCAAGATTGTATCAAGGGATCAACACTGTACCTATGTGCAGAAGTTGGGTTTGTAATGATATTGTACGAACACGCTGCCCAGTGATGTTCACAGAAAGGGGGAGGATGTTGGTTTCTGTTTTCCTTCACTGTGCAGCGAAAGGGCTTGTCACGAGACAGGTGTTTACATTCCACAGTCTGTACTGTACTGTTGGAGTTTCTCACGGGAAAGGGAGACTGGATGTGACGTACACTGGTTTCCTGTTTTTCACTGTGTTGTTTCTCTCCAAGCTGTCGATGAGAGAGGATGCTTTTCTGCTCCGGCAGAGGCAAGATGTCTTTCTGTAATATAACTGCTTTGAACTGTAAATAAAGCAACCAAGAGTATGCAGCACGTACTCCTCATCCTTCCGCTGGGCACGGAACTCTGCTTTAACCAACACACACATCTGTTAAAATCACCAAGAGACTCCAAATTAGACATGTATACAGTTTTACATTAATCTAAATATACTGTGAGTTCTCACTGAGTGCCAGTGGCGTAGCGTGGGTTGTCAGCACCCCGGGCAAGGCAAGTAATTTGCACCCCCTAACCCGTGGATTTTGCACCCCCTAACCCGTGGAGCGCACCCCCCAGATGTTGCGGCCTGTGCGGCCGCCCCCCCTGCACCCTCCACGCTACGCCACTGCTGAGTGCCCAGCTTCTGAACAGCAGGGGACTTGCCTAGGCCTCATTGACCTGTTCTTACATCTTGCATTTGTTATTTGGGGTCAGGGAATCCTCTTACACCCACTCACACTTATTGCAGCACATCACTTCCAGGGAGTATCTGATTGCAGAGAAACCCACCCCAGGAAAGATGTGTACTTCTTGCTAGTAAAAAAACCTAAGGACAAATTGTGGTTATTCAAAGGGTTACAACTTCATTTTTTTAAAAAAAATATTTTTATTAGGTTTTTTACACAAAAAGTAAAACAAAAAAGAAACAACAGAAAAAGCAGAAAAATACAAAATTACGAAAAGACAAAACATCAAAAAGAAAAAAGCAATAATAAAAACAATTCTATTTTCATAATATTTCTTGCCTTCACTTATTTCACCGACTTCCCCATACCTCCCTTCACTGTATTCCAAATCTTATATTTGATCAGCAAATCCCTTCCCTCTGCCTTAATTGATCCTTATCTTAATTTTAGTATCTTAATATAACATAATCTCCTTAATATCTTAAATATTGAATCTTTAAATTTTACAACTTTTTACTAATAACCTTTTACATTCAATCTGATGTCATTCTAACATTCATTAATCTTATAATATTTCTGTAGATAGTCTTTGAATTTCTTCCAGTCTTCTTCCACCGTCTCGTCTCCCTGGTATCTGATTCTGCCGGTCATTTCAGCCAATTCCATATAGTCCATCACTTTCATCTGCCATTCTTCCAGAGTGGGTAGCTCTTGTGTCTTCCAGTACTGTGCGATGAGTACTCTTGCTGCTGTTGTGGCATACATAAAAAAGGTTCTATCCTTCTTTTTCACCTGTTGGCCGACCATGCCCAGGAGAAAGGCCTCTGGTTTCTTCAGGAAGGTGTATTTAAACACCTTTTTCATTTCATTATAGATCATTTCCCAGAAGGTCTTAATCCTTGGGCACATCCACCAAAGGTGGAAGAATGTGCCTTCAATTTCTTTACACTTCCAACATTTATTATCGGTCAAATGATAGATTTTAGCTAGCTTGACTGGTGTCATGTACCATCTGTATATCATTTTCATAATATTTTCTCTTAAGGCATTACATGCCGTAAATTTCAAACCAGTGGTCCATAACCGTTCCCAGTCAGCCAACATTATATTATGACCAACATCTTGTGCCCATTTAATCATTGCAGATTTCACTGTCTCATCTTGTGTATTCCATTTCAACAGCAAGTTATACATTCTTGACAAAATCTTAGTTTTAGGTTCTAGTAGTTCTGTTTCTAATTTAGATTTTTCCACCTGGAAGCCAATTTTCACCTCAGATCGTATAAATCTTTCGCCTTTTACTAAAGGGTTACAACTTGAGGACGAGAATAATGCACTATAGGGGTGGGGGTAGTGCTTCATAACTTCGTTTCCAGCGGGAACACAGATGGGCTTCTGAAAGAAAGAACATGAAAGCTCCAAGTCTGGGTTCCCTTCTGGCTGTGGGCCCTGGACATCAGTCCCCCTGTGCCTGCCTCTTGGAGGCACCATGTCTTTTGCAGGCTTTAAAAGAGCCCTTCTGAGCACACACAGGGGGCATTTCTATCCATGTATTCTTGAGTAGAATCACAGAATTGTTGAGCTGGAAGGAACCCTGAGGATCATTTAGTTCAAGCCCCTGCAAAGCAGCTGTCCCATATAACGGGAATCAAACCTGCAACCTTGGCATTACCACCACCGTGCTCTAGCCAACTGAGCTAACTAGGCTTGTCTCAACTGTGTTCTGGAAGAGATCAAATAGTCAAAAATACTAAAAGAGTATTGGATGGATGGGAGTTTCTTAAAGGTGAACTATTGAAGGCACAAATAGAGACAATCAGGTGCGTCGCTTTGCCCCCACAACTGTGGGTGCCTGGGACATGCTGACGTTACCATGGCATGAGTGTGTGCACGTGTGTTGTCAGAATGTCCTGCAGCATGCTGATGTCAATCACACATCCTGTGGGCCACGTACGCACCATGTAATAGAACCTTGAGGGACGTCCCCTTCAATAGAACCTTGAGGGACGTCCCCTGGATAGTTGGCACCCATGCAAACCATTCCAACAAGAAAAGAAAGTGGGAGGCATCTAATGAAACCCGGGTGGCTGCCTAAGGATCTTCCAGATGAGCTAATTGACTGACTGAACCCAAAGAGGGCTCACTATTTCTTCCTTGTTATTCTGGGAAAAGGGGATAAGTGGGGTGCTGCAGGATTCTGTCCTAGGCACCTTGTTCAATTTTCTTAGAAATAACTTTCAGGATGGAATTGAGAGGATGCTATTCAAATTTGCAGGTGACACCAACCTGGGTGTGGTAAGTAACACCACAGATGACAGAATTAGGATTCAATATGATCTTAATAGTTTGAAGAACTGGGCCAAAACTAGCAAAATGAGTTTCAATATAAACAAATACAAGGTTCTGCACTTACTGTAGGTAGAAATAACCAGCTGCACATACGTAAAATTTGGTGGGGGCAGGACTTTGCTTGCCAGTACTACATGCGAAAAGGATCTAGGTGTCTTGGTAGACAGCAAGCTAAACATCAGCCAAAAGTGTGATGTAACAGCAGGTGGCGCTGTGGGTTAAAGCCTCAGCACCTAGGGCTTGCCGATCGAAAGGTCGGCGGTTCGAATCCCTGCGGCGGGGTGCGCTCCCGTTGTTCGGACCCAGCGTCTGCCAACCTAGCAGTTCGAAAGCACTCTCGGGTGCAAGTAGATAAATAGGGACCGCTTACTAGCGGGAAGGTAAACGGCGTTTCCGTGTGCGGCTCTGGCTCGCCAGAGCAGCGATGTCATGCTGGCCACGTGACCCGGAATTGTCTTCGGACAGCGCTGGCCCCCGGCCTCTTTGAGTGAGATGGGCTCACAACCCTAGAGTCTGTCAAGACTGGCCCGTACGGGCAGGGGTACCTTTACCTTTACCTTTTTTAACAGCAAAAAAACAGCTAATGCTATCCTAGGCTGCATCAACAGAAGTATAGTGTGCAGTTTAAGAGAAGTAGTAGTACCATTTTATTTTGCCTCGGTCAGACCACACCTGAAGTATTGTGTCTTGTTATGGGTGCCGCAGTTGAAGAAGAATATTGATGAGCTGGAATGTGTGCAGAGGAGGGTGACCAAGATAATCAAAGGTCTGGAGGGAGTTGGTTATGTTTAGCCTGGATAAGAGAATGACAGGAGATTTGCTAGCCATCTTCAAATATCTAAATGGCTGTCACATGGAGGATGGTGTAAGCTTGTTCTCTCCAGCTCTGAAGGGTAGGTCCAGAACCAATGGCTTCATGTTACACGGAAGCAGATTCTGACTAAACATTAGGAAGTACGTTGTGATGGTAAGAGCAGTTTGACAGTGGAATGGACTCCTTCAAATGGTGATGAAGCCTCCTTCCTTGGAGGTGCCGAAAAAGCATGCAAATGCAGGGCTTTGACACTCCAACCATGATGCTGAAAACCTCCTGTCAGTTGATTGACAGGTGGCATCATGGAACGCCCCATCCTCCATGTCTGCTTCAAGGAGGACAACTCGGTATAAAGTCCCAGCAGGAGCTGGGGGGATTGTGCTCCCTGCAGAGTGATCAGGGAGATGAACATGGAATTGATTGGGAGGAGTGCCCAGTGCAGACAAGGGACACATTAATCACATGTAGCCCATTAGGTGCTAGGTGTGTCAGGTAGTGCTGAGCTTCCACATGCAATGGGTGGGATGTAATCCATTGGAGCAGACAAATACTACATTTCCTGTTTGCCTAGAGTGGACACAAGCAGGGGATGCTACTCCAGTCAGTTGAACTTCCTGTTACACCTGGTCTCAAGTATCCTCCCTCTGCATGTGACCAGGTAGGTGGACATGACCCTTGCAGACCCCACAAATGGTCCAGTCATGTAGTCAGCTTCTTTTGATGCTGCTCTTTTTTGATGCCATTTCTTCTCTTGGATTGCACTGCTGGCTCTCTGCCAGCAGCCCATGGGCCCATCCTAACAAGGATGTAAACCACACTGTATCTGTCACTACAAGCTAAAGCTTGCTTTCAGGGATCTGAGAACTGAATGTGAGTAAACTTTTAATACTTATACAGAAGACTTTTGTGTCTTTATTCTTTTACAAGGGAATCAAAGGGGTCTTACCAGGAATAAACTGCCAGATAGGATTCTTTAACTAAAGAGATTGAAACGAATATGCAACTATACTCTTGCTGTGTAAAGGGGGAATAAGCTCTCTCTCATATCTATCTATCTATCTGTCTGCCTGTCTATCTATCAATCTATTTATCTCTGTATCTATCTATCTATGCCTCTGAGACGCGGGTGGCGCTGTGGGTTAAACCACAGAGCCTAGGACTTGCCAATCAGAAGGTCGGCGGTTCAAATCCCCGTGACGGGGTGAGTTTCCGTTGTTCAGTCCCAGCTCCTGCCAACCTAACAGTTCGAAAGCAGATCAAAGTGCAAGTAGATTAATAGGTACCGCTCCATCGGGAAGGTAAACGGTGTTTCCGTGTGCTGCTCTGGTTCACCAGAAGTGGCTTAGTCATGCTGGCCACATGACCTGGAAGCTGAACACCAGCTCCCTCGGCCAATAAAGCGAGATGACCCCAGAGTCAGCCATGACTAGACCTAATGGTCAGAGGTCCCCTTTACCTTTACCTTTACCTTTACCTATCTATACACTCACACACATATGAGAGACTCACTAGTGTGAGTTGGGAAGGATAATATTTAATCAATATATACTCTCCTACTATCCAAAAAATTCCCACACAATGAAGGGATCTTTGAAAGGGGCTGTAAAAGAGCTCCAATGCAGGGCTTTGACACTACAACCATCAGTTGATGACCTCCTGATATAAGTTGATTGACAGGTGGGCAGACGCACCACTTGTGGCCAGCATGACTAACCAGCTTCTGGTGCAACGGGACACCTTGACGAGTGTCAGAACACACAGAAATGCCATTTACCTTCCTGCCACAGCTGCACCTATTTATCTACTCTTGCTGGTATGCTTTCAAACTGCTAGGTTCACAGAAGTTGGGACAGAGCAACAGGTGTTCACCCTGTCACACAGATTCAAACAGCCAAATTTCTGTTTAGCAAGCCGAAGAGGCTCAGTGATTTAGACCACAGCACTACCTGCCAACCTCAGGACAGATACCAATCTATTGGCTATTAAAACAAACCCAGGTGGGGTTTTCTTATGAAGGCATCTTGTGGCTTCTCCAAAAGTGAACATCTTCCCACCCCTGGTGTGCTGTTGTTCATAAAAATGAAGTCTTTGTGAATTAATTCTAAAGAATTTCTCATGTGCAGGAAAACTGAGGTCTCTTTCTCAGTGGAAAAAACAGGTTCTAGAAATCAGATGGTGGGTTTTGGCACACCATTAATTAAAACTCTGCAAACAGGAAATAACATTTCCTAATTTATTGAGCAAACAGAACAAAAGCAGCATATAATTTAAGACAGGACTTGCACAGGGCAGCGAGACATGCAACCAAACATACAGTGGAAAACCTCTCTTAGAACTATGCAGCCAAGCAGACCATGTGCTACCTCCATGGAGATCATATCTGGTTTGTTTCCTTTTTTAGTTTAACAAAATGTATATCCCTCTTGATTGTAGTAAAACCTTTAAGGGGGTTACAAATTTATATAATCATTAAAAAGCAGTTTAAGAGAATTAAAAACATTTTAAAACAAGATTGACATTAAAATAGAATCAAACACATCAGTATCTATTTGTCTAGATAGGCTGGCCTAAGGAATGCAATACCTCCACCACCACCTTTTTGGTTAGCTGACTTTACTCATAACAGAATTAACCCTTAAATAACACACTGAATGATCTCTGCTGCTACATTTCTGACAGTTTCCACAAGCACACACCGGGCGAGCGAGAGGCATGATCACAATTGAAAGAAAACATTTAGTCAGACAAAAGCAATCAAACTGCGGGGGAAGAGCAAGGCCCATAAGAATCCCAAGAGAGAAGGAGAGAGGTATAGAGTGCTGCAACCGTGGTTTAGACAGTGGGCAATCCAGTGAAGGGGATTGAGAGGTCGAGAGGCCAAGGAGGAATGTCCACACCCGTCCAGACATGAGGACTTCTTTACTTCACTGGCAATGCTCTTCGCTCTTTTGACACGAAACGTAGTGGTTTTATCTTATTCTTGAATAAATTGGGATCTTCCGCATCAACGTTTTTCAAGGTATCCCTGACCTGTAGGAAAAAAGAGGCAGGTAAGACTTGGCATTTGGAGCAGCTGCTTCTCGGACCCTTCCCATATTGCTGTGTCATCCCTTCAACCCTCTTTAGCATTGGATTGGGAAGATTAACACAGGAGGAGAAATCTGTGAAAAGGTGGGTTGTTGTTTCTTCATTGTTGCTACGATTATTATTAACGACTCAGTTCCTGTGAGGCATCCCAAAGTGGCTTGACGTATAAGACCATATACTGTATATAACAGATACATACACTAAAACTGTTTTTGAAAAATGAATCCATATATAAAATCATTTAAAAAACACACAAACAACTACGAAACAGACACAATTACAAAATATAACAGCAGTTTTAAAAGAGCAATAGCACACCCATGAAAGCAATGAAAAATCCAAGAGAGTTAAAGTTTTTAGAAGGTTTGTCGAAAGTGGAACATCTGTAGTAGGCACAGAAATGACAATAGAAGAGGCGCCTGTCAATGGGAGGATGCTGGCCTGATTCTGACATTGTGTAGGATGGAGCTCTTGACAGGACATATGGAAGAACGAGCATGTTAGCAATGCTCATTAACCGCAGTGGGTCTACTCTAATGGGTACTAGTCAGGATGACTCTACTCTGCTTCCACAGTCAGAGACAGAAATGCATCCAAGTTAGGACTGCCATATGTCCATGTTTTGCTGGGAATCGGACTGTCAAAATGACATCTGGGTGGGTTTCCGTCAAATTGGCAAAATGTCTGGGGAAACCCAAATGGCAACTTTCACTTTTGGGAATATGGCAGCCCTAACCCAACGGATGGAAACTGCAGGAGAGGAGACTGCTCTTGTGCTTGGCTCCTACTTTTTGGGAAGAATAGGATGCTAGATCAGATGGGCCATTGGTTCTTCATATGTTCTTTTGTGTAGGACCAACATCAGTCACAATGCATTTTCTCTCCCCCCCCCCCCGGGTCCCCCTTTTTGCTTCAGAACTTTGTACAAAGTTCAACTCATGCTCAATTGGGGCTGTTTCCCCCCTGGGCCTGTTAGTTGTGCCCATTCATTTCAATGGGTCTGCTCTGAGTAGGACCACCTTTGGAAACAACCCAGGCTCTCATCTTCTACTCACAACCCATTTGTTTCGTTTTAGAACAAGCAACAGAACACATCTTTGCCATATACAGCAAGGAGCCAATTCACACCCACATACCATCCCACATAGAGACACCCACAAACATTTAACATTACTTACTATGCGGCCCGGTTTGTCTTCACCATTTGAACTGCGAAGCGTTGAAACCAACAGCATTGCAGCTAGCAGGATGAGACACGACTTCATGGTGCGTCAGAATGGGAGTATCCTCCTTGAGTTGGCAAAAAAGAATAGAGGCAAGGAAGAGTTGCCTTTGGTCTCTGCTGTGCTCAGGATGGTGCTCTCTGCTTTCTTTATATAGCCCTTCTTCGGCTCTGTTGGGTGATGCAACCTCCTTCTGGACTATGGCCAAGTGCCATTGGGGAAGGCAATTAGTCATCTTGTGCTGACGTGGAGAACAGGGTGCACCTTGCCAAGGCTGTGTGGTCTTCTGTTCTCTTTCTTGACTGTTCCTTTGTTTCCTATATCCTGACTGTTTCCTATATCCATGTCAGAATTGCCTAATGCACAGCTCCCCAGTCATTTTCTTCTCCATCATCCATCTCACAAATATGAATGTGCGCATTGGAAAAAGGACCCCAAAGGGATGTATATTGGATCCATTGACTTATTTCTTGGTTACTGTTAGTGCACACCCTCCAACATTTCGTGGAAAAATTTGGGGCACCGTCCACCCCCCATCTCCGTTGCTTGCCCCTTACCTGCTGCTGACCTCTTCCTTTCCCAGATCGCTCCAGCCCGTGATGCATTTTGAGATGCAGCACAGCTTAGAGTGGCCTCTGGGAAAATCAGGGCATCCCGGCTTGGGATCAGAAGCTGGAGCAGCTTCTGCCAATTCAAGAAGTCCTGATTAAATTGGGACCCTTGAAGGATCTAATAGCATAGATGCCTAGACACACAGCCTAGACACACAGCCCCTGAAACACATCCTGCAGTCCTGTGCTTAGCTACACAAAATCCACACTCACATCGAGTTCAATGAGTATGTGGATAAGACTGCAAATTAAGTTTTACCTCTGGCATGGATACACTGTCTGACATAGGATTTACGAGGCATATTTGTTTCCTGGACATACTGAAACAATGGAGGCAATTAGGTCTTCTTTGCACTTTGCACTTCGAGGGGTGGCACCAGTCTCTGCGTGTGTAGGCCATATTCCTCTACAAAGTCCTGATCTATAAAGTCTGTAGAAGCCCCTAAATCTATGAGGGCTCTAAACTGCATCCTACTTTCATCTGGGAACAGTAGCATGGCAGGCAAGCAATGTGAGTCCAGGAAATCTGCTCCACTTCTGGGTGGGGCTGGGTTGCGGACAGGCTGCCTAGACTCCCTTCACAGCGTGGGGGTGGGACAGCATCTCATGTCATGCTGGTGGAGGCCCCAGCCATGCCAGGTTGCCAGGCAGCCAATCAGGTTGCTTGGGGGCATGGCCAGGGCTGATTTAAGCCTTGGCGCGAATCTCAGGCTTCCTTTTCAGCCTCATGCCACGGACTGAGTCGTTTCAGCTCCTGCTGCTGCTTAATCACCAGTTCCTTGCCTCCTTCCACGTGGCTCCAGCCCTTGCATCAGGATCTCCGGGCTTTGCTCCCTCAAGGGCAATAAAGATGGAAAAGTATTTGCGATCATCAAATTACGTTTGTAGGACTACAAGAAACTCTGTGAGGAGTAATTATGAAATATTGTAAAAATCGAAAGGAAGAAATAATTTGTTAGAAAATGTAAAGGCAATATTAAGTTAAGAACTGCAGGAGAAATAATTAAGACGGATGGCTATCAGAGATGATGAAGGAAGTCCAAAAAGGGATATATGTAAAATAATTTGTGCGGTATGTCTAAAATTTTAGTGTGTTAAAAAATAATAAAAAAATATTATAAGAAAGGGCAATAAAGATGGCAAGAGCATGCATTGCCACACTGATTGCAAAAGGTTTCTCTTGTAGCGTGGGAGTTGGGGGGCTGCCTGTGCGCGCGCAAGTGAAGCAGTGGGTGGTAGGTGTTTGCAGGACATTGCCAAGGTTTGTGGTTTTCTGCGGGGGAGCAGGCAGAGTTGAGTGACATAGTTTATTTATTCAGCATCGTGGCTTTGCGCTGTTTCAGTGGGGCTGTGAGTGCTCTTCGCGTCCTCATTCACAGCCTTCCCTTGGGTGGAAATGGGGCTTCTGAGCTGTCGGTATCTGGCCCCCCCTTTGGTGCTCTACCCCTCATCGTTGCTTTCTAATCGCCTCTGTATCAAGCAGGGATTGGGCAGCACTTGGTGAGCTTAGAGAGCAACGTCCTTCTTAGAGTGAATTAGAGGGCGCCTTCTTGCAACATCCCGGGCGTATTTAAGTAGCTTTTCACACTCACACCCCTGGCGTTCTAAAGAGCTGCCTGCCACTTTAAGAGGTTTTCTTCCCTCTGCTGCCAGGCTTTGGATTTTCATGCACTCTTTTCCCTACCCCCCTTGCAAAGTCCATTTAAGCAGCTGGTGCCTGGCGGGGCGGAATCACTGGACCCAGTTGAGACCCTTTAGCTAACCTTACTCCCAGTCCTGGTCCTCCTAGAGGGACTGGGAACTTTCGCTTCCCACCTGCTTCTCCTTAGGGTCAGGCTTCTCCCCCATGCTTGCTCCTGAAAGTGAACCCAACACCACTCTGCTAGAGCACTGCCTCACTATGTGATTTGCTTTGCCACAGATGAAGCACAGCCTCTCTCTTCTCCTCCGCTCTCTCTCAGATGGAACTGTCTGGAACCTGCCTCCCACTGAGCTGAGCTGCATTAGTTCCTCCCCCAGGTCCTCTCTGGGCATACTGCCAAACCTTTGCACAGGGATGTCAGGAATGTCGGCCATCAAAGAGGACAGCATCCCAACAAAAAGAGAATGGTTGGGGAAACTTTGTGAGTACCTGGAACTAGCAAAACTGACGGCTATAATAAGGAGAAAATCCAAAACTATGGTTATGAAGCAATGGGCGTTCTTAAATGATTATTTATGAAACCAGGGCTCGACAACAAAAATCTGGTTGTGTTTAGAATAATCTTGTGTGTAGGGCTTCCAGGTTGGCGCGGCTGGATAATGGCGGATTTCCTCCGTTTCGGAGGAAACCGCTCTCTGAAAAGAAGGGTCTGACCGCCACGGCGAGTCGGAGACCCGCAAAAAACCACGGTCGGAGGAAGACCGTGCGCTTGGGATTCGGCACGTGCCTTTTGCGCCTCCCCTACTCGCGGGGAGACCCGGTTTCGGGTCTCCAGAGCGACGTAGGGTGAGTGGCGCGGCACATCGAATCGATCGCTGTTTTCGGGGAGTGAAGCCGCACAGCTGTTACCAGAAAGCGCCGACTTTTCCTGTGGACATTTGGACTTAAATAAACTTCGTAAGTAACCGGAATTGGACTACAAAATTTTTTGAATTTGGCACTTGAACGTGAAGGTTTAAACAGGAAGCCCACCTTCCGTTTTGTAGAAAGATCAAAGCAAAGCCGCTGTAAGCTGGAGCTTTTGAAAAGCACTTGGCAAAGTATAATTTTTCATCATTTAAGTTTTCTGAACCCCCCCTCGGAAGCAGGGGAAGAGGGGGAGATTTCTTTGGTGGACGATTGAGACCTGCAGGACAATAAAAAACAACGACCTAATTTACTACCGTCTCAAGCCCGGGATCGGGCTGTCAAAAAAGTTTTATAACTTAAAAATAACAATAACGGAGGAATGGAGGATATCTTTATGGAAGGACGATCAGAGATATAGTTTTCTAGGTACTGATTTTGTGGTATTTGGAAGGAAATGAGCTGATCTGTAACTTTGTAATTGAAATTCGAATGGAAAATAACCAAAGGAAACTGTCGCAGATAGAGGGCGTCAGGAAACTGTGACTGTTACATTGTTTTTGGATGGAAAATTTCACGGAGGTTACAGACAAGTGACCTTGAAGAGCAGCAGATAACACTGGAAAAACAAGGAAAGCCTGGGAACATGGCTGATAGAATAACAGCTCTGCTGGAACAAGTTATAAGTAAAGTGGGCATTCTTGAACAGGGCATCTCTGATCTGAAACATAATGTACTTAACTTGGTACAGAAAGTGAGCAACTCAACAGGTGTGGTTCGGGAAGAGGAACCAACTTTGCAAGGACGAGCATCGGAGAAGAGGACGGAACAATCTAAACCGGTTCTGTCTCTGCAAGGGCCTCAAATTGATGGACATAATCTTAAGTTTGAGGCTATGGAGGTTGAAGAACTGACCTGGAGAGGCAGTGCCCCACTTTGACTGAGTAAAGCAGGATGGATGAGCAATATGCTGGAGGGTGGCACTGCGGGAAAGTTTGGAAAGATGGACTTCTGCAACCCCAAAGAGACTGTGGAGTACGCTGTGGAATAATTTTTGGTTTATGAACTGAAATATGAAGTTTGGGCAAGCGTGCTGAAGAGGATTAAAGGAGACGTCGGGAAAGAAGTTCTTTGGGACTCAATTTCAGGCTGGAAAAGAAACTTGCAGGCAGTCCAGGGAGATGACTTAAGAGCCTCGGACATAAGGGGACCGGGTTGAGGGAATTATTTCTTTGACAGGAAAGACTGATAAAATTTGTAAAAAGGACTGGCAGAATCCGAAACCAGGGGGAAGAGATGGTGGGAAAAATTGGGAACCTTTAAAAATAGTATTTAGCATAATATGGCATGACTAAGAACTCTTGGGAGATGGTGGAATGATTCTATCTGGCTTTAGTGGAAATAACATAAAGATTTAAGATATTAGGATATAAGGGTATACGATATTAGGATCTAAGAGTATAAGATCTAAGGTTTTTTCTTTTCTTTTTTTTCTTCTTATTTAGTGAATTGGAGTTTGGATAATTTCTTTTTAGATGCTTACTTATATTGTGATGCTGATAAGAGAATAAGGTGGTTCTTCTATCTTTTTCTTCCAACAGTTCTAGCCATTGTTGATTTAACACCCCTGCTAACTGGTCAATATGAGTCTTGAGTACTGAATTCTGTTGAAATAGTACCTGTAGCTCACTAGTTGCGTCTCTGTGTGTTCCAGGTTCCAGCGTCTTGCTCCTCAGACATCTTTGCCTCCTTTCCCATCCTTTGATGTGAGGAATTGGAGACTGACCAAGCTGTAATGATCTCAGGCAGGAAAGCAAGCCTTGATTAGAATTAATGACTCTCTGGCAGTTTTATGGTACTTTTATTTACAAAAACACATCCAGCCAGCTTTTGTCTGCAGAGCCAGTCTCTCCCTCACTTGACTCAATTGAGTCTGCCTGTTCCCCTGAGCTGGGTTGATCCACATCCCTGACAACAGGTGCTGAACAGCTGCTCGCTGATGGGTATGTTCGGATATCTGAATCAGGCATTTGAATTGTGAAATTAGGGTAGAAACCCTTTGTGTATGGCTGGCTTAAGGTTCCTAGAATTATAGAATTGTAGAGTTGGAAGGAACCATGTCAGTCTTCTAGTCCAACCCCCTGAAATGCAGGAATTTTTTGCCTAAGGTGAGGCTTGAACCCATGATCCTTGGGTTAAGAGTCTCATGGACTGAGCTATCCCAGATGGTTTGTGTATTGAACGTTCACATAGCAGGGCCTGTGCGTATTTTTGTGTGTGTCTTTCATTTATGTATGATTACCGTATATATGGTGCTAATGCTCCTGCTCTCTGGTTTTGTTATGAGGGGAGGAGAAATGTTTTATGCAGACTTGATATTCTCTGTTTGCTTCATATACAGCTGTGTAAACTAAACGTCTTTCCTTCTGCAGTGTTGGATGGCAAGTTGAGAGGAGTTCCCTACCAGGACAGACTTTGCTCATGTGCTCAAGACATCGATTCCATAAAACATATTTTGTTGTACTGTGCAAAATATGAGCAAGCCAGGGCTGAACTGATATTACCCTTTCTAGTACCTTTCCCGGGAAAATCAGAGGCTCACTATGTCAGATTCCTATTGGAAGACCGGACAAATGCTAGAACATTAGCAGTGGCAAAGTTTTTATCGGTGGTTGCAAGAACCAATGATCCCTATATTCTGAACAAAATGCTTGTTTAACCTGGAGGTAGGCTGTATGAATTGCTTTATAACAATTTGTTGGGTCTCTGGACCGTAATAAAGGTTGTTGTTGTTGATGATGATATATATTATATTTTAAAACATCTGCTAGATCAATCCTAGAGTATCTTGTGTGTCGGGAACTTGGCCCTCCAGGGTGCAGTAGAAGGTTCAGACTCAGAATTTGAGCTGAGTGAACAAGAGGTTGACTTGGTATATGATGGAGAACTGTTAGATTCCAGACAGGACAGCCCGGGACCTCTCCTTCCCAGGGAAGAAGCCGTTAGTTCACAAGGAGTGGAAGAGTTGGAAGCTGGCCAAAGCGTTGCCAGGCAACCATCAAATAAGCCGGAGTCTGTGTTTTCTGGGGAAGAGATAGGCCAACCAATCAGTCCTGGCACAGGGAGATGGGTGAGGCTCAGAGAACTGTGGAAGGGAAGGAGGAGAAAAGCAGGGTTCTGTCATCCTTCTTGTTGCGGGTGGGATTCTGATTTAGGCTGAGCAACTCCTTTGCTGAGAGAAGGTGGGAAGCCTTGCTCTGGATGTGTCTTTCTTGTAATTAAATGTACAAAAAGCTGACGGAGACTCATTACTGCTCATCAGATGTTTGCATGCCAGGGATCATTAGATTGTGATATCCTTGCACATCTGGCTAAATTGTGAGTAAAAATCCTGGAGGAGAACTGAAATAAGTTGTGTTTTATTAAAAGTGCTTCGAAGGTTCAGGGAAACTTAGTGACCTGATTTATCATGCTTTTTATTTGTTTTGCTGATGTTACATATTTATTTCTTTATGAGGTGGGTAGCAAATTTCCATGGCTGTGGTCCCTTCAGAATCCAAAGTCTGTCTCTGGGTTTCAGAGGGGACCTGGTGAGGCTCTGCTCACCCCCAGGAATACAAGTTTCAAATTGTCCTGTTTCACCTTTTAGTTTAATTGTGATTTAAGCATTATCAACTTTCCCCCTCTGTAAATAATCCCCTCTCCTCTCCTGGGGGCATTAAAATTTACAGAAATGACACACTGAAGGAAAAATAGACAAAGGAGTGATGTGCTGTGCAATGCCCTCTTTATTAATTATGTGAAAATAAAACAACAATTGAAGTTATTTAAAGCTTTTCTTCTCTTGCCACAATTGATTGCTTATACTTTAGAAATTAAAACAAAGCATGTTTTATTACTTGCATTACACTTGTGTTATATGCAGTTATAGCAAAGAGTGCCAAGGAGGAAAAGAAATGAAAACATCAAAGTTATTAAAAACCTTTCCCACTGTTGTGGTAATTAATCAATACTTTGATCATTGGTTGCACAACAGAAATTAAAACGAAGCATGATTCATTATTTGCAGTTTTCTATGTGGATTTGAGTGTGAAATGAAGAACTACTGCCCACCTCTCCCTCAAAAAAACCTGGAGCTGAACCAAATCTATAAGTATCATGCTCCTCAGATATATTGGTAGGTTGGGGTCCAAAGGAACATCTTTCACTCAATCTGGGATTCTGCATTCTGGGTTTGTGGTGCTGAGGAGGAACATCCGCAATGAGGACTGCTTTGATGCACAGGCTCGTCGTCTTATGTGGCTTCACTGAACTTTGGCATCGGGTGGACAACTGAGGTATGGTTCGTAATCAGTCAAAACCAATCTATTTGTAGAAAGAAAAGAGATTAAGGCCTCATTGCTGCAGTAGTGGCTTTCAAGCCCTCCCTACACTGACTTGCCTGTCAGTGGCCTCCTTGCACTGAACCGCTTTTAGGGAAGGTCAGTGTAGTAGTGGGGAGGGGAACTGCTCATTGTTTTCCTTGGGCTGTATCCAATGCTCTGGGCAGGAATGGGCTAAAGCCTCAGGACGAATGAGGCACAGGACTCCATAACCTCAATCAACCTTCACCTCACCTGCCAGCTTCTTAATTACAACAGACCCAAGAGGTGGCACTGCCAGTCAGCTCCCTTCCTCTGATCTTTTGCCCTTGCAGAACTCATCTGTGTAGAGGAAGGGTTCTGCCTGTAATTGGCTCTGGAGCTACTTACCCATGGCCATGGGTCCAACAAATGAAATGGGCACCCCCACCCCTTAATCATATGCTGTTACAATGTTCATGGAATCATATAGAAACATACAGTTGGGACACAATGGGTCACCTAGTCTAAGTTCCTGCAATGCAGGCATGTAGCAAGTCACTTGGAGATCTCTAATAAGCAATGAATAAATTTAACCATCACCGGCATGTGTTATTTGCTTTTCTCACAGGGTGACCCATAGTGCCGTACATTAAAAGCAATCTGGAAGATCCAGTGTAAACTAAAAATACAGCTTCCGAGATCCTTCCCCACTGAAACAGGTCACAGCGCCACCCTTTAAAAGCCAAATGTCTTTGCCTGGCACCAGAAAGCAGGTAAAGATTATGTTAGACATGCCTCGCTGGGGGAGAGCATTCCACATAGGGGGGTGGGGGAGAGTCACCCCTGAAAAAGCCCAAGCAAGAGATCTCAAAATTTATTTGAAGAAGCCAAAAAATAATACACGGGGAAGTTCCAAAAAATAATACACGGGGGTGAAACATGTGAAGCCATATGTGTCTCTTGCTATTCCTACTCAGAGATTGTCCGTTGGGTTGTATTCACTGATAATCATACCTGTAATGGTTCTAGGGATTGCTGGTGCGTAAGTTGCCTTTACTCGTGACTATCTTGCATGGTTGAACCCTTTCTGACAGAGCAGCCTCTATCTCGTGACTGCCTCAGTCGCTGGCAGAATCCGTCAGTGGGCGTTTCTTAAACCGCTTCCAACATAAAAGCTGCTTGACGCCCAGTCTCCTCCCCCGTTGCCTGCGTGAAAGCTTTCTGCGCAGGGTGGGTGTGGGCAAAGGAGCACTTGTCCCCTCTCCGCTGGTCTCCTGCGAAGAGTCCTGGAGCCACCTCTCCACTTCCTCTATCTCCTCCCCTTCTCCACTGGTGTTACGCTGATTTCCTTCCCCAGCGTATGGGCTATCCCTCCTCCTACTGGGACCCTCTCCACCATCATCCGGGAGCCCTCTCACCTCCTCCCGCTCCGATGGCAGTTCCCTGACAATACCCATAGGATAGCTAACGGTGTGCAGGTGTGGCCTTAGAGCGTTGAGCATGCTCAGAAGAGCTGCATGCTCAATGAGGAAGTAAACCCGTTTAACCCAAATAGTTTGGCTCGATAGTGGCCATTTGCCCTGATAAAATAAAAATAAGATCACACACACACCCAAAGAGAGAGAGAGAGAGAGAGAGAGAGAGAGAGAGAGAGAGAGAGCATATAGTGTTACTTCTTCTAACTTCTCCAGTAAGGTTGTCTAGGTCCTCACCAGAATCACCATCATCAACGGAGTCATAAGGAAACAAAACGCTTGTCAAAGCTTTTCCTGCGAGTTCTGCTCTGGCCGCAGACTTAATCCTGTCTTTCATATAGACCACTTTGCGCTTGAAGACGTTTTTGTCATTGCCCTGGTCAGAGAGAGGGAGAGGAAGAGAAATGTATCCAAGGATGGATCTACACTGACCTCTTTAACATTATTTTTGCCTATTAGAACAATAGTAGATATGTCATTCTACAATGTTAGGTAAAGGTAAAGGGACCCCTGACTGTTAGGTCCAGTTGTGACCGACTCTGGGGTTGCGACGCTCATCTCGCTTTATTGGCCGAGGAGCCGGCATACAGCTTCCAGGTCATGTGGTCAGCATGACTAAGCTGCTTCTGGTGAACCAGAGCAGCACACGGAAACGCCGTTTACCTTCCCGCCGGAGCGGTACCTATTTATCTACTTGCACTTTGACGTGCTTTCGAACTGCTAGGAGAAGTACAGTGGTACCTCGGGTTAAAAACTTAATTCGTTCTGGAGGTCCGTTCTTAACCTGAAACTGTTCTTAACCTGAGGTACCACTTTAGCTGATGGGGCCTCCTGCTGCCGCTGCACTCCAGCCGCTGCACAATTTCTGTACTCATCCTGAAGCAAAGTTCTTAACCCGAGGTAATATTTCTGGGTTAGCGGAGTCTGTAACCTGAAGCGTATGTAACCTGAGCTACCACTGTAGATAAATAGGTACCGCTCCGGCGGGAAGGTAAACGATGTTTCCGTATGCCACTTTGGTTTTCCAGAAGCGGCTTAGTCATGCTGGCCACATGACCCGGAAGCTGTACACCGGCTCCCTAGGCCAATAAAGTGAGATGAGCGCTGCAACCCCAGAGTCGTCCACGACTGTTTAGGGAAGCTTTTAATGTTTGATGTATTACAGTATTCTAATATTTTTTTGGAAGCCGCCCAGAGTGTCTGGGTAACCCCAGCCAGATGGGCGGGGTATAAATAATAAATTATTATTATATCATTATTAATGGTCAGGGGTCCCTTTTCCTTTAACTTTACTACTATTTTTAGTGAAGCACTTCCCAAAGTGACTTACAATATAATACCATATATATGAAACATAAAAGCAGTTTTAAAAGAGCAATAGCACACCCATGAAAGCAATGGAAAATTCAAGAGAGACAAAGTTTTTAGAATGCTTATCAAAAGTAGAACATCTGTAGCGGGCACAGAAATGACAATAGAGGAGACGCCTGCCAATTGGAGGGTGCTGGCTTGATTCTGACATTGTGTGGGATGGACCTCTTGACAGGATGTCACATGGAAGAAGGAGCAGTCTTGTTTTCTGCTGCTCCAGAACCGGTGGATTCCAAAAGCAAGAAAGGAGATTCCAATTAAATGCCAGGAAGAGCTTCCTAATGGTCAGAGCTGTTTGAGAATAGAATGGACAACCTCAGAAGGTGGTGGACTCACCTTCCATGGAGGTTTTTAAGCAGAGGTTGGATGGCCATCTGCTAGGGATTTGGGAGCTGTGATTCCTGCATTGAAGGGGACAGGACTAGATGATACTTTGGCTCCCTTTATTCCCCCCCCCCCCGCCAGGATTTCTGAGTTACAAATTAACCAGCTCTTGTAACTGAAGCATTAGACAAAGAGTTGCAATCTAGCTAAGTCCTGCTCAGAGGAAACTCATGGAAATTAAAGGTTCTAAGTTAACCATGCTCATTAACTGTAGTGAGTCTACTCTGATGGCTACTAGTCAGGATGACTCTGCTCTGCTTCCACAGTCAGAGGCTGAAATGCATCCAAATTAGGACTGCCACATATCCAAGTTTTCCAGGGAATCAGACTGGCAAAATGACATCCGGGTGGATTTCGCCAAATTGACTAAAATTTCTGGGAACTCCGCATGGCAACTTTCACTTTAGGGAATATGGCAGCCCTAACCCAATTGATGGAAACTGCAGAACAGGAGACTGCTCTTGTGCTTGGCTCCTGCTTTATGGGAAGAACAGGATGCTAGATTAGATGAGTCATTGGTTCTTCATATGTTCTTATGTGTATGTGACAGACACAATGCATTTTCTCCCCCCTCCCTCCCCTTTTTTACTTCAGAACTTTGTACAAAGTTCAACTCATGCTCAATTTGAGTTGTTTCCCCCCCGGGCCTGTTAGTCACACCCATTAATTTCAATGGGTCTGCTCTGAGTAGGAAAGAACCCAGGCTCTCGTCTTCTACTCACACCCTATTTGTTTCGTTTTAGAACGAGCAACTGAATGCATCTACTGTATGCCCTATACAACAAGGAGCCAATTCACACCCACATACCATCCCACATACAGACACCCACAAACATTTAACATTGCTTACTATGTGGCCCAGTTTATCTTCACCATCTGAACTGCTCAGCATCGAAACCAGCAGCATTGCAGCTAGCAGAATGAGACACGACTTCATGATGAGTCAGAACTGGAGTGTCCTCCACAAAAGAATAGAGGCAAGGAAGAGTTGCCTTTGGTCCCTGCTGTGCCCAGGATGGTGCTCTCTGCTTTCTTTATATAGCCCTTCTTCAGCTCTGTTGGGTGATGCAACCTCTTTCTGAACAAAGACCAAGTGACATTAGGGAAGGCAATTAGGCATCTTGTGCTGACGTGGAGAACAGGGTGCACCTTGCCAAGGCTGTGTGGTCTTCTGTTCTCTTTCTTGACTGTTCCTTTGTTTCCTATATCCTGTCTGTTTCCTATATCCATGTCAGAATTGCCTAATGCACAGCTCCCCAATCATTTTCTTCTCCATCACCCATCTCACAAATATGAATGTGCACATCGGAGAAAGCCCCCCAAAGGAATGTATATTGGACCCATTGATGTATTTCTTGGTTGCTGTTAGCATACACCCTTCAACATTTTGTGAGAAAAATTCAGGGCACCCCACCACCACCACCCATCTCCGTCGCTTGCCACCTCCCTGCTGCTGACCTCTTCCTTTCCCATAGCCTAGAGCAGCCTCCAGGAAGATCGCTCCAGCCCATGCTGCATTTTGAGATGCAGCGCAGCTTAGAGCGGTCTTTGGGAAAATCAGGGCATCCCGGATTGGGATCAGAAGCCAGAGCAGCTTCTGTCAATTCGGGATGTCCTGATTAAATTGGGACACTTGAAGGATCTGATAGCATAGCCTGAATGCATAGACACAGAGCCCCTGAAACACATCCTGCAGTCCTGTCCTTATATACACAAAATCCACAACCTCATCAACGGGTATGTGGCTAAGACTAAAAATCATGCCTCTGGCACAGATACACTGTCTGACATAGGATTTAAGAGGAATATTCATTTCCTGGACGTGATGAAACAATGGAGGGAATTATGTCTTCTTATAGATATTAAAAATTTAAGACAGCCATTGCCATTGGAAGATTTGTAGTGCTGCATCACAATCCTGGATTTGAAACAATGGAGGGAATTATGTATTATATATCTTAATTTAAGAGGACAGCTCCTTATTTACTAATCTGTCTTTGGCTTGCAGTGATGCTTTGATATAACAGTGCAACATGATAACCAGGTATCTGTTAGATCAATCAATACTACCTTTATTTCTGGACTCAGACAACGGCTTCCATTCGAAGGAACTTCTAGCATCCTTACTGGCTGCTGTCAGGCAAACAGTAGTACAACAATAGGAACTTTTGGACAATCTATCCTTGCAAACATGGTATAAGAACATTAGGAACATTGCAGTCTTAGAAAAGATTACCCACAGACTGTTATTTGCTGTCGGGTGAAGAAAGGTCATTATGCTTTAACGCTATATAGTGGGACTTTACTTTAGAGACTTCTGAATCCCATAGCTAAGAATCTCTATTGGAAACCACCAAGACAATTTGGCTTCCATCATCCTCTCCTGGTCTTTGGCTGAGGTCTAGCTCCTATTTCTGTACTTGTACATGCAAGTCCCACTATGTGAATGTAATCTGCTCCTGAGAAACAGTTTATAAAACAAGCTGCCCAGTGATTTCCATTATTTCGTATGGAGAAAACCTCAATGCATTCCTCACCAAGAAAAGTTAACTCCCACATGTCAGACTCCCTGTCTCTCGGACTCACTCACTCTTATCTCTGGCTATACTCCCAGAGTTTTTGATCAGCTGGAGAATCAAAGGTTCTGAGCAGCTGCTCATTGATGTGCATCTTCAGATATCTAAATCAGACATTTATTCCTGTGTGCATTTATTGTTGCCTTTCATTCATGTATGATGCTCCTGCTCTCCTGTTCTGTTATGAGAGGAGGGGAGATGTTTTATGTTGATATTATCTATTTGCTTCTATTTGGGGATACACACACACACACACACACACACACACACACTTGATTGATCCTAGAGTATCTTGTGCTACAGCTCTATTTTTCCTTGTTCATACCACACTTAGATTACTGTGTTTAGTTCAAGAAGTTCAGGAAAAATATTGATAAGCTGGAATGTGTGCAGAGGAGGGCGATGAAGTTGATCTCTTGCGCGGTGTCTAGTTCTGGGCAACACAGCTAAAGAAGAATATTGATAAACTGGAATGTATATTTCAGCTTATCTGTGCTATCCTCCATGCTCCCCTTCACTTGCCTTGAGTGACATAAAATGCACTGCTTAATCCGTCAATGGCTCCAACCAGTCCAGGCTCTGATTCTCAACAGAGATTGGTTAGATGCCTACAGAAAGCCTATAAGCAGGGCTTGGAGGAAACAGCTTCTTGCCACCACATGGACTCCTTGGTACCTGTCAATCACAATTTGATGGGAGGTCTCCTCCAGGTGAAACATTCAGTGAGGCTTCTTCCCAATTTCCTTCAACAAAGTTCACACGGAGATTGGGCATACCTGGCCTTTATTAAGCATATTTGATGTGCATGTTGTGTTGATGTTACATGACAAGGAACATTCATCCTGCATTCCTTCTTAATATTTTTTGCAGAGTATTCCCACATCTTCTTTTTTATATATATATATATATATATATAATATTTTATTAAGTTTTACAATCAGAAAAACACACAATACAAACAAACTACGACAAAGAAAAAAAACAATACAATACAAAACTACAACATACATACAATACAACAACAGATATCATAGGAAAAAATAAAGAATAAAAAAGAAAAATTAAAATCAAATCATTGTGTCCTTATATTTTTTAGCATTACCCTGGTTCTGTGACTTCCCCAGACCTTCCCACTCTGTATTCCAGATCTTATATTCTGACAGTAAATTCCTTCCCTCTATCATGTCTTAAATTCAACATAATCTTAATATCTTAATATAGCTATATTTTCCATATATCTTAAAACATTAATCTTTCTTAATCTTAGATTTTTATGCTAATAATCTTTTAGATCAATCTGGTGTCATCAAACATTCATTATCTTATAATGTTTCTGTAGATAGTCTTTGAACTTCCTCCAATCTTCCTTCACCGTCTCTTCTCCCTGGTCTCTGATTCTGCCAGTCATTTCTGCTAATTCCATATAGTTAATAGCTTTCATCTGCCATTCTTCCAGCGTGGGTAATTCTTGAGTCTTCCAATACTGTGCGATGAGTATTCTTGCTGCTGTTATAGCGTACATAAAGAATGTCCTGTCCTTCACATGAACCTGTTGGTTGACCATGCCCAGGAGAAAGGCTTCTGGTTTCTTCAGAAATGTGTATTTAAACACTTTTTTCAGTTCGTTATAAATCATCTCCCAGAAGGTCTTAATCCTTGGGCATGTCCACCAAAGGTGGAAAAAAGTACCTTCAGTTTCTTTACATTTCCAACATTTATTATCGGGCATGTGATAGATTTTTGCTAGCTTGACTGGTGTCATGTACCATCTGTATATCGTTTTCATTATATTCTCTCTTAGGGCATTACATGCCGTGAATTTCATACCAGTGGTCCATAACCGTTCCCAGTCAGCTAGCATTATATTATGACCAACATCTTGTGCCCACTTAATCATTACTGATTTCACTTCCTCATTCTGTGTGTTCCATTTCAGCAGCAAATTATACATTCTTGACAATGTCTTAGTTTTGGGTTCTAACAGTTCTGTTTCCAATTTTGATTTTTCCACCTGGAAGCCAATTTTTCTATCCAATTTATATGCCTCCATTATCTGATGGTAGTGGAGCCAATCAAGGACTTTGCTTTTTAGCTTATCAAAACTCTGTAGCTTATCAAAACTCTGTAATTTCAGTTTATCTCCATCTTGTTCTAAAATCTCCCAATATTTTGGCCAATTGGCCTCCATATTGAGTTTCTTTAAAGCTTTTGCTTCCATTGGAGACAACCACCTTGGAGTCTTGTTTTCCAAAAGATCTTTGTATCTGATCCATACATTAAACAATGCTTTCCTAACAATGTGAATTTTGAACATTCTATGCACTTTAACCTTATCATACCATAGATATGCATGCCAACCAAATACATTGTTGAATCCTTCTAAATCCAATAAATCTGTATTTTCAAGAAGTAGCCATTCTTTCAGCCAGCAGAAAGCTGCTGCTTCATAGTAAAGTTTTAAGTCCAGCAGGGCAAAGCCTCCTCTTTCCTTTACATCTGTTAATATTTTAAATTTTATTCTTGGCTTTTTGCCCTGCCAGACAAATCTGGATATATCTTTCTGCCACTTCTTAAAACAGTCTGTTTTGTCTATAATCTGCAATGTTTGGAATAAAAATAACATTCTTGGCAATACATTCATCTTTATCACAGCAATACGGCCTAAAAGTGAGAGTTTCAAATTTGACCATGTATCTAGATCCTTCTTTATCTCCGTCCAACATTTATCATAATTGTCTTTATATAAATTCCCATTTTTAGCAGTCATGGTAATTCCCAAATATTTTACTTTTTTCACCACTGTAAATCCTGTTTCATTCTGAAACCTTTCTTTCTCAATTTCTGTTAATTTTTTTGTCAAAACCTTAGTTTTTGTTTTATTTAATTTAAAACCAGCCAATTGACCAAACTCATGAATCAGTTCTAAAACCTTTTTCACACTAGATTCTGGCTCCTGTAATGTCAATACCAGGTCATCTGCAAAAGCTCTTAGTTTATATTGTTTAGCTCCGACCTGTATCCCTTGGACCATTTGGTCCTTTCTAATCATATTCAACAACACCTCCAGGACTGATATGAAAAGTAAAGGGGAAATAGGGCAACCTTGTCGTGTTCCTTTTTCTATTCTGAACTCTTCAGTCAAAATATTATTAACAATTAATTTAGCTTTTTGTTCAGAATAGATTGCTCCTATACCATTTTCAAATTCTTGGCCTACCCCCATGCCTTGGAGATTCTTCTTCATAAAGCCCCAAGAAATATTGTCAAAGGCTTTCTCCGTGTTCACAAATATCAAAACCGCTTTCGTATTTATCTTTTCCTGTAAGAGTTCCAAAATGTCAATTATATCCCTCACATTATCTGATAAATGTCTTCCTGGGAGAAAGCCTGCTTGGTCCTTATGAATCTCCTCTATTAGAACTTTCTTCAATCTTCTAGCCAAGATATCTGCAAAAATTTTGTAATCCACATTAAGCAAAGATATAGGCCGATAATTCTTAAGTTGGTGTTTTTCAGATTCTGTCTTTGGTATTAAAGTCACAAAAGCTTCCTTCCACGTCTCTGGTGCACTTTTCCCCTGAAGTATATCATTACACAGATCCTTTAAGGGTTGAATTAGCCAGTCTTTCAGTGATTTATAATATCTTGCAGTCAGCCCATCAGGTCCTGGAGACTTGCCCAATTGCATATTTTGAATGGCGCTCTCCACCTCTTGTTCTGTTATTCTACAACTCAATTTACACTTACTTTCTTGAGATATTTTTGGTAGCCCATTTACTTTCAAAAATTCCTCTATATCTGCTTCTTTCTGTGGTTGTTGAGAATAGAGCTGTTTGAAGTTTTTTTGAAAGGCACTCCTAATCTCGTCAGGATGCTGTACATTTCTTCCTTCCACTTCTAGATTTGTTATTGTATTCATTTTCTGTCTCTTCTTTATTTGCCATGCCAATAACTTTCCACATTTATTTGCCGATTCAAATGTTCTTTGTCTCATCTGTCTGATCTTCCATTCAATCTCTTGATTTATCATTTGCATATACTGTACTTGGTATAGTTTTATCTCTCTTAAAATTTCTTGTGATTTTGGTTTGGATCTCAATCTCTTTTCCCCTTCTTTGATCTTTTCCAATATCTTTTCTCTTTTTTTCTGTTGTAATCTCTTCTTGAGTGCGTTCTGTTGTATCAAAAATCCTCTCATAACAGCTTTACTTGCGTCCCAAATGATTGTCTTCTCCACCGTGGTATTCAAATTTATCTCAAAATAGTCTTTCAAGGTCTGGGCTTTCTTAACTATCTCCTCATCTCTAAAGAGTATTCCCACATCTTCCTCTTTCCCACTTCTTCACGTTAAACTTTGCAGGGTATTTTGACATGTGTTTCTTTTCTAAACATTATTGTGCCAGGGCAAGGATGATGAACCTTCAGCCTCAAGGAGGCCTACCAGACCTCCCCATTTCACCCATCAGACAATTCTGGGCAAGCTTCCCAATCACCTGACATCCTATCTGAGGTCAGGTATGGGCAAGCGCAAAGGCGGCTGGGCAAGGGTAAAAGGGGTCTCTGGAGCACCAACTATCAGTTGATAGGTGGCCCTTTGGAAGCCCCAAGTGCTGAGCTTCAATGAGAAGCAAAGGGCTTTTGGAAAGGGGCAGGAGAAACTCCCCAGTGCAGGACTTGGAAGTCCCAACCACCAGCTGATAACCTCCTGACATCATCCTCACACTTCCCACTAATCTCCCACTTCAGATCAGGGGTGCTTCATGCTGCATTTGAACTATCATAAATTGGTGGGGGAATATTAACCCCCACCTTGTACTTAAGGACAGAGTTACACGACTTAACATCTCTTCTCATTGGAGAACCAATGAGGCAATGAGAAATGTGAAGTGCTTTCGGGAAGTAACTCCCTGTGCTCTGTAACGGCTTGTCCCTGGCGGAACGAGTGTGTGAGTTCCAAACGTCAATGAGCATCTTGATCTTGATTAAGATTAAGATACTGATGATTTGGCTATTTAAACCAGCAGACGATGGGTTCTTCTGCTCAACACATCTCTTGACTTCTCTGAAAGCGAATTTCTTTCCATCCCTGGAGAAAGAGTGAAAGACCACTAGTTTGGTAAGAATCCCATTTTCTTTTGACCTGCAGCAGTTAGATTCAACCCAGTGCTGTCCTGGCTGTTCCCCAGAAATACCTGGAAAAAAGAAACTGCAGACAGAAATAATCTGAGGGACGAGGATATTTGGGCCAGAATCTCCTGAGTGGAGTGCTGGGTTTTACGGCACTTTTCAAATACTCAATGTGTTTATTAGTGCCCTTTCTTCTATACTGAAAATGATTTTGTCATGTAACTTTATGTATAATAGTGTTTAAAGGAGTTATTAACAGTATATTATTTAAACATCTTTCTATTTAAATATGTTATGTACGTACGCTTTTTTAAAGTTTGCCTTTATTGATACAGTGGTACCTCGGGTTAAGTACAGCTTTGCTTGCGTCCCAAATGGTTCTTTTCTCCACCGTGGTGTTCAAATTTATCTCAAAGTAGTCTTTCAAAGTTTTCTGGGCTTTCTTGACAAATTCCTCATCTCTAAAAAGAGAGTCATTCATCCTCCATCTAAAGGAACCAGCTGGTTGTAGGTTCATTACCATCTTTACAGCATTATGGTCGGAGCAAGTCTTTGGGCAGATTTCCACTTTTTTTATCTTCGGTGCCAGTCCTCTAGTGATCCATATTTGGTCAATTCTAGTCCAAGTCTTTTTGGCTTCAGAAAAGAAGGTTCCCTCTCTTTCTAAGGGATGCTTCGTTCTCCAGATATCGATCAGGTCTAAGTTGTCAGTCAGTTCAAAAAAAGTTTTCGGTAGTCTCCCATCATTGGTGACTACTTGTCTCTGTGCCTTATCCATATTCGTTGAAACTACTCCATTCATATCTCCCATCAAAATCACATTGTACTCCATATAGTCTGTTTCGGAGGTCCGTTCTTAACCTGAAACTGTTCTTAACCTGAACCACCACTTTAGCTAATGGGGCCTCCTGCTGCTGCTGTGCCGCTGAAGCACAGATACTGTTCTCATCCTGAAGCAAAGTTCTTAACCTGAAGCACTATTTCTGGGTTACTGGAGTCTGTAACCTGAAGCGTATGTAACATGAAGCGTATGTAACCTGAGGCACTGTACTCTTGAATTAATAGTTTTAGAGGTCCCTTTTGCTTAAGGAAGCGCCAAGTCAATTTCTGTCTGCATGCCTGTCTGAGAATTCACCAGAAGAGGGTGAGTACAGTGGTACCTTGGTTTACGAACTTAATTCGTTCCAGAAGTCCGTTCTTAAACCAAAGCATTCTTAAACCAAGGCATGCTTTCCCATAGCAGCGGGGGACTCAATTTACAAATGGAACACACTCAACAGGATGTGAAACATGTTCTTAAACCAAGGAAAAGTTCACAAACCAAAACACTACTTCCGGGTTTGCAGCGTTCTTAATCCAAGTTATTCATAAACTAAGCTGTTCTTAAACCAAGGTACCATTGTATCAACCAAGCCCTAGGCCCCCCAATGCCTCTCAGTGCCAACAAAAACTAACAAATGAAAAGGAAGGGAACCTACCCACGTGGCGCTGATCCAAAACCTTGTGCATACACTATGTAAAAGAATGGAAGTTCACTAACGCCCCATCTCTCCCCCTGCTCTTCTCCTCCAAACTTATACTTTATACATTAAAGTCTCAGAAAGAGTAGCACTGATCTCTAAAGAAAACTTTATGAAACAATGTATGTACTAACCCTAAACAATCTTTAATAAACACATTCCAAAGGGGGGTGGGTTCCCTAATGTTTCCTGTTTTCAGCAGCAATTAGGATTGGGATTCTCTCCAGAAACAAGGGATATCCTTTTTGCCAACCCCTTAGTGTTACTTTGGCAGATAAGATGTTGCTTTGACTCTTCCTGGAGCTCAGGTATGAAGAGGGGCAATCCAGCCCAGGTATTTTAAAGGTCAGTTGGTGACTGTTGCACAGCATCAGGCCTGTTCAGGGGATGCTGCCTGTTTAGAAGTATACTGAGAAACTCTCTAAGTATAAAAGAATAAAAAGGGGTGGGTGGGTTCCCTAATGTTTCCCCTCTGGCCTGAAGGCTTTTTTGGGGGGGGGGGAGGCAATGACACTACTAGAGATAGACAGCCAGTGGATTTTCGATGAAAGGTTGGCTGGCTGGACAAAACATGGGACGTGGCATTCTCAGAAAGATTAATTTATCCGAATCGGGTGGATTGAGGAGTAAGTTTCTAAAGACAAATCTGACACTGAAGAAGAAGAAGAGTTTGGATTTGATATCCCGCCTTTCACTCCCCTTCAGGAGTCTCAAAGTGGCTAACATTCTCCTTTCCCTTCCTCCCCCACAACAAACACTCTGTGAGGTGAGTGGGGCTGAGAGACTTCAGAGAAGTGTGACTGGCCCAAGGTCACCCAGCAGCTGCATGTGGAGGAGCGGAGACGCGAACCCGGTTCCCCAGATTAAAAGACTACCGCTCTTAACCACTACACCACACTGGCACCACACAGCATGTTGGTCATCTTGCGTGAACAAGAGTGGACATTGACTACAACTTCCAATGAGTCCAGCTGCACAGTGGAGGGCATTCCTCAGTAGCCTACATGCTGCTCAAGAACATTTGCCCATGTCAGAGATGTGCTCTAAGTCTTACTCTAAATCATCTGTCAAGTGTGCTTATGTTGAGATTCCTGCATTGCAGAGGATTGGATGGTCCTCGGGGTCCCTTCTAGCTCTACAGTTCTATGATTCTGATTCACTTCCTCAGATGTTTTGTGATATTATCCTTTGTAGTATGACTCTAAATGTTGTTCGAGATATTGCTCTCATGGACTCTATTGCTTTGTGCTTACTGTATGAGCAGTAAAAATATAATTGCAAGTTCCTCCCCATTCTGCTTTCAGTTGATTCAAAGCCAGTTCCCTCTCCATCCATCATGAAGAATCTTGTGATCTTGGTGTCTGTTCTGGCACTCACGAGCTGTGCAATGGCCGGAGGCTGTGGTCGTCAGAAGTGTGCCATAAATGAGTAAGTATGAAAGGGAAAGGAAATCCTTTCAGATGCTTGGTGAGGACATCCTTGTACCTGGAGAGGCATGGCAGACTGGTGTGTAGCAGATCATAAAATCCTAAACAAAGGAAAGTCAGAGTCCCACAAGGAGCAGTTCAAAGAGGGTGGAGGTTCAGGGACATAAGAATGGGCACCCAGTTGGCCTTCTGGAAGTTTCTCAGCAGGGAAAGGGTACAGAGGCTCTCCTGGTTTAAAAGCTAAGGAAAGGGAGATAGTGGGGATTTGTGAAGCTCCAGGAACACTCTGTGTTCATCACATAGGTGTACTGAAAGCAGCAAGCTATTCTCCATTCTCTATTGTTATCATTATGATTACTGTTATTAGTGTGCTCCATGCTCCCTAACCTGATACCCTTCAGATTCTTTGGATGCTACAACACCTCTGGTTGTTGGCCAAGCTGGCTGGAGCTGTAGTGTGAAACACCTGGAGGGCACTTTGTGCATTCAGGAAGGCTGGTGCCATTGCACAATCAACCACTCTGCATCCATGTAAGATTGTGGCTAAACCACCTGCAAACCAACTAAATTGATGGACGTCAATTTCCTGCTCATCAATGGTCTACGATGTCTTCACTGTAAGCCTACGTCTACCTCAAAGGACACACACTATAAATAGTGGGCTTAGATTCATGGAATCTATTTAGTCATGTCCATTGATGCAAATTCAGTCTACTCTGAGGAGGACTAAGATGGGATACAGTGCATTATTGTTTTCTAAGTGCCTTGAATTCCTAAATAATTTTTAAGGATAGCTGTTTCAGCTGATATCCAAACAATCATTCCAGGATTCAGAGGCATGGTTGTTGCGGTGGAGGAAGCTGTTCAGTCATTTTTAATATATGTTGGAGATGCATACTCAGATCTTAAGCTGCATCTCTTTCTATTTCTAGTGCGGGGAAAATGGAATGTATTTGTTATGACGAACAATGGAAACCCATAGGAGGTTATGTAAGCAAAAGAGGTTGGTATGGACTGGAAGATTTTGGGGGATGGGGAAAAAGGATGATGAACCTTTGGATAGTCTCTATGCTTTGGCAGCTTTCCCTTTTCCTCCAATGAAGTCCTTCCTCACTGAGAAATGAGATCTGCACCATTTATGGTCTTGATCATGGTTTGCTAACATCTTGTCTTGAGGGCACATTGGAGCACAGGGGAAAGTTTTTCAGGCATTACACATAAACTAAGGCCAACCACACACATCAATCCATTCCATGGGCTTCAGCAGAATTGTCCTTTCAAGTGTGATTTGGGCAGGGAGAGGGACACCTAGGCTGGCAACTACCTGGTCAAGATGGCCTTCTGTTTTGGCTGTTCTGTCCATGCCAAGTCCTCCTATTCCTTTAATTTTAGTGGACAAGAATTCAGCAGGTGTAACTTTGCTAACAAAGAAGTATCCATGATGGGAAGTTACTGACTTGCTGAATGTCTATCATTTGCTCAAGTATTAAACAAGGTGAATGCTGCTCTAGGAAGATGAGAAGGCAATCAATAGAGGACTCAGGATGAGTTGGGGGGAGGGCAATAAGGATGAGCAGGGACCCGAGAAGCATGCCCTCAGAGGAAAGGTTATAGTCATATCCAACTAATTTATATTCCGATTAGAGCCATTGGAATTAATGGACCTATGTTAGGCATGCTCTTTAATTTCAATGGGCCTACTTGAACTGGCACTAACATTGGATACAACACATAGTTGGTTCAGCCTAAAGAATAGAAGAGTGAAGGGGGAGAGGAGAGGAGAACACTCTTTACATCCATGGAAGGCTCTCAATTGGAAGATGGCAAAGAATCATCCTTCACTGCCCCAGAGGAGAGGAGTGAGTCTTGTGGCTTAAGTTGCAGGAAAGTAGATTTTGGTAGAACGTTAGGAGGCTATTCCTGATGGTAAAAACAGGGGGACAATGGACCCAATCCCAATAGATTTGTGTTTGGGAGTGAGAGAGCAAATGTGCCCCTTCTTTTTTAGAAAGCCACAAGTTGGGAATGCTTGTAATGAAAGGGACTCGACTCAATGACTTCCAAAGTCCCTCTCAGCTCTCTAATTGTGTGGTTCCTGCCTTCCTGAGGGCTGATCTTTCAGAGTAATGAATCACATGCCCTCTACTTTCTCCTCACAGATGCAGAGGCGGCTATGGCTGAAGAAAACTGAGAAGCAGATTGCAATCAACCCAGATGCTCAGCAGGTTCACCAAAAGATCTCAAAGGGACACCTTTGCCTGATACCTCCACTCCACCCCTGTCTTCCATTAGCCCTGAACCCTGACACCTCCACTCCACCCCTGTCTTCCATTAGCCCTGAACCCTGATTTCATGGGCAGTCACCCCAGTTGCCTCAAGGAACCTGTCAAAATTCAGCAATTGCAAATAAATTGTGGTCTTCAAGCCTGTCATTTGGTGTCTTGAATGTGAACCTACAAGATGTTTATCCAGAGGTGCACCCACACACTGCACCTTCCAACATACTCTGAAAGAGGAAAAAGCTCTGCAAAAAAATAAAAAATAAAAATGCATATGCCTCATGTCATATTCAAAGTTGTGTCCCCTTTTTAGGTGCATTGTCAGGCCCCAAGATATACCCTTTTATGCCCACACTGATAGTTTGATACCTGGTAGTGAAGCTTTTCTCCAGAATGGAATCTCCTAGACGAAAAGCCTAACCTGTTGAATTTCTCCCAGACACACACATCTGTTATAGCCACAAAGAGAGTTCAAACTAGACATGTATACAGTTTTACATTAATCTAAATATACTGTGAGTTCTCACTGAGTGCCCAGTCTTTAGCTTCTGGTATAGTGGTTAAAAGCGGTGGACTCATAATCTGGTAAATCGGGTTCGCTTCCCCGCTCCTCCACATGCAGCCGCTGGGTGACCTTGAGCTAGTCACACTTCTTTGAAGTCTCTCAGCCCCACTCACCTCACAGAGTGTTTGTTGTGGGAGAGGAAGGGAAAGGTCACTGTTAGCCGCTTTGAGACTCCTTAAGGGGAGTGAAAGGCGGGATATCAAGTTCAAACTCTTCTTCTTCTTGCCTAAGCCGCATTGAACAGTTGTTACATTTTGCATTGGTTATTTGGGGTCAGAGAATCCTCTTAGACCCACCCACACTTATTGCAGAAGATCACTTCTAGGAAGCACCTGATTGCAGACAAACCCACCCCAGGAAAGATCTGTACTTGTTGCTAGTAAAAAACAAAAGGCAGATTGTGGTTATTCAAAGGGTTACAACTTGAGGATGAGAATAATGCACTAGAGGGTGGGGGTTCTGCTTCATAACTTTGTTTCCAGCGGGAACACAGATGGGCTTCTGAAAGAAAGAACATGAAAGCTCCAGGTCTGGGTTCCCTTCTGGCTGTGGGCCCCGGACATCAGTCCCCCTGTACCTGCCTCTTGGAGGCACCATGTCTTTTGCATGCTTTAAAAGAGCCCTTCTGAGCACACACAGGGTGCATTTCTATCCATGTATTCTTGAGTAGAATCACAGAATTGTTGAGCTGGAAGGAACCCTGAGGATCATTTAGTTCAAGGCCCTGCAAAGCAGCTGTCCCATATAACGGGAATCAAACCTGCAACCTTGGCATTACCAGCACCGCGCTCTAGCCAACTGAGCTAACTAGGCTTGTCTCAGCTGTGTTCTGGACGAGATCAGATAGTCAGAAATACTAAAAGAGAAGGGAGTTTCTTAAAGGTGAAGTATTGAAGGCAAAAATGGAAACAATCAGGCACGTCGCCTTCCCCCACAACAGTGGGTGCCTGGGGCAAGGTGACATTACTGTGGCATGCGTCCGTGCGTGCGTGATGTCGGCACGCCCCGCAGCGTGCTGACATCAATTGCACACCCTATGGACCATGTATGCACCATGCAATAGAACGTTGGGGGGTGTCCCCTTCATTTAAAATTTGTGGGTGCCCAGGCACCCAGGACCTTGCATAGTTGGCACCTTTGCAGACAATTCAGGAAATAGAGTAATGGGCAGTGCAGGGAAGAAAGAAGAATGCTGTATTTGACAAAGGGAAAGAAAGGATTCGAAGGAGAGAAATAACGGGAGGAGCGAGTTAAAATGAGAGCAGACTAAAAGGCGAAATGGAGGAAAAGGTTCATATATCTCTTCATTTGGTTTTTTGGTCTTGGCTTTCAGGTCCTTTAGCTATTATTCTGCATCATTTCCCTTGAGGCCAAGGTGACTAATGGGAGGCAGAGAGGTTGGTGGATGAGGCCTCCGGGAGTCTTCTAGCTTTGTCCCGCTCCCACAAGGATAGCTTCCTTGCTGTCAGGGAGAAAGGGGGCCACAGGATTGAGGACTCCCTAGAATGGACCAATTCCTTGGTTAATGAGCAGCTAGACTTTACTGCTCAGGATACTTCTGGGCCAGGTCTTTTCAGGTGGGTTGGTGACCCTTGCAAAGCATCAGGTCAATTCAGGGGATGCTGCATATTCAGGAACATATTTCTATAGATTTGGGCGGAACCCCCTAAACCCCAGAAACTGATAAATGGTAGGATTTTGATGAACTGGGATATGGATGAAAGTACAAACTGCAGAACTGTGTCAGACAAGGAATCCCTGGGCTAGCTTATGAAAACCAGCCTGGATGGCCTAGCAAAGAGCAAATCTGTTAACATGGCAAAAGGTGTTCACGGGTCATCTGAGAGGAATCCTTTCGCCTGGAGAGAGAGGTGTTGCCAACTAATGCCTCTCCAACTTCCTGCTCATCCTCAAAACCCCTCATCACATCCTCAGCTAAGTTTTTCCCTTGCCAGTACAGGGAAAGGCAGTACCTGACTACTATGTAATAAAAAATTACATTAAAAAAAGCCGTGTTTAATTTGAGGAGAAAGAGACATAGAGGTTGTGGTCATTCTTAACCCAGTACTTGCACTGGGGAGGGAGACACACAACCAAACATACAGTGGAAAAATTCCCTTTGTACTAAGCAGCCAAGCAGACCATGTGCTACCTCCATGAAGATCATACCTGGTTTGTTTCCTTTTTTATTCAACAAAATTTCAATAGCTCTTGATTACAGTAAAACCTCTAAGGGTGCGTCTGTGTGTGTGTGTGTGTGTGTGTGTGTTTGTATTCATTAGAAACCAGCTGAAAAGAATTTTTAAAAAGCATTTAAAATGTCTGGATAGGCTGGCCCAAGGAATGCAATGCCTCCACCACCACCTTTTCGGTTTGCTGACTTTACTCATAACAGAGTTAACCCTTAAATTACACACTGAATGAACTCTGCTGCAAACCTCTGACATTTTCCGCAATCACACATCTCTCCGTCCAGGCGAGCAGGAGGCATGATCACAAATCAAGAACAGTAAAGACAAATTTAAGAAAAAATATACAAAGGAGCAATGTGCTCAGCTCGCTTTTCAGGCTAAGGAAGCCGGCGTTTGTCCGCAGACAGCTTTCTGGGTCATGTGCCCAACATGACTAGACTGCTTCTGGCACAACGGAACACAGTGACGGAAGCCAGAGCGCACGGAAATGTCGTTTACCTTCCCACCGCAGCAGTACCTATTTATCTACTCGTGCAGGTGTGCGTTCACATTGCTAGGTTCGCAGAAGCAGGGACGGAGCAACAGGAACTCATCCTGTCATACAGATTCAAACTGCCAAGCTTCTGATTGACAAGCGCAAGAGGTTCAGTGGCTTAGACCACAGTGCCACCTTCTATCCGCAACTTGTGGCTACTCCAAAAGTGAACATCTTCCCATTCCTGGTGTGCTGATGCTCATAAAAACAAAGTCTTTATGAATTAATTCTAAAGAATTTCTCGTGTGCAGGAGAATTGATGCCTCTTTCTCAGGGGAAGAAAAAAGTTCTAGAAATCAGATGGCGAGTTTTGGCACACCATTAATTAAAACTCTGCCAATGCAAAATAATATTTCCTAATTTACTGAGCAAACAGAACAAAAGCAGCGTATAATTTGAGGAGAAAGAGACATAGAGGTTGTGGTCATTCTTAAGCCAGCACTTGCACTGGAGAGGGAGACATGCAACCAAACATACAGTGGAAAAAATCCCTTTGTACTAAGCAGCCAAGCAGACCATGTGCTACCTCCATGAAGATCATACCTGGTTTGTTTCCTTTTTTATTCAACAAAATTTTGATAGCTATTGATTGCAGTCTCTAAGGGTGTGTGTGTGTGTGTGTGTTTGTATTCATTAGAAACCAGTTGAAAAGAATTATTTAAAAGCATTTAAAAATAACAAGGTTAACAGGAAAAGAGATTCAAACACATCAGTATCTACATGTCTGGATAGGCTGGCCTAAGGAATGCAATGCCTCTACCACCGCTTTTTCGGTTTGCTGACTTTACTCATTACAAAGTTAACCCTTAAATTACACACTGAATGAACTCTGCTGCAAACCTCTGACATTTTCCGCAATCACACATCTCTCCGTCCAGGCGAGCAGGAGGCATGATCACAATCCAAGGACAGTAATGACAAATTTAAGAAAAAATTCACAAAAAAGTGATTTGCCGTGCAATGCCCTCTTTATTAATTATGTGAAAACAAAACATCAATCAAAATTAATCAAAGCATTTCTCCACATGCCACAATTGATTGCTTATACTTTAGAAATTAAAACGAAGAATGTTTCATTATTTGAAGTTATATTAAGGATAATTTCCTAAATAGGGTTGTACACTAAAAAGTGTGTAGATTGCTTGATGTCACACAGATTCTGTTAAGCTCCTCTTTCTACCACTATTGTAATGTGTAGGTTCATGTTATGTGGTTATGGCTATGCATGTTCTTTCCCTGAAATGGGCTCCAATTCAACCCCTTCCAGAGCCTTTGGGGATGGGGGGCAGAGTGGACTTGTGCATGAAATCAAGACTTCCTGCCCAACCCCCAACCCCCCTCCCTAAAAACCTGGAGCTGAACCGAATCCATAAGCATCAAGGTCCTCAAATATGTGGGTGGTTGGGCTCCAAAGGAACTGATTTTTAGATCAATCTGGGATCCTTCATTCTGGGTTGAGGTGCCAAGGAGGAAGATCACAATGAGGACTACTCTGTTGCACTGGCTCCATGCCTTATGTGGCTTCACTGAACGATGGCACGTTTTCCTTAAGACACGTCTGAAGCATCAGACCCTATTTGTAGAAAGAAGAGAGGTTAAGGCCTCACTGCTGCAGAAGGGACTTTCTACCCTCCCTACATTGACTTGCCTGTCAGTGACTTTCTTCCTCTGAACATCTTTTCGATTTGCATCAGGAAGGTCAATGTAGTAGATAGAGGGGGGACGGACTGCTCATCGTTCTCTTTGGGCTGTATCCAATGCCATGGGCAGGAATGGGCTAAAGCCTCAGGACAAATGAGGCACAGGGCCCCATAACTTCAATCAATCTTCCCCTAACCTGCCAGCTTCTTAATTACAACAGACCCAAAGGGTGGCACTGCCAGTCAGCTCCCTTCCTCTGATCTTTTGCCCTTGCAGAACTCATCTGTGTAGAGGAAGGGTGATTAGCTTCCTCCGTGTAGAGTTACTTATCCATGGCCAGGGGGCCAGGGGGCCAACAAACGAAATGGGCACCACCCACCCACCCACACCCCACACATCATATGCTGTTAAAATGTTCATGGAATCATAGAAATATACAGTTGGGACCCAGATCCCTCCCCACTTAAACAGGTCACAATGCCACCCTTAAGAAGCCAAAAGTTTTTGCATGACACCAAAAAACAGGTAAAGACGGCCAGACATGCCTCCTGGGGAGAGCATTCCACAGATGGGGGTGGGGGAGAGACACTCCTGAAGAAGCCCAAGCAAGAGATCTCAGAATTTTTTTAGAAAAAGCCAAACTGATTTTCACCAGGACCATGGATAATTTATTGGGTGTTCCAAAAAATAATACATGTGGAGCCATACATGACTCCTGTTATTCCAACTTAGAACATATCCATTGGGTTGTATCCAATGATAGTCAAAACCATAGCTAACCCTGTGCAGGTGTGGCCTTAGAGCATTGAGCATGCTCAGGAGAGCTGCCTGGCCAATCAGGAAGTAAACCTGTTTAACCCAAATAGTTGGTTGAATAATGGCCATTTGCCCTGATAAAATAAAAATAAGATTACACACACACACACACACACACACAGACAGACAGACAGACAGACACACAACATTTAGTGTTACACCTACGAAGAGGGCTGTCATTCATGTTGGGCAGATCTGCACCCATTCTGCTTGCACTGTTGGCTAAAGAGACTCCCGATGCACCCCTGTTGCTGCTGCCCTTGACGTTACCGGAGGACGTATGGCGCTTCAAGATGTGCTGGACATTGGCCTGGTAAAATTTAAAAATAGTTTACTTGTTTTCCCCTCTAGAGATTCTTCATCCCTTCCTCCATGTCCTTTGTTTTCTGCCCCTCGAATACCTTTTGAGGGGGGTCAGAGTCTAAATGCAGTTAAAAATAAATAAATGCTGGGCATTTCTCTTGGTAGGGCTAAGCCCTGGCTGCCCTCTTGGACCAGCCTCCACAGAAAGCACCATTACTCAAGGCATGGTGGTAGCTTCCAAGTGTCAAGACCTTCTCCCACCCACTGCTTTCAGTGTTAATTCTACTCACATCATCTAGGATGCCAGCCTGGTCCTCAATGTGGCTCTCCTCGTTAGCCAAAATTCTTGTAGCACAAACCAGGATCATTACAGCTAGCAGGATAGACCATTTCATTATGGCTCAGAATCAGAGTGTCTCCCTTTGGTCAGCAGAAAGGAATAGAAGTGAGGAAGAGTTGCCTCTTGTCTTGGCTCTGCCTGAGATGGTCTCTCTGCTTTCTTTATATAACCCTTTTTAGGCTCTGTTGGGTGATAAGATCTATCTCTGGACAAAAAAAAAGGGAAGTTTGGAAGAGCAACTAGCTTTTCATGATGGCATGGAGAACACTAAGCTCCTTGCCAGGGCTGAGTGGACTTCCTTCATTCTCCTTCCTTTACTGTTCTTCTGGTTCATTCCGCTCTGGCTCTCACCCTTCCCGAATTTGACCATTCCTGATCCCACTGCTGATAGGGAATCATGCACCATTAAGAACATAAGAAGAACTCTGCAGCAGCAGGCCAGAATCCCACCTAGTCCAACATCCTGTTCTCAAAACCAAGAGCAGGATTTGAGCACAAGAGCCCCTCCTCTCCTGTGCTTTCCAGTAACCAGTATTGCTGCCTCCAACTGTGGTGGCAGAGCATAGCCACTTTTTCTAGTAGCCATCAATAGCCCTCTCTTCCTCCATGAATTTGTCTAAACCTCTTTTCTATCAATCTACGTTGGTGGCCGTCATTGTCTCTTACTGGAGCAAGTCCCATAGTTTCGCTATGTGCTGTGTGGTGAAATACTTTCTTTTATTGGTCCCAAATCAACTTGCCCGAGTTTGTGTTCCTTACTGCTCTCTACCTTTGGACCTTGGTTTGCTGTATAAACACAAGTTGAGCATCTAATATTGTATCTTTAAACAACTCCCAAGCATTTTGGGGTTATTTGACCCTCTTGAATTTGCCTTTCTGCCCTTTTCCCCAACCTCCTCATTTTAAGGAACTTTCCCCTTTTTAAATCAGATGAAATCTGGTGATGGTGGTGGTGACCTGGCTTGCCAGTACAACATGTGAAAAGGATCTAGGGGTCTTGGTAGACAACAAGCGAAACATGAGCCAAGAGTGTGACAAAACAGCAAAAAAGAAGCTAATGCTATCATAGGCTGCATCAACAGAAGTATAGTGTGCAGTTGAAGGGAAGTAATAGTACCATTTTATTCTGCCTTGGTCAGACCACACTTGAAGTATTGTGTCTTGTTATGGGTGCCACAGTTTAAGAAGAATATTGATGAGCTGGAATGTGTGCAGAGGAGGGTGCCCAAGATAATCAAAGGTCTGGAAACTAGGCCTTATGAGAAACTGTTGGGGGAGTTGGGTATGTTTAGCCTGGATAAGAGAATGACAGGAGATATGCTAGCCATCTTTAAATATCTAAATGGCGGTCACATGAAGGATGGTGTAAGCTTGTTTTCACCAGCTCTGGCGGGTAAGTCCAGAAGCGATTGGGATTGTGCTCTCTGTGCAGTGATCAGGGAGATGAACATGGAGGTGAGTGGGAGAAGTGCCCAGTGCAGACAAGGGACACATGAGTCACCTGTACAAGGTGTGTCAGGTAGTGCTGAGCCTCCACGTGCAATGATGGGATCTTGGAAAGGGACTGGAAAAGAGCCCCAATGCAGGGCTTTGACACTCCAACTATCAGTTTATCACCTTCTGATATGCAGTGGTACCTTGCATTACATACGCTTCCGGTTACATACGCTTCAGGTTACAGACTCCGCTAACCCAGAAATAGTACCTTGGGTTAAGAACTTTGCTTCAGGATGAGAACAGAAATTGTGTGGTGGCACGGCAGCAGCAGGAGGCCCCATTAGCCAAAGTAGTATCTCAGGTTAAGAACAGTTTCAGGTTAAGAACGGACCTCCAGAACAAATTAAGTTCTTAACCCGAGATAACACTGTATGTTGATTGACAGGTGGGCAGACACACCACTTATTACATTTGGCCCAATGGGGATTGTGGAGAAAAGTATCTGACCTTTCCCCCCACCCATTTCATGAGGGAAGCAGACCCCGGTAATCCACATTGATTGCAGAAAACCTAAATTTCCTGGGATGTGCTTGAATCCATCCCATAAAACACTCTTCAACTCAGTCCGGAGAAGTCCTGCCTCTGAATAGAGGGATGGAATTGGATGGGGATGTGGGATACTGTGTCCCTGCCCATGTTTGCAAGTGTGGGAAAGCAGGTTGAAGGGGGTATAGGTGTGTTTTTAGTGGGTGAGGCAATTAGGTGACTATTCAGTGAGAAGAATCTTGTTCTATGGTTGTTGATGTTTCATCTCTCCTATATACTGTAGTTTTTGATTTATTTATTTGGCAGGCTTTGTAAACTGCATCAGAATCCCTCCTGATACAAAAAGTGGTATAAAAGTACTGGGGGAAGAATCGTACCCACGAATCCTCACTAATCCAGCAGTTCAGATTGCGGGGTCAGGGGGGACACTTGCTGCATTTCAAATATTACAAGACATGGGGAAATGAATTAACAACCCCCTACCTGCACTTAAGGATGGAGTTGCATGATCAACGTCTCATGCTGTTGGAGAACCAATGAGGTGGTGAGAAATGTTAGGTACCATGGGGAAGTAATCCCCTGGGCCCGGAAGAGTCTTGGGAATAAAGTTGAATTGGCTGTACCTACAAATGAGGCATGTATCTACTGAGGAGGTCCTGTTCCCAACAGCAATGCAATTAAACAGATGAACCATAACGCAGGTAAAATTAATGGTCAGGGTGAGCTTGGCCCATTAGGGACAATCTGGGGCGTTTATTACTAAAGTCATTGCTTTAGTAATGGTGCATGTTCCTTGGTATGTGGTGCTAAACGAACTGAACTGGAAAGTGTGTCCACTTTGTAGTAAAGAAAGGGCATTAAACAGAGCTCAGAACACATTTTCTTCTTCCTTATCATGAGACAGAGGAGCAGAGGATATACTCAATGAGAGCACATAGTACCTGCATCTGGCTACATGTGGCTCCTTGATGCTCCTGGCCTCCTCATGGCCCTGCCTCTGCTGCTGCCAACGTACTTTGCCCCTCAGGCATCCTTGCTTGCTTCTCTGGCGCTGGATGTGAAGAGACTTGAGAGTGAACAAACTGTCAGGTCTACCGGCGGACAACAAAGCTTCCAATAAGAAGTAATGTGTCTCTGGCAGGTTTTAGCCATTTATTTACAATGACACAGAGAGAGGTATTGTGCCAAACTCTCTCAAAGGAACCAGTTGTTCACTCTAAATCTCCTCCTCCTCTGCAACAGGAAGTGCACCAATTCTCTGATCTCCATACTCCTTGCTTCCATTGCACCTTAACCCTTTTGTACCTCCTAGTCTGAGGGGAGGGAAGGAGATACCCCCATGCTCTCAAAAGAAGAGCCTTCCAAACAACCCTCCTGGTTGCTCAGCAACTATCTCGGACCTTTCTATTTCCTCCTCCTACTGAGAGTCCTCTGCATTTACTGTTTTCTCTGCTGGGGGTGTGAAAGAAAGGAAGGCTATTCCCTTCTCCCTCTGATAAAGGCTGATAAATACTGTTGCATGACATTCACGGGTAAATATTGGGGCCATGAGTGATGCTGCCATGCCCTGCTGCAGTGGCTTTTGCTGGTATTTAAATAGCTACACTTGAGACAAGGATATTACACCACGTGGAGTCTTTGACTGAGCAGGCTTCTTCATATGTCCCAAAAGAGGCAGAGGAGCAAAGGGGAGGGTCAAGGGCAGGAGCCCTCCTTCACTCCAAGGTCCTTACCCATCCACTGTCTACATGCTCACATTCAATATGGCCTCTGCTCCTCTGTCTCATGATAAGGAAGAAGAAAATATGTGCTGAGCTCTGCTGAATGTCCTCTCTTTGCTACAAAGCAGACACGCTTTCCAGTTCATTTAAGCACCACATGACAAGGAACATGCACCATTCTTGGCCTAATGAGGCGGCGATGACTTTTGTAATCAATGCTCCAGATCATCCCCATCTGGCCAAGCTCACCCTGACCATTAATTTTACCTGCATTATGGTTCATCTGTTAAATTGCAATGCTTTTTAGAACAGGACCACCTCAGCAGATTCCATGCCTCATTTGTAGGTACAACCAATTCAACTTCATTCCCAAGACTTCCGGTCACAGGGGGTTACTTCCCCATGGTACCTAACATTTCCCACCTCATTGGTTCTCCAACAGCATGAGACGTTGGTCATGCAACTGTATCCTTAAGTGCAGGGTGGGGGTTGCTAATTCATTTCCCCCCTGACTTGTTATTTTTGAAATGCAGCAAGTGTCTTTACTACAAAGTGGACACACTTTCCAGTTCAGTTCGTTTAGCACCACATACCAAGGAACATGCACCATTACTAAAGCAATGACTTTAGTAATAAATGCCCCAGATTGTCCCTAATGGGCCAAGCTCACCCTGACCATTAATTTTACCTGCGTTATGGTTCATCTGTTAAATTGCATTGCTGTTGGGAACAGGACCTCCTCAGCAGATACATGCCTCATTTGTAGGTACAGCCAATTCAACTTTATTCCCAAGACTCTTCCGGGCACAGGGGATTACTTCCCCATGGTACCTAACATTTCTCACCACCTCATTGGTTCTCCAACAGCATGAGACGTTGATCATGCAACTCCATCCTTGAGTGCAGGTAGGGGGTTGTTAATTCATTTCCCCATGTCTTGTAATATTTGAAATGCAGCAAGTGTCCCCCCCTGACCCCGCAATCTGAACTGCCGGATCAGTGAGGATTTGTGGGTATGATTCTCCCCCTCAAAAAGACTTTTATACCACTTTTTGTATCAGGAGGGATTCTGATGCGGTTTACAAAGCCTGCCAAATAAATAAATCAAAAACTACAGTATATAGGAGAGATGAAACATCAACAACCATAGAACAAGATTCTTCTCACTGAATAGTCACCGAATTGCCTCACCCACTAAAAACACACCTATACCCCCTTCAACCTGCTTTCCCACACTTGCAAACATGGGCAGGGACACAGTATCCCACATCCCCATCCAATTCCATGCCTCTACTCAGAGGCAGGACTTCTCCGGACTGAGTTGAAGAGTGTTTTATGGGATGGATTCAAGCACATCCCAGGAAATTTAGGTTTTCTGCAATCAATGTGGATTACCGGGGTCTGCTTCCCTCATGAAATGGGTGGGGGGAAAGGTCAGATACTTTTCTCCACAATCCCCATTGGGCCAAATGTAATAAGTGGTGTGTCTGCGCACCTGTCAATCAACTTTCAGTGTTACCTTGGGTTAAGAACTTAATTTGTTCTGGAGGTCCGTTCTTAACCTGAAACTGTTCTTAACCTGAGATACTACTTTGGCTAATGGGGCCTCCTGCTGCTGCCGTGCCACCACACAATTTCTGTTCTCATCCTGAAGCAAAGTTCTTAGCCCAAGGTACTATTTCTGGGTTAGCGGAGTCTGTAACCTGAAGAGTATGTAACCGGAAGCGTATGTAATGCAAGGTACCACTGCATATCAGAAGGTGATAAACTGATAGTTGGAGTGTCAAAGCCCTGCATTGGGGCTCTTTTCCAGTCCCTTTCCAAGATCCCATCATTGCACGTGGAGGCTCAGCACTACCTGACACACCTTGTACAGGTGACTCATGTGTCCTTTGTCTGCACTGGGCACTTCTCCCACTCACCTCCATGTTCATCTCCCTGATCACTGCACAGAGAGCACAATCCCAATCGCTTCTGGACTTACCCGCCAGAGCTGGTGAAAACAAGCTTACACCATCCTTCATGTGACCGCCATTTAGATATTTAAAGATGGCTAGCATATCTCCTGTCATTCTCTTATCCAGGCTAAACATACCCAACTCCCCCAACAGTTTCTCATAAGGCCTGGTTTCCGGACCTTTGATTATCTTGGGCACCCTCCTCTGCACACATTCCAGCTCATCAATATTCTTCTTAAACTGTGGCACCCATAACAAGACACAATACTTCAAGTGTGGTCTGACCAAGGCAGAATAACATGGTACTATTACTTCCCTTCAACTGCACACTATACTTCTGTTGATGCAGCCTATGAAGAAGAAGAAGAAGAGTTTGGATTTGATATCCCGCCTTTCACTCCCTTTAAGGAGTCTCAAAGCGGCTAACATTCTCCTTTCCCTTCCTCCCCCACAACAAACACTCTGTGAGGTGAGTGGGGCTGAGAGACTTCAGAGAAGCGTGACTAGCCCAAGGTCACCCAGCAGCTGCATGTGGAGGAGCGGAGACGCGAACCCGGTTCACCAGATTAGGAGACTGCCGCTCTTAACCACTACACCACACTGGTGATAGCATTAGCTTCTTTTTTGCTGTTTTGTCACACTCTTGGCTCATGTTTTGCTTGTTGTCTACCAAGACCCCTAGATCCTTTTCACATGTTGTACTGGCAAGCCAGGTCACCACCACCATCACCAGATTTCATCTGATTTAAAAAGGGGAAAGTTCCTTAAAATGAGGAGGGCAGAAAGGCAAATTCAAGAGGGTCAAATAACTCCAAAATGCTTGGGAGTTGTTTAAAGATACAATATTAGATGCTCAACTTGTGTTTATACAGCAAACCAGGGTCCAAAGGTAGAGAGCAGTAAGGAACACAAACTCGGGCAAGTTGAAAGATTTGGGACCAGTAAAAGAAAGTATTTCACCACACAGCACATAGTGAAACTATGGGACTTGCTCCAGTAAGAGACAATGACGGCCACCAACGTAGATTGATAGAAAAGAGGTTTAGACAAATTCATGGAGGAAGAGAGGGCTATTGATGGCTACTAGAAAAAGTGGCTATGCTCTGCCACCACAGTTGGAGGCAGCAATACTGGTTACTGGAAAGCCCAGGAGAGGAGGGGCTCTTGTGCTCAAATGCTGCTCTTGGTTTTGAGAACAGGATGTTGGACTAGGTGGGATTCTGGCCTGCTGCTGCAGAGTTCTTCTTGTGTTCTTAATGGTGCATGATTCCATATCAGCAGTGGGATCAGGAATGGTCAAATTCGGGAAGGGTGAGAGCCAGAGCGGAATGAACCAGAAGAACAGTAAAGGAAGGAGAATGAAGGAAGTCCACTCAGCCCTGGCAAGGAGCTTAGTGTTCTTCATGCCATCATGAAAAGCTAGTTGCTCTTCCAAACTTCCCTTTTTTTTTGTCCAGAGATAGATCTTATCACCCAACAGAGCCTAAAAAGGGTTATATAAAGAAAGCAGAGAGACCATCTCAGGCAGAGCCAAGACAAGAGGCAACTCTTCCTCACTTCTATTCCTTTCTGCTGACCAAAGGGAGACACTCTGATTCTGAGCCATAATGAAGTGGTCCATCCTGCTAGCTGTAATGATCCTGGTTTGTGCTACAAGAATTTTGGCTAACGAGGAGAGCCACATTGAGGACCAGGCTGGCATCCTAGATGATGTGAGTAGAATTAACACTGAAAGCAGTGGGTGGGAGAAGGTCTTGACACTTGGAAGCTACCACCATGTCTTGAGTAATGGTGCTTTCTGTGGAGGCTGGTCCAAGAGGGCAGCCAGGGCTTAGCCCTACCAAGAGAAATGCCCAGCATTTATTTATTTTTAACTGCATTTAGACTCTGACCCCCCTCAAAAGGTATTCGAGGGGCAGAAAACAAAGGACATGGAGGAAGGGATGAAGAATCTCTAGACGGGAAAACAAGTAAACTATTTTTAAATTTTACCAGGCCAATGTCCAGCACATCTTGAAGCGCCATACGTCCTCTGGTAACGCCAAGGGCAGCAGCAACAGGGGTGCATCGGGAGTCTCTGTAGCCAACAGTGCAAGCAGAATGGGTGCAGATCTGCCCAACATGAATGACAGCCCTCTTGTATAAATTCGTAGGTGTAACACTAAATGTTGTGTGTCTGTCTGTCTGTCTGTCTGTCTGTCTGTGTGTGTGTAATCTTATTTTTATTTTATCAGGGCAAATGGCCATTATTCAACCAACTATTTGGGTTAAACAGGTTTACTTCCTGATTGGCCAGGCAGCTCTTCTGAGTATGCTGGCCATGGATAAGTAACTCTACACAGAGGAAGCTAATCACCCTTCCTCTACACAGATGAGTTCTGCAAGGGCAAAAGATCAGAGGAAGGGAGCTGACTGGCAGTGCCACCCTTTGGGTCTGTTGTAATTAAGAAGCTGGCAAGTTAGGGGAAGATTGATTGAAGTTATGGGGCCCTGTGCCTCATTTGTCCTGAGGCTTTAGCCCATTCCTGCCCATGGCATTGGATACAGCCCAAAGAGAACGATGAGCAGCCCCCCCCCATCTACTACACTGACCTTCCTGATGCAAATCGAAAAGATGTTCAGGGGAAGAAAGTCACTGACAGGCAAGTCAATGTAGGGAGGGTAGAAAGTCACTTCTGCAGCAGTGAGGCCTTAACCTCTCTTCTTTCTACAAATAGGGTCTGCTGCTTCAGACGGGTCTTAAGGAAAACGTGCCATCGTTCAGTGAAGCCACATAAGGCAAGGAGCCAGTGCAACAGAGTAGTCCTCATTGTGATCTTCCTCCTTGGCACCTCAACCCAGAATGAAGGATCCCAGATTGATCTAAAAATCAGTTCCTTTGGACCCCAACCACCCACATATTTGAGGACCTTGATGCTTATGGATTCGGTTCAGCTCCAGGTTTTTAGGGAGGGGGTTTGGGGGTTGGGCAGGAAGTCTTGATTTCATGCACAAGTCCACTCTGCCCCCCATCCCAAAAGGCTCTGGAAGGGGTTGAATTGGAGCCCATTTCAGGGAAAGAACATGCATAGCCATAACCACATAACATGAACCTACACATTACAATAGTGGTAGAAAGAGGAGCTTAACAGAATCTGTGTGACATCAAGCAATCTACACACTTTTTAGTGTACAATCCTGTTTAGGAAATTATCCTTAATATAACTTCAAATAATGAAACATTCTTCGTTTTAATTTCTACAGTATAAGCAATCAATTGTGGCATGTGGAGAAATGCTTTAATTAATTTTGATTGATGTTTTGTTTTCACATAATTAATAAAGAGGGCATTGCACGGCAAATCACTTCTTTGTGAATTTTTTCTTAAATTTGTCATTACTGTCCTTGGATTGTGATCATGCCTCCTGCTCGCCTGGATGGAGAGAGGTGTGATTGCGGAAAATGTCAGAGGTTTGCAGCAGAGTTCATTCAGTGTGTAATTTAAGGGTTAACTTTGTAATGAGTAAAGTCAGCAAACCGAAAAAGCGGTGGTGGAGGCATTGCATTCCTTAGGCCAGCCTATCCAGACATGTAGATATTGATGTGTTTGAATGTCTTTTCCTGTTAACCTTATAATTTTTTAAAAAAATTAAATTGTTTTCAACTGGTTTCTAATGAATACACACACACACACACACACACACACACAGAGAGAGAGAGAGAGAGAGAGAGAGAGAGAGAGACCCCTTAGAGGTTTTAATACAATCAAGAGGTATATAAATTTTGTTGAATAAAAAAAGGAAACAAACCAGGGATGATCTTCAGGGAGGTAGCACTTCGTCTGCTTGGCTGCTTACTTCTAAGGGAGGTTTTTCACTTTATTGTATGTTTGGTTGCGTGTCTCACTGCCCAATGCAAGTCATGGCTTAAGAATGACCTAATAATAATAATGATGATGATGATGATGATGATGATGATAATAATAATTTATTATCTATACCCTGCCCATCTTGCTGGGTTTCCCCAGCCACTCTGGTAGTCTGGTAGTTGTTTTTTTCTTTGACATCTGGTGGGCGGGCGTTCCACAAGCTGGTTGCCACTACCTAGAAGGCCCTCTGCCTGGTTCCCTGTAACTTGGTTTCTCACAGTGAGGGAGCTGCCAGAAGGCCCTCGGTGCTGGACTTCAGTGTCCGAGTAGAACAATGGGGGTGGAGACGCTCCAGGTATACTGGACCAAGGCTGTTTAGGGCTTTAAATGTCAGCAGCAACTCTTTGAATTCTGCTCAGAAACGTACTGGGAGCCAATGTAGGTCTTTCAAGACCAGTGTTATGTGGTCTCATGGGCCACTCCCAGTCACCAGTCTAGCTGCGGCATTAGATGTAGTTTCCATGTCACCTTCAAAGGTAGCCCCACATAGAGCGCATTGCAGTAGTCCAAGCGAGAGATAACTAGAGCATGCATCTCTCTGGCAAGACAGTCCATAGGCAGGTAGGGTTTCAGCCTGCATACCAGATGGAGCTGATAAACAGCTGCCCTGGACACTGAATTGACCTGTGCCTCCATGAGCAGCTGTGAGTCCAAAGTGACTCCCAGGCTGCGCACCTGGTCCTTCAGGGGCACAGTTACCTCAATCAGGACCAAGGAATCCTCCACACCTGCCTGCCTCCTGTTCCCCCAAAACAGTACTGTTTGGAGATCCAGCAGAACTAGGAAACAGCTCTCACCTTTGTCCCTAGCCTGCTGGAGATTATCTACCAGTGCGACCAAGGGAGTTTCAGTCCCATGATGAGGCCTGAATCCAGATTGGAAGGGATCCAAATGGTCCGCTTCTTCCAGGCATGCCTGGAGTTGTTCAGCAACCACTTGCTCAGTCACCTTGCCCAATAATGGAAGATCTGAGACTGAGCTTTAGTTGGCCATATTGGCCGTATCTAAAGATGTTTTTTTAAGAAGCGGTTTGATAACTGCCTCTTTCAGCAGGTCTGGGAAGGCTCCCTCACAGAGAGAAGCATTCACCACCCCGTGAAACCCCATCGCCCAGCCCAAAACTTCTATGTCTCTTTCTCCTCAAATTATACACTGCTTTTGTTCTGTTTGCTCAGTAAATTAGGAAATTCTATTTTCCATTGGCAGAGTTTTAATTAATGGTGTGCCAAAACCCACCATTTGATTTCTAGAACCTGTTTCTTCCCCTGAAAAAGAAATCAGTTTTCCTGCACACGAGAAATTCTTTAGAATTAATTCATAAAGCCTTTATTTTTATGAACAACAGCACACCAGGGGTTGGAAGATGTTCACTTTTGGAGAAGCCACAAGTTGTCTTCAGAAGAACAACCCCCCCCCTCCCCAGGCTTGTTTTAATAGTCAGAAGATTGGTATTTGTCCTGCGGGTGGCAGATGGCACTGTGGTCTAAAACACTGAACCTCTTGGGCTTGCCGACGGAAGGTTGGCAGTTTGAATCTGTGTGACTGGATGAGCTCCCATTGCTCTGTCGCAGCTTCTGCCAACCTACCAGTTTGAAAGCACACCAGAACAAGTAGATAAATAGGTACCACTGCAGTGGGAAGGTAAATGGCCTTTCGGTGCGCTCTGGCTTCCATCACAGTGTTCCGTAGCGCTTCTACTCTGAAGAAAACTATGCAAACTATGCATACACACATACATGTACATGTACAAATAGTTTTGTAGTTGAAACATTGAGAAAATTCACCCCAAAACAAGGCCATTAAGTATGGCATACAAATAATAAAAGTTGTTGTTGTTGTTGCTGTTGTTGTTGCTGTTGTTGCTGCTGCTTCTGTTGTTGCTGTTGTTCATTTCGTTACTTTGCAGCCAGTTTCCCAATACATTAAGGTATTCTTGAACCCTTCTTCTGTTTTCTGCGGCATTGGCTACCCCTCCCAGTTTTATGTCATCTGCAAATTTGATGAGAACCTCCTCAATTCCTTCCTCCAAGCCATTTATATAGACACTGAACTACAATGGGCCCAGATGATTTCCCAAAACCCTGTGTTGGTTTCCCCTTTCTTCCATTTTTTATACATCCCCCTCTTAAATCTCAGCTTTCCTGTAAGCTCCTTATGCAGCCACACCAGTTTGTTGAGATGGCTCCCACTTTCTTTCTTCTGGGAATTGTCTGCATCTGTGCCTTCAATAGTCCATCTTGGACTCCCTTCTCTTTGAGTATTTCTGACCATAATATCTCACCCAGTGCAGTGGTGAGGGAAATGTACCCTGTGTGAGCTCAGAAGGGCACTTTTAATGCCTATGTTCCTGCAAAAGACACAGTGCCTCCAAGAGACAGATATGGGCGATACTAATGTCCTGGACCCACAGCCAACAGAGTACCCAGATTTGAGCTTTAATGTTACCATATTTTTTGCTCTATAAGACTCACTTCCTCCTAAAAAGTAAGGGGAAATGTGTGTGCGTCTTATGGAGCGAATGCAGGCTGCGCAGCTATCCCAGAAGCTAGAACAGCAAGAGGGATTCAGAATATTTTTTTCTTGTTTTCCTCCTCCAAAAACTAGGTGCCTCTTATGGTCTGGTGCGTCTTATAGAGCGAAAAATACAGTATTACTTTTAAAAGCCCATCTGTCCTTCCACTGGAAACAAAGTTATGAAGCGAAAACCTCTATTAATTCATAAACCTTTTCTTACACCGCTTTTACCAGCAAGAAGTACACAACTTTCCTTCTTTCCAGGGGTGGGTTTGCCTGCAATCAGGTACTCCCTAGAAGTGATCTTTTCCAATAAGTGTGGGTGGGTGTAAGAGGATCCCTGCACCCAAATAACAAATGCAAAATGTAATAACTTTGCAATGAGGCTTAGACAAGCCTCCTGCTGTACAGGAGCTAAGGACTGGGCACTCAATGAGAACTCACAGTATAGTTAGAAAGTAGGTCTCTTTGTGGATAATGGGGCTTCCTCCCAGGTCTGGGGATTTAGGATTGCACTGGAACTGGGGAAATAGAGGTTTCTTGTGGCTTTAAGAGTTGCGTGTGTCTGGCAGAAATTCAACAGGTTAGGCTTTTCCTTCTCTGGAAATACAATTCTGGGGGAAAGTTTCACCTGTTCTCAATCTGTCTGTCAAGTATTATACTTTTATTTTATTTTTTATTTATGCATTTTCCAAATTCTATTTACACATCATACATTTACATTATTTCTATGAAAACTTCCCAACCTATCACTCCATGACATTCCAGGTAAAGGTAAAAGGTGAATGAATAGGGAAATACATTATATGCCATCTTTGGTATCTAATCCCATACTATAGCCAGTAAAAAGGCTTCAGGATGTTTTTTTTGGGGGGGGGATGTGAAAATATTTTTTCGCCAAGTATTATACTATCAGTATGGACAGTCATGGATTTAGTTCTGGGTCTGCTACATCGCCTGAAAAATAAGATACAACTTTGAATATCACAGGAAGCAAATGCAAATTCTCTGCAGATCTGTGTCCTCTTCTGAGAGCGTGTTGGAGGGCCCCACCCACATACTGGACCCAGAAAGACTCTCCTCCCTGGAAGAGAGGGGAGTGGTTGTGGGCGGGAGCCCGAGCTCCGTCTCTAGCAGGGGCCGTTAGCCCCCTGCCTCCTCCTCTCACCTGGCTGGCGCCCACGCCCCTCGGCAGGCACCCAACCAGGTCCCTCTGAGGGGGGCATTTACAGCAGCCTTTTGCTGCGGCGCCAGCCTCTCCTCGGCCTCATTCTCCTCCGTCGTCTCGTCGCAAGTCATCTTCTCTTCCGTGTCCCCGGCAGTGAGGAGCGACCACGTGGAGCTGACTTTGAAGAGGACTTTTAAGAGAGGGAAGTCTGGCGCTACCTTTCTTGTTGTTCCCCCTTTACTTTTCGCTTTTCCCAATATACCCCCTAAGGTAAAGGTACTCCTGCCCATACGGGCCAGTCTTGACAGACTCTAGGGTTGTGCGCCCATCTCACTCAAAGACGCCAAGGGCCAGCGCTGTCCGAAGACACTTCCGGGTCACGTGGCCAGTGTGACATCGCTGCTCCGGCGAGCCAGAGCTGCACACGGAAATGCCATTTACCTTCCCGCTAGTAAGCGGTCCCTATTTATCTACTTGCACCCAGGGGTGCTTTCGAACTGCTAGGTTGGCAGGCGCTGGGACCGAACAGCAGGAGTGCACCCCGCCGCGGGGATTCGAACCGCCGACCTTTCGATCGGCAAGCCCTAGGCACTGAGGCTTTAACCCACAGCGCCACCCGCGTCCCGACAATATACCCCCTAATTCTCCCCTATTTCAGCTTTCATTCCCAAAGCCTTTACCTTTGCATTCTCACATTGCGTGTGTGCTAGGTGAGAGTGCTCAGCTTGGAACGTGTGTTTTCGGGGCGCGTGTTTTTTCTGGGTTTGTGAATCTGCTGTCGCCACAGTGTGAGTGCTGTGTGTGTGGGCTCCTCCTGCGACTTCGTTTCTATCACTGTGTGGGGTGGCTGCTCTGCAGCAGCAGGGCGAGTTGTAGCGCTAATTCTGTCCGGTTACCCTGTTTACAGAGCCACGTGTGATCAAGACCGCGTTTGCCGGCAGCATTCTAAATTCTCCGCTCCAAATTTTTTACTTTGTGGCTGCCGGTGGGTGTGCCCTCCCCTCTCCGAGTTCGGAGTTCGGGATTGCCCTCGGTGCGTACTGTGTGCGTGGGCTCTGTGTGTCTCTCCTGGCTCTGTGGCAGCAGCGGTGTGTGTGTGTTCCCCCGTCCGACCACGCTTTTGCCGCTGAGTGTGTCTTGCGTGTGCCTTCTTTTCATGTGCCTTCTTTTCGTGCGGGTGCCTTCTTTTCATGTGCCTCCTTTCTGTGTGTGTAGTGCTTAGTGTGTGACTTCAAACGCCCCCCCCCATTGTTGCCCTTGCTTTCGCCTCCAAGTGTGTCCCGCTTGCGTGCTATATCGAATTTTCCCCACTGTTTTTGCTGCCCCAATTTAAGTTCTGTTGAGTAGGCGCCCGCTGCGCGTATTTGTCAGCTGCCCACGTGCGTCTCGGCTGCCACTCCCCTTTACTTGGGCACCCCATCCCCCCCAGCGTTACCAGCACCGTGTGGAGCAACTTGTTTGAGCCCGTGTGTACCTTTGCTTCAGCTGTTTTATTAGCTCATTGAGACGGGAATTTCTGGGGCTGGCCAGTCGCTAGCAGACCCACGGGTGGGAGACAAGCGCAGTTCAAGCCTTGGGGGATCCACGCTGCAGCCTCCATTTTCTTGATATTCCCTCCTTCCAGTTCTCTGCTTCGCCCCCACCCCGCCCCTACCCCCTTTCGCCTTGAGTAAAAAGGTCGGCTTTTTCCTTGTTGCCATAGAAGTTGCTCCCGACCAGCAGGATACATTTGGGGATAACGATCAATAGTTTGGGGCATTGCTTTCTGCCGTCTCATAGGAAAACAGGCAGCGCTTGGCTGGGCTGCTTCTTCCTTTGGGAGTTTATTACTTATTGCGTTTAATTCCCCACTGTGTGTTGATTCTTATTCCCCCCCCCCCCATTTTTTCACTATTGTGCTGCTCTCTGTTGCTAATGAGCGATAGTTAATTCATTGTTCTGCAGCCTGCCCATTTGTAAAGAGACAGCGTTTCCTGCAGCTGCATTCTCAGGTTTACCTTTTGTCCTTGGCGGCTTAAGTGATTGCCGAGCAATAGCTAATCGTCCTCAGCAGCTGTCCCACGCCCAGCTTCTGGCTAGTATAACAAAGAGAGGCTTGGCATTGATCCTGGGCGTCGGTAATAGGGCTTCTTTGTTGCTTCATCAGATGCTTAGGGCCAGTGTCCTTGAATTTATCCTTATGATCTCTGGAGCAGCTTGACTTATTACTGCTGCTGCTCATTGTAATTCAGTGTTGTGCTGTCGGGGGTGGGGCTTAAGTTGTGGGGCAATTGATACCTGGAACATTGATAGTGATACTAGAATATTGTCATTCAGAATTGCTCAGTAAGTGTTGAATTTACGAAGATAGTATATTTGATTTAATTGCACAATGACAATATAATTGATATGTTTTGCAGTGCTTAGAAATTTGTTGTCTTGACAGTACCGATTAGGCAGCAACAGTGATATCAATTTCATCACAAGTTTGATTAATAGCACAAACAATATTTAATTCATTTAGGAAGAAATATTAACAGCATCAATTAATTGGATCAACATAAGAGCTGTTTATTATACTCAGATTAATTTTAGCATTCTAGCAATTTTATTGTAAACTTTAGTGACAAATAATTAATAATACTGATACTTATTAATTAATCAATTTAAAATAATAGTAATAAAATAATAAATTAAAATAAGCAATAATAAATAATAATAATAATAATAATAATAATAATAATAATAATAACAATAAATAACAATAAATTAAAAATAAAATAAATATAAAATTTAGGAATAATAATTAATTACAATTATTTTAATTGAAATAAATTAATAATTAATTATTCAGATTCAGAAAACTCAAACGAACAGGTAGCTGTTACATTTTATTTTACGAAGCGCATCTCATGGCACCTAAGAGAAAGCGCGCGTCTGAGGCAGCATGTAATGCAGCTGGGAACACATCCCGGGGGCAACAGGGTAGGAATAATAATCAAAAGCCCATTTCCCATTTCCTCAAGGCATTTAGGTCATTTATAGACAATTACAAGCAACGCTTTCACGATGAGAACACCAGCCCTCCCTCATCTCCCGACCTTATTCCTGATATGCAGGTTGTTCCGGAAAGTCCGGGATCTTCCCAATGGGATGAACTACCTGGCACCTCTGCTGCCCTCTTTAGTGATGCTCAATTGACAAGAGCGGGTTCGAATCTTAGGTCAGAACCGGTGCGGACTAGGTCCCAGTCCCAGTCGCAGTCTACGGCATCTGCCTCTCGTGGATGGGGGGGGGGAGGCGACAACCAAGTCTGCCCACACTAATAACCTTGTTGCTTCTAGTTCTGCCAATCGTTCACAGGATAAGCGGCCCAGGGTGCAGTTGGCGGAATCAGCCTCGTCATCTGCTGCAGAGGACGAGCAGCGGGAGTTGGAGGAGGGCCCCAGTGCAGCGGCAGAGAAAAAGCCTTCAGGGAAGAGGCGTGAGAAGAAGAAACACACTTGCAGGAAAAGCAGGTCAAGGAAGAATGACACGGATGAGGAGACAGGTAGTTCTTCTTCTTCTGATTATGATAGCGATGCATCCTTGGGCTCCTACTGGGGTAAAGGAGAGGAGGTGTCTGGTCTTCCTGACTGGGCTCTCTCTAGGAGGGCCAACTGCCACCAGAAAAAGTTTGGTGAGACCCAGGAGTGGAAGGATGGGACGCTGTTAAAAGACCCAACCACATCCACCTACTCAACCTCAGATGTTATCACAGGTGATCATCTCTCCCCTAAGTTGCGCGCAAAAATTTTAAATGGAGAGTTTGTGGATATGTTTAAGTTAGTTCCTCCCGCCGAGGAATTAGGTAGGGGCGAAAAGAGGCCTTCCCATGGGAAGCGGAAGAGCAAGTACCCCTCCGTGCTGGACGGGTTCCAGGCTTTTATGGGGACGATTGTGGCAGCCTATCCCAAGCGAGCGGTTCACCTGGTTGCTTACCTTTTGCACATCCTTACAAGAAGGCCTGGTGTGATTTCCTGGGTTTCAGGTCTGGGTTATCTGGGCTTTCGCATAATGTGCCACCCACAACTGATGATGTTCTGCAGTACCTTTCCCATCTTGACGATTTGGGACGTGCTCCCAAAACCTTAAAGATACATGTAGCCGCCATCAGCTTCTTTGCCAAAGCCACATTTTCCTCCGATCTGTGTAGTGACTTCCTGATCCACAGAGCTATTGAAGGTTGGGGCAGGCTACCACCCCCCAGGGCCGAGGGCCGTAAGCCAATTTCTTATGGGTTGCTATCTCAGATACGCATAAAGCTCAGGTTAATTTGCTGGTCCAAGTTTGAGGGCCGCCTCTTTTCGGCGGCGTACGCTATCACCTTTTTCCGCGCTCTGAGAGTTGGTGAAGTTGTGGTTGAAGTTAACACAGGAGGCTCTACGTGCGGCCTCCTTAGGGAGGATGTGCAGTTGTCCGAATCTACTTTGATGGTGTGGATACGTCAGTCCAAAACTGATCAGGCCGGTAGGGGTGTTCTAGTTAAGCTTACAGCGTCGGAGCAGCAGGGCCCGTGCCCGGTAAAGGACACGAGGCGGTACCTCTACCTCAGACCACCCGGCCCAGGTCCGCTCCTGGTTCACGAAGATGGGTCACCCTTATTGAGGCAACAATTCACTAGGGTACTCCGCAAGGCTATTGAAGCTTGTGGTTTATCTTCCCAAGAGTATGCTGCACACTCATTCAGGATTGGCGCCGCAACAACAGCCGCGCACTTGGGTCTGCCTGTGGATAAGATTAAGGAAATGGGCCGGTGGAAATCCAACGCTTATAAAAGTTATATTCGTTAGAATGCACTCTGCTATATTATCCCTACTTACTTTTTCTCTCCTTTCATCCTCAGCCGTGCTCAGGAGAAGTGTGTGGATTTGCGGCCACAGTATAGTCCATTGGGCCCGCGTACGGGCGGTCAGCTGCGGCCTCGTGCCTAATCTTGGTTTGCCACCTGGAGTTCGAGTTTCCTGGTTTTCGAGAAGAGGCATGCGTTGGGAAGAGCTTGTGCCATTGCTGTTGGAGAAAGTAGCCACGTTCGGCTCTCCTGACATCCTTGTCATTCAATTAGGAGGAAATGACCTTGCTAACAGAAGGAGTGCGGACTTGTTGTGGAACATAAAAAGAGACTTGGATGTGTTTGCTGCCTTGTGCCCCAGAACGACGGTGTTCTGGTCCTCCTTCCTGAAGAGAATTTTTTGGCGCGGTGCGCAGAGCTGTATGGCCATTGAAAAAACCAGGAAACTCGTAAATCGGGCAGTGGCCCGTCGGGCGCGCTTCATGAATGGCCGAGTCATTTATCATGACCGTATCCGGATCGGCGATCAGGCCTTATGCCGGAATGGCGGGGTGCATCTCTCAGACCAGGTGAACGACATTTGGCTAGATAGTGTCATCAACAGCGTTTGGGATTGGTTGCAGCCGTGAGGGTATTGGCGGCGAGCCTTTTTCGGCTCGGGTGGCGGTTAGGCATTGGAATAATGTGTTGTGGTGTGTCGAAGGGGTACGTGTGGCCATCGCCTATGCCTTCAATTTTTGGGTATTCCGTTAAAGGAATCTGGTGGTCGTGTACTCTGTCCGATGCCTGCTTGGCGGGTGACCATGGCACGACCCTTGGTGACATCAGGGGAGAGCCTATAGTTGGATTAGCATCAACAGGCTCCACCTACTGGTGAATAAACCCCCCCTTGTTTTAGACATCCAATGCCTAAGCCAATACCTTCTCACTGCTGTAATCAATAAAGTTGTGGCCTTTTCTTGCCCATTAACCTTATATCAGGTGTCCTTGTGTGTTCATTTCACATTGCGGGGGTCGGGCCCTCGAGCCACAATGTTCTGTTGCACTCCTGGACAGATATCTTGTAGGTTCACATTCAAGAGACCAAACAAGAGGCTAGAATGCTAAGATTTATTTGCAGTTGCTGAATTCTTCCTGAATTCTGGGCTGCCCATGAAATCTGGATTCAGGGCTTAAGGACTATGGGAGCAGAGCGGAGGTATCAAGCAGTGAAGGTAAGCCATTGAGATCATTTGGTGAACCTGCTGAGCATCTGAGTTGATTCCAACCTGCATCTCAGTTTTCTTCGGCCATAGTAGCTGCCTCTACATCTGTGAGCAGAAGGTAAAGAGCAGAGGATTCATTCTGAGAGGCCAGCTATGATCTTCTTTATGAAAAAGGCAGGAATCACAGAATTTGAGAGCTGAGGGAGACTGGAAGTCATTTAGTCCAGCAACTTGAAACTAAAGTGTCCCCAGCATGTGGCTATCTAAAGGGGCAGACTTTCTCTCACTCCCAAATACCACTCTGTTGGGATTGGGTCCATTCTCCCCCTGTTTTTGCCATCAGGAATTGCCTCCCAGTGTTCTATCCAAATCTACCCTCCTGCAACTTAAGCCTCAAGACCCACTCCTCCCCTCTGGGGCAGCAAAGGATGATTCTTTGCCATCTTCCAATTGACAGCCCTCCATGGATGTAAAGAGTGCTCTCCTCTCTCCCTTCAGTCGTCCTTTCTCCAGCTTAAACCAACTCTGTGGTGTATCCAATGTTAGACCTACTTCAAGTTGGCTCATTGAAATTAAAGAACATGCCTAAGTTAGGTCCATTAATTCCAATGGCTCAGAGTAGAACTTCCTTGAACATAACCTTTCATTGCTATAACCTTTCCTCCTAGGGTGTGTTTCTGAGGTCTCTGCTCATCCTCATTGCCCTCCTCCAAAACCCTTCTGGGTCCTCTACTGATTGCCTTCTCATCTTCCTAGAACAACATTCATGCTCTCTAATATCTGAGCAAAAGACATCTAGCAGGTCATTAACATCCCATCATGGATACTTCCTTGCTAGGGAAGCTACAGCTGCTCAATTCTTGTCCAATGCACCACAGTTAAAAGAACAGGAGCACTTGGGATGAACAGGAAAGTCCATACCAACCTCTTTTAGCCGGAGTGACGGTATCTATGAGGCCAATTTTGCTCTGACAACGACATATTGTTCTGCCCTAGAAGTAAAGAGGGATGCGGTTTAACCTCTTGACAATGTATCTCCAGTACATTTTTAAAAACAATTGAACAGCTATTCCACTCTCTCCACTCCTATTGCCTCTGAATCCTGGGAGTGGTTGTTTGAACAGCAGGATACTTACCATGCTAGTAGAACAGGATGGTGGGCCCGTGCATTCCACGCGTTGGGCCCTTGTGCAGCTCATGAGAGCCAGAAGAGACAGCAAGATCAGAAGATGCTTCATGATGGATGGAGCTGGTGCTCGCTTTGGATAGACAGAAAGGAAAAGGGGGGACCATGATTATATTTTTTCTGACCTTTAGAAAACATGCAATAAACACGGAACAACAGAGGCAATGAGAGCAATATCTACAACAACATTTAGAGTCATATCACAAAAGGTTAATGTCACAGAACATATGAGGAAGTGATTTAGAATAAAACTTAGAGCATACGCCCCAAAAGGCCTCAACCCTATATACCTGAAGGAGCGTCTCCACCCCCATCATTCAGCCCAGACACTGAGGTCCAGCTCCAAGGGCTTTCTGGTGGTTCCCTCACTGTGAGAAGCAAAGTAACAGGGAACCAGGCAGAGGGCCTTCTTGATAGTGGCGCCCGCCCTGTGGAATGCCCTCCCATCAGTTGTCAAGGAAATGAACAACTATCTGACTTTTAGAAGGCATCTGAAAGCAGCCCTGTTTAAGGAAGTTTTTAATGTTTGATGTTTTATCGTGTTTTTAATATTCTGTTAGGAGCCGCACAGAGTGGCTGGGGAAATTATTACTATTATTATTATTATTATTATTCCTTATATATGGGCAGAATGTGGGCTAATTGGCATGTAGTCTGGGCAGGTGAGAAGATTTCAGAAAGAAAGAAACACTTAATTGAGACAGTGTTGGGTTGTGGGCATCCTTTAGGCACTGTTGTCAGACATGGTCTGTGGGTGCTGCCGGTGCCCTTTGGCTTGATGGACACATTGGGGTGTAAGTTGCCCAATGGGGCCATGGTATGACTCTTTGGTTTTTAGACCAAAGGTCCTTGCAGCAGGAAGGAAGGAATCACAGGAAACCTCACTGCATGCACAATATAATAATAATAATAATAATAATAATAATAATAATAATAATAATAATAATAATTTATACCCCCGCCTTCCCCAGCCAAGGCCGGGTTCAGGGCGGCTAATAAGCAATAAACATTAAAATGCAGCCTCATCAAAGGAGGAGAAAGGAAAAAAGAAAGAGGGGGAGGGAATCAAATTGACTCCAATCCAAAGGCCAGGTGGAACAACTCTGTCTTGCAGGCCCTGCAGAAAGAAATCAGATCCTGCAGGGCCCTGGTCTCATGAGACAGAGCGTTTCACGAGGCTGGAGCCAGTGTTGGGAAAGCCCTGGCTCTGGTTGAGGCTAATTTAACTTCCTTAGGGCCTGGGACCTCTAGGGTGTTGCTATTTATGGACCTTAAGGTCCTCCATGGGAGAGGCAGTATGTGCTGTGTGACCCCCATCTATTAATGGACATCTGCCCGGACTTTATTAGATTTGTTTACATTGGTTGAATCTGACTAACTAGTTTGTTTTGCAGATCCTCAAGTTACGTTTATTAAATATTACCAATTTATCCACCTGTGGTTGTCTTGACCCCTCTTCCTGGTGCGCTGGCAAGTGTCCTTGATGCTGTCTCTAAGCTGTCCCTCCAAACCCGAATAGGAACATCTCCCCACCTCCCTGAGAAAGAGGGTTCTCTTTGTTTCTGCCTTGTTCTCAGGAACATAGAGTTTCTTCACTGAAAGAATTCAGTAATGAACAGTCCCCAGGTGACTGCCCACCCCCACCTTGCCCTGCTTACAAGGGGAATGTAAAGCAGGAGATTGGAGGAAGTAAAGGAAAACGAAAAGGCTGCAGAGTGCAGACCACCACTTTGATTTAGATACCATTGACTCCACAGAACACATGGAAGCTGTTAATAATGGACCATCTAAAATCATTTGTTAAAAAGGATCAAGAAAAGCAAACTTTAAAAAGATACTTGCATATATTTAAATAGAAATATAACATTTAAAGACAATTATATATAAAGTCGCACATTAAAATCCTTTGCAGAATTAAAGTAAGGACACTCGCAAACACCCCTTCGGTGCCCTAGAATCCTGGAGTTTTTGACCAACATTTTCTCTTCTCTTTGATCATTTTTCACTGCAAATTCTTTCCCCAGATATTTCTGGGTAATAGTCAGAACAGCACTGGGCTTGATCTAACTGCTGCAGTCAAGAAGAAAACGATGTTCTTACCAAGCTAGTGGTCTTTGTCTCCAGGAATGAGAAGACGTTCGCTCTTGGAGAAGCCAACCGAAGTCCTGTGCAGAAGAACCCACATTGGGCTGGTTTAAATAGCCAAGTGGTCTGAACTGGGGGGGATTTGTGGGTATGATTTGTTGTCTTGTGTTCCTAGACTAAGACCAAGTGTCATTTGGGAGGACAATTAGCCATCTTGTGCTGACATGGAGAACAGTGTGCTCCTTCCCAAGGCAGAGTGGTCTTTCCTCTGTTCTCTTCCTTGATTGTTCCTCCGGTTCATTCTGTTCTGCGTCGTACCCTTCCTGAATTTCACAATTTCTTATATCCATGCCTGAATCACATAATGCACAACTCCTCCATCATTTTCTTCTGCCCTAGGGCAGGCTCAGCAACAAAGAAGTGCTGTAGACACAAATGCTTTCCATAGAGTAGGGGACACCGGGTATGTGTTTATGGAACAGTGAGTGCCCCCCCCAAAAAAAAAACGTTTGGGAACCTCTGGACTAAGTCATGAGGCATGTGGCAGTTTTTCAGATCCCAATGTGATCTTTGATGCTTATCACCTCATGGTTGTTCCAACTTCCTGGCTGTATGATGACTTTTGAAAAAAGGAATATACTTTCCTCTGCGTATTTAAGAGGCACATTAGTGTTTCAACGGTACCATGAATAGGTTCAGTAACCCAGGGACACGGGTGGCACTGTGGGTTAAACCACAGAGCCAAGGACTTGCCGATCAGAAGGTCAGCGGTTCGAATCCCCATGACGGGGTGAGCTCCCATTGCTCGGTCCCAGCTCCTGCCAACCTAGCAGTTCGAAAGCACATCAAAGTGCTAGTAGATAAATAGGTACCGCTCTGGCGGGGAGGTAAACGACATTTCCATGCGCTGCTCTGGTTCGCCAGAAGCAGCTTAGTCATGCTGGCCACATGACCCGGAAGCTGTACGCCGGCTCCCTCGGCCAATAAAGTGAGATGAGCGCCGCAACCCCAGAGTCGGTCACGACTGGACCTAATGGTCAGGGGTCCCTTTACCTAACCCAGTAGGGAGAACATGGACGTTGCATGATGAACTTGGTCGTTTACTGGTGTGGGCTGATCAGCACACTGACACATGCTGTGGACCAAGCATGGTTTATTATGTCTGCAACATCCACATATGTCCTCAGTACCCCTATTCCTGCACTATCTTGGCTTGAGGACGTGACCCTACCCTCATTCCCAGACTCTGGAGATGACTTTCTCCCCCAGTTCCTAGCCCACTCTCCATTTCCTGCATGCTAGCCCACTTGATATCCTTCCGTCTTATGCCGTATACTTGAAAAGAAGATGCAGAAAGGAACAAGCAACTGGGCTTGGGGAGATATGGTGGAAATATTCCTCCCACCCAGGACTGAAAGATTCTTTGGAGCAATTTTAATCCCATATCCGCTTGCCAGGATCAGAGATTGAGCCCCATGGGAATCAGCAGGACTTGCTTCTGTAACAGTTATTGTGGCATAAACCCACTTCTGTCCCTATATGCTTGATGTGTCCACCTTTGAGACACCAAGCAGTGCATCTGTGATGCCAACTGAAAAGTCCCAGAGCCTGCTTTTCATTCTGGGGCACTTTTAAATTTGCCAGTGTTAAGACGGATGGGATTCCATGACTGAGAAGCAGATTCCTGTCCGTTTTAATTCAATTTTCTCTTCTTCCTAAAGCGTTTCATCCCTAATACAGTGGTACCTCGGGTTAACAACTTAATTTGTTCTGGAGGTCTGTTCTTAAGCTGAAACTGTTCTTAACCTGAAGCACCACTTTAGCTAATGGGGCATCCTGCTGCCGCTGTGCCGCCGCTGCACGATTTCTGTTCTCATCCTGAAACAAAGTTCTTAACCTGAAGCACTATTTCTGGGTTAGCGGAGTCTGTAACCTGAAGCGTATGTAACCTGAAGCGTATGTAAGCCGAGGTACCACTGTAATCTTAAAGCCCTGGGGAGGATCGAGAAAGGAAAACTAGATAATGCTAAGCCACAATTAAACCAGAAAGTGAAACAATATTATTTGAAGTTTGCATTCTGGGAGTGAGCAGAGACTTGGACAACAGGAATAAAAGACTCACCAATTCTCTAAAATCTAGTCATGCTGCTATCTAGTCATAGGCTGTGTGTTTCTTTTGTAGTATAAATGCTGTTGCTTCACACTTCCACTTGCCCCGCTGCTTGTACCCAGCATAGGCGCCAACGCTATGTGGGCTTCACCCACATATCACACTAGTGGTAGAAACCAACTTCCGAGCTGAGGAGGAGGTGGGGTTGCGGGCCCATCCCCACCCCACGCATGCAGGGGCTGGCTCATAGCCCCCACGAGAGCAGGGGAATCCTCGGGTGCGTCACCGACCTGGCCGGCCAATCGGCAGGCCGGGGAGGCGTGGCCTAACGCATTTAAGGCTGGCGCGCCCAGGGTTCCTCCTCTCTTCCCCGTTCCAGCTGATTCGGTTTCCCATCCCACCCTCCCTTAGGTTTAGCTAACTTTGATCTTGGCCGCAAGGGGCCTGGTAGGAATTTTTCCACTTGGCAAATTTCCAGCCAATTGGGTTTTTTTGCCTACCTCGTAGCAAATGTCACAACTTCCCAGTATTGGCGGTTAGGCATTGGCAGGGGTAATTGTTATGCAAATGAAGAGGGGAAGGAAGCGCCGTCACCTTCCCCCAAAGCGAAGGGTAGTCCAGTAAAGGACTCCGGGGGGCATTGCCCTGTCCTAAGCCTACGGAGGTGTGGGCCTAAGGCACACCCCCCAAGCAGTGACACCCGGAGGATCCTAGCTGGCGTACTTCAGCAGTACTCCCCCGGCTAGTGGTTAACCCTCCCCGGTCTCCATGCTGGGTATTTGATAGGAACCAATGCCTAAGGCCAATACCACTCAATTCCTGCAATCAATAAAGTTGTGGCCTTTTACGCCCATTAACCTTAAATAACATGTCCTGTGTCTTCATTTCACAAGGGGAGAGGGGATTTGCCACGCAATGAGGGCCTCAATGGGAGCTGTTTAATATTCACCTATGTTCATGCTCAACTCTACGTGCCTTGAGAAGACTACATGAGTGGAGAGTGCTCTTATGTTCTGAATCTGTTTGCAGGCTCCCCAAAGGATTGGCCTGTTCCAGCAACTTCTCTGTAGACTCTTATCTTCATTCGCGTTTCTAATTTACTTCTGTATTGTATTTTCTAACTTGCATGTTGCCCTTCTCATCGTTTTCTTAATTATTCTACCTCCCTCCATTTGGTGGCTTTTTAGTGAAGGTAAATGCTTGATAATAAATACATTGCTAGGCTCATGGTGATATGCCACTCTGCATTTGGTTAACCTGGTTCTCAGGAAGCAGAGAGTCTGAGTTTTATCTGCTGATCCCTTTGAATCTCCATGTTGTCCACTAAAGCCTTGGAGTTTCCTGTCCCAAGCTATTTGGGTTTAAGGAGTGGTGGCAGTGTACATGTATGAAGGGTTGGTGATATACACTGGTCATTAAACACCATCTGAAGCAGCAAGACTTGTGTCTTGGAATTCAGGAGCAAGTTCTGGAGACATCTCATGCTTCATGACATGCCGACTCTCCGACTGATATTCCATAGCTGGAGAGGCTAGTGCATAAGAGCGAATCAAAACCCTCGGCAGCTCACAGCGGCTGAGCTGAACTATGGTTAACGTCATCTCAGCGTCCGGGCAGAACAATGGGGGTGGAGTCGCTCCTTCAGGTATACTGGGCCGAGGCCGTTTAGGGCTTTAAAGGTCAACACCATCACTTTGAATTGTGCTCGGAAATGTCGTGGGAGCCAATGTAGGTCTTTCAAGATCGGTGTTATGTGGTCTCGGCGGCCGCCCTCAGTCACCAGTCTAGCTGCCGCATTCTGGATTAGTTGTAGTTTCTGGGTCACCTTTAAAGGTAGCCCCACGTACAGCACATTGCAGTAGTCCAAGCGGGAGATAACCAGAGCATGCACCACTCTGGTGAGACAGTCCACGGGCAGGTAGGGTCTCAGCCTGCGTACCAGTTGGAGTTGGTAGACAGCTGCCCTGGATACAGAATTGACCTGCGCCTCCATGGACAGCTGTGAGTCCAAAATGACTCCCAGGCTGCGCACCTGGTCCTTCAGGGGCACAGTTACCCCATTCAGGACCAGGGAGTCCTCCACACCAGCCCGCCCTCTGTCCCCCCAAAACAGTACTTCTGTCTTGTCAGGATTCAACCTCAATCCATTAGCTGCCATCCATCCTCCAACCGCCTCCAGGCACTCACACAGGACCTTCACCACCTTCACTGGTTCTGATTTGAAGGAGAGGTAGAGCTGGGTATCATCTGCATATTGATGGACACCCAGCCCAAAACCCTTGATGATCTCTCCCAGCAGCTTCATATAGATGTTAAAAAGCATGGGGGAGAGGACGGAACCCTGAGGCACCCCACAAGTGAGGGTCCAGGGGTCTGAACACTCATCCCCCCCCCACTTTCTGAAAACGGCCCAGGAGGAAGGCGCGAAACCACTGTATGACAGTGCCCCCAGCTCCCAGCCCCTCAAGACGGTCCAGAAGGATGTTATGGTCGATTGTATCAAAGGCCGCTGAGAGATCCAGCAGAACTAGGAAACAGCTCTCACCTTTGTCCCTAGCTCTCAGGAGATCACCAACCAGCGCGACAAAGGCAGTTTCAGTCCCATGATGAGACCTGAATCCCGATTGGAAGGAATCCAAATGGTCCGCATCCTCCAGGTGTGCCTGGAGTTGTTCAGCAACCACGCGCTCAATCACCTTGCCCAAGAATGGAAGATTTGAGACTGGGCAATAGTTGGCTGGGTCTTTCAGCGGATCTGGGAATGTTCCCTCGCAGAGAGAAGCATTCACCACCCCGCAGAGCCCATCGCTCAGCCCTTCCCGGCTTGCTTTTATTAGCCAGGATGGGCAAGGATCAAGGAGACAGGTGGTTGGTTTCATGCGTCCAAGCAGCCTGTCCACATCCTAGGAGGTAACGGATTGAAACTGATTCCATGCAACTTGACCAGACAGGGCTCTAGCACTCTCCCGCCCCAGCCCTGCTCCCACGGTGGTGTCTAGCTCCTTCCAAATATGAGTGATTTTATCTGCAAAAAACATTGCAAAATCGTTGCAGGAGATCTTGGGGTCTTTACAAGGCCCTGGTGGTAAAGGTGGTTCCGTTAAATTGCGGACCACCTGAAAGAGTCTCCTGCAGAGGGTCCCACCTCCCTGCAGAGGGGAAGGGTCACAGAGAAGTCCAGTTGCACCAGGAAGTGATCTGACCATGGCACTTCTTTTGTTTCACTTTTACTTAGTGTAACATTTTTTAGGGGGGGTGGATATAAGTTGTTTCCTTCACACACACAAACACACACACACACGAAGCAACCTGCCCCAGCCCTTGCTTTTATCAATTGGCTCTTCCAGGAATGGCTTTTGCACCTGCTTTGGAAATGGATGGGCATGGGCAGAGCTGCACAACCTGCAGCCAGATATCACAGTAATGGTAGACTGAAGGGCCTCAACGGGAGCTGTTTAATGTTCACCTATGTACCTGCTCATTTATGTAGAATCCTATGAGGGAGAAATCTATCTTTAATATTATTGCATATAACTCAGGTGCAATGCAAATAACGAAATGGTCTTTTTAAAAATTTCTGTTTCACAATCAGATGATCAATGATTAAATGACTGATGAATTGCCACAACAATGGGAAAAGCTTTAAGTAGCTTTGATGTTCTCATTTAATGTATTTAATAAAGGGGGGAGAGCACTGATTGTCACATCACTCGTTTTTTAAATTCTTCCTTAAATGTTTAATATCTGATAAGCTTAAAGCTCTGGGGAGAGATGGCGGATAACCTGATTCTCAGGAAGCAGAGAGTCTGGGTTTTAGCTCCTGCTCTTTTTGAATCTCATTGTTGTGCCCAAAGTCTTGGAGTCTCCTGGCTCAGGTTATTTGGTTGTAAGGAGTTGTGGCAGCGTACTAATAAGCAGGGTTGGTGGTATACCCTGGTCATTAGATACCAGCTGAATCAACAGGACCTGCACTCTGGAATTCAAGGGAAAGTTCTTGACCCATTTCATGCCTTAAAACACACAGACTGGGCTACTGTGCAGTCCCATAGCTGGAGATGCCAGTGAAGCTGGAAACTTCAGCAGCTCCAAAACATTATTTTTGGAGTAGTTCTCCCTGGTACACAGTCACATTTAGAAGAAAGGATGTGTGCGAAACCAAGTTCTATGAGAGAGAGTTGGAAGCTGGGTACCTTTAACCTGGAAAAGGGAAAGTTGAGGGGAAGTGCTAACTTATTTGCTATGCTGAAGATTGAGCAGACTTCTCTGTTGCTCCAGGGTCTCCTCTGGGATCCACAGGAGAATTCGTAATGACAAGGAAAGGCAACTATGGCAAGGCAATTCAACACCCTGGACAGCTCCCAGCTACTGTTCTTTACTATGGCAGATGCTGTCTCAGCAAAGGCTGTGTTCCCCAAATGCTTATGAAGGCTGGCAAATCTTTTTCCTCAAGCATCTCTGCCCTCCTGGAAGAGACATCTGTAATCCCAACAGCCCATTGGCTGATCCTGAAATCACATACTCCTGGCCAGCAGGGGAGCAGGGGAAGCTACAAGGGAGACACACATAGCCAGAGATCCTGAGAGCTGTTATCCAAAGCATTTGTAGGGCACCACATTGCATCAGCCTGAAGAGCTGAAAGAGTACTGTGTTGTTCTATTGTGGCTTGGCACTCAGCCAAGAGGTGGGAGCAATTGCAAGAGGTTGGTAAGGCTAGGGAAAGCATGGATGCTGGATATCTCCCAGTGGGCCCTGCTAGCTGAGACATGGAAGGTGCTGCTTCAGAAAAGGGCCAGAAGCAGTGCTTTGCATCTGTGGGTAGTCATGGGAACACAATACCTTTTGTTTTCAAATGTTAAGAGTGTGGCACTTACAGTAACATCCATCTTGGACTCCCTACTCTTTCAGTATTTCTGACCATAAGATCTCACCCAGTGCAGTGGTGAGGGAAATGTACCCTGTGTGAGCTCAGAAGGGCTCTTTTAATGCTTGTGTTCCTGAAAAAGACACAGCGCCTCCAAGAGGCATATAGGGTGGGTGGGTGGGTTCTGGTGTCCTGGGCCCAAGCCAACAGGGTACTCAGATTTTGAGCTTCCAAGTTCTTTCTTTAAAAAGCCTATCTGTGTCCTCACTGGAAACAAAGTTATGAAGCAAAACCCCTCTCCATTAATACACCTTTTCTTACACTTCCTCACAGTGTAGCCCTTTGAATCGCTGCACGTTGGCCTTCTGTTTTCTACCAGCAAGAAGTACACATCTTTCCTGAGGTGGGTTTGCCTGCAATCAGGTACTCCCTAGAAGTGATCTTCCGCAATAGGTGTGGGTGGGTGTAAGAGGATCCCTGCCCTCCAATAACAAATGCAAACTGTAACAACTTTGCAAGGGGGCTTAGACAAGACTCCTGCTGTACAGGAGCTAAGGACTGGGCACTCAATGAGAACTCACAGTTAGGTCTCTTTGTGGATAATGGGGCTTCCTCCCAGGTCTGGGGATATAGGCTTTTCCTTCTCTGGAAATACAATTCTGGGGAAAAGCTTCGCCTGTTCTCAATCTGTCTGCCAAATATTATACTTTTATTTTATTTTTTATTCATGCATTTTCCAAATTCTATTTACACAGCATACATCTTTCCTCATACATTATTTCTATGCAAACTTCCCAACCCATCAGTCCATGACATTCTAAGTAAAGGTAAAAGGTAAAGGACCCCTGGACAGTTAAGTCCAGTCAAGGGCAACTATGGGGTTTTGGCACTCATGTCACTTATGGCCAAGGGAGCCATGGGTCATGTGGCCAGCATGATTAACCCGCTTCTGGCGCAATGGGACATCGTGACGGAAACCAGAGCACACAGAAACAGTGTTTACCTTCCCGCCGCAGCAGTACCTATTTATTTAGTTGCGCTGGCATGCTTTCAAACAGCTAGGTTGGCAGAAGCTGGGACAGAGCAACAGGAGTTCATCCATCGTGGGGATTTGAACCACTGGCCTTCCAGCAAGCCCAAGAGGCTCAGTGGTTTATTCTAAGTATACCTTGTTTTGCTGCGTATTTATTAGTTTTTCCACCCTATTCTCCTGCCATCATTTTCTTTGTTGTTGGTAACTGTGGCTCAAAGTATTACCCCTACTTGTAGAATAGTTTTGGTGTAATATCTTCTTAGGTATTCTTTGACTCTCCCCTTATTTGTCTCTCATCCTAATTCCTTATTTTGGCTGTCATATTTGCAAGTTTTTCAGACTCCATCAGTCTGTACAACTGTTGTTCTTTTGCTGGATTACCTCTTTCTTTCCAATTTCTGGTGCAAACTATCCTAGCTCCAGCAGCTGCATAGAGGAAACGATTATATGCCATCTTTGGTATCTAATCTCATACTATAGCTAGTAAAAAGGCTTCAGGTCTTTTTTGGTCAAGTATTATACCATCAGTATTTTTAAATCATGGGTTTAGTTCAGGATCTGCTACTTCGCCTGAAAAATAGGATACAACTTTGAATATCACAGGAAGCAAATGCAAATTCTCTGCAGATCTGTGCCTTCTTCTGAGAGTGTATTGGAGGGCCCCACCCACATACTGGACCCAGAATGTTCTGTTACACTCCTGGACAGATATCTTGTAGGTTCACATTCAAGAGACCAAACAAGAGGCTAGAATGCTAAGATTTATTTGCAGTTGCTGAATTCTTCCTGAATTCTGGGCTGCCCATGAAATCTGGATTCAGGGCTTAAGGACTCCGGGAGCAGAGTGGAGGTATCAAGCAGTGAAGATATGCCACTGAGATCATTTGGTGAACCTGCTGAGCATCTGGGTTGATCCCAATCTGCGTCTCAGTTTTCTTCGGCCATAGTAGCTGCCTCTACATCTGTGAGGAGAAAGAAAAGGGCAGGGGATTCATTCCTCTGAGAGGCCAACTATGATCTTCTTTATGAAAAAAGCAGGAATCACAGAATTTGAGAACTGAGAGGGACTGGAAGTCATTTAGTCCAGCTCCTTTCAGGCTGCCAAGGAGCCGGGTGAGTCCAGAAGCATTATCTAGTGACAGTGATGGAGAGCCAACTGACGTTCCCAGTCTGAGGTGTTGCCATTGGGCACACCTCCAGGAAGGTCATAAACGTAGAGGCAGGCTTAAGAGTTTCTGGCATGGATCTTGCTGGAAGCGAAATAGGGAGGAGGAGTCTGATTAGATTAGAACATCTTTGATATGTGATGGATGTGTGCAAGAGCCGCTCTGTGAATATGCTTTTAAATAAAGCTCCGTTGAACTGATAACCAGCTTGCTAAACTGTTTGCTGCTAACGATCATTATACAATGTTAGTCCTACTTCAAGTCGGCCCATTGAAATTAAAGAACATGCCTAAGTTAGGTCCATTAATTCCAATGGCTCAGAGTAGAACGTCATTGAATATAACCTTGCATTGCTACAACCTTTCCTCCTAGGGTGTGTTTCTGAGGTCTCTACTCATCCTCATTGTCCTCTTCCAAACCTCTTCCGAATCATCTGTTGATTGCCTTCTCATCTTCCAAGCTGTCTAACAATATCTGAGCAAAAGACATTCAGCAAGTCATTAATTTCCCATCATGGATACTTCTTTGCTAAGGAAACTACACTTGCTGAATTCTTGTCTCCTGCACTTGGGATGAAAAGAACAGTAGAAACAGACAGTCATATTGACCAGGAAGTTGCCAATGGGATGCCTGGGCCCCAGTGTCCTCTCCCAGTGCCAAAATGATGCTCGTGAGAACAATTCTGCTGAAGCCCATAGAATGGGTTGGAGTGTGCCATTGGCCTTGCTGAGTGTGTCATGCCTACAACACTTTCCCCTGCTCTCTCATGTGCCCTCAGAACAAGGATGTTTGGTGACCCCTGATCAAGACCATAAGGATGGTGATGATCTCATTTCTCATTGTGGAAGGACTTTTTTATTCACCGGAGAAGAAAGGAAATCTGCCAAGCCAAGGGGATTACCCCCAAAATTGCTATCCTTCTACCCCATCTTCCAAAAGTGTCCAGTTCACACCAACCTCTTTTGTATGTTCCCTCCATGTAATCTATGTCGCCTGATGGCCCCCTACAACGACATATTCTTCCACGCTAGAAGTAGAAAGAGATGCATCTTAACTGCTGAGAATGTGTCTAAGGTACATTTTTAAAAAACAATTGAACAGCTATTCCACTCTGTCTACCCCCCCCCCAATGCTTCTGAATCCCGGGAATGGTGTTTGGACACCAAGGTAATCTCTTTGGTTAAGGGCTCTCAACTCTTCAACCAATGCAAAATTCTGCAGAGAAATTCATGACATTTATACAACAAAAGTTGGCTGTCTTTCATCTTAGTCTTGCATTAAAGGACAATACTCAGTTGGTTCTATGATTCTAAGCCCACCATTTTCAGTGAGTGGCCTCGGAGGTGGACGTAGGCTTGCTGTGAAGATGTGGTAGACCATTGATGAGCATGAAATTGACACGCATTAAATTAATTGGTTTGCATATGGATTAGCCACAATCTTACATGGGTGCTGAGTGGTTGATTGTGCATGTTTCAGACTATAGCCCCAGCCAGCTTGGTCAACAGCCAAGGGTATCTCTGTTTGAAACTTCTGGAGCACACCAGGTTAGGGAACATGGATTGCACTAATACTAGTAATAATGATTATAATAACAGGATTTTTTAAATGGAGAAAAGCTTCCTGCTTTGAGGTCACAGAGTCCACCTAGAGCTCCACAAATCCCCACCATTTGCCTTTCCCTGCTCCAAAATTTCCAGAAGACCAACTGGAGAGGTCACTAAGCCTCCACCCTTTTGAGGTGCTCTGGCCTTCCTTTACTTTTGGATTTTATAATCTGCTATGCACCAACCTCTCCAGATACAAGGATGTCCTCACCAAGCATCTGACATGATGGCTTTGTTTTTCATACTTACAGCGCTGTTGTTACACCTACTTGGACCCAGACAATCATTGGCATTTGTGCAACTCATGAGTGCCAGAACAGACAACAGGATCAGAAGATGCTTCATGATGGATGGAACTGGTTTTGGTGCTGACTTTGGATCAACTGAAAGGAGAAATGGGGACTTTGTGATTATATTTTTACTGAGCTTTGGAAGGCCTACAATAAACACAGAACAGTAGAGACCATGTGAGTAATGTCAACAAAAGCATTTAGAGTCATTCCACAAAGGTTGGTATCACAGAACATCTGAGGAAGTGAATCAGAATCAAAGTATTCTAGAGTTAGAAGGGACCCCAGGCATCATCTCCAAACCTCTGCAATGCAGGAATCTCAAGATAATCACACTTGACAGATGAAAGAGAATAAAACTTATAGCACATCTATGGGATGAGCAAATGTCCTTGAGCCACATGTAGGCTACTAAGAGATGCCCTCCACTGTGCAGCCCAACTCATTGGAGGTTGTAGTCAACGTTCTTCCTTGTTCATGTAAGAAGTAGAAGGCCACCAAGCTGTATCAGATTTGCCTTCCTTTGTTATTCCTCGATCCACTTGATTTCAGTAAGCTAATCTTCCTGAGGATGCCATGTCACATGTTTTGTCCAACCAGCCATCATTTTATAGAAAATCCAGCTGACGTGGACTTTCAGTGAGGCAAGATGGCAAGCGCCATCGCTGTGCAGAACTCCTGAGAACCTCCCTGGATGGTCCCTGTGCCGTTAACACCGCCGCCAAGATTGGTGGGGGAACCACAGGTGCCCAACGTGACAACCAGGAAGGCCACACAGAGCACACACACCCCAGCGGCCTTGACCCCAGCAGGACTGGGAACATCCCACTGATGGCCTAGCGGAGCTCCGAGACCCAAAGGCCTCCAGATCTGAACAGAAAACAAAAAGCAAAAAGGAGGTACCCCAGCTGAGCACCAGCTTACTACCACTGCTGCAGCAGCCACTGCCACTGCTGCCACCAAGGGAAAGAGGTAGGAGGGTACCGGGAGGGCCAGGGAGCCTGCAAGGAATATACCCCAGGCCCAACTCCAAGTCTACCTCCCGGGTGGCTAGCACAAAAAGAGCAGACTGGGACCCAGAGGGGAACTGTGAGCCAGAGGCCACCCTAGGAAAAAACAAATGCTGGGATTTATTTATTTTTGCTATTTATTTATATTTACTCTTTTTATTATTTTTATTACACACACACACACACACACACAATTTTATTATTATTATTTTCCCTTTGATGAACTGTAATGCCCTAAGCCAGGGACCAACATCCAGGCCCTGTGGGCTCTGCAGTGAAATTAAAACTGCCTGCAGTGAAATTAAAATTGCCACCAATACATTTTTTATTATACACACAAACCCCTTTCCCCCTCCTTCTTTATTCAGAACCCACCATCCCACTGTTTTGCATTGTGGGTCCATGGGCTAGTCGTGTTTTCCAAGGCCTGAGTAGGATTTTTTTTGGAGGGGGAATAATCGAATTGGCTCTGGGTCTTCCCTTTTTTGCTTATTCTGCATTGTTGGGTGATATTTGTTGGAGTGGTATACCTTCAGTTTTCAGCTGACATCTAGTCTGGGCAGGTGAGAAGATTTCAGGAAGAATGAAACACTTACCTGAGGCAGTGTTGGGTTGTGGGCATCCTTTAGTCGCTGTTGTCAGGCATGACCTGTAGGTGCTGGGGGGGGTGTGTTTCCCTTTGACTTGATGAATACTTTGGGGTGAAGGTTCACACAGTAGGGAGGGAGGAATCTTAGGAAACCTTGATGCATGGACCCATTGTGCAGCTGTTGACATGTCCAGGTGATGGGGGTAGAAATTACACCTGCCCAGATTTCTTTGATTTGTTTACATTAGTTGAATCTGATTAGCTAGTTTGTTTTGCAGATCCTCAAGTTGTTATATTTATTAAATATTACCAATTTATCCACCTGTGGTTGTCTTGACCCCTCTTCCTGGTGTGCTGGCAAGTGTCCTTGATGCTGTCTCTAAGCTGTCCCTCCAAACCCGAATAGGAACATCTCCCCATCTCCCTGAGAAAGAGGGTTCTCTTTGTTTCTGCCTTGTTCTCAGGAACATAGAGTTTCTTCACTGAAAGAATTCAGTAATGAACAGTCCCCAGGTGACTGCCCACCCCCACCTTGCCCTGCTTACAAGGGGAATGTAAGGCAGGAGATTGGAGGAAGTAAAGGAAAACGAAAAGGCTGCAGAGTGCAGACCACCACTTTGATTTAGATACCATTGACTCCACAGAACACATGGAAGCTGTTAATAATGGACCATCTAAAATCATTCGTTAAAAAGGATCCAGAAAAGCAAACTTTAAAAAGATGCTTGCGTATATTTAAATAGAAATATAACATTTAAAGACAATTATATATAAAGTCGCACATTAAAATCCTTTGCAGAATTAAAGTAAGGACACTCGCAAACACCCCTTCGGTGCCCTAGAATCCTGGAGTTTTTGACCAACATTTTCTCTTCCCTTTGATCATTTTTCACTGCAATTTCTTTCCCCAGATATTTCTGGGTAATAGTCAGAGCAGCACTGGGCTTGATCTAACTGCTGCAGTCAAGAAGAAAATGATGTTCTTACCAAGCTAGTGGTCTTTGTCTCCAGGAATGAGAAGACGTTCGCTCTTGGAGAAGCCAACCGAAGTCCTGTGCAGAAGAACCCACATTGGGCTGGTTTAAATAGCCAAGTGGTCTGAACTGGGGGGGATTTGTGGGTATGATTTGTTGTCTTGTGTTCCTGGACTAAGACCAAGTGTCATTTGGGAGGACAATTAGCCATCTTGTGCTGACATGGAGAACAGTGTGCTCCTTCCGAAGGCAGAGTGGTCTTTCCTCTGTTCTCTTCCTTGATTGTTCCTCTGGTTCATTCTGTTCTGCGTCGTACCCTTCCTGAATTTCACAATTTCTTATATCCATGCCTGAATCACATAATGCACAACTCCTCCATCATTTTCTTCTCCCCTAGGGCAGGCTCAGCAACAAAGAAGTGCTGTAGACACAAATGCTTTCCATAGAGTAGGGGACACCGGGTATGTGTTTATGGAACAGTGAGTGCCCCCCCCCAAAGGTTTGGGAACCTCTGCACTAAGTCATGAGGCATGTGGCAGTTTTTCAGATCCCAATGTGATCTTTGATGCTTATCACCTCATGGTTGTTCCAACTTCCTGGCTGTATGATGACTTTTGAAAAAAGGAATATACTTTCCTCTGCGTATTTAAGAGGCACATTAGTGTTTCAACGGTACCATGAATAGGTTCAGTAACCCAGGGACACGGGTGGCACTGTGGGTTAAACCACAGAGCCAAGGACTTGCCTATCAGAAGGTCAGCGGTTCGAATCCCCATGACGGGGTGAGCTCCCATTGCTCGGTCCCAGCTCCTGCCAACCTAGCAGTTCGAAAGCACATCAAAGTGCTAGTAGATAAATAGGTACCGCTCTGGCGGGGAGGTAAACGACATTTCCATGCCCTGCTCTGGTTCACCAGAAGCAGCTTAGTCATGCTGGCCACATGACCCAGAAGCTGTACGCCGGCTCCCTCGGCCAATAAAGTGAGATGAGCGCCGCAACCCCAGAGTCGGTCACGACTGGACCTAATGGTCAGGGGTCCCTTTACCTAACCCAGTAGGGAGAACATGGACGTTGCATGATGAACTTGGTTGTTTACTGGTGTGGGCTGATCAGCACACTGACACATGCTATGGACCAAGCATGGTTTATTATGTCTGCAACATCCACATATGAGTACCCCTATTCCTCCACTATCTTGGCTTGAGGACGTGACCCCACCCTCATTCCCAGACTCTGGAGATGACTTTCTCCCCCAATTCCTAGCCCACTCTCTATTTCCTGCATGCTAGCCCACTTGATATCCTTCCGTCTTATGCCGTATACTTGAAAAGAAGATGCAGAAAGGAACAAGCAACTGGGCTTGGGGAGATATGGTGGAAATATTCCTCCCACCCAGGACTGAAAGATTCTTTGGAGCAATTTTAATCCCATATCCGCTTGCCAGGATCAGGGATTGAGCCCCATGGGAATCAGCAGGACTTGCTTCTGTAACAGTTATTGTGGCATAAACCCACTTCTGTCCCTATATGCTTGATGTGTCCACCTCTGAGACACCAAGCAGTGCATCTGTGATGCCAACTGAAAAGTCCCAGAGCCTGCTTTTCATTCTGGGGCCCTTTTAAATTTGCCAGTGTTAAGACGGATGGGATTCCATGACTGAGAAGCAGATCCCTGTCCGTTTTAGAAGTTTCATTTGCCCCAAGGGCTGGTGTATTGCAGATAATAGACCAGACATGCAGACAGAAAATGCAATCATTTGGGGGGAAGCACAGGTTCCCTGGAGCACACACACGTGGTCTGTCTCCTGATGAAGACAGAAAAGTCTTCATTATGGTCTTGGGCTTTAAAATTTGTTTTAATTTGTTGAAAGCTGTTGTGAGTGGCTAGGGCAACCCAGTCAGATGGGTGGCATATAAATATTTTATTATTATTATTATTATTATTATTATTATTATTATTATTATTAGTCAGGCTTGTGGAATTCTCTCCCTCTCCCAACGGCACCCAGAAGCAGGGAGGAACAAGAAAGTTCTTACTTCTGATTTTATTCAGTCATCATGGTGAAAAACAAGGAAATACGGTCATTCCTCAATGGTGGCGTTGCTCACACTGAGCTCCTCCCTCTTCCCCTCTAGCAACAACAACTGCTTCTACGGCATCTGTCCATGGACAACTATCTCTGTGCCCTTTGTTCCTGCACCCTTAACAAACCCCACGTTTTGGGAGAAGGGGGGTCAGTTAGGCTGTCCAGTGATGTGTTGGCTAGCTGCTCTGCCTCCCCTCCTCCTTCTCCTAACACCACATAACTCTGCTGTCCGCCTGTCTCTGAGCTGTTATCTTCCTCAAAGCCTGCCTTCCTCCTCTCTAGAAGCTACAGGCAAAGAGTGGGGAGACCTCCACCATTCCTTCTCCTCTTCAGTCCAGTCCCTGACATCATCATCATCATTACAGTAAACATATTTCTTGGTTGTTAGCATAGCCTGAATGGATAGCCCCTGAAACACATCCTGCAGTCCTGAGCATAGCTACACCCAGCAGAATCTGCACCCTCATTGAGTTCAATGGGTAAGTGGATAAGATTGCAAATTAAGTTTGACCTCTGGCATGGATACACTGTCAGACATATGACTTAAGAGGCATCGTCATTTCCTGGACATGCTGAAACAATGAAGGGAATAAGATCTTTTTATATATAGTAAAAATTTAAGACCGTCATTGCCGTTGGAAGATTTGTAGTGCTGCATCACAATCCTGGATTCGAAACAATGGAGGGACTTATGTACTATAGATCTTAATTTAAGAGGACATCTCCTTATTTACTAATCTGTCTTTGGCTTACAATGATGCTTTGATATAACAGTGCGACATGATAATTAGGTATCTGTTCGATCAATCAATACTACCTTTATTTCAGGGCTCAGACAAGGGCTTCCATTCTAAGGAACTTCTTGCAAACAGTAGTAGAACAATGGGAAATTTTGAACCATCTATCCTTACAAAAATGGTATAGGAACATTAGGAACATTGCAGCCTTAGAAAAGATTGCCCACAGACTGTTATTTCCTGCAGAGTAAAGGACAGCCACAGTCCTTTAACACTGGGACTTTATTTTACATCCTGTGAGAATGGACTAGATGGGCCATTGGCCCAATCCAGCAGGCTCTTCTTGTGTTCTGATGTTGTTATTAGGACAAGGACCCCACTGATACCCTGTACCCAAATGCCCCCAGAAAGATGGAGCCAGCCCTGGGGCTTCCCATGCTGGACATTTGATTGGTGACCATGAGGATGCTGGACTGGCTGAGCCTTTGGCCTGATCCTGAAAGGCTCTTCTTACATCTCTCCAGGGAGACCATTCCACAACTGGGGAGCCACTACAGAAAATGTATCTTGAGCATATGATAAAATGTTTAGGGAGCTCCGACAATGAAGGAAAACAAATACAATTATTCAGTCAGTATTGGGAGGGTAGATTGTTATAAAACTAACCTTGTCGCCTGATGTAACACAACTCTAATCTGTTTTATACAATGCCAATGTGACAGATTTATTTATTTAAGAGTAGACACCAAATTGCAGTGGCTGAGATGCCTTCAGAATCCCAAGCCTAACTCTGGGTTTTAAACCTATCTTTATTGCTTTTCTTCCAAAGGCTCATCCACTTGGACTACTCTATGTGGGGCTACCTTTGAAGGTGACCCGGAAACTGCAATTAATCCAGAATGCGGCAGCTAGACTGGTGACTGGGAGTGGCCACCGGGACCACATAACACCTGTCCTGAGAGATCTGCATTGGCTCCCAGTACGTTTCTGAGCAGAATTCAAAGTGTTGGTGCTCACCTTTAAAGCCCTAAACAGCCTCGGTCCTGTATACCTGAAGGAGTGTCTCCATCCCCATTAATAAAGTTTTCCTTTATTTCCTTTGGGTCTTCCACGAGTCGATCTTCAATTTTTATCATATTAATCGCCTTTTGTTTTTTCCTTTTTCGTAGCTGCCACACCAAAAATTTCCCAGTTTTATTTGCTGATTCAAAATTTTTTTGCCTCATTGATTCAATTCTCCATTCGACTTCTTGGTTTATTATCATTGAGTATTGTGATTGAAGCAATCTGGATATCTGTTTACTCTGTTCGTCACAGGGATTTTTTATTAATTTTTTCTCACATTTTCTTAATTGTGACAAGATTCCCTCTTTCTTTTGTTCTCTTATTTTTCCCCTGTAACTGTTTTGTTGAATTAGGAAGCCTCTTAACACCGCCTTACTGGTGTCCCAAACTATATCAATATTTGTCTCTTTATTGAGGTTTAGGTCGAAAAAGTCTTTCAAGGTGTTTTTGGCCTTCTTGGTCACCTCATCGTATTCAAATAGATGTTCGTTCATTCTCCACCTGTACACCCCCTGAATTCCACACTTAATTTCCAGAGTTATTGAATTATGGTCGGACAGCGTTCTGGGTTGTATTTCACATTTTTCTACTCTTGTTGTTAACTCTCTTGATGCCCAAATCTGATCTATTCTTCCCCAGCTCTGGTGCGGTTCTGAAAAGTATTGTTTTGTCAGCGGGTTTTTATATCTCCAAATATCAATCATATCTAGATTTTCTTCGAGGTTTTTAAACGATCTTGGTAATTTCCCTTGACTCAGTTTTTTCCTTTTTGCACTTCTATTTAGTTCTGGACTTGGTACTCCGTTTAAGTCACTGAGTAAGATCAGTTTATGCATCTCTAAATCTAATAGTAATTGTTCCAGTTTTTCGAAAAATTCTGCTTTATTCGTATTTGGGGCATAGACAGTTACCACATCGAATTTTTCTCCCTGATGATTAATTTGTATTCCTAAAATTCTCCCTTCCTCGTCTTGTCATATTAATTTGGGCTCCCATTTTTCTTTAGCATATATCACTACCCCTCTTTTTTTGTTGGCATCTGAATTAATAAATTCAACCCCCAACCTTTTGTTTATCAGAATATGTTTATGTTTTTTGGCCACATATGTTTCCTGGCAACATATCACATCAAAATTCTTTTTCATCAAAACTTTCGAGATTTTATTCCTTTTAGATTTGTCATTTAATCCGTTCACATTCCAAGATATAAATTTTAGAGTCATTATTATATTTTTTTTATTTTTTATTTTTATTTTATTTTTTAATTTATACTACCCACGTTCTCAGGCTTATAGTCTAGTTTTTCTATTCCTTATAATTTCTTCTTCTTCCTCTTCTTCTCCTCCCACTGCACCTTCTTCCTCTTCTTCTTCCTCTTCCTCCTCTACTTCTTTCCCTTTTTCCTCTTTCTCTTTCTCTTTCTCTTTTTCTTTCTCTTTCCTTTTCTTTTTCTCCGCAGTAATTCTCTCTCTTTCTTCAAATCTTTCTTCCACTTTTCCAAGCTCCTTCTCATATCTTCTAAGAAATTTTTCCACTTCTTGGGTATTCAACAGTCTGAATCTCTTGTCCTTGTAATAGAAGGTAATCCCTTCTGGGAATTCCCATCTATAGGATATAGCATTCCTTTTCAGGACACTTACTATTTGTCTATATCCGTCCCTTTTGCGCAAGAGCCTGATTGGAATTTCTTTGAATATAACAATAGGTCTTCCTCCAATTATTAATTTTTTTTTATAAGTCGTTCTTAGAATCATATTTTTCATATCAATTGAGTTGAAGTCTACTAGACAATCACCAACAAGTTTTTTCGATTTGGTTTGTTGTGTTTTCCCTCTAATCCTAAATGCCTTATCTACCGTGTAAGCTACCTCTTCCTCTTTCAATTCTAGCCATTTAGATAGCTCTCTAATCATTTTTTCTTTTACATTCTCATTTACTTCTTCTCCAACTCCTCTAAATTTTAAATTGAGCTGTTTCTGCCACATTTCTACCATAGCAATATTGTCCGACAGTTGGTCTTGTGTATTGTTCCATTCTCTTATTTCCTCCTTTATTTTTTCTGTCTCTTTCTTTTGTTCTTTCATTTCCTTTTGGATTTTCCTATTTGAATCTTCAATAGATTTTGACCTAACTGACAAGTCTTGGATCTTACTAACAAGTTCTCCTACGGCCCCTTCTATTTTCTTGTCTACCCAGTCTTGCACCTCTCCTAATTTGTTTTCCATATGTACCTCACTTTGTTTAAATTCCTCCTTAATCTTTAACCACAAAAAATCTAAATCTTTGATTTCCTCTTATTGAGATGCTTTCCTTTCCCCCGGGGTCCCTACCACCTTGTTTTCATTTTTCTCCGACATTATGCGTTGCTTTCCCCCCAATTGTCAATCTTATTACCTAAACTCTCCCTTAGAGGGCGCACAATCTCTCTCTCTTTATCTGACTAGATCCCGTACTTCCCAATATCGTCCCCCCAAAAATTCCAGACCAGAATGTAACTTTGTTACCAATAGTACGTAACAGGGCAGAACACAGTCCAATCTAGATAACAAGGATCATACTGTTAGGATATTTCCGTTCCACCTTAAAAGGGAGCAGGATGTTTGTGTCACAGCCTGCGCATTTCCTGTTTCACAGGATGTTTCTGTTGTGTCTTTGCTTTCGTTTCTCTCTCTCTGCCGGAGACATTTGAAGCAGGCAATCATGTTTTTCTTTGTTCTGATCAACGCTGAATAAACTTCTAAATAATGCTCTCCTGACTGCATCTTGGCTGTGCATTATCTGCTGATAGAGCGTGCATCAGTTCTGGAATGTGGCAAGCTATTTCTGGAGCTCATGTCACTAATTGCTGATACTGCGTGTCTATGGGAGATCAATGGACATCCGGAGATGACGTGGAGTCATGATGGATTTTGTCTCCCTGGCAGTATCCCAGCACATACAAGTACAGGAACAGATTATTTCATAATTTCCTCTTTAAATCCAATGGATATCTACTAAAGTTGAGACATCTATTACCTTAAAATGCTTAATGTAGAGGTTGTATTTTACTTCAAGGCCTAAAAAATTAAATTAGAGTCTTAACATTGGAAGGCATCTAAATTAAATGTCTTTTCCCAGCAAAAACCAGGTCCTCTAATAGGGCTTGACTTGTTTCCGTAATTAAACCAAGATGCTTTTAAAGTTAATCGAGAAATAGACCTATTTGCATCATTTTCCCAGAAAGAGCGAATAGCAAAAAAAGAAAAAGAAAAAGAAAATTGAGGAGAAACAATTTTTTTACCAATAAGAAATAATTTACAGTTAATCCTAATCGGTCTTAGTCCGCTCTAATCAATTCTGTTTTCTTTGGCAATTTGTCGGCATTAATCCAGCTTAATCCATCTTAAATATGGAGTCTTCCACACTTGTTATTTTGCCCAGGCCCAAAAAAAGAAGAAAAAAAAAGAAAAAAGAAACCTCAAAATGTAAAGTCACGGTTTGTTTTCACTTCTTAGAAAACAAAGAAACCCAAATAGCCAAATGCCCTCAGAGATCAAAGTCAATAAGTAAATCCAAAAATCGTTCAATCTTGTAAGGTCAAATTAAGTTGGTCAGAAAGAGGGATTTAAATTGTAATGAAAGAGGGGAGTTCAAAATGAAGTAACACGGAGCATGGTAAATAGCTGTCATTACCAATCTTAGTCATTAGGGACAAATCTAGAATCTTCCTTCTCTTTCCAGTTCAGTCCATTTCAAAAATCCTCCTACACAGCCAGTCCCAGTCGCTTCAACAATTGTAAAAAAGTTTGGGAAGTCCCTCCAAGAGAAGAAAAGGCGACAGTTTAAAGTACCACAGTGTTGCCCTAATCTTTAATGTTATTGAGAAGAAGAGAATTAGCAATGGTTTCAACTACGACCTATTATGTAAACGGATGGGAAGGTAGTCCTTTGTGATAAGCTTCCTTCTTTTGTCTGTTTAAAGTCCTTTGAAGTCCTTTGACAAACCTTATGCATCCCCCCTCCAGAGAGGGTCTCTTTTAAACACACACAAACCAAAAGGGAAGGCAGGTTTTCATTCCTCCGTTCAATTCCTTCACTTTAGGACCTTCTCAGATCTTTTCACAATCTTCTTAGCTACAGCTCCTTGAAGTGAGCGGACGTGGAAACTTTTTAACTTCTTAGCTTTTTGCCTTCCCGGCTCTAAAGATATACAAAGTCTCTAAACATCTCCTTATTAATTACTTTGTGTTTAGTAAGTCTGTCTGCCGCAGCAAGAAGTAGCCGTGGACTTTTGTTTTGTACTCACTCAGATAGGGAGAAAGTCACTTCCTTTCTTGTTCTTGCGACTTTGTTTCCTGCGCCATTTTTTTTCCTCCGCCGGAGATGGAGACCTTACTTTCAATCTTTAAACATCTGAAGTTCCCTTGATGTTTTCTTCAAGCTTTTAGCATGTAAATCTTCCACTTTCATCAGGGAATTCAGTCATCTGTCTCTGGAAATTCATCTCGCTTCTCAGTGGAAGCTAAAGGCATCGCAGCATAGGGTCGGTGCTTTCCCACTTGTGTTCGCAGTCTCGTCGTCCTCGAGCTCTTCCGGAAACCCCCCCCGAAAAGACAGCAAAACCGCACCTCCGCTGCTGGGTAGCCTGTCCCTCAAGGATCCCCTCCCTGAGATTTTTGGGGTGCGCAGTGCCTTTGCGGCTCCCCCAAGCCCCCGTGCTGCCCAGGGAAACCCCGCCGAGGTTTCCCTTGCTTCCTCGCTGTCCACAAGTCAAACCAGAAGTCTCCGCCTCTAGCCCTTTTCTGACCGTTTCTGTACAGTGGTACCTCAGTTTATGAACAGTGTTGTTTACAAACTATTCAGTTTACGAACTTCACAAAAACCAGAAGTAGTGTCCCCGTTTGCGAACTTTACCCTACTCTACGAATGGAAGCTGAATGGCAGAAGGGCACTGGCAGTGGGAGACCTCATTAGGGAAAGCACGCCTCGGTTTAAGAACGGATTCGGTTTAAGAACGGACTTCAGGAACGGATTAAGTTCGTAAACTGAGGTACCACTGTATATATATATATCTTCAAATCAGCCCCATCCAGGATAGCCAAAGATCTCCATCTCTGCATTAAAATGCAGCTGGAGGCAGTAAAGGCAAGCGATGGCCTCGTGCAGGGATGGGGAATCTAGTTTCTGTTGGGATACTGCCGGGAAGACGGGGGCATCAGGCAGGCATCAGGCAGGCCCCCAGCTGGCTCCAGCTACCGGCCAGCAGCCAGTCTCCCTTGGAACAGCATCAATTAGTGACACGAGCCTCAGATACGTTTAGAGACCCATGCACGCACTATCAGCAGAGTGTAAATCTTCTCACAGCAGAAGAGGCAGACAGAGAAATGTGTAAGCATAATGTACAGCATTTTATTCAGCGTAGTTCAGGAACAAAGGAAAACATGTCTGCTTCCCTTTGTCTCCAGCAAAACAGCAGTAACACAAAAGCTATATACAAAACGAAAGTTCCCAGCAGACTGTGTTGGGAATGTAAACAGGCATGTGACACACAATAGTCCTACCTGTCCCTTTTAAGGTGGAACGGAACTGTATCCTAACAGTTTCCCTCAGATGTTGTTGGACTCCAACTCCAATCAGCCCTTCCTGCCAAAGGAGCACAGGGTGGCAAATACCATAGAACACTGAGATTTTTTAAAACAACCACAACAACAATGCAGATGCAGAGCTAGCTGCACTGGCACCCAGAGCGGCACCCGGGGGCAGGGATAGTGGCTGGTGGGGGTGCGCTGCCACCGGTCAGCATCGGGGGGGAGCGCCACCTGCAGTGTTGAGAGCAGTAATGAGTTAAACTGCTATGCCTCGGCTCTGGAGGGGAGGGCTTACCAGGGAAGTGAGCCAGCAGGATGTGATGTAAGCAGACTGGACTGTTCTGTGTGTTCTGTGAGAAATCGAAAGTGTTTTTCAGTCTGGAGCAGCTGCGCTCAGACAGTGAGTGGCTAAAGATGCAGCTCCAGTCCGGAGGAGTGTGAAACTGTTCTTCAAGTGTTTTGTAACAATAAAAGAAGCTACAGAAAGAATCTGCCTTTCTCATTACTCAAGCCTTACCACATGCAGCTGCGCATTCTGCTGGAGTATTTTACTGCTGTAGGAGTGAAGCAGAGATTCGGGCAGCGAGAGCGTGCCGGACTGGGAAGGGAGCCATAAATCAGTCTGAAGAGATTTATGGGCAGCACTCGGACTCACTGGTTATCCTAACAAAGGTTATGGACGTCAGCACGTGTGGAAAAAGGCTTTGATGCTGCGGAGGGCTGAGATCGCGTGCCAGATCTTCAAAGGCACAGCGGAGAGACTCAGACGCAAGGAGCCAACAGCCACAGACTCCCGGTTTGGCTGAGTGAGTATAAGCCGACAGAAGGGAAGGGCCATGGCTCAGGCAGCTTCAGAAAACTTTAATATCCCCTTTGAGAGGCTTAATGGAGCTAATTGGGAGGATTGGCAGAGAAGGATGTTCTTTTGGCTGGGAGGGAAGCAGCTCTGGGAGTGCACGCAGCAGGACCCCTTTGTGGCTGCGCAGGGGGCAGCGGCTGCTGATCAAGAGTGTGCGTCCACTGAAGCCAAGAAAGATAAGAAGGCCATGTCTTACGTCGTCATGGCACTTGAGGCCAGCCAGTTGCCTCACATTGATGGGCTGAGGACTTGCCATCAGATTTGGTCTGCTTTGGAGAGAATCCACCAACGCACCACGGCAGGGGCAAAAGTGCATGTGTTGCGTGCCTTGTTTGAAAAGAGGCTTGCCCCAGGGGAATCGATACATGAGCATATTGCACAGGTGCTGTCTATCTTCAGCAAGCTGCGTTTGCTCAACGTCCCTTTCCCAGAGGAATTAAAAGCTTATGCTTTGCTGAGCTCTTTGGACAAAAGTTATGAGAACCTGGTTCTCACGATGGAGACTATGCCGGTGCAGGATCTGATGCTGGATTATATCTCTGGACGCTTGATTGATGAAGAGATAAGAAGAAAAGGGGCCTACAGGCTGTACCCCTAGAAGGAGTGGGGGGGCAGCAAGTCACAGTGAGCATACTGTGAGAGCCTTTGCATCTAGCAAGAGATGTTTTCGCTGTGGCAGTCACTCACATCTTATCCGCAACTGTCCGTTGGAAGCACAGGAGCCTTCCCGTGGGAAAGGAATGCAGCAACAGTCAGGAAGGCAGATAAGCTCCGCTTCACAGCAGCAGAGGCGTGGGAAATCTTCCAAAGGCACCGGTCGTGGTGACAACAAAGACAAAGCATCGTTCTTCCACCTGGCTGCTTCAATGGCTACAGTGAAGGAAGCCGAAGCAGGCCCCAGCCAAGGGGGCAGTGAGAGGGGGGTTGTTGCTATGGCGACCCAGAAATGTGACCACAACAATCCTCTAGAAATCATCATAGACTCAGGAGCGACACACACCCTCGTACCTTCGCCTAATCTCTTGCGGGACCGCAGGAGAGTAGAGACAGACAAATTTTGTGTCGTGGCTGATGGTTCGAGAACGAAACTGACGGAGACGGGATTGTTTTACTGTCCTTTTCTTAAGCATGAAGTTAAGGCTTTTGCAGTGCCTGGTTTGACTAACTGTCTGTTAAGTGTACATGATTTGCTTACGGAGGGTTTTAAAATTTCTTTTGCAGGTGACAAGTGCGAATTCTACAAGGATGGCAAACATGTCTATACAGTGCATGCCAAAGACAATTTGTTTACTGTTAACCTGTCTTTGTCCACAGGAGAAGAGGACGCCGAAGACGCCAAGGGGCAATGTGTGAATGTAGCGCCCCACAATGGTTGTATGCATATTTGGCATCGTCGCTTTGCCCACTTGGGTTGGTCATTTCTTAGAAAAGCACCAAGTTTAACTGAAGGGTGTGAATTTAAGAGTTGTGACAAGTTTTTAGATTGTAATGCATGTAAACAATCTAAAATTGTAACTTGTTCCTATCCGAAGTCAGGGAGACGCACCACACAACCTTTTGAGTTGATTCATGCAGATTTGTGTGGTCCAATGGCGGTGGAATCTTTGGGAAAGTCTAGGTTCTCTCTGCTTCTGCTTGATGATTTTTCGAGATCCGCCTGGACATTTGCTTTGAAAACCAAAGCAGAGGCAGCTAAAGTGATCAGGGATTGGATCACAGCTGTGGAAGTGACATATTCCGCCAAAGTTAAGAATTTTCAGAGTGATCGAGGTTCAGAGTTCACTGGTTCTGCTTTGCAAGATTTTTTTAGGGAGAAGGGGATTAGCCACAGACTCACTGCTCCTTTCTCTCCGCAACAGAATGGCGTGGCAGAGAGGAAGAACAGGACAGTGCAAGAGGCAGTGTCTGCGATCCTGTGGGACGCAGGGCTACCCCAAAAGTTTTGGTCTGAAGCTTGGAAGTATGTGGTACATACACAGAACAGAGTGTACAACTCTAGTGTGGGAAATACACCGTATTTCTTACTGCATGGAAAAAAGCCCAAGGTTAATTACTTCCGTGTGTTTGGTTGTGAAGCCTGGGTGCTTATTCCAAAGGCTCTACGCAAAAAAGGCGAGCCTAGGGCAAAGAAAATGATCTTTGTAGGGTATGAGCCTGGCTCAAAGGCCTGGAGGTTTGCGTACCCCAGTGGTGATCAGTCAAGACTGGTTGTGAGTAATAGTGCAGAGTTTTGTGAGCAAGCAGGTTGGGAGCGTCTGCACGCAAACCCAGACGTGGTTTTGCAACAGTCCTATGACTCAGACGCTGAAGAGGAGGATGTTGAAGTGGTTGCAAGGGACCAAGGTCCAGAGCAACAAAGTCCAAGGCAGGGGCAGCTTAGGATCCCTCAGAGGGGGGAACCTAGAACACGTCCTCAAACAAGTATCAAGCTTGAGCAAAAGAGTGAGCCTTCTTCACCCATTGAGCCAGCTGTGAAGCCCAAGAGGCGCAGCAGGTCAGAGGGGGAAGATGCTGAGGTTGAGGAAGAAGAAGCAGTGTTACCAAGGTTCACACTGAGGAGATCAGCGAGGACAAGGAGACCTCCTGATCGGTATGAGGCTTCAGGTGTCTGGGTAGGTTCAGCTAGATGTGAACCTGATTCCTTTGAGGATATTCAGAGTTTACCTGAGGAAGAAGCAGCTGAGTGGCACAAGGCAATGGACAAAGAGATGAAGTCCATGAAGGATCTAGGTGTGTTTTCACTCACTGAGTTGCCACCAGGCAAACAGGCAGTAGGTTGCAGGTGGGTTTACCGTTTGAAACCCACAGAGACTGGACAGCCGCAGTATAGAGCGAGATTAGTTGCACGTGGATTTTCTCAGAAGAAGGGAATACACTTCACGGAAGTGTATTCGCCGACGTCGCGTGCAGAGACTCTGAGAACGCTTTTAGCTTGTGCGGCACAGAGAGGCTGGAAGGTAAACCACTTTGATGTGGATGTTGCCTACCTAAACTCAGATCTCCAGGAGGAGCTGTACATGAAGCCTCCTCCAGGGTTTGAGACCAAGAGGCAGGATGTTGTGTGGAGGTTGCACAAATCTATCTATGGTTTGCGTCAATCTGCCAGAAACTGGAACATGTGCCTGAATGAAGCCTTGGAAGAGTTAGGTTTCAGAAAAAGTGTTGCTGATAGTTGTCTTTACCTGAAAGGGTCTGGAGAGACACAGGAACTGGTGGTGGTCTACGTGGATGATCTTTTATTTTTTGCGGAGACGGATAAACAGGCAGAGAAGTTTGCCAAAGACCTAGGTAAACGTTTCAAGTTGAAACAGCTTGGAGTTGTCAAGACTTATCTTGGTGTCAACATTGAACGAACACAAGATGGAAGTTTTGTGCTCAGTCAGAGAGGTAAAATTGAGCAATTGCTGCAGAAAATGAGAATGAGTGATTGTGCAGGAGTTAGGAGTCCATTGGAGACAAATTTTGTGAAAGACAGCCAGCAAGGAGACAGTGCTGTGTTTGAGAATACTGAAGTGTTTCAGTCAGCCCTAGGGAGTTTGTTGTACTTGTCCCAGTGGAGCAGGCCTGATATTGCTTTTGCTGTCAATCTGCTCAGCAGGGAAGCATCAAACCCTAGTGTGCATGCCTGGAATGGCATCAAGAGAGTTCTGAGATATTTGCAGGAGACCAAAGACCTTTGTCTTAGGTTGCCAGCACAGGGAGAAGCCAAGCTAGTCGGCTATGTGGATGTGGATTGGGCTGCCATGAAGGACCGCAAATCTGTGTCTGGTCTAGTGATTAAGTTTGGAAACTCAGTAGTTGGATGGAGATCCAAGAAGCAGAGTCTTATAGCGCTCTCATCCACTGAGGCTGAGTTCAGTGCTCTTTCAGAGATATGCACAGAGCTGGAGTTCTATGCTTGCTTAGTGCAAGAAATCTGTGGGGTAGATTGTCAACCAATACGTGTGTTTGAAGACAATCAACCATGCCTACGTTTGGCAGAGTCTGGACAGTTCAAAGCGAGGACGAAACATTTAGATATTCACTTTCGGAATGTGTGTCAAAGCGTTCAAGAGGGATTAGTAGCACTGAAGTATTGTCCCTCTGCAAAGAACCTAGCTGATGGCTTTACAAAGCCACTCTCCTTCCAGAGACATGGAGAGTTTTGCGTAGGTTTAGGTTTGGAACGACCAAGGGTCGATTCTACCCTCCGATCCGAGGCAAGAGGGGGTGTTGAGAGCAGTAATGAGTTAAACTGCTATGCCTCGGCTCTGGAGGGGAGGGCTTACCAGGGAAGTGAGCCAGCAGGATGTGATGTAAGCAGACTGGAATGTTCTGTGTGTTCTGTGAGAAATCGAAAGTGTTTTTCAGTCTGGAGCAGCTGCGCTCAGACAGTGAGCGGCTAAAGATGCAGCTCCAGTCCGGAGGAGTGTGAAACTGTTCTTCAAGTGTTTTGTAACAATAAAAGAAGCTACAGAAAGAATCTGCCTTTCTCATTACTCAAGCCTTACCACATGCAGCTGCGCATTCTGCTGGAGTATTTTACTGCTGTAGGAGTGAAGCAGAGATTCGGGCAGCGAGAGCATGCCGGACTAGGAAGGGAGCCATAAATCAGTCTGAAGAGATTTATGGGCAGCACTCGGACTCACTGGTTATCCTAACATGCAGCGATGTCACCGCCACTCAGGGATGACACCCGGGGCGGACCACCCTCACCGCACCCCCCTTTCTCCACCAGTACAACAATGTGATCATCTAAAACCAAGCCCAATACAGGCAGACTGGGAAGGTCCTTTTTGAGCTGTGGGACTCCCTTCCCACAGAGGGGTACCTGGTGACTTCACTGCACAGCTTTTCATGACTCCCCTTGTCCAGGACTGGACTGAGGAGGAATGGTGGGAGCCACTGCCTCCCTTTTTCTGAGCCTTCCCAAGGGCAGGAAGACAGTAATGTTTTACAACAGTGGTTTGCAAAAGGGCATTAGTCCAGAGGGGGGAAAGCTGGGAAATACTGGGTGAGGAACGGCTAGAAGAGGAAACGCCAAGAGACAGACAGCTAGGAGGTTCAGTGTCCTTGGACGGCATTCCTGACCCCCCATTCGCCCAAGGTTAGACAGGCTTAGAAAGTAATAGAACAGAAAGCCTATTGGCAACAAGCTCAGATTACCTGATGTAGGAGTGAAGTAGATTAATGGAGACGGAGGGGGTAAAACCTTTACTGGGAGCAGCACCATTTTTTTAGAGAGATATGTATATCTTTGTCTCTTGCTGTGATTATTAAAGAACCTATCTGGTAACTGTCCTTTCATTTGATCTGCTTATTTACTGCCACCAGGGGAGGGATCTGATTCCTTGAAGCCTGACACCTCTTTATCCTGGCGTTTGACACTGGAAAAATGTGTTTATTTATAATTAATGTAGAGCATGAACACTCCCTAGTCAGGATTCGGACCTTAGCATGGCAGGGGCATTACTTGGGTTCATTTGATTGCATTCCAAGTGCTTATAGACCACTTTTCATTGAGACACTTGGCAAAGAAGTTTTCAAAGCAGGAGAGATAACAAAAAAAGGGTGACGTATATAAGATAGGTCTAACAACATTTAAACCCTAAGTTTTCCCCTGCTCCACAATACACTTCCACTCCCTTGTTACACAGCTATACCTCAACCAACTTACTCACACACCCCATCAATTCTCCATTCATTAACCATCATTCTTCACCATTCTCCACAAGCCATTGATGGCCTTCTCCACTCTAACTTTGTCTCATTCTCCTTAAAACTCATCAGAGGTTGGTGGCCATCCCTGCCTCCTGTGGCAGTGAATTTCATAGTTTGCTTTATCTGTGAATGAAGCAGGGCTCAAGTCTTCAGAGAAAGATCTCACAATGACAGCTTTCGCATGTTGTTATTTTCACATTGTACTGTGCAGCAAAAATAGGGAAAGCAGAGATTTGAGAACGAATCCCATTTTTATTAAATACAATGAAAACACCCACCATTTATTCGAAGCTTCTACACCACTGTCTGTATACCATAGAAATTAAAACAAAGAAAGTTTTATTATTTGCTGTGCATTTGTGCTCTATTCAGTTACATCGAGGTCAGGCTTTCCTCCGTTGGATTCCACAAGCTTTTCTGATATTTCACCAGGCGACTGTAATCTTTTCAGTATTGTTTTGATGGCAGTAGCAACTATACCCATAACAGACTTGTCATTATTCTTCCAGACATCTTTCAAAATATCTAAAGTCTGTTTGTAGAAAGAAGAACAAAGGTCAGAGCCCCCTCTGGGAAAGGAGGTGTTTGTATGTGTGTTTGTGTAGATTTCCACAGATTAGACCCACTGGTTATACTGGCCCTAAATAAGCTGAGGTCCAGCTTCAAGGGCCTTCTGGCGGTTACCTCACCACAAGAAGTGAGGTTACAGGGAACCAGACATAGAGCCTTCTCAGTAGTGGCACCCACCCTGTGGAATGACCTCCCATCAGATATCAAGGAAATAAACAACTATATGACTTTTAGAAGACATCTGAAAGTAGCCCTGTTTGTGGGAGTTTTTAATGTTTGATATTTAATTGAGTTTTGAATATTCTGTTGGGAGCCAACCAGAGTGGCTGGGGAAACCCAACCAGTTGGGTGGGATATAAATTATTATTAATATTACTACTACTACTATTTTTATTAAAAAGTCCATTAATTTCTGTGTTTCTATTCTGAATATGACTAACTTTGGATACAACCCAGACTCCTTTTTGCCACTCACAACCGTATCAGTTTGGCATGGGGGGGGGATCTTTACTGAACACCTTGTGGGGCTTCAGACAACCAGCACCTTCCTTCTCAAATACACTCACACATACGCATGCACACACAATGTAATTAGTGTTATTTTTACTCACAGTTTCCAAAACTATCTTGAATATATTCTTCATTTCAGAGTCATTGAGATTGCGTAATTTATCCCCAAACTTCGAATGAATCACTTTTTCGACCAGCTTGTCGACGTTCTTCACAATCCACTCCTTTATACAGTGACCCAGCTCAGGCTTGGATCTGTGCTTGCGATCGAACAGGGACTTGAAACTGCACTTGGACCTATGTATGTCCTCGCCACGATCTTCATCCTGGTCCTCGTCCAGAGACTGTGTCTTAACTTGGTTTCCATCCTTGTCCAACACATCAGCATCCAAATTACCCAACGTGCTTGTACTCAAGGCCAGCAGCATTACAGCTAGCAGGATGGGCCAAGACTTCATGATGAGCCGAGACTTCAAATTCAGGGTGCCCTGATTTAGCTGGCAAAAAGGAACAGAAGAGTAGGAGAGTTGTCGCTTGTCTCTTCTCTGCCAGGGATGGAGCTCTCTGCCTTTCTTACATAGCCGTCTTCAAGCTCTGTTGGGTTATGCTTCCAATTATTGGACTAGAACCAAGTGGGCAGTCAGGCAGTTCATGCTGGCATAGGGAACGCTGAGCTCCTTCTAGGGTTGAGTGAATTGCCTCCATTCCCTTCCTTGACTGTCCCTCCAGTTCGTTCCACTCTGGGTCCCACTAATGCCTGAAATGGACCATGCACAGTTTGCCACTGTTCCTAAATCATTTTCTACTCCTCGGCCCCATCTCACAAATATGAATATGGACATTGGAGATATGCTCCAAAAAGGAAATCTGAAGTTACCCAATTTTTAATTGTTTCTTCTGATATGGAGTTCACTATGAAAGTTACTCAGGCATGAGGTTCAACATGGTCGTTCAGATCCCAATGAGATGTCTAAGGCTTATCACCTTGTTGCTGTTCCAATCTCCAGGCTGCTCAATGGTTTTTGCAGAAAAAGTACGGCACTTTTCGACAATGTATTAAACAGGTACATCAATTTTCCAAGAGTACAACAGCTCTGCTGCAGGAACAGGATGCAAGTTGTTTAATGAGCTTGGTAGGTTGCTGATTTGGAGTGACCTACACACTGAAACATGCTGTTAACCAAGCCTAACTTATATTGTCCACAACATCCATATGGCAACGTTGCCCTGAGGAGGACTTGGACATAGATGACTCTCAAGACCTTAGTAGCTCCTTCTCCAGGTTTGAGGATGTGGCTCTTCCACTATCTTCAGACTCTCTCACTTGTAGTTTTGCCTGCTCCAGACATGCAGGAGCATGTGACTGCAAAATCAGCTGTGGACCCTTATTAGGAATTGCAGACAGCTCTCTCAGAAGGGTTTCATCCACAGGAGAGGAAAGCCTCCCCAGTCCTCTTGGGCCTTTTTCTGAAGATTTTCAGTAAAGGGTGTTTTTTTTCTTAATACAATAAGATAGGGAAAACTAATGTGAATAAAAACAAAAACAACTAAACCACAAAATTAAAAATAGAATAGACATATATAAAAACGACCTCCCTTTTCCATCTGCCAGTTGCATCTCAAAAAACATTTAACACATTCTGTCCATGATAGCACTCATCTTTTCCACTTTCTGAAACAATGTTTCTTTTAAATCCAAGCATCTCATTCATTTCCTTTAACCACAATAAGTCCAATAGGATTTCCCAAATTATTATTAGTAGTAATAAATGTCAACTGTGTTTTTTCTTTACAGTGGTACCTCGGGTTACATGCGCTTCAGGTTACATACTCCGCTAACCCAGAAATAGTGCTTCAGGTTAAGAACTTTGCTTCAGGATGAGAACAGAAATCGGGCTCCAGCGGCACAGCAGCAGCATGAGGCCCCATTAGCTAAAGTGTTGCTTCAGGTTAAGAACAGTTTCAGGTTAAGAACGGACCTCCGGAACAAATTAAGTACTTAACCTGAGGTACCACTGTACTTTCTTTACTATGCTTCCAGTAACTCCCACAACCATGCCTTCATGGGGAGTAATAGTAAATTCTTCCGTCCATGTCCCTATTAGAGTTTCTCCACTGTGATCACATACTGAAATAATATTCCATAATCCCATTTTCTGATGTGTTTACCATAGTATTCCAATCTCCTCTAGAAGTGACCTTTCATCTACATTTCTTCCAATCTTTTTTCAGATGCGTAGCATAACTTTAGTGACATATTTCTCTGAATTATTTCCAGGTTGTACAAATAGTGCTTTCTCTCTATTAGAAGAATAGACAGGACTGAAGTTTCCCCAAAACCTTTTCTCTCTTGGCTCCCACAATGCTTGCCATCTCCCCATTTATGGTTTCTTTTCCCCCTTCTCCAAACCCTTGTATGAAAGGCATTGGGGAGGGGGGCTATTGGGTAGTTTTTTTCTATTTTTAATATGTATTTTCATATATATATTGTGATTTTATGTTGTAACTGCCTGAGACCTGTGAGTATAGGGTGCTATGCCAATTTAAAAAATAATAATAAATAATAATTTTGATTTCACCATCTGCTTTCTCCAATTTTTCTCCATCAACTGCTGAACAATACCAACAGTCACTGGGAGAGCCAAAGTCCTCGCTATGGTCTTCATCCTGGTCCTCATCCACAGACCGGGTCTTAATTTTGTTTTCATCCTTGTCCAACACGTCAGCATCAGAGTTACCCAACGTACTTGTAGTCAAGGCCAACAGCACTACAGCTAGCAGGATGGGCCAAGACTTCAGGATATGTCAGATTCAAAGTGTCCTACTTTAGCAGGCCAAAAGGAATAGAAGAATGAAAGAGCCCTCTTCAAGCTCTGCTGAGTTATGCTACCAGTTACCGTACTGGAGCCAAGGGTGCAGTTTGCAAGTTTTTTAAAGAGTTGGTTGGTTGCTGATGGGGAGTGACCAACATACCGGTTCATGCAGTTAACCAAGCCTAACTTATAATGTCCACCCATCCATATCCCTTCTCCACTATCCAGGTTTGAAGATGTGGCTCTCCGATTATCCTTACTCTGAAAATGACTGACTTGGAGCTTCGCCGGATCCACAGACATACAGGAGGATGTGAATCAGCTCTGGGCGCTTTTTAGGAATTGCAGACAGCTCTCCCAGAGGGGGTTCATCCACAAGAGAGGAAAGCCTCCCCAGCCCTCTTAGGCCTTCAGATGCCTCTAGCCCTTTTCTGAAGCAACATCTTCCATGTCCCATGGACCCACGGGGAGATGGCCAGGATCCTGATTTCCCTCACTTTACGAACCTCTTGTAATTGCTCCCACCTTTTGGGTGAGTGCCAAGTCACGGTTAAGCAGTATAGCACTCTTTCAGCCCTTTAGACTTTTGCAGTATAGCAAATGGAGTCAATACTGTCCCCACCAGATGCAATGGAGGAAAGCTCTCTGCTTCCTTGGCCTTGTGTGTCTCCCATGTAGCCTCTCCTGCTCTACCACTGGGAGCGGCCGCCGAGACCATATAACCGGTCTTGGCTCCCAGTACATTTCCAAGCACAATTTAAAGTGTTGGTGCTGACCTTTAAAGCCTTGGTCCAGTATATCTGAAGGAGCGTCTCCACCCCCATCGTTCTACCCAGACACTGAGGTCTAGCACCGAGGGCCTTCTGGCGGTTCCCACACTGCGAGAAGCCAAGTTACAGAGAACCAGGCAGAGGGCCTTCTTGGTAGAAACACCCTCCCTGTGGAATGCCCTCCCACCAGATGTCAAAGAGAACAACAACTACCAGACTTTATTATTATTATTATTATTATTATTATTATTATTATTATTACTGCAGAATGTGACTGCAGAATCTGCTTTGAGTTGTTAGGATTGCAGATGGCTCTTCCAGGAGGGCAGAGATGCTTGAGGAGAAAGTAAGAGGACACTGGACCTTTGCTGAGACTGTATCAACCATAGTTCATCCCAGCAGCTGTGTGCTGTCAAGGATATTGATTTGCTGTTGTGCGCTGGCCTCTCCAGCTATGGAATATCACAGTTGGCCAGTCTAGGTATTCCGAGGTATGAGATGTATCCAGAACTTGCCCCTGAACTCCAGGACACAAGTCTTGTTGGCTCAGATGGTGTTGGCCTCAACCACAGCCAGGGATTGTTCGGCTGTGGCTCCAATCTGGTGGAACGCTCTGTCACAAGAGACTAGGGCCCTGCGGGACTTGACATCTTTCCACAGGGCCTGCAAGACGGAGCTGTTCCACCAGTCCTTTGGCCAGGGCACAGCCTGACCCCCTCCTTTGGCAATCCTCACAGAACTCTAGCCCAATAGTTGCCATTTATCTGATTTGAACTGATTTTATAATGAAATGATTTTAGAATGTTGTATCATTTTACTGTTATTAGCCGCTCTGAGCCCTGCTTTGGCTGGGGAGGGCAGGATATAAATAAAATATTTATTATTAATTATTATTATTATTATTATTATTATTATTATTAAATGATGAGGGTATATTACCAACCCTTCATAGTGGTACACTGCCACAACTCCTTATACCCAAATAGCCTGGGCCAGGACACTCCAATGCCTTAGTGGACAACATGAAGATTCAAAACACTGAGAGCCGGTGTGGTGTAGTGGTAAAGAGCGGTGGACTCATAATCTGGTGATCCGGGTTTGATTCCCCGCTCCTCCACATGCAGCTGCTGGTGACCTTGGGCTAGTTACACTCAAGGCTCAAGGCTTTGGAGGAAGATCTCACAATGTTAGCTCTCACACATTTTTATTTTGATGGTGTGCATTGCAGGAAAAGTAGAAACAGGAGATATTTGAGAATGAATTCTCCTTTTATTAAGTACATGAAATGTAAGTGAAAGTACACCCATCAATTATGCAAAGCTTTTTTTGCTGCTGACAAAATTGAAGAATGTTTTATTATTTGCATTACATTTGTGTTCTATTCAATTATCATCAAGGTCAGGATTGTACAGAAATGAGCATGTACACAGGGGACTAGCTTCCTTCATTTAGTCTGTGTGCATGTTCAAGAAATATCTCCCACCCCCTGAAAAGCTACAGTTAACCTGAATCAACAAGAATTAAGAGCCTTAAGTACGTAGGTGGTATAGTAGCTGGTGAGGTGTCCAGTAGAGGAGAGAGGCTGAAACTGATCACTAGATCAAACTGAGATCCTGTAACTTAGGTTCAAGTGCCAACAAGGAAATGACATGAAAACATAAAAGTCATTTAAAGGTTTCCCGCTGTTGTGGTAATTATTCAATTATTCATTTTGATCATTGGTTATATGTAAAAAATGTTTCATTATCTGCATTGCATTTGAGTTACATGCAACTATATACAGTATAAGGGAAGAAACAGAGGCAGTGAGAGATTTTACTTTCTTGGGTTCCATGATCACTGCAGATGGTGACAGCACTCATGAAATTAAAAGACGCCTGCTTCTTGGGAGAAAAGCAATGACAAACCTAGACAGCATCTTTAAAAGCAGAGGCATCACCTTGCCAACAAAGGTCCATATAGTTTAAGCTATGGTTTTCCCAGTAGTGATGTATGGAGGTGAGAGCTGGACCATAAAGAAGGCTGATCGCCGAAGAATTGATGCTTTTGAATTATGGTGCTGGAGGAGACTCTTGAGAGTCCCATGGACTGCAAGAAGATCAAACCGAACCATTCTTAAGGAAATCAGCCCTGAGTGCTCACTAGAAGGACAGATCCTGAAGGTGAGGCTCCAATACTTTGGCCACCTCATGAGAAGAGAAGACTCCCTGGAAAAGACCCTGATGTTGGGAAAGATGAAGGGCACAAGGAGAAGGGGACGACAGAGGACGAGATAGTTGGACAGTGTTCTTGAAGCTACGAAGCTACTAGCATGAGTTTGACCAAACTGCGGGAGGCAGTGGAAGACAGGAGTGCCTGTCATGCTCTGGTCCATGGGGTCCTGAGGAGTCAGACACGACTAAATGACTAAACAACAAAATATGAAAGATAGAGTGCCCTATGTAGGATTCTACAGAAATAAGCACACACATAGGTGAATATTAAGCCACTCCCATTAAGCCCCTCTTTCTGCCACTGCTTTGATATTGGGGGTGCAGGTTACACAGCTCTGGCTATGCCCATCCATTTCTTGAGTGGGTTCCAAGGTCAGCCCGGTAGAGTCCGTTGAGATGGGCTGCAGTGGGGGCTTGCTTCATGATAACATAGTCTAGAAGAATTAAGAGCCTCAGATGTGTGGGTTGTGTAATAGTTGATGGGGGGTCCGATGGAGGAGAGAGGTTGGAACTGATCTGCAGTTCAATTGGAGATTCTGCAATCCTGGTCAAAGTGCTCAGGAGGAACATATACCCTAAGGATTGCCTGATTCCACAGGCTTTTCTGCTGCTGGACCAGTAGTGACCATACCACTCACATACATCCGGTAGATTTCAGCAATGTTCTCTGCAATACGCTTGTTAGGATTCTTCCAGATATCCTTCAACTGTTTGTAGAAAGAAGAAGGGAGATGAAGGCCTAACAGCTACAACAGTGGCTTTTGAATCCTTCTGACATTGACTTGCCTGCTAGAGATCCCATCCCCTGAAGCCCTTTAAAATTGCATTGGGAAGGTCAGTTTTTAAGGTCAAGAATAGTTCTCAAGGGGCTGTATCCAATGCTGTAAGCAAATCAGGAGAGGCTAATGCAGCAGCACAAAGCATTTCTCCATAACCTTTGTCTACCTTCAGCCATCCCCCATCTGCCAGCTTCTTAACTACAACCCCCCTAGCTACCAAGATTTTGCTCCACTTTCTGTTGGCCTTCCTGCCTTATGCTCCATTAGTCACAATGAGCACCAGCCACATACACAACCCAAGGAGTTGTGGCACAGTCTTTAAGCCTTCTCCCACTGAGATTTTGTCCCCGTAGAACTTAGTGTTGGATGGATTTGGAGTGTAGGGGAGGATGTATTATTTAGTAATTTTCCTTTGGCTCTTGTGTGTGACAATTCTTATATAGATTCAACAGAATTAAAAGTCACCATCCTTTGCAGCACAGAATGGACATTTCTGGGACGAAAGCTACGTAGCTTTCTATAATTATTGAGCATGTGTAGCAGACTGGATCATTTGTGGATTTCACTGCTTTGTAATCCCTCTAGACAGAAGGTTCAGACACAGCTGACTGAACTGTAAGCATATAAAAAAAATGTTTACTTACATAGCCTTGTACAAGGTTCAGCAGAAACAATAGTGTAAATCAAGACAGGCAAAAACTAGTTACTAAATTGCAAAACACATTGTTGAAGATCAAAATAGACCTTCTTGCTCAGGAGAGCAAAAGATATGCATCCTATCTGCTCGTCAGGAAGAAAGTACATAGGATAATCTGTTTTGCAAGAAATCCCCTCCAAAGCAAACAGAGTGAAATGACCTCACAGAGTTCTCTCTAGGAATTTTCTACTAACCCTTAGTCATCTAGGAAAAATGAAATTTTATATTTGGCTGCAACATCATTTCCCCATGCTCAGCAGGGTGCAGGATGGGCTCTGCCTGCCACTGTTTCCCTCTACTGTTGGCCTCCCTTGCCTTCTGCCCCTCCTCTTTCCTCTCCTCTCTCTTTTGAAAACCTAAGTCACTTCTATGCGTACTTATATGTGTGTGTGCGCATGTGCGCACATGCTTTTATATATTGTTTTCTTCAGAGTAGACCCACTGCAATCACTGGTGCAAAATAATTAATGTCAATTAATTTCAGCGGGTCTATTCTGAGTCTAACTAACTTTGGATACAACCCAGACTCCTTTCTGCCATAACAATCTTATCTCTTTGGCTTCAGGACAAAAATCATTGTTGAATATGTTGTGGTGTTTCAGAGAGCCACTACCATCCTTCCCCAAATACACACATATAAGGCATCTAGGGTTACTTCTACTCACAGCTGTCAAAATTTCCTCGATTAACTTCTCCTTGAGCTCATCACTGAGACTGTATCCATCCAATTCGAGCTTCGTATTGATTATTTTCGTTACAAACTTCTTGGCCTTATTCCTGGCCCAATTCTTGAATTTATCAATCATGCCACCCTCAAATATGTGGCTCTCGCCATGGTCTTCATCCTGGTCCTCGTCCAGAGACCGTGTCTTAACTTGGTTTTCATCCTTGTCCAACATGTCAGCATCAAAGTTACCCAGTGTGCTTGTAGTCAAGGCCAGCAGCGTTACAGCTAGCAGGATGCGCCAAGACTTCATGATGAGCCGAAACTTCAAATTCAGGGTTCCCTGATTTAGCTGACAGAAAGGAATAGAAGAATGGAAGGACTGTCCCTTGTCTCTTCTCTGCCAGAGATGGGGCTCTCTGCATTTCTTATATAGCTCTCTTCAAGCTCTCTCTTGGGTTATGCTACCAGCTATTGGACTAGAGCCAAGGTCGTTCAGGTCTCAATGAGGCTTATCACCTTGTTGCTGTTCCAATCTCCAGGCTGCTCAGTGATTTCTGCACAATGTATTTAAGAGGTACATTAACTTTCCAGCAGAGTCATTACAGAGTACACAACTCTGCTGCATGGACAGTGTGTGAGTTCTTCCTCATCCAGTCCTGCCAGCTTTTTTCGAATTTCATATCTTTCAGATTTATTTTGTTTCCCTTTCATCAAACATTGAGCTGAACATTTTAAATTTTCCCAGCATCAATTGCCGAACAATATCAACAGTCACTGGGACAGCCAAAGATACCTTTGCCATACTCAGTGTTTTAGTGCTATTAACAACTCAGTCCCAACCCTGCCTTAAGATTTCCACCTTAAGATCACAGTCAAAACAATATTATTTCTCATGGAGGAAGTAATGGTTGAATTATTTCAGTTTCTCAGTGCCTTTTTTTAAAAAAAAGAAAAATATTTTTTTCTCACTGAGAATTCCCTTGTTTATTTAATCTTTTTTTGTCAACCATAAATCAGGCTTTTCCCTCTACCATAGACACTTTAACAACCAGTTTTCCCTCTCTTCATCGTAAAGACCGAAAGGAGACCGAAAACATTTGCATTATATTTAATTATACCAAGGGCGTGGTTTCACATGTAGGATTGTAGAGAAATGATTGTGTGCATGTGCCTAGAAAACAGAGTGGACTTTTTTCATTTTAGCTTGTGTGTGTGTTAGAGAGCTATATTCAACCCCCTAAAAAGAGATAGCCAGTGTGGTGTAGTGGTAAAGAGCGATAGACTTGTAATCTGGTGAACCGCATTCATGTCTCCGCTCCTCCACATGCAGCTACTGGGTGACCTTGGGCTAGTCACACTTCTTTGAAGTCTCTCAGCCCCACTCACCTCACAGAGTGTTTGTTGTGGGGAGGAAGGGAAAGGAGAATATTAGCTGCTTTGAGAATCCCTCGGGTAGTGATAAAGTGGGATATCAAATCCAAACTCTTCTGAATCAACAAGAATTGAGAGCCTCAAGTGCATGGGTGGTATATTAGCTGGGTGTCCAATAGGGGAGAGGGGCTTGAACTGATCAAGCTGTGATTCTGTAACCCAGGTTCAGGTGCCATTTCAGGTGTGGAAATAAAATGAAAACATCAAAGTTATTTAAAGCTTTTTCCACTGTTGGGGTAATTATACGATCATCTGATCATTGGTTATACAACAATAATTCAACCAAAGAATGTTTCATTATTCACATTGCATTTAATGATATGCAACTATATCAAAGATAGTTTCCAATGCAGGATTCTACAGAAATGAGTGTGTACAAAGGTGAATTTTAAACAGCTCCCATTAAGCCCCTCTTTCTGCCACCACTGTGATATGGGGGTGCAGATTACACAACTCTGGCCATGCCCATCCATTCCTTGAGCAGGTTCCATGGCCAGTCCTGGTAGAGCCAGTTGAGATGGGCTGCAGTGGGGGCTTCCTTCATTATGACATCATTCAGAAGAATTGAGAGCCTCAGACGATTCCTCAGGTATTTCTTCTTCTGGAGCAGTTCCTATGCCCTTTAATTTTTCTGCTGTTTTCAGTGCTCCGTCGACCACTTGACTCACAAACCCCAAAAGAGGCACTCCGATCTTATTCCAGCCATCAATCTGTAGGAAGAAGAAGAGAGGGTAAGGCCAAACAGCTGCAGCAGTGGCTTTTGAACCCTTCCTACGTTGACTTGCCTATGAGAGAGCTCATCACCTGAAGCCCTTTAAAAATTGCCTCAAGAAGCTCAGCTAATTAGCCCAAGAAAATGGGCAATAGTTTTATTCGAGCTATATCCAATGCTGTAAGCATGCAAACTAGGGGAGACTAATGCAACAGAACAACAGAGCATTTCCCCATTAACTGTCGGGATTCAAGCCTAAGTAAGTAGTAACTGGCAACTCTCCAGGCACCCGGCTTGATCTCCTGTTGACCTCCCTGTCTGCATTCCTCAGCAAGATCCAGGCAGAGGTTGCGATAGGCGATCCTTCTCAGTGTGAGAAGAACACACACCCTCTTTGTCCCCCCCCCCCCGGCAGGGGAAAGAGATAGACAGAAACGTATTTACATGCCTTTATTTCTGTCTTTGCAGCATTACAAAAAACATGACTGCTCTCTTCAAACTCCAGCAGTCGAGAGACAAACACTTCCTGTACAGCTCATATTACACTCTGAGCTAATTCCGGTGCTTCGCACTGTGAATTGACTGTCCCTCTGTTTCCCACGGACAGTCCCAACATCATGTGATGTTTTCAAGCTAGCAGCTCGCAGCTGCATTCCTTCTATATCATATCAGTCTGCCATCTGCCAACTCTCACCTGACAGCTTCTTAACTACAACCCCCACTCGTGCAGAGCTTTCCCCCTTGCAGAACTCAGCAGTGGGGAGAATGGGTTCTGCATGCATTGGCTCTGGCTCCCTTACCGTTGGCCTTCCTGTCTTCAGCCCCATCAGTCACAATGGGCACCAGCCACTACTGGCACGTACACAGACAAATAATACTAATTTAAAAAAATATTTATACCCCGCCCTCCCCAGCCAAGACCGGGCTCAGGGCGGCTAACAACCAATAATAAAAACAAGTTGATTGAAATGCAACTTAAAAAACAAGATTAAAATACAACATTAAAACATCAAAACATTAAAATGCACAAATAAAATCTAAGCTTATGACATTAAAAATGAGGAGAGGGGCTTGGAAAATAATGATGATGATGATGATCTTGTTCAGAGCATACCCATTGGATAGTAATTTTTATTTTTATTTTATTTTTTGGAGCACTGCAGCAAAAAAATTGTATACTACTCATCGTTTTCATGGTCTGTATCCAATGCAATAGGCACACATACTGGTGCAGGCTGATAAATCAGGATTGAATAAGGCTCTGCCCAACTTAACCTCAGTCACCCTCAGTCAACCTCCACCTGCAGGTCTCTTAAAACCAACCCAATGAATGATACAGCCTGTAAGCCTCCTCCCACTGTGCTTTTGTCCCAATAGAACTATGTGCTGAATGGATTTGGAGTGTAGGTGGTTTGAGCCGACCCAGAACAGCTGTAGCAGGATTCCTGTGTTGTAGGATGTTGGACTAAATGACTCTCAGGGGTCTCTTCCAACTTTACAGTTCTATGGCAAATGCAACCAGTGTTACGTCTACTCACAAGACCTTTCTTGATCCTTTCGACCTTTCCCTGGGACTCAGCCTGGTATTCATCATTACCCAAAACACCCGTAGTATGAACCAGCAGCATTACAGATAGGAGGATGGGCCAGAACTTCATGATGGGTTGGAATCGGAGAGTCCTCTTTCAGCAGCAGCAAAAAAAGGAAAAGAAAGAAAGAGCTGCTCTTTGCCTCTGCTGTGCCTGAGATGGTGCTCTCTGCCTGCCTTATATAGCCTTGTTTGAGCTTCAATGGGTGATGCCACCCTACTTCTGGACTAAAGCCAAGTGCCTTTCAGAAAGACAATTAGGCAGTTCATGCTGGCATGGTGAACACAGAGCTCATTGCCCAGGCTGAGTGAATTTCCTCGACTCTCTTCCTTGATTGTTTCTCTAATTCGTTCTGCTCTAGGTCCCACACACTTTGATAAACTGATAATTTCTGTGCACAGGTCATGCCCAATTTGCCACAGCTCCCAAGTCATTTTCTTATCTTGCCTCTCCCTCCTATCTCATCAATATGAATGAGTACACTCAAGTCTTGGTTCCAGAGTTCCCAGAGGCAACTGGTTAGCCACTGTGAGAATTGGATGCTGGGCCAGATGGACTTGAGCGACCAGGTTCTTCTTAAGTTTTGATGGCATGAAAGAGTGTGGAAGATCCTACATAGTGCTGTCAGAGAAACTCACGAGCAATACTGTCAGGCTGCTGGGAGCGACTCCCGGCTGGTTGCCCAGGAACGTACAAAGACAAGGGAATGTTTCTTACTATCCGCTTTCTATTCAATATTTACAGAAAGAGGCTATAGAACCCAGCCTCTTGGAAAATGGCATTGATCTGAGTGACTCTCCACCCCCGTATCTCTCCCACTTTCTCATTCGTCTCTCTTATGGGTGCTGCTATGCACCCTCTGTCTTTGAGGTTTTGCTCTCCTACTTTCAAGGCTCGCCAGGTACTGGGAGAGGGGTGGGTGGGTCTGAAATGCTTTCTAAAGACACTGTCCATCAGCTGTCACCCCCCTGGTGCTTCCTCCTCCTCCTCTCCCATTATTTCCCAACTTTTCCCCTCATCTGCTTCTGAGCAGTTTTACAACCCCTGGGGTAAATCTAAACTGTCTTCCTCTTCCTCCTCCCTGGAAAGGTCAAGCTGGGGAGATGGTCTCCACCATTTGGGACGACAGAGGAAGAGATAGTTGGACAGTGTTCTTGAAGCTACCAAGCTACCAGCATGAGTTTGACCAAACTGCGGGAGGCAGTGGAAGACAGGAGTGCCTGTCATGCTCTGGTCCATGGGGTCCTGAGGAGTCAGACATGACTAAATGACTAAACAACAAAATATGAAAGATAGAGTGTCCTATGTAGGATTCTACAGAAATAAGCACGCACATAGGTGAATATTAAGCCACTCCCATTAAGCCCCTCTTTCTGCCACTGCTTTGATATTGGGGGTGCAGGTTACACAGCTCTGGCTATGCCCATCCATTTCTTGAGTGGGTTCCAAGGTCAGCCCGGTAGAGTCCGTTGAGATGGACTGCAGTGGGGGCTTGCTTCATGATAACATAGTCTAGAAGAATTAAGAGCCTCAGATGTGTGGGTTGTGTAATAGTTGATGGGGGGTCCGATGGAGGAGAGAGGTTGGAACTGATCTGCAGTTCAATTGGAGATTCTGCAATCCTGGTCAAAGTGCTCAGGAGGAACATATACCCTAAGGATTGCCTGATTCCACAGGCTTTTCTGCTGCTGGACCAGAAGTGACCATACCACTCACATACATCCGGTAGATTTCAGCAATGTTCTCTGCAATACGCTTGTTAGGATTCTTCCAGATATCCTTCAACTGTTTGTAGAAAAAAGAAGGGAGATGAAGGCCTAACAGCTACAACAGTGGCTTTTGAATCCTTCTGACATTGACTTGCCTGCTAGAGATCCCATCCCCTGAAGCCCTTTAAAATTGCATTGGGAAGGTCAGTTTTTCAAGAATAGTTCTCAAGGGGCTGTATCCAATGCTGTAAGCAAATCAGGAGAGGCTAATGCAGCAGCACAAAGCATTTCCCCATAACCTTTGTCTACCTTCAGCCATCCCCCATCTGCCAGCTTCTTAACTACAACCCCCCTAGCTACCAAGATTTTGCTCCACTTTCTGTTGGCCTTCCTGCCTTATGCTCCATTAGTCACAATGAGCACCAGCCACATACACAACCCAAGGAGTTGTGGCACAGTCTTTAAGCCTTCTCCCACTGAGATTTTGTCCCCATAGAACTTAGTGTTAGATGGATTTGGAGTGTAGGGGAGGATGTATTATTTAGTAATTTTCCTTTGGCTGTTGTGTGTGACAATTCTTATATAGATTCAACAGAATTAAAAGTCACCATCCTTTGCAGCACAGAATGGACATTTCTGGGACGAAAGCTACGTAGCTTTCTATAATTATTGAGCATGTGTAGCAGACTGGATCATTTGTGGATTTCACTGCTTTGTAATCCCTCTAGACAGAAGGTTCAGACACAGCTGACTGAACTGTAAGCATATAAAAAAAATGTTTACTTACATAGCCTTGTACAAGGTTCAGCAGAAACAATAGTGTAAATCAAGACAGGCAAAAACTAGTTACTAAATTGCAAAACACATTGTTGAAGATCAAAATAGACCTTCTTGCTCAGGAGAGCAAAAGATATGCATCCTATCTGCTCGTCAGGAAGGTGCTCAGGCAGGAAGAAAGTACATAGGATAATCTGCTTTGCAAGAAATCCCCTCCAAAGCAAACAGAGTGAAATGACCTCACAGAGTTCTCTCTAGGAATTTTCTACTAACCCTTAGTCATCTAGGAAAAATGAAATTTTATATTTGGCTGCAACATCATTTTCCCATGCTCAGCAGGGTGCAGGATGGGCTCTGCCTGCCACTGTTTCCCTCTACTGTTGGCCTCCCTTGCCTTCTGCCCCACCTCTCTCTTTTGAAAACCTAAGTCACTTCTGTGCATACTTATATGTGTGTGTGTGTGCGCGTGTGCGTGCATGCTTTTATATATACTTTTCTTCAGAGTAGACCCACTGCAATCACTGGTGCAAAATAATTAATGTCAATTAATTTCAGCGGGTCTATTCTGAGTCTAACTAACTTTGGATACAACCCAGACTCCTTTCTGCCATAACAATCTTATCTCTTTGGCTTCAGGACAAAAATCATTGTTGAATATGTTGTGGTGTTTCAGAGAGCCACTACCATCCTTCCCCAAATACACACATATAAGGCATCTAGGGTTACTTCTACTCACAGCTGTCAAAATTTCCTCGATTAACTTCTCCTTGAGCTCATCACTGAGACTGTATCCATCCAATTCGAGCTTCGTATTGATTATTTTCGTCACAAACTTCTTGGCCTTATTCCTGGCCCAATTCTTGAATTTATCAATCATGCCACCCTCAAAGCTGTGGTTCTCGCCATGGTCTTCATCCTGGTCCTCGTCCAGAGACCGTGTCTTAACTTGGTTTTCATCCTTGTCCAACATGTCAGCATCAAAGTTACCCAGTGTGCTTGTAGTCAAGGCCAGCAGCATTACAGCTAGCAGGATGCGCCAAGACTTCATGATGAGCTGAGACTTCAAATTCAGGGTTCCCTGATTTAGCTGACAGAAAGGAATAGAAGAATGGAAGGACTGTCCCTTGTCTCTTCTCTGCCAGAGATGGGGCTCTCTGCATTTCTTATATAGCTCTCTTCAAGCTCTCTCTTGGGTTATGCTACCAGCTATTGGACTAGAACCAAGGTCGTTCAGGTCTCAATGAGGCTTATCACCTTGTTGCTGTTCCAATCTCCAGGCTGCTCAGTGATTTGTATTTAAGAGGTACATAAACTTTCCAGCAGAGTCATTACAGAGTACACAACTCTGCTGAATGGACAGTGTGTGAGTTCTTCCTCATCCAGTCCTGCCAGCTTTTTTCGAATTTCATATCTTTCAGATTTATTTTGTTTCCCTTTCATCAAACATTGAGCTGAACATTTTAAATTTTCCCAGCATCTATTGCCGAACAATATCAACAGTCACTGGGACAGCCAAAGATACCTTTGCCATACTCAGTGTTTTAGTGCTATTAACAACTCAGTCTCTTTATAAGTCCCAACCCTGCCTTAAGATTTCCACCTTAAGATCACAGTCAAAACAATATTATTTCTCATGGAAGAAGTAATGGTTGAATTATTTCAGTTTCTCAGTGCCTTTTTTTTTTAAAAAAAAAAAAGAAAAATAATTTTTTCTCACTGAGAATTCCCTTGTTTATTTAATTTTTTTTGTCAACCATAAATCAGGCTTTTCCCTCTACCATAGACACTTTAACAACCACTTTTCCCTCTCTTCATCATAAAGATCGAAAGGAGACCGAAAACATTTGCATTATATTTAATTATACCAAGGGCGTGATTTCACATGTAGGATTGTAGAGAAATGATTGTGTGCATGTGCCTAGAAAACAGAGTGGACTTTTTTCATTTTAGCTTGTGTGTGTGTTAGAGAGCTATATTCAACCCCCTAAAAAGAGATAGCCAGTGTGGTGTAGTGGTAAAGAGCGATAGACTCGTAATCTGGTGAACCGCATTCATGTCTCCGCTCCTCCACATGCAGCTACTGGGTGACCTTGGGCTAGTCACACTTCTTTGAAGTCTCTCAGCCCCACTCACCTCACAGAGTGTTTGTTGTGGGGAGGAAGGGAAAGGAGAATATTAGCTGCTTTGAGAATCCCTTGGGTAGTGATAAAGTGGGATATCAAATCCAAACTCTTCTGAATCAACAAGAATTGAGAGCCTCAAGTGCATGGGTGGTATATTAGCTGGGTGTCCAATAGGGGAGAGGGGCTTGAACTGATCAAGCTGTGATTCTGTAACCCAGGTTCAGGTGCCATTTCAGGTGTGGAAATAAAATGAAAACATCAAAGTTATTTAAAGCTTTTTCCACTGTTGGGGTAATTATACGATCATCTGATCATTGGTTATACAACAATAATTCAAACAAAGAATGTTTCATTATTCACATTGCATTTAATGATATGCAACTATATCAAAGATAGTTTCCAATGCAGGATTCTACAGAAATGAGTGTGTACAAAGGTGAATTTTAAACAGCTCCCATTAAGCCCCTCTTTCTGCCACCACTGTGATATGGGGGTGCAGATTACACAACTCTGGCCATGCCCATCCATTCCTTGAGCAGGTTCCATGGCCAGTCCTGGTAGAGCCAGTTGAGATGGGCTGCAGTGGGGGCTTCCTTCATTATGACATCATTCAGAAGAATTGAGAGCCTCAGACGATTCCTCAGGTATTTCTTCTTCTGGAGCAGTTCCTATGCCCTTTAATTTTTCTGCTGTTTTCAGTGCTCCGTCGACCACTTGACTCACAAACCCCAAAAGAGGCACTCCGATCTTATTCCAGCCATCAATCTGTAGGAAGAAGAAGAGAGGGTAAGGCCAAACAGCTGCAGCAGTGGCTTTTGAACCCTTCCTACGTTGACTTGCCTATGAGAGAGCTCATCACCTGAAGCCCTTTAAAAATTGCATCAAGAAGGTCAGCTAATTAGCCCAAGAAAATGGGAAATAGTTTTATTCGAGCTATAGCCAATGCTGTAAGCATGGAAACTAGGGGAGACTAATGCAACAGAACAACAGAGCATTTCCCCATTAACTGTCGGGATTCAAGCCTAAGTAAGTAGTAACTGGCAACTCTCTAGGCACCCGGCTTGATCTCCTGTTGACCTCCCTGTCTGCATTCCTCAGCAAGATCCAGGCAGAGATCGCGATAGGCGATCCTTCTCAGCGTGAGAACACACACCCTCTTTGTTGCCCCCCCCCGGCAGGGGAAAGAGATAGACAGAAACGTATTTACATGCCTTTATTTCTGTCTTTGCAGCGTTACAAAAAACATGACTGCTCTCTTCAAACTCCAGCAGTCGAGAGACAAACACTTCCTGTACTTCCTGTACAGCTCATATTACACTCTGAGCTAATTCCGGTGCTTCGCACTGTGAATTGACTGTCCCTCTGTTTCCCACGGACAGTCCCAACATCATGTGATGTTTTCAAGCTAGCAGCTCGCAGCTGCATTGCTTCTATATCATATCAGTCTGCCATCCGCCAACTCTCACCTGACAGCTTCTTAACTACAACCCCCACTCGTGCAGAGCTTTCCCCCTTGCAGAACTCAGCAGTGGGGAGAATGGGTTCTGCATGCATTGGCTCTGGCTCCCTTACCGTTGGCCTTCCTGTCTTCAGCCCCATCAGTCACAATGGGCACCAGCCACTACTGGCACATACACAGACAAATAATAATAATTAAAAAAAATATTTATACCCCGCCCTCCCCAGCCAAGACTGGGCTCAGGGCGGCTAACAACCAATAATAAAAACAAGTTGATTGAAATGCAACTTAAAAAACAAGATTAAAATACAACATTAAAACATCAAAACATTAAAATGCATAAATAAAATCTAAGCTTATGACATTAAAAATGAGGAGAGGGGCTTGGAAAATAATAATGATGATGATGATCTTGTTCAGAACATACCCATTGGATAGTAATTTTTATTTTATTTTTTGGAGCACTGCAGCAAAAAAATTGTATACTACTCATCGTTTTCATGGTCTGTATCCAATGCAATAGGCACACATACTGGTGCAGGCTGATAAATCAGGATTGAATATGGCTCTGCCCAACTTAACCTCAGTCACCCTCAGTCAACCTCCACCTGCAGGTCTCTTAAAACCAACCCAATGAATGATACAGCCTGTAAGCCTCCTCCCACTGTGCTTTTGTCCCAATAGAACTATGTGCTGAATGGATTTGGAGTGTAGGTGGTTTGAGCCGACCCAGAACAGCTGTAGCAGGATTCCTGTGTTGTAGGATGTTGGACTAAATGACTCTCAGGGGTCCCTTCCAACTTTACAGTTCTATGGCAAATGCAACCAGTGTTACGTCTACTCACAAGACCTTTCTTGATCCTTTCGACCTTTCCCTGGAACTCAGCCTGGTATTCATCATTACCCAAAACACCTGTAGTATGAACCAGCAGCATTACAGATAAGAGGATGGGCCAGAACTTCATGATGGGTTGGAATCGGAGTGTCCTCTTTCAGCAGCAGCAAAAAAAGGAAAAGAAAGAAAGAGCTGCTCTTTGCCTCTGCTGTGCCTGAGATGGTCTCTCTGCCTGCCTTATATAGCCTTGTTTGAGCTTCAATGGGTGATGCTACCCTACTTCTGGACTAAAGCCAAGTGCCTTTCAGAAAGACAATTAGGCAGTTCATGCTGGCATGGTGAACACAGAGCTCATTGCCCAGGCTGAGTGAATTTCCTTGACTCTCTTCCTTGATGGTTTCTCCAATTCGTTCTGCTCTGGGTCCCACACACTTTGATAAACTGATAATTTCTGTGGACAGGTCATGCCCAATTTGCCACAGCTCCCCAGTCATTTTCTTATCTTGCCTCTCCCTCCTATCTCATCAATATGAATGAGTACACTCAAGTCTTGGTTCCAGAGTTCCCAGAGGCAACTGGTTAGCCACTGTGAGAATTGGATGCTGGGCCAGATGGACTTGAGTGACCAGGTTCTTCTTAAGTTCTGATGGCATGAAAGAGTGTGGAAGATCCTACATAGTGCTGTCAGAGAAACTCACGAGCAATACTGTCAGGCTGCTGGGAGCGACTCCCGGCTGGTTGCCCAGGAACGTACAAAGACAAGGGAATGTTTCTTAAGATCCGCTTTCTATTCAATATTTACAGAAAGAGGCTATAGAACCCAGCCTCTTGGAAAATGGCATTGATCTGAGTGACTCTCCACCCCCGTATCTATCCCACTTTCTCATTCGTCTCTCTTATGGGTGCTGCTATGCACCCTCTGTCTTTGAGGTTTTGCTCTCCTACTTTCAAGGCTCGCCAGGTACTGGGAGAGGGGTGGGTGGGTCTGAAATGCTTTCTAAAGACACTGTCCATCAGCTGTCACCCCCCTGGTGCTTCCTCCTCCTCCTCTCCCATTATTTCCCAACTTTTCCCCTCATCTGCTTCTGAGCAGATTTACAACCCCTGTGGTAAATCTAAACTGTCTTCCTCTTCCTCCTCCCTGGAAAGGTCAAGCTGGGGAGATGGTCTCCACCATTTGGGACGACAGAGGAAGAGATAGTTGGACAGTGTTCTTGAAGCTACCAAGCTACCAGCATGAGTTTGACCAAACTGCGGGAGGCAGTGGAAGACAGGAGTGCCTGTCATGCTCTGGTCCATGGGGTCCTGAGGAGTCAGACATGACTAAATGACTAAACAACAAAATATGAAAGAGAGAGTGTCCTATGTAGGATTCTACAGAAATAAGCACGCACATAGGTGAATATTAAGCCACTCCCATTAAGCCCCTCTTTCTGCCACTGCTTTGATATTGGGGGTGCAGGTTACACAGCTCTGGCTATGCCCATCCATTTCTTGAGTGGGTTCCAAGGTCAGCCCGGTAGAGTCCGTTGAGATGGGCTGCAGTGGGGGCTTGCTTCATGATAACATAGTCTGGAAGAATTAAGAGCCTCAGATGTGTGGGTTGTGTAATAGTTGATGGGGGGGTCCGATGGAGGAGAGAGGTTGGAACTGATCTGTAGTTCAATTGGAGATTCTGCAATCCTGGTCAAAGTGCTCAGGAGGAACATATACCCTAAGGATTGCCTGATTCCACAGGCTTTTCTGCTGCTGGACCAGAAGTGACCATACCACTCACATACATCCAGTAGATTTCAGCAATGTTCTCTGCAATACGCTTGTTAGGATTCTTCCAGATATCCTTCAACTGTTTGTAGAAAGAAGAAGGGAGATGAAGGCCTAATAGCCACAACAGTGGCTTTTGAATCCTTCTGACATTGACTTGCCTGCTAGAGATCCCATCCCCTGAAGCCCTTTAAAATTGCATTGGGAAGATCAGTTTTTTAGGTCAAGAATAGTTCTCAAGGGGCTGTATCTTCATAATGAAGACTTCATAATAAGACTTCATAATGAGCCGAAACTTCCAATTCAGGGTTCCCTGATTTAGCTGACAGAAAGGAATAGAAGAATGGAAGGACTGTCCCTTGTCTCTTCTCTGCCAGAGATGGGGCTCTCTGCATTTCTTATATAGCTCTCTTCAAGCTCTCTCTTGGGTTATGCTACCAGCTATTGGACTAGAACCAAGGTCGTTCAGGTCTCAATGAGGCTTATCACCTTGTTGCTGTTCCAATCTCCAGGCTGCTCAGTGATTTCTGCACAATGTATTTAAGAGGTACATAAACTTTCCAGCAGAGTCATTACAGAGTACACAACTCTGCTGCATGGACAGTGTGTGAGTTCTTCCTCATCCAGTCCTGCCAGCTTTTTAAGAATTTCATATCTTTCAGGTTTATTTTGTTTCCCTTTCATCAAACATTGAGCTGAACATTTTAAATTTTCCCAGCATCAATTGCCGAACAATATCAACAGTCACTGGGACAGCCAAAGATACCTTTGCCATACTCAGTGTTTTAGTGCTATTAACAACTCAGTCTCTTTATAAGTCCCAACCCTGCCTTAAGATTTCCACCTTAAGATCACAGTCAAAACAATATTATTTCTCATGGAGGAAGTAATGGTTGAATTATTTCAGTTTCTCAGTGCCTTTTTTAAAAAAAAAATAATAAAATAAAATTTTCTCACTGAGAATTCCCTTGTTTATTTAATCTTTTTTTGTCAACCATAAATCAGGCTTTTCCCTCTACCATAGACACTTTAACAACCAGTTTTCCCTCTCTTCATCGTAAAGACCGAAAGGAGACCGAAAACATTTGCATTACATTTAATTATACCAAGGCCGTGGTTTCACATGTAGGATTGTAGAGAAATGATTGTGTGCATGTGCCTAGAAAACAGAGTAGACTTTTTTCATTTTAGCTTGTGTGTGTGTTAGAGAGCTATATTCAACCCCCTAAAAAGAGATGGCCAGTGTGGTGTAGTGGTAAAGAGCGATAGACTCGTAATCTGGTGAACCGCATTCATGTCTCCGCTCCTCCACATGCAGCTACTGGGTGACCTTGGGCTAGTCACACTTCTTTGAAGTCTCTCAGCCCCATTCACCTCACAGAGTGTTTGTTGTGGGGAGGAAGGGAAAGGAGAATATTAGCTGCTTTGAGAATCCCTCGGGTAGTGATAAAGTGGGATATCAAATCCAAACTCTTCTGAATCAACAAGAATTGAGAGCCTCAAGTGCATGGGTGGTATATTAGCTGGGTGTCCAATAGGGGAGAGGGGCTTGAACTGATCAAGCTGTGATTCTGTAACCCAGGTTCAGGTGCCATTTCAGGTGTGGAAATCAAATGAAAACATCAAAGTTATTTAAAGCTTTTTCCACTGTTGGGGTAATTATACGATCATCTGATCATTGGTTATACAACAATAATTCAAACAAAGAATGTTTCATTATTCACATTGCATTTAATGATATGCAACTATATCAAAGATAGTTTCCAATGCAGGATTCTACAGAAATGAGTGTGTACAAAGGTGAATTTTAAACAGCTCCCATTAAGCCCCTCTTTCTGCCACCACTGTGATATGGGGGTGCAGATTACACAACTCTGGCCATGCCCATCCATTCCTTGAGCAGGTTCCATGGCCAGTCCTGGTAGAGCCAGTTGAGATGGGCTGCAGTGGGGGCTTCCTTCATTATGACATTCAGAAGAATTGAGAGCCTCAGATGTTTGGGTTGTATAATAGTAGGTGGGGGGTCCAATGGGGCAGAGAGGTTGGAACTGATTTGTAGCTGAATCTGGGATTCTTGGTTGAGGTGCCCAGAAAGAACATCTGCCCTAAGGATTGGACGATTCCTCAGGTATTTCTTCTTCTGGAGCAGTTCCTATGCCCTTTAATTTTTCTGCTGTTTTCAGTGCTCCGTCGACCACTTGACTCACAAACCCCAAAAGAGGCACTCCGATCTTATTCCAGCCATCAAGCTGTAGGAAGAAGAAGAGAGGGTAAGGCCAAACAGCTGCAGCAGTGGCTTTTGAACCCTTCCTACGTTGACTTGCCTATGAGAGAGCTCATCACCTGAAGCCCTTTAAAAATTGCATCAAGAAGGTCAGCTAATTAGCCCAAGAAAATGGGCAATAGTTTTATTCGAGCTATATCCAATGCTGTAAGCATGCAAACTAGGGGAGACTAATGCAACAGAACAACAGAGCATTTCCCCATTAACTGTCGGGATTCAAGCCTAAGTAAGTAGTAACTGGCAACTCTCCAGGCACCCGGCTTGATCTCCTGTTGACCTCCCTGTCTGCATTCCTCAGCAAGATCCAGGCAGAGATTGCGATAGGCGATCCTTCTCAGCGTGAGAACACCCCCCCTCTTTGTTGTCCCCCCCCGGCAGGGGAAAGAGATAGACAGAAACGTATTTACATGCCTTTTACAAAAAACATGGCTGCTCTCTTCAAACTCCAGCAGTCGAGAGACAAACGCTTCCTGTACTTCCTGTACAGCTCATATTACACTCTGAGCTAATTCCGGTGCTTCGCACTGTGAATTGACTGTCCCTCTGTTTCCCACGGACAGTCCCAACATCATGTGATGTTTTCAAGCTAGCAGCTCGCAGCTGCATTGCTTCTATATCATATCAGTCTGCCATCCGCCAACTCTCACCTGACAGCTTCTTAACTACAACCCCCACTTGTGCAGAGCTTTCCCCCTTGCAGAACTCAGCAGTGGGGAGAATGGGTTCTGCATGCATTGGCTCTGGCTCCCTTACCGTTGGCCTTCCTGTCTTCAGCCCCATCAGTCACAATGGGCACCAGCCACTACTGGCACATACACAGACAAATAATAATAATTAAAAAAAATATTTATACCCAGCCCTCCCCAGCCAAGACCGGGCTCAGGGCGGCTAACAACCAATAATAAAAACAAGTTGATTGAAATGCAACTTAAAAAACAAGATTAAAATACAACATTAAAACATCAAAACATTAAAATGCATAAATAAAATCTAAGCTTATGACATTAAAAATGAGGAGAGGGGCTTGGAAAATAATGATGATGATGATCTTGTTCAGAACATACCCATTGGATAGTAATTTTTATTTTATTTTTTGGAGCACTGTAGCAAAAAAATTGTATGCTACTCATCGTTTTCATGGTCTGTATCCAATGCAATAGGCACACATACCGGTGCAGGCTGATAAATCAGGATTGAATAAGGCTCTGCCCAACTTAACCTCAGTCACCCTCAGTCAACCTCCACCTGCAGGTCTCTTAAAACCAACCCAATGAATGATACAGCCTGTAAGCCTCCTCCCACTGTGCTTTTGTCCCAATAGAACTAAGTGTTGAATGGATTTGGAGTGTAGGTGGTTTGAGCCGACCCAGAACAGCTGTAGCAGGATTCCTGTGTTGTAGGACGTTGGACTAAATGACTCTCAGGAGTCCCTTCCAACTTTACAGTTCTATGGCAAATGCAACCAGTGTTACGTCTACTCACAAGACCTTTCTTGATCCTTTCGACCTTTCCCTGGAGCTCAGCCTGGTATTCATCATTACCCAAAACACCTGTAGTCTGAACCAGCAGCATTACAGATAGGAGGATGGGCCAGAACTTCATGATGGGTTGGAATCGGAGTGTCCTCTTTCAGCAGCAGCAAAAAAAGGAAAAGAAAGAAAGAGCTGCTCTTTGCCTCTGCTGTGCCTGAGATGGTCTCTCTGCCTGCCTTATATAGCCTTGTTTGAGCTTCAATGGGTGATGCTACCCTACTTCTGGACTAAAGCCAAGTGCCTTTCAGAAAGACAATTAAGCAGTTCATGCTGGCATGGTGAACACAGAGCTCATTGCCCAGGCTGAGTGAATTTCCTCGACTCTCTTCCTTGATTGTTTCTCCAATTCGTTCTGCTCTGGGTCCCACACACTTTGATAAACTGATAATTTCTGTGGACAGGTCATGCCCAATTTGCCACAGCTCCCCAGTCATTTTCTTATCTTGCCTCTCCCTCCTATCTCATCAATATGAATGAGTACACTCAAGTCTTGGTTCCAGAGTTCCTAGAGGCAACTGGTTAGCCACTGTGAGAATTGGATGCTGGGCCAGATGGACTTGAGCGACCAGGTTCTTCTTAAGTTCTGATGGCACGAAAGAGTGTGGAAGATCCTACATAGTGCTGTCAGATAAACTCACGAGCAATACTGTCAGGCTGCTGGGAGCGACTCCCGGCTGGTTGCCCAGGAACGTACAAAGACAAGGGAATGTTTCTTACTATCCGCTTTCTATTCAATATTTACAGAAAGAGGCTATAGAACCCAGCCTCTTGGAAAATGGCATTGATCTGAGTGACTCTCCATCCCCGTATCTATCCCACTTTCTCATTCGTCTCTCATATGGGTGCTGCTATGCACCCTCTGTCTTTGAGGTTTTGCTCTCCTACTTTCAAGGCTCGCCAGGTACTGGGAGAGGGGTGGGTGGGTCTGAAATGCTTTCTAAAGACACTGTCCATCAGCTGTCACCCCCCCTGGTGCTTCCTCCTCCTCCTCTCCCATTATTTCCCAACTTTTCCCCTCATCTGCTTCTGAGCAGTTTTACAACTCCCGGGGTAAATCTAAACTGTCTTCCTCTTCCTTCTCCCTGGAAAGGTCAAGCTGGGGAGATGGTCTCCACCATTCCTCCTCTGCCCAGTCCTTGACACATACATTGCTACACATTCAAAATATCGCATTCAATGGTTGGATAGGGAAGATATGAGCCCAGTTTCAATTTTAATGGAAGGTATATAGAAAAGTACCTTGGGTATGTGATGAAAGATATCAGTACCCCCAATGATAGTAAAAGAGAGCCAGCATGGTGCAGTGGTTAGAGTGCTAGACAAGAACCTGGGAGATCAAGGTTCAAATCCCCACTCAACCTTGAAGCTCACTGGGTGACCTTGGGATCAGTCCCTGCCTAACCCACTTCACAGGGACATGGGTGGCGCTGTGGTCTAAACCACTGAGCCTCTTGGGCTTGCTGATCGGAAGGTCGGCGGTTCGAATCATGCCACTGTATTCTGCTCTGGTCAGACCTCACCTGGAGTACTGTGTCCAGTTCTGGGCACCACAGTTCAAGAAGGACACTGACAAACTGGAACGTGTCCAGAGGAGGGCAACCAAAATGGTCAAAGGCCTGGAAACGATGCCTTATGAGGAACGGCTAAGGGAGCTGGGCATGTTTAGCCTGGAGAAGAGGAGGTTAAGGGGTGATATGATAGCCATGTTCAAATATATAAAAGGATGTCACATAGAGGAGGGAGAAAGGTTGTTTTCTGCTGCTCCAGAGAAGCGGACACGGAGCAATGGATCCAAACTACAAGAAAGAAGATTCCACCTAAACATTAGGAAGAACTTCCTGACAGTAAGAGCTGTTTGACAGTGGAATTTGCTGCCAAGGAGTGTGGTGGAGTCTCCTTCTTTGGAGGTCTTTAAGCAGAGGCTTGACAACCATATGTCAGGAGTGCTCTGATGGTGTTTCCTGCTTGGCAGGGGGTTGGACTCGATGGCCCTTGTGGTCTCTTCCAACTCTATGATTCTATGATTCTATGAATCCACAAGATGGAAAGGGCAGGCGCGAGGGATGCAATGTCCTCCTTGCTCATATTGCTTTGCTGTTTTCCAAGCACACTGACCTGGTCTCCTTCAGTGTGCAGGATTTTCTTCTGTGTACAGGACTGTAACAGAATAATGCTTTAAAGGGTTGCTGCTTTGTTTTGTTTTGTTTTGTTTTTTAAGAAATGTGAATGGTATGTTGTGTTCAACTAAGTCTGTAAACTGCCCATTAGCTATTTGATAGTGTTTGTGTGTCTTGCTTGCTTAACAATAGCAGTGTTGATGACAAAACCAGCCAAGGGTCTGATGACAAAAACTTAACCCCTGGTTGATTCCATAATGTAAGCTTTTTAATATGTTTCCGAAATTTTACTTGATTTTTATTATGTTTTATGTGTGTCGGGAGGCACCCAGAGTGGCTGGGGCAGGGTATAAATAACAAAATTATAAATTATTATTATTGTTCTGTTTCTAGAAGGGTACCCATGTTAATCTCTTGCTATGAAAACCCAAAGCAGCATGATAAAGGCTAACACACTGGTGTAAGGTTTCTTGGAGCAAAAGCAAATGTGGCACCTTAAATGTGTTACTTTTTAGGGTGTCACGAGAGATGCTTTATGTTTATTTTTATTTTCTGTGCACCTGCTTGCTGCAGCAAAATGTTCATAGGGCTAAAGAGGAGGTTTCTACCTGGTCATTCAGTACAGAAGTGCAGAAGCGGCCTAGATTAAGACAGGAACCGAAAATGCATCAATCAAAATAATTGAAAGCTTTATTGCTGCTGCCATAATTGATTGATTGATTGATTGATTGATTGATTGATAATTTGATTGTTTTTACTACAGAAAATGAAACAAGGGTTGCTATCTTTGCATTATGCTAATGTTCAGTCAGTTATATTAAAGTCCCTAGTTTCCCATGTAGGATTGTACAGAACGGGGGCTGTACATTGGGAAATGATCAAACAGCTCCTGTTAAGCCCCTCATTCTGCTGCTGCAGTGACCCGTGGGCAAAGGTTAGGTAGCTATAGCCATGCTCAATCTTCCCCTGAGGCAAATATCACCCTGCGAGAGCCAGCATCTCAGGCAGCAGAGTAGGCTCACTTCGCTGTAGTGTGTTTGTCATTGTGAAGGAAACCATTTCTGCCCACCCATCCTCAGAAAAGCAAGCATTCACCACAATCAATAAAACTCGAGAGTCTCAGGTGCACAGGTGGGGTATTAGTTGGTGAGTGATCTGTTGGACGAGAGAGAGTTGGATCTCTAGATCCATCTTTCATTCCAAAATTCCAGTGAAAGTGCCAAGGAGGAACATAAGCATGGTTTGAAGCATTTCCAATTCCGCAAGCTTGTTGTATTTTCAGTCATCACACATTAGCTGGTTCCATCTGGCTTTCAACTATTGTTTTGACCCCTTGAACGCAGCCTTGGTAGCTGCTTTAGAGAACTTCCAGGCTTCCAGCATCTATTTGCAGAAAGAAGGAGGAAGGTGAAAGCTTAACTTCTGCAACAGTGGCTTTTGAACCCTCTCTACGTTGACTTGCCTGCCAGAAAACATACTCCCTGAATTCCTTTTAGGATTGCATCAGAAGGGTCAGTGTAGTAGGCTTAGAAAACTGGTAGTGGGCTTCTTTGGGAGCTGTATCCAATATGGCTCTGCCCCCAAACCTCTTCCAAATCCAGAGAAGTGCAAGTTACCCCCAGGTTGATTCAGGGCAGGGTGCTCTGATTTGGAAACCCCCCCCCCACCCTGATTGATGCTATGGGGGGTGGCTGTGTACAGTGCCAGATTACCAAATAGGCAGAGCAGGCACTAGCCTATGGGCCCCATGCCTTTTAGGGGCCCTACAACAATAGATCAAAATTCCAACTCAACTTTAGGAATAACGTTCTGATGGCAAGAGCTATTGGACAGTGGACTGGACTCCCACAAGAGGTGGTGGACAATCCTTCATTGGTGGTTTTGAAGCAGAGGTTGGATGGCCATCTGCCAGTGATTATTTAGCTGTGATTCCTGCACTGCAAGGGGGTTAAACCAGATGACCCAACTCTACAATTCTATGATTCTATGAAAACTAGAATTATTTGGAACCATCTGTCCTTGCCTGTGGCTCCAGTTTCTGTGGGCCTCCCTGCCTTCTGCTCCACCAGGCTCACGAGACACCAGCAGTGTATCACACACAAACACAAAGCCTTTGCTTGAGGGCTCTTAAGAATGTTGTGAATCACTTGGATAAGTTTTTGTGCCACAAGTTTGTTAATAGCAATAATACTCAGAATAGAAAGAGTGTGCCTCTCACAATCTTATATGATCCTTTCCTGTACAAGCCACTGCTGAATACATTGCGGAGGCTTTGAAGGCCCCGTTCATAGGAACACAAGAAGCTGCTTTTACCACGTTGTTTCATCTGGTTCAGTATTGTCTGCATTGTCAGCGACTCTCCATACCTTCAGACAATCTATGCGCTACCTTGAGATTCCAGAGATTGAACTGGGGTTTTCTAAATGCAAGGCAGATGCTCTACCATGCTCCCCAAAAACACACATATTGCATTTAGCATTGCTTCTACTTGCCTTGTTCTTAGTGACTGCAAGAAAATTGATTGCTGCCCCCATCCTTGTCTTTGTCCTCAATCTGCTCCTGCTCCTCAGACTTGCTCTTATTCTTGTTTTTCACCTTGTGCTGACTTGAAATGCTGACATTTCTGATGGATCAGAATCAAAGTGTCCTCCTTCGGACGGCATAGATGAATAGAGGTGACAAAGAGCTGGCCCTTGTCGCTGCTCTGTCTGAGATGGTCTCCTGGGGGTCTCCAGAGACTGCCTGCCTGCCTCCTCCCACTCAGCTGCCCTACAGCTGGGGGGGAGACAGCAGTCAGACTGTTTGGGCAGCGCAGAGCCTGCGCATGCGCAAGCCACCACATCTCTCCCAGAAGAGACATGTGGCTTGGGCGTGCTGCAGGCCTAGCGGTGAGTGCCACCCAGATTTTGTCACCCTCCTCCGTGGTGACACCCGGGGTGGCCCGCACCCACCGCACCCCCCTTCCTCTGCCCCTGTCTCTGCCTTCTTCATACAGTCCTCCTTGAGATGGATGATGCTATCTGCTTCAAACTAAGTGAGGTTTAGTAAGGTAATAAGCCATTTCATGCTGACGTGGGGAACACTCAGCCCTTTGCCAGTGGATTTCCTCCATTCTCTTCCTTGACTGTTTCTTCAGTTCATTCCGCTCTGGGTCCCACACTTCCCGAATTTCACAATTTCTGAGCTCAGTGAGGAAATTGGCTCACACTCTTTGCAACAGCTCCTTTTCTTCTCTCTCTCCCCACCCCCACCAATCTCATAAAACTGTATGTGTGCATTCGAAAAATGCTCCAAAAGGAATATATTGAACCCACTGAAGCTACCGATTTATTTTATTTTATTTTATATTTTATTTATTTTATTTTATTTTTTACATCACAAGAGTCCAGTCTGTAAGTTACTATAGCGGATTTTCAAATCCTAATTAGAAACTCATCACTGCATTATTGTTCCAAATTCCACAATGACTTTCTAAAAAAATAAATAAATAAGGACATTCCTCATCTTATTTATAGAGGTATATTAACTTTTCAGCAGTATCATTAATGGATAGAGTAGCTCTGTTGTAGGAAAAGTATGCAAGTTGCATTGTGAACTTGTTGGGTTACTGATGTGGAGTGACCAGTACTCATGCAATTGACCAAGCCTAAGTTATTATGTCCCCAACAGCCATGTCACAGTGTTGCCTTCAGGAGGACTTTGATTCAGGTGACTAAGCAGTCCTCAGAGCCCCTTTCTCCACTATCCAGGCTTGAAGAGGTGTCTCTCCCAGAGCAGAAGAAAAGAAGAGCCTTCTGAATCAGGTCAATGTCCTATCTAGTCCAGCATCCTTTTCTCATGGTGGCAAACCAGTTGTCTGTGGGAAACCCACAGGCAGAATTTGAGCAGAAGAGTACCTTCTTCTTCTGAGGTTTCCAGTAACTGGTACTCAGAAGCATTGCTGCCTTAGACCATAGAGGCCGAGCCGAGCCATCATCCCTAGTAATAATAATTTCTTATTTATACCCCGCCCATCTGGCTGGGTCCCCCCAGCCACTCTGGGCAGCTTCCAACAAAACACTAAAATACAAAAACTTATTAAACATTAAAAGCTTCCCTAAACAGGGCTGCCTTTAGATGTCTTCTAAAAGTTTGGTAGTTATTTTTCTCTTTGACATCTGGTGGGAGGGCGTTCCTCAGGGCGGGTGCCACTACCGAGAAGACCCTTTGCCTGGTTCCCTGTAACTTTGCTTCTCACAGCGAGGGAACCACCAGAAGGCCCTCGGCGCTGGACCTCAGTGACCAGGCAGAACGATGGAGGTGGAGAAGCTCCTTCAGGTATACTGGACCGAGGCCGTTTAGGGCTTTAAAGGCCAGCACCAACACTTTGAATTGTGCTCGGAAATGTACTGGGAACCAGTGTAGGTCTCGGCGGCCGCTCCCAATCACCAGTCTAGCTGCCGCATTCTGGATTAGTTGTAGTTTCCGGGTCACCTTCAAAGGTAGCCTCACATAGAGTGCATTGCAGTAATCCAAGTGAGAGATGACCAGAGCACTCTGGTGAGACAGTCCACAGGCAGATAGGGTCTCAGCCTACGTACCAGATGGAGCTAATAAACAGCTGCCCAGCCATTGATAGCCTTATCCAGGGCCGTCTTAAGCATATCCGGCGCCGTGGTTCAAAGCTTCCTCCGGCGCCCCCTCCCCCCATTTCCCAGAGTTGTCCACCTTTTTTCAGGGAGGCCGGCGCTGGAGGAGGTGGGCAGCTGCTGGAGGGTGGCTCCTCCAGTGGGGAAAAGGCAGAGGCTGGACGTAGCGCCTCCCGGCTCAGATGGCCGCTTCTTGCTGTGGTGGCCATGGCAGACCGAGGCTCCGGTGTGGCACTGCTTCAGCACAGCATGGTGGAGGCGAGCATGGGTGGTGAGCTGATGCCGGGAGGTGCCACCTCCAACCTCTGCCTCTTCCCTGGTGCCCTTCAGAACTTGGTGCCCTGGCTTCCCGTGTCACTAGCCTCTATGGGTAAGACGCCCCTGGCCTATCCTCCTCTATGAATCTGTCCATTCCTCTTTTAAAGCCATCTGTGTTGGTGGCCATCGCTACCTCCTTTGGAAGGCAGTTCCATGGTTTAAATCTGCACTGAGTGAAGTAGTGCTTCCTTTTATCTGTCCTGAGTCAGTTGATATCATGCAAGTTCAATCCAAGCAAGGCAGAGAGCTTAAAAGCTCTTTACATGTCAGGTCTGCTTCTGTTAAACTAGCAAATAAAGAGCTTTTAAGCTCACTGTTCAGCAAGTAAGGCCTGCTCAGCAAGCAGGTGATGGAAGTATGGGGAGGCATTTCCTTCTTTCTCTCTGTCCTCCCCTCCTAGCTGTGGGAGTGGCTGCAAGGGTATTTGTGTACGAGAATTTTGGGTATACGTGGAACCCTTGGAAGGGAGGGAGACAGTTGTTTGTCAGGCAATAGCTTTTTCCACCTGCCTTGCCCTACTCTCCAGCCCTAGGCACCTTCAGAAGGCAGAGGCCCAGTATACCTGAAGGAGCGTCTCCACCCCCATCGTTCAGCCCGGACACTGAGGTCCAGCTTTGAGGGCCTTCTGCTGGTTCCCTCATTGCGAGAAGTAAGGTTACAGGGAACCAGACAGAGAGCCTTCTCGGTAGTGGCGCCCGCCCTGCAGAACGCCCTCCCATCAGATGTCAAGGAAATAAGCAGCTGTCTTATTTTTAAAAGACATCTGAAGGCAGCCCTGTTTAGGGAAGTTTTTAATGTTTAATGCTGTATTGTGTTTTTAATATTCTGTTGGGAGCTGCCCAGAGTGGCTGGGGAAAACCAGCCAGATGGGCAGGGTATAAATAATAAATTATTATTATTATTATTATTATTATTATTATTATTATTATTATTAATTTCCATTCTGAAGGAAATCAGCCCTGACTGCTCACTAGAAGGACAGATCATGAAGCTGAGGCTCCAATACTTTGGCCACCTCATGAGAAGACAAGGCTCCCTGGAAAAGACCCTGATGTTGGGAAAGATTGAGGGCACAAGGAGAAGGGGACGACAGAGGACGAGATGGTTGGACAGTGTTCTCAAAGCTACCAGCATGAGTTTGACCAAACTGCGGGAGGCAGTGGAAGACAGGAGTGCCTGGCGTGCTCTGGTCCATGGGGTCATGAAGAGTCGGACCCAACTAAATGACTAAACAACAACAACATTGTTATTATTATTTGTGTTCTTGTCTGGCTGGGATGTGTCCTCAACTCTGATAATGCCTCTTGGTTGCCTGGATGGAGGTGCGTGTGTGTGTGTGTGTGTGTGTAATCTAGCTTAGTCTGTAAAGGTAAAATCATACGGTCACCCAGAAGGAAATGCAGCCATCGGGCTGAGAATGGTCTCCTGCAGAGGGTACAAAAGCCAATTGAGATAGGGGGCAGAGTGGGCTCACTTCATTGCAGTGTGTGTTTGTGGAAGTGAAGGAAGCAGCTTCCGCCCACCCTCAATAACAGGAGGAATTTAACATAATCAATAAGAACCGAGAGTCTCCGATGTGTGGGTGGCCCGGTGGAGGAAAGAGGTCGGGGTTCATCTTGAGATCTATCTTTGATTCCACAATGCTGGCGAAAGAGTCACATCTGCACAGTTCAGACACAAGGTGTTTTCTGTTTCACGGGCATGTTGGTTGTCCTTCGGTCCCTTTTTTTGAACCCAAATAAATTACGGAATTTCTCCTTTGCACCTCGGACCATAGCTGAAAATTTCGCTTTTGCCCCTTTGGCCAAGTATTTTCCAGCCTTTACTGTTGCTGACATTGCTTTGCTCATCTGATTGGAGAAAGAAGAAGGGATGTTGAGGCCTGATTCCATCAGCAACCCTCCCTACGTTGACCTGCCTGCCTGGGGACCTCTCCCCCTGAACCCCTGTTAGAATTGCATTTGGAAGGTCAGTGTGGTAGGCTGAGAAAAGTGGCCGCGGGCTCCTTTGGGAGCTGAATTCTGCCAAGGCCTGATTCAAATCAGGCATATGTGGATGCCCCAGAGTCATCCATGACTCTCAGGGCAGAGTAGGCTTCAGGCAGGAAGGTGAGGCAGAACCTCTGAAACACTTACGGAGGCAAGCCCTGCAGAGAAGCCCCTTGCATAGGAATGGCATGGACAAGGCAAGATGGGCGCCTTTGCCAAACAGCTTGCAAAGGTGCACACTTCAAAAGTGATTCTCCCCCCCTTACCTTTAGTCAGTTGTGGGGAGGCACAAGCCCCGAACTACAGTGGAACGTACTAGCTCAGAAGGTGGCAGACTCTCCTTCCTTGGAGAGTTTCAAACAGAGTTTGGATGGCCATCTGCTGGGGATGTCTTAGCTGTGATTCCTGCATCGCACGGGGTTGGACCAGATGACACCTGGATTCCCTTCCAACTCTGCAGTTCTATGATTTTATTATTCTACTGCAGGAACAAATCCAGGACAGAACAAGCAGTTGCTTGGGAAATGACTTATAATGAAATAGGGCAGAGGACCAGAGGCATTCCTTCAGGGAATGGTACAGACAGAGGCTCCCAGGGGCCAGAAGAGCACATTTATATATGCAACTACAGCAACTCAGATTTTGTAAGCTCAGAAACGGAGGACGGGAGAGGTCCCAAGGAAGGAGGAATGGCAGCTAAAAATGATGGTGTATGCAGAGTTAGCAGGCTTAACTAGCAGGGTAAGAGAACAGGATGATTGAGTTTATAAAGAGGAATGATTTTTGTGTGTGGAATACGTGGGAAATAACTGAAAGCAAGTGAAAACATGAGCAAGATTAATGTGAATTCAACAGTTACAATTTTGTTTGAGGTAACATGAAAAGGAGGGGAAATTAGATGGTTGGAATAGAATATGCAGTAAGAGTGGGAAACTTAAAAGAACCATGGAAGGAGGAGAAGGGAAGTTGGTGTATTATTTTGTTTTATTGGTGGGTGTTTATTTGTGGAAATTCTATACACTGGAAACTTTAATCAAAAATAATATCTGATAAAGGCCAAGTAGTTGCCAGATTGGCCCAAGGCCTGATTCAGACCCTGCCTGGATTGAGGCCATAGGGCAGATGGGAGGCAAGAGCTGTGAACACTCCTAGGATCCAGCCCTACCTAAGGATTCTGTGGGTAGGACTGGGATTTTCTGGATGCAAAGCAAGCAGCACGACCGCTGAGCTCCCATCCTTCCCCAAACTCATCAGAACTGCATGTAGAATTGCCTGTACCCACCTGCTCCTTGAAATTTTCAAAGGCACCTTTCTCTCCCACTTTAGCTGTGTCTCTCTTAGCTGTGTCGCTCTTAGCTGTGTCGCTGTCATCCTCCTTGCCCTGAACCGAAATGCTCAGAGTCAAAACCAGCAGTGCTGCAGATAGCAGGATGGGACACAACTTCATGATGGGTCAGATTCGGAATTCCTCCTTCGGCTGGCAGAAAGGAATAGAGGTGAGGAAGGGTTGTTCCTTATGTCTGCTCTGCCTGAGGTGGAGCTCTGCCTTCCTTATATAGCCCCTGTTGAGATCTGTTGGGTGATGTGTTCTGGCCTCAAACCAGAAATAGGGAGAGCAATTGGCCATCTTTTTTTTTTTTTTTTTACTGATTTTCTTTTTTTATTATTATTAAGTTTCACTTACATAACCAAAAGAAAAAATAAAACGACAGTTACAGGAAAAAAAAGAAAAAAGGGGGAGGGGAAGGAAAAATATCTATACACAACACAAAAGTAATATCAATTTCCGTTACAGTTCCTTGTCTTATTCCTTGAATCTTTATATCTTTACATATTTAAATCTTTCCTCTACACACCTATTGACCTCCTTCCCTCCTGTTTTCGGGCTTCTTGATAAAAATTCTTTCTTTTTTCTGCAGCCAAAGGTTGATTTGGTTTGCACATCATAAGATTTGTATCAAACCTGCAGTGGTTTTTAAGTTTCTATAGTTTCCTTCAATATATACCATAAATTTGTTCCAATCGCTAATAAACTTTGTATTTTTTTGGTTTCTAATTTTTTGCGTCATTCTTGCTAGTTCAACATATTCAAATAATTTTGTTTGCCAATCTCTGACCGTTGGGATATTTGGACTTTTCCAATTTTGTGCAATTAATATTCTGGCCACTACTGTCGAATATTGGAATAGTGTTTTATCCTCCTTTTTTATTTCATCCCCGATTATTCACAATAAAAAGGCCTCTGGTCTTTTAGGGAAAGTGTATTTAAATATTTTTTTTAACTCATTATAAATCAGATCCCAAAATTTCTTCGTTTCCTCACAAGTCCACCACATGTGGTAGAAATTGCCCTCTTTAATTTTGCACTTCCAGCAGGCCTTATTTCCTGTTTTGTATATTTTTCCTAATTTTGCTGGTGTGATGTACCACCTATACATCACCTTTTCTAAATTTTCTCTAAGTGTGACGCATGCCGTGAATTTCATTCCACAACTCCATAATTTCAACCACTTTTCATATTCTATATTATATCCCAGATCCATTGCCCATTTTGTCATAACCTCCTTTATTTCTTCATCTTTAGTGTCCCATTCCAATAATATATCATACATTTTGGATAATAACTTGGTTTTACCTTCAATTATTTCAATCTGAAATTTAGATTTTTTCTCACTTATCCCAACTTTTTTGTCTTCCATCCATATTGCGTTTAATTGATGATACTGCAGCCAGCCTGTTAATTTATCTTTCAGCTCTTCTTATGTTCTCAATTTCCAGCCACTTTCTGATCTTATCAGTAGGTCTTCGTAGGTCAATCTTTCTCCCTCCATGTTTGCTTTTTTGGTTATTAAAATGTCAATTGGTGATAGCCACCAGGGTGTCTTCCATTCTAAAAGTTTTTTATTTTTCTCCCAAACTTCATATAGTGGCCCTCTAATTATATAATTGAAAACCCTTTATGTACCTTTTCTTTATTTAGCCACAAATAGGTGTGCCAACCGAACCTATTGTTGAAACCTTCTAGATCTAACAGGTCAGTGTTTTTCAAATTGATCCAATCTTTGATCCAGCAAAGGCAGGAGGCCTCGAAATATAATTTCAGACTTGGCACCGAAAATCCCCCTCTTTCTTTTCGATCTGTAAGTAATTTGAATCTAATTCTCGGTCTTTTCCCTTGCCATATAAACTTCGAAAGAGTTTTCTGCCAATCCTTAAACATTGTAGAACCTCTAATCACAGGGATGTTTTGAAACAAGAATAACATTCTTGGGAGTATGTTCATTTTTACTGCCGCCATCCTACCCGACCACGAAAGTTTCAGTCTGTTCCACGAGAGCAATTGGCCATCTTGTGTGAGGAACCTTGAGTTCCTTGCCAGGAATAGATTTCCTCCATTCTCTTCCTTGACTGTTCGTCTGGTTCATTCCACTCTGGGTCTCACCCTTCCTGGCTTAGACATTTCTAATACTGACTCCAAATTTGCATCATGCAAAGTTTGCCGCAGCTCCCCAGTCCTTTTGAAAAAAATAAGCAATGTTGCTTCCCCAACATACTTAAGAGGTACATTAACTTTTCAACAGTCTCATTAATGGGTACAATAACTCTGCTGTAGGAACAGTATGCAGCTTGTATAATGTGCTTGGTTGGTTACAGGTGTGGACTGACCAGGACACTGATGCAAGCCTAATTGCAGGACGTGGGTGGCGCTGTGGGTTAGCCATGCTGGCTACATGACCTGGAAGCTGTATGCCGGCTCCCTCGGCCAATAAAGCAAGATGAGCGCCGCAACCCCAGAGTCGGCCACGACTGGACCTAATGGTCAGGGGCCCCTTTACCTTTACCTGAGGTGGACTTGGAGTTACATGACTCCCAAGTCCTCAGTGTCCCCCTTTCCACTATCCAGGCACTATGTACAGACAAAAGAATAATGACGTCCGTTCTCTCCAGCTCCGAGAGAACAAACAGGCACAAGTAAAAAAGTACATACAGCGGAAGAGATAAGATTGTCTTCCATTCCCCACACACTTCTCAGACAGGCATGTGATTTACACCAATCACAAATGCAGCATCGGAGGAGGGAAATTGCTAAAAAAAACTTTCTCCTGAAGCATCTATGCCCTCCCAAAAGAGTCATCTGCAACCCTTAAATAGCCCATAGCTGATTCTGAACTTACAGCCTCCTGTCTGGTGGTGCAGTAGAAGCTACATGGAAAGAGATGCTGAGAGCTGTTCTCCAAAGGATTTGGAAGGCAGCATATTGACTACATCAGCCCCAAAGCCTGAAAGAGTTCTGCTACTGTTCTACTGGGGCTTGGCACTCACCCCGGAGGCGGGAGCAATTGTGAGAGGTTGGCAAGGAAAGGCAAATCAGGATCCTACAGATCTCTCAATGGGCCCTGCTAGCTGAGGCATGGAAGATGTTGCTCAGAAAAGAGCAAGAGGCATATGAAGGCTTAAGAGGGCTGCGGAGGCTTTCCTCTCCTGTGGAGGAACCCCCTCTGGGAGAGCTGTCTACGATTCCTAAAAAGCATCCACAGCTAATTCTGCAGTCACATCCTCCTGCATGTCTGGAGCAGGCAAAGCTACAAGTTAGTCATTTTGAGAGTCTGAAGAGCCACGTCTTCAAAACTGGATAGTGGAGAAGGAGTGACTAAGGTCTTGAGAGTCATCTAGGTCCAAGTCCTCCTCAGGGCAACTTTCCCATATGGATGTTGTGGACAATATAAGTTAGGCTTGGTTCACAGCATGTTTCACTGCGTAGGTCACTCCCCACCAGTAACCTACCAAGCTCATTAAACAACTTGCATACTGTTCCTGCAGCAGAGCTGTTGTACTCTTGGAAAATTAATGTACCTGTTTAAAACATTCTCAAAAGTACAGTACTTTCTCTGCAAAAGCCATTGTGCAGCCTGGAGACTGGAACAGCAACAAGGTGATAAGCCTTAGACATCTCAACAGAGTTGCTGTACTCCTTCATGTTGAAAAGTTAATGTACCTCTTAAATATACCTCTTAAGTATTCATTTTTGGACTGGAACAGAATTTTGCGCTTCCTGACTAATGGAATAATAGACTCACCAGGTGTTCTCTGAAACCTGGAGTCGGACAAGATGCTTAAGGAAGTTGCTAGCCACCTCTCAAAGAAATATTTGTAATGTTAACATTGTAAAAAAAGAGATTACAGCCGTAATCTATCATGTGAAAAATCCCGCCGCCCCCAAAACTATGAGCCACAACCCCAGAGTTGGCCACGGCTGGACCTAATGGTCAGGGGTCCCTTTACCTAGGTCAGTGGCCATCACTGCCTCCTGTGGGAGTGAGTGCCATAATTTAACTATCCACGGCATGAAGCAGTGCTTCCTATTACTCATCCTGAATCTTCTGACATGCAGCTTCAGTGGAGGCCCATAAGTTCTAGTATTATCAGAGAGGGAGAAAAGCTTTCCTCTGTTCACTTTCTCCATGCCATGTGGAATTTTATATATCATTGTCACCAGTCAGGCTTCAGGGAATCCAATCCCTCCCACGGTAGGCAGCCAAGTATTAGATAAACAAGGAGAGTTCTTACCAAGTCTTTTATACAATACAGTGTACCTCAGGTTAAGTACTTAATTCATTCCGGAGGTCCGTTCTTAACCTGAAACTGTTCTTAACCTGAAACACCACTTCAGCTAATGCGGCCTCCTGCTGCTGCCACACCGCCGGAGCCCGATTTCTGTTCTCATCCTGAAGCAAAGTTCTTAACCTGAAGCACTATTTCTGGGTTAGCGGAGTGTGTAACCTGAAGCGTATGTAACCCGAGGTACCACTGTATTCACAGAGAGAGAGATAGCAATGCCATCTTTCTTAGATAATGGCATTTCTCCAAGTTAAGCCCCACCCCTCCGTCTCTCCCCTTATACGTCATTCCTACGGTGGCTGATCTGTGCCTTCTACCTCTGAGCTCTCTGCTCTCCTACTTTCAATGACCTCCAGGTTCTGGGGGGAGGGGGGTGTCTGGCATGCTTACTAAAGATACTGAGTCTGTCAGCTGTCTCTCCCCTGGTGATGCTGCTTCTTCCTGCTCCTCTCCCATTATTTCCCAGCTTCTCCTCTGCCTTTGAGCTATGCCCTCCCGCAGACCACTGTCTTCCTCTTCTCTGGAAAGTTCGGGAGGAGGGGGAGGCGTTCTCCACCATTCCTCCTCCGCTGTCCAGTCCCTGACATCACCGCTTACTCATCTTTTTTAAATGAGTCCTAAATGAGGCAACCTTTGCTTGTAGGGGAGTCACTTTATTCCCTTCCACATTTTGGCTGCCCTTTTCTGAACCATCCTGAAAACCAACTCCAAAGATTCTCCTCTACTTAACTTGCTGATCTACATCAACAAAATTGAGCCCCCATCCAAACGTAAGTTGTTGGGTTTCCAGGAAGAGAGAATGCTCTTGTGCTCAGGTCTGGCTTGGCCCCTGTGAAGATGGGATGCTGAGCTGCATGGGCCACTGGCCTGATCCAGCAGAGCATTTCTGAGGTTATTATCACCCTAGTGGCAGTGGAAATATTGTGGGATGGGGAAATAGAAGGGAACCCCCTCTTCAGTACAGTTTTTCTTCCCCTAATTGGCCAGGGAATATCTGAGCCATGACAGCCTCATAACCGATTAGGGCCCCAGCAAACTCTGAAACTGGCCACGTGGAAAAGAGGTGTCTGCCAAGACCAGAGGTAAATGGTGTTCCAAATAACTTTGTTCCTGCTCCCTAGCCAACAATACCTTACAACCCAAGCCACTCCTGATTAAAAACAGCTGAGTGGCCAGGCACAAATCCAGATTCTTCCTTGCTCATGGAGGAAAGGGTATATAAAGAGCTGGTGCCATCACCTGGGACAGACCAAAGGAGAAGCTCTTCCACTCCATTGACCAGCGTGGAGCCATCATGAAGTTCTCCACCACCCTCTTTGTTGCTGTGTTGCTGATCTGGTCCATTATAGCTCTGGATGAGGTCCAGGCTGAGGATTCAGCCCAGGGCAAGACGGTAAGTAGAAGAATATAAGGACAGCCCTGAAGCTGGATCAGGCCAGGGGTCCATCTAGGCCAGCATCCTCTTCTCACAGTAGTCAACTGAAGGAGAAGCCCACAAGCAGGCCCTGAAGGTAACAGCCACTCTCCCTGACACTTGGGATTCCCAGGAACTGATATTCACAAGGGGTCTCCATCCTGTTGCCAAGGAGTTGTCATTTGCTGTTTCAAACTGAACATGGCCATCCAAGGGGCCTCCAATGTCCTGCTTCTGGGCTTCTTGTGGACTTCTGGATGGCCACACTGGGAACAGGATACTGCACCAGATGGGCCTTTGCTTGCTGTCTAGTGGGACTCCTCTCAGATCTCCTAAGACACAGGGTGGTAGCCAATGCTTGTCCTCCTCAGAGTAGACTCATTGAAGTTAAGAGGCATGGCTATCTTAGGTCCATTAACTGCAAGGAATCTACTCTGAGTAGTAATTCCTTTGGATGCAACTTCCTTCCTTCCTTCCTTCCTTCCTTCCTTCCTTCCTTCCGTTCCTTCATTCTTTCGTTCTTTCATTCTTTATTTCTTTCATCTAGAGTTCCATTGCTCCTCTTGCCACTGAAGAACTGCTATGGGACATATCTGGGAGGCCACTGTGATCACAAGGATCACTACCCATGTTAATAGACAAATTTATGCTTAGGCATTTCAATGGGTCTTCTCTGAGTAGGACTAGCACTTGCTACCAGTGGCATCTGAACTGGAATTGTTTTCAGATGTTGTTAGATGAGTTAATCCATTTATCTCTTGTTTTGTTCGGTGCCCCAGAGGAAGGGCAGGATATAAATATAATTAATAATTATGGTAATGGTAATAACAACTAAATCTCAACAACTCATAGAAAGCTGCCCTCTGCCAAATTGAACAATTGGTTCTTCAATGTTATCTATGAATTGACTGGTTGTAGCTCTCCAGGGGTTCAGTCAGGGCTCTTTTCTATCCCCACCTGCAGATGCCAGGGATTAGCTAAAAGGTAAAGGTAAAGGACCCCTGGATGGTTAGGCCCAGTCAAAGGCAACTATGGGGTTGTGGGGATCCTCTCATTTTTCAGCCCAAGGGAACTGGCATTTGTCCACAGAGAGCTTTCTGGGTCATGTGGCCAGCATGACTAAACTGCTTCTGGTGCAACGGAACACTGTGATGGAAACCAGAGCACACAGAAATGCCATTTACCTTCCCTCCGCAGCGGTACATATTTATCTACTTGCACTGGCGTGCTTTCAAACTGCTAGGTTGGCAGGAGCCAGGACAGAGCATCGGGAGTTCATCCCGTCACAGGAATTTGAAATGCCACCCTTCTGATTGGCAAGCCCAATAGGCTCAGTGGTTTGGACCACAGTCTTTGGTACCTTGGACCTTCTGCATGCAAAACAGATGTTCTAACACTGAGATGATGATGATGATGATGATGATGATGATGAATACCCCGCCCTCCCTGGCCAAATCCAGGCTCAGAGCGGCTAACATCAAACGTATAACAGATTAACATAAAATCAGGCAAACAATTGTAATACATCCTAAAATCAGATCAGGATCAAAATAAAATCCAATCAGATAGCAATCCACAGATTAGGTTTGGGGACCTTAAATGCTCACCAGGCCCAACAGTTTCTGCTGAACTTATATGGGTCTGTGAGAAAAATTGGGAGGCCACTTTCATGCAAGTTCTTATGAAAGGGGAGGAGGAGTCAGACTGAACCCTGACCAAAGGCCTGGCAGAACAGCTCTGTCTTGCAGGCCCTACAGAGAGAAGTCAAATGCTGCAGGGCCCTGGTGTTTTGTGACACAGTGTTCCACCAGGCCGGGGCCCTGGCCGAAAAGGCCCTGGTCCTTGTCAAGGTCAGTCTAATCTCGAGGCTCGGGACCTCCAAAATGTTGTTATTTGTGGACCGTAAGGTCCTCCATGGGACGCGGGTGGCACTGTGGGTAAAACCTCAGCGCCTAGGACTTGCCGATCGTCAGGTCGGCGGTTCGAATCCCCGTGGCGGGGTGCGCTCCTGTTGCTCGGTCCCAGCGCCTGCCAACCTAGCAGTTCGAAAGCACCCCCGGGTGCAAGTAGATAAATAAGGACCACTTACTAGCGGGAAGGTAAATGGCGTTCCCGTGTGCTGCGCTGGCTCACCAGATGCAGCTTGTCACGCTGGCCACGTGACCCGGAAGTGTCTTCGGACAGCGCTGGCCCCCGGCCTCTTAAGTGAGATGGGCGCACAACCCCAGAGTCGGACACGACTGGCCCGTACGGGCAGGGGTACCTTTACCTTTACTTAAGGTCCTCCATGGGGTATACCAGGAGAGGCGGTCCCATAGGCATGAGGGACCTAGGCCTACATTCCTTCCCTCAAACTCAAGTACAATCCTAGTCTTTGTGGTTCTCATAAAGGGGTGGTTTAAAGAGAAACAGAGGAAGCTGCCTTATACTGAGACAGTCCATATAGCTCAGTATTGTCCACTCTGAGGAACAAAAGATCTCCAAGGTTTAGGACAGGAGACCCGGCAAGCACACCTGGGAATGCCATTGTAGATTGAATTTGGGCCTTTTGGCCTGCAAGGTAGATGCTCTAACACTGAGCTACAGTTTGCAGTGGAAGGGGATAGTCTCTTCCACTCTTGACCAGAGGGACAAAGGTTCCACTCCACACTTGTAACGCGAGGAAGGGTGTCTGCAGATGCTGGGTCGTAATATCAACTATCTTCTTTTTGCTACCAACAGGGGGCATTGAACGATGTGATTCATACAATCAGGAAACGTGCCCCAAAGGCAAAGAGGAATGGAGTTGTGGCAGCCCTTCTTGTGAACGCGATGCTTAATTCTGTTGGAGATTCTGGCAAGCCTAAGGAATATCAGCCTGCACCAGACCACCCAGTGGCTATGTCATAGCAACATGTCCTTCCTGCCTGCTGCTGGCCCTCCTCAAGGCACCTCCACTTCTGCAACCAGACCCTGCGATGCTCCAGTTCATTTTGATCTAACCTCCGACCGCTCCCTCCTCCCAAAGATGCTCAGAGGTTCAGCACAAGGTCTTCAAACATCAGCCCATCACCACTAATTTCTCTCCATGCAGAAGGAACCCAGCACTGAGGCATCAATTGCAATGGCCCACTCAAAAAAAATAAAGGTCATCCAGCATTTCTCTGTGTCTGTTTTTACCTGGGATTAATGTCACGTCAGTTGAGTTTCAAGCAGAAGAGGTTTATTCACTAGGGCTGCCCCACTGAGCTGTGATTATCACTGGAGGCTCAGGTGGCCTTGGCAAGGAGTCCTTTTTTCCAGCTCCAACTGGTTCACCAGCTATGGCCCCTTTTGGACACAGATGACTTGACCTCTGTGCTCCATGTTCTGGTAACTTCCAGGCTGGACCTCTGCAAAGTGCTCTACATGGGGCTGCCCTTGAAGACAACTCAGAAACTTCAGCTGATTCATAATATATCAGCCAGATTACTAGCAGGAGTTCCATTTTCATCACATATAAACCAGATGCATCGGTTGCCCCTTTGATTCCAGGCTCAATTCAATGTACTTCCATTTGTGTTTAAAGCCCTAAAGGAGTCAGGCTCCAAATATCGGAAAGATAGTCCCCTTCCTTACGCTCCCTCTTGGCTGCAAAGTTGTGTGGGCTAACCAGCCTCATATAACCAACATGCTTAAGTCTACTTAAGGCATAAAGGGGTTAAGACCATTGAGTAAGCTGTCCTGCCAAGCTTAGCTCACCATGGGAGGAGCTAGGGAGTCAGGCCTATGGTTCTTCTCTCAGTCTCCCTCAGAAACTCAGCATGTAAAGAGGTCTGAGCTGATTGCTGAAGCTCAGATGTAGCATGGCCATTATTGTGTCCCTATGCTAATAATTTAGGAACTTTGGCCTGATCCAGCAGCCAGGCTCTTCTTGTGTCCACAGATTACTTACTTCTATGCTCAGAACATTGAGACATCAGCTTAAACCGGTCTGTCCTCATCATAACATACAGACATTCAGCTTTCCATTTTTATGGACAGTCTTCTCTCATAATGCTAGAACGGAGTCAGGGCTGTCCAATGAAGCTGAATGCCAGAAGATTCATAGAATCATAGAGTTGGAAGAGACCACAAGGGCCATCGAGTCCAACCCCCTGCCAAGCAGGAAACACCATCAGAGCACTCCTGACATATGGTTGTCAAGCCTCTGCTTAAAGACCTCCAAAGAAGGAGACTCCACCACACTCCTTGGCAGCAAATTCCACTGTCGAACAGCTCTTACTGTCAGGAAGTTCTTCCTAATGTTTAGGTGGAATCTTCTTTCTTGTAGTTTGGATCCATTGCTCCGTGTCCACTTCTCTGGAGCAGCAGAAAACAACCTTTCTCCCTCCTCTATGTGACATCCTTTTATATATTTGAACATGGCTATCATATCACCCCTTAACCTCCTCTTCTCCAGGCTAAACATGCCCAGCTCCCTTAGCCGTTCCTCATAAGGCATCGTTTCCAGGCCTTTGACCATTTTGGTTGCCCTCCTCTGGACACGTTCCAGTTTCTCAGTGTCCTTCTTGAACTGTGGTGCCCAGAACTGGACACAGTACTCCAGGTGAGGTCTGACCAGAGCGGAATACAGTGGCACTATTACTTCCCTTGATCTAGATGCTATACTCCTATTGATGCAGCCCAGAATTGCATTGGCTTTTTTAGCTGCCGCATCATACTGTTGGCTCATGTCAAGTTGGCTCATGTCAAGCCTGAGTTCATTCTGTGCTTTAGCTTTTCTGACTTTGTGTCTACACGTGCTGGCTATTTGTTTGAATTCCTCTTTGGTAGTTTCCTCCCTTTTCCATTTTTTGTACACATCCTTTTTTAATCTTAACTCAGTTAAAAGTTCTTTAGATAGCCACCCTGGCTTCTTTAGGCACCTTCCGTCTCATTGGTATTGCCTGAAGTTGTGCTTTTACTATCTCTCTCTTAACAAACTCCCAGCCATCATGAACTCCCTTTCCTTTTAGTATTACTGTCCATGGGATCTCACCCAGCACCTCCCTAAGTTTTATGAAGTCGGCTTTCTTAAAGACAAGAAATTGAGTCCTAGTATGCTTGGCTGGTCCTTTCCACTGTATAGTAAACTTCAGAAGAGCATGATCACTCTCGCCTAATGACCCTTCCACTCCTACCCCACTAACCAGGTCATCAACATTGGTTAGGACCAGATCTAAAATGGCTGTTCCTCTTGTTGCTTCTCCCACTTTCTGGACAATGAAGTTGTCTGCAAGGCCAGTGAGGAATCTGTTTGACCTTATGCTCTTGGCTGAGTTTGACATCCAACAAATATCCGGGTAATTGAAGTCCCCCATTACTACTATCTCCCTTCCTTTTGCATGCTTGGCCATCTGTTCCAGGAAGGCATCATCTATGTCCTCCGTTTGGCTTGGGGATCTATAGTAAACTCCCACAATGAGGTCACTGTTATTCTTCTCTCCCTTAATTTTGACCCAAATGCTCTCACTTTGGCTTTGAGGTTCTAAATCTTGGATCTCTTCACAGGTATACACATCCCTGACATATAACGCCACTCCTCCTCCTTTCTTGTCTGGTCTGTTTCTCTGAAATAGATTGTATCCCTCCATTATTACATTCCAATCGTGGGACTTATCCCACCAGGTTTCAGTGATGCCTATTATGTCATATTTAGTTTGCTGTACCAAGAGCTCAAGCTCATCTTGTTTATCTCCCATGCCTTGCACATTAGTGTACAGACATTGAAGTCCATTAATCATTCCCCCGTGTCTCTTATTTAAGGATTTTTTCCTCCCACCACTAGGTCTGCGTGCTGTTTGCTCCATTTGGTCTATGACATTTGGATGATCATCTTCATCAATTGATAGACTCCTACCTTCAGGAGCACTGTCTCCCTCCCCCACATTAGTCAGTTTAAAGCCCTCCTGATGAGGTTTCTGAGATTTTTGGCAAAAACATTCCTCCCAACCGTTGTGAGGTGCAGCCCATCGCTTGCCATAAGTCCATCTTCAAGAAACTGCGGTCTGTGATCTAAGAATCCAAACCGTTCCTGTTTACACCATTTGCGAAGCCAGCTGTTCACTTCCACTATTTTCCCCTCTCTTCCTGGGCCACGTCGTTCAACTGGGAGGACAGATGAGATGACAATTTGGGCATTTAATTGCTTCAATTTCCTGCCCAGAGCCTCGTAGTCTCTTTTGATCTTCTGGAGGCTATTGCTTGCAGTGTCATTGGTTCCCACATGAACCAAGAGGAAGGGGTATTTGTCAGTGGGTTTTATGATTCCTTGCAGTTGTTCAGTTACATCTTGGATCTTAGCCCCAGGGAGACAGCACACTTCCCGAGACATCTTGCCAGGCCCACACATCACTGCTTCTGTTCCCCTCAGTAGGGAATCCCCTATCACCACTACACGCCTCCTCTTAGCTCTGGTCGGGGTTCTTCCGTGAGCTGTCCGTTCCAAGGTCACCTGCACATTCCCTGAGGACTGACTTTGCTGCTCATCTTCATATACCTGATCGACTGTATTGAGGGAGAGATCCTCAAATGGAGTCTGCTCTTTGTCTTCCATGCTAGGGGAGAGGACCTCAAAGCGATTGTGTATTTCTAAACAATCAGAGCAAACCCTGGGCCTCCTACTTCTTTGAGTCACGTTTCTCCATATATCTGGCTCCTGTGTTGGTGAACTAGCCTCCTTCTCAGGGGAGTCCCCTGTCTCCTCCTTGGTGGAGACGGTGTGCTCTGTTGCTTCCAAGAAGAGCTCCAGCTCTCTAATTCTTTGGAGCGTAGCTACACGTTCCTCCAGTTGCTGGACTTTGTCTTCTAAGAGGGCAATCAACATGCAATTGCTGCAGGTAAAGCTGCCTGCAACCTTTGGCAAGATGGCAAACATTGCGCAGGAACCGCAGGCGACTGCAGCTGTTCTGTCACCCTCCATCTTGAGAACGTGTCGTTCCTTTGTTCAGGACAAAGGAAATAAGCTGTATAGTTCAACTATGGACCTCAGTCCCACAAAAGGTACTGATAGTCACCAGCTTGGACGGCATGAAAAGTGGATTAGTCTAATTCATTGATAATGGGGTTTCTGCCTAATTATGTTCTACTCAAAGTGTATCCACTGAAGGTGATGGACCCAATTGATCATGTTCATTCATTTTGGTGGTTCTACTCTGAGAAGGACAGTGGATACCACCAAAAGGCCATCCGTGGCTACTGATTGTTTTATTTTCTTTATTTATTGCATTTCTATCCCACCTTTTTCTCCAAGGAGCTCAAGATGGTGTACATGGTTCTGCCACTCCTCATTTAATCCCCACAACAACCCTGTGAGGTAGGTAAGCCTGAGAGGCAATGACTGGCTCAGGGTCACCCAATGAGCTTCATGGTTTGAAGCTTGGTATTCCAGGAACCTAGTCCAACACGCTAACCAATGCACCACGTTGTCTTCTTGCAAAGTCCAGGGATCTAGATGAACAGAGAGATTTTAGTTTGGCAAACATAGATGGGGCTTTTTTTCAGCCGGAACCGAAAGGTTCCCAAACCTCTCGGGTTGGTGCCATTGCCATTCTAAGAGAATGTGACTTCATTGTGAGTTCTGGCACTTCTTTTTCTAGAAAAATAGCACTGAGCATAGTGTTATGCAGCACAGTGAAGCTCAGAAACAAAGTGGCATGAGGCTTTGCAAGATCCTAGTCACTCTGAAGAGGAATTTGTTGTTGTTGTTTTGAATACTTTGTAGACTGCATCATTATGAAAATCTCTAAGCATTGTACAAGGAAACAAAACAATTGACCTCACATTTTGACTCAGGAGGGGGACACCCTGAGATCACCTTCATCCACCTAATTATTGGGTCCACACCCATAGGCGATCATGTCCACCCCAGCAGCTTTTACACCACAGTATGGGAACCATTGGTCCTCCAGATTGTGCTTGACTCCAGCTCCCAAGAGCTCCAACCAGCATAATCAATGGTTCCACATGATGTGCAGTCATTATAATGGATCTACTCTGAGGAGCATGAACATTGGGTGCAGCCCTCCAGCTCTTTCCCCCATATTTCTGGTGCCTGGAAGAACAGCTGCTCCTTCTACTCAAATTCCCCTGGGCTGAGCTTCTGCTTCATTTGTGGCTCTCATCACAGACCAGAAGAGCACCAGGCTTGAAAGCAGGACAGCTGATATTTTCCATGATGGCTGTACACAGGAAGGTCTTCCTGAATGGTTATGCAGGGAAGAACCACCTTAAAGAATGCCCTGTCTTAGATGATGGCTTCGAGTCTCCTCAAAATAACCAAGCAAGTATTAGAAGTCACCCCAGAACTGGCCCTACTAAACATCTTCCAAGACAATAATGCCCACACACATTACAAAGAGCTCATAACCCACAAAGAGCTCATAAGGACCTAGATCATAGTCCACCAATATGAGGGGGATATCTAATCAGGAAGAATTTTGGTCATTCAGGTTTAGTGTCTATGAAGGAGAAAGAAAATTAATGAGCATACCATTTTCCATCATCTGTGTTAGTTCCACATGGGCAGCAGCAGAAACTGCCAGGAGCCTGATCTGAGACCAAGCCATAATGGATAATATCTAACTGAGCCTGCAGAAATACTTGAGGAAATTTTTGTACATTCTCTGGGCATTGTGCACATCTTCCAGTCAATATGCAGTGTCGCCAATACAAATGTCCTTGCTCTCTGTATCTAATCCACAGATGCATGCAATTCTCTGCCCCTGGAAATGGTGGCAGGCCAGATGTGGAGTGCAGGCCAGATATCCCCACTTGCTCGTGTACAGGACTGAGCTGGGATCAAGGACACCCATTCAAGGATGTATCTGATCGGGAAAGGTTTTGGCCATTAAATATGGAGCAGGAAGAAAAACCAAGGGCATGGCGTTATGCCTCAGCCTCATCAACTCTGTTCTTTCCACATGGCCAACACCAGATATTACCAGCACCGTGTTCCATTGAGAGGCACATCCACCAAGACAGAAGAAATGAGTCATATAACTTTAGAGCTGGTGAGCTGTAACATTGAGAAATAATCCATAATGAGTTGAAAAAAATGTTTAAAAGTACTTTCCCAAAAAACAAGGGTTCTTTTTGTTGGGGATAATTAAGATGGAAATTTCCAGGTGTCAAATAAGGATATTTATGTACTGTATGCCACTACAGTGGCCCGTGTTTTGTTAGCCCAAAATGGAAACTGAGCGAGGTCCCACTGAAAGAAGAATGGCAACTTAAATTAAAATTTTACATTAAATATTCTGTTTTACAATTTAGAATATTCATTTAAACCACCCTGAAATATCAATGACTTCCCTTCTTCTCTTTCCATGGTTAATTTTGCATAACACAAGTCCCTGCATATTTTACATCAACCAAACCATTCGGTTTTCCATTACATCCATCAAAACTTATTTACACTGTTGAATTTATCTTAATGCTGCCAACGTTTTCAAGGGTACACAATCTCCCCCCATATATTCAGTAAACATTCTCCAATCTTCTCTAAACATATGTTCTTCTGGTTCTCTTATTCTATGTGTTAGGTCTGCAAACTGCGGATATTCCATCCGTTTATGTTTCCATTCTTCTTTAATTTGGACCTTGCTCGTTCTCCATTTTGGACTAACAAAACACAGGCCGCTGTAGTGGCATACAGTAGAAAGACACATGGACACAGTATTTTAGGTTAATGGGCTAGAAAAGGCCACAACTTTATTGACTACAGCATGTGAGAGGTACTGGCTTAGGCAGTGGAAGAAACAGTGAAGTTTGACTCCACCCACTCAAGAAGGGGTGAGTCTAGCAAGGGTTAACCACCAGTAGGGGGAGCCTGTTGATGCAAATACAACCGTAAGCTCTCCCCTGATGTCACCGGGGGTCGTGCCATGGCCCCCAGCCCCTAGAAGGGCATTGGACAGGATCCACGACCACCGGATTTCCTATTTGCGTGGTGAGTTCCTGTCCCCCAGCAAGGAGAAATAATGACACAGGACACCAAGTATTAAGGTTAAATGGGCGAATTAGGCCACAACTTTATTGATTTCAGGAATGAGAGGTATTGGCTTAGGCATTGGTCCTATCGACTAACCAGTTCCAGCCCAATTGCATGAAGACCGGCATGGGTTAACACCAGAAGGGGGAGTCCTGCTGAGGCACATCAACTAGGAACTCCCGCGGGTCACCGCTCGGGGGCGTGCCTTAGGCCCACGCCTCCATAGGTTTCGGACAGGGCCACGCCCCTCTCGAATCCTTTAACGGACTAACCTTAGCTTTTGGGGGGAGGTGATGGCGTTTCCTCCCCCCACACACATCCTCTTAACCCCTTCTTACCAATGCCTAACCGACATTCGAGCAAAGCTTGCCTCCAATACCCTCATGCCTGCAACCAATCCCTGATCCCCTTTGCTATATCAGTCAGCCATATGTCATTTCCCGCATCCGACAGATGCACGCCATCAGACCAGTAGAGGGCCTCATTGCTGAAACGAATGCCATGGTGGTCAATGACCTGACCACCCAAGGCTGCCACTCTACGCACCACCGCCCAATCCAAGGCTCTCCTAGCCCTCTTTATGGCTATCAGGCACCAGCTATCTCTCCAAACCCGCCTCTCCATCAGTGATGCCCACAGAATGATTATGTGTAGGTAAGAGGCCTTCAGTTCTTCGAAGTTGCCATAAATATGCCACATCAAATCGACTGCCTTTCGATAAGCTAAATCATTTTCGCCTAATTGAATTATTAAAGCATTTGGGGGACCCTCCACTGCTGCTTTTGCCCTAACTGCGAGCAGCATTTCTGCCCAGCGCATTCCCCTCTGGGAGATCCAGGAAATAGTAATGTCTGCAGGTAAGTTGAGGTGCGGCCCGAGACCGGCATTGATGGCGCAGACCTTCGCCCAATACAGAGTGCTGTGCCCGATTATCCAGATGCGCGCCCTCATAGTTCCTGTAAGAATTGAAACACCAGGCCAAGGTCAGGTTACCCCAGGTTACCCCAGCAAACAGTTCTCAATTTTTTATGGATCTGGTAATGGATGTCAAACGATATTGGCCTTCTGTTATCGCAGCTGGGGGGCTGCAATCTACCCCAGCCCTCCAAGGCCTTTCGCACCATGAAGTCAGCACATGGGTCAGAAGAATAAACTGCCTTGCAAAAGAATGATATTGCCACCATCTGTATGTTAAGGGTTTTTGGGGCGCGGCCCATGCGTCTCAGATGTACTAAGTAGGAAAGAACCTCAGACTTGACGGGAGGGGAATTGATTCTAGTGGCGTGGGATTTACTGTGGAATTTTAGGAAATCCGACCAAGCTTTCTTGTAAGATCTTAAAGTGGAAGGCGCCACCGAGGCTAATATTCCCTGCATCACTTCTAGTTCCCAAGGCTCCATAGGTACTCCGGGAACAGCTGTGGAAGCTGGTGCGCGTCCGGTGCTAATGAGCGGAAGCGGTCCATCTGAAAACGAGATAGGGCATCCGCGATGTCATTGTTAACACCAGGCACAAATTTGGCAGAAAAATGGACATTGAGCTCTAAGCACAAGAGGACAAAGGAGCGTAGAAGGGCCCCCACCCTTGGTGACCGGGCGGCCTGCTTGGATAGGACTGATACTACTGCCTGGTTATCAGTGTGAAAGCATACCCCATGGTTACTAAATTATTTAGACCACAAGTGCACTGCCACTACGATCGGAAAGAATTTCAAGAAGGTTAAATCTCTGGTTATGGGACCCCCCCCACCAGGCTGCAGGCCAGCACTGTGCACACCATTGTCCCCTGAAGTAAACACTGAACCCTAGAGAGCCTGAAGCATCTGAATGCACCTGAAAGTCAACCTGCAGCGACATGTTATCCTGCCACAGGGAAATTCCTTTATAACTTTCCAAAAACTTCAACCAGACTTCCAGATCGGATTTTACCTCTTTTGATAGGCGATCCCTGTGATGAGGTGATCGCATACCAGCTGATAGCCTCGCGAGGCTGCCGCAAAATGGGCAGCCAGGGGAAACCACATGGCAAGCAAAGTTTAAATGACCAAGCAGTGACTGAATCTGCCTGAGGGTTACTTTGCTTAGGGGAAGAAGTTGCCGAATAAGGTCTCTGAGTGCAATTAATTTTTCTGTCGGAAGCTTTGAGGTTTGGGCGACAGTATCCAATTCAATACCCAAGTAAACCATAATTGTAACTGGGCCCTCTGTTTTGTCTGCGGCCAACGGCACCCCTAGCTCAGCCGCTAAAGTCGTGAAGGCTTCCAGAAGGGCCGAGCACTTTTGTCTATTATCACCCACGAGGATAAAGTCGTCCAAGTAGTGCGACAGAACCTCTGAGCCTGTTCTAAAACGAAGTGCCCAGTCCAAGAAGGTACTGAATGCCTCGAAGGCTGCACAGGCTACTGAGCAGCCCATGGGCATTGCCTTGTCTACGAAGTATGCCCCCTCGAATTTAAGCCCAGCCACTGGAAGTCCTCTGGGTGGACTGGCAGGGGTCGAAACACAGACTCAATGTCGCATTTTGCCAGCAACGCGCCTTTTCCAAATTTGCGAATAAGTTTGATTGCTTGGTCAAAGGAGGCATACCTCACAGAGCAGAGTTCTTGAGGTATCGCATCATTGACAGACCCTCCTTTCAGGTAAGACAGGATGTGAATCATGCAAAACTCACCAGGTGCTTTTTGGGGGACAATGCCTAATGGGGATATGTGCAAACCCCCTATGGGAGGGACCGGAATGGGACCGGCAACCCTCGCTGCTCTTATCTCTTTGAAAATTTTCTTGCGCTCAACTTTGGGCATTTCTCTGACTGATTTCTGATTTGGTGGGTCACCTGAATTGGGGGGAAAGGCGACTGGAATCCTAAAGCCTAAACTAAAACATTCCCAAAGATATAGTGCTGCTGTCCTGTTGGGGTAGAGGTCTAAAAGAGTTTTAAAAGGGGTCAGCTTAATGGGAGAAAGGGCCAGGCCGAGTTCCAAGTTATTATCGGTTACCCTGTGGTCCGAAGGAAGCACCATGGGAGCCCCTAGCACCCTGGTTGGAGAAGCCTCTCCCGCCCCGAAAGGGCTGCCTTCCTTTGATGCAAGCAGTGGCTGGGTGGTTGCCGAGACATTTTTCACACTCGTGGCTATACTTACAGATAGGCCTTGTACAAACCCCTTTGTTGAATTCCCAGCACAGCCGCCTCTGCTTTGAGTTGGCCTTTCCAAATTTGGACGAATCCTGGGACTTCTTCTCTATGTAGGGACCGACGTGCTCCATCCAATAATTTTGGTCCCTCAAATCCCAACATGTAGATGATAACAGAGAAGCGTTTCTACGGAAATCCTCATCATAATTTAGAGCAGTGGTCTCCCCTGCTAATTCCCATGCCCTCCTGACATGTGCTAAGTAAGCTATTAGATGCATCACACGTTTAGGATAAGCTGCGCTGACCACACCCATGAACACCTGGAACCCTTCCAGCCAATTTTATAATAATAATAATAATAATTTATTATTTGTACCCCGCCCATCTGGCTGGGTTTCCCCAGCCACTCTGGGCGGCTTCCATAGAAACAAAAAATACAGATATCACAGATTAAAAACTTCCCTGAACAGGGCTGCCTTAAGATGTCTTCTGAATGTCAGGTAGTTATTTATCGCTTTGACATCTGCTGGGAGGGCGTTCCACAGGGCCGGCACCACTACCGAGAAGGCCCTCTGCCTGGTTCCCTGTAGCTTTGCTTCTCGCAATGAGGGAACCGCCAGGAGGCCCTCGGAGCTGGACCTCAGTGTCCGGGCAGAACGATGGGGGTGGAGACGCTCCTTCAGGTATGCTGGGCCGAGGCCGTTTAGGGCTTTAAAGGTCAACACCAACACTTTGAATTGTGCTCGGAAACGTACTGGGAGCCAATGTAGGTCTTTCAAGACCGGTGTTATGTGGTCTCGGCGGCCGCCCCCAGTCACCAGTCTAGCTGCCGCATTCTGGATTAGTTGTAGTTTCCGAGTCACCTTCAAAGGTAGCCCCACGTAGAGCGCATTGCAGTAGTCCAAGCGGGAGATAACCAGAGCATGCACCACTCTGGCGAGACAGTCCGCGGGCAGGTAGGGTCTCAGCCTGCGTACCAGGTGGAGTTGGTAGACAGCTGCCCTGGATACAGAATTGACCTGTGCCTCCATGGACAGCTGTGAGTCCAAAATGACTCCCAGGCTGCGCACCTGGTCCTTCAGGGGCACAGTTACCCCATTCAGGACCAGGGAGTCCTCCACACCAGCCCGCCTCCTGTCCCCCAAAAACAGTACTTCTGTCTTGTCAGGATTCAACTTCAATCCATTAGCCGCCATCCATCCTCCAACCGCCTCCAGGCACTCACACAGGACCTTCACCGCCTTCACTGGTTCTGATTTGAAAGAGAGGTAGAGCTGGGTATCATCTGCATATTGATGGACACCCAGTCCAAACCCCCTGATGATCTCTCCCAGCGGCTTCATATAGATGTTAAAAAGCATGGGGGAGAGGACGGAACCCTGAGGCACCCCACAAGTGAGGGCCCAGGGGTCTGAACACTCATCCCCCACCACCACTTTCTGAACACGGCCCAGGAGGAAGGAGCGAAACCACTGTATAACAGTGCCCCCAGCTCCCAGCCCCTCTAGACGGTCCAGAAGGATGTTATGGTCGATTGTATCAAAGGCCGCTGAGAGATCCAGCAGAACCAGGAAACTACTCTCACCTTTGTCCCTAGCTCGCCGGAGATCATCAACCAGCGCGACCAAGGCAGTTTCAGTCCCATGGTGAGGCCTGAATCCCGATTGGAAGGGATCCAAATGGTCCGCATCCTCCAGGCGTGCCTGGAGTTGTTCAGCAACCACGCGCTCAATCACCTTGCCCAAGAATGGAAGATTTGAGACTGGGCGATAGTTGGCCATACTGGCCGGGTCTAAAGATGGTTTTTTAAGAAGCGGTTTAATGGTTTTCAAAGTTACGCTCGGCTCGTGGTGTTCTATAATGCCGCTTGCCGTAGCTATGCTTCTTTTCCCCCTTCCCGGTCATCTTAGCTGGGGGCAACAAAGTAAATATGTCAATGAAATCACCGTTAAGTATTTTGGTCCTCTTTCTTTGAGACAAATGATTCCCCAGGATAAAATCAGTAGATAAATTTGTGAATGTTTTTACATCCTGGACTAAAGCACCGTCCTTCCATTCCAGGGAACCATTGAAGGACTCGCGGTATGAATTAGCCCTTCTTTCATGCACCCATAAGGGGAGCCCTGAGCTGTCTTCCCCCCAACCCCAGTACTCCTCCATAGGTGTGTTGCTATCAGTAGATGATGAGGTACCTGATCCCTCCTCAGACTCCAACCATTTGCTTCTCTTGCTCTTCTTAGAGGTATGCTTCCTTTTTCCCCTTCCTCTTTCCAGCTTGGCCCTCGCCTGGGACCGGTGTTGGAACGCTGTTCACCTGGTCGCCCTGGTGCTCCTGCGCCTCCTCGTCAGAAGAGGAACCTGACGCGTCTTCTGCTGCAGCAGTTTGCAGTGGTGCATCCTGCAAAAGACTAGGGATGCCTACATCCTTGTGGGGGTTAGTAGTATTAGGTCCTCTAGTGTTTGCCTTGCCAGACTTACCACCCTTCTGACCCCCTTTTGACTTGCCTGCACTGGACGATTGTGACCGCATGTTGGGGCGGTTTGCTGAATCATTGCTCAACCTCAGTGTGGTCGCACTGGCAGCTGAAGTGCTGGAGCGATCCAAATCGCAAAGGGGGGTATCGGGGATGCATTCTTGCGAGGGCACAGGAGGCAAGGCCAACTTGCTTGCAGGCTTGCATTGTCTATAAAACACCTCAAAAGAACTGGGTAAATGCCTGCAGGTTACAAGGCATTACCAAGGCCTGGGTCCCTTCCTGATTTCCCTGCGCCAACCCAGTTCCGGCAGGGGTCTGTTGGTTCTCTTGAGCAGACATAATTAGAGACAAATACCCTTATAAGATAGTTCAGTAAAGTCTACACTGGCCGGTTTGGATTGCCTAGTAGTAGGGCGGGTCCTGTCCTGAATATGTAAGTCGGAAGTATTACCGAAATAGTTCAGCAGTGTCTGCACTAGCAAGTTTTAAAGGAAAACATAGATGCCTACCCAAACCTCAAGCCAAGGTATCTAGATGCAAAAGCCTAGTCTTTAGCACCGACCTGGGTCTATAAATATGAGTACAAGAGTACCTCCAAGGAGTAGGCAGCTATGAGCAAAACTTACAGAGGAAAATGAATAAGAACCCAGAGATCCAGTGGTGCAGAGGTGTGTTGATAAAGGCCAAAACAATTAGGAATTAAGATGAGACAAATGACATATTTAGCAAAATCTATATGACCTTAGCCAAAGAGGAGAAGCACTCTGCGGCCGAGAAGCACTTTGAATTGCAATAAACCAAATGAACTGAGAACCAAAGATGAGAAGCTCCCTGGAGCCTCTTTTGCACTTTAATTAAGATTGGCCGATTAATCCCACAAAATGAAAAGCTCCCCAGAACCCTTGTGCACTTTACTTAAAATTCCTCTAATGAATTATTCAGCCCAAATGAAAAGCTCCCCAGAACCCTTGTGCACTTTACTTAAAATTCCTCTAATGAATTATTTAGCCAAATAAGGAGCCCCCTGCAGAACAATATAGCCTTATAAACTATTAAAGATAAGCCTTATAAAGAGATAAACTATTGATTAACTAATCCTAAATAAAATGCTTAGGCAGTGTATTGAAGGAAATAACTCTCACAGCACACCACAAAGTCGAAATAAATTTAATGGTAACAAAACTTGAGGCCTGAATAAGCTGCTTATGGATCCAGAGAGGGCAGAGCAAGGCAAAAGGTGACCCCAGGGGGGCCTCCCACGAAGCCGCTAATAAAGGGAATTACCAGTGAAATGCTTCCGATACTGTACAATGAAAGAGGCTGCCGCCTGTACCAGAAACACACCACAACGCTAGGCAGATCTAATTGCACTCACACGGCCCAATGCTAAGCGGCTAATGCAGCAGGATCCATCAATTAATGTTGCCTGCAGTAATATTGCTAATAAAATTAATTTCCGCTGAAAAAGGCATTGCCTTCATGGCCGATTTGCGATAGAAATAGACGGAAAATGAAATCCTCCCATGTGGGGTTGCCTATATTAAGATGACGGCTGCTCCCGGGCCACGTGGTTGTTAAAATGGCGCCCGGGAGAGGCTGGTAACCTAGCAACAGAGCCGCCACTTATTTCTCAGCTTCAGCGTGGAAATAAAGCTCCCCCCAAAAGCACAAGCTAGTCCGCAAATAAGCCCACACAGCCCTGGAAAGGCAATGCTGTGAACGCTAAGATAGCGGTGAATTAAGTCGACGGACAAGCCCCCTCTGGAGCAGCCTCAAGTCTCCCTCCTTTTGCGCCGCCCAGACCCCACTGAGCCCCAGCCAAGCCCACACGGAGCTCAAAAGACCCGCAACTGCGGCCCGAAGAAATAAAACCCCACATGACCTGTTCTTCAGGGCGATGAATCCTCCCCAGGCAAGATGAAAGTGGGGATCTCCCGTAAACGTGCGGGCGAAAGAGCACGACGAAGCTCCTTAGCGGCAAAGCTGGAGGTGAGCTGGCCGAGACTTGCAAACCGTGCCCGGCAAGGCTCCGCCGACCGACAAGGCTCCTCTGTAGTAAGCGATCCGGAAACCCGGGAAAACAACTCCAATCGATGAGGCTTTATTTCCGCGGTTTCAGAACACAGCTGGGGGCTTGCGGCAAAGAATCCAAGTGGAGGGAAATGTGATTAGCGAAGCGCCGGCACAACAGAGGAAATACGATCGCTGAAGACACAGAGGCGGTAGGGGTCCGACGCTGCTCCGCGGCCCTGGGACAAAACAAGACCTAAAAGCAAGGTGAGGAAGAGACAAAACAAACCCAATATAAACCACAAAGCAGATAACCTCCAAAATCAGCTGGCTGGTGCTGCGAAAAGAGGGCGAGCCCCGGCCGCGCCGGTCCTGAATAGGGCAGGCCACGCCCGCCCCCAGCCACCCGATTGGCTGGCTGGTGGGCGACACGGCCGGGATTCCCTCAGTCTCGTGGGGGCTGAAGCTAGCCCCTGCACATGTGGGGTGGGCGTGAAGCCTGCAACCCCACCTCCTCCCCAGGGTTGGAAGTGGCTTTAACGGAATACCAGAAATGAAGGGGTAGGTGATGGCCACATCCTGCCCCCTTCCATCCACCAACAACATATTCCAATGCCTAACCGCCAAATACCGGAAAAGTTGTGAGGCTTTGAATGCGTCTGTGGATTAGATATTAGAAATGGCACATACCTCTTTCCTAGATACCATCACTGTATACAGGGATAGTGGAGGCAGAGCATGGCCACCATCACTAGCAGCCACCAATAACCCTTCTCCATCAATCTGTCAAATCCTATCTTAAAGCCCTCTGGGTTGGTGGCCACCACTGTCTCCTGGGGAAGAGAGCTCCATAGTTCAACTATGTGCTGTGTGATTAAGCCCTTCCATTTATCTGTCTCCATAGTTCAACTATGTGCTGTGTGATTAAGCCCTTCCATTTATCTGTCCTGGATCTCCTAACATTCCGCTTCATTGGATGCCCACGAATTCTAGTCTTATGAAAGAGGGAGAAGAATGAATGAGTGATTTTTTATTGGCGTCAGCCATCGGCCATAGCAATAACAGAACAATACAATATACAAAGCATAGAAATAAAAGTCAGTTATATAAAATACATTTTAGGGTTTTGAATCAATAGTCCAATAGTGGCTCTTATTCTGATTGCCCCAGCTAAAAACCTTGCAACCTTTGCTGTCACCTGCTCATCTTGATCTGCCAAGAGAAAGGACACTGTGGCAGTGGTTGGGCAACCCGGAATGGACAATAAAAGAGGCTTTATAAAGAGTGCAAGATAGAAGGGAGAGAAGGAGAATAACCTTTCTCTGTCCACTTACTCTATGCCTTTCCTCAAAGAGGAGTTGCTCTTGGTCATTTTGGTAGCCAGTCTCTCAACCATCCTCAACACCAACTCCAAAGATTCCCCACTACTATCCTTGCTGTTGTACATCAAGAAAATTGAGCCCACCACCCAGACTTAAAGGGTTGGGGTTTGTAGGAAGGGGAAAAGGCTTTTATGTTCAGGTTATGAAGGTTTCCCACAGGCTGACTCCTGTGAAAATGGGATGCTGGACTAGATTGGCCACTGGCTCTTCTGGGCTTCTTATCTCCCTTGTGGCACCAAAATGCTGCGGGGTGGGAAATGGTCTCCCTTCCACTCATTGGCCAGGGAATATCCGAACCATACACAACAGAAAGGAATACAGAGAAATAAAGAAACACAGCTCATATAACTCTGTTTGCAATGATACAAAACTTCCCAAAGGCAAAATGTAATAATAAGACATTTATATTCCACCAAGGGTCTGTTTCTTTAAATATAGCATTTACATAATTTATGCAATATCAAAATCATGTTCGAGTGCAATACAGGATATCTCAAAACCAAAGTTCTAAGTATTCATTCATTCAATAAATAATGAAGAATGTCTACAAGCATGCTTGTTGGTTAGAGAGAGAGAGAGAATGTTCTTATTCAGTTTCCTGTTTTACAGTTTAAGATACTCATTTTACATCCTTAAGATATCAATGACTTCCCTTCTTCTCTTTCCATGATTCATTTTACATATCATAAATCCATGCATATTTTACAAAAAGTATACCATTCAGTATTCCATGATTACTGCAGCCATCAAAACCTATTGACACTGCTGAATTTATCTTAATGCTGCCAGCATTTTCAGCTGGACACAATTACGGTATTTCCCATATATTCAATATATTCAATATATATTCAATATATCCCATATATTCAATAAATGTTTTCCAATGTTTTTTAAATATACGGTATGTTCTTCCTGTTCTCTTATTCTAAAGGTTAAGTCTACTTCTTGCTAAAGGATCATCCAGTTTTCTCTGGTCTATTCCACTTGAAAATGATTTTGGTATTGCATACATTATGTAAAGGCTATATTTAAAGAAACAGACCCTTTCTTTTGTCTTTGAGAAGTTCTATATAATTGCATATAGAGCTACATGAGCTGAATATCTGAGCCATGACAGCCTCATAACCGATTAGGGCCCCAGCATGAGGAGAGTTCACCCCTCCCATATCCAAGAATCTGCTGATGTTCTCTGCTGATTCTCCAGAGAGGAGGGGTGGTTTTCTGCTCTCTACTTATTCTGCTCCAGCACCACATCAAATTGTCAGTCAGTGTCGGAGAGAGAGAGAGACTGAGTGTTAGAGATCATGTGTATAGATAAGGTTGCTGCTAAGAGCAGCTGCAGACACTCAGTGCAGTTCATTCATTTTAGTTTAGACCTCATTTAGCTCTGTATATAGTTTTGTATTATAGTTGTAGATAGAATAAAGAAGATATGCTACAGAGCTGCTCTCCGAGTCATTTATGCTCTGCTATACGCTGCTATACTCTGCTGTGTGCGACGACTGTCTTCTTGTGGAAGTGAATCTCTAAGCTGTGAGTCCACAGCACTTTGACCTGTTCCTGTGCAGAAGGTGGTCTCTGAAGTGCTACCCAGCTCGCCTAGCCCAGTCGGGGCAGAAGTGGATGAGTCCAGTTGGTGGCACTGGCTCAGGGGCAATGCTGACGCAGCAAACTCGGAAACTGGCCACGTGGAAAAGAGATGTCTGCCAAGACCAAAGGTAGATGGTGTCCCCATTAATCTTCTTCCTGCTCCATAGCGAACAATGCCTTACGACCCAAGCCACGCCAGATAAAACATACCAGCTGATTGGCTGGGCACAAACCCAGATTCTTCCTTGCTCATGGAGGAAAGGATATATAAAGAGAGCTGGTGTCATCACCTGGAACAGAACAGACCAAAGGAGAAACTCTTCCACTCCACTGACCAGTGTGGAGCCATCATGAAGTTCTCCACCACCCTCTTTGTTGCTGTGTTGCTGATCTGGTCCGTGATAGCTCTGGATGAGGTCCAGGCTGAGAATTCAGCCCAGGGCAAGGCGGTAAGTAGAAGAATATAAGGAGAGCCCTGAAGCCGGATCAGCCCGGGGGGTCCATCTAGTCCAGCATTCTCTTCTCACAGTAGTCAACTGAAGGGGAAGCCCACAAGCAGGACCTGGATACAACCGCCACTCTCCCTGCTACTTGGAATTTCCAGGAACTGCCATTCAGGGGTGCCCTGATTTCTGTAGGAAAAGCTGGATGTCAAAGGGGGCGGCTCAAGCAAGGGGTCTCCATCCTGTTGCCAGGGATTTGCCACTTGTTTTAAATGGAATGTGCCCATATTCCTGCCTTGCAGTGGGTTGATCCTCAGGGTCCCTTCCAACTCTACAATTTTATGATTCTACGATCTCTAGGACTTGTGGACTCTTTCGGTTATTAATAGGTTTATCTCTTTTGTGTGTGCTATCCTGGGTTCCTTCTGGAGGAAAGGCAGGATATAAATTATTGGGGGGGGGTTATTTTGGTTTTAATTTTTAAAATTAAAAATTTAATTTTTAAAACATCTTCATTGAAAGTTCAAAAAGTACAGTGGTGCCTCGCAAGACGAAAAGAATCCGTTCCGCGAGTCTCTTTGTCTTGCGTTTTTTTTCGTCTTGCGAAGCAAGCCCATTAGCGGATTAGCGCTATTAGAGGTTTAGCGGCTATTAGCGGCTATTAAAGCCTTAAGGGATTAGCGGATTAGCTGCTAAAAGGCTATTAGCGGCTTAGATCAGCTGATAAGCGGCTTAGATCAGCTGTTAAGCGGCTTAGTGATCAGCTGTTTAGCGGCTTAGCGAACAGCTGTTAAGCGGCTTAGGGGCTTGGGAAAAAGGGGGGAGGGGGAAAAAAACCCGGGAATCGCAAGGCATTTTCGTCTTGTGAAGCAAGCCCATAGCAAATTCGTCCTGCGAAGCACCTCCAAAACGGAAAACCCTTTCGCCCAGCCGGTTTTCCGTCTTGCGAGGCATTCGTCTTGCGGGGCACCACTGTATCATTGAATTTGTCCATAGCAAGTCTGCATTTATATGCAAGTTGTTCATATGTTGCGAGTCTGTAAAAGTCTTCAATCCAATCATAGAAGGGAGCCACCTTTTTATTTTTCCCATTCCTCAGCATCAGTCTTTTTGCTGTGGCAAGGGCACAGAGAGTCCACTCATATGGTCCTTTTTTAAATTCCATGTGCTGGGTATATAATTCAAGAGGATACTCTGCTCTGTAAATGTAACATTTTTCTGTACAGTTCTGTTGACCGTTTCAGGATATAAATTATTGTGGTAATAGTAACAATAACGAAAGTAATATTAATGGCAGCAACCTGGAGAAAGCTGCCTTTAATCAAGTCAGACAATTGGTTTGTCAGTATTGTCTATTGCGTTGTAGCTGCCCGTGGTTTAAAGGGTTTCTATCCCTACCAGGTGGTGCTGTGGGGGACGCGGGTGGCGCTGTGGGTAAAACCTCAGCGTCTAGGACTTGCTGATCTTATGGTCGGCGGTTTGAATCCCCGAGGCGGGGTGAGCTCCCGTCATTCGGTCCCAGCTCCTGCCCACCTAGCAGTTCGAAAGCACTCTTAAGTGCAAGTAGCTAAATAAGTACTGCTTTATAGCGGGAAGGTAAACAGCGTTTCCGTGTGCTGCGCTGGTGCTGGCTCACAAGAGCAGCAGTGTCTCCGGACAGCGCTGGCCCCCGGCCTCTTAAGCGAGATGGGCGCGCAACCCCAGAGTCGGTCACGACTGGACCGTACGGGCCGGGGTACCTTTACCTTTTATCCCTACCAGGAGAAGTCATTGGGGCTTGAAGCTGGGACCTTTGTCACGCAAGGTAGATGCTCTAACACTGAGCTACAGTTTGCAGTGGAAGAAGCTAGTCTCTTCCACGCTTGACCAGAGGGACAAAGCTTCCAGTCCACACTTGTCACGGGAGGAAGGGTGTCTGCAGATGTTGGGTCATGATACCAGCTGTCTTCTCTTTCCTGCCAACAGGGGGCATTGAACAATGGGATTCATGCCATCAGGAAACGTGCCCCAAAGGCAAGGACTGGCAAAAGTGGACCGGTTAAAGAGCCTAAGGGGGGCGTATATCGTCCTGGACCAGACAAAGAGTTAGGTATAAATTGACAACTTGTCGAATACGACCTTCCTGCCTGCTGCTCGAGGCACCTCCACTTCTGCAACAAGACCCTGCGATGCTCCAGTTCAATTTGATCTAACCTCTGACCCCTCCCTACCCCCCCAAGATGCTCAGAGATTCACCACATGGTCTTCAAACATCGGCCCATCACTGCTGGTTTCTCTCACTGGGGCATCAATTGCAATAGCCAAATCAAAAAAATAAAATAAAGGTCATCCAGCATTTCTCTGTGTCTGTTTTTAACTGGGATTAATGTCACGTCAGGTGAGTTTCTAGCAGAAGAGGTTTATTCACTAGGGCTGCCCCACTGAGCCATGATTGTCATTGGAGGCTCAGGTGGCCTTGGCAAGGAGTGCTTTTTTCCATCTCCAACTGGTTCACCAGCTATGGCCCCTTTTGGACACAGATGACTTGACCTCTGTGCTCCATGTTCCGGTATCTTCCAGCTGGACCTCAGCAAAATGGGGCTGCCCTTGAAGACAACTCAGAAACTTCCTTTGGTTCATAATGCATCAGCCAGATTACTAGCAGGAGATCCATTTTCATCACATATAAACCAGATGCATCGGTTGCCCCTTTGATTCCAGGCTCAATTCAATGTACTTCCATTTGTGTTTAAAGCCCTAAAGGAGTCAGGCTCCCAATATCTGAAAGATAGTCCCCTTCCTTACGCTCCCTCTTGGCTGCGAAGTTCTGTGGACTAACCAGCCTCATATAACCAACATGCTTAAGTCTAATAAAGGCATAAAGGGGTTAAGACCATTGAGTAAGCTGTCCTGCCAGGCTTAGCTCACCTTGGGAGGAGCTAGGGAATCAGGCCTATGGTTCTTCTCTCAGTCTCAGTAAAGAGGTATGAGCTGATTGCTGAAGCTCAGGTGTAGCACGGCTCTTAGAAGCCATTATTGTGTCCCTATCTGGGCAGTGTGCACATTTTCCTTTACACACACACACTCACACACACATATAATTTTTTTATCAAGTTTTCATATTTTTCCTTTGTCACATTCATATCAAATCATATCATCACATACAACTTTGCTCGTACTGTGCATCAACTCTCTCCCCCCCCCCCCCCGCACTCCCTGGCTTTCTTCAGCAATCACAATCCTCTTAGCATCCCTATATCACCCTATTTACCTTCCTACTATACTTAAAAAAATTACTTTAGTATTTGTAAATCAGTTTCAAAAATTATCGTTACAAAATATTTTAAATCAAACCTGCAAACGTTCTCAAATTTTTACAATGTTCTTTCATATATTGTATAAATTTACTCCAGTCCTTTTCAAACAGTTCTTCATGATGGTTTCGGATTTTCCGTGTCAGCTTTGCCAGTTCTGCATATTCAGTCATTTTTATCTGCCATTCTTCCAAAGTTGGAAGTTCCTTCTGCTTCCATTTCTGGGCTAAAGGTTTCCTTGCTGCCGTGGTAGCATACATAAACATATTTAAGTCTACTTTTGGAATTTCTTCTCCCACAATATCCAATAGAAAAGCCTCCTTTTTTAAATGAAAGTATATTTAAAGATATTTTTCAATTCATTGTATATCATGTCCCAGTAGGCTTTAACTTTACTGCACGCCCACCACATATGGAAGACATTCCCTTCCTTCTCCTTGCATTTCCAACATGCCTTATTTTGAGCTCTATACATTTTAGCAAGTTTAGTTGGCATCAATTGCCATCTATACATCATCTCCATTAAATTTTCCTTAAGTGCCATATATGCAGTAAATTTAGTTGTTTTTGTCCATAATCTTTCCCACTTATCTAATCAATATTATGACCCAAATCTTGAGCCCATTTAATCATAACCAACTTAACTTCTTCATCCTTTGTATGCCATTCTAATAATAACTTATACAGTGGTACCTCGGGTTACATATGCTTCAGGTTACATATGCTTCAGGTTACAGACTCCGCTAACCCAGAAATAGTGCTTCAGGTTAAGAACTTTGCTTCAGGATGAGGACAGAAATCATGCTCCGGCGGTGCGGCAGCAGCAGGAGGCCCCATTAGCTAAAGTGGTGCTTCAGGTTGAGAACAGTTTCAGGTTAAGTAAAGACCTCCAGAACGAATTAAGTACTTAACCAGAGGTACCACTGTACATTTTTGACAGTGTTTTTCTTTTTGCTGTTTAGCAACTCTGCCTCTAGTTTTGATTTAGTGTTACCAAAACCATTTTTCTTACTATCTTCCTTAAATACATCTTGAAATTGATGGTACTGCAACCAATCTGATAGCTTACCTCTTATCTCTTCAAATGACTTTAGCTTCAATTTATCAACTTCCATTACCAAGTCTTTGTATGTAGCCCAATCACTTAACATATTTATCTTTTTTACTGCGAAGGCTTCCAGTGGTGAAAGCCACCATGGAGTTTTCCATTCTAATAATGTTTTATATCTGTTCCAGACCTCATAAATTAATTTTCTTATAGTGTGGTTTAAGAAGCCTCTATGTACTTTAACCTTGTCATACCACAAATAAGCGTGCCAGCCGAATCTGTTATCTAAACCTTCTAAATCCAATACATCCCTATTGTCCAAAAGCATCCAAAAAGCATTCAAAAAATCAGCCATCATGGACCAGATCAGCAGCACCACAGGAAGAGGCCAGCCAAGAACTTCATGATGGTGTTGTAAACAAAAATTGCTCTTTTCCCCTTTGGGGTATCCAAGAGCCCATATAGAGTCCTTACATAGGTTCCCTATTGGTAGGAGAGAATAACAGAGGCCCACCAGAGAGTATTGAGAAGCAAAGCAGCTAGTAAGCTTGATCTTTATTGATCTGTTGCAACAGGGTGTTCCCCTCACCCGTAGGAGAGAGGAGGAACCCAGAAAAATGGCGCACAAGGCCTTATAAAGACTTTTGAAATTGCTACCCTGTAGATCAAGACCACCCCCAGAAACATCATACATACATCACAGAAGGGGTGTAACCTAAGACCACCCCTGAGATACATCACACCTATATCACAGAAAAGGAGGTCTAAACAGAAATTTGAATGTTGTTTTTCTCCTGTTTTGTTTATCTCCTGTCTGGCAGGTTATTTGATTGGATTGCCTGGGTAGCCTGGCCAGTCTTTTGTAATGATAAATACTTACAGGTGAAATTAGAATATTGTGGAAAAGTTCGTTTATTTCAGTAATTCAACTTAAAAGGCGAAACTAATATATTAGATAGACTCATGACATGCAAAGCAAGATATGTCAAGCCTTTATTTGTTATAATTATAATATCCCTCAGCTTATGCCAAACAGCTAGTGCAGTCTCTTGACCCTCTAAATTCACCAACAAGTGGTCTGCAACACTCAAAACAATTGTCCCTCAGGCTTTCATGTCTGCAGCATGCCACTCAGGCCAATCATCATCATCCTTCTCGGGAGGGTCATCTTCTATAGTGTAGAATAGCTTTTCCCTCTGTAAAAGTGCTTTCATCTTGACCTGCCATACTGCATAGGTTTCAGGTGTGAGGAGAGGAAAGGACAGAGCCATCTGGCCAGAATGTGCACAGCCCATGTCTGCTACTACTTAAAGCAAGACACTTCCCTCATGCAACACAGATAAAGCCTTGGACTCCTTCAGCCACTCTCTCTCCCACTCAGAGCGCAATTAACAGGCAAACAGGGATGCTATCTTCTTTTCTTTGCAGTCAGCAACATACCTCCATAAATCAAGCAGCAGCAACAGCAACAGCGGCAGCTTGAACACTCTGCTCCGAAACAGCTCTGCTTCTGGGCACCCCAAATCAGTCCAGCATGCAGCGTCCGTTCCACCGTCCGGCAATCAGCAACAGAAACCTCTGGTGACTGGGATGACTGGGATGACTGGAAGAACAACTGGTCAGATGACTGGAACAACTAGTGGGCCCATAACCGATGTCAGCATCGCCCCTGAGCCAGTGCCACCAACTGGACTCATCCGCTTCAGCCCCAACTGGGCTAGGCGAGCTGGGTAGCACTTCAGAGACCACCTTCTGCACAGGAACAGGTCAAAGTGCTGTGGACTCACAGCTTAGAGTTGTGAGCACTGGATTCACTTCCACAAGAAGACAGTCGTCGCACACAGCAGAGTATAGCAGAGTATAGCAGAGCGTAAACGACTCGGAGAGCAGCTCTGTAGAATATCTTCTTTATTCTATCTACAACTATAATCAACAGGCTCCCCCTACTGGTGGTTAACCCTTGCTAGACTCACCCCTCCTTGAGTGGGTGGAGTCAAACTTCACTGTTTCTTCCACTGCCTAAGCCAGTACATCTCACATGCTGTAATCAATAAAGTTGTGGCCTTTTCTAGCCCATTAACCTAAAATACTGTGTCCATGTGTCTTTCTTATTCCCAAGTGAAGGGGGCGGGTCCTCAAATAATTCTCTGCCCCTGGAAATGGTGGCAGGCCAGATGTGGAATGCAGGCCAGATATCCCCACTTGCTGGTGTACAGGACTGAGCTGGGATCAAGGACACCCATTCAAGGGCGTATCTGATTGGGTAAAGTTTTGGCCATTAAATATGGAGCAGGAAGAAAAACCAAGGGCATGGTGTAATGCCTCAGGCACATCAACTCTGTTCTTAATCCATAATGAGTTGGGAAAAAAATGTTTAAAAGTACTTTCCCAAAAAAACAAGGGTCCTTTTTGTTGGGGATAATTCAGACAAAAATTCCCAGGTGTCAGAAAACGTTATTTATGTATGGCACTACAGTGGCCCATGTTTTGTTAGCCCAAAATGGAAAATGAGCGAGGTCCCAATGAAAGAAGAATGGCAACTTAAATTAAAATTTTACATTAACTTTTCTGTTTTACAATTTAGAATATTCATTTAAACCACCTTGAAATATCAATGACTTCCCTTCTTCTCTTTCCATGGTTAATTTTGCATAACACAAATGCCTGCATATTTTACATCAACCAAACCATTCGGTTTTCCATTACATCCATCAAAACTTATTTACACTGCTGAATTCATCTTAATGCTGCCAACATTTTCAAGTGTACACAATCTCCCCCCATATATTCAGTAAACATTTTCCAATCTTCTCTAAACATATGTTCTTCTGGTTCTCTTATTCTATGTGTTAGGTCTGCAAACTGCGGATATTCCATCCATTTATGTTTCCATTCTTCTTTAATTTGGACCTTGCTCGTTTTCCATTTTGGACTAACAAAACACGGGCCGCTGTAGTGGCATACAGTACATAAATATCCTTTTTTGACACCTGGAAATTTCTGTCTGAATTATCCCCAACAAAAAGAACCCTTGTTTTTTGGGAAAGTACTTTTAAACATTTTTTCAATTCATTATGGATTATTTCTCAATGTTACAGCTCACCAGCTCTAAAGCTATATGACTCATTTCTTCTGTCTTGGTGGATGTGCCTCTCAATCGAACACGGTGCTGGTAATATCTGGTGTTGGCCATGTGGAAAGAACCGAGTTGATGAGGCTGAGGCATAACGCCATGCCCTTGGTTTTTCTTCCTGCTCCATATTTAATGGCCAAAACCTTTCCCGATCAGATACGCCCTTGAATGGGTGTCCTTGATCCCAGCTCAGTCCTGTACACCAGCAAGTGGGGATATCTGGCCTGCACTCCACATCTGGCCTGCCACCATTTCCAGGGGCAGAGAATTGCATGCATCTGTGGATTAGATACAGAGAGCAAGGACATTTGTATTGGCGACACTGCATATTGACTGGAAGATGTGCACAATGCCCAGAGAATGTGCAAAAATTTCCTCAAGCATTTCTGCAGGCTCAGTTAGATATTATCCATTATGGCTTGGTCTCAGATCAGGCTCCTGGCAGTTTCTGCTGCTGCCCATGTGGAACTAACACAGATGATGGAAAATGGTATGCTCATTAATTTTCTTTCTGCTTCATAGACACTAAACCTGAATGACCAAAATTCTTCCTGATTAGATATCCCCCTCATATTGGTGGACTATGATCTAGGTCATTATGAGCTCTTTGTGGGTTATGAGCTCTTTGTAATGTGTGTGGGCATTATTGTCTTGGAAGATGTTTAGTAGGGCCAGTTCTGGGGTGACTTCTAATACTTGCTTGGTTATTTTGAGGAGACTCGAAGCCATCATCTAAGACAGGGCATTCTTTAAGGTGGTTCTTCCCTGCATAACCATTCAGGAAGACCTTCCTGTGTACAGCCATCATGGAAAATATCAGCTGTCCTGCTTTCAAGCCTGGTGCTCTTCTGGTCTGTGATGAGAGCCACAAATGAAGCAGAAGCTCAGCCCAGGGGAATTTGAGTAGAAGGAGCAGCTGTTCTTCCAGGCACCAGAAATTTGGGGGAAAGAGCTGGAGGGCTGCACCCAATGTTCATGCTCCTCAGAGTAGATCCATTATAATGACTGCACATCATGTGGAACCATTGATTATGCTGATTGGAGCTCTTGGGAGGTGGAGTCAAGCACAATCTGGAGGACCAATGGTTCCCATACTCTGGTGTAAAAGCTGCTGGAGTGGACATGATCGCCTATGGGTGTGGACCCAATAATTAGGTGGATTAAGGTGATCTCAGGGTGTCCCCCTCCTGAGTCAAAATGTGAGGTCAATTGTTTTGTTTCCTTGTACAATGCTTAGAGATTTTCATAATGATGCAGTCTACAAAGTATTCAAAACAACAACAACAAATTCCTCTTCAGAGTGACTAGGATCCTGCAAAGCCTCATGCCACTTTGTTTCTGAGCTTCACTGTGCTGCATAACACTATGCTCAGTGCTATTTTTCTAGAAAAAGAAGTGCCAGAACTCACAATGAAGTCACATTCTCTTAGTATGGCAATGGCACCAACCTGAGAGGTTTGGGAACCTTTCGGCTCCGGCTGAAAAAAAGCCCCATCTGTTTGCCAAACTAAAATCTCTCTGTTCATCTAGATCCCTGGACTTTGCAAGAAGACAATGTGGTGCATTGGTTAGCGTGTTGGACTAGGTTCCTGGAAGACCAAGCTTCAAACCATGAAGCTCATTGGGTGACCCTGAGCCAGTCATTGCCTCTCAGGCTTACCTACTTCACAGGGTTGTTGTGGGGATTAAATGAGGAGTGGCAGAACCATGTACACCATCTTCAGCTCCTTGGAGAAAAAGGTGGGATAGAAATGCAATAAATAAAGAAAATAAAACAATCAGTAGCCACGGATGGCCTTTTGGTGGTATCCACTGTGAGTCCTTCTCAGAGTAGAACCACCAAAATGAATGAACATGAGCAATTGGGTCCATCACCTTCAGTGGATACACTTTGAGTAGAACATAATTAGGCAGAAACCCTATTATCATGAATTAGACTAATCCACTTTTCATGCCGTCCAAGCTGGTGACTATCAGTACCTTTTGTGGGACTGAGGTCCATAGTTGAACTATACAGCTTATTTCCTTTGTCCTGAACAAAGGAACGACACGTTCTCAAGATGGAGGGTGACGGAACAGCTGCAGTCGCCTGCGGTTCCTGCACAATGATTGCCATCTTGCCAAAGGTTGCAGGCAGCTTTACCTGCAGCAATTGCATGTTGATTGCCCTCTTAGAAGACAAAGTCCAGCAACTGGAGGAACGTGTAGCTACGCTCCAAAGAATTAGAGAGCTGGAGCTCTTCTTGGAAGCAACAGAGCACACCGTCTCCACCAAGGAGGAGACAGGGGACTCCCCTGAGAAGGAGGCTAGTTCACCAACACAGGAGCCAGATATATGGAGAAACGTGACTCAAAGAAGTAGGAGGCCCAGGGTTCGCTCTGATTGTTTAGAAATACACAATCGCTTTGAGGTCCTCTCCCCTAGCATGGAAGACGAAGAGCAGACTCCATTTGAGGATCTCTCCCTCATTACAGTCAATCAGATATATGAAGATGAGCAGCAAAGTCAGTCCTCAGGGAATGTGCAGGTGACCTTGGAACGGACAGCTCACGGAAGAACCCCGACCAGAGCTAAGAGGAGGCGTGTAGTGGTGATAGGGGATTCCCTACTGAGGGGAACAGAAGCAGTGATGTGTGGCCCTGACAAGATGTCTCGGGAAGTGTGCTGTCTCCCCGGGGCTAAGATCCAAGATGTAACTGAACAACTGCAAGGAATCATAAAACCCACTGACAAATACCCCTTCCTCTTGGTTCATGTGGGAACCAATGACACTGCAAGCAATAGCCTCCAGAAGATCAAAAGAGACTACGAGGCGCTGGGGAGGAAATTGAAGCAATTAAATGCACAAATTGTCTTCTCATCTGTCCTCCCAGTTGAACGACGTGGCCCAGGGAGAGAGGGAAAAATAGTGGAAGTGAACAGCTGGCTTCGCAAATGGCGTAAACAGGAACGGTTTGGATTCTTAGATCACAGACCGCAGTTTCTTGAAGATGGACTTCTGGCAAGCGATGGGCTGCACCTCACAACGGTTGGGAGGAATGTTTTTGCCAAAAATCTCAGAAACCTCATCAGGAGGGCTTTAAACTGACTAATGTGGGGGAGGGAGACAGTGCTCCTGAAGATAGGAGTCTATCAATTGATGAAGATGATCATCCAAATGTCATAGACCAAATGGAGCAAACAGCACGCAGACCTAGTGGTGGGAGGAAAAAATCCTTAAATAAGAGACACGGGGGAATGATTAATGGACTTCAATGTCTGTACACTAATGTGCAAGGCATGGGAAATAAACAAGATGAGCTTGAGCTCTTGGTACAGCAAACTAAATATGACATAATAGGCATCACTGGAACCTGGTGGGATAAGTCCCACGATTGGAATGTAATAATGGAGGGATACAATCTATTTCAGAGAAACAGACCAGACAAGAAAGGAGGAGGAGTGGTGTTATATGTCAGGGATGTGTATACCTGTGAAGAGATCCAAGATTTAGAACCTCAAAGCCAAAGTGAGAGCATTTGGGTCAAAATTAAGGGAGAGAAGAATAACAGTGACCTCATTGTGGGAGTTTACTATAGATCCCCAAGCCAAACGGAGGACATAGATGATGCCTTCCTGGAACAGATGGCCAAGCATGCAAAAGGAAGGGAGATAGTAGTAATGGGGGACTTCAATTACCCGGATATTTGTTGGATGTCAAACTCAGCCAAGAGCATAAGGTCAAACAGATTCCTCACTGGCCTTGCAGACAACTTCATTGTCCAGAAAGTGGGAGAAGCAACAAGAGGAACAGCCATTTTAGATCTGGTCCTAACCAATGTTGATGACCTGGTTAGTGGGGTAGGAGTGGAAGGGTCATTAGGCGCGAGTGATCATGCTCTTCTGAAGTTTACTATACAGTGGAAAGGAGCAGCCAAGCATACTAGGACTCAATTTCTTGACTTTAAGAAAGCCGACTTCATAAAACTTAGGGAGGTGCTGGGTGAGATCCCATGGACAGTAATACTAAAAGGAAAGGGAGTTCATGATGGCTGGGAGTTTGTTAAGAGGGAGATAGTAAAAGCACAACTTCAGGCCATACCAATGAGACGGAAGGTGCCTAAAGAAGCCAGGGTGGCTATCTAAAGAACTTTTAACTGAGTTAAGATTAAAAAAGGATGTGTACAAAAAATGGAAAAGGGAGGAAACCACCAAAGAGGAATTCAAACAAATAGCCAGCACGTGTAGACACAAAGTCAGAAAAGCTAAAGAACAGAATGAACTCAGACTTGCTAGAGAGGTTAAAAGCAACAAAAAAGGCTTCTATGGGTATGTTCGTAGCAAAAGGAAGAACAAAGAAACAGTGGGGTCACTCAGAGGAGAAGATGGTGAAATGCAAACAGGGGACACAGAAAGGGCTGAACTCCTCAATGCCTTCTTTGCCTCAGTCTTCTCCGATAAAGAAAACAATGCCCGACCTGAAGAATTTGGAGCAAATGATTTAGCAGAGGAAACACAGCCCAGAATAACTAAGGAGATAGTACAAGAATACTTCGCTAGTTTAGATGTATTCAAGTCTCCAGGGCCAGATGAACTGCATCCAAGAGTATTAAAAGAACTGGCAGATGTGATCTCAGAACCACTGGCAATCATCTTTGAGATTTCCTGGAGAACAGGCGAAGTCCCGGCAGACTGGAGGAGGGCAAATGTTGTCCCTATTTTCAAAAAGGGGAAAAGAGAGGACCCAAATAATTACCGCCCAGTCAGTCTGACATCAATGCCAGGGAAGATTCTGGAGCAGACCATTAAGCAAACAGTCTGTGAGCACCTAGAAAGGAATGCTGTGATCACCAATAGTCAGCATGGATTTCTGAAAAATAAGTCATGTCAGACTAACCTGATCTCATTTTTTGACAGAATTACAAGCCTGGTAGATGAAGGGAATGCAGTGGATGTAGCCTACCTTGATTTCAGCAAGGCATTTGACAAGGTGCCCCATGACATTCTTGTAAAGAAGCTGGTAAAATGCGGTCTTGACTATGCTACCACTCAGTGGATTTGTAACTGGCTGACTGACCGAACCCAAAGGGTGCTCATCAATGGTTCCTCTTCATCCTGGAGAAGAGTGACTAGTGGGGTGCCACAGGGTTCTGTCTTGGGCCCGGTCTTATTCAACATCTTTATCAACGACTTGGATGATGGACTCAAGGGCATCCTGATCAAATTTGCAGATGACACCAAACTGGGAGGGGTGGCTAACACCCCAGAGGACAGGATCACACTTCAAAACGACCTTGACAGAGTAGAGAACTGGGCCAAAACAAACAAGATGAATTTTAACAGGGAGAAATGTAAAGTATTGCACTTGGGCAAAAAAAATGAGAGGCACAAAAAAATGAGAAATACAAGATGGGTGACACCTGGCTTGAGAGCAGTACATGTGAAAAGGATCTAGGAGTCTTGGTTGACCACAAACTTGACATGAGCCAACAGTATGATGCGGCAGCTAAAAAAGCCAATGCAATTCTGGGCTGCACAAATAGGAGTATAGCATCTAGATCAAGGGAAGTAATAGTGCCACTGTATTCCGCTCTGGTCAGACCTCACCTGGAGTACTGTGTCCAGTTCTGGGCACCACAGTTCAAGAAGGACACTGACAAACTGGAACGTGTCCAGAGGAGGGCAACCAAAATGGTCAAAGGCCTGGAAACGATGCCTTATGAGGAACGGCTAAGGGAGCTGGGCATGTTTAGCCTGGAGAAGAGGAGGTTAAGGGGTGATATGATAGCCATGTTCAAATATATAAAAGGATGTCACATAGAGGAGGGAGAAAGGTTGTTTTCTGCTGCTCCAGAGAAGTGGACACGGAGCAATGGATCCAAACTACAAGAAAGAAGATTCCACCTAAACATTAGGAAGAACTTCCTGACAGTAAGAGCTGTTTGACAGTGGAATTTGCTGCCAAGGAGTGTGGTGGAGTCTCCTTCTTTGGAGGTCTTTAAGCAGAGGCTTGACAACCATATGTCAGGAGTGCTTTGATGGTGTTTCCTGCTTGGCAGGGGGTTGGACTCGATGGCCCTTGAGGTCTCTTCCAACTCTATGATTCTATGATTCTATGAATCTTCTGGCATTCAGCTTCATTGGACAGCCCTGACTCCGTTCTAGCATTATGAGAGAAGACTGTCCATAAAAATGGAAAGCTGGATGTCTGTATGTTATGATGAGGACAGACCGGTTTAAGCTGATGTCTCAATGTTCTGAGCATAGAAGTAAGTAATCTGTGGACACGAGAAGAGCCTGGCTGCTGGATCAGGCCAAAGTTCCTAAATTATTAGCATAGGGACACAATAATGGCCATGCTACATCTGAGCTTCAGCAATCAGCTCAGACCTCTTTACATGCTGAGTTTCTGAGGGAGACTGAGAGAAGAACCATAGGCCTGATTCCCTAGCTCCTCCCAAGGTGAGCTAAGCCTGGCAGGACAGCTTACTCAATGGTCTTAACCCCTTTATGCCTTAAGTAGACTTAAGCATATTGGTTATATGAGGCTGGTTAGCCCACACAACTTTGCAGCCAAGAGGGAGTGTAAGGAAGGGGACTATCTTTCCGATATTTGGAGCCTGACTCCTTTAGGGCTTTAAACACAAATGGAAGTACATTGAATTGAGCCTGGAATCAAAGGAGCAACCAATGCATCTGGTTTATATGTGATGAAAATGGAACTCCTGCTAGTAATCTGGCTGATATATTATGAATCAGCTGAAGTTTCTGAGTTGTCTTCAAGGGCAGCCCCATGTAGAGCACTTTGCAGAGGTCCAGCCTGGAAGTTACCAGAACATGGAGCACAGAGGTCAAGTCATCTGTGTCCAAAAGGGGCCATAGCTGGTGAACCAGTTGGAGCTGGAAAAAAGGACTCCTTGCCAAGGCCACCTGAGCCTCCAGTGATAATCACAGCTCAGTGGGGCAGCCCTAGTGAATAAACCTCTTCTGCTTGAAACTCAACTGACGTGACATTAATCCCAGGTAAAAACAGACACAGAGAAATGCTGGATGACCTTTATTTTTTTTGAGTGGGCCATTGCAATTGGTGCCTCAGTGCTGGGTTCCTTCTGCATGGAGAGAAATTAGTGGTGATGGGCTGATGTTTGAAGACCTTGTGCTGAACCTCTGAGCATCTTTGGGAGGAGGGAGCGGTCAGAGGTTAGATCAAAATGAACTGGAGCGTCGCAGGGTCTGGTTGCAGAAGTGGAGGTGCCTTGAGGAGGGCCAGCAGCAGGCAGGAAGGACATGTTGCTATGACATAGCCACTGGGTGGTCTGGTGCAGGCTGATATTCCTTAGGCTTGCCAGAATCTCCAACAGAATTAAGCATCGCGTTCACAAGAAGGGCTGCCACAACTCCATTCCTCTTTGCCTTTGGGGCACGTTTCCTGATTGTATGAATCACATCGTTCAATGCCCCCTGTTGGTAGCAAAAAGAAGATAGTTGATATCACGACCCAGCATCTGCAGACACCCTTCCTCGCGTTACAAGTGTGGAGTGGAACCTTTGTCCCTCTGGTCAAGAGTGGAAGAGACTATCCCCTTCCACTGCAAACTGTAGCTCAGTGTTAGAGCATCTACCTTGCAGGCCAAAAGGCCCAAATTCAATCTACAATGGCATTCCCAGGTGTGCTTGCCGGGTCTCCTGTCCTAAACCTTGGAGATCTTTTGTTCCTCAGAGTGGACAATACTGAGCTATATGGACTGTCTCAGTATAAGGCAGCTTCCTCTGTTTCTTTTTAAACCACCCCTTTATGAGAACCACAAAGACTAGGATTGTACTTGAGTTTGAGGGAAGGAATGTAGGCCTAGGTCCCTCATGCCTATGGGACCGCCTCTCCTGGTATACCCCATGGAGGACCTTAAGTAAAGGTAAAGGTACCCCTGCCTGTACGGGCCAGTCGTGTCCGACTCTGGGGTTGTGCGCCCATCTCACTTAAGAGGCCGGGGGCCAGCGCTGTCCGAAGACACTTCCAGGTCACATGGCCAGCGTGACAAGCTGCATATGGCGAGCCAGCGCAGCACACGGAAACGCCGTTTACCTTCCCGCTAGTAAGTGGTCCTTATTTATCTACTTGCACCCGGGGGTGCTTTCGAACTGCTAGGTTGGCAGGCGCTGGGACCGAGCAACGGGAGCGCACCCTGCCACGGGGATTCGAACCACCGACCTGACGATCGGCAAGTCCTAGGCGCTGAGGTTTTACCCACAGTGCCACCCGCGTCCCATGGAGGACCTTACGGTCCACAAATAACAACATTTTGGAGGTCCCGAGCCTCGAGATTAGACTGACCTTGACAAGGACCAGGGCCTTTTCGGCCAGGGCCCCGGCCTGGTGGAACACTGTGTCACAAAACACCAGGGCCCTGCAGGATTTGACTTCTCTCTGTAGGGCCTGCAAGACAGAGCTGCCAGGCCTTTGGTCAGGGTTCAGTCTGACTCCTCCTCCCCTTTCATAAGAACTTGCATGAAAGTGGCCTCCCAATTTTTCTCACAGACCCATATAAGTTCAGCAGAAACAGTTGGGCCTGGTGAGCATTTAAGGCCCCCAACCCTAATCTGTGGATTGCTATCTGATTGGATTTTATTTTGATCCTGATCTGATTTTAGGATGTATTACAATTGTTTGCCTGATTTTATGTTAATGTGTTATACGTTTGATGTTAGCCGCTCTGAGCCTGGATTTGGCCAGGGAGGGCGGGGTATTAATAATAATAATAATCATCATCATCATCATCATCATCTCAGTGTTAGAACATCTGTTTTGCATGCAGAAGGTCCAAGGTACCAAAGACTGTGGTCTAAACCACTGAGCCTATTGGGCTTGCCAATCAGAAGGTTGGCATTTCAAATTCCTGTGACGGGATGAACTCCCGATGCTCTGTCCTGGCTCCTGCCAACCTAGCAGTTTGAAAGCACACCAGTGCAAGTAGATAAATATGTACCACTGCGGAGGGAAGGTAAATGGCACTTCTGTGTGCTCTGGTTTCCATCACAGTGTTCCGTTGCACCAGAAGCAGTTTAGTCATGCTGGCCACATGACCCAGAAAGCTCTCTGTGGACAAATGCCACTTCCCTTGGGCTGAAAAATGAGAGGATCCCCACAACCCCATAGTTGCCTTTGACTGGGCCTAACCATCCAGGGGTCCTTTACCATTACCTTTTAGCTAATCCCTGGCATCTGCAGGTGGGGATAGAAAAGAGCCCTGACTGAACCCCTGGAGAGCTACAAGCAGTCAATTCATAGATAACATTGAAGAACCAATTGTTCGATTTGGCAAAGGGCAGCTTTCTATGAGTTGTTGAGATTTAGTTGTTATTGCCATTACCATAATTATTATTAATTATATTTATATCCTGCCCTTCCTCTGGGGCACCAAACAAAACAAGAGATAAATGGATTAACTCATCTAACAACATCTGAAAACAATTCCAGTTCAGATGCCACTGGTAGCAAGTGCTAGTCCTACTCAGAGAAGACCCATTGAAATGCCTAAGCATAAATTTGTCTATTAACATGGGTAGTGATCCTCGTGATCACAGTGGCCTCCCAGATATGTCCCATAGCAGTTCTTCAGTGGCAAGAGGAAAGAAAGAAAGAAAGAAAGAAAGAAAGAAAGAAAGAAAGAAAGAAAGAAAGAAAGAAAGAAAGAAGGAAGGAAGGAAGGAAGGAAGGAAGGAAGGAAGGAAGGAAGGAAGTTGCATCCAAAGGAATTACTACTCAGAGTAGATTCCTTGCAGTTAATGGACCTAAGATAGCCATGCTTCTTAACTTCAACGAGTCTACTCTGAGGAGGACAAGCATTGGCTACCACCCTGTGTCTTAGGAGATCTGAGAGGAGTCCCACTAGACAGCAAGCAAAGGCCCATCTGGTGCAGTATCCTGTTCCCAGTGTGGCCATCCAGAAGTCCACAAGAAGCCCACAAGCAGGACATTGGAGGCCCCTTGGATGGCCATGTTCAGTTTGAAACAGCAAATGACAACTCCTTGGCAACAGGATGGAGACCCCTTGTGAATATCAGTTCCTGGGAATCCCAAGTGTCAGGGAGAGTGGCTGTTACCTTCAGGGCCTGCTTGTGGGCTTCTCCTTCATTTGACTACTGTGAGAAGAGGATGCTGGACTAGATGGACCCCTGGCCTGATCCAGCTTCAGGGCTGTCCTTATATTCTTCTACTTACCGTCTTGCCCTGGGCTGAATCCTCAGCCTGGACCTCATCCAGAGCTATAATGGACCAGATCAGCAACACAGCAACAAAGAGGGTGGTGGAGAACTTCATGATGGCTCCACGCTGGTCAATGGAGTGGAAGAGCTTCTCCTTTGGTCTGTTCTGTCCCGGGTGATGGCACCAGCTCTTTATATACCCTTTCCTCCATGAGCAAGGAAGAATCTGGGTTTGTGCCTGGCCACTCAGCTGTTTTTAATCAGGAGTGGCTTGGGTTGTAAGGTATTGTTGGCTAGGGAGCAGGAACAAAGTTATTTGGAACACCATTTACCTCTTGTCTTGGCAGACACCTCTTTTCCACGTGGCCAGTTTCAGAGTTTGCTGGGGCCCTAATCGGTTATGAGGCTGTCATGGCTCAGATATTCCCTGGCCAATTAGGGGAAGAAAAACTGTACTGAACAGGGGGTTCCCTTCTATTTCCCCATCCCACAATATTTCCACTGCCACTAGGGTGATAATAACCTAAGAAATGCTCTGCTGGATCAGGCCAGTGGCCCATGCAGCTCAGCATCCCATCTTCACAGGGGCCAAGCCAGACCTGAGCACAAGAGCATTCTCTCTTCCTGGAAACCCAACAACTTATGTTTGGATGGGGGCTCAATTTTGTTGATGTAGATCAGCAAGTTAAGTAGAGGAGAATCTTTGGAGTTGGTTTTCAGGATGGTTCAGAAAAGGGCAGCCAAAATGTGGAAGGGAATAAAGTGACTCCCCTACAAGCAAAGGTTGCCTCATTTAGGACTTTTGGGTTCATAGAAAAGATGAGTAAGCGGTGATGTCAGGGACTGGACAGCGGAGGAGGAATGGTGGAGACCGCCTCCCCCTCCTCCCGAACTTTCCAGAGAAGAGGAAGACAGTGGTCTGCGGGAGGGCATAGCTCAGAGGCAGAGGAGGAGAGAAGCTGGGAAATAATGGGAGAGGAGCAGGAAGAAGAAGCAGCACCAGGGGAGAGACAGCTGACAGACTCAGTATCTTTAGCAAGCATGCCAGACACCCCCCCTCCCCAGAACCTGGAGGTCGTTGAAAGTAGGAGAGCAGAGAGCTCAGAGGTAGAAGGCACAGATCAGCCACCGTAGGAATGACGTATAAGGGGAGAGACGGAGGGGTGGGGCTTAACTTGGAGGAACGCCATTATCTAAGAAAGATGGCATTGCTATCTCTCTCTGTGTGAATACAGTGGTACCTCTGGTTACATACGCTTCAGGTTACACACTCCGCCAACCCAGAAATAGTGCTTCAGGTTAAGAACTTTGCTTCAGGATGAGAACAGAAATCGGGCTCCGGCGGTGTGGCAGCAGCAGGAGGCCCCATTAGCTAAAGTGGTGCTTCAGGTTAAGAACAGTTTCAGGTTAAGAACGGACCTCCGGAATGTATTAAGTACTTAACCTGAGGTACCACTGTATTGTATAAAAGACTTGGTAAGAACTCTCCTTGTTTATCTAATACTTGGCTGCCTACCGTGGGAGGGATTGGATTCCCTGAAGCCTGACTGGTGACAATGATAGAAGCTTATAAAATTCCACATGGCATGGAGAAAGTGAACAGAGGAAAGCTTTTCTCCCTCTCTGATAATACTAGAACTTATGGGCCTCCACTGAAGCTGCATGTCAGAAGATTCAGGATGAGTAATAGGAAGCACTGCTACATGCCGTGGATAGTTAAATTATGGCACTCACTCCCACAGGAGGCAGTGATGGCCACTGACCTAGGTAAAGGTAAAGGGACCCCTGACCATTAGGTCCAGTCGTGGCCGACTCTGGGGTTGTGGCTCTCATCTCGCTTTATTGGCCGAGGGAGCCGGCTTACAGCTTCTGGGTCATGTGGCCAGCATGACTAAGCCGCTTCTGGCGAACCAGAGAAGCACACGGAAACGCCGTTTACCTTCCCGCCGGAGCGGTACCTATTTATCTACTTGCACTTTGACGTGCTTTTGAACTGCTAGGTTGGCAGGAGCAGGGACCAAGCAACGGGAACTCACCCCGTTGCGGGGATTTGAACCGACAACCTTCTGATCAGCAAGCCCAAGAGGCTCACCACCCGCATCCTTACTGAACTAGATGGACATACACAGTATACTGGTCCGCTTTGCAATGTGGACACTGTATTGTCTACACCAACTCAGGCTCAGTGGTTTAACCCACAGCACCACCCACGTCCCCGTTTGTATAAGGTGCTCCAACATTAAATAAAAATCATTTCCCCATCAGAGAAGAGGCAATAGTTTTGGGGGCGGCGGGATTTTTCAAATGATAGATTACGGCTGTAATCTCTTTTTTTACAATGTTAACATTACAAATATTTCTTTGAGAGGTGGCTAGCAACTTCCTTAAGCATCTCGTCCGACTCCAGGTTTCAGAGAACACCTGGTGAGTCTATTATTCCATTAGTCAGGAAGCGCAAAATTCTGTTCCAGTCCAAAAATGAATACTTAAGAGGTATATTTAAGAGGTACATTAACTTTTCAACATGAAGGAGTACAGCAACTCTGTTGAGATGTCTAAGGCTTATCACCTTGTTGCTGTTCCAATCTCCAGGCTGCACAAGGGCTTTTGCAGAGAAAGTACTGTACCTTTTGAGAATGTTTTAAACAGGTACATTAATTTTCCAAGAGTACAACAGCTCTGCTGCAGGAACAGTATGCAAGTTGTTTAATGAGCTTGGTAGGTTACTGGTGGGGAGTGACCTACACACTGAAACATGCTGTTAACCAAGCCTAACTTATATTGTCCACAACATCCATATGGCAAAGTTGCCCTGAGGAGGACTTGGACCTAGATGACTCTCAAGACCTTAGTCACTCCTTCTCCACTATCCAGTTTTGAGGACGTGGCTCTGCAGACTCTCAAAACGACTAACTTGTAGCTTTGCCTGCTCCAGACATGCAGGAGGATGTGACTGCAGAATTAGATGTGGATGCTTTTTAGGAATCGCAGACAGCTCTCCCAGAGGGGGTTCCTCCACAGGAGAGGAAAGCCTCCGCAGCCCTCTTAAGCTTTCATATGCCTCTTGCTCTTTTCTGAGCAACATCTTCCATGCCTCAGCTAGCAGGGCCCATTGAGAGATCTGTAGGATCCTGATTTGCCTTTCCTTGCCAACCTCTCACAATTGCTCCCGCCTCCAGGGTGAGTGCCAAGCCCCAGTAGAACAGTAGCAGAACTCTTTCAGGCTTTGGGGCTGATGTAGTCAATATGCTGCCTTCCAAATCCTTTGGAGAACAGCTCTCAGCATCTCTTTCCATGTAGCTTCTCCTACTGCACCACCGGACAGGAGGCTGTAACTTCAGAATCAGCCATGGGCTATTTAAGGGTTGCAGATGACTCTTTTGGGAGGGCATAGATGCTTCAGGAGAAAGGTTTTTTTAGCAATTTCCCTCCTCCAATGCTGCATTTGTGATTGGTGTAAATCACATGCCTGTCTGAGAAGTGTGTGGGGAATGGAAGACAGTCTTATCTCTTCCGCTGTATGTACTTTTTTACTTGTGCCTGTTTGTTCTCTCGGAGCTGGAGAGAACGGACGTCATTATTCTTTTGTCTGTACATAGTGCCTGGATAGTGGAAAGGGGGACACTGAGGACTTGGGAGTCATATAACTCCAAGTCCACCTTAGGTAAAGGTAAAGGTAAAGGGGCCCCTGACCATTAGGTCCAGTCGTGGCCGACTCTGGGGTTGCGGCGCTCATCTCGCTTTATTGGCTGAGGGAGCCGGCATACAGCTTCCAGGTCATGTAGCCAGCATGGCTAACCCACAGCGCCACCCACGTCCTGCAATTAGGCTTGCATCAGTGTCCTGGTCAGTCCACACCTGTACCCAACCAAGCACATTATACAAGCTGCATACTGTTCCTACAGCAGAGTTATTGTACCCAATAATGAGACTGTTGAAAAGTTAATGTACCTCTTAAGTATGTTGGGGAAGCAACATTGCTTATTTTTTTTCAAAAGGACTGGGGAGCTGCGGCAAACTTTGCATGATGCAAATTTGGAGTCAGTATCAGAAATGTCTAAGCCAGGAAGGAGGAGACCCAGAGTGGAATGAACCAGACGAACAGTCAAGGAAGAGAATGGAGGAAATCTATTCCTGGCAAGGAACTCAGTGTTCCCCACACAAGATGGCCAATTGCTCTCGTGGAACAGACTGAAACTTTCGTGGTCGGGTAGGATGGCGGCAGTAAAAATGAACATACTCCCAAGAATGTTATTCTTGTTTCAAAACATCCCTGTGATTAGAGGTTCTACAATGTTTAAGGATTGGCAGAAAACTCTTTCAAAGTTTATATGGCAAGGGAAAAGACCGAGAATTAGATTGTACATGGTGTACAGCTGATGAAAACCCCAAATTAACAATCTCAGAAAATTAGAATATTAAATGAAATCAGCAAAACAAGGACAGCAAATAGAGCAATATTGGACCTCTGAGAAGTAGAAGCATGCATATGTACTCGGTACTTGGTTTGGGCCCCTTTTGCATCAATTACTGCCTCAATGTGGTGTGGCATGGATGCTATCCAGCCTGTGGCACTGCTGAGGTTTTATGGAAGACCAGGAAGCTTCAATAGCAGCCTTCAGCTCTTCTGCATTGCTCAGTCTCATGTCTTTCATCTTTCTCTTGGCAATGCCCCATAGATTCGCTATGGGGTTCAGGTCAGGTGAGTTTGCTGGCCAATCAAGCACAGTAATCCCATGGGCATTGAACCAGGTTTTGGTACTTTTGACAGTGTGGGCAGATGCCAAAGTCCTGCTGGAAAATCAAATCAGCATCCCCATAAAACTCGTCTGCGGAAGGAAGCATGAAGTGCTCCAAAATCTCCTGGTAGACAGCTGCGTTGACCCTGGACTTAATGAATCACTGTGGACCAACACCAGCTGATAGCATGGCTCCCCAAATCAACACTTCACACTGGACTTCAAGCATCTGGCATTGTGTGCCTCCCCATTCTTCCTCCAGACTCTGGGTCCTTGGTTTCCAAATGAGATGCAAAAGTTGCTCTCTTCAGAAAAGAGGACTTGGGACCACTGAGCAACAGACCAGTTCTTTCTTTCTTTTCTTTAGCCTAGTCAAGATTCTTCTGACGTTGGTTCTTGTTCAGGAGCGGCTTGACAAGAGGAATACAACATTTGAAGCCCATCTCCAGGATCCGTCTGTGTGTGGTGGCTCTTGATGCACTAACTCCAGCCTTAGTCCACTCCTTGTGAAAGTCCCCAACACGTTTGAATGGTCTTTTCCTGACAATCCTCTCCAGGCTGTGGTCATCCCTGCTGCTTGTGCACCTTTTTCTTCCACACTTTCCCCTTCTGCATAACTTTCCATTAATGTGCTTTGATACAGCACTTTGGGAACATCCAACTTCTTCTGCAATTATCCTTAGAGGCTTTCCCTCCTTATGGAGGGTCTCAATGATGGCTTTCTGCACAACTGTCAGGTCAGCAGCCTTCCCCATGATTGTGTGTCCTACTGAACCCATTGCAGGTGTTATGGATTGAATAGCTACTGCACCTTTTCACAATATTCTAATTTTCCGAGATTGTTAATTTGGGGGTTTTATCAGCTGTACCCCATAATCATCACAATTATAACAAATAAAGACTTGACATGTATCGCTTTGCATGTCATGAGTCTATCTCATATATTAGTTTCACCTTTTAAGTTGAATTACTGAAATAAATAAACTTTTCCACAATATTCTAATTTTCCAAGTTTCACCAGTAGTTCCTGGGCCATGTCACAGGCTCACACCCTATTCATATCTTAAATGTGTCCTTAAGACAGGATTTGTGAGGAAAGAGACAATGGGGAGATTTCCCACTTTGACCTTGCAGAGAAAACATTTGGTCAGTTTAGGAATCAAAATGGTTCCAGGTTGGTCTTCCTGTGCTGATTTATGTACGTGCTTGGTTAGTACATTTAGTAACATTTCCATATATCTAAGACCTCAAAATTCCTATCACAATGGCTCCACGTTAGTCAATGGAGAGGAAGAGCTTCTCCTTCGGTCTGTTATGTCCTGGGTGATGTCATTAGCTCTCTTTATATAGCCTTTCCACCCCGAGAAAGGAAGAATCTGGGTTTGTGCCCAGCCCGTCAGCTGGTTTGTTTCATCAGTGTGAGAAATGATGAAACATTTTGCTTGTTCATTCATGTTGCTTTTTCACTCAAGGCTGCAGCTGCTAAAAACAACCTCAGATAGAACGTTCCTTTTCTTCACATGGGCTACAAGGCTGTAGCTCTAGATAACTTTAGACAGTAGATTAACAGGCGTCAGCAAATATAGAACTTTCTGACACCTGCTGGTGGTCAGAATGTGGGTGTGATAAGTAGATAAGCAACAGCAAAGCAGAGAGTTCAATTCACACTTGTCTCCAGGTATTTTTGCTTGGCTTAGCAAAGAATTGCATAGGGATACACGGGTGACGCTGTGGGTTAAACCACAGAGCCTAGGACTTGCTGATCAGAAGGTTGACGGTTTGAATCCCCGTGACGGGGTGAGCTCCAGTTGCTCGGTCCCTGCTCCTGCCAACCTAGCAGTTCGAAAGCACGTCAAAGTGCAAGTAAATAAACAGGTACTGCTCCGGCGGGAAGGTAAACGGCGTTTCCGTGCACTGCTCTGGTTCACCAGAAGCAGCTTAGTCATTCTGGCCACATGACCCGGAAGCTGTACGCCAGCTCCCTCGGCCAATAAAGCGGGATGAGCGCCGCAACCCCAGAGTCGGCCACGACTGGGCCTAATTGTCAGGGGTCCCTTTACCTTTACGTATAGACCAAATAAAGGCAGGGTAATTAGGCAGTCGGGACACGGGTGGCGCTGTGGGTAAAACCTCAGCGCCTAGGACTTGCCGATCGTATGGTCGGCAGTTCGAATCCCCACGGCAGGGTGCACTCCTGTCGTTCGGTCCCAGCGCCTGCCAACCTAGCAGTTCGAAAGCACGTCAAAGTGCAAGTAGATAAATAGGTACCGCTCCGGCGGGAAGGTAAACGGCGTTTCCGTGTGCTGCTCCGGTTCACCAGAAGCAGCTTAGTCATTCTGGCCACATGACCTGGAAGCTGTACGCCAGCTCCCTCGGCCAATAAAGCGGGATGAGCACCACAACCCCAGAGTTGGCCACGACTGGACCTAATGGTCAGGGGTCCCTTTACCTATAGACCAAATAAAGGCAGGGTAATTAGGCAGTTGGGACGCGGGTGGCGCTGTGGGTAAAACCTCAGCGCCTAGGACTTGCCGATCGTATGGTCAGCGGTTCGAATCCCCGTGGCGGGGTGCGCTCCCGTCGTTCGGTCCCACCGCCTGCCAACCTAGCAGTTCGAAAGCACCTCCGGGTGCAAGTAGATAAATAGGGAACGCTTACCAGCGGGAAGGTAAACGGCGTTCCATGTGCTGCGCTGGCTCGCCAGATGCAGCTTGTCATGCTGGCCACGTGACCTGGAAGTGTCTGCGGACAGCGCTGGCTCCCGGCCTCTAGAGTGAGATGAGCACACAACCCTAGAGTTTGGCAAGACTGGCCCGTACGGGCAGGAGTACCTTTACCTTTAATTAGGCAGTCATGATGGGCTGTAAACCTTGTGGTACCCCAGCCGATGGGGAGACAAGGGAGGGAACCTGCACTTCGTGTAATAGGGAATATAAGTTTCTGATTTGTCAATTTTGGGTGTGCCTACTTCGGACACCCGCTCTTCCAATAACGTTTTGTAATCAATAATCTCTTTGCTGCTTCACCAATTTTGTTCAGATTTTATTTCGAGGGTCTCAGATCAGGGCCAGATTTAGGTTTGATGAGGCCCTAAGCTACTGAAGGTAATGGGGCCCTTTATATGTCCAGCTGTCCTTTGTCAACAACAAATTGCCACTGTTTTTGTTGTTGAATATATACTATATGGTAATTTATGGACCTAATAGGTATCTAAAGCCATTTGCACATAACAAAGAGGAGCCTACACAACACAAAACACTGTTGCTGTATGTAGGTTTTATTTTGTTTTTTTATCTTAGATTTTGGAAATGGACATCCAGGGTTTTTTTTCCTTTAAATTTTTTGAAGGCCCCCAAGAGAGTGGGGCCCTAAGCTATAGCTTGTTTAGCTTATATGTAAATCCGGCACTGTCTCAGACCCACTTCAAACTATCAGGAACAAGGCCACAAGCTCTGAGATAAACCTTGATTTTCTATTGAAAAGACAGCCCAGTTTTATCTGCCTACTGCACAGTCCGAAGCATGGCATAGGGGGGTCCTTTTCTCAAACTATTTGTGCCAAGTGATCTTTGGGAGGGGTGTGTGTGACAAGAGGAGGCTTTGCTGAGTATTTCAGGGTTTGTTTTGTTCCCAGCAGGTTATGACTACTGGATGCCTCTAACTTTTCGTGATGGTGCTATTACTTGCCTGTGGCACTTGTACTCAATAATCCATAAATGTAAAAAGGAAAAATGGTTCTAGTCCATTTTTCAGGTTGTGTTCATTGACTTTGCAACAGCACCTCCTCACCACTGATTTAGAAGCCAAGCAAGTGCTTTGGTCATGATGCACGCACATCTGTTAATTTCAATAGGTCTCCTCTGAACAGAAGTAATATTGGATACAACTGAATTTCAATGTATAGCACTAGTCTTTACGGAGCTTGAAGCAATCTCTGTCTGATTAATACATGCACAACTGATACTGGGTTTAATTCTGGATCTGCACAACAGGAAAGTGCAGGAGAATCTTTGAGTTGGTTGGGGGAGTGGGCAACTTCCCTACAAGGAAAGGTTGCAGCTTTTGCCTTGATGCTTCCAATGTTTGTCCTCTTTGGATGCACATGAATTGTAGTGAAACGAGAGGGGGAGCTTCTGGGGCACCGCAGCTATGAAATCCAAAAGAAGGCAAGAGGCAGGGGCGCCAGATTTTGGTATGGCACAGGGCACCACTGAAATTTCAAGTACAGTGGTGCCCCGCAAGACGAATGCCTCGCAAGACGGAAAACCCGCTAGACGAAAGGGTTTTCCGTTTTGGAGGTGCTTCGCAAAACGAATTTGCTATGGGCTTGCTTCGCAAGACGAAAATGTCTTGCGAGTTCCTGAGGGGTTTTCCCCCTCCCCCCCCTTTTTCCCAAGCCGCTAAGCCGCTTAACAGCTGATCGCTAAGCCGCTTAACAGCTGATCACTAAGCCGCTTAACAGCTGATCGCTAAGCCGCTTAACAGCTGATCGCTAAGCCGCTTGACAGCTGATCCACTAAGCCCGCTAAGCCGCTAATAGCCTTTTAGCAGCTAATCCGCTAATCCCTTAAGCCTTTAATAGCCGCTAATAGCCGCTAAACCGCTAATAGCGCTAATCTGCTAATCCGCTAATGGGCTTGCTTCGCAAGACGAAAAAAACCGCAAGACGAAGAGACTCGCGGAACGGATTCTTTTCGTCTTGCGAGGCACCACTGTACCAAGGTCTGTCACTGTGTGCAGTTGCATGCATGCCTCTCTCTGTGTGGGTCCACAGTCCACATGCATGACTTGAGCAGTCCCTCCAGTTTGCAAAGGTGCTTACAGGCTTCACACTATGATTGTGAAACATGGACCACCTATAAACGCCATCTCCAACTCCTCGAAAGATTCCATCAACAGTGTCTCCAAAAAAGTTTACACATCACTTGGGAAGACCGGTGAACTAATGCCAGCGTACTGGAAAGAAGCAAAGATCACCAGTGTCGAAGCGATGATTCTTCAACATCCACTTTGTTGGACTGGTCATGTTGTGCGCATGCCTGGTTATCGTCTTCCAAAGCAACTGCTCTATTCCATACTTAAAAATGGAAAGTGTAACGCTGGTGGACAACAAAAGAGGTTCAAAGACTCTCTCAATCTAAAAAAATGTAGTATAAACACAGACAATTGGGAAACACTGGCCTGCGAGAGCTCCAATTGGAGAACAGCTTTTACGAAAGGCGTCATGGACTTTGAAGACGTTTGAACTCAGGACGAAAGGGAGAAACGTGCTAGGAGGAAGGCACGCTTGGCAAACCCTCACCATGATCAACTTCCACCCAGAAGCCTATGTCCCCACTGTGGAAGGACGTGTGGATCCAGAATTGGCCTCCACAGTAATTTATGGGCTCACTGTTAAGACCGTGTTTATGGTAAGGTTACCAGATTGTTTTTAAATGAATCCGGGGACACTTTTCAACTTCCTACTAAATAGATGGATTTTGTCAGGGGACTGATTTGTAAATCCGGGGACTGTCCCGGGACAGGGAGACATCTGGTAACCTTTGTTTATGGCAGACAATCTTACTCGTCTATGAGTGGTCACCAAAGAAGTAGTTGTTGCATGGGTCCCAGGGCCCTCAAGAGACCAGGATTACCTGCTCTGCATAACCTTGGAGAATCGCTGCCAGTCATGTGTTAATAGTACAGAGCTAGATGGGCCCAACATTCAATGCTCTGACTCACGGCAAGGCAGCTTCCTAGACTCCTTTTTGCAAATATGATTATTGGCAGCCTCCATCTTTTTAATAGCCTCTTTTTACATTTCCTCCTCTTAATAGGGACAGGAGAGCAGTGGTTCTGTGCTAAGCCTAACTTTATGGGTCGTAATGTCCTTTTTCTAATTAGAAAAGCAGCACAAATGCAAAACAATTCTGCCATCAGCCAGCGGAGAGGGATTTGGAGCCTGTTGTGTTGCATCCATTAGCTTTTCCCCACGCAATTCGAGCCACACACCTCCTCACTTGCAAAGCCTCCTTGGACCATGGCATGACTTGTTCCTTGATGCACTTTTGCAAGGCCTTCGTCAGTACAGTGGTGCCCCGCAAGACGAATGCCTCGCAAGACGGAAAATCTGCTAGACGAAAGGGTTTTCCGTTTTGGAGGTGCTTCGCAGGACGAATTTGCTATGGGCTTGCTTCGCAAGACGAAAATGCCTTGCGATTCCTGGGGGTTTTTTTCCCTCCCCCCCTTTTCCCCAAGCCCCTAAACCGCTTAACAGTTGTTCACTAAGCCGCTTAACAGCTGATCTAAGCCGCTTATCAACTGATCTAAGCCGCTAATAGCCTTTTAGCAGCTAATCCGCTAATCCCTTAAGCCTTTAATAGCCGCTAATAGCCTTTTAGCAGCTAATCCGCTAATCCCTTAAGCCTTTAATAGCCGCTAATAGCCGCTAAACCGCTAATAGCTCTAATAGCACTAATCCGCTAATGGGCTTGCTTCGCAAGACGAAGAGACTCGCGGAACGGATTCTTTTCGTCTTGCGAGGCACCACTGTAACTCGGGCCTGGAGCATGTCATACGTGGTCACTTTTTCAGGAACAGAAACCCTAAACGATTGGGAGAAAGTACATTATGTGGAGCTTCCCTTGCACTTCATCCCAAACCTGCTGCTTGTGTTCAGAATGCACAATTGCTGGTAGGAGTGAGATTCTGTTGGCACCTCTGCTCAGAAGCTCTGCAGTGTCTGCCGATTTGCTACCAAACCAACACGTTACTATAAAGCCCTAAACTGCTTGGGACTTGTGGGATTGCCTTCCCCCATAAGCACCCACTTTGACTGCTTCAATTATCAGAGCCGGCACTCTTATAGGCGCCACATCTTCTTTATTCCACACTTGCAAGATACCGTTTTACAAAGCGTGGCAGCACCTACACTTCAGAACTCCCTGCCTGTTGATAGCAGGGAGGTACCTTTGCTGTGTTTTTTTCAGCACCTGCTTAAAACACCTCTATACCTGTAGCTCAGTGGCCAAGCAATTGCTTTGCATGTAGAAGGTCCCACGTTCGATTTCTGGCATCTCCGGGTAGGGGCTGGCGATGTCTCCTGTCTGAAACCATGCAGAATCACGGCCCATCTGTGCAGACAATATTGAACCTGGTGGGGCAATGGTTTGGCACAGAAGACTGCAGCTTCGTACAGCCCTGAGAACAGCTTCTGCAGCTTCTGTTCCAGAGGCTCACAGCATGTACAGATTAAAAGGTAAAGGTAAAAGGCCCCTGGACAGTTGTCCAGTCAAAGGCGACCATGGAGTTGCAGCTTTCAGGCCGAGGGAGTTGCGGCGTTAGCTTTCTGGGTCATGTGGCCAGCATGATTAAACTGCTTCTGGCACAACAGGACACCGTGACAGAAGCCAGAGCGCATGGAAACACCGTTTACCTTCCCGCCACAGCAGTACCTATTTATCTACTTGCACTGGTATGCTTTCAAACTGCAAGGTTGGCAGGAGCTGGGACAGAGCAACAGGAGCTCACCCCGTCACGGGGATTCGAACCGCCAACCTTCTGATCGGCAAACCCAAGAGGCTCAGTGGTTTAGATCACAGCACCACCTGTGTCCCTAAAATAGATTAGTACCCACCAGTGTTGAGGGGGCAATCTAGGGTTGCAGGGGGCCAAAGACCCATTTTTAATTTTGTAGCAGGATCCCTGTTTCTAGGGTCTTAGGGCTGCCCAGTCAGCACAAAATGGGAACTACCGTATTTAGCAGCTGATAAGTCCTCTCGCCCCTTGTGCTGATTGGAGCCAATCTGAGAGAAAGGAGGCGAGTCGGTCACTGGTGATCCTAGGGTCACTTTGGAGGTGGTGTGTGGGAAGAACATGGAGCTGTTTGTGTACTGCTCTAAAGCAATTGTTTCCCAAACTTGAGTCTCCAGCTGCTTTTGGACTACAACTCCCATCATCCCTAGCTAGCAGCTGGAGACCTACGTTTGGGGAACACTGCTCTAAAGCTAAGCCTTTGGTAACCTTGAAAACTCAAGGTGCTTCAGTAGTACGTTCTGCCGCAGTCGGAAAAACAGCTTAAGCCGCTCCGAAAGCAGATATTGGAGCCCTCCAAATCACTTGCCCAGCTACGTTTCCAGAAAACGGCAGATCTAGCTGAAAGGCAACACATGGGAGATCTGCATTGATAGTTGCAATGCATCCCAAATTCTTCTTATTGCATAAAATGGTTGTATAATCTTAGTTGTATAATCTTAGAAGTGGGTGTGGCTGTGTCATAAAGGAAGCCTGCCCCTCTGAATTTGCTATTGCCCTACTGGTGCCCATGTACCCAAGCTCTCCCACGCCACCGGAATCATGCTGAGCTGAGATTTCATGGCATATCATCCCACCTGCCCCCCCTCTCTCCTGGCAAGAATTGCCAGGCAGAAACTAGAAAAGGGCTGTGGCTCAGTAACAGAGCACCCGCCTTGCAAGCAGAAGGTCCCAGGTTCAAGTCCAGGAAGGGCTGGGAGAGAGAATCCCTGCTTGGACTGCTGCCAGCCAGTGGAAGCAGGTTAGAGCTCTCTAACCAGTGAACGTAATAAAACTGAAGATGCAGCCAAAACATTAGGAGAAGCATCTCTTATGGCTCCAAGGGGGAAGTAGCTTAGTGGAAAAGCACCAGTTTTGCATGCAGAAGGTCCCAGGTTCAATCACCAGGTAGGTTTGGAAAACTTCTCTCTCTCTCTCTTTCTCTGAACCCTTGGAGAGCCACTGCCAGTCAGTGTGGACAATACTGGCTTAGGTGGTCCATTAGTTTGACTGGATTATTTAGAGGCTGCCTAAATTCCTAGATTTAAAAACAAAACAAAACAAGAGCCATGCAAGTAATGAGATTCTTATTAAGGTAGCTCTACGTGTACTACCAAGTTCTCGTGTAAACAGAATAGAAAAAAGGCTGGGTTTTTGGGGAAGAGGGGAAGCTTCTCCTGCTTCTGGCCCTGTGAGCCTCTCAGATGTTGCTGGACTACAACTCCCATCTTCCATGACCACTGGGCCCAGGTTGCTGGGAATGATGGGAGCCAGAGTCCAGCAATAACAGGAAGTCCACAAGTCCTCCATTCAAGGCACCTTGCAATAATAATAAAAATTTATTATCTATACCCCGCCCATCTGGCTGGGTTTCCCCAGCGACTCTGGGTGGCTCCCAACAGAATATGAAAACACAATACAGCATTAAACATTTAAAACTTCCCTAAAGAGGGCTGCCTTCAGATGTCTTTTAAAAGTGAGATAGTTGCTTACTGCCTTGACATCTGATGGGAGGGTGCTTCACAGGGCAGGCGCCACCACCGAGAAGGCCCTTTGCCTGGTTCCCTGTAACCTCACTTCTCGCAGGGAGGGAACCGCCAGAAGGCCCTCGGCGTTGGACCTCAGTGTCCGGGCTGAACGATGGTGGTAGAGATGCTCCTTCAGGTATACAAGGCAGGGAGGAGGAACCTGCAGCCCTCGAGATATTGCTGGACTACAAATGCCATCACCCAACTGATTGTTGGCCCACGCTGGCTGCGAATGACAAGGATGGGAGTTCAACAGCATGTGGAAACCCATAGCCTCCCTCTCCTCTGCTTTAGACAGAGCAAATGCCCTAAAGGGGAAATAAATGTCTCTCTCTGCCCCGTTCTATACATGCACTGTTCCACCTTCATGCACTGTTCCACCTTTTTTTAAAAGGGGAGAACAAAGCCAACTCAACACTTTGGGCAAATCTTTCTTGTATCACAGGGCAGAGTTCAGGTGATTTTCAAGCACAGGCTGATATTAACGGATAGATCACCTTTGAAAATAGACATTTTGCAAGCACATATAAATGGTCCAAGATGGGCAACTGGTCTAGAGTTCCTGGAGAGGTGACAGTCATGCTGGCTGTTGAGTGCCCCACAACAGCTGGAAGGCAACAGATACCTGACAATAATACATATTGCTAAGAGGGAGGGAACCAGATGCATGAGCAGAGCTCTAAAACAGGGTTACCCAAACTTGCTCCAGCTGTTTTGGGACTGCAACTCCCACCATCCCTACCTAGCAGGACCAGTGGTGAGGGATGATGGGAACTGAGTTCCCCAAACAGCTGGAGACCCATGTTTGGGAAAACCTGCTCTAAAACAAGATAAAAAGATCCTCGGACCCCAACCCAGCAGTTCTTAAGACACGTGTGGGTAAGCTGCACGCCCCCCAACCCAGCTGCAGCTGAACTCCCATCAGCCTCAGCAGGCACTGCCAGCGATGATGGAAGTTGTCGTACCGAAAGATCTCAAGGACCAACAATTCTGTGACTCTTAAGAAATCCCATTAACTCTTCCCACAAAGGCAGGTGCTACTGCTGAGGCCTTGAATGCTGATGGGACTAGGTCTTTTAGTAACTGGGGAGAGGGGAAGAGGCCCACTTAATTTCTAGGTCCACCCCCAAAGAAGAACATGATTTAGAGCCGCAATTTGGGTGCCGAGGTGATGATGAGCCGTTGGAAATGTTTCGCTCGAGACGCCAGCTGATGTTAGTGAGGAGATTTCACCCCTCCCATACCCAAGAATCTCCTGAGCAGTCTGCTGATTCTGCAGAAAGGAGGAGGCGTGTTCTTATATCTACTTATAAGATATAGAAGTATAAGATATATAAGTATATAAGCACCACATCAGAGAGAGAGAGAGAGAGTCGGTCAGTGAGTGAGTCGGTCAGTGAGAGAGTCAGTGAGTGAGTCAGTCAGGGAGAGAAAAAGACTGAGTGTTATCTCTGTGTAGATAAGGTCGCTGCAGAAAGCAGCTGTAAGACTCAGTGCAGTCCAGCATCTCCATTTGTATATAGTTTGTATAGTACAGTAGCTGTTAGTGAATAAAAGAAGATATTCTTCAGCGCTGTCGTCCGAGTGATTTATGCTCTCCTGTACTCTGCTGTACAACGACTGTCTTCTTGTTGGAGTGATTTGCGGTGCTCACAGCTCTGAGTTGTGAGTCCACAGCACTTGGACCTGTTCCTGTGAGGAAGGTGGTCTCTGGAAGTGCTATCCAGCTCGCCTAGCCCAGTCGGGGCTGAGGTGGATGAGTCCAGTTGGTGACACTGGCTCAAGGGCGAGGCTGACAGTTAGGGCCCAGAAAGATCATAATAAGCAAGGCACCCTGATCATATGGAAAAGAGAAGGGGGCTTATCTCAAAAGCTCACCCACCCACCCACCCCTTAAGAAAACGATACTTAAATTTTATTTGAGTCTGTTTACTATACAAAGAGGTTAACGGTTCTCTACAGACAACTTTGGTCTTTTTGCGCTCAGCCAATTAAAACGCCGCGAAGAGACCCCATTGATGGGCTCAGGAGTCGGGGCAGGTGACCACCTGACCAGGCAATCACCTGACCAGGCAAGGAGGAAAGAGGTGGGGGCATTCCATGGAGGTGGGGGGCAAGGGGGAGCGAGGCAAGGAAAAAGGGGAGGGGGAGCAGAGAAAACATATCCAACTATGCCAGCTCCCACCCCACCCAATGCCAATCCCCATGCCCCCTTGAAAGGCAGAGCGTCAAACCATTGTGCCTGGTCCTTCCAAACTAGATGGCAACCACTTTAAAGGGAGATACATTGTCAGTTATAAATACAGCATTTTCAGGGTGGGGGTGTTAAAAAGGAAGCAGGCGGGCGCCTGAAGGCTCTACATTAATGCTCCACATGTTGGAGAGATGAGTTCAAGCAATAGGCCAACAGCTTAGCCTGAACTAGGTGGATGGGGGCAGGGGTTGTTTGGAAGTGGGGTCCTGCGGTTGGGTGCAAACCCAGAGTCCATTCATTTTTTTAAATACATAATTGGAAGGAATGTTTAGCTGGCAGGCTGGAGGCCGCAAGGCAAGCGAGGACCACGTCAGGCTGCCCGGTCGTCAGGGACGATCCGCTAGGTGGATGAGGCTTCCGGGGGTTTTCCGTCCCGCCGGGGTATCCGAGGCCAGAGGTGGATCTGAATCGGGGTTCTCACACGGCACTCAGAGCCTGGTGGGGAGGAAAAGGAAAATGAGGATAATCAACAATGCAATTCTGGGCTGCATCAATAGGAGTATAGCATCTAGATCAAGGGAAGTAAAAGTGCCACTGTATTCTGCTCTGGTCAGACCTCACCTGGAGTACTGTGTCCAGTTCTGGGCAGCACAGTTCAAGAAGGACACTGACAAACTGGAACGTGTCCAGAGGAGGGCAACCAAAATGGTCAAAGGCCTGGAAACGATGCCTTATGAGGAACGGCTAAGGGAGCTGGGCATGTTTAGCCTGGAGAAGAGGAGGTTAAGGGGTGATATGATAGCCATGTTCAAATATATAAAAGGATGTCACATAGAGGAGGGAGAAAGGTTGTTTTCTGCTGCTCCAGAGAAGTGGACACGGAGCAATGGATCCAAACTACAAGAAAGAAGATTCCACCTAAACATTAGGAAGAACTTCCTGACAGTAAGAGCTGTTCGACAGTGGAATTTGCTGCCAAGGAGTGTGGTGGAGTCTCCTTCTTTGGAGGTCTTTAAGCAGAGGCTTGACAACCATATGTCAGGAGTGCTCTGATGGTGTTTCCTGCTTGGCAGGGGGTTGGACTCGATGGCCCTTGTGGTCTCTTCCAACTCTATGATTCTATGATTCTATGAACAGGATGGGGCGACCCTCATTCGGGGCTTTCCATGGCCACATCCACAACACTGTGATGCCACTTTCAGCAGCCATGGCTCCCCCCAAATAATTCCTGGAACTGTAGTTTGTTAAGGGCCCTGGGAGTTGTTAGGAGACCCCCTGTTCCCCTCCAGGAATTACGGTTCCCAGAGTTTCACAACCAATCCTTCTTCAAAGGAAACTTTGGGAATTGTAGCTCTGAGAGGGGAATAAAGGTAAAGGTAAAGGGACCCCTGACCATTAGGTCCAGTTGTGGCCGACTCTGGGGTCGCGGCGCTCATCTCGCTTTATTGGCCGAGGGAGCTGGCATACAGCTTCCAGGTCATGTGGCCAGCATGACTAAGCCACTTCTGGAGAACCAGAGCAGCACTCAGAAACGCCGCTTACCTTCCCACCGGAGTGGTACCTATTTATCTACTTGCACTTTTGTGCTTTCAAACTACTAGATTGGCAGGAGCAGGGACCGAGCAACGGGAGCTCACCCTGTCGCGGGGATTCGAACCGCCGACCTTCTGATCGGCAAGTCCTAGGCTCTGTGGTTTAACCCACAGCGCCACCTGTGTTCCTGGGAGGGGAATAGCGGTCTCCTAACAACTCTCAGCATCCTTAACAAACTACAGATCCCAGAATGCTTTGGGGTGGGGGGTGGCAAAATGTGACTACTTAAAAGTGGTATCACAGTGCAGTAATTTTTAGGTCTTGCCTTCTTTCTGTGATGGTAAGAAGTCTTAAAACTGTTCCTAATATTGTGTTTTAATGTTGGAATCCGCCCTGAGACCTTGGGTGAATGACAATTAGTATCATTATTAACTGTAATAATTTAAATGTCAGAAGGAGAAGGGGACGACAGAAGACGAGGTGGTTGGACACTGTTCTCGAAGCTACGAACATGAGTTTGACCAAACTGCGGGAGGCAGTGGAAGACAGAAGTGCCTGGTGTGCTCTGGTCCATGGGGTCACGAAGAGTCGGACACGACTAAACAACAACATATATAAATGTATGGCGTGATTGTGGCTTTTCTTGAAGAAATGGAGACAGCAATCCTTCTGAATACCTGTTGCTCCCCCCCCATCCCAGCTTAGGAAAAGAAAGCTTCACTCTGCAAGGACAGCATCTCAGCCCCGGTGGTTTACCTTTCGTGCAAATTCCGGCAGAACAAAGGCTGCCCTGTGGACATCCGAGTTGTAATACTTAAGATTCATTGCTTCCACTTCCTTCTGGGACAACTGTTGGACAGGGTCCCTGAAATTAGTGTTCTGCAGGAAGAATAAAAATTGGATTTATTTGCAGGAACATCCCTGTCTGCGTCCACAAGGGGGCAGTAATGGGGGGGGGGCTTATTGATGAATAAGTATCGTAATCCCCGCATCAATGGCGTGTTGCCTGCATTGCACCCACCCTACTCTTTCTTGCCAAAGGAGCTCAAGGTTCTCCATCTCCCCGTTTTATCCTTATTTATTGCATTTATATAGCCCAAGGAGCTCAAGGCAGCGTACATGCATCTCCTCCGCCCCCTTCACAACCCCCCTGTGAGGTAGGAGTGGCCAAGAGGCAGTGGCACAGGAAAGAGGTGTGGATTGGAAAGAGTCACGAAAGCCTGACAGAAGTCCCTGGGGGGCTGCACGCAACCCAAATTTACAGTGGTACCTTGGTTCTCAAACGCCTTGGTACTCAAACAACTTGGAACCAAAAACTGCAAACCCAGAAGTAAGTGTTCCAGTTTGCGAACATTTTTCAGAAGCCAAACATGTTCCGTTTTGAGTGTTACCCTTCCAATTTAAGTGCCACACTTCCGTTTTGAGTGTTACGTTGTGGTCTGCCTGTTTTTGCTATTCATTTTGTGTTTTTGTTTTTGCGGCTCTTTTTGTTTCGTTTTTGTGACTGTGTGGAACCCAGTTCAGCTATTAATTGATTGTGTCTGCAGTACATTGTTTATTGCTTTCATTTTATGGATCGATGGTCTCGTCAGATAGTAAAAGTCATGTTAAATTGCTGTTTTAGGGGTTGCTTTTAAAAGTCTGGAACGGATTACCGTATTTTTCGCCCTATAGGGTGCACAGGCCCATAGGGCGCACCTAGTTTTTTTTTGGGGGGGGGAAATAAAGAAAAAAAAAATTTTCCCCCTAGGCGTGAGGCTGGGGAAGCCCGAGCTTCCCCCGACCCCAGCCCCCAGAACAGGCTGCTATCCGCAAGCCTGGGGGGAACTCCCGCCGGGCTCTCCAGGCTTGTGGATATCTTCACGAAGACTGGAGAGCGAGAGGGGTTGGTGCGCACCGACCCCTCTCGCTCTCCGAGCTTCAGCGAAAGCCTGCATTCACCCCATAGGACGCACACACATTTCCCCTTCATTTTTGGAGGGGAAAAAGTGCGTCCTATAGGGCGAAAAATACGGTAATCTGTTTTGCATTACTTTCTATGGGAAAGCACACCTTGGTTTTGGAATGCTTTGGTTTTGGAACGGACTTCCGGAACGGATTAAATTTGAGAACCAAGGTACCACTGTACTTAGAGCGGGCCCAGTGATGTTAATGGACCGGCCTGATTCACGCCCTTAAGTTTCAATGCTCTGCATAGGGCTTGCTTCGGCATGCAAGCCTCTGCTCCCCAAGCCCCGATCGACGGAAAGAGGCGGCAGACAATATCCCTTACTGAATTCTTGCTGCAGAGCATGAAGCCGATCTGTCCGCTGGGGTAGGTCGGGATGGTGCAGTAGGCGTACTCGACCACGGGGAACAGCGACTTGCAGAACTGGCGCATCTCCTTAATGAGGTCCAGGTGCAGCCACTGGCATTCGCCTGGCAGAGAGACAAATGTGGAGAGGGGCGTTATCAAAGCCTTCCTGGGTAGCTGGGGGAAAGAAGAGCTGGTATTTGGTTAGCCAAGAATCTGCGGCCCTTCCACCTCCCAGGCACTAGGGGGCAGGCTTCCAAAGAACTAGATCTGAGCTGGACCACCCAGAAACCTGAAAGGGCGTTCCACTGCATGTGGGCCACCACTGAGAAGGCCCTACATTATTTTTGGGGCTGTTGCAGCAACCCTGATACGCTGTGTTAAATGCAGCAAGGTATTTCAATTTGTACTTTTATACCTTGCTTCATTTCTTACATATTGCATTTTTGTTCCGTATGTATGTATGTATTTGGTTGGTTTTCAGATTTACAGTCGCATATCCAACATACAACATAGAAACAAGATTCCAAAGAATCTCCCCTTTGTGGGTCCTGTTGTTAATCATTTCCTCCTGCATCTTTTACGGCAATCCAATTCTTTTACCTCTCTGTTGTGTCCAAAATTCACCATTAAACTACAAATGTTATTCCAACCCTACGAATGATTTTAACTGTATACAATGGTTTTTAAGATAAATTATAAATTTCCCCCATTACTTATTAAAATGGCTGCGTTAGTTTGAACTGCAATAGAATGAAAAATAATACAGGAAGAAATACAAACACAATTAAAACCCAATATGAGTATTTACTGTGGGTGTGCTGCAGAGCACCTGAATGAAGCTCATGGACCTGAGTAGGGGGACCCCTGATCTAGGGGGCACCAGGCTTTCCATCCCTGCTTTTTTTTTAAAGAAAAAAAGGAGGGGTGGGGGGAAACCCAACACTTCAGAAACGTGCTCAGTGCCTCCAACTGGTCATTAGCACACAGGCTATTTCGGCTGTCCCTCACCTTGGCAGCAGAGAATGCCATCTTCCCGCAGAGCTGTCTTCATCAGCTGGTAGTAGGATTCTTTGAAGAGGCTTTCAGCAGGACCTGGAGGGGGAGGAACAGCACCAGGGAAGGTTAAGTATGAAAATACCTGGGAGGTATTTCTGGAATTGCCTGGAGCACACCCTGCAAAACTGCATTCATCCATTTATGCACCCAATCTGCAAGCCACACCTTTGAGGGCAAACCTCCCACCTAACAAAGAAAAAGAGCATTTATCCGACACTAATCCCACCTAGCAGTTCGAAAGCACGTCAATGTGCAGGTAGATCAATAGGTACCACTCCAGCGGGAATGTAAACGGCATTTCCGTGCGCTGCTCTGGTTCACCAGAAGTGGCTTAGTCATGCTGGCCACATGACCGGGAAAAACTGTCTGCAGACAAACGTCGGCTCCCTCGGCCAGTAAAGCGAGATGAGTGCCCCAGAGTCATCTGCGACTGGACCTAACGGTCAGGGGTCCCTTTGCCTTTACCTTTAATCAGAGTGTCTGAACTTGCTTCTCCTCTTCTTTTGAGCCAAAAGCATTTACATACAGTGGTACCTCTGGTTGCGTACTTAATTCGTTCTGGAGGTCCGTTCTTAACCTGAAACTGTTCTTAACCTGAAGCAGCACTTTAACTAATGGGGCCTCCTGCTGCTGCCACGCCGCCGGAGCACAATTTCTGTTCTCATCCTGAAGCAAAGTTCTTAACCCGAGGTATTATTTCTGGGTTAGCGGAGTCTGTAACCTGAAGCGTATGTAACCTGAAGTGTATGTAACCTGAGGTACCACTGTACTGCTTAATATTGCCAAAAAAACAAAAACCACCTGAAAGATAACAGGGGCAGCGACAGGGGCAGTTCCCACAAGTATCCAAACAAACCCGTGTTGCAAAGAGAACGTCAACAATGTCTAGGCAACACAATGACCATATATACATACAGTGGTACCTCGCAAGACGAATGCCTCAGAAGACGAAAAATTCGCAAGACGAAAGAGTTTTTTGTTTTCTGAGCTGCTTCGCAAGACGGATTTCCCTATGGGCTTGCTTCGCAAGATGAAACGTCTTGCGCCTTTTTTTTTAAAACCGCCAATGCATTCCTATGGGAAACCGTCAATACACAGTGGTGCTTCGCAAGACGAAAAAACTCGTAGAACGAAAAAACTCGCAGAACGAATTAATTTCGTCTTGCGAGGCACCACTGTACGTAATAGACAATCTTTCAGAGACTTTGAAACTAAATATTTCATTTTGAACTTGTTATGGTTTGTAGAAATTCTATAAAGATTGTCTATTACGTATGTATATGGTCATCGTGTTGACTAGGAGTTCCCACGAAGGATTCAGGGATTTTTGGAACTGGCAGAGAAAGCTTTCCCGCAGACTGCAGTGATTTGCTGGGTGCATAAGGTGGTCTCTCATGTCACCTGCTCCTGAGCTGTATAAGGACTTCCAACACCTTGAAACTGACCTGGAAGTGGACTGGCTGATGGTGCTAATCCCAGAAGTTGTTTGCCCCCACAAGCCACCTAGGTGTGTGATCTGTACAAGCTGCAGCCTCCAGGTCAACCCCAAGAGCCCCAGCTGTTACACAAGATTCACGATCCAATCACAGTCGCTGGTCAAGATCCCCTCCGCCAATCTGCACTCACCCATGGGGTCGGAAGAGTCTGTGATTATCACATCAAAAGCCTCCTGGTTCTGCTTCATGAATTCAAAGCCGTCCCCAACATGCAAGGTGAGTTTCGGGCTGGAATATCCCACAGCCATCCCTGGGAGGTACTTCTTAGATGCTTGGATCACATCCTGCCCCCCCCAAAAAAAAGAAAAAGAGAAAGAAAAAGTTTTTTCTATTTACTCGCCCAATTGATAAACCATACATTTACCCTATTTTTTTATCTGTAAGACCCACCCGACCATAAGACGCACTTAGTTTTAAAGGAGAACAAGACAAAAAATGTTCTCTCCCTCTCTGCTCAGCGCCTCTCCACAGCAAAGTTTTTCCTCCCGCTTCGCTGAAGGGGCGCTGCGCAGCTTTCCCTCTCTGCACTGTGCCTCCTCAGCGGGAGGAGCACTCTGCTGTGCTCAGGAAGCTTCGGACAGCTATCCCTGTAGCCAGGGGAGCAAGAGGGATCGATCCCTCTTGCTCTCCTGGCTTCAGCGAAAGCTGCGCAGCCTGCATTCGCTCCATAAGACGCACACACATTTCCCCTTACTTTTTAGGAGGGGCAAAGTGCGTCTTATAGAGCGAAAAATACGGTAGATGGCAAACCTCCCATCAAGTCATAGGTGTACAGTAAGAAAAATGAACAAAAGCAAGTATCATAAATTAATAAACGTGCCTGAGTTTTGCTTTCTTCCTCCCCCTTCCCTATACCCTTTTCCTTTTGTGCTAAGACTCCAAGCTGAGAGAGCTTGGGTTGGATGAAGAACAGGATTTTAGGCAGGGAAATTGCTTTAAATAAATAACAGTAATAAATCACTAAAACCACTGGAATAAATCAATCACTGGAAACCACACTTGGGTCCTGTCCACACGATACATTCTAGGCCGCATCATACCACTTTAAATAGTCATGGCTTCTCCCAAAGCATCCTGGGAACTGTAGTTTGTGAAAGGTGCAGAGAGTTGTTAGGAGACCCCTATTCGGATCGGAGAGCCAAATCAGGACCATGGGGAACAGAGAGGAAGGTTTCGGGGCTGCTGGGGAGAATTCAGAAGCACGTAGAGAAGTTTGGGGATTTAAAGAAATCCCAAATGAAAGTGGTTCAGCTTATCTCCTCCCATTGAGGCAAGGTGCCTTGCATCTCCAAGGAACGTCGGCTGTAGAAGTAACCAGACCTGGGATGGGGAGGAAAGGCTCAGCTGGCCTGCTTTGCATTTTTGGAGGAACTCTGAACACAAACGCTCCTGTTAGGGACTGAAAGGCAGTACTGCAGCATTTTTATTATTATTTTTATTATTATTATTTAGACATACATACAGTGGTACCTCGGGTTAAGAACTTAATTCGTTGTGGAGGTCTGTTCTTAACCTGAAACTGTTCTTAACCTGAGGTACCACTTTAGCTAATGGGGCCCCCCGCTGCCACCGCACGATTTCTGTTCGCATCCTGAAGCAAAGTTCTTAACCCGAGGTACTATTTCTGGGTTATCAGAGTCTGTAACCTGAAGTGTCTGTAACCCGAGGTACCACTGTACATACATACATACATACATACATAACAATAATGTACATACACTTACAGACAAAAAAAGAAAAGGTAAAGGAAAAAGAAAAATACATAAAATAGGTAAACACCCATGTGACTTCCCTCCGTCTGTGCTTGTCACCTTTATTACTTTAAAGTTCTTATTTGCATTGCAATTCATGTATCTCTACCTTACTTCTCTTATTAAACTGTTATTTTTTTCTAGGTCAACTTTACAACTTAGTCTAAACATATCAGCATGCTATCTTCAGAGAAGTGTTTACTCATATATTCTTCAAACCATATCCATTGCGACCTTAATTTCTGATTTGTACTGCAGCATTTTGTTGCAGCTGCTACCTGTGCAAACCTGCCACCCCCACCCCCACTTTGGATTCCTGCCGACTTTGCCCTGGCAAGATTTCATTAGCATGATGCAAAATGCATTTTTCTCTCTCTGCCTCATCTTGCAAAAAAACCCAAAAAACCTTCCAAGGTTGGGTGGAGGAGAAGGTGGTACCCGCCCCCCTTGAATTCAGTTGGTAGAGCATGAATGAGACTCTTAAATCTCAGGGTTGAGGGCTTGAGCCCCACGCTGGGCAAAAAGATTCCTGCCCTGCAGGTGGTTTGACAAGATAAGCTGCATAGTTTCCTTCAGTCCTACAAGTCTATAATTCTTCACAACTAGAGGACAAGGAAGTAGGTCTTTAATAAGGAAGGCGGTTAAGAAATCATAGCCCCGGGGAAAGGATAGGTTGATAATTGCTTTTATCCTGTCAAAGAGCTCCGAAATGTACCAGGCAACAAGACAGCCAACGCCCTCAGAGCTTGGGCAAGAGGAAAGAAATTAGGCTACTAACACAGAAACTTTGGCTTGCAGCCAGCGAAGCCCTAGGGCCAATTGAAATTTATGAACCAAAGTTAGTCATCTTCATTATTTCAACGGGTCTACTGGCTCCATGGGAAGGTGGTGGACTCTCCCCCTTCCTTGGAGGTTTTTAAGCAGAGGTTGGGTGGCCATCTGTCATGGATGCTCTAGCAGTGATTCCTGCATTGCAGAGGGTTGGACTAGATGACCGTCAGGGTCCCTTCCAATGCTACAATTCTATCAAACCTAACCTTGGCTCTCACCCATTGTGAGCTCTTGAGGTCAAATCCTTCTAAATTTCCTGTTACTGGTTTCCCATCACCTCACCCCACTGCCGGAGGACCGCTTGGAAACTTCCAGGGGTCTTGGCAGACCACTGGCCACCAATTTACTGGTCAACCAAACAGCCCCCCTTGTTGTAGCAATCATAAATGTGTCGTGGGAGATGCCGTGCAATTTTAAATTTCATGTCGTGGACTGCAGGCTGAGGATCACAGTTTGAGGGAATCCCATTTGACAGGCAACGATCCATAAGCAGAACTAACTTTGTTACCTCGTCAATTTCGCACTGTATTACGGACTCCACGGAGGGGTGCTTGACTACTTCCCGCAAGACTCCTCCATCGCCGCCCCCGATGATGAGCACCTGTGTAGTGGAGACGGCACTGTTACTTTGCTCTGAGAACGCCCACCCATTCACACCCCCCCCCCCAGACGAGGGCCGTGTTCACTTTCGGGGGCCACATGCCAGTGGTGGGCGGGGCCAGAAGCAAAAGTGGGTGGAGCAACGAATGCGAATTTTACCTTTGGACAGTGGGCTAGTTTCCCCACTCCACTCACATACCCCTCTCTGCCCTCCATTCAAACAAGCAAGCATAGTCACGGTCCAAGGACATATTCCAGCTAGGCAAAAACATGGAAGGAGGGTGCAAAGCAGAGAGGGGGTGTGGTCAGAGATTCTTTAGTTGAGATTCCTGCATTGCAGGGTGTTGGAGCAGATGATCTTCAGGGTCCCTTCCAACTCTACAATTCTATGAATCTAGGATCCCCCACCCCTGACCAACTGCAACCTTCCCTTCTGTCAAGTTATATGGTCATTAATCTAAGCAATGAAACCTGCCCTCACCTCTTTCTGTACTTTACAATATTCTACTTCTTTACTTCTTAAGTTAAATTACCTACCACCCACTCTCAAAGAATGACCCAAAGCAACTTACAGTTGAACTATGAATATATGTAACCATAGGACACGCGAGGCACTGTGGTCTAAACCACTGAGCCTCTTGGACTTGCCGATCAGGAGGTCGGCAGTTCAAACCCCCGTAATGGGGTGAGCTCCTGTTGCTCTGTCCCAGCTCCTGCCAACCTAGCAGTTCGAAAGCACGCCAGTGCAAGTAGGTAAATAGGTACCAGTCTGGCGGGAAGGTAAATGGCGTTTCTGTGCGCTCTGGTTTCCGTCACGGCGTTCCGTTGCACCAAAAGCGGTTTAGTCCTGCTGGCCACATGACTGGGAAAGCTGTCTGTGGACAAACGCCGGCTCCCTTGGTCTGAAAGCGAGATGAGCACCGCAACCCCATAGTCGCCTTTGACTGGGCTTAACCGCCCAGGGGTCCTTTACCTTTTACATTTACATGTAACCCTAAAAGCTAATGGCCGGCCAACAAAAATTAACAAAAGGTTGGATCCAGTGCTAGCCCTGTACACAGCAGACTCACTGAAGTCAATGGATGTGACTAAATTGGGCCCATTACTTTCAGCAGGTCTGCTCTCCAGTAGGACTTAGTTGGAGACAGCCCAAAGAATCAAATGTGGCAAAATATGCAGGTAACAAAAAAAAAGGGGGGGTGGTGCTGGCCTAGAGGACCTAATCCAGCAAAGTTCTTCATAGGATCATGTCCAGAGATGGATCCCCCAGGAGGACGACAGGACGAGGCTTACCTTTTGTGGCTTTGGGTGACTGCACAAGGGAAGGTTAGCAATCATTTCCTGGTACGAAAACTCATCCCTCTCTGTGCACTGGATAACGCCATCAAGGACCAAGACGTTCCCGTATGTTTTGCTAGAGGAAGAAGAGAGCAGGGGAAATGATGGGTGTGAATAGCAGGGCAAAGGTGTATGGTCTCCAAAATATGCCCCTTTAAGTCCCTGAACACCAACGTTGCAGAGCTCCAGGGACAATACAATTTCTGCATCCCTGAAGTAGGCCATCAGTTGCCTTCACTGTCCCTAAGCTGCCTAAGCCAGTGTGGTGTAGTGGTTAAGAGCAGTAGTCTCGTAATCTGGGGGACCGGGTTCACGTCTCCGCTCCTCCACATGCAGCTGCTGGGTGACCTTGGGCCAGTCACACTTCTTTGAAGTCTCTCAGCCCCACTCACCTCACAGAGTGTTTGTTGTGGGGGAGGAAGGGAAAGGAGATTGTTAGCCGCTTTGAGACTCCTGAAGGGGAGTGAAAGGCGGGATATCAAATCCAAACTCTTCTTCTTCTTCTTGCCATGCTGGCTGAGGCTGATGAGAACTAGGAATCTAACAACCTATAGAGGCGCAAAGGGTCCCTGTTCCTGAACTAGGCCATCACTTGCCTTTCCTGTCCCATGTTACCTCCATCATAAATCTGACCATCACTTGCCTTGACTGCCCCTAAGCTACCTTTAAGGCAAGGACAGGGGCTGCTGTCTGGGGCTTCTGAGAACTTGAACAACGTATAGGGATGCAAAGGGCCCCTGTTCCTGAACCAGATTGCCACTCGCCTTCACTGCCCCTAGCTACCCCCAAAATAACTCTGCCTTTAAAAAAAAAAATCAGAGGCATATGAAGATACAGCCCTCCAGATGTTGAACTACAGATCCCATCATCCCTAACAGCTGGCTAGAGCCCAATAGAACCTGCCTTGCATACAAAGGGCCCAAAGTTCAACCCCCTGCATCTCCAAGTAGGGCTGGGGAAGACTCCTGCCTCTGAATCCCAACAGTGCTGCTGCCAGTCAGTGCAGGTAACGCTGACCTAGATGGACCAGTTGTCAAATTCCAAGGCAGCACCTGCTGCCACCAGCCAGGAAGGAGTCACCTTGAGAGAGAGGCAGCGCTTAGGGCAGCGTTTCTCAAACCTGGGTCTCTATCTACAACTCCCGTCATCCTTACTGTGGCAGGACCAGTGATGAGGGATGATGGCAGTTGCAGTCCAACAACAGCTGCGGACCAGAGTTTGAGAAACACAGGTGGAGGGTGTCCCACTGAGACCCAGGTTCAAATGCCCCACTTGGCCACAAAAGCTCAATGGGGTGAGCTCGTGGGGTTGTTACAGGGAGTCAAACAATGAGATCTTTTTCTGGGGGTGCTTGGATGGGTGGGAAGACTCCTTAGACAAAAAGGTGGGCTGTATGAACGCCACCAAAGGGCAGCCCCGCCCTGTGCTTTTGACAGGATCGGGGCAGCGCACCAGTGCACGCCATCCTCACGTGCTCAATCCCCGCATCCTGGCCTTTCTCCCGCACCCTTACCTCCTGAAGACCAGGATCTCCTGGAAGGGCGACCGCTGGTGATGCAGGACCTCCTGGACTTGCAGAGAGAGGGCCTGTCCGGGCCAGAGGCTGCACGTCTCGCGGAACCAGCCCTCTTGGATGACGGCTGCTGGGGCTGCTGCCTCCTCCTCCCCTCCAGCTACTGCCCTCCTTCCTCCTCCTTCTCTTCCTCCCAGGCCAAGCTCCATGGCCGGCCGAACTGGGCAAGGCGAAGCGGCTGCCCCTCCGCTCCGCCTCGCCTCCGCAAGCGCAGGCCACCTGTGCACGCCTCAGCCGAACCGGCGCAGCGGCGGCTTCAAGGGAGGCGCGCCCGAGCGCGGCGCCGGCCAATGAGGAGCCGCGTCCGCGGGGCCGGCGGAGGCAGCGCCGGCCTCTGGTTGGCTGCGGGCGGAGAGAGTTCGACGGAGAGGCGAGGCGAGCGAGCAGGGTAGGGTGCGCTCGCGGGGCGGGCGGGCCACGTGGGGCGCTGGGCGTTCCTTGCGCGTGAGAGCGAGATAGAGACGTCGCGGAGCAGCTGCGGTAGGGAGGGAGATGCGCGCTCCTGATTGGCTGGAAGGAGGGGACGGCTGAAGCCTCTCTCCACGTGGCTCTTCAGCAAGGGCAAGTGAGGCCACGTTGCATCTTCAATCCAAGTGCACGAGGTGTTTTTTGGTGTGTTTTTTTGCATTGGAGCAAGTCCATTAAACTCGGCGGGGCTTCTTCAAAGGTTCTTTAAGTGCCATGCATAGCCTGATAGTCTCAGTCAAATATAAAAGCTTAAGAGAAAAGCAAGGACAAACCTAGACAGCATCTTAAAAAGCAGAGACATCACCTTGCCATCAAAGGTCCGTATAGTTAAAGCTGTGGTTTTCCCAGTAGTTGATGTATGGAAGTGAGAGCTGGACCATAAAGAAGTCTGAACGCTGAAGAATTGATGCTTTTGAATTATGGTGCTGGAGGAGACTCTTGAGAGTCCCATGGACTGCAAGAAGATCAAACTCTCCATTCTTAAGGAAATCAGCCCTGAGTGCTCACTGGAAGGACAGATTCTGAAGCTGAGGCTCCAAGACTTTGGCCACCTCATGAGAAGACTCCCTGGAAAAGACCCTGATGTTGGGAAAGATGAAGGGCACAAGGAGAAGGGGACGACAGAGGATGAGATGGCTGGACAGCGTTCTCAAAGCTACCAGCATGAGTTTGACCAAACTGCGGGAGGCAGTGGAAGACAGGAGTGCCTGGCGTGCTCTGGTCCATGGGGTCACGAAGAGTCAGACACGACTAAACGACTAAACAACATAAAAGCTTAAAGTTGGGGTTGGAATCTATTTTATTGGCATCTGTCTCAAGAAACAATGGAGTGTGCCTTTCAGGGGTTAAGACAAACCTCTGTGACAGAAAGCACCAAAGTGACTGCTTGTGTGCGAGGGTTGCCAGAAGAGAATAATAACAATAATAATTTATTATTTGTAAGATTGGGTCAACCTCTTAGGGACTCCACTCTGGATTTGTGTAGGGTTTACCTTTTTATAATTTTTATTAACTTTTCTGTTTTACAAGTAATATCTAAAATGTATGATACATTATTGGAGTGGGAGGTCAAAGATGAACAGGTCAAAGAGGTAATGATCAATTGGGCTTTAGATACAGGGGAAACTATCAATGGCATGGGAAGAACTATGGAACAAGAACTGGAAATTTACAGCATGTGAAGCGTTGAGGGGAAATTTAATCGATGGTTTATAGATGGTATTTAACACCTCCCAAAATAGCTAAAATGTATAAAACAAAAACAAATCTGTGTTGGAGGTGCAGTAAAGCAGAGGGGATATTCATACATGTCTGGTGGACCTGTAAAAAAACCAAAAGCTTCTGGGACATAGTGTATGATGAACTTTAAAAAATGTTAAAAGTATAACTTTATGAAAAATACAGAAGATTTCCTATTAGGGATAACAGACACAGGTATAACAAGAGACGATCAGAAAATATTCCTCTATGCCATGGGTGCGGCAAGGACCTTAATTGCCAGAAATTGGAAAAAAGAATTTGTGCTGACAAAAGCAGAATGGCAGGATAATTAAAGTATATCAAATTGGCTAGATTAACAGAGGCAATTGGGGCCTCCCCAGACAAGAATTTCAAAAAGAATGGGGGAAATGTAAAGAATACTTTACAGTGCCCTAAAATACATACCTGGACTTGTTTCGATTAATGTCTACAGGAGACATGGGGGGGGTGTTGGGTTTTTTGTCATAATTTGAAAAATCATAACAACTCATAAAGAAAACAGTTCATAAGAAGTAAACAAGGAGGCCATGTACAGGATAAAGGAAGTCTTTTATTTTGTTTGTTAAATATTTACGTTATGTTTATGCTATGTTGTTTATGTCTAATGGTTTATTTATTTGAGTTGTGGTGGATTTATGTTGTAAACAAAAAAAAATTATAAAAAAATCTGTTTTACAATTTAGAGTATTTAAACTACCTTAAAAAAATCAATTTTCCCTTCTTCTCTTTCCATGGTTCATTTTGCATTATATAAATCCCTGCATATTCTATATAAACCAAACCATTCAGTATTCCATTATTACTTCCATCAAAACTTATTTACACTGTTGAATTTATCTTAATGCTGACCAGGGCCGATAATAGGAAGCAGACAACTCTTCCTGTTACAGCAGCTCCACTGGCTACTAGTCTTGTTTCCAGGCACAATTCAAAATGTAGATTATCACCTATAAAGACCTGTATGGCCTAGGCCTGGGCTATCTGAAAGGCCATATTCTCCCATGCAAACTTGCCCAGATGGGAACAGGGCCTTTTCAGTGACTGCCCCCGGTCTTTGGAACTCCCTCCCTGGAGAAGCCAGACTGACTCCTCCTTTGCTGGCCTTCTTCTGCCCGCAGGTGAAGACTTTTCCTTCCAACAGGCCTTTGGGAACTGACTGTTTCTGAGGAAAGGGCTGGTTCTGTGGCGCTTTTCTTGTTATTGTCTGTGTTTTCAAAGGATCCTTTACATAATTTTAATTCTATTAGTGCTTAATTACATTTTGACAATGGTCTTTTCTGTTTTTTTAGCTAGCTCTGCTTTATCTGTGTAAACTGCCTTGAGTCTGGGCCTGGGGAAAAGGTGAGATAATAATATTATAACAATAATAGGCAATACTGTGCTAGATGGACCAGTGGTCAGCTCAAGTTAAGGCAGCTGAGATCCACACTGGTATCCTGCAGAGCTGCTGCCTGTCAGTGCAGACAGTACTGAGCTAGATGGAACAAGGATCATTTCTCCTTAAGCGGCGGGAAGCGGCTGGATGACGATCAGGTGAGCTGTGAATTCTGGCTCTACCAGACTCAAATGTGCAATATTAAATCGTGAGGATCTTCTATAAAGATGCTTTGAGAGCCTCTTGGGGCTGCATGAAGTGGGATGTGGCTTTTCCTAAACGAATGAAGGAGAGGGGAAGAAGAAACAAACAAACAGCCGCTCGAATCTATTAAGATGCTCCCTTTCCTCCATCATTTGTGGGGAAAGAAAAGCAGATTAATATATATCTTTTTTATTTTTTTAAAAAGAGCAACAGCAGGTATCCGTACAAAAAACGGCAGTGGCAAACAGCATCCCCTTTTGTTTAAAAGCCATTCCAACTCTGCATTCCACGGCTTCTTCCAAAAGCTTCCAGGAGTCGTACTATCTTTTTGGCCAGTTATGCCTGAAGCCCCTGCAAAGAGAATTACATTATAAATTCTTATTTCGGAATAAAGTTGAGCCGGGGACGTTCCAAGCATCAGCTGAAGCTTAGTTGCTCTCTTGATGCAGAACGTACTTGGAAAAAAGTGTCCTGTCCCCTGAACAAACAACGTTGAGGACTAGAAAGCTTTAAAGTCATATTTGCAAGGCGGCTCGAATGTTCTAGCAAACAACTGTCCGGACATACCTGTTGGATTTCCCAGCCATGTAGGACATGCTTTTCGTTCCGGCTGGTTGCTGGACTTTGCCGGCTCCGGGAAACTTCTATGTTTGGTTTTTATTTTTGAGAGAGAAAAAGGCGGAGAGAAGGTGTCAAAGCAGCGGTTCTTGGCCCAAGGTCACCCAGTGAGCTTTATAGTGAAGTGGGGATTTGAAAGCTAGTCTCCCAGGTCCTAGTCCAGCTTCTAACCACTACCCCACTGGCCCATCTAGTCGAGCATCCTGTTCTCACGATGCCCCAAAGGGCAGCCCAGAACCAGGACCTGAGCACTCTTCCCCTCCTGTGTTTTCCAGCAGCTGATATTCAAAAGCGTTATTGACCATGGAGGAAGAACTGAGCCATCCTCTGCTACTAGCTTTCATGGACTCACCTGCCTCAAGAGATTTATCAAAATTCCTGTGTGCAGAAAACAACCTTACCTTGCCAGCTTGCTTGGAGGGATCAAACTGTGTTGAGGGTTTAGGCCTGCTGCTTCCTGAGAGAGAGAGAGAGAGAGAGAGAGAGAGAGAGAGAGGGAGAAAGATGGGGGCAGAAGGCAAATCTTAGCAAGGGAGATTGCTCTTGCAGAGAATAGATCATTTCAAGAGCCATCAAGACCAGCAAAGTTTAGGCATGAATAAAAAGCACCGGCTGTAAAACAAACATGCAGTGGAAGAATTCAAACAGCCAAGACTTCTAAAAAAGGAACTAGGTAAAGGTAAAGGGACCCCTGATCATTAGGTCCAGTTGTGGCCGACTCTGGGGTTGCGGCGCTCATCTCGCTTTATTGGCCAAGGGAGCCGGCGTACAGCTTCCGGGTCATGTGGCCAGCATGACTAAGCTGCTTCTGGCGAGCCAGAGCAGCACACGGAAACGCCGTTTGCCTTCCCGCCGGAGCGGTACCTATGTATCTACTTGCACTTTGACGTGCTTTCGAACTGCTAGGTTGGCAGGAGCAGGGACCGAGCAACGGGAGCTCACCCCGTCGCGGGGATTCGAACCGCCGACCTTCTGATCAGCAAGTCCGAGGCTCTGTGGTTTAACACACAGCGCCACCTGCGTCCCTTAAAAAAAAAAAAGGAACTAGGCAGCATCTTATTTTGCCTTGGCGTCGAAACAAAGCAGAGGGCGTAAACAAAACTAAACGGCAGTAGTAATAGCAATAAAATAAATAATAATGTTGGTGATAAAAAGGTTAGGAAGCTGCTATACACAGACCGTTGGTCCATCCAGCTCAGTACTGTCTACACTGACTGGCAGCAGCCCTCTGGCATTTCCATCTCTCCCAGCTGTAGCTGGAGAGTCCATTGGGGATCTAACCTGGGACCACTGAGTTAGGCACCTTCCCCACACATGGCTATTACATAAGGAGAGCCCTAGTGGATCCTGAGTCCAGCCTGCTGAGCTCATGGGGGCCGACAGGATCCTCACCGGCAAACACTTGGAGGTCGGATTTGCTGTAATCAAAGGGGGTGAAGGGCTTTGGAGTGGCCTCTGGCTCTTCCGGCTGTGGGGAAGCTTTGGGCTTCTTCTTCTCGGCCCTGGGGGTCTCGGTACCCGGATCGCTTTCCACTCTCTCCCGCTTGTGGCCTGCTTGTTCCTGCTGTAAAACCAAAGGAGGGAGGGAGGAAGGAGTTTCAAAACATAGCCTGGAAGAAGAGGGCAGGGAAGGGCTGCAGCTCAGCAGAGGAACATCTGCTTTGCATGCAGGAGGTCCCAGGTCTAACCCTGACATTTTTTCCAGGTGGGGCTGTGCCTGTACTCCCACAGAGAATGCCCTCATTCAGGCTAACCCCTGGCACCCCCAAGGTCAGGGAAACTACCAAGGGGCCTCCTCATTTGATCTCAGCACCCGAGAGGGTCTGTAGGGAAGGAGACGGCCTTTCAGGTATTCAAGGCCTGGGTTATTTAGGGCTATCAACGCTAGCATGAGCCCTTTGAACTGAGCCCGGAAACAAACTGGAAGCCAGTGCTGCTGCTTTAGAGCAGGGGTTATATGTGACCCAAAGGGAACCCAGGCAGTAATCCGGCCGCTGCTTTGATCTGTATTGTAGTTTAACATTTATTAGACTGTTGGATTATATGACCTGGGAGATCAGGGTTTGAAGCTCACTGGGTGCGACCTTGGGCCAGTCGCCATCTCTCAGCCTAACCTACTTAAGCAGGGTTGTTTTGAGGATAAAATGGGGAGGAGGAGGAGAATCATGTACACCACCTAGAGCAGTGGTTCTCAAAGGGTTTGGCAGGAGAAGATGGCAAGAGAGTTGGGAAGGTCCAAGGGCAATCAAGGAAACATTTAAACATGTATAATATTATACTATAGTATACTATAGTACAGTGGTGCCTCGCAAGACGAAACTAATTTGTTTCGCGAGTTTTTTCGTTGTACGAGTTTTTTCGTCTTGCGAACCACCACTGCATTTAAATACTGACAATGGCGGGGAAGGGAGGGGAGAAGCAGGACAGCTGCCGCAGCCGGTACCTCAGACTCACCCGTGCGTTGTGGCCACCATGCGACGCGGCTGCTGGAGGGCGGCGGGGCTCAGGAGCCTGACTCCGGGGAGAGAGAGGCGCTGGCGGCAACGGCTCTCTGAGGGGAGCGCGCGAGGGGGGTGGGCAGCGGTGCGAGGCACCAACCGTCAGCGGGAAGGTGGGAGGGAGCCGGAGGAGCGGGGAAGCGAGCGTGCGTGCAGTGCGCGTCGCCATGACAGGAGAGGCAGGACCGTTTCGTCTAGCGAAGCAAGCCCTTAGGGAAATCCGTCTTGCGAAGCACCTCAGAAAACGAAAAACTCTTTCGTCTTGCGAGTTTTTTGTCTTCCGAGGCATTCGTCTTGCGGGGTACCACTGTATAGTATAGTATAGTATCAATTTTTTTTAAAAAAAATTGCAGAATATGGATAGATATCTTTTCAAAAATTAGAGCAAGAGCATCAATGATACTGACAATCCCAGTTGTGATTATTTTTGTTTATCAATAAAGAAATACATTACTGAATGAACAATTTGTTATTCTGAAAGTGTGTCCCAGAGAAAAAAGTTAGCGAACCAGTAACCTACAGCCTCCCTTGGGGGAAACGTGGCAAAGAAGATGGAGTAAATAAACACAAAACAAACATGCATGTTCCTAGAAATTCTACAGGTTGACCTCCATGTAAAGAATGTAAATAGTTTTAATGGGATTTTGAATGAGTGTAAAATTAAGTGTTGCTGTTTTAAACTTCCTTGGATTATTGTCTGCCTTGGTGGGTTGTTCATCATCACCAGTAAACTTATTGTACTAGCCAAAAGCCATGCTAAATCCATACTTTTAAGGCTACGGCACCCAGTATTCCTGAGCTGTCTCCCATCCAAGTACTAACCCAGCCTGATCCTGCTTAGCTTCTGAGATCAGACAAGACTGGGTGTGTTCAGGGTAGTATGGCCATAGATAACCACTATTCTGAATTATGCTTTTTATAGGGTAGGATGCACTGTGGATGAGTTTATGGAGCCAAGGAGGCAGGGCCCCAAAAATCTAGATCTAGATCACTGGTCCTCAGCTATAATATTTTACATGCAAGTCGACACTGAGGTTTTTAAAAAATGGGATATTATTTTTACAGATGAGTGTGGCTGGGGGTGGGTCCCCAAATGCATGTTTGGGCTAAAACAGAGGTCAGCAAACTTTTCCAGCAGGGGGCCGGTCCACTGTCCCTCAGACCTTGTGGGGGGCCGGACTATATTGGGGGAGGGGGAATGAACAAATTCCTATGCACCACAAATAACCCAGAGATGCATTTTAAATAAAAGGACACATTCTACTCGTGTAAAAACACACTGATTCCAGGACAGTCCATGGGTCGGATTAATAATAATAATAATAATAATAATAATAATAATAATAATAATAATTTATTATTTGTACCCCGCCCATCTGGCTGGGTTTCCCCAGCCACTCTGGGCGGCTTCCAACAAAGATGAAAAATACACTAAAATGTCACATATTAAAAACTTCCCTGAACAGGGCTGCCTTCAGATGTCTTCTGAATGTCAGGTAGTTGTTTATTGCTTTGACATCTGATGGGAGGGCGTTCCACAGGGCGGGCGCCACCACCGAGAAGGCCCTCTGCCTGGTTCCCTGTAACTTGGCCTCTCGCAGTGAGGGAACCACCAGAAGGCCCTCAGAGCTGGACCTCAGTGTCCGGGCAGAACGATGGAGGTGGAGACACATGGGCCAGATCTGGCCCCTGGGCCTTAGTTTGCCTACCCACGGGCTAAAAGATGGGCCTTAGATCTGCAAATGTTTGCTGGGTCGAGGAACCCCACTTACCGCAACCAGCTGGCGGACAGAGACTGCGTTTTCTGCTTTGCCTTTGTTTTCCTTCTTGGGGACTTCATGAGCCGCTGGTGGGGGAAGGATGGAAAGGGCAAAGTTAGCACAAGGACTGCCATGCTGGCACACAACTAGCAATGCATTGTGGTCAATCAGAGCTTTGAGATTCCAGGAAACCCAAGCCTAGGGTTGCCATACGTCCAGGATTTCCCGGATGTAGCCAGTATTCAGCCCTCGTAATAGCTGAAATGTCCCGGAAAATTGGGACGTGAGGCAGCCCATGTCGGTAGTGTAGATATTGGCAAATTTCATTAAAGCTATTTTTAAAAAAAGACCTTTGATCTGTAGAAAATGCAACTTGAAAAAAAAGAGATGATGCATGTATTTTTTTGTAAACTAAGAAATCTTTAATAAAAATATAATCAAAACAAAACAAAAACAAACAGGCCAGCCTCACACCTGTCTGCTGGGTCTTCTTCTTAGCAGATTCTTTCTTTGTCCCTGCTTGAAGCTGGGCCTGGCTTAGGAGCTTCCACCGATTACTGATCTGGGAGGAGGAAACACACACACACACACACAAAAATTGCAACTCTGCCAATGTTACACCATATTCTGGTGCATGTGGCCCAGCCAGCCCAATCTCTATAGGGAGGGTGTGGGCAGTAGCACAGTGGTTGAGGAACCTGCATTGTGTTCAGGGGGTTTCAGGTTTGATCCCTGGCAGATTCAGGTACGGTAGGGAGACGGACCCATTTCAAACTCTGGGGACCCGCTGCCTGAGCTAGATGAAACAATGGTCAAACGTGGTGTGAGGCAGATTGCCACCCACGCTCCTGTTGTTCTCCAGTTAACTGGATCAGGCGGTAGCATTGGAGGGGACCACAGCCCAAAGGCCAATGGCAGCCAGTGTGGACGACTCCGGCTTATAACCAGAGCAGGGGGCAGTTTTGTGAAATAACCGTTCTTACCTCGTAGATTTTTGATGATGGGTCAAACTTTGCCAACTGGGAGATATGAGCGGGGTTCTGGTCCGCTGGCAAATACTGGAGGGAAGGAAAAACACAACCATGGGAATAATAATAATAACAATAAAATTTATTTATGCCCTGCCCTCCTCAGCCAAGACCGGGCTCAGGGCAGCTAACAACCAATAATAAAAACAAGTTGATTAAAATACAATTTAAAAAACAAGATTAAAATACATTAAAACATTAGGATGCAGCCTCTTCACAGGAGTAGAAAGGAAAAAGAAAGAGGGGGAGGAAATCAAACTGATTCTAAGCCAAAGGCCAGGTGGAACAACTCTGTCTTACAGGCCCTGTGGAAAGAAATCAGATCCCGCTGGGCCCTGCGTTCCACCAGGCCTGAGCCAGTGTTGAGAAGGCCCTGGCTCTGGTTGAGGCTAATCTAACTTTCTTTTTTTTAAAAAAACATAATTTTTATTAACAGGCCAATCCAATCACATTATTTCCAAATCATAATTCCAAATTATACAGCCAAATTTTTAAATTTTGTTGGGGGTACCCATACATCAAGCTCCGAACGAGGATCAAAGCATCACTTCTGTTCCTGCTTTTGTCAAACAGTTCTATCCAGATCTGTCCAGATAGTCTCTTTATTACTTTCTTCATCTTCTTGTTGTTATCATATATTCATTTCTTTGCGATCTCTGATAGTCTTCACAAGCAGTTTAGAAACAAACAACATCTGCGTGGGTTTTGCACACTCCAAAAGTCGTATCTCATAACGACAGCCGCCATTCCTCCCCTTCTTCAAAAATTTATCCTCGGCCTGTCCTATTAATTTCCCCAAGCTTGCCACGTATATCACAAAGGGGCTCTGCCAGGTTATCACATTTCAATCCATCATTCACATTCCAATGACCCTGGTCCTCCTCCCCTCGCCTTTCTTCGACAAGCCTGTCTTAGCAAGACGCCATTAAAAACTGCGTCATCGAATTTTTCCTCCGCTCTCCAATATTTACCAGTCCTCTCTTCAATCAATAATTCACTCCACACAGCTCTTAAATTCTTGCTTGTGATTAGTAAAAGGCAACGATTCATCTCTCTGGGGTGGAGGTTTATAAATACTCACATAGCAAAGAAAATAAAAAGTTTTTTCCTCCACCCCCCCTCTTTTTTCGCTCCACACGTACCAGTCTCGTAATGGTGGTTCATCGCTTGATTTATTTGTCTCCTCCCGTCGCTCCAAGAGGCTAATCTAACTTTCTTAGGGCCCGGGACCTCTAGGGCGTTGCTATTTATGGACTTTAAGGTCCTCCGTGGAGCATACCAGGAGAGGCGGTCCCGTAGGTTTTTAGATATCCCCTAATATCTAGATTAGGGCTGGGGAACCCTCTTCAGCCCGAGGATCACATTTCCCTTCCGAGTAACCTTCCGAGGGCCACGTGGCAAAAGCAAGCAGAGCAATTAATGTTTTGCCTTTGCCTAACTAGCTAATTTCTTCTCTGTCTCTCTCCACCTGCCTCTCTCACACATAAAGGTAAAGGCCCGTACGGGCCAGTCTTGACAGACTCTAGGGTTGTGCGCCCATCTCACTCAAGAGGCCGGGGGCCAGCACTGTCCGGAGACACTTCCGGGTCACGTGGCCAGCGTGACATCGCTGCTCTGGCGAGCCAGAGCTGCACACGGAAACGCCGTTTACCTTCCCGCTAGTAAGCGGTCCCTCTTTATCTACTTGCACCCGGGAGTGCTTTCAAACTGCTAGGTTGGCAGGCGCTGGGACCGAACGAGGGGAGCGCACCCCGCCGCGGGGATTCGAACCGCCGACCTTTCGATCGGCAAGCCCTAGGCGCTGAGGCTTTTACCCACAGCGCCACCCGCGTCCCTCTCACACATACAGCCCTCTTTATCCTCTGTCCAGACAAGCAAGAATTCAAAGACATACTCAGAGTTCAAAGACATATTCCAGCCAGCCAAAAGAATTCAAGGAGTGTTTGGAGCAGGAACAGTGAAGGGGTGTGGCTTGGGGAGGGGCCAGAGGGCCACACAGAGAGGTCTGGAGGGCCACAACCTGCCTGCTGCCCTGGCCAGATTCCCCACTTCTGATCTTGACTCACCAGGGCCCACTTGCAATTGTAAGCTGTTTGGGGGAACCAATCCTGGATTAAAAGTGGGGTGCACCGCTTGTTAATTGAAAGAAATCAGAATTCCAAGGGGCCACTTCACTTCCCAACAGGATTTGTGCAGCAGTGTGAATTTTGCAACTCCCAAGGAGTGGGGAGACTCACAAAGCCCCCTAGAAGCAACAGCTTCCCAGCAGTGGAGTTTGTGCAATTCAGATGCTGCATTAACAAGCAATATATCCGTTTACATATACCGTATTTTTTGCTCTATAAGACTCACTTTTTCCCTCCTAAAAAGTAAGGGGAAATGTGTGTGCGTCTTATGGAGTGAATGCAGGCTGCGCAGCTATCCCAGAAGCCAGAACAGCAAGAGGGATTGCTGTTTTCGCTGCACAGCGATCCCTCTTGCTGTTCTGGCTTCTGAGATTCAGAATATATTTTTTTCTTGTTTTTCTCCTCCAAAAACTAGGTGCGTCTTGTGGTCTGGTGCGCCTTATAGAGCGAAAAGTACGGTATATAGTCACATTGCCAAGACAAAAAGAGAGAAAGAAAGGCAACATGAAAAATCTCTGGGTTTGCTTTTTAAAAAAAAAAAAAAATTACAACTTGGAAATGTTTTCCTTCTCCCTACAAGCAGGATGGCAGGAAAATGTTATGATTAAAATATGCACAGCCACTAGGATACAGATGATGGGAGTTGTCATTTGCTTATTAACACTGGCTAGGTTCACACATAGTGCTAAGCTATGGTTTAGTGCTAAGCTATGGTTTACTAACCCAGGGTTTAGCGTGATGCAAACCCTGCCCAATGGCTTGTTTGAATGTTAGCAAACCATGATCTGAAGACATGGTTTGTTGCTGTCTTCACCAACCTTGGCTTGTCTTGGCATTATGTGTGAACCCAGTTTGGCATTATGTGTGAACCCAGTACCCTTTATCAACCACGGTTTGTTTGGCCACTGCACCCCAAAACACAAAGGCACAAGGAACAAGAAGCTGGAAGACAGAACAGACTTTGGAATAAATGAGTTGTGGTTTGTTTGATCATCTGCGGTTATCTCACAGTTGTTAGGCAAACCTTGTGTTACATACAAGCCAAACCACTGGGTAGGAAAACAAGGACTTTTTACCATTCGGAATGGGTTTTCGAAGGATTCCATGATCTGGCGGGCTTTCCGTTGGGTGACTGTCAAACTCTCGTCCTCTTCCTCACTTGCTTCCGTCTCCTTTGGGAAGGCAGAAATATGGATTAGTGGGACTAAGTACAGAACTGCAGAGGCCTGCCTGGAAATCTCCTGAATGGGTTAAGATTGTATTTTAAATATCAAGAGGTTTCCCGCCCTCCCGTTTGCTTTAAAAGAACAGTACGTAGAAGCAAACAGATGCTGAATTGTACTTCTGGTTTGGCTGGTTGTTTATAGCATTTTGATCCACTGTTGCTTTAATTAATAAATACAGTGGAACCTTGGTTCTCAAACTTAATCCGTTCCGGAAGTCTGTTCGACTCCTGAAACTGTTCAAAAACCAAGGCGCAGCTTCCGATTGGCTGCAGGAGCTTCCTGCACTCAAGTGAAAGTCAAGTCCGATGTTCAGCTTCCGAAAAACGTTCGGAAAACGGAACACTTACTTCTGGGTTTTCAGCGTTTGGGAGCCGATTTGTCAACTAAGCCGTTCGAGAACCAAGGTTCCACTGTAACCTAGAGACTTTAGTACAGTTGTACCTTGGATCCTGAACACCTTGCCTTGCAACTCGAACGTTTTGACTCCCGAATGCCGCAAACCTGGAAGTGAGTGTTTCGGTTTGTGGGCATTCTTTGGAAGCCGAATGTCTGACGTGGCTTCTGCGGCTTCCGGTCGCGTGCAGGAAGCTCCTGCAGCCAATCGGAAGCCGCGCCTTGGTTTCTGAATGTTTTGGAAGTGGAACGGACTTCCGGAACGGATTCCGTTCGACAGCCAAGGTACGACTGTACTTGCTTTTTAATCTGTTGTGAGGTCAGGTGACTGATAGGTGGGCATCCCAAGCTAGGTGTCAAACACGGGCAGAGACAAGGATCATGCCCCATTCAGTGGGGCAGGGGAGGGAAGAGACAGGGATTGTGCCCCCGGGCTCCCAAGTGGCTGGGGGAAAGACCAGGATTGTGGGCCAACAGCTGAATACTGTTCCCTACCCCTGTTCTAGCTCATTTGGTCCCCTGCCCTGTTCTCAGAAACCTAACCTACATTAAAGATGTCAATGCTGGCTCTCAGCAGGAGGCAGGACAGACTTGGCGACTCGTCCGACCTTTCCGTCTCCTCCTCTGCTTCTGAAAAGAGGCGCGCGTGCTCCCGGCTCAGCCCAGGTGCTGAATGACAAGAGGAGGGGGAAGGAAACAAAAGCCCAAGGAATTAAGACTACCATTTACTTTAAACTGCATAGAAATTTATTTATGAAATAATATTTATTACTTTTTGAACAATTTAAACACTATAAAACAAAACAAAAACAAAAAAGAGCAATACAATACAACACAGAAACACTACATAACACTAACACATTAAACTAACAAAACCAAACAAAAACAATTTAAAACACTCAAACAGTTTCAATATCTTATCTTTCATTCACTTATTTCACCGACCTCCTCACACCTCCCTTTTTGTATTCCACTTCTATCAATTATTTCAGCAACTCCTTTCCATCTTCCTCTGTTTTCTGTCCTATAATTATCTTAACACATTCTAACCTTATTTTACCTATAATATTCTATTAATCTATTTATACTTAAATCCTTATAACATTTCTACTAAAGCCATATAACTTATTTATGAAATTTATTTATGAATGCTACTACTACAGCAGCAGCAGCAAGAGTGCTACTTGCCCCAAACTGGAAAGAAGCAGAAGTCCCAGCAAAGGAAGAATGGATACAAAAACTTATGGAATATGCAGAAATGGCAAAACTTATCGGAAGAGTAAGAAATCAAGATAACAATCTTTTTATAAAAAGAATGGAAACGGTTCATTGAATACTTACAGTTAAATTGCAAACAGACAAAAACATTGGCAGGATTACTGTAATAACCTGCAGTTTCATAAGAGTATATATTTAAAGAAGATGAATAAATGAGTAAATTAAGTTAATTTGGATAGGCAGAAGATATTTTTTTAAAAAATGTAAGAAACCGCAGAAAGAGGGGGAAGGAAGTCAAACTTTGAAATGTTAAATTGATTGTAAAACTAATGAAATGTATAAACTTGAAAAGTATAAATAAACCTTTTTTTAAACAAAGACTAACGTTTACTTATTACATTTTAATCCTCAAACGAATTTTGTGATGGGCTCATGGTTCTCCTTTCCTTACTTTTTAACACTCCCCCTGAGGCAACTTAGGTTGACAGACTCGTAGACCCACACAGTTAAATAGGGCCCATCTGCACTATACATTTAAGGCTGTGCTAGACCGCTTTAAACTGTCATGGCTTCCCCCACAGAATCGTGGGAGCCTGCCAACAAAGTGAACCAGTTACAGGGGTTTGTGCGCTTAGAACCCAGGGGTTTTAACCCACAACTGCTGCTCGTATATTGTTAGCTAAAAAGTGGAAAACCCAAGAATTACTAACGATAGAAGAATGGCAGATGAAGATGATGGATTTTTCAGAGCTAGCTGACCTAACCAGAAGAGTCCGCGACCAGAAGGAGGAGGAGTATCAGGAAGAGTGGATTAAATTTAATGATTATTTAGTTAAATATGTTAAGTTAAATTAACTGAAAACAGCTTGCAGATACTTAATTGACTTAGGATTTTATTTATGTTAAGTGATGAATTAATATGTTTAATTTCATAATGTGAAGATTTAAGGATGTTAATGTTAATGTTTAAGTTAAATTTTGTAAGAATTGTGATTTAGAAAACCGTTAAAAGGATATGCAATGAAAGTTAACCAAGGGGAAGCGAGGAAGTCACTTAACAAAGTTATTAAGTGTAATTTTCAATAAGGCTATGATTTATGCTTGTTTGTCTTATGTGTTTGTTTGTTTATAATATTGTTAAAACCAATAAAAAAAATTTTGGGGAAAAAATAAAACCCAGGGGTGGGGGTCCCCTCTTTCACCCCTCTTTCCAGACCCACCTGGATCCATGTGGTTAGGCTTCTCGTCTTGAGGCACGTGCGAGCTGTCGTGAGGTCCAAACAAATGATTCTCCGGCTTCTGCCAAAGGAAATTAAAGATATCCTAGCCCTCGTGATTCTGAAGGAAGGGCTGGTCACATAGGGAACTGCTTGATATCAGGTCAAACCATTGGCCCCTCTCCCTCAGGTTTACCTACCCTGACTGGCAGAAACTCTCAGACCTAGCTGGAGATTGAACCTTCTGCATGCAAAGCTACAACACGCAGAACCCTTAAACTTTTTATTTATCTACTTACTGTTGGCAGATAAAGCCTTTAACCTCTTGCAAGCAGTACTTGCAGGATCGCCGTACCCCCAATGTGCCCACCTGGCTGCATTGATCTGCGGATGTCACATAATGCTTGTTCCTTAGTTGGAAGAAACTAAGTGTTGGTGCTGACCTTTAAAGCCCTAAACGGTCTCAGTCCAGTATACCTGAAGGAGCGTCTCCACCCCTATCATTCTACCCAGACACTGAGGTCCAGCTCTGAGGGCCTTCTGGCGGTTCCCTCACTGCGAGAAGCCAAGTTACAGGGAACCAGGCAGAGGGCCTTCTCGGTAGTGGCACCTGCCCTGTGGAACGCCCTCCCACCAGATGTCAAAGAGAAAAACAAATACCAGACTTTTAGAAGACATCTGAAGGCAGCCCTGTTTAGGGAAGGTTTTAATGTTTAATAGGTTATTGTATTTTAATATTCTGTTGGAAGCTGCCCAGAGTGACCAAATGGGCAGGGTATAAATATATTATTATTATTATTATTATTATTATTATTATTATCTGACCTTTTAGTGTGGCTGAATCTGAACTTTGGAACTCCCTGCCTATTGACACCAGGCAGGAGCTGTTGCTGCACTCTCTTTAGTCCCCTGCTTAAAACATTTTTGTTTAGGCAAGCCTATCCAAATACACACACATCAATGTGTCTCAATCTCTTACACTTCAGGTTAAATTATTTCAAGCTGTTTTTCTATTGATAGTTTTAATATTTCCCTATAAGCCGCTTAGACATCTCACTCCAGTCAAGTGGTATGTAAATTTGATACATGAAAAGGTAAAACAAATGCAAGATTGGCATCAGAAAAAAGCTTACCTCTGTGTTTCGAAGAGGTCCTCTCTTTTTCACTCCAACTGCAATTTCAGACTAAGAGGGGGCAAGGAGAAATGATTATAAGGATAAAATTAAGATCACATTAAAGAACTCTTGCACACACACACACACAAGCGCACACACACGCGCACACACACGCGCACACACACACACACCCAATCCTGACACCTCCAAGTCTACTTCCCAACTTCACAGTCACTGGCTTAACAGCAATAATATCAGCAGTCAAGGAATGCTCATAAAAATTCTAACTGCTCAAGAAAACATATGCTAGAAGGCTGACAGTGAATAATTTTATTCTTATTGCGTAAGTGGTACTAACTTGGCATAAGAGCAGGGTGATTTTAGGGAAGAGAGTTAGTATGAATCCAGGAACATAGGAAGCTTCCTTCTATTAAGTCACCTGCCTCAGTATTGTCTATACTGACTGGCAGCAGCTCTCCAAGAATTCAGAGACAGGAGTCTCTCCTGAAGGCGCATCTACACCCCCATCGTTCAGCCTGGACGCTGAGGTCCAGCTCTGAGGGCCTTCTGGCAGTTCCCTCACTGCGAGAAGTGGTCACACGGAACCAGGCAGAGGGCCTTCTTGGTGGTGGCACCAGCCCTCCCATCAGATGTCAAGGAAATAAACAACTATCTGACTTTTAGAATACATCTGAAAGCAACCCTGTATTGGGAAATTTTTAATGTCTAATGTTTTACAATTTTTTATGTGCTGTAAGTTGCCCAGAATGGCTGGAGAAACGTAGTCAGATGGGTGGGGTATAAATAATAGAATTCTTCTTCTTCCAACTCCATATAGATGCCAGGGATTGAACCTGTTCAGTTGCTTTGAAACACAGCTGTCCTGTACTTAAAACTGTCCCCCCCCCCCCATACCTTCAACAGTGGCATCTCTCTGGCCTGCTGGATGAAGAGGTGCATTTCGTTGATCTGCTGGCGAACAAGGGGAGGAACTGGGTTGCAGCAGGCGATGATGCCCTGGGGCTCCCTGCAAATCAACAAAAGGAGAAGGACATTTTTAAAAAAGATAAAAAACACTAGCCGGTGAAAATCATAGCATGGTGGATCTGGAAGGGACAAAAAGGGTTATCAGGTCCAACCCCCTGCAATGTAACAACTACAGCAGCAGCAACAGGGTGTTGACCCTGAGATGCTATAGGACCAGGATGATCTTAGCCGCTTCCTGTCCCAGAGCTGGTCCTTAAAGGAATGTGGGTGGGGCAAAGAAGAATGATGGAGCCACAGACCAATCACAGGAGAAGAAGGAAGAAAAGCCGCATGGGTGTCTGCAATGCCTATCCCCAACAGAGATGTAAAGGTTGGGAGAGGATGAAGAAGGAAAGCAGAAAGAATTCCGATAGGAGGAGCATTTTCCCCCCTAGCTTCTGATAAAATTTTCTCATGGAAAACCTGCCACTTTGGGGGAAAGGAAAATTACTATTTGGGCACCCGGGTTCAAAATTCACCTGTTCACCCCATGCTTTTCCCCAAAGAGCTAATGTTTCAAATACTATCTACTGATTAGCGATGTGTTCCGTGCATTTGTTTAATGGGGATGTCATTTGGCTTTGGGGAGTTTATTCTGTTCGTGGCCATGATGTATATTTTTTCTCAAGTGTTGGCAGCACATTCATTGCTGCTGCTGCAAATAAACGCCTGTTGTTCCACTTGCAAAGCAAAAGGCATACTCACTTGGGCAGCTCCTCCGCTATCTTGAGCAGCATGTGGTTCGGCAGCACATACCTGAGGGGAAAAGGGGAGAAATGAATGGTTGAATCGTAGATTTCTACCCCAAAGGTCAATGCTAGCATCACAGCTAGAGAATCACAGGTAGATGGCCATCCAACCTGTTGGAAAACCTCCAATGAATCAATGACTAACTAAATGTTAAATGCCACTACTTTCGCTACACATTGAGACCAGTCTTGTAAAGAGACCTGCCAAATATATTACTAGCTTTAACTCTCTTTCTCCTTCCCCCTTTAGAGAGGAAGAGGAAGGGAAACAAGCCTGTAGGGAACAGATAGAAACCTCAATTCCTACTATGACTCTGCCCACCTGTCAAGCGTGGCCTGTGGAGGAAGAGGTGGGTGGGTGGGTGAAATAATGATCTGCCCCCCTGGCCAGATCCAGTTTTCCACTGCTGGTAAAGGTAAAAGGTAAAGGACCCCTGGACGGTTAAGTCCAGTCAAAGGTGAGTATGAGGTTGCAGCGCTCATCTCACTTTCAGGCCGAGGGAGCCAGTGTTTGTCCACAAACAGCTTTCTGGGTCATGTGGCCAGCAGGACTAAACCACTCCTGGCACAATGGGACACCGTGATGGAAACCAGAGCACATGGAAACGCCATTTGCCTTCCTGCCACAGCAGTCCCTATTTATCTACTTGCACTGGCGTGCTTTCGAACTACTAGGTTGGCAGGAGCTGGGACAGAGCAACGGGAGCTCACTCCATAGCACAGATTCAAACTGCCGACCTAACAATTGGCAAGTTCAAGAGGCTCAGTGGTACAGGCAGCTTTGAAAGGATTCCTTTGCCGAGCAAGGGCTCTGTTGCCTCCTGATTCGAACAGCTCCCCTTTTATACCCCACATTTCTCCCCCAAGGAGGCCAAGTGGACAGCTCGCCACTCATTTAATACCAACGATGGCCCTGCGAGATAGGCTGGATTGAGCAAGGAAGTGACTGGGTCAGTGAGAGCTCCAGGACCAAGTGGGGACCCAAACCCGCGTCTCTCCCAGGTCCTAGTCCGACACTCTAACCACTACACCACACTGGATCCTATAGCCCACTCCGGCAGTCCCCTGTAAAAGAGCTCACCCCGTGCTCTCATCTTCCTGCCGCCCTATCTTGTCCCTCCAGGCAAAGAGGAGCCGGAAGGCCGCCAGCTGCTGGCTGTTGAGGTGCTTCTTCTGCTTCCGGTAGAGCTCCAGGTACGAGTCTTCGGTGAAGATGGGCTTGACGTATTTCTAAGGGAGAAGAGGCAGGTGGAAGAGGCATGAGCGACCTGTAAGGACTTGTGTGCTGCTGCTGGCAGGGGGAATCCCTGACCCCCAGCTGCCTGGCGCGGGTGGGATTCCAGCGATGGCTGGGAGGGCAACAGGTTGGCTGCCACTGTGCTAAACTCTAGTTCCCAGCACCTGCTCAAAGCCTTCCATGCTGCATTTTCTTTTCTCTTTCCTTTTTTTATTGGAATTTTATTTACAACATAACATAAACCCCCCAACCCCCCAATACACAAATCCACCCTCATTAAACGTGAACATAACATACAATGAGCATAACATACAACAATCCAAACAACCAAATGAAAGGCTTCCTTTGTCCTGTATCTGTCCTCCTTATTTACTTCTTATAAATGGTTTCCTTTACGAATAATGATTAAGATTTTTCTAATTATAACTTAAATATCCACAAAGTCTCCTGCAGACAATAATCAAAACAAGTCCAGGTATGTATTTTAGGGCACTGTTTTGTGAAGTACCGTATTTTTCGCCCCATAGGGCGCACTGGCCCATAGGGCACACCTAGTTTTGGAGAGGGGGAAATAAAGAAAAAAATGTTTATCCCCCCGCCCCCAGGCGCGGGGCTGGGGTAGGGGAAGCCCGAGCTTCCCCTGACCCCAGCCCCCAGAACAGGCTGCTATCTGCAAGCCTTGGGAGCCCGGCGGGAACTCCCGCGGTCTCCCCAGGCTTGCGGATATCTGCCCGAAGCCCGGGGCACGCTGCTCAGTGCACCCCAAGCTTCGGGATGCAGGCTGCTATCCACAAGCCTGGGAAGCCCCCCTCTCGGTCTCCAGGCTTCAGCAAAAGCCTGCATTCGCCCCATATGACGCACACACATTTCCCCTTCATTTTTGGAGGGGGGAAAGTGTGTCCTATAGGGCGAAAAATACGGGATTCTCTGCATTTTCCCCATGCTTTTTGAAACTCTTGTCTAGTGTGCTGCATTTTCCTAACTGGGGATGGAGGGTGTGTGTGTGTGTGTGTGTGTGTGTGTGTGTGTGCATTCCTCCTTCCCTTGCATGCCTCTGCCCAACACAGGGAGCTCACCTTCAAGCAGATGTCCTTGCTCCGCTGCCACACCACTTGGAGCTGAGTAGGCTGCCCGTTGGCTTTCTCCCAAAGCTCCTCCCTGACCCGGTCGTAGATGTACAGCAAGTAATGCGTGTCGTCGCGGGCGTAATTGAGCATCTCCTCTGGGAGGGGTCTAGAGGAGAGACAGAGAAACATGGATTACGGGGAATCTCGGGTGTGGTGGTCAGGAGGGAGCCAGCAGTAAATCACACGAAGCGGAGTTAACTCTTTATTAGCAAGAACGGGACCCGCACATTTCCTTTCCTTGGGAAATGATATATAACGAATTGAAAAGGATGCTCAAAACAACTTTTATTTAAAAAAACCCCAGCAGCTTTTCTTTTAGGAATTATAGGGACAGAACTAGCTAAATTGTAGAGAAATTTATTTATGTATGCTACTACAGCAGCAAGAATGCTACATGCCTCAAAGTGGAAAGAAGCAGAAGTCACAGTAAAGGAAGAATAGATACAAAAGCTTATGGAATGTGCAGAAAAGGTGAAGCTTTTTTTATAAAATAATGGAAATGGTTTATTGAATATTTACAGATATATCGTAAACACATAAAAACATTAGCAGGATTAGAGTAATAACCTGAAGTTTTAAAAGAGTGTATATTTACAGTAGATAATTAAATGAGCAAGTTAAAAGAACTTGGATATGCAGAAGGCGTTAAAAAATAAATTTAAGGAACCACAGAAAGAGGGGAAAGGAAGTCAAATTTTGAAATGTTAAATTGATTGTAAAACCAATGAAGTGTATGGATTTCAAAAGCATAAATAAAATACCGTATTTTTTGCTCTATAAGACTCACTTTTTCTCTCCTAAAAAGTAAGGGGAAATGTGTGTGCGTCTTATGGAGTGAATGCAGGCTGCGCGGCTATCCCAGAAGCCAGAACAGCAAGAGGGATTGCTGCTTTCACTGTGCAGCGATCCCTCTTGCTGTTCTGGCTTCTGAGATTCAGAATATTTTTTCTTGTTTTCCTCCTCCAAAAACTAGGTGCGTCTTGTGGTCTGGTGCGTCTTATAGAGCAAAAAATACGGTAATAATAAAAGAACAGGATCTGCACAAACTTGGTGGGGGATCGGGCCTAATGAGGACAGCAGCTCATCCCTGGCAGGTCTTCCCTAAAGGTAAAGGTAAAGGTACCCCTGCCCGTACGGGCCAGTCTTGACAGACTCTAGGGTTGTGCGCCCATCTCACTCAAGAGGCCGGGGGCCAGCGCTGTCCGGAGACACTTCCGGGTCACATGGCCAGCATGACAAAGCCGCATCTGGCGAGCCAGCGCAGCACACGGAAACGCTGTTTACCTTCCCGCTAGTAAGCGGTCCCTATTTATCTACTTGCACTCGGGGGTGCTTTCGAACTGCTAGGTTGGCAGGCACTGGGACCGAGCAATGGGAGCGCACCCCACCGCGGGGATTCGAACCGCCGACCTTTCGATCGGCAAGCCTTAGGTGCTGAGGCTTTTACCCACAGTGCCACCCGCGTCCCTAATGGATCACTTGCCAATACTAAAGGTCCCCACCTCCCTACAACCATCTATGTCTTCTCCTCTCTAGGGTTTTTCCCAAGCAATCAAAGACTGCGCCTGCGTGCCTATCGTTGCCCCTCCCTCTTCATGCCTCTTCTGGTTCTGGGAGACCAGGGTGGATGGAAGCTTGTTGCACAGACTCACATTGGTATAACCTCAAGATGGGATTGGAACACCCCAAATCTACCCACACCCCTCCATACCGTATCCTCCAGTCCGCCAGCTGGTACTGTTTGTTGGCATCCACCTTGCAGTAGAGCTTGAGCAAGTGGTCCAGGGAGTGCCGGCCGAGATTGAGGAGCCGAGCCGCCTGGTGGGTGTCGAAGACGTTCACCAAATAGAGGCCGAAGTCTCGCTGGAGCCACTCCACGTCCGAGTCGGCCCCATGCAGGACCTGCGAAGCACCAGAGCCATAAATAGTGTGGGAAATGTCAAGAAGGTTCCCTGTCTTCCCACCCACCCGTATATGTATCCTTCTGGTCACTCCAGGTTGGCACTGCCTAGGCCAGGGTTTCCGAAACTTGGGTCTTCGGGTGTTTTTGGACTACAACGCTCATCATCCCTGGTGGTCTTGTAGTAAGGTTAAGCCAGGCATAGGCAAACTTGGCCCTCCAGACGTTTTGGAACTACAACTCCCATCATCCCTGACCACTGGTCCTGTTAGCTAGGGATGATAGGAGTTGTAGTCCCAAAGTATCTGGAGGGCCGAGTTTGCCTATGCCTGGTTTAAGCTTACTGGGAAATGATATATAATGAATTGAAAAGGATGTTCAAAATAACTTTTGTAAAAAAACAAAACAAAACAAGAAGCTTTTCTTTTGGGAATTATAGGGACAGAACTAAACTGTATAGAAATTTATTTATTTACAGCAGCAAGAATGCTACTCACTCAAAAGTGGAAAGAAGCAGAAGTACCAGCAAAGGAAGAATGGATACAAAGGCTTATGGAATATGCAGAAATGGCGAAACTTACCGGAAGAATAAGAAATCAAGATAACAATCTTTTTATAGAAAGAATGGAAATGGTTCATTGAATACTTACAGACAAATTGCAAACAGATAAAAACATTGGCAGGATTATTGTAAAAACCTGCAGTTTTATAAGAGTATATATGTAAAGAAAATGAATAAATAAGCAAACTAAGTTAATTTAGATATGCAGAAGATATGAAAAAATAAATGTAAGGAACCGCAGAAAGAGGGGGAAGGAAGTCAAACTTTGAAATGTTAAATTGATTGTAAAACTAATGAAATGTATGAACTTGAAAAGTATAAATAACAACTGGGGGGAAAAGCCTCCCACCATCACTAGCTAGCAGGACCAGTAGTCAGGGATGATGGAGACTGTAGTCAAAAAACAATTGGGAGTTTAGGAAACTCTGGTCTAAGCACTTGAATTTCTGCACCCCTGGGGCAGTTCGCAGCTTTTTGCAAGGGTCCCCCCCCCCCGTGTTTCTACAATTACTGTTATCCCTGGACACAAGATGCCAGATAGGAGCTGGGAGCCCCAGAACATCTGGAGGGCCACAACCTGCCCATCCTTAGGCTTACGGGCTTAGTGTCTGCTGCTCTACAGAGCCGTTAATGCAAATAGGTCCCCCCCCCCCCCCCGTTTCTACAATTACTGTTGTCCCTGGACACAAGAGAAGATGCCAGATAGGAGCTGGGAGCCCCAGAACATCTGGAGGGCCACAGCCTGCCCATCCTTATGCTTACTGGCTTGGTGTCTGCTGCTCTACAGAGCAGTTAATGCAAATGGCCTAAAAGGGCACTGCAACTGATCGGTCCAGCCTGGCCAGGTGACTTGAGGAACCAAGAGGAGTCCGGCTGCTCCTCCAGGCTCAGTTCCTCAGCTTGAGGAATCTGTCCTTAGAAGAAGCACCTGGACAACCCTGCTAGATTTTATTTGCATCAGCTTGTTGTTTTAAGCTTGACTGGAAGAGCGGGGTGAAGGGCAAACCCAAACCTGAACCTTCTGCCATTTGTAAAAAGAAAAAAAAGGCTTTTCACCTTGACCACTGCAGGGTCTGTGAAGGTCTCGTTCAAGATGTACAAGTCACTACGCAGCTCCAACGTGTCGATGATGAAATCTTCTGTCCGGGTGGAAATCTGCATAAGGCATGTCAAGCCCAGGAAACTCCGGTAGGAATGGTGCTGTGGAGGGCAGCATGAGAGAGGGAGAGAAAGAAAGGAAAGGGGTCCATCAAATCACAGCAAACGCAACAGCTCGCCTTCCCTGGGTGGGTAACTGGAGGAGCTATTTTCAGAGCCTGCTAAAAACATTTTTTGTTTAGACAAGCCTACCCAGGCATGCAGGGATGCGGGTGGCGCACCTTATACAAATGGGGATGCGGGTGGTGCTGTGGGTTAAACCACAGAGCCTAGGACTTGCCAATCAGAAGGTCGGCTGTTCGAATCCCCGCAACAGGGTGAGCGGTACCGTGAGGTACCGATCCGACGGGAAGGTAAACGGCGTTTCCATGCGCTGCTCTGGCTCGCCAGAAGTGGCTTAGTCATGCTGGCCACATGACCCAGAAGCTGTATGCCAGCTCCCTCAGCCAATAAAGCAAGATGAGCGCCGCAACCCCAGAGTCGGTCAGGGGTCCCTTTACCTTTACCCAGGCAGCAGAATGTTGATGTATGTTTTAATCAGTTTTTTAGTTTACGGCTGGTTTTAATTTTTTGAATGTTTAATAGTTATTTTTACTGCTTTTGCTGATTATGTCATTGCTTTATTGCCTTTGTAAACTGTTTGTTTGGTTTTTTTTTACAATCCAGTGGTGTAATTTTTTTAATGAAATAAATAAATTACCCGGCAGCATCTCCAGGTAGGGCTGGGAGAGACTCCTTGTCTGAAAGCCAGGATGGCAGCTGCCAGTCATTTTAGAAAATACCAAGCCAGATGGACCCAATCATCTGGTTTTGTATAAAAAGCAGCTTTCTAGGCCCGTATAGGACCACAGTTGCACTCTGTCAGAAGTGTGAATTAAATTAATGATTTGAAAGATTGTGGAGTTAACAGAAGATCCAAGCTGAATCCAAGCTATGAGCACTTCACACCTGGATCTTCTCGGCCCATTGCAAAGGTTTTGCTGCAGGACACAAAACTAAAAAACCAGGACAAATTCATACCTCCAAGTCCAGGGCGAACTCTTTGCAGCCCACCAGCTTCTCGTTCAATTCCACCAGCTCTTCCAAGGTGGAGATGAAGTGGCAGGGTGTCTCCTCCAGGGGCCTGAACATCTGGGAGGGGAGAAGAGTTTGTATTTGATATCCTGCTTTATCACTACGCGGCTAACAGTCTCCTTTCCCTTCCTCTCCCACAACAAATACTCTGGGAGATGATTGGGGCTGAGAGACTTCAGAGAAGTGTGACTAGCCCAAGGTCACCCAGCAGCTGCATGTGGAAGAGTGGAGAGGCGAACACGGTTCACCAGATTACGAGTCTACCGCTCTTAACCGCTACACAAGGTGTAGCAAGGCATTACAGCTCGGCAGGCACGAAGCCAGAAGGCTTTAACTTTTGTGCGTGATCTACTTAATGAAACATTATTTGAGAAAGAAGCATTATTTGAGAAAGCAAGCAAGCAAGCAAGCAAGCAAGCAAGCTTACCTGAACTTGTGGCTTTTCAAGAAGTTCGGCTGGTGGTGAAAAATGTGCCAATTCGTACTGGTAAGGGTGAGCAAACCTTTTATGATGGGAGGAAGGAGAAGGGAAAGTTAGAGGGCTCTGAGCAAGCTCCAGATGCAGAATCAATTGCCTAGGGAGATATTTAGGCCTGCCAGGCCATTTAGGGACAAACCACACACACCTGCTGTATACCTGACGTCAAACATGGCATCACAGGTGTGGGGGCAGGTACGTAAGAACTCAGGAAGAGCCCCGAAACTGGATCAGGGCAAAGGGGACCTGTCTAGTCCAGCCTCCTGTTCTTGCAGTGGCCAGACAGATGCCCCAAAGCTTAAGAGCAGGACTTAAGCGCAACAACAGTTCTCTCCTTACCTGCGATTCCCAATAACTGGCATTCAAAGGCATATTGCTTTGGACAGAGGCGGGAGAATGTAACCTTCTTGGCTAGTAGCCAACGAAGGACATGGTTGGGCCAATACAGGGTGTGCGAGCCTCCACAATCAAGCTGATCCCTGGGTCCTGCGAAGCTTTGTGCTGGTCGTGCCGCCAGGCATTTTGACAAGTGGGTGCCTTCCCCCGCCCCGGCCACCTGTCAAACTCGGGGGAACTGAAAGGCCCCGACCTGCTTGACCAATCGCTCTCTTACATGTCCTGCTCAGTCTGTTGGGTCCTCTGCTGATAGAGGAAGTCGGCCAAGGCAGCTGGCACATCCAAATCCTCCGGGCGTTCCTTCCGTTCCCGCCTGGTTTTTGAGAGTACTGGATGTCCAGAGAGAAAAAAAGGGTTAGAGGTGATGGATCTACAGTGGTGCCCCGCAAGACGAATGCCTCGCAAGACGGAAAACCCGCTAGACGAAAGGGTTTTCCGTTTTGGAGTTGCTTCGCAAAACGAATTTGCTATGGGCTTGCTTCGCAAGACGAAAAAGCCTTGCGAGTTCCTGCGGGGTTTCCCCCCCCCCTTTCCCAAGCCGCTAAGCCGCTTAACAGCTGATCGCTAAGCCGCTTAACAGCTGATCGCTAAGCCGCTTATCAGCTGATCCACTAAGCCCGCTAAGCCGCTAATAGCCTTTTAGCAGCTAATCCACTAATCCCTTAAGCCTTTAATAGCCGCTAATAGCTGCTAAACCGCTAATAGCGCTAATCCGCTAATGGGCTTGCTTCGCAAGACAAAGAAAACCGCAAGACGAAGAGACTTGCGGAACGGATTCTTTTCATCTTGCGAGGCACCACTGTACTTTCTAGCATTTATTTATTTTTTAACTGGCAGCCTGCTGCTTTCCCTCTGCAATAATAACCTTTGCACTCTGAGAACAGGAACATAGCAAGCTGCTAGGGACCTTTTGTCCACCTTCCTCAGTGTTGTCTACACCAGTGTTTCCCAACAATGGGCATCTAGCTTTTTTTTTAACTACAACTCCGATCATCCCTAGCTAGCAAAGACCAGTGGTCCGGGATGATGGGAACTGTAGTCCGAAAACAGCTGGAGACCCAAGGTTGGGAAACACTGGTCTACACTGACCAACAGCAGCTCTCCAAGGTTTCAGGCAGGGAGTCTCTCCCAGCCTTGCCTTGGAGATGCCATGCTCTTACCTTCTGGCAGTGGCTTCAGAGCGTTGGGCTTGACAAAGAGCTTTGGGACGAAGGGGGTGTTGGAGTTGTCCACCTTCTCACGGAACTTGAGCTGAGGGCGGACGATGTTCTTGGCGTGCAGCAGGCGGAAGGTTTCTGACTTCGTTCGCTTGTTGGCTTCCCCAGTCTGCTGGAAGAGAAAAATCAGACAACCCCCTTCAGACCTGACCGTTGGGGTGGGGGCTGATGGTAGTCTGACACCGTCTGGACGGCCACAGGTTTCCCCACCCCTGGCTTAAAGAGAAAGAACCCCTTAAAGGACAAAGGAAGAATGGACGCTTCTCACCTTGCGGTTCCAGCTGGAGACAATGGTCTTAGGAGGCTGCAAGCCCGAGGGGAGGATAGGCTGCTGGTTCTTGTTGACACCTGCTGCTTCATCCAATAGCATGCCCTGAAATTGCAGGTCACAGTGTGAGACCAGGGGTGGCAGGTGGAGGATGCAATTTTGGGGGAAGGACCTGGGGCTACCTATGAAGGTGACTCGGAAACTCCAACTAATCCAGAAGGCAGCAACAAGACTGGTGCCTGGGATCAGCCACCAGGACCATATAACACTGGTCCTAAAGTATCTACACTGGCTCCCAGCATGTTCCTGAGCACAATTCAAAGTTTTGTTGCTGACCTTTAAAGCCCTAAACTGCCTCGGCCCTGGATACCTGAAGGAGTGTCTCCACCCCCATCATTCAGTCCGGACACTGAGGTCCTCCTCTGAAGGCCTTCTGGTGGTTCCCTCACTCTAGAAAGTGAAGTTACAGAGAACTAGGCAGAGGGCCTTCTCGGTAGTCATGCCTGCCCTGTGGAACACCCTCCTACCAGATGTCAAGGAAATAAACAACGATCTGACTTTTAGAAGACATCTGAAAGCAGCCCTGTTCAGGGAATTTTTAAATGTATGATATCTTATTATGCCTTTATATTTGCTGAAAGCTGCCCAGAGTGACTGAGGCAACCCAGTCAGATGGGCGGGGTACTATTATGATGATGATGATGATGATGATGATGATTATTAGCACACCCAACATGGGATTCTCATGGAGCGGCAACCCCTAGGTGTTCAGGGGTGGGGTGTTAGGAGTGAGAAGCACTGCACAAGGCCCGACGATGCTCACCACTCTTTCTAGGATGGCATCATTGGCATCGACCAGCAGGTCAAACTTGTCTTCCAGTTCCGTGACCTTGTTCCGGTCCCGGAGGTGGCTGCGGCAGCCATGGTACTGCATCACTCTGCTCATGCTGGGAAGAGAAAAAAACAGGGTATTGTAGTGTGTCACACAATCCTTAGCAGCGTGTCTTGGCTCCCCGAAATCAAGCTGTGACCAGAACCTGCAATCTTAGTCCCACGATCTCTATTGATACAAGCACTTTGGTACATCAGCCCCTCTTGGCTCCATAGGTCATACTAATCACCTATCCAGCTTTAGGTAAAGGTAAAGGGACCCGTGACCATTAGGTCTAGTCGTGGCCGACTCTAGGGTTGCGGCGCTCATCTCGCTTTACTGGCCGAGGGAGCCGGCGTACAGCTTCCGGGTCATGTGGCCAGCATGACTAAGCCGCTTCTGGCGAACCAGAGCAGCGCACGGAAACGGCGTTTACCTTCCCGCCGGAGCGGTACCTATTTATCTACTTGCACTTTGGCATGCTTTCGAACTGCTAGGTTAGCAGGAGCAGGGACCGAGCAACGGGAGCTGATCCTGTCACGGGCATTCGAACCGCCGACCTTCTGATCGGCAAGTCCTAGGCTCTGTGGTTTAACCCACAGCGCCACCCACGTCCCTATCCAGCTTTACTTGATGCTAATTTCCTTTCGCCTCCGAAATGCTAAGCTGAAGTGACCTGGGGCTCCTCCCTCCCTTACCTTAGGCCATCTGGCAGGTTGAGAAAGCTGCGGTGAAAGATCTGTCCCTGCTGCTGCCTTTTCTGGCTCCTGCTAGACCTAAGAGACACAGTGGTGGTGTCTCCAGCAGCTGCTTCTCCCTTGGCTCGTCTCCTAACCCACCTTCGGTCTCCAACTGTGTGGGAACTTACTCATTCCCAGGAACCACCTCCTCCCCCCCCCGGGGGGGGGGAGCTGATGGGGTTGTTGGGAGGGACAAGCAGCACTCACTTAGGGGAGGGCATCAGCGCGGGAACAACTCCCTCCCCCACTGCCTGTGTCACCATTGCTCAGGGTCTTCACCCACAATGGCAGCCCTTGGGATCTTCTTCCTGTTGGTCCAACCCTGAGCTTTCCCAGATCTCCTCTTCCAGACCCAACCAGTTCCTGACAAAACAAGACTGATGGGGAGTTCATTATTATTATTATGAATTAAATTTGTATAGCGCTCTACACCCACGGATCACAGGGTGGTTCACATATTGGGCACACGGGGCAAAAGCAATGTGCAAAGTGCCCCAGCTTCAAAAAAAATACGTCAATCTTGGCATCACAACCAGCCTGCAAGAGAGCAGCAAGACTCACCAGTGCAGCAACCGATCCCCTTGCATTTCACAGAAGGTCTGGAAACCAGGAAAACTGCGGTAGAAATCGTATTCGTCTCCGGGCTGAGGGAGGCCGCCAGACGCCTTGGTGGCTGACACCACCGTGCCAAGGGCATGCTGGACCGTGGGGGAAAGGACAGTGCAGTGGTCATTGCTGAACAGTTTTATCTATTTATTACACCACTAAAGCAAGGCAGATGCTTGACGACTAAGCTACGACCCTTAAATACCAGCTACAATAAAAAGGGGTGTGCTTCGGGGGGGGTGCTTTCTACTTTAAAGGTAAGAGGCAACATGATAGGAGTATGTAAAATTATGAATAGCAGGGATAAATAGAATAGTTTCTCTCTCCCTTTCAGCATTAGAACTCATGGTCTTCCAATAAAGCTGAATGTTGGAGGATTAATACTATAAAAAAACTTCTTTTATAAACCGCTTTGACGATGGGTTTTTGCTTTTGCTTTTTTACCATGAAGCGGTGCATAACTTTCATGAAATAAATAACTAAAAAAAAACACCTGTAAGCTGCTTTGGCAGAATATGGCGAATAAAGGACTAAATAAATAAGGCTTATTATATATTTTGCAATGACTCGCAGAAACAGCGGCAACCCAAAATTAGATGCATTTTCCTATATCTTTCCCCACGCTGCTGGGTCACCCAAGAGACTACAAATCCCGCCATGCTTTGCTTTTCCACGCAAGCCAAGCGGCACCCGTAGCCACTTTGCCTTTTCCCGAGTTTTCACCTCCTATACCTTCACGAAGGAGTCGGCGTCTTTGAACCCAGGCAGCACGGCGTCCGCTGCCGTGTCGCTCTCTGCCCCCGGCGGCTCGGCGTTGTTGTCTGAGCCGCCGCCGCGCTCCTTCGCCGCCATTTTCCTTTCCCGTTCCCAGCTGCCGCCGCTTCGCCACTCAGTGGGCCGCCGCCATATTGGGATCACACTTCCCGCAGGAGAGAGAGCTCATCTCGTTTTTCTCTCGCGAGAAAAACGAACCACAGACGTAATGAAGTAGAGGTGACTGCATCTTCGGAGGTTAAATTTCCGGGTTCACTTGGGGGGAGTATTTTGAGTGCGTGTGTTTGTGCATCTATCTGCGCGCGCGTGTATATATGTGTATGTGTGTGTGTGTATATATATATGTATATATATATGTATACATATATATATGTGTGTGTGTGTGTGTATATATGTGTGTGTGTGTATATATATATATATATATATATATGTATATGTGTGTATATATGTATATATATGTGTGTGTACATATATATATGTGTGTGTATATATATATATGTGTGTGTATATGTATATACATATATGTGTTTATGTATGTTTATATATATGTACTGTATGTGTGTGTGTGTGTATATATATATATATATGTGCGTGTGTGTGTGTTTGTGTGTGTCTCGAGATAGATGAAAATACACATATATTGCAAAGTAGAATGGAAGCTTTTTGCAACCCTCCCCGGTGCAATGCACCTAGTAATAATCCTATCCTATATTATTGAGAGATAGGAAAATGTCCGATCTTGTATTGCTGACTGAATTTTGACTGATTTATGTACTGTATTGCACTTTGATTATATATTCACTGCATTGGAAATTTTTGATTAAAGCAATATATAAATGAAGCCTACCATAGGACAAAAATAACTCAACCATTAAAATTTAATTTTTCAATATTAGCTAGGAAATTTTAAATTTCCTGTGCAGCGGGGTCCATCAAATTAAGTCTTGAAATTATGGTAGGGAAGGTCAGAGAGTCTTCGGCTCCGTAAAGGCAAAACAGAGAGCCGCTTCCCACCCCCCACGCCCACAACCATAGAGCCTCCAGATGGCTGAAGCCTTGAACTCTCTATGGTTCATGATAAGCCTGGCGCACGCGCACTTGCGACTCCTGGGCGGAAGCGACTGCGCATTTTCTCACCTTCCCTCTTGCTTAGCGTCCTACTGGTCCCTGCGAGTGTCAATCTCCCAATTTTTCTCTTCTGATTAGACGGTTTCTCCGTACCTCCCTGAGAGGGCGGGGAAAAGAGGAAGGTGGCTTTCTTTTTATTTATTTTTTAAAGGGGGCGGGGACAACACCCTGTCACTCCCGCCTCTTCTCTATTTCTACTAGCAGGGCCCCTATCCGTCAACAGCTTGGAGGCTTCTGGTTGGTTAGCTCAGCCGGTTAAGGGGCGGTGCTGACACTGAGGGCGGGCGCAGAAGCGGGGAAAGAAGGCGAACGCTCTGCCGGGCCGCGAAGGAGAGAATGAGGCCGAGGAGGCGGTGAGAGGAGAAGAGGAAGGAAAGGAAAAGGTGACACTCGGGGGGTGAGGGAGGCAAAGGGGTTGGAGGAATTACCTCGGGGTTTGCATTTTAATTTTTACCTCAGGATTTGTGTCTACACGTGAGTAAACTTCGCCTGTGGAGCTTACTCCCAGGTAGGGCCGTCTGCATCTCAGTTACGTTCTGCAGTTTCTCTGAATCCCAATTACGGTTTATTGCCTTTTTCCTTATAAATAATACGTTTTAACGTAACAGCTTGTGTGTGTGTGTGTGTGTGTGTGTAAACACACATATGTATAGGTTCTTAAGAGGTAGTATCCATATACATCCATATGCAAATTTACATACATACATACATATATATATACAGTATACACACACACGTGTGTGTATGTACACACATGTATGTATATAAGTATATATGTGTGTGCATGTATATGTACACACACATACAGTGGTACCTCAGGTACCACTGTGTGTGTGTGTATATATATATATATATATGTGTGTGTGTGTGTGTGTGTGTACAGTATATACACACACGTGTGTGTATGTATGTATACACATGTATGTATATATGTATATATGCATTTGTATGTATATGTACACACACATAGTGGTACCTCGGGTTAAGTACTTAATTCGTTCCGGAGGTCCGTTCTTAACCTGAAACTGTTCTTAACCTGAAACACCACTTTAGCTAATGGGGCCTTCTGCTGCCGCCGTGCTGCCGGAGCACAATTTCTGTTCTCATCCTGAAGCAAAGTTCTTAACCGGAGGTACTATTTCTGGGTTAGCGGAGTCTGTAACCTGAAGCGTATGTAACCTGAGGTGCCACTGTACATACATATATATATATATATAGAGAGAGAGAGAGAGATATTTTTCTAGGTGGTATCCAATTCAATGCTAGTCCTACTCAGAGTAGTCCCATTGTAGCTTTGATTTCAGCTGTTCTTTATTCATAAGACAGTCTGGAGTCCCTGTTAGGGAAAAAGGCGGGGCTTAAATAAACAACCCAACAACAAATAATGAGCCTAACTTAGTTGTGCCCATTAATCCAAGTGGCTTGCATCAGATCAGAGACCTGTAACATGACGGACTTGGTCTTGCAAGGGTTGCATCTCTTCGATTAGGCTTCCTGTCAAGGATGGCACTGGCTTTATTGCTTGTCATTGGTATTATCATTATTATTTAGTCATTGCTATTTAGAATATATATATATGTATATATATATATATATATATATATATATACACACTACACTCACGTATATATAAGCACACACACACATATATATATCGCGCACGCACACACAGTGGTACCTCAGTTTTCAAGTGTCTCGGAAGCTGAACATTTCGTTTTTGGAATGCCAAAAACCTGGAAGTAAATTCTTCTGTTTTTGGACATGCCTTGGAAGTCGAACGGCTTTCGCTGAGTCCCCCCCCCCCCTCCAATTTAGTCCATTGAAATTGCAGGCTGCCCTTTGCACCTCGGTTTTTGAAATGGTAGCGGTATATGCTGACAAAGCCTCACTCCCATCAGCAATCGTCCTGCAGAATTCTGCACTAACTGCAGCTTCCAGATCAAGCGTTGGGGAAGCCCCACATAGCGCTCATTGCAGTAATCCAGTCTTGAAGCAACCAGTGCATGAACTACTTATGAACTATCCAACAGTGGGATAAAGAATTCTACTGTTTTATTTATGTTTTATTGATTTAATATGCTGTAAACAGCTTTGAGATTTTTCTTTAAAATATAAAGCGCTGTAGAAATTAAATAAATATTGCAACAGCTTGTTGAAAATGGAAAAGCTTCCATACGTGCTAAAAAGACAATAGAGATGAATGATGTATGCCTCTCTTTTGAAACTGTCCCATTTTCGTAGAATCTCCAAAGTAAACTGGAAACATAACCCCCATGACAGAGGCTTGGGATGAAGTGACCTGCAGCCTTCTCTTTTTTCACCAGTTCATAATGGTCTCTTTCTGCCTTTCTGTCTCCTTAAGGGCCCAGAGGACTTGATGCTCCTCGCTCTGATTTGCCGCCACCATGTCGGGGACGGTCATTATCCTTCAGCAGTTTGCTGGTGGCCTCAAGAGCCGGAACGAAGAGGCCAGGGCAAAAGCTGCCAAAGATTTGCAGCATTATGTCACCATGGAGCTGCGTGAGGTGAGTGAGATGGGAGGAGAGCTGGGCAGAGCTCCATATATGTTTTTCCTGGGAGTGGAAGCATGTCCTTGCTGCCAGACTTAGATTGTAATCTCCCTGGGGGCAGATACCTTTCTTTGGATTTTGTTTGACGTGTACTTCATGTAAAGGGGTGCTGTTTAAATAATAATTTGACCCACAGGGTATTTAAAAACATTTTCAAATTTCATAGGCAACTGTCCTCCACCAGGCCATTCTGTCCATACCTGAACCCTTTTAATTGGAGAGCCTGGGGTTGGACCTGGAACCTTCTGCATGCAAAGCACATGCTTCAATACCCAACTTTGGTTCCTCTCCAACATCCAACACCTTTCCACAAACGAGAAAGCCTAAGAGATTTCTTTGAATTTGGATCAGTCATGTGTTCTTAACACTTTTTATTCATTTCTGCCTCCCCCGTTCCCCCGCACAATTTATGGAGACTGAAAAAGCCTTTACTTATTCATGGCCAAGAACTGCTTTTCAAACGTTTTTGTTTGATTTCACCTGCACAGATGAGCCAAGAGGAATCTACCCGTTTTTATGACCAGCTGAATCATCATATCTTTGAGCTTGTCTCTAGTTCAGATGCAAATGAGAGGAAAGGGGGCATTTTGGCCATAGGTAAGTGCCTGCATATTTTGTCTAACAAAAATCTTGATATGCTGAGAGTTCCTTTATTTTTTGCCACATTGGGTTATAGTATAGTCATTTCTCTCTCTCTCTCTCTCTCTCTCTCTCTCTCTCTCTCACACACACACACAATTTATAAATAGTTCTTTTGTTTAACAAATAACCCAATGTAACCCAATGTTTTGACAAGAAAGCCATTCAAAATGCAAAAAGAACAATAAAAAGGGCTATTTTTATTTTATTTCCTACATTTTTATAAAGCCTGTGTAACAGCTTGTTCTGCTGCCTTACAGCCTCCCCTTATTCTAGGAGTGGGGAACTGGATGGAGTCTCAAGGGCCAGATAGAGAGACTTGACAGGGGGCACATTTGGCCCTCAGGCCTGATGTTCGTCACTCCTGCCTTATACCATGCAGTATTATTATTATTATTATTACTATTATTATTATTATTATTAGCCTTTTCCCCCCCTCAACATTCAAAGTGGCTTACGGTACATAAAAACACAACTTCAAACAATATTGTAAATAACTGAAATGCTGTCTCCTCTCCTGCCAGGGTGCCTAAACCTCCAGTTAGCTGGAGAGGGGGTACGTGAGTGAACCTGTTGTCCATTTTTCATTTCCACTTAGCTGGGCCTGTTTAGGAAAAAGCTTGGCAAAAAGATGGATATTTGCTTATTGGGAATGGAAACTGCAGAGCGGAGTTCTGTAAGAAGCAGAAGCCTGCAGAATCTGCTGGACCTGTGACTCAGTATATGACAGTGTTGAGTATTCCTGTTTGGGTTCTAGCCAGCCTTTCCTTTCCTAAGATACTCCATTCTGTTTCACTTTCATAATACAAGTTCAGCAGCCTTGAGCATGCTAAGCCATCATTAGACTGCTGGGGTGTGTGTATTCCCTCCGTCCTTTGGTTTTTTTAAATCTAAATATTTTTTTTCTTTCCTTTCATTTTTCTTTCTTTCTGCAAACCCCGGGGTTCCCTCAAGCTTGCTGTTACCTCTCTTATGTATGGATGGTGCTGTTTTGCTGTGTAAGAATCTGCTCTTGGAGTTCACTCTTACTGTGCAGGATGATAATTGTACATACCTTACCAAGCCAGGGATGGAGAACCTCAGGGCTGGGGCCAAAGGAAGCCCTCTGGGCCTCTCTGTCTGGATCTCTGGCCTCTCCCTAGGCCTGAGCGTCCCTCCTCAGACCTACTTCATATCCCCCTGGAATGTTTTTGCCTGGCTGGAATGTGTCCTTGAACTCTGACAGTGCCTCTTGTTTGTCTGGAAGAAGGATAAGGAGTGGCATGTGAGTGTGTGTAGAAGGCACCTTTGTACAGTAGGCTAATGTTTACATTAATTGCTTCAACCCCTTTCGCCTATCCGGCCACAACATGTGGCCCCTCAGAACGCCGCCCAGGTGGGTGGCCCTTGAGCTGATAAAGGTCCCCTGCCTCTGAATTACGATTTTCAAAAATGGTGGGTTGTCTTTCTCTAGGGTGGTTTGTGGCATAGCAAGAGGTAGCAGGGTTATGTTTAAATTAGTGAATTGTAGGGATATTCGCTTTCTTCCAATGTCTTACCCAGCTGTGGCACTTTTGAAACACCCCCCTGGCATTTTTATTTTATTTTCCCCAGCGAGCCTAATTGGCGTTGAGGGAGGCAATGTCACCCGTATTGGCAGGTTTGCCAATTACCTAAGGAATCTCCTTCCCTCGAATGACCCGGTTGTTATGGAGATGGCCTCCAAGGCCATTGGGCGCCTGGCAATGGCAGGTGACACCTTCACAGCGGAATACGTGGAGTTTGAAGTGAAGCGGGCTCTGGAGTGGCTGGGAGCCGACAGGAATGAAGGACGGAGGCACGCAGCGGTAAGAGTCCATTCATTGGATGCAAACAGCTTGCAGGGCTTTTGAGGATTTCAGGAGCGGTACTTCAAGGGGAAATCTGGAGCTGTGAGCAAATGTCTGAGCTTTGGTCATGTCCTTCTCTGTTTTTCCTTCCTCATCTCAGTGTCTTCCCTACCCACCATACATTTAACCAGTGCTGTTTTGAAACACCAAACTTTGCACCATAACATAAAGCAGGGTTGTCCAGGAAGTTAACCGCTCTAAGGGCATATTGTGCTATGAAACGTGCGTTTGGGATTATACCAGCTTAAGACTCTCTGCTTTCCCCAAATAACTTTTGGAATTGTAACCTGTTGATGATGCTCAACCCTGCTCAATGACAGATTCCACCCCCCCCCCCGCCCCGCAAGCACCAGATTCAGATATGTTTCTCCTTAGAACCACAGCAGGGGAAGAAACAATTCAACTCTCCATCCACTCCTGTTGTGACCTTGTAAACTTCCTCCCCCATCAGATGCTATTTGTGTTTCTCAAAAAACCTGTGTGTTAAATGCAAAGCTGCATTTACTGTTGTATCTAGTTTGGTCTCGTGAGTTAGAAGTGGGGTATGAACAAATCTCTACCTTGCTCTTTGTATGATCTTCAGACAGAAGACATGACCCTCGTGTGTGCCTGCCAGCACTGTTAGTAAGCATCTGATTTCTTGTTTCTGCTTCCTGACTCCTATCGTTTCACTCTTACCTCCCCTCCAGGTCTTGGTTCTGCGAGAGCTGGCAATTAGCGTCCCCACCTTCTTCTTCCAGCAAGTGCAGCCGTTTTTCGACAACATCTTTGTGGCTGTGTGGGACCCAAAGCAGGCCATCCGTGAGGGAGCCGTTTCTGCCTTACGAGCCTGCCTCATCCTGACTACCCAGCGAGAGTCAAAAGAGATGCAGAAACCACAGTGGTATCGAGTAAGGAGAAAGCTTTCAGGGCTGATGTGGGTGGAAGAAGCTCCTATCCATGCCACACTATTGTAAATAATGCTCCCCCTCCTCAACAACCCTGTAAGGCTAGTATGAGAAGTGGTGACTGACCCAAGATCACCCAATGACCTTCATTTAACCCTGGACTCCCAACTCTTGGTCTGGTGCTTTAAGCACTATGCCACACTGGCTCTCAGCATTCTAAGCCTTGGCATTCTTGGTGGAAATCTCAGTTCAGCCATAAATCTGCTGGCATGTCTCTCAGCCTCGCTGCCCAACTCTTTTATTAATGAAGATAAAACACTGACTTGCTTGACAGTGTGAAGGAATAAGATACAAGTGTTTGAGCAGTAAGAAAAACAGCTATATAAATGCCAAGTAATAATAATAATGTCATTTTAGCAAACATACGAGGAAGCTGAGAAGGGTTTTGATGAAACTGTGGCCAAGGAGAAGGGTATGAACCGCGATGACCGCATCCATGGGGCCTTGCTTATCCTTAATGAGCTGGTGAGGATCAGCAGCATGGAAGGAGAGGTGAGTTGATAAGAAGGGGGCACAGCTGGGTGCTACTCTGGATGTTGAGCTATGAAGCTAGCTCCCATAGGAGGCAACAAAATCGCCACCAACCTGTACGGCTTTAAAAGGGGATTAGACAAATTCATGGGACAATACAGCTATAAGTGACTGCTAGCCATGTTTCACCTCCACAGTTGGAGTCAGCAATGCTTCAAAGTATCAGTTGCTGGAAACGGCAGGAAGGGAGAGTGCTGTTGTCTTCAGGTTCTGCTTGTGAACTTCACATAGGGATCGGGTTGGCCACTGTGAGAGCACAATGTGCCATTCGCCTGATCCAGCAGAGTTCTTAATGTTCTTCTGTCAGCTAGTTTAAGGTTGCTGATTTGAATCAGAGCCCACAAATATATTGAGGTCGGTCTGGTTGGGCCAATGATGACTTTTTAGAGTCAGCTTGCATTGCAAATATTTGTGAGCTGTTAACTTGCCTGCAGTGACCAGGTGCCAACAACCTCTTCAAACTCCTCCTCCTCCTCTCCATTAAATGGCAGAAAAGCAACCAAAATATGCCAAGACTGTAAAAGGTCAAAGGAATTATGTGTTCAGATTTTGCATAGAACCCAATGACTCTCTTGAGTGTTCCAGACAATTTAGGAGCATGTTCTCGGGTTGGGTTCATCAACCTTCCCAGACTTGAGTCCCCATCTTCAATGCTAACCTGAAACAAAGGATCTTGTTTTGATTTTTTAAAATATATCCTTCTCCCCCTACTCTTTTTGCTCATTTTCTTAGGACATAGCTGCACAGCGGATGAACTGGATTTATCTCTGATTCCATCTCCTTTGGGCAGGCATGGCCAAACCTGTCCCTCTAGCTGTTTTGGGACTACAACTCCCATCATCCCTAGCTAACAGGACCAGTGGTCAGGGATGATGGGAATTGTAGTCCCAAAACAGCTGGAGGGCCGAGTTGGGCCGTGCCTGCCTTAGGGGTTCTTGGGAATGATAGTGCTGTGTGTATTTAGTGGAGGAGGCTGCATGGAAGCTCAGGTATAGACATGTAACAAAGAGGTAAATGATCATAGGCCACACTGACAGGAACTGTAGCCCAAAAAATCTGGAGGGCATCTGGTAGGAGAAGCCCAAGCGGGCTGATCTTCTGTTGCCTTCCATGCTGGGGTGGGTGGCCAGGAAAAGCAGCATTAAACATCCTCTTCCTTCCCTTCCCCACAGCGTCTTAGAGAAGAGATGGAGGAGATTACACAGCAGCAGATGGTGCACGACAAATACTGCAAAGACCTGCTGGGCTTTGGGACCAAACCTCGCCACATCACCCCGTTTTCCAGCTTCCAGTCTATTCAGCCTCAGCAGTCCAATGCCTTGGTGGGGCTACTGGGCTACAGCCCCCACCCAATAATGGGTTTCGGCGCATCACCTGTCCCACCCAAGTCAACCTTGGTAGAAAGTCGGTGCTGCAGAGAACTCATGGAAGAGAAGTTCGACCAGGTGAGCTTGAAAGACCCCCCCCCCTTATATTGCCCTTCAAACTGCAACAAGACAGGCACAGCCTGAATAGCATCCCTTGGAGTTATGGAATCCCTCTGTTCATCTTTTCACCTGTTGCTGAAGAGAGATAATTTATGCGCCCAGTTCAAAATTTCCCTCTGAACAAGCTCTGCGGTTATACATACTTGTTGATGAGTGCAGCAGTGAATGTGGCTCATTTCAGCTATTGCGGCAATCTGTTCCATGCATGCAACAGACCAACCATGATACTGCGCTGCTTTTTCATCTGCTCAGCTTGTAAGGTCCTTCTTTCTGCGGTGTACCAGCCTCTTAAGGCAGAGCAAAGACCCATAGTATAGTTTGTGAAATCAGATATAACTTCAAGTCAGTGCAAATGGTTTTGTAAATTAACTTCATCCATAGTTTCATATCCCAGCTTATGATCTGACATGGGTTCAAATGTGAAAATCAGTAGTGTTTAAATAAAACATTATTTTGTGGGTAGATGACAGAGCTATTTGTTAGAAACTGATTGATCGATGCAAAAATACAAGGAGCAAAGGACATTCGTTTAGATGAGGTTTGATGGACGGAGAACCTCTCCATACAAACCTTCTATCCTTTCCATCCTGGAAAGGAGCAGAGAAGGACTGGAGTAACCTCACCATGCTCATTTCAGAGCTACTAGCCACAACTTTCAGGGACCTCTTTCCTTTGCCAACTCCTACAGACAGTCTTACATTGAATGCAACAGTCCCAACCTCCAAGAAAAAGGTAATGAGATCCCTCCCATTTGGTTCTGACTCTCTGCCGGTTCTATATGAGTTTACTCCGGCTCCCATTCAGATAACCAGAATTTGTCCTATTTGGAGTAGGTCTGGTGGGTTATATCCAATACTGTACTGGTCTTGCTCAGAATGTACCCATTGAAATTAACAGGCCTTAGTTAACCATGTCCATTAATGTTGGTGGGCCTACTCTGTATAGGCTATACATCCCCTTGAAATGAATGGACATAGCTAACTTGGGTCTATCAATTTCAGTGGGTCTGCTTTCGGTGAGACTTGAGTGGGATACAAACCAATGTATGTGTCTAATACTAAAGTTAAAGTTACTGTGATTACTTTTTTATTATGCTATCTATTATACTTTTTATTATGTTTTTACAACTATGCTCCATAAAATGTTCTTAATGTTGTACACTGTCCTACAATCTTTTGATAAAGGACAGCATATAAATTGAAAATAATAATAATAACAACAACAAAACAACAAATAATAATATAGATCATTACTGATAAATAATTCTACAGTAGACAGCCATTGAACTTACTGTGTACTGCAGATTTTAAACCATTTTAGAGGGACTGAAGTGTATCTCAAACAGTGTTTTAAAACTATCCCTTAAAGTGCATTTCTCTCACTATTCTACAAAAGAAAATTGTTCATGAGAGGTTTTGCCCCCATTTATCCCCAGATCCCCATTTTTTTTCTCCACTGGAAATATTGCAGGGGGGAAAGACCCCTCTGGTTGCTATCGCAGCCCTTCACATCTCTTAAGAACCACCCACACATCTGCAGTCAACCACCCACACATCTACAGTCTGAAGTGGTATGGCCCAACCATACATCTCAAGCCTCATTTTCTGTTCTGTTGCCGCAAGACATTTACCTTTTGTCTGTCTCTCAGGTGTGCTACTGGGTTCTGAAGTGCCGAAGCAGCAAGAACTCTCTGATCCAAATGACTGTCCTCAGCTTACTGCCACGCCTGGCAGCTTTTCGTCCTTCTGCTTTCACAGGTAAAAGCGCCCTTGCATGCTGCTTTTTCAGAGGCGGGATTTTAAAATTTCATTTGCAGGAGGCAACAGGTGGAGGAGATGGGACTGCAGGAGCAAACCCATTTGCTATTCCTGTACAGAATGGAATATACTTATTCTACAACAGACTGGTGGTGACTGGGTGGAACATATCCTACTGCTACAACTATGCTGGCTGAGGCTGATGGAAGTGGTAGTCCAAAATATCTGAAGTGCTTCAGCTTGGGAAAGGCTGGGATAGAACTTCCAGATTCTGTGCTTACTTTCAACTGAGTGTTTCTTGGTGCCCTGGAACCAGAGCCATGCCTTAGCCACAGCTGTTATTTCTCTGTGCATACTGGCTGGTGGCTGTGAATGACCTCTGAGCATAAGCAAACTGCCTTTCCTTCCTCACTCACTAGGTAAGGACCCACAAGCAGAACCCAACATAATAAAAGCCTTACTGGATCAGGCCACTGACCTATCAAGGCCAGCATCCCATTCTCACAGTGGCCAACCAGATGCCTCTGGGAAACCCACAAGCAAGACTCAAGTGCAAGAGCACTCTCCCCTCTTGCTGTTTCCAGCAACTTTTAACCGAAAATTGCCCACCCACATATGAAAGCCGGGCATGTGGTAAACAAGTTTGTGAGCAGATTTGGCCAGTAACCTCTTTCTCACTGAACAAATGCAGCCCCGAAATAATGTTCCTTGTTCTTCCTCTCTCCTTTTTTCATGTGAACGTGTGGCCAGCCGACCACTACCTTCCAGACACCATGAACCACGTGCTGAGCTGCGTCAAAAAAGAGAAGGAGCGAACTGCTGCTTTCCAGGCCTTGGGCTTGCTCTCGGTGGCCGTGCGGTCAGAATTTCAGGTGTACCTTCCCAAAGTCCTTGAAATTATCAAGGCTGCCCTCCCACCAAAGGACCTTACCCACAAGTGAGTGTGCTGCATGCAAAGGTCAGGAGACTGCTGTGGTGTTTTTTAAAAGTGTTCACGGGCTTCCCTTTTAAATGATAATCTCCAAACTATGATCTCTGGGAGGGAATGATTTTTTGCCCGGTGTTTCTTCTGAAACATACAGAAGCTGCCAAGAATTGGGCTTGTGCCAAAATTATAATTAATATGATTTAAAGGTTTCCAAGCTACTCGGAACATATTTAAAAGCATAAGTATAATTACATTATTCCATTAATGCATTCACACACAATGTTAACAAATTCACATAAACCACCTACGATTCATTGATATAACTTATACACATACATATATAGGGAGAAACATGCACACACACAAATAGAACACACACATTACGCACAAATGCACACACACGTGCGCACACACACACACACTATATTTTAATTGTGGTAACCTGCCCTGGGATCTTACAAATTGATAATGGTAATAGTAATAATAATAACACACCCTCTGGGTTTTCTTCTGGCTCGTCCTTAGGTAGTGTACCTTTGTCTTGGGGGCAGCAGGGGGCAGGAGAAATTATTATACAAATAGGATGATATTCAGGATGACACTTCCACTTCCTTCTTCTTGAAACTGTAATTCTGATGCATTTTAGCAGGAGGCAGAAGTCGGTGCAGGTGGATGCCACAGTCTTTACTTGTATCAGTATGCTGGCACGTGCGATGGGGCCCTCCATCCAGCAAGACATCAAGGAGCTTCTGGAACCCATGCTGGCTGTAGGGCTGAGGTAGGGATGATCCGTTACCTCTGCCAGCCACTGTGTGGCACTTGTGGGTTTGCGTTTCCCTCTGCTAACCACTAGCCTTTTTTCAAAAGTCACAACTGGCTAGGGCTCCGCTTCAGGCTTTAAGCACCACCCACATTTCTAGCATGTTCTCTTTGGGTCCTGCTGCAAACACTGCAGCAACCCTGGAGGGGGCAGGGTTTGTCTCTAGTGCTCGTTCTACTCAGAGCAGATGCACTGAAATTAATGGCCATGATTAAATTAGCCCCAGTGGGTCTGCCCTGGGTAATACTTAGTTAGCACTACCCCAAATACATCTGAAACATCAAGTGGGCTTACCCCACGGAGCTGTTGCACTTGGTGGCTTCTCCTTGGTGCATGCCCACTTCATGGTTGCAGACACATGCCTCTTGTTTAAGTGCAGCAGTGTTCCCTGCAGGGCTGGGGAACAATGGGGCCCTCGAGGCATCTCGATCTGGCCCTCTGGACTCTCCCCAGGACTCTCCTCCTTGAGTGCTTTTACCTGGCTGGAATGTGTCCTAGAACAGTTGACAGTTTCTCCCGCTTGCCGGGATGGAGGGATGTGGGTGTTGTGATGTCTTAACACCTGACTTCTGTAGCTTACTGTACAAAGGTGAGAGCAGCATCCATTGCCCCGCTTGTTCTTTGCCTCTGGCCCCTATCCCATACTGGCATGTGTTGCCCATGCAGGAATGCATCCCTTGGGCACCACCTCTGAAGAATGGAGCTGAAGGGATATAAGATACAGTTTAAGTGTGTTACCCCATGCCACCCATTACTGCTATCTTGCCAGGAGAGCATTGGGCTATGTGTGCATGTTTGTGCTGAAGCATCCCAGAAGTTTTGACTCTTTTTCAAAGTATTAATTGCATTGTTTAATTACTGACATGGACCTCATTTGAGAGGAAGGGCCATATAGAATTTTAATAATAAGGAATAATGATGCAGGGGTGTTTGCCGGGAGCACGTGTGTCCCCATCGTCATGAATCCATTGGCTCACCTTCCTGTGTTGTTGGTACGTGGGTGTTGCTGCTGGCACAGTTCCCAGTTGGTGGGCACTGGCAGAGTTTTTCTTTATTCAACCCGTGTGTTTTTCTTTCCCCCTCCTGAGCTGGCCTTGCATTGGATGCAGTGAGCATTCTGCTGGCATAGCAGGGGTGGTATTTCTAATCCCGGTGCCGTGCAATTTAGGATTGTGCTGTTAATCATATTCTGCCCCTCTGTCAGGTGTAGGGGGTACGCAGAGTGCAGCATGTGTTGTTAGCTCTGAGGAAGCTGCTGTTTTTCCGTGAAATGTCAAGGTCTCCATGTGTCTCTCCAGAATGGAGTGTGTGCTGGTATTTAAAGTATTTCCAAAATTCCACATGAATTCCTCTGAAGGCCTCAATGTCCAACTTCTGTCATTTTAAATATCTCCTGTGAGGCAAATGCCCAAGCAAACAAGCAAGAAATTTTTATTAATCATTATTACAAGTGGGGCAAGTTTGAGAGCTGAATTCTTTTGTCTCTTGACCTTCCACAACCCTCTTGGTAGGAGTCTGGCAACTACAGTGGTTCCTCAGGTTAAGTATTTAATTCGTTCTGGAGGTCTGTTCTTAACCTGAAACTGTTCTTAACCTGAAGCACCACTTTAGCTAATGGGGCCTCCTGCTGCTGCCACGCCGCCGGAGCCCGATTTCTGTTCTTATCCAGAAGCAAAGTTCTTAACCTGAAGCACTTTTTCTGGGTTAGCGGAGTGTGTAACCTGAAGCGTATGCAACCTGAAGTGTATGTAACCTGAGGTACCACTGTATTGGGAATTATATCCAGGCAACTAGTCTGAGGCCGGAATTGTTTTCAGGCCTGGAAGGACTCTGCCAAGACATTTCTGATGATTTTTTAATCTGTGTGTCAGAAAGATAGAGAGACTTTTCCTAATAGACCCAAATGACTTTGGGTTTTTTTAAAAAAAAATCTTTTGTGGGCTTTGACACCACCAAAGCCTGCAAAAGAGTTTGCCCAATAAGACTGGACTATTGGACTGGAACAGAAGTGGGGAGCCTGTAGCTCTCCAGGTGTTGCTAGACTACAACTCCAATCATTCCTAACCATTGGCTGTTCTGGCAGTGGCTGATGGGAGTTGCACCCTGGTAACATCTGGAGGGGCACAAGCTCTCTATTTTCAGCCTAGAGGATGAGGAGAGACCTGTAAAAGGATTTGAACCCCCTGCTTAATGGCTTGCCAAGCTAAAGGACCTGTGTGGACCTCTGTCTTGCCCTCAGCCCTGCCCTGACAGCCGTGCTGTACGACTTGAGTCGCCAGATCCCCCAGCTGAAGAAGGAGATCCAGGACGGGCTGCTGAAGATGCTCTCCATGGTTCTGATGCACAGGCCCCTGCGCCATCCAGGCATGCCAAAAGGCTTGGCCCACCAGCTGGCTTCTCCCAGCCTCACCAATATCCCTGAGACCAACGACGTGGGCAGCACCACACTTGCGCTCCGCACCCTGGGCAGCTTTGAGTTTGAAGGTGAGTGACAGCAGCGGGAGGAAACAAATTGAAATCCTAACTAAGAGGGGCAGCAGGGTCCCCCTGCTAGTGCGTCTCATGTGTGAGGGTGGCAGCAAAATATTTTATCCATCCGTTCCACCCCCCACCCCCTTCCCTTTTAGGGCATTCACTGACTCAGTTTGTTCGGCACTGTGCGGACCACTTCCTCAACAGCGAGCACAAGGAGGTCCGGATGGAGGCGGCTCGCACATGTTCGCGCCTGCTCACGCCGTCCATTCACTTGATTAGCGGGCACACCCATGTCGTCAGCCAGACTGCTGTGCAGGTGGTGGCGGATGTCCTCAGCAAACTGTTGGTGGTCGGTATCACAGACCCAGGTGAGTGCAGAGGCCAGGGGTAGGCTTGTCACTTCCATGGTGCTTTTATCAGGTTCCCAGCAAAGGATATGAACAGTGCCCACGCCCTTCTGCTTTAATCTTGCTGTTCTGATCATTGGGTAGGCCAGCAGTTTAACTCCCAATAATCAGTTTTTCAGGGTGCTGTGATATGCCAACTCCTGGAGAACAACATTACTTTAGTAAGAGAGCACCTTCTTTGAAAGGTTCCAGATCTAGTTCCTGACATCTCTGGTGAAAACAATCGAGTAGTAAATGATGGGCAACATTTCTCTTTCCCTAAGACCTCAGAACAGGGCTGCCTAACCTTTTTTGGCCGAAAGGCTACATTCACATTTGGCCCACTTTCTGAGGGGCTGGAGGATGCATGCTAGTGGTCAGAAGTGGGTGTGGTCACTACATATGCTCTCATAATCTTAAATATACATGCCCAGGCACACCTCCTCAGTTTGGCTGTGGAAGGGGTTTCTTGACCTCTCCCCACCCATCAGTTGATGGATCAGAGAGGGTCATTGGGATGCTGGGCTCATTGGGGTGTCTACTTTGTATCCCCCTGTTATTGCTGCCAAAATCAGTGGAGTTTTTGGGAATTAGCCACCCTTCCCCTAGAGAGCCATTGCCAATCAGAACAGACATTACTGGACTGGACGGACCTAGTATGAGGCGGCTTCTGGCATTTCTATGTCTTCCTCTAGCAAGAGAACAGGCACAGAAGCAATGCCCTCCCTGTGATTTGACTATATCATTCAGCACTGTTAAACTAGGCTTCACTCAAGCACCTCCTGCTCAAATGTGTTCTTTCAGACCCTGACATCCGATACTGTGTGCTGGCCTCCCTGGATGAGCGATTCGATGCACACCTGGCCCAGGCGGAGAACTTGCAGGCTCTTTTTGTAGCCCTGAATGACCAGGTGTTTGAAATCCGCGAACTCGGCATCTGCACCGTGGGCCGGCTGAGCAGCATGAACCCGGCTTTCGTCATGCCGTTCCTACGCAAGATGCTGATTCAGGTAATGGGAGTTGAAAGATTTCGGAGTGGCACCAAGAAGGTAAAACTGTGTGGCCCTGGAAGCACAGGGAGCCCTGCTCCAGTTCAGAGGTGATCGGGTTTTATCCAATGCTAGAGTTGGCTCATTGAAGTTAATGGACATGACTCACTTAAGTTTATTAATTTCAGTGGGTCTGCTCTGAGGCCACATTTGCACCATACATTTAAAGCACTGTGGAACCACTAACCAGTCATGACCTCCCTTAGAGAATTATGGGAGCTGTAATTTGTTAAGGGTGCTGAAAGCTGTTAAGAGACCCATCTATTCCCCTTGCCGACCTACAATTCTCAGAGTTCCCTGCGAAAAGGGATTGACTGTTAAACCACTCTGGGAACTGTAGCTCTGTGAGGGGAATAGGAAGGTCTAACAACTCTCTGCACCCTTAATCAACTACAGCTCCCAGAATTCTTTGGGTGGAGGTCATGGCAAGTTAAGCACATGGAGTGAATGTGGCCTGAGTTGAATACAACTCTTTCACTACACCCTTGTTTTGACCACGTTCCAGGTGCACTTCTCTAGGTTTTGTTTAAGGGACCTTGTCATAGCGACAGAAGAATCTGCCTTGTACTGTGTCACATGGGGAAGGAAATGAATTGAATAGTCAGGTCTAGTATCATTGCTTGGGGAATATGGAGTTAACTTGTTAAGCCTGACCTGTCTGGGCGCTCAGATTGGAAGGTGGGAAAACCATTGAAGATGTGAGGGATCTCACGTAGCCTGTCTTGAGTTGAGATTTAAAACCTAAAAGCTTCCTTGAACCTTGTTGATTGCTAGGCTTGTGAGTCACCTAGCCCCAGACCATACCCACAGTTCTTCTTTAGTATTCAGATCAAGGAGGGTCTCTCACAAAGGATATATACCAGTGAGAAGGATCATAGAAAAGTCTTATGTGAAGAACTGCCTGGTAAGTCTGTGGTCTTAGGGAATGTGACTGCGGGGGAGAGCTGGTTTTGTGGCTAACCATTTATTTTGCTCCATTGCTGAGATATGCTGTTTTCTATAGGTTTTTCTATGTAAACTATTTTTTGTAAGAACTTCCCTCCTTCCCTTTTTAGTTAACATTTAACTTGATTTCATTAACACTTGTCTCTGTTTATACATCCCTACATCTGGAGCCAAGTTCCATGCTGTTTGAGTTGTCCTTGAGCAGACACAAGGGCTGTTTTGTGAAAGGCAGCCAGGTTCAAACCACTCATTCACCTGGTGGCAGTGAAAAGGTCTAAAGCATGGGTAGGCAAGCTAAGGCCCAGGGGCCGGATCCAGCCCAATCCCCTTCTAAATCCAGCCCACTGACAGTCCTGGGAATTGGCGTGTTTTTACATGAGTAGAATGTGTGCTTTTATTTAAAATGCATCTCTGGGTTATTTGTGGGGCCTGCCTGGTGTTTTTACATGAGTAGAATGTGTGCTTTTATTTAAAATGCATCTCTGGGTTATTTGTGGGGCATAGGAATTTGTTCATTTCCCCCCCAAATATAGTCCGGCCCCCCACAAGGTCTGAGGGACAGTGGACCGGCCCCCTGCTGAAAAAGTTTGCTGACCCCTGTCTAAAGGAAAGTGTGGGCAAGCAGAGTGTACACTCTGTTTGGCTGGATCTTTCTTTCCCCACATGGCATAGGGCCCAGGGGACAACATGGTGGTGCCTTCTCACAGAGATCATTGGCCCATCTAGCACAATAACCAGCAGCAGCTTTCCAGCGTTTCCAACAGGGGGCATTCCTAGCCTTAGCTGTGGTTTGAACCTGGGGCCTTCTGCATGCAAAGCAAGTGCTCTGCAACTAAACTATAACCTTTCCCTTGGAGATGGGGATGTGTTTGTGCAGTCATACAAGGGGGGCTTCCTGAGGGCAGATTAGGAGGACCTCAAAGATCCCCCATTGCATTTTTAGTTTTCTTCTTGGACTTTTCCCTGCATATGCCCCAACTAAGGAGGAAAAATGTGGGTTTGTGCAATTGATGGAGAGAATATGAATGCTTGAGTTGGCCTTCATTCTTCAGTCCCTAGATGATGTTGGACTACGGCTCCCATAATCCCTGGCAATTGGCTAAGCTGGCTGCAGATGATTGGAGTTGCAGTCCAGCAACATCTGGGGACTCAAGTTGAAGAACTTTGGTGTGGAGAGTCAAGACTTCATTGTGTGTTCTTGGGTGAAGCTTCCTAGCCAACCAGCAGCCTGATGTCCTGACCAAAACTGAAACCACCCCTGACCTGGCCTGATGTTACAAGCAGGCTTTTTCTTCATTATCTTTGCTTCTTCCATTGTAGGCTAAAGTCCACTGTTCCATTACATAGAGATAAGGACCAGATGGAGAAAGATAATCTTTTGCTGCTTGAGAATGGGAGTTGTAGGCCTGTTATTTACTTCCCAATCTCCTTCTAACTGGGGAAATACTAGCTCTCACCTCCATGGCATCTTTTCCCCCCCTTCAGATCCTGACAGAGCTGGAGCACAGTGGCGTTGGCAGGATCAAAGAGCAGAGTGCAAGGATGTTGGGGCACCTGGTCTCCAATGCCCCAAGACTTATCCGCCCCTATATGGAACCCATTCTCAAGGTAGGCCTTTCATAGCACGTGTAGGGTGGTTGCCCCCCCCCCCCCGAATTCATTTATACATTACGCCATTAATTGAATGATTTACATCCGCTGTGCTTTTCTGGGCGGGGCATGAATGCTTGGCTGAAATGGGCCACAAGCGCAGACTTATTTTCCTCCCTGATCAAAATTCCTCCTTCTGCATGTCATTCAACAGGCACTGATTGTGAAACTGAAAGACCCTGACCCTGATCCGAACCCTGGAGTAATCAATAACGTCCTGGCTACTATTGGTGAACTGGCACAGGTAAACCTCTAGAAGTTTGGAATTTTATTTTGCTTGACAGAGCCACACTTTTTATGGCAGTGTGAGCGCTGCCACGGTCACTTCATGCCTGTAAACTTTCTGTTCCTTCTGCTCACCCGCCAAATCCTCTTTTTCCTCCCTCATCAGGTTAGCGGGCTGGAGATGAGGAAATGGGTGGATGAGCTTTTCATCATTATCATGGACATGCTCCAAGACTCCTCCCTACTTGCTAAGAGACAGGTGAGCAGCGTGGCCTGCTTTCATGAAAGCCTTTTTGATTTTCCTCTCTAATCTTAGAATATTGTACAAATCAAACTTCATAATAAGAATCACTTTTCACAAAAAGATGCCTCTAAGCTACTTGCAGTTCTTAAAATACAAATAGCATAACAGACATTAATACCAAATTTAGAAGAACAATAATAGGACAAAAAAAACCTGCAAAGTGCTCATTCAGGAAGCCACCTCCTCCCTTTATTCATAAATCACAACCTTCTCAGTGATAGCCCCACATGTATGGAATGCTCTCTTCAGGGAGACTTGCCTGGTCCCCACCTTGACATTTGTTTTCCTAGGTGTTTGGGGCAGCAGCAATGATGTGATACTGTACTGTTCATAAAAATATTTCTTTGATTTTAGTATTGCATTTTCTTTAGTTTTGATTTGGGACATTTTTTAGTGGGAAGCCATGTATAAATTGAATGAGCCAAACTTACACAAAACACACAAACTTCCAAGCGATCTGGAGTGAATTTTTGGAGCTCACTGCCACGCTGGTAATTCCCCAAGCCAGGAAGATTGGGAGGCACAATGTTAAAAAATCAGCAAAGGACTTAGTGCCTACCTTTGGCGTTTAAGCCAAATTGCCCTTCCTTGCCCCTATATCTCTCAGACTTTTTCTTTTTAATGTCTAAGGCCACCTTCTCCAATCTGGTGACCTGCAGAATGATATCAGTGGCTATTAGCCACAATGGCTCAGCTCTGCCTCTGTGGTTGCAGGCAGTAATTCTGAACAGCAGTTGCTAGACCCATAAGAGGGGAGGGTGCTATTGTGTCAGGTCCTGCTTGCAAAATTCCCACAGGCATCTGTTTGACCACTGTGGGAACAGGATGCTGGACTATAGATGGGCTGTTGTCCTGCTCCAGCAGGCTCTGTTTGTTGCTGGGCTCCTAACTCTCATCACCCCCTTGCTGTTGGACATTCTGAGTGTGACTTACCTGAGTTGGGGCCCTACAACATTGGAGGTCACCAGGTTAAGGTAAGAGAGCCAACCAGCCAGTTGACTCCTAACTATGTCTCATAAACAAAAACAAAAAGCATTCTTTTTTATGGCGGATCTGTTCCAGGTGGCTCTCTGGACCCTGGGTCAGCTGGTGGCCAGCACTGGCTATGTGGTGGAACCCTATAGGAAATATCCAACTCTCTTGGAGGTGTTGCTGAACTTCCTGAAGACGGAGCAGAACCAGGGTACCCGGAGAGAGGTAGGCATCTATGGGCTGAGAAACAAGGGCAAGCTTAGTAAAAATTCTCTTGAATTCATGCTAAAGGGGATGAATGGAAGTATGTTCTCTCGTGCTTTGACCAATTTGACCAACACACACAATCGTTTGTTGAATGATTACAGGTGGCCATGGTGAAATATGAGACGTTTTGATTTTTTACTGTGAAAATTGTGCTCCATAGGTTGTGGGGGGGCAGGATTACTTAAATCAATACTTTTTCTAAAGAATGTGTGATGTACTTTTTAAAGATCTCTAAAGCTTATGATAGGGTGACAGTAGTGTGGGAAAACGTGAAGGGCTTTTTGTAAACCACTTTGAGGTTTTATACCATATTTGTAGGCTTTATAATATATTTATAACATGCGAATTAAATAAATAGGTGGAGAAGGCTTGATAAAGTAATCAGGGAGCTGAACAGTGACACAAAGTGTCTCCTAGCTGATGGCTGGCTGGTAGAATCATCTCATCTGGTAATTTCCCAGCTTTGAATCAGTCACTGTTGTCTCTCTATCTATATTTAAGCCACATCTGAGACTCTTAGGATTGTCCAGCTGAAAGCCAAAATTCTGTCCTTGGAATTGCTGGTTTGAGTTGTGCTTTCACAGTTATTGTCTGCCTTTTGCATTGGTGATGCTTCTTTTGATGATGCTTTCCTTTGAACCATGATGAGTCTCACCCTCCCCCCAATCTTTTGTTCCTGTTAGGCTATCCGTGTCCTTGGCCTCCTGGGGGCACTGGATCCATACAAGCACAAAGTGAACATTGGCATGATAGACCAGTCGCGGGATGCCTCTGCTGTCAGCCTGTCAGAGTCTAAATCAAGCCAAGATTCTTGTAAGTAGACTCAGAAAGGGGAGGTCCAGGGATTCAGTCTGCTTTAAGGAAGAGCTCTTAGCCTTGGTGCTGGGTCTCCTGTCCCCCAAAATTCTTATGACCAAGATATAGAATGTGGCTTCCCTCCAGATGTTTGTGGACTCCACCTCCCAGCACCATCCCCTGAACCATTGGACATTCTGGCTGCTGGGAGTTGGAGTCTAAGCAACATTTGGATCCCATTGGCGACCTCTGGCTGGTGGATGAGGTGTGGGGTGCGTGGATTTTTTTAACCCGCAGTTCCACCCGCAAATGTATACACGAGTTGGAATATTTGTACCTCATGCTTGAATCGATAAAATGGAAATAGGTGGAGACCTTGTTCAGAGGGCTGCTGTGAGGATGGGCTAGATGGTTTCTACTACCACTCCTCTGCCAACCCCCTCCCCAACATTACATTAATAGCTCAGCAGTGTTGATAAGCAGTGATCTTCCTTGATTCTCCTCAGAAGACATGGGTGATATATAGGGATGTTATCTTCTTTTTAAAAAACACACAAAAAACCCTGCAATTTCATAGACTAGTTATATGGAATGTGATAGATTGATCAGGTTGATTCAATCTATTTACATGTGAAGAAAGAAACATACATTTTTGTTTGTAGATCGGCCTTTCTCAATGGAGCACATGTACCTTCCTTCTCTGTGATAGCAGCATGCTGGGAAATGTAATCCACAGGCCCCCTAGCCTGCATATTAAATGGCAGGGATGGGGAACCTGTAGTCCTCTAGATGTTGTTGAACTACTGCTCCCATCATCTCTAACCCCTGGCTGTGCTGGGTTGAAGCTGGCGGGAGCTGAAACATAAGAAGCTGCCTTATACAGAGTCTGGTTTATCTAAGTCTCGGTATTGTTGATGCTGACCAGCAGTAGCTCCACAGAGTTTTAGACAGGACATCTTTACCAGCCCTCCCTGGAGATTGAACATGAGAAAACCTGTGCTTTCCCACCGAGCTGCTTCCATTCCCTTTAGATTTCAGTCAAGCTATGGGCTAGAAGTGGCAATCATAGACTTTTCTGTTTGAAACCTTTCCTGCAAATAACCACTCTGTTTATTTATTTAGACATGATGATCTACCCATCCTTCTTAAAAGAAAGGAAATTGATGGGCAGTTTAGCCTTCAATAGCAGCCTGGTTTTAAATGGTGAAACTGTCTCCACATCCACAAAAATTGTGGCTCCCCTTCTGAGGAGAAGCTGCCCATGAAAACCTCACACGTCAGCTCAGTTTTTCTCATTTCCTGTCTCTTTCTGCCTGTTTGTGTAGCTGTTTCCTGAATTAGAAAGTTTAAAGGTGCTAAACTACTTGATGGGGTGGAACCATGCAGCTGCCTGCCAGATGTTTGCCTCAGTCTGCTCTCCTTTGGTTCAAAGAGTCCCCTCCCTGCACCCAAATGTAGCAATCTGGATTTACAAAATTGGGCATGATATGCCTGTTGGCCAAGTCCTGAACCCACAGAATTAAACTTACAAGCAGCCATAATGAAGCACCCACCAATTTTGCACTATTTGGAGCTGGAGCTCTTTTAGAGTTTGATGGAAAACCAGGATTCTGGCATGGAGAGCCAAATGGAGAGAAGAAAGCCAAAAATAAGTAGAGGATATTATAAATCTCCCTCTCCCCAGCTGTGCCTATAACTGATTAGCTTGTAAGCTTTCCTGAGAACTGAAAAGCCACTTAATACTGTGACTTATGATCAACATTTATTAAGGAAATTGTTTGACAGAGCCGCTTGTTTGGCCAGAGATGGGATCTGGAAAGTTCCTGGCAAAGAGGGGTTAGTGTTTCATGGAGGTTCTCTTCAACTCCCCTGCACCATGTAATACCTCAAATACTTGCTCCATTGTAATGATAGAGCTGAAACAAGCTCTATCCACAGTCAGTTGAGTTTAAACACAATGTTTGCATGCTAGATACCCTGGTGGGTTATGGCTGCAAATCTACAAGTGCAGGAAAGGCACCAAATTCAGCTTCCTCAAATGCTCAGGATTGAGAAACCAACATTATGATTGGTTTGAAAGGGTGTGGGCAATGCCTGGCAATTCTCAGAAGCAAGAGATTAGCTGCTGAATAAGCTTTCTATTGGGCCAGGGGGCGACTGTGCTTCATTCAGCCCTTTGCCTCTCTCTATGCAGTGTGGCAGAAGTATAGATTCAACAAAATGGTTTACAACTGCAGAATAAATTAGGCAAACTAAGGCTGGAGACATGTCATTTATAGCAACCGTCACCAACCTTTTGGAGGCAATGGACACATTGCAAATTTGGAGAGAGAGTGCTGGGGGCACCAGACACAAAGTGTAGGAAGTGGCATAGCACAAAATTAGAGAGTACAGTCATGGCACAGATTTTCCCATGATTGTATTTCCATACTAGAAAAGACTTAATCTGTTGAATATCTTCTGTTAAAGGTACATGAACCTGGCTTCCTCCCAATGCTAAACCAAAAACCTAGGCTGCCATCCTGTGTCTGTGGGAGTAAGCCCTGCTGAACACAGAGACTTACTTCTGAGGAGGCACATATACAGTTGTACTATAAATTAAATATACAGTGCATTTTTAATGGGTACCTGATCCTTAGCACCTGCACAACAGGAGGCATGCTTAAGCCTCCTTGCAAAGTTTTCACATTTGCCTTTGTGGGGAGGGGGGAATTCTTTAACATCCACCCGTGCTTACTGTGTAGTAGAAGTAGCTGCAGAAAATAAGTTTCAGGGACTACCTGATCTCAGGTGAACCCGCCATAGGAAAGACGCATCCTAGCTGGAAGGGCAAACTATTGAGATTCCAAGGATAAGATAGAAGCAGGAAAAGTGCATTAAAGGGGAACCAGTAGCATTTTAGGACCCTAGGGATTTCTGATGACTGATGTCCAAACAGCTCATTTATCAATCACAGCTCTAGCTTCACTTGTTGGCCAAAAACATTTGACAGGTAGGAGCAGCTTGGCTGGCTCATTTCACAGAAATAACTTCGAAGGTTTTCTTTCTGAAAGGGCTAGTGACTTCTTCCTCCTTCTTCTTTAAATAAAAGCTCAGAGTCTTAAGACCCCAGCCTAGGAGCTCCAAAGTGTCTTCACATTGGCTAGGGTTAGTGACTCAACAATCTACAGTGGTACCTCAGGTTACAGGCACTTCAGGTTACAGACACTTCAGGTTACAGACACCTCTAACCCAGAAATAGTACCTCGGGTTAAGAACTTTGCTTCAGGATGAGAACAGAAATTGTGCGGCGGCGGCCCGGTGGCAGCAGGAGGCCTCATTAGCTAAAGTGGTACATCAGGTTAAGAACAGTTTCAGGTTAAGAACAGACCTCCAGAACGAATTAAGTTCTTAACCTGAGGTACCACTGTATAGTGATCACATAATAGCCCCTGCCCCCAATATCTGTGGTTAATCCTCCCTCCCTTTTCAGCCGATTATAGCACCAGCGAGATGCTGGTCAACATGGGCAACCTCCCCCTGGATGAGTTCTACCCTGCCGTCTCCATGGTGGCCCTCATGAGGATCTTCCGGGACCAGTCCTTGTCCCACCACCACACAATGGTGGTCCAAGCCATCACCTTCATTTTCAAGTCTCTCGGGCTCAAGTGTGTGCAGTTCCTGCCTCAGGTCATGCCAACCTTTCTCAACGTCATTCGGGTTTGTGATGGTGCCATCCGCGAGGTGAGTGCGCCCTTGTCTGTCCTCCTCCACCCTCCCCTGAAACCAGAATCGGCTTTGAGAAAACAAAACCAAGAAGGCCGATTCCTGAAATATGGGGCGTTGCTGAGTTGTCCGTGTCTGCAGGCATGCTGCAAAAGTGAGTGACCGCTTCCCGTCTCTGTTTCAATCTTTTTTGGAACATCGTCTGTTACTAACCATTCTTCGCCGCTGCCTTAGAAGACCTGCTATTTAGTGGCTTCCACTTTTGTGAAGTCTCTTTTGCTCTGAGCTAGCTTTTGCTGGTCTCCCTTGCCCTTCTGCCTGTTGTAACCTTCAGACCTCTATACCAGTCGTCTGCTGCTTTTTGTTGTGGTTGTGGCTGCTGCCCTCACTACCGTCAGCAGGGGAAGCACATGTGTGATGCCGCAGCTGGCCAGACTCCCCTACCTTGGTCCCCATCACGGTTCTGGCAGGTGCCGGGTTGCTCTGAGCAAGTTTCAATTCTAATTCTAAAACTATAGAGTTGTATCCAATTAAGTTTATAAGGGTAGATCCATTGGAATTAATGGACCTAAGCTAGTCATCCTCATTGCTCCATTTGGAACACGGTGTATAGTTCTGGTTGCCTCACCTCTAAAAGGATGTCGTAGAGTTTGTAAAGGTTCAGAAAAGAGCCAGCAAAATAATCAAGGGGGTTGAACAACTCCTCTGTGCAGAAAAGTTGCAGTGTTTCGGACTTTTTAAGTTCAGAGACAAGGTGAGGAAGAGGTGGCATGATAGAAGTTTATAAACTGATGCATGCCACGTAGAAAGTAGACATAGAAGAGTCTTTCTCCCTCTCTCATAGCACTAGAGCTCCAAGTCATCCACTGAAGCTGAATGTTGGAAGATTCGGGACAAATAAAAAGTCTTTATGCAGTGCATAGTTAAACTGTGAAACTCACTCCCACAGGGAGGCAGTAATGGCCACCAACATGCATGGCTTTAAAAGAGGATTGGATAAATTCCTAGAGGAGGAGGCTATCCATGGCTACCAGCCATGATGGCTGTGCTCTGCCTCCACAGTGGAGGCAGTAATGCTTCCGGATAGGTAAAAGGTAAAGGTACCCCTGCCCGTACGGGCCAGTCTTGACAGACTCTAGGGTTGTGCACCCATCTCACTCAAGAGGCCGGGGGCCAGCGCTGTCTGAAGACACTTCCGGGTCACGTGGCCAGCGTGACATCGCTGCTCTGGCGAGCCAGAGCCGCACATGGAAATGCCGTTTACCTTCCCACTAGTAAGCGGTCCCTATTTATCTACTTGCACCCAGGAGTGCTTTCGAACTGCTAGGTTGGCAGGCGCTGGGACCGAACAACGGGAGCGCACCCCGCCGCGGGGATTCGAACCGCCGACCTTTCGATCGGCAAGCCCTAGGCGCTGAGGCTTTTACCCACAGCGCCACCCGTTGCCGGAAACCACAGGAGGGGAGAGTTGCTCTTGTGCTCAGATCCTGTTTGAGGATTTCCCACAGGCATTCTGGACTACATAGGCCATTGGCTTGATCCAGCAAGCTCTTCTTATGTTCCTATTAATTTCAATGGACTTGCTCTGAAGAGGACTAAGATTGGATATAACCTATGGTGTTTATATCAGATTCGAGAAACTCTTGTGGTTGATTGTGGATATGCTGCCGCTTGCCACCAAAGAACTAAACAGCGGCCTAAATTTATGTTCCGCTTCAAGCAAACTGCAAGGCTGTATCATTCATTTAAAAATCATTATAATAATGGATGGTAAGGATCTGAAACAAAAAAAAAAGGGGGTGTTTGCTTTGTCATCGGCATACCCAATGGGCTGGGAGACACGAGTTTTCAATTTGTCTGCCAAACTGAAAACAACTATTGAAATTGCACTGGGACCCACAAAGGACTCGGCTGCTTTTTGCTTGATTTTGCTTCCCGAATGGAGCGCAATTTGGAGGAATTAGGGCCTGTGCAAGCCCTGTCAAAATCTCTTAAAATATTAGCACAGATTCAAAACATTAAAGAGGTAACAGGGCTCAGGTTGTTCCCTGGATTGAGCTCCATGTATGTAGAGTGGACAAACTGGGAACGTATGTTTGGTTGGAGCTGTGTGTTGTATGTGGGATGAGCTTTCCCGGCATGCGCTGCTGTTAAAGTTACCTTTGTAGGACTGCAGCCGCCACCGGCTGGTTCTCTCCCAGAACAAAACAACTTGTGGATTTCAAGGCCAAATTCTGGTGCTCTGGGTGCCTGGACCAGACTTGATCTGACTTCCTTGAAAGCGACATACTTTTGCCTACTCTTTTTACAAATTTTCAGGTAAAAGAAGATGGTGAAAGTGTGCTGGGGAGAAGAGCTGAGGTGGGTACATACGGCATTTAAACACCTAAACAGGGCACTTCATGTGATGTGTAGAAAGCATCTCGTATTCCCAAGCAAAGGCAGCTTTATGTCAAGCTCAGTGTTACACATCTTTGATAAATGGAAGTACTGAAGACGACAACAAGAATCTACTGACAGCATATGAATACAATCTAGCTTACCTTACCCAACAATCCCTCCCCTCTCCCATCACAAATGCAAACAAACCCCACTGCAACCAACCACACACAACCAACCACACCCTGCCCCGCAATACCTATCAATGCCAAGGAAAGGTAATAATGCAGTAAACGAATAGAAAGAGAACCTACCCAGTTGACGCTGACACAAAACCCCACACATACACTATACAAAAGAAAATAAGCCTCACCACCTAACCTCTCCTCTCCCCGCTCTTCTTCCCCAACCTTATACTGTACTCAACACTAATGGCTCACAACAAATGTAACTGATTTGTAAGAAAGACTGTACAACCTGAAAAAAAGAGGCAAGGCATGTACTTTTGTAAACCGAGAAAATCTTTAATAAAAATAAATGGAAGTACTGTACAAAAGAAACCTGCAGACCCAAATATAGATGTTGGCAATATGTGAAATTCACCTCTTTGTCCTCCCTGCTCCTTTGCCTGCTCACTTCTCCCTTCCTGTATACACCACACAGTTTTTCCATTACCTAGGAGTCCCTATAGACTTATTAGCCTGTACCTTTTCAGGCCTCATCCCCCACCCCGCCTGACTCTGCACCCCTTGTCTCTGCTCCCCTTTCTGCCAGACCCACACAACCCCATCCAAACTTACCTTTTGCTTCCCTCATGAAAGCTTTGCTGCTCAGATTCTGTTGCTTGTACCTCTTTCCCCCGCCCCCAAATTTGGAATGTTTATGAACATTCCATGGCATCAAAGCTGTTCAGCTGATGGCATGCCAGCCAGGCAACAGGCTTTGAGCCTATTTCAGCACATGGTTCTCCCCTCCCCAAAGGCACTGTGTCATGAAGCAACACCCAGCATGGGAGGTAAGCAAAAAGAAGCAGGCTTCATTTGGGGACAACTTACCCTGGCGTGAACTAAGCTAACAAGGTCCCCAGGAAAGGAAACACATTCCCGTTAAGTCCTTACAAAATGCAAGTAGTCTCCCCGCCCAACATGTAACCTAACCTGTCTCAATAGTAGCCATTTTACTCACTATTTTTTGTGAATATACCTATATTTAATACGGTCATAGAAACAGTGAATGAACCTGTTTTTCACAAAATAGTTTTCAGCACAGACAGCTATTTTCCCACGCTTTTCTGCAACAGCCTCCTAATAAATTTACAGAGCTAGTCCCCCCCCCCTTCCTGTTGCATTGTTCAGCTGAACCACCAAACAGATACTGACTATATAGTAAAAGGTGAACTTTCAGCATAGAGCTTGGCCATCTTTTCTTCTGAAAAGGATGTTGATTCTCTTTCTGTGTGTCGTGTGCTTACAAATGCATCTAGGCACATGAGAGCGAAAGAGTTTGAGAGAGGGGGGAGTGGGGTACATGGCTTGGATATCATGAAAACCCTGAGTGAGTTTGGCTGGTGGGACAAGTTGGGGCGGGATGAGTTGGCGAAGTTCTGTGGCGCTCCAGTCATGGTGTCAGCACTTGCATGTCTTGATGCTTTGTGGCTTGTTTGAATGCCTCTTGTGTGTGTGCACCCAAGGTTTTGAATTGTGCACAGGAGTGTCTGTGAACTTCACCGAAACGGCTCCAAAGCAAATTTTAGTCCTGTGTTTGCAGCATGCCATAGCAGCGTGTAAAGAGCTTGTGAGCAAGATTTCCTGAGAACTGCTCTGTCCCAAGCCTTACCTACGTTTCTATAACCCCTTTCCTTGCTCCTTTCAGTTCCTGTTCCAGCAGCTGGGGATGTTGGTGTCCTTTGTGAGAAGCCACATCCGACCTTACATGGATGAAATTGTCACCCTTATGAGAGTAAGTATAGCTGCCTTTTAGCTCAGTGCTTCTTCTAAAAGACTCCTTGCAGAAAACATGGACTCTGTAAGGGCACAAGGAGCAACTTCATGCCCATCTAGTTATCTGCCCTGACTGGCAGCAGCAGCTGAGAACATCAGAAAAGTCCTGCAGCTGAGGCACTGTGGAGGCATGAGAGCCACCAGCTTCGGCACCTTAATTTTGGGAAGAGGTTTCCCAAAAGTACAGCTGGGCATTAAAAAGCTCTGATATATACCTTGAAAATTTATTAGAAGCATTTTATATGGCACAGATGTATTAAGGCAGAGTTTTGTGGTTTACTGGGCCCAGATTCCCTTTGATCCTCTTAAGAGGCATCAGGTGGTAAAGATTTAACTCTTTATTGAAGTCAGGCCTGGCTTGGTTTTATTTGCTCTGCACTGGAAAGGGAAATTGGGTTGGTGGTGGTTGTGGTCCATGCCCTGGTGTTTATTTTGTTCCAGGTCATGTGTGCTAAGTTTGCTTTGCTTACAAGAAAATCATTTCCCTCTCTTCGGGTTGGAGGTAATAATCCTTTCAGGTTCTTCTGGCAGTCTGCCTGGTGGGCTGCATAACAAGCAGACCCATTTATAAAGCCAGGTGAGAGGCAGGAGGATTGTATTACAGCATGGTGCAGAGGCCTACAGCACATAGTTAAAACTGAAATGCACCACTGCAAGGCATAGTGATGGCTGCCAGCTTGAACCACTTCAAAAGGAGATTAGACAAAATTCATATAGGGTAAGGCTATCAATACCCACTAGCCATGATGTTCTGCCTTTGCATACCAGCTGCTGCGGATCATGTGTGTGAGAATACTGTTGCGCACATGTCCTGCTTATGCGCATCCCATAGGCATCTGGTTCGCCACGGTGAGAACAGCCCGCTGGACTGGGCAATAGATGCCGTTTGTGTGGGATCTTAAGTTTTGGAGGACTTGAGAGTCACCTGAAGCCTCCCTAATTCATCCTACGCGCTAAGCGTTCTTTAGCTTTGTATTTTTCAAAGTGTCCTCACCTCTAACTCCTTTCTCCCTCCAGGACTTCTGGGTTGTGAACAACTCAATACAGAGCACCATTATCCTCCTCATTGAGCAAATCGTGGTGGCCTTAGGCGGGGAGTTCAAGCTCTACCTTCCCCAACTCATCCCTCACATGCTGCGAGTCTTCATGCATGACAGCAGCAGCAGCCGCAGCGTCTCCACCAAGGTGAGCACAATGCTGCATTGGGGCAGCCGTTCTGGATGGCACCTGGGTGTCACCACTAATATATTTCAGGACAGTTTTTAAGTGATGGATTGAGTGTGGTAAGCTTGATGGGTGGTTCAGCTGGCATTTAGCATTTTTCCGGAAACCTCGTTAATTTAAAAATGCCCCTTTGCTCTTGCATTCAGATGAATATGTAATACCATTAGAGTGCATAGGTAAAGGTAAAGGGACCCCTGACCATTAGGTCCAGCCGTGACCGTCTCTGGGGTTGCGGCGCTCTTCTCGCATTATTGGCCGAGGGAGCCGGCGTACAGCTTCCAGGTCATGTGGCCAGCATGACTAAGCCGCTTCTGGCAAACCAGAGCAGCACATGGAAACGCCGTTTACCTTCCCGCCGGAGCGGTATCTATTTATCTACTTGCACTTTGACATGCTTTCGAACTGCTAGGTTGGCAGGAGCAGGGACTGAGCAACGGGAGCTCACCCCGTCGCAGGGATTCAAACCGCCGACCTTCTGATCGGCAAGACCTAGGCTCTGTAGTTTAACCCACAGTGCCACCCACGTCCCTCCATTAGGGTCCATACACACCATATATTTAAAACACTTCATTCATTCATTCATTCATTCATTCTCTGCCTTTTCCCCTGATGGTTTACAGATAAAAACATTGGGGGGAATTAAAAACCAATTAAACATAAATAGAATTAAAACACACTCTCTCTCTCTCTCTCTCTCTCTCTCTCTCTCTCTAGCTTCCCCCAAAGGATCCTGGGAACTGTAGTTTGTTAAGGGTGCTGGGAATTGTAGCTCTGTAGGGGTAAACTACCCAGGATTCTTTGGGGGAAGCCATGTTCTTTAAATGAATGGCATGACTTGCCTTAGTATTCAGGCAAACATGACCAGCTGCAATACATTCTCTACGAGGGAAGTATTTTGTTCAGTGGTGTGAATTTATCCCAGTCTACCAAGTGGAGGTACCCTGGGAAAAGCACGGGAAGGTGTGTGGCTTGAGCAGGGAACTGAGCATTCTCTAACATTCACTTGATGCTTTTGGACAGGTAGCGGAGAACCTGTAGCCCTCCCACATATTATTGGATGATAGCTCCCTTCTTTCCTGGCCATTGGAAGTGCTGGTCAAAGTTAATCTGGAAGGTCCCAGGTTCCCCATCCCTAGTTTTCCTCTTTAAAGCATCCTTGTGGTTAATCTTACAGTGACTGTTTGAATGTCATTCCTATTGAGCTTTCTCTCCTTTCCAGCTGTTGAACGCCATCCAGCTATTTGGAGCCAATCTGGACGATTACCTGCATTTATTACTACCTCCCATTGTAAAGCTTTTTGATGCCCCAGATGCCCCACTGTCAGCTCGCAAGTAAGTGCTGGTCTCTCCTGTATACTTACTTCTCTCCGCAGGGTAGTCCCTAAGCATGTTCCTTGGTGATGCCACATTTATTATTACTATTATTATTGGGTTTTATCCAAATAAAATATTCTTAGAGTAGACTCATTCAAATTAATGGACCTAAGTTAGTCATCTTCATTAACTTGAATGGCTCTACTTTGAGTGGGCCAAAGATTGGCTACAACCAGTTGTTGTTTCACTTATGAATCCCTTTCAGTGAGGCATCCATAAGCAATTTGTAATATAATAGCCTATATAAGACAGTTACGTATATAAACACAGTTATAAACAATAGCACATATTTTTTATTCATTCATTAGATTTTCACCCTGCACTTTCCTCCAGGGAGCCCACTGTGGCGATACAATTGTTGTTTGGTTGTTTAGTCGTGTCCGACTCTTCGTGACCCCATGGACCAGAGCACGCCAGGCACTTCTGTCTTCCACTTCTGTGGCGATACAATAAACAATACAATAATGTTTTTTTTAATAATTTGAAAAAGCTTTGAAACAACAACGCATGCATAAAATCAGTTTGTGACCTTCATTTCTGCCTTGTCTTCCCATTATCCATTTTCTCTTCCCTCTCACGAAACAGAAAAACTGTAACCTCCTTGACTCAAAGTTGCTGTCACTCCAAGGAAAAAGAAGCTGATAGTCGGGGGGGGGGGTTGAGAAGTCAACACCACCCTTTCTCTCTGCTCACTGATATGATTACTATTCGACAAAGAAAGGCAGAGGAATATGCTTTTGTTCAAAGAGAAGATCATATCTTCCTCCTCACTTTTTAATACCGCTTTACCTGATGTGGATATTAAGCCAATTCCACAGTCCCTCTCTCTTTCTCAGAGAAAAAAAAGGATGCAGTTGGTACTGCTCGTATATTTCCCCAAAGCTTTACCAACTTGAGTTTATAGGTTGTTTTTTTACATAGACCATGTGTATCTTTTTTTAAAAAAAAAAAAATCTTTATTAATTTAAATTACACACATATACAAAGAATTTACAATGTGTATCCTTACCACAAGTGTTCAGTTCGTTTTAGATAATAATCACAATGCTTCTTTTCTGCTGCTACCTCCCCCCCCCAAAAAAAAAACACCACCCCTCTTCAGAGCTGCCTTAGAAACTGTGGATCGCTTGACAGAGTCTCTAGATTTCACTGATTATGCCTCACGGATCATCCATCCCATAGTGCGGACCCTAGACCAGAGCCCAGAGCTTCGGACAACTGCCATGGACACACTGTCATCATTGGTCTTCCAGCTAGGGAAGAAGGTAAGAAAGGTCATTTTTCCAGAGATAGAGCTTTTTGGAGCAGTGGGTGGTATTTGACTTGAAATCTTTTGTCTTTTAATTTACTGTATGTTTCCGTGAATAAAACAAAAGTTTTCCCCCTTAAAAATGTCCAAAATCTGGGAGCGTCTTAAACGCTGATAGATCTCTGCCCCCCATTTTGTTAAGTTGGAGTCCCCAAAAATAGGGGGCATCTTATACATGGGGGCGTCTTATAGATGGAAAAATATGGTAAATACTTCCCCCCTAAAGTGGTGTGTGGCTTCTCAAATAGTCCCTTGCTTGGCTGGAATGTTGTCCCTCTCAGTGTACACAGCTGTGTGCACCCACATGCTTCAAATGGGGCATTAATTTATTGCAGGAAGGAGATGGAGTTTGGTAGCATTTATTTTCCAGTTTCAAAGAATCCTGGCTTGTTACCACATATGAACCAGGGATAAGTGGTTTATAGCAAAGTGGTCAGTTTCAAGCCAAGCCAGCTTCAGCAATTGGATTATGAAGCTGACTTGTTTTAACAAACCAATAGCTTCTTTTAAAACATTAACTCCTGGCTGTGGACGAAGTGAGCCTGCCACTTTACTTCGACTCGTTTCAGCTCTCCCATGTAGTGCTTAAATCACAGTTCCGCATTCTAAGTGAACCAGCCCACAGTCTCTTGGTGACCATTTCCTTTTGTTTGCAGTACCAAATTTTCATCCCGATGGTCAACAAGGTGTTGGTGCGCCACAGGATAAACCACCAGCGGTACGATGTCCTCATCTGCAGGATTGTGAAGGTCAGACTTCTTTAAAGTAGTCACATGGAGGGCTGAGGGGAGGCGGATGAAATCGTGTCGAGGTGTTAAGCCATTCAGTGGTGGCTCTTGGTGGAGCAATAAGCTAATTGAAATCAGCAATGTCAGGCGCAGCACGGTTTAATGACAGATCTGCTCTCAAATTAGGGCTACACCCTTGCTGATGAAGAAGAAGATCCCTTGATCTACCAGCACCGCATGCAAAGGAGCAACCAAGGAGAGGCTTTAGCCAGTGGTCCTGTGGAAACAGGCCCTATGAAGAAGCTGCATGTCAGCACCATCAACTTGCAAAAGGTAGACATGGGGGGGGGCACTGCATGCTGCAGAGACTCATTAGTTGAGACTAATGGGTGCTTTTCAGAAAGAAGTCTTATTATTAAAGGGAGATGATGATGATGACGATGATGATGATTCAGAAATGCCTCCAGGGCCAGTTTTCCATTTTCCGTCAAGCTTAAAGGAATTGCTTCAGTGACCCTCAAATTTGTCCACATTGAATCTCCAAAATTAAAAAAAAAAGTTGTGTTTTGTGTTTGTTTTATTTTTTAAGTGAGGCTTCCTTAGGCATGGTGAGGTCCATTTCAGAACCTTCCCTTTTTCCAGGTCAGAGCATGTTGCTTGGGATGTGTGTAAGCAAAGTACGAGTATTCTTCCTACAACAGAGTGTTAGGGAAATTTATGAAGTGCATATATTGAGAAGGACCAAGAAGGAAACCTCTAGCATTTTTTTAGAGGCCAGCTTTCCACTGGAGAATGCATAGTTAGCAGCTGATTCTCTCTCTCTCTCTCTCTCTCTCTCTCTCTCTCTCTCTCACACACACACACACACACACACACACACTTCCTGATTGATTACAGCGGCAGGAAGTGCATTCCCTCTGGCTCAGAGCTTGTATTATTTTATGTCCTTTTGTGAATTCTGTTCACTGGTCAAAATTCTTCCTGCACTGTTATCATTGCACAAGGTGGGAGATGTACCCACGTGTATTTAAAATACTTTCAAACTCTGAGCCTCCTGCTTTGTGGAATGTGGCCCCATGAACCATTTAAACCCTGAGAACCATGTTTAAGTCCAGAGGTCCTTTTGCCCCTTCCTTTACAGCAGACTACTGTGCAACCCCACTCCCAGGCTCCTGCCAGGAAAATTAGTAGCTTTGCAGGAGTTTTATTTCATGCATAATGTTTCCTCCTCCAGCTGTTCCCGGTTGGGCATTAATGCAATTACATTGAATGGGTATGATCAAAGTAGTCCTTGGCCAGATCTAAAAGGAAGTGCCTGTGTTTGCGGTGCTCTCTCGAGCTATTAAAAGTATAGAAACATCACCTGTGGAATGGATGCCTTTTTGTGAAATTAGTAGGGCAACCCTGTGATTGTTGTACCTTACAAAATAAACCCTGAATAAGTTTTTCTCATGTGTGGCATGCAAGGCATACATTCATACATTGTTTACAAAATTAGTTTTTTTAATTATGTAACCATCGCCCATATTTGTGTGCATGGGTTTGTACCAAGAAGAAAAACAGGTTATGAGCCAAAAGCGGCAGCCATAGAAGCCACCTGCTGTATCTCTGCATGATTTGGGGGAAGTGGGCACCACATCTCTGCTGGTGGATTAGGCAATTTTGCCAAATGTGCATTGGATGTGATTGGGTCATCTACTCACACTCGTTCTGTATAAAGTATCACATGGAACAAAAACCTGTAGTTGGCATCCTAGTCACTTGGTTGCTTTTAAATTCCCAGAAAGCAATGACAGCCAATTAAGCATAACATGTTCGTATATGCAAAAAAAAAATCAAATTGCTTCCAAAACTGTTGCTTGGGATATATTTCTCTCTCCTTTTTTCTTGCTTAATGTGAGAGAACTGTATTGGGTGCTGCCTTCTGCTAGGTCAGACTATGTGGCCATCTAGCCTAGTACTTTCTGTCCTGGTGGACAGTGGCTTCCCAGGATCTCGGGCAGAGGAGGGTCTTTCCCAGACTGGAGGTAGGCCATGCATTGAACCTGAGGCCTGTTGGATGGAAAACAAGTGCTGTCTAAGCTGTCTATTAACCCTAATTAAAAGCATGATAAGTTCATTATACTTCTGAGCCAAGACATGCATTTAGCTGTTTACGCTTTGCACTTAGCTAAATTGTTTTGGAATTTTAATAGCTGGAGGGGGAGAAAACAATGGAGTTGTGGCCCACTCCGTAGCTGATTTGATCTGGGACTTTTTGTGTTTATTTTTTAACACGGTGCAATGAAATTGTCCTTTGTGTGCGTTCCATCAGGCCTGGGGAGCAGCACGGAGAGTTTCCAAAGATGACTGGCTGGAGTGGCTGCGACGACTGAGCTTGGAGCTGCTGAAGGATTCCTCATCGCCATCCCTGCGCTCATGCTGGGCCTTGGCCCAGGCCTACAACCCTATGGCCAGGTACTGGCATTTCCTGCCTCTCCTAACTGTGCGTCCGCTGAAGCCAAGTGCCATAAAAGAGGTGGAAATAGAAGGGCAAAGGCATTCGTGGAAAGAGCTTTTAACTGCTGTCCGGGGGCAAATAAAACCATTTGGGAATCTGATTTCATAGCCAACTTCCCCACCGTCCCCCTGGACTGGCAGCTCCTTCAGGTGTTTTGGGTTTTTTAAAGAGATCACAGACAGGAAACCCGCCCCCCGCCGGCTGCTTTCTTTTTTTAATACGTCTTCTTCTATTTCCAGCATATAATAGTAAACGGAAAAGGTGCTGTAAAATGCAGTGAAATTAGTTTGAGGGCATGATGTCTCCAATAAAGGCTCTTCCATCCTTCTGTGACACTGCTGCTATCAAAGTTGCCCTAATCTTTCCCAATGCTCTGGATCACACTGGTGTGTGTATGTGTGTAACAACTAGTGGACTTTTCTCACTAATTTAATTGCTTTGAGAGAGTTGGAGGTTTCTATACATATTTCTAGCAGAAGGGACTCGAGAACTGTTGCCACAATCAATGCTGTAACTGCATGTGTGTGGCAGGCAGGATTGGATGGAGGCGGAGGAGGAGATAATCCTCCCGCAAAATCTCACTTTAACCTCTAAGCTGCCTTGTGGTTCACAGAATTAAGGAGTTCCAACATTTATTTGATTGAGTGTTCAAATCCAGATGAGGCCGCCTTTAGCCATCTTAAGAGAAGTGAAGAAATTTGCCCGTGTTTGAGAAGGAAGCTATTCTCTGTGTGTCCCATTCAGCGTTCTAATGCAGACAAGTCGGCCCACTTTCACCCTGGAGGGCACCAGTTGGTCCGGTCCTGTTGTTCAATCCCGAGACAGGGAATGAGAAGTAGCAGCAGGATTGGACTCCCTCTCAGGGGATCGGTTTGAGAAGAATGTAAGGAGAGTCTCGCTGATTTCGGCCGAGGGTCTTTCTACTTCAGTAGGCTGTTTCTCACTGTGACCAAGCAGGGTGTGAAGGCAATTGCCCTCTTTTGCTTTAGTTCTCAGCATCTGCTATGCAAGGGTGTCCTGTCTCCGAACACAGAGAAAACTACTGACTTCTTTGTGGTTTCTGGAGAACCAGAGAAGCTGAAAAACAGTGGTGTGGAGGGGACAGGCAGGAGGGATCAAGCAGAGATCCCCTGCACATTGAGGACAGGAATCTCAAGAGCCATAAGCACAGAGCCAGCCTGTTACCTAAAAGGGAAATGGAAACAATTAGTCATGTTGGCGCCTCTCACCTCTGACCTTCAGAACGGAGGCCTCCTTCCCTGCCAGCCGTCTTTGCCACAGGCATCTGTTTCTTGGCATAAGGTCCCATTGGGTGACCAGTTTCATATATTTCTGGGCAGATTGCCTTACGAATGTCTGTGAGGTTGTTGGCTCTTCACCCCAGAAGCACTCCCTTCACTGTAAGAACATTAGAAGAGCCTAGCTGCTGGATCAGGCCAAAGGCTCATCTAGTCCAACAGCCTGTTTCCCACAGTGGCCAACCAGATCACTTAATGAGAAGGCAGCCCACAGTGAGGGCGGCTGGTATTCAAAGATTCTGCTGCTTCTGATCCTGCATGTAGCATACACAGCCCTTGCGACTGGCAATTGTTAGTTTCATCTCCATGCTGTTGTGGGAGAACATCTACTTAGATGGCAAACAGGTTAGGTGCAGTGAAAAATACTTTATGGCGGCTACTGCGGGTACAAATAAGAGCTCAGAACAGACACGAAGTTGCCTTATACTGGCTTGGATTGTCATTCTCTTTAGGTCTCAAGCAAAGCCGATTCTCAGCCTGATCACCTTTAAAGTGGAGTTGCTGGTGATCAGTCCAGAGGCAAAGCATAAAATTGTTTACATTTGTTTTAGATGTCCTGTTTCTTATGTATGCAAATGATAAAATTCAATCATTTGATCCTGCATGTACCTGGAGCTGTAGAATATAAGAGCATACAAGATCAAGCCAGTGGCTCTTCTAGTCCAGCATCCTTTTATGACCGTGGCAAACCAGAGGCCTGTGGGAAATGCACAAGTGGGACATGAGAACAAGAGCACTCTATCCACTCTCCCCCCTCGTAGGTTTCCAGAAACTGGTATTCAGAAGCCTTATTGTTACAAGTTGTGGGAGCAGAGCATAGCTATCATAGCTAAAAAAGTAACGGTAAAGGGACCCCTGACCATTAGGTCCAGTTGTGGCCGACTCTGGGGTTGTGGCGCTCATCTCGCTTTATTGGCCGAGGGAGCCAGCATACAGCTTCTGGGTCATGTGGCCAGCATGACTAAGCTGCTTCTGGCGAACCAGAGCAGTGCACGGAAACACCGTTTACCTTCCCACCGGAGCGGTACCTATTTATCTACTTGCACTTTGATGTGCCTTTGAACTGCTAGGTTGGCAGGAGCTGGGACCAAGCAACGGGAGCTCACCCCGTCGTGGGGATTCGAACCGCCAACTTTCTGATCAGCAAGTCCTAGGCTCTGTGGTTTAACCCACAGCGCCACCCGCGTCCCAGCTATCATAGCTGTTGTTGTTGTTTAGTCGTGTCCGACTCTTTGTTACCCCATGGACCAGAGCACGCCAGGCATCAAATAGCCTTGGCATCTATGAATTTGTCTAATCCTCTTTTAAACCCATCTTGGTTGGTGGCCATCACTGCCTCCTGTGTGAGTGAGTTACATAGGTTAGCTATGCGCTTCAGCAGCAAGAGGCCTCCCTGACAGCAAATTCAGAGCTGCATTTTTCGACCAGGGGTGGAACCCCTGCAGCCTTTCCAAAAGGGAGTTGGAGTCCATCAACCCGAGTCAGCATTGCAGGTGGTTAGAGATGATGGGAATGTGAGTGCAGCTGTATCCTGGAGAGCCACAGATTCCCCATCTCTGCTTTAGAAGTCTCATTATACTCCTAATTTTGTCCCCAGATAACCTCAGACCCATTCCACAGTTGTATCCACAGCTGATTCTGCATCTGTTAAGGCTGTAATCCTGTTGTCTCTTGTGGGTTTGGATCCTAATTTCTCTAGTAATTCAGCAAGATCCCTTTCTAGCCTTTTCAAGCTAACCCTGCTCCAAGAAATACATAGGCTCTTTCATTGGATCTCTGAGACCAATATCAATTTCGGATAGACTGCTGAAGCAGCAGGTGCTGTGACTCAGTCCAGAAATCCTGCTTTATGTTTTTTAAAAAACAAAAAACCTTGAGTAACATTCCATTGTTTTGGGTGGCCTTTCTAGTGAACAGGGTTTGTTGACATTTGCAACTCTAGGCCTGTGGAATAGCGGGGCTTACTCCGTTCTTTACTCCTTAACTTAGTATAAGGAGACTAATGACTTGCTTGCTTAATGCGACATCACTCTTTCCCTCTTCTTCTCCCTTCCCAGAGATCTTTTTAATGCCGCATTTGTTTCATGCTGGTCTGAACTCAACGAAGACCAGCAGGATGAGCTGATCCGCAGCATTGAATTGGCATTGACTTCTCAAGATATAGCAGAGGTCACCCAGACCCTTTTGAACTTGGCAGAGTTCATGGAGCACAGTGACAAGGTAAAGATGCCATTGAAGGAACCCTTTGGGGGAGCGGAGGGGATGGGGGAAGAGATTATCTACCTACATCAGCCTTGAAAGCCAACCAGTGAGGAGGATGGCTTTTATGTCCTTCAGTCCTGCTTCCATTACCTTGTTTGCCTCTTGCTGCTTTTGCTGTGGACTGCTTATATCTCACCTCGCCTTGCCTCTGGTGCTTAATGGGACCCAGTCATAGAAAGCTGCCATATACTGAGTCAGACCACTGGGTCCATATAGCTCATTACTGTCTATGACTCTACACTGTTTGGCAGCCGCTTTCCAGGGGACATTCCAATCCCTATCTGGAGATGGCAGGGATTGAGCCTGGAACCTTCTACATGCAAAGAAGATGCTCTACCACTGAGCTATGGCCCCTCCATCTCCCAAAGGTCCATTTTCCAACGTTGTTCTTGCCCCTGGGCACGCCTACTATCTATAAGACAGAGTCCTGAACTTTCTTTGGCCTTCCTTTCTGTATTTGCAGGGGCCGCTGCCTTTGGGGGATGATAATGGCATTGTCTTGCTGGGGGAGCGGGCAGCCAAATGCCGGGCATATGCCAAGGCGCTACACTACAAGGAGCTGGAGTTCCAGAAGGGCCCAAACCCAGCAATCCTGGAGTCTCTCATCAGGTAGGGCCATTTCTTCTGAACTTCCTTTGTCAGAAATGCTGTTCCTGGCAGCTGGAAAAAAAGCATTCAGCAAACGTGTTTCTCTACATAGTAAGCTTCTACCTATGTAGCACACTATCAAAGTGTTTGTCTATGTATTGAAGTGTGTATCTATGTTTCCTTGCTATTTTTTCAAATTGGTGCTTGTGTGCAATGACAGAAATGGAGAATGAAGCTAGCATTATGAGATGTTGTGCTGCATTAGTGCAGGACTTGCATACAACCCTTCCAGAAGTTTGGGACTACAGCTGCCATCAGCCGCAGCCAATGCCTGTGCTGTATGGGGCTGGTGGGATTTGTAGTCTATACCACAGGAGCGTGCCACATTGGTGAAAGCTGGTTCAGGGCATAAAATGTGGTTGCTTCATAAACTTTATTAGGAGGATGGGGCATGTATCTCTAAAGCTGTTCCTTTTTCCACTTAGACAAAAGCATTTTAAGGCAAATCTTGGCACTAGGAAGGTCTCCCCTCTGTGTATCATCCCTGGCCAAAAAAATTAAGTGACTTTCAAGAGACTTTATATAAAGGACATTTTGAAGACATTTGGCTGTTGCCTTTTTAGAACACACAGAAATACCCTAAATAGCTGTGCAGTTTATAAAGTGCTTGGACTCCCACATCACAGTGGCTTGGGGGGATCAGTAGAGATTTCAGTATCGATTGGCCTGGCAACAGCCGCAGAAGCACTTCAGCACAATATAAGCTCATAAAAACTCCGGGAATTGACCCTCCCTGTTTCTTAAAATACCATCATCTGGTATTTAAATGCCTGGGGCCAAGTACAATAGAAATGGTACAACTCACTGCCAGAAATTCTGCAGACTTTCCTCTTTTCTTTGCTCCTGCCTGGGCCTAGGCTGGGTGCCTCTATGAGCAACTCTGACCTTTTCTCCCTGTCCTATTTGTTTGGATCTTGCACTCCATGGGCTAATCCATTATGAGAGAGAGAGAAAGAGATTTATTTCCATCCACTTAGTACAATACTCATTTGCAGTTTCCTATAAATCACACTGTCTTTCCTCCCTTCTCTGCTCCTCTCCCCATCTCAAAAGTCCTCTTCCCTCTCACCTCCAAACAAATTACAAGCCAACATTTTTGCCTGCTTCTAATGTCCACTTCAATGGTGTGGCAAGGGCAAGGTGCAGACATATTCTGGGCATCCTTGGGCACCCTTTCCGCAGCTACTGTGTCTGCCTCTGAGCCTGTGGAGGCAGGAAGTGAGAGGGATGACTGCTATTCAGCACTGAATGCTGTACTGTGTTAAGAACACATTAATCTATGATACCTAATTGTTGCTTTTCTGGAAGGAAAACCAAGCAAAATACCACTTATTCCTCTGCTTTGTAAGGGGAGAGAGAGAAAAAAAATCCTAGGCTGTTAAATGTTCATCTGATATACCTGGCTAAAGCAATGACAGGCTGTTTGTGTTTGGCTTGTCCATTGGCTTGTGTGGGACACAGTTTTTGAGAAACGCTTTGCGTTCTCTCTCTCTCTCTCTCTCTCACTGTGTGTGTGTGTTTTCCCCCTTTCCTTGTTTCTGAGCCAGCAAACCAGCAATAACTTCCACACAGTTTTGTCCGGTTGGGGTCTCTGTGGTCTCTGGATTTGGGGTTTATTATTGCTGTCAGCCAGCCACAAAGTCATCTCTTTGTAAATTCCCATACCATGGTCAGAGTGATATTAGTGAGGCAACTTTTCTCAGCTGGCATTTCCAGAAATTCTCCTGAGCTGCATGGCAGTCATTCCCAGCTGATGACAGATTGTCAGCTTGGAGAGCAGGCTAGAGGTGTGTTTGAAACTAATGAAAGAACAAGAGCAGCTGCTTTTAAATGATGATGATTTCATGGCAGGGGGAAAGAATAGCTCTTTGAAAGGGCCATGTCTGCGCTTCCTCTTCTTGCAATGTGCCTATGAACATGGGAGCGTATGAAGCTGCCCTATCAAAGAGACAGACCAGCAGAGGCTTGTCCATTAGGGCAAATGGAGCAGTGCCCAATCAACCTCACTCTGCCTTCAACCAGCCCTCACCTGCCTGCCTTACTTGCGTCCAGTCCAGGCACTGTCTGTCAGATCCCTCTTCTTCCATCTGAGTGTTGCCCTTGTAGAATTCAACAGGGAGGAGAAGGAGGAATCTTGCAGAGCATGTGCTCTGCATGCAAAGGTGTTCAGGTTGAAATCCCCGAGCAGCCTCAATTAAAAGGACCTTGAGCTTGCAGTTCCACTGCCTGAGAGAAACTGCTGGATGGAGCAGACAGTGCTGGGACTGATGGACCAATGGTCTGTTTCAAAGGTGCCTGGTGTCCCTTTGGATTGGTGAGGTAGAAAGTAGGTGGATTAATTACAGGCAGAGCTACTATTTCCAGTTATGTTCCCATTCTTTCTGCTTGGGAGGATATACAAATAACTTAAACCCTAAAACAGTTTTAAATTAAAGCCCGCCTAGCCTAGAGTGGCCAGCTATATGCCACTCTGAAGGCCACAGTCCTCTCCCTGCTCTTGCTCCACAGGAACAGCTGCTATTTGTTGGTATACTGCCTTGGAACATGGAAGCTTCATGAAGCTAGGATGACTTAATAACCATTTGTGCAACAAGAAAGGATATTGAAATGTGGCTCGCTTTCAACTTAAAAAAAAATAAATAAATCCAGAGGGGGCTTTTTCATTAGTACATGTGTTTGGGGAAGATTTGGCCCTCCCAGATGTTGCTGAACTACAACTCCCATCAGCCCCAGCCAGAAGAGGCTGGAATCAAAGCTTGACTTCCTCACGGACCTTTCCTGAAGAGCCACTTATATCTGCAGAATAATTATTCTGGTGTTTATTAGCTCTTGACGTGTGCTCTCTGGTGGTACCCTAGTTTCAGTCCATCTTAAATTGAAATGGATTCAGTTTAAATAGAAATGTCTTTACAAGCTCAGTTGTCGCAAGCAACTGGAATTGTGCCTGAACTTCTTATTTTTTATTAGCCTATTTTTCTGTTTGCTTCCTTGTTTATTTAGGGCTTTTTCCAGTGTGGTGTATTGACTTCATTATGTTACTTCACTTCTGGAGCTAAGCATTTTGTTGCTGTTAATCAGTCTCTGTTCTGCTCCCAGCCAGTAGTCTTGGCTTAATTCAAACTGTGGACTTCTTGTAGAATTTTCTGTCCCTGGAGATGCATAATTCCTCTTGGGTTAAGCTGTGTGCCTTTTGCCTGCCTGCTTCTGACAGATCTGTTAATCAATCACAGGCTGCAATTACTCTCTTCCCAAGCAAACAAAATGTACACGTGTGTGTGTGTGTGTGAGAGAGAGAGAGAGAGAGAGAGAGAGAGAGAGAGAAGGGATAGCAGCTTCTATACTGTCATGCTTAAACTGCATTTGGACTGGTGCACAACCTAATGATGTTTATAGCATGCCTCTGAACTGCTACTGCCCATGCTTTAAACATACAAAATTGCCTAGTTCTGAGTCTTCTAGCTCATTATTGACTACAATGATGGGCAGTTGCTGTCAAGGAGGGGCATGGGAGTGGAGCCACTGGAGGGGGAAGCCTTTCCAGGCTTCTTTAAAAGCCCCCAGGCGATGCTAGTCCAGGCATAGGCAAACTCGGCCCTCCAGATGTTTTGAGACTACAATTCCCATCATCCCTGACCACTGGTCCTATTAGCTAGGGATAATGGGCGTTGTAGACCCAAAACATCCGGAGGGCCGGCTAGTCTCTGGGTGAGGCAGCACCTTTTCTAATAAGGCAAGCAGATCCCACTGGGAGCTGCCCAGGGTTTTGTCTGCTGTGACTGGCAGTTATTATTACATCCCCCATGGACCCCAAGCCCCACCAATAGCTCTTCCTGAAATGTTCCAGGCAGCTCCTGTCCCTTTCCTTCACTCTTTATCTATGAAAAATCAGGCATGCTTGAGTCTCTGAAGGAAATGGGACATGTAGCTTTAGCATGCCTACGGACCAATCCTGTGCAGCATTAGGTCACTGTGCGTAGAATTGTAAGTCCCAGTGAAGTCCCTAGTGGTGCTCACTCTCTAGTAAACCTGCTTGGCAGCGCAGCCTTTTATCAATTGTGTGTGGCTGTCCCTGTGTGCATTGCCCAATTTATCTCTGCCGTGTTCCTGTTATCTTCTGCATGTCTCTCATTTTCCACATCATATCCATCCATTGCTCTTTTCTCTTTCCTGCTGATCTATTTTCAGACCCTGTGTCTGCCACACAACACATACTGTCACCTCTCCTAGAGCCTTGCTTCTTTTCTTCAAGGACTTCTGATTTTAATCTGCCTGCTTGTTAGGTGTTTTGACAAAAGACTCAAGACCAAGTTTAAAAACAAGAGAGTTTATTATAGAATCTGAAAAAAACAAAACAAAACAAAAATCCATTGTGGAGGCATGGCAGATTTTGTACAGAGTGCTCTTTCAATTTACAGCACACACAGATTCACCTGGAGCATCACCCACTCAGCAACCATCTTTAACAACAATATGCTCCTGGAGGGATGGTCCCAAATTTTGGCCAGTCAACATGTACAAGACACTTTCCAGGAAACCAATGTCTTCTGGTGCCAAGATAGCAACTTTAAATTATGCTAGATCCCTCTTGTAAATAATAATTAAAAAGTGAATAAAAAATAGATATATTAACTATGAACCCACTCTGGCAACGAAGTTAAGCAGGGAACTGAGCTGTGAGAGGAGTCCTTGGTAACTTGTGGTGTTTTTTTTAACAACTCTTTTCCCCAATTGTGATGCATTGCAATGTGTGCATAATATTATTCCTCACATCTCTTTATTTGTATTGAACACTGCACAGTATATTAACAGGACTGAAGAATCTCAGGCCTGGTGGTTGCATTTGGGCCTTGTGGCATCTCTGTTTGGTCCTGCTCTGCACCCTACTTGGGTGCTTTTGCCTGACTGTGGTATGTGCCTTTGAGCTGTGGTAGTGTCTGTGGGAGGGAGATGTTTGTTGCTGTGCAGAAACCTCTGGTTTTAGTGTGACTGGAATGGACCCTGCTGTAGAAAGATTAAAAGTCGCATCCATTGCTCAATCCACTTTTTCCTATGGCCACACCCACCACTGTCTTGAGGCCCCTTTAAAGTTGCCTGTGATAGAATGTGGCCCTCGGTTTGCAAGAGGTACCTCATCCCTGACTTATAAAACCTCAGAATATTAATGTATATTTTTTATTGTTGTTGGCAGCTTCCTTTTGTGGTATTCCCCCCCCCATAAAAGCTCAAGGCATAAATAGTAGGCTTTTAAATCTGGAATGTCTTTGATGTCCCTCTCCATTCATCAATAGGAAGATCTGTGGGGAACTCCAATTACGATTCATCCAACGCCCCAGTCTGATTCTTTTTTCTCTTTTAAATTGTGGGCCTATGCTTTTGAAAAGAGGATCACCTCGCTTGCAGTCATCTTCCTAACTCAGCACTTCCCTCCCTCCCCCATTCCCTTACCTCATTTTGGCCGTTATTGTATCTGTGCACTTGAGTCAACCTAAAACAGGGAGTGATTGCAAGGTGGACATTTTAAAAAAGCTGGGAAAGTTAATACCGCACTTTGCATCCCTGCAAATGCTATAGCAACTCTGTGATATTTGTGAGTGGAACAAAATTCTTCTCTTATGAGGATCCTGCTTGCCAGGGGCTACATGTCCTGGGACATTTGAGCATCCTACTGGAAGAGATCGTTGTGATGAGAAAGATGCAGAAGTACAGCCCTTGTATTTCAGACCAGTAGTTGTGGTTTATTTTTTGGTTAGCATTTGTGTGTATCTTTCTCCCTATCCCCCATGAAGTTGTGTCTCTGCTGCCTTACTCCACTTTGTTGGTATCCCCCTGGGCTTTGAAGTCTGCCGGCCGAATCTTCATCTCGACCCTCTTCAGGGAATAGGTTTTACCGTGCCATCCGTACCAAGTAATCCCATCTGTGCTCTTGTTGTGTTCTCCATTGCGGTAGTAAACCCCGTTCAGGTTGGAGTCTGTACAGCAGTTGTACCAGTAGCCGCCTGTTGAGAAACAAAAGTGGAGAAAATCTTTTGATCTGTCTTCGAAAGCAGTGGGTTTTGAAACTTTTCGCCTCCAGGGAACCTCCTTTTGCATTGATATCTGCCATCATGGGACCAAGCAAATTGCAAAGCATTCTGGGGCACACACGGTTTCATTAATGCATTGGCCTACCACTGAGCCACAGGGTCAGGTAGCAGGCAATGGGAAATAGCTTTCTCTGCCCACAATCTAGGAGAGCCATTGCCAGTTGGCCTAGACTAGGTATAGGGAACCTTGCCCCCCACCCGGTACATTGCTGAACTGACACTCCAGTCACCCCAGCCATTGGCTATGCTTGCTGGGGCTGCTGGGAGTTGTAGTTCAGCAACATCTAGAGGGCCAAAGGCTCCCCTGAATTTGATGGACAAATAGTCTAACCTTTTATAAGGCAGCTTCCTATGTTCCTGTTTGCTCCAGAAAGTGCTTCACGTATCACATTTTGTAGTTCTCATTGTTCTTGCAATGCTTACAACTTCAAAGCAAATACAGTGGTACCTCGGGTTACATACACTTCAGGTTACATACGCTTCAGGTTACAGACTCCGCTAACCCAGAAATAGTACCTCTGGTTAAGAACTTTGCTTCAGTATGAAAACAGAAATCATTCTCCGGCGGTGCGAAAGCAGCAGGAGGCACCATTAGCTAAAGTGGTGCTTCAGGTTAAGAACAGTTTCAGGTTAAAAACGGACCTCCGGAACGAATTAAGTACTTAACCCGAGGTACCACTGTAAAGGTTTTGGAAATGTTTCTAAATTGCAAAATGGCATTCAGCCCTGTTCAGCTAAAACTTAGTGTAGGAGGAGGAGCCCATCTACATGCTTACCTTTGCGTAACAGTGCACAATGATCCACGCACTTGTCGTTGTCCTTGTCCTTAGTGCTGAAGGCTGTGTTGTTGTGGTACCTCAGGGAGTCATGTGGAATGTTGCCACTGTAGTTGGCCAAGAAGAGGCGGTAGCTGTTTAGCTCGTTGCCCAGAGTGAAGTGGTTGTACAGAGCGTAGCGGATGTTGCCATTCCAGTCCTGCAAGGGTAAACAGGAGGTGGATGAAGGTGAAGAAATTTATCTAGGAAAACCGTTTCCAGGAATGTATGCACCTATCCTTCCTTGCAAGGAGTGCCATATCTTCAGGCATCCATTGCTCTTTCAAATGGATGTGATGGATACCTGCGTAGGAAACAATACGGCCGTTTCCTCAACGTTTTGCATTTCATTCATGTGTTCAACCACAGGGCATCTTGTCTGCTAGCTCCACTGAAACTACTTCTCATCTTGTTCATAAGCTGAAGGTTTAGAATGAATAGTGATTTTGGAACAGAGGGCGCTTTAAGCATTTAATTATAGCTGACTCCCTTCAGCAAAACCTCTCACTCTGCCTGCAGTTTGGCAAGACTTCCAAAGGAAAATACCTCTGTAGTTGTGGAGCAGCCACTGAGGACATCTGGGTATGTGCCCTTGCTTTTTGAGTTTAAGGGCACTGTTAAAAGGGCATAATGGAGGGTGGGGGAGATAGCTGACTTGCCTGTGTACTGATGCCTGTGTAAAGCAGTACCTAGAAATTGCAATACAGTCGTACCTTGGATCCCGAATGCCCTGGAACTCAAACATTTTGGCTCCCAAACGCCGCAAACCCAGAAGTGAGTGTTCCAGTTTGTGAACGTTCTTTTGGAACCCAAACATCCGACGGGGCAGCCAATCAGAAGCTGCAGTTTAGTTTTTGAACATTTTGGAAGTCGAACGGACTTCCGGAACAGATTCCATTTGACTTCCAAGGTTCGACTGTATCTCAAATTGCTGTTGGAGACTGCTCATCCTTCTAATTTCCTCAGCTGTTCAACATAGATAAATTACCAAAAGTTAGCCTGGTTTTTTGAAATCATTCCCTTACCTCGAGCTCCACACGCAGCATTGTTGGGCGCCGGGAAAGTCTATGGATGTGCTCATTTCCCAGCCAAAAGTCTCCCTGGATGCTGCCAAACCCTTGCTTGTACTGCTTCCAGTCCCGGCTGAAGGAAATCAGGCCAACTTTACGCCTCTGGATGACTGTCCAGCCTCCTCCGTCGGTCTCCATGTCGCAGTATACCTGAGCGATGGGAAAGAGTGTTGATTCCAGTCATCCATGGAGACTAGGGACTGTCTAGGCCCCTTTTGGGGAGGGGGCATGTATTTGATGTTGCCAAATTGGACTGAATAGTTCAGTTGGTTTGAATATCTGTTCTTCCCCCCCCCCCTCACCCCACAAACCATATCAGTATGAATATAAGTGAAAACATGTATTATTGGTAATGGCAGAATAAGGGATTTTAGGCACTGGGTAGCAGCATTTACCATGAGGTCAGCTACTTTTTAGTTAAGGAGAGATGTCCTCTGTGATGCTACAGGTAGAATGAAGCTACTTTCTCAGAAAGCCATTTTGAGTACCAGGGAAGGGAAAATCCATGAACATCAAAAGGGTGTTTTTTTTTATAAAAAAAATCATTCTTTCAGTCCTAGAATCCTGGACAGTTTTCCCTACTGCTCCCATTCAGCCCCATAGATGGGACCATTGTAGAGAAGCTCTTACCAGCACCCCTAGAGGGTCACCTTCTGTGGGTATGGAGGCTCAGAGAGAGCAAATGTGTGCTCCTTCCGTAGGAACCTGTCCTGAAAGCTGCCCAAAGCTGCCCATCTGGCCTATAACTGGGGCATAAGTAAGTCATAGCATTTGTATTAAGACTTCTTACTTGCATTTCTGGCGTTCCCAGGAATTCATCAGGGAGGAGTCTGTAGACCCCTGAAGTTCTGTAATTTCTCTGATAAAGCGATGAGCAGTCGTACACAGCATCTGTGTCAATGGAGGGGATGGAATGGGAAGCAACAAATGTTTAGCAATGACTGACGAGTATTCAACACCCCCAACCCACAAATTGTGATAAGTTCTTAAGTACAGCGGTACCCCGGGTTGCATACGCTTCAGGTTACAGACTCAGCTAACCTAGAAATAGTGCTTCAGGTTAAGAACTTTGCTTCAGGATGAGAACAGAAATCGTGCTCCGGCACCATTAGCTAAAGTGGTGCTTCAGGTTAACAACTTCAGGTTACGTACAGACCTCCGGAATGAATTAAGTACTTAACCCGAGGTACCATTGTACTTTTGACACATTTTTATTAAATGTAACCATGCTTATGTTACAGTTCCTCCAAAAACAGCATGTTAGTTTTAAACTGTTACGTTGCAATATTTAGTGAAGCCTCCCTAGAATTTCAAAGCCAGAAGGGGAACCCTGAGACCATCAAGCCTCAACCACCTCCAACATTAACCTGTGTGACTGAGACAGCCATGTGCTCCACAAATAAGAGGACAGCTGTGTATCTCTTCAGGATGCTTGCAGCTGATGCCTTCCTCAAGCAAGTGAGCCAAACTGTGCTCTACTGGTGAATGAAGCCATTGCCCAGTTTGGGAGAGCTAATAATAATAATTTTATTATTTATACCCTGCCCATCTGGCTGGGTTTCCCCAGCCACTCTGGGTGGCTTACAGCACATAAAAAATTGTAGAAGATTAAACATTAAAAATTTCGCGATACAGGGTTGCCTTCAGATCTGCATGATGGTGGCTGCACTCTAGAAGCATTTCCCAAACCTAGTAGGCTGTTTCAGCAATTGATTGGCACACATGGAATCAGGAAGGCCATCCTGCTTACAGAGAGACCTACTCAAGTTATTTTTCTCTTGTCCATATATAAGTGTAGATTTTGGGCACTAACGTCTCCAGCCTTCTGTAACCCTTCAAAAACACAACCATTGAACAGTAAGGACTTGGAGCGGGATCAGGCTTAGCAGAAAGGGAGGCTCGCTCAGTGGCACAAGGGGGATTTGATGGCTTTGGCATGTGCGCCTAAACCCCCCCCCCCCCAAAAAAAAATAACATTCTAAAATTATGCAAACATTATCCTGATTAGTAAAGAACAAAGAACCAGAATGGTTCAGTAACCATAGTATTGAACTTTGGGGACTTAAGGTTCAGATCCCAGCTCGGCTGGGTGAGTTTGGGCAGCTTACAAACCCTTAGCCTTGACTGCAGCTGTAAATTTGACGTAATAGCAACGTATCTCACCATGGTCTTTTAAAGGTGAAAGAGAAATTGTTTTAGCAATGTAGCAGAAGTACTTGTCTGTTCAGAAATGGCTAGTGCAAGAGCTGGTGTAACCAGCAGACTAGGCTACAAATCTAGAAACTTCAGGTTTGAATCTCACTTTGAATTTTCTAGGTAGCCTCAGGGCAGGCATTCTCTGCTGCATGCTTTGTCCTGCAATAGGGGTGTATCGCACCCATACCAGCCTGCCTCACAATAATTTACTATAGCAAGATTGTGTAAAGTGACCTGAACACTCAGAAACAGCACTTCACAGATGCTGAGCAGTAGTGTTACTACCTCTGAGTGTGAGAGAACCAGTTTCTCCTCCAAAAACTTCTCTTATTGCAAAAGCCCCCAGACTGAAGCAATGGGGAATAGCAAATACAGTTTGCTGCCGTTCCGCAAAGCCCAACGTCTTGATCTGATAGGATGGCCATGCCTGGGACAGCTTCCCCGGTTTGCAGTTGTGCTCTCGGGCAGACGAGCCAAATCAGCACATCTGACATGTTTGGACTGTGCACGGTTTGTTTTCTGCATCATGGCCTGCTCCCACTTGGAAAGTACATTCCCGCTCCGGCGAGCGTATCAGCCTTTTTGGAAATGGTTGCTTCCCTTTCCATGTTAAGAACTGAACATCCAGCTGCTTCAAGGGGAAGGGAGAGGCCCTTCCCAAGGTTAACTTTTATCCATCCTGACAGGTGTAACAGAGTGCAAGGTGAATGATTTCCACCTATTAGGAAAGATTAGGTGCCAACTGGGGCTTCTTTGCAGCCAGCAATTCAAGTCCCTACGTGGCTGCCTTCCACATGCAGTGTGGCCTTACCATGCCTGTAATAAGACATGTTGTGGTTTAATAATTTTTTACCTTGAAGGCACACTCTGGGCTATTTATGTGAATACTGCGAAAACCTCAGTGTGAGGATTTCCCCCCCTAGGTCACACTTGTATGTAGCTTGGTTGCTCACAGTTGAGGGAAAGAGCTGCTTCCAGGCGACCATGCCTAGAAGCTAAGTTAAGTTGATTATTTATTTCACTGTAAATCTCAAATGATAAACCGGCTAGTTAAAAGGTGTGTTAGTAAAAGTGTGTATGGCTATATTGGCCCCTGTGGGAAAAGGTGATTAGGTGGTAACCAAGGTCATGTTACTCAATTAAATCAGATGAGTTTTAATTGATTATTGGGGTGGAGTTTCTAAAAATATAGCTATACATATAGTGTTGAAGGAAAATTCGTATTTTCTTTTAGGGAAGGGCTGCGGCTCAGTAGCAGAACAACTGCTTTGCATGCAGAGGGCAGCAGGTTCAATTCTGGGGGTCTCCAGGCAAGGCTGGAAATTAGTCCTGCCTGAAATCTTGAAGAGCTGCTGTTGGTCAGTGTGGGCAGTATTGAGCTAGATAGTGATCTGACTTGGTTCTTTGATTTTGAATGGTGCAGATATATATGTAAAATATCTCACAACATTCCCTCTTGAGTGAGCATAAAGGTGGGGTGCCTCTTTGAAGAAGACGCCATCCACAGTTTTCATGCAGGCTTTTTTCTTTTTTAAGCGTTTTGTCATTGAGCTGAAATGCCTTTCAGTTTGATTTACTGAGACTTTAAAACTATTTAATCCAACCAGTTTTTGTTAAAGATGGCAATCCTAGCGTTCATGCATCTCAGGATATGACTGCTCATATTCTCACACAGAGTTCTTTGTTCGAAATGACACATGTGCTCACAACCTTCCCTCTTTCCTCACACACCGCTTCTGGAAAAAAGCATGAATGGGATCTGGCCGCACTTGCCTATCTTTAAGCACACACAAAGACAGAGAGACCATAATCTCAATGTACGACTGTCTCTCCTCACTTTTCTGCTGGTATTCTAAAGAGCGATCGTGTTTTGAGCGTCTGCAGGTCTTACATGCAGAACAATGCTATTATTATTTAAAACATTCAAGCTCTCTTGGAAATGAAATAGTTGAACAACTCAAAAGCAAATACACAACATTGTGGTCCCTTTCAACTGTTTAAAAGCACCTCTCCTTGGGTGCATTTTGCCCAGCTTCTGAGGTTCTATTTTTCCATGCATTTATTTGCCATACCGCTGGTCCCCCTTACCTGCGGATGTTTGCGTGACAGTCTGAGCTGCCTGGAGCTGCACGATGCCCAGCTGGTTGTTCATCTCCGAGTACTTCCCTTCCACGTCATTGAGGCGCAGGTCCATCTGCTTGAAGCTTCCTTCCAGCTCCATCACCTGCATGATGGCATTTCCCAGTTCATCCTCCTGCTTCTTGCTCAGCTCCTGTATCAAGGTGGACAGGTTGGCCACGTGCATCTTCAGCTCCTTCAGCTCCTCGCAGCAGCCTAGGTTCTTGGGGTTCCCACTGATCACCTTCCTCTTTGGAGGTTTCTGCAGCCAGGCTGGGTACACGGCCAAAGAGATGGTTACTGCACATAACCAAGCCAGCTGCGTGCTGAATGTGGTCTGCATGCTGTGTCTAGGGATTTTTCCTCTTCTCTGCTCCCCCAGTCACTTGGTCCTAGGGGTTGCTTCAGAAATTCTTATCTCCTGTCCCAGGAGGAGGAGGAGGAGTTGCTTTTTTAGTTGAACTGTATTTGTACAGATGTTTTCTGTAAAGCCAAAGCTATTGTTTCCCTCTTTCTCTTTCTCAATGAACCAAGTCTCTCAAAGGTGGATCGCTCCTGTCGGAGTCTCTGCTCTCGAGAAATGTGTGTGCCTCTCCCTCGCACACCGCATCTTAATATCTATTGCTTCTGGGTACCTCCCCCCCCCCCTTGCAGCCCATACACAGCCTGCTAAGCCACTCCCCACTCATCTGCTCATATCAGGTGGAAACAAATACTTTTTAGGGCTTGTTTGTGTGAATGTGGGAGGGGGGTTAAGGGTGGGCAGTTTGCAGGCTTTTTCTGTTCAACTTTGTCATTCCCTCAGATTTGGGAGTGGGGGGAGTGCAGGGAAGTAATGGGAGTTGCCAGTAAATGCCTCCTACTGGATTTTAGCCTTTCTGGTGACTAATCCTCTGGCAGCATGTTAAGGGACAAAGCAGGAGTTCAAGTTTGGTAAATGGAAGGGGGTTCTGCAGGTCAGATGATTATATAAGAGGTTGGCCCCAAGCTCTTGTGGGGGGGGGTGATCCCACTTCTTGCAGCCTTTTATTAAGAGAGCAAGGGTGACTTGAATTTCTGGTATGTTTTTCTGACTGCCTCAGAGGAAGGGACCCAAAACTGGTTCGGAACTGGAAGGGAAAGGGCTACGTCATGCCACCTATCAGATGCCCAGCACACAGGGAGAAAGTGCCTGCAAATTCTTGTGACTCAAGCAAGTGAGCCCAACCTCAACACTGCCAGGTGCAGGTGGTATAACAAGTAGCAAATCTGAACGGGTCCAGAGTCTGTCCTGATCCATCAAGCAGTGAACACGAGCAAACCCCATTCGCTAGGGGAAATTTCAGTAGGTACAGTTCTCACATTATAATACAGTAACAGTGTGAGAAACAGAGATATGAAAGCTAGGAGCTAGGCACCTTAAACTATGGTTACCAGATTTTTTTTTCAATGAATCCGGGGGACAATTTTATTTCTTTCTTTGTTTGTTTGTTTGCTTGTTTGTTTCGAAGCTGAGTAGCAACAAGGAGTCAGTAGTGGGGATGGTGAGGCAAAAGACCCTGGGCCCAAGCACACATGCATATTGTATAAAGGTGCAAAGCCCTTCTTTTGCACCCTGTGAAACATAAATGCGCAGAGCTTTTTAAAAACTGGGCACTGGCACACCGCCCGCCCGTGACTCCAGAGCCTTCCCCAATCTCCTGCCCCCTTCCCCCTTTGTTTTGACAGATCGGGGGAGGCTCAGGAGTCGCGGGCAGGCGGCCGTTGCCCAGGAGGGGCGCAAGGAGTGTGGTTTCTCTTCCAGGCAAGGTGCAAAGCCCTTCTTTCATACCCTGTGAAACATAAATGCGCAGAGTTTTTTTAAAAAAACTGGGCAATGCCTGCCTCCCCAAGACTCCTCCGATCTGTCAAAACAAAGGAGGAAGGGCGCAGGAGATCTGTACCACTGGACGTCCCTGGTTCTCCTTCGGCAGTGGCGGTGGCAGCGAGCAGCTCCTGAAGCTAGCCAGAGCCAACTGTGCTACCAGGCTGGCTCTGGGCTGCTGAGGCTGCCATTGCTACATTTTCTGGGGACAGATTTGCAAATCCGGGGACTGGCCCCGGGAACAGGGGACATCTGGTAACCCTACCTTAAACCCAGGTTATGGATGCAGCAACAGAATGTCTATGCACGCTTTTTTAATAACAAAGCTGAAAATGAATGAACTGCAGCTAAAATATTATGTTCATTTTTCACATGGTCTAGTCCTTCCCCTGCCCACCCCCCTAATATTCTTAAGAGGGTCTCTTCTCCAGTCTCCAGAGAGTAGCTGGAAGTGGGGAGGCAGAAAAAGGTCCTTTCTTTCCACTGTGCAGCTTTAATCTGAAATCTTACTCGCAGCACTGCACCCAGAGCTCAGAAACTGCTCACGCTAATGAAATTCCCGGTCGCAAAATGCAGATAGATTAGAACTATGGGAGATTTGAACACTGATAGGTACAGTTGCTCACATCGTAGAATCTCAGACATAGTGAGAAGGGGGACCCCAGGGTGGAAACTACTCTGCTGGCAGAGACATGTCCAAAGGGGATTCGGTGCATCTTTTTTAGCTCCCAGATACCTAATACAGACTGTGGTAATGTGTTTACAACTCTTTAGAATGGGAAACAGTCAAGGATAAACCAGTGTTGTCCCTCCACTGTCAAAAGCAGCGAACCTTTCAATACTTTGCTGGGAATCGCAAGTACAGAGAGTTGCTATTGCATTTAGGTCTTGCTTGCAGACTTCCCATTGGGGCATCTGATTGACCACTGTGACAATAAGATGATGAACTAGATGGACCCCTTTTGGTTTGAATCCAGCAAGTCTGCTTTTTGTTCTTATGCTGTCATCTCAACTACTGCCATGGAGCCAGATTCTTGTTCTGCAATTGCATTTCTGCATGAAGTGGCTCATGCATGAATGAAACCTGATATAAATAAAACACAAAACCTCCAGTAGATATTTTTTTTAGGTCTTCCTGGATCAGTTTATTTCCTTTGCTCTTCCCCCCCCCCTTTTTGGTGGGTGGTGTTCTCTTAAAAAGGTGGGGTAGAGCTGTAGCAAGTAGAGCATCTTCTTTGCATGCAGAAAGTCCTGGATTTAATGTCTGAAACCCTGAAGAGCCACTACCTGTCAGTGTAGATAATCCTCAACTGGATGGACCAATGGTCTGGCTTGACTTGATATCATTACAGTCTTTGTTTTATGGTATAAAGTAACTTCCTATGGTCCTACCTTTTAAGGAACCACCCTTTCCACATCAATCAGTCTACTGAGGAGCATCTTGAAGTCTGCCACATAAACATTTGTGAATTATACTGTATTGGCCTGAATATAAGCCTCAATTTTTTTTCCAAATGCCAACCGTGAAAAGTTAAAGTGTGTCTTATATTCGTGACCTTACAACCAGTGCAAGGGTGAAGCGGTGCTCGTCCTGAGAGCCAGTGTGGTGTAGTGGTTAAGAGCGGTAGTCTCATAATCTGGGGACGCTCCTCCACATGCAGCTGCTGGGTGACCTTGGGCCAGTCACACTTCTTTGAAGTCTCTCAGCCTCACTCACCTCACAGAGTGTTTGTTGTGGGGGAGGAAGGGAAAGGGGAATGTTAGCCGCTTTGAGACTCCTGAAGGGGAGTGAAAGGCGGGATATCAAATCCAAACTCTTCTTCTTCTTCTTCTTCTTCTTCTTCTTCTTCTTCTTCTTCTTCTTCTTCTTCTTCCCCCATCCTCTCTCCCAAGGCCAGGAAGGGAGAGAGAGCGAGGAAGCGGAAAGACTGCCAGCAGTACAGGTTGGCTCTCCCCCCCCCCCCTTATGCAGCTAGGAGCAGTGAGGAAGGGTGTGGCTTATATTCAGATATTTTCTTTTCTTTTCCCCCCTCCAATTTTTTAGGTGCAGCTTACATTCGGGTGCAGCTTATATTCAGGCCAATATGGTGTGTCTAAAGCACACAGCTAGTCCAGGGAAACCTAGATGCTGCAATCAGTGCTCTTCCAAGTCTGCATTTTACTGAGAAAGATCAGTTAAAGTGGGCCAGCTGCCTTTCATGGAATCTTGTTGATCATTATTATCCTTCTCATTAAGGAACTTAAGCAAGATCAGTAGTTGCCTCTGCAGTCAAAAGCACAAAAAAGCCCAGTTTTGAAAAAGTAAAACCATTCCACAAATTTTGTAGCACCTCCAGCTAAGAAGAAAAAAGCATATTGTTCCCAGGAATGCTGCAAAGCCACACAAGCCAGCCACTTTGCTATAACTAAGAAGGTCTTTAGTTTGGTCAGTGCGCCTGTAGTAGAATGCCTATGGGTGCTCCATGCATGCCACCTTGACTTCCATGTTGGAAGGAAGGCGGGATATCAACATGCTAATAGCTTCACATATTCCCTGTAGGAGGGAGGGAGAAGAATTTCTGGAATTTCATCCTCCTGTCCCAAGCAGCACTGCTCACTTGCACGCACCCGTGGTCCCTGGCTCCCATGCTTTCTGTGACCTGAGATGCCACCAAATTTCTGCACTCGGAAACAACGGGGATGAAAGATCCACATTTTGCTCATGTTGACGCAGATTATTTTGTACAAAAGTTTCTTGAATGGAGTTGCTTTTAAAGAAATACATGAGGTGTTGACCCCTCTCCACACAGTCCTGACCCTTGACCTTTTTCATTCTCTCTCTAATCCCATCTGAGTCTCCTCCCAGCCACGGTTTCGCTTGTTCCTAGGGGCAAATTCTTATTTGGGCCTCTTGTGATGAGAAACATATTTGTCAAACTGAAGGCCAAGGAGACGAGCGTGATGCTCTGTGTGTCAGTTGTTGCCTCCCCTGGTTGTCCTTGTTCCTTTTGCATTTGTCTCCTTTGTGCCCTGGTATCCCTCTGCTAGGATTTCAGCAAGGTGTTTTGTTTTGTCGCTTCTATGCCAGTGTTTCTTAGAATGTGTGTGCTCAATTTAATGATGCAGGTGGACTATCATTTAGATCAGGGGTTAGCAGGGGGCTGGTCCACTGTCCCTCAGACCTTGTGGAGGGCCGGACTATATTTGGGGGGGGATGATGATGATGCAAGAGCACCATGAGCCCTGGTGGCTGCTTACCTGTGTCTTGCGAGCGGCAGGAGCTGGTGGTGGCAGAGGGACAATGAGTGGTGTGCTTGAAATGGCGGCTGCCTCGAGTGCTGCTGCTGCTGGCACCAACAAAGCCCAGCCCCCTTCCTCCTCTAGGCAGGGCAGGGAGAAGCCAGGAGGAGGGAGGGAGGAAGCGCCACCGCCACCACCACTTTGTGAGGGAGAGGGAAAGAATGTGTGCACTGGCAATCCACGTGCGATTCCCAGACAGTTCGTGGGCCGGATCCAGAAGGCAATTGGGCCTGATCCGGCCTGCAGTCCTTAGTTTGCTTATCCCTCATTTAGATTGTGTGTAACCAATATGACACAAGTGCCCACAGACGCCTTCCTTGGCGGCATCAGGGTCCTGTCTTCTCACTGAAATTAAGCGGGAAGGCTTCTTTAGCCGATAGCTTTAGCCTAAATTGCAGCACAGGTACCATTTCAGGGTAGAGGTGCTTACAGCTAGGGAGTAGAGAGTTGTGACATGCCTGTAGTGACTGTGACAGTTTCTTGGGGTTGCACCTGATACCGATGTGCCCAAAAAGGTTGAGAACCCTTGTCTTGGATTATTTTGTACAATGCCTTAGCTGCATAATAATAATAATAATAGTAATTATTATTATTATTATTATTCTTCCATAGAAACCAAAAATACACTAAAATATCACAGATTAAAAACTTCCCTGAACAGGGCTGCCTTAAGATGTATTCTGAATGTCAGGTAGTTATTTATCGCTTTGACATCTGATGGGAGGTCGTTCCACAGGGCGGGCGCCACTACCGAGAAGGCCCTCTTCCTGGTTCCCTGTAGCTTTGCTTCTCGCAATGAGGGAACCGCCAGAAGGCCCTCGGCGCTGGACCTCAGTGTCCGGGCAGAACAATGGGGTGGAGACGCTCCTTCAGGTATACTGGGCCGAGGCCGTTTAGGGCTTTAAAGGTCAACACCAGCACTTTGAATTGTGCTCGGAAACATACTGGGAGCCAATGTAGGTCTTTCAAGACCGGTGTTATGTGGTCTCGGCGGCCGCCCCCAGTCACCAGTCTAGCTGCCGCATTCTGGATTAGTTGTAGTTTCCGAGTCACCTTCAAAGGTAGCCCCACGTAGAGCGCATTGCAGTAGTCCAAGCGGGAGGTAACTAGAGCATGCACCACTCTGGCGAGACAGTCCGCGGGCAGGTAGGGTCTCAGCCTGCGTACCAGGTGGAGTTGGTAGACAGCTGCCCTGGATACAGAATTGACCTGTGCCTCCATGGACAGCTGTGAGTCCAAAATGACTCCCAGGCTGCGCACCTGGTCCTTCAGGGGCACTGTTACCCTATTCAGGACCAGGGAGTCCTCCACACCAGCCCACCCCTGTCCCCCAAAAACAGTACTTCTGCATAAAGTTCTGCGGGTCTTGGCTGGACAGGCAGAGTGACATTCCAGGGCCAAGGTGGGAAATCTCCAGTAACAAAAGGTATCCCGTTTCTGTAAAGCACATGTGGTGTGTGTCTCTTTCTCAAGCCAACTTAACCAGCCTTTTCAATAAACCTACAAAAATTACAAGCCTGAAATAAATTTTGCTAGCTTTACTAGAGTCTGGCAGAAAGCTCCATCCCTAGAAACATAGGAGTCTGCCTTATGCTGTGTCAGACCATTGGCCTGTCTAACTCAGTGTTATCAACACAGTGTTATCAACCCCAGCAGCTGTCTGGGGTTTCAGGCAAGGAGTTTCTCCCAGCTTGAACCCATTGAAATGAATCTAAGTTGCTCGTGTCCATTAACTTCAGTGGGTCTACTGTGAGTAGGACTAGCATTAGATAAAACCCTTTGTGTCTATGCTCTGTTCTTCCTCTGCCAACTGGTCTCATTCCTCTGCATGGCTACTGGGCAAATGTTTTAAAACACAAGACTGGTTTTAAGCTCCACCCACACTGTGCCAGCTACTAACATTGCAGACTGAGCTCAGTGCAGCAAGTGGCTAAGTACAGCACTGGCTAAGTAGCTGACCCCCAAGGACCAGTGCCTATCCACATGATCAGGCATGGCAAACCTGTAGTCCTCCAGATTTTGTTGGACTCCAGCTGCCATCAGCTCTAGCCAGCATGGCCAGTGATCAGGGGAGTTGCATGATGGGAGTTGCAGTCCAGAAATAACTGGAAGACCACAGATTCTACGTCTCTGCCCTTTGAAGCGTCAGCCTCTGGCACCTCTCGTCTGCCTGACATGTTTTTCTCACAATAGAAGACCTGAGAGGCTCCCACTCTCATCCCCAGCTCATCCTAGGCTTTCCCATTTTGGTCTAAGTTGCTTCTTATCTTCTGATTTTCCAATGCCACTTCTGAAACTGGATCTGTGCCTGCTCTGAACCATGCTATCCGCTTCTGGCTCCTCAAGAAAGACAAGCAGGAACACCAAAACCTCACCATGGCTCTGTCCAACTAAGTTCTGGAGTCTGACAGTTGCTATCGTTGGTATGACTCCTTTGAGCACTTTTCTGACTTGTCTCTGAAGACCATTTAAGCAGGGCCTGTTTTTCAGATGGGATGCTGGGTTAAATGTGCATGGAGGGCATGCTTGCAAAGTGAATTGGCCATGAAACCCTTATGCAGGGGTGCGAAGGAGCCAAATGTGGCTCTCCAGGCCTCCCTGTTTGGCCCTCTGGACTCTTCCCCAGGTTACAACCCTTCCTCAGCTGCACCCTCACCATTCCCAGATGTTTATGCCTGGCTAGAATGCGTCCCTCTTGCTTGCCTGGATGGAGAATAGAGAGAGGGAGGGGTGTAAAAACTGGCCTATACTACAAAGCTAAAAATCACATTCACAAACCCTGAGACTGGGAATGCTGGTTTGGTGTATACACTCTTAGACTTCACATGGTGGTATTGATATGTCAAAAGCTGAGGCTTTGGAGAATCAGCCCCCAAATGGACACATGCATTATTCAGCCTCCTGCTGCCCTATGCAAGAGAGAAACCTAGCTCTAGACATCAGGTGTCTGGGGAAAATGGCAGGTTAATGCAGCTTGTGGTTCCCCATGCCTCCTCTACATCTCTGTGGACTTCAACCTTTTGGTAGCCAATCTACCCAAACCATTTTAAAGTCCCAAGGACTTAGGCTGCAACCCTAAACCAAATAATTGCAGAGTATAAACCATATTAAACACAGTGGGATTGCTCTGTTGAGATGATCAACAGAGAGAATTATTTCTCCAGAGCCAGCCGGTCAGTGAGGAAAAACATCCACCTGTTTCTTACCAACAAATGTTGGGAATCACAGCAACAGCATGTGGCAGTTCTGTCTGAGAGGAATATTAGCCCCTTGGGGTGATATGCATGAGCTTAAAAATATTTTTCTCTTTCTCTGATGCTTCCCGTTTGTTGAACAGTAACTGGAAAACAGTCTTGTAATTCCTTAAGAATGTTAAAGAATTTCAAAAGTTGATGCCTGAGTGTCCAATTTGATGGTTTGGGGCCAGAGTGTGTTTTGCCAGTTGCCTGTGGAGGTGGCAAAAGCTACCCTTGAGCTTTTAAAAAATGTATGTTTTTTTAAAGGTGCTGTCACAGTTCTTCTTGGAAGCTGGTTGTCTAAACAGTTAGTCACAAGCTTCTAGGAAAGTCTATATTCTTTCGCATCCCATCTGACTGTGCTCTCTTCCAGCCTCAAAAGAGAACATCCATCTGTTTTAAGTGACTCTCTTCCTTACAAAAACACACATTCCAGTTACTGATGGTAAAACAACTTCCATAATCTGTCAATAAGCCACTAATAACAGCTGCTTTCACACATGCATGCGCACACACACACACACACACACACTCAAAGACACGTGACAAATCTCTCATACTTGGAAGAAATTATTGTTGTCTTTGGTGGGGGACCTTGGACCTGCAGGCCCAATTAGGCCCACCAGACGGCTCTGTTTGGCCTGCAGGACCATCTAAGCCAAGTCTCACCTACCTGCTCTAAACCAGACATCATATATGACATCTGTATGGACAAGAAATGGGTCACCTGGTGTAATTATGAGCCCAGGTATTTGACAGGTAAGTGGCCCCATGAGGGCAGGGAGATTAGAATATTGCCCACCAGCCAGAATCAGTTTTCCACCCCTGCCCTGGTATATGTAACGTGCAAGTAGTTTTATAACCTTTTTTTTATTATGCAGAACTCAAGTTCCCCAGATGTTGGCTGGGCCCCAAAGGCTAACTTAATGTTCTATTTCAACCCAGTTTCAAGTCCTGTTATATTATCCAATGGTCAAAACTGATTTGTTTATTATTTATTCATCAGTTTGATTTAAATAGATCATCTCTGTTCTCAAGGTTCACAGTACAAAGACACAGCACTTGAGGAAAAAGAGACAGGAGGGAGGGAGGGAAAAACAAGCTCATGTGTATAAAATCTCAGTTGTTGTAACACAGTTAGATAGTTCTGGCTATGCAGATTCTGGCTAGCCAGAAGACCAGCAACTCCTTGTCAGTGGTGATTTTTTCTGTCTTTCTTTCTCTGAAAGCACTATTCCCCCCATTCCACCTGCCCAAGATTAGATCCAGGAGCAGAGCAAGGGACAATGTCCAGGCCAGGAGGGCAGGGTCTGTTCATCTTGGGGTCAACATCTTCCCCAAAGTCTTGATTTTTTTTCCAATATAAAGTCTGGGATGCACACACAAGCACAAACGCTTTCAAAATGCTCTTACGCAGCTCCTGTTTTGTATTTCAAACAGAAGATCCCAGCAGGTTGTATATCTGAGTCTCCATCTGCAAGCTGATAAATTATAAGGATCAACATTATTGTCAAGTGGATTCGGCTCTCTTGAGGAGAGGGAATTGAAAATGATGTGTGTATTTTTCAAAAAAGAAACGTTTGTGCTTCTTCCAAGATTTAAGAATATGTGTGGTCCCGCTCAGCCTTTTGTTTTGAAGTATAAAACATCTTGTCTCGTTCTCCCTTTTGACAAGCTGTGGAAAGGAGAGAGAAGTTAGTGCTAGAAAGTGGCAGCAACAGAGCAGCCATAATTATGATAGAGGCTGGGAAAGGATAATGGCCAATTTGTCAGTAGGTGTTGACAAGAGAGATAAAGTTGGAAGTAATTAACTGCCTGACATACAGGGAGTGATGTTTCTGCCAATGGGACTGTGACGGCCATTTATCACTTTTACCATGCACTACAATGAATCACTCTTGCTCAAGGAGCAGGAAAGACATGGGCGTCCTTAATTCCCTCCCTAGAACATCAGAGGTTTATCTCCCAAGTCCATCTTCTGTCTCAAAGGTGAGACAATCCTGGCTTGCTGTTTTGTCGATAAGGATAATGTTGGTGCTAGCGAGTAATTGGCTGACGATTTGGAAGCTTACAGCCGGCTGCAGGGGATGGATAGCCAGGGTTTTATTACACCAGTGCTTAAAACTCTGCATGGCTTCTCATAATTGGGGCTTGACCTTCGCCAGGATCTGACCTTGTTGGTTCTGTGAGTCTCTTGGTGACATTCAGGAGGCATGGTATATTTCTGGACTTCCTGGCAGGGACAGAACCAAAGTAGCTCTGATCCCTGCTTATGGGTTGGTCCCAGAATATAGGGATGAGGAATTCCTGTTTGGCATGCAGACCATTGGTGTATGCCTGCATGGTGCTTCTCGGATTGATTCTGTCAACAGACCATGAACTTGTCTGTTTCTAAGCACTGTACATGAGGCAATAGCTTAGGAGAAGAGCTGTGGTTCAGTGGTGGCTCTCACAAAAGATTGCAGTCACAAATAGGATTGTGTAACAAGTAGTGAAAGAGACCCTGCTGTCTGTCAGAGTTGACAGGATTGAGCTAGCTGGGCCAGAGGCCTGTATTGGTATAAGGCAGCACCGTATATCTTGAGTGAAGGATATAGCTCCAAGAAGGTGCCCCCGTACCTTGTATAGAGAAGGTCCTCATTTCAGTCTTCTGACTCCAGTTAGAAGTATCAGGTACAAAGTGACAGACAAAACCCTGCCTGAAACCCTGGGAAGCCAGAACTGGTCAGAGTAGGTGAAGCAGGGCTTCATTGACAAATATACTGACCTGTAATGCTTCCTGTGTTCCAATGTAAATGTAAACATCTCCCATATTGTAAATATGTGTGCGAGCATGTTGAGAAGCCTGAGAGAGGATGCTCTATAAAGTGGTTCTTGACTAAAAAAATTGAGCCAGGACTTCCTCGCTGTTCCTCTTAAGAGCATTGCTACAGTTCTGTACATTCTTATTATCAAGAGGAGTGATAAGCATTTGCAGTGATGTTTGACTATTGCCTGCAGTTTGTCTAAATGGGAATGTATTAGCAGGGCTCTAAAAAAATTAGCAGGTATCCTAGAAAAGCTATGGAAAAATGGAAGGTTAATAGACGAAAAGCTAAAGGTAGAATATACTAAGATCAAGATAAGGATAAGGTAGAGGGAAGGGATTTGCTGAATTAATAATTGAACTGGAATACAGAGAGGGGAGGTGTGGGGAGGTCCGGGAAATAAGCAAACGCAGGAAATATTATGAAAACTAAATTGTTTTTATTTGTTTTTGTTTTTGTTTTTTTCTTTTTTTAATGTGAAAATCTTAATAAAATATTATACATATATATATATATATATATATATATATATATATATATATATATATATAAAAGAAAAGCTAAACTTACTCTGAGCACTTACAATTTGCTCTTACAATGAAGGGGAGTGCGTAGGCAAAAGGTTGCCGTCAAGCGGGCTTCATGAAATCCCAGCCAACCCTATAAAACTAGAAAGTCACAACGCAAAGCAAGTGTGTGTGGCCAGAGTGTTGTTGCCTGCCCTTTTATAAGTCGGCCAGCTTTTCTCCAGAAGCCCATAAAACCCGGCATGAATTTGAATCCTTTCATAGGGATTGCAACGCTGGACTCAGCTGGGTAGGTCTGCTAGGCTCAGAGGGTACCAGCCTGGCCTACGCTTTCTCCAGACAGGAGACAGGACAACGAGGTGTTGCTGTTCTACCACGTTAATGCAGTGTTCTCGAAGCATTGCCAAAAGAGAAGCTCATCGGCACATCTTGTGCTGGCTTGTTTTGGGTTGGGTTTTCTTTTCTGACAGACTCCAATGCATGAATTGTGGACGACTCCATCCTTGCATATGGTTCTTTGCCAGCCTGGTGCCCCACGGACTGTAATTCCCATCAGCCTCAGTGACAGTAGTTGTTAACTCTTTGCTGTTTTGTTGGTGTGCTGCATCAACTGCAAGAATGTGAGCATCCAGCCATTCATATCAGAAACTGGTGAACTCAGATAGCGGAAGGGGTGTGGGTAAAGCAGGGTGCACCAGCCACGGAAATAAAGTGAAGCTATTCACCACTAAAGGGACGCGGGTGGCACTACAGAGCTTAGAACTAGCCGATCAGAAGGTCGGCGGTTTCAATCCCCGCGACGGGGTGAGCTCCTGTTGCTCAGTCCCTGCTCCTGCCAACCTAGCAGTTTGAAAGCACGTCAGAGTGCAAGTAGATAAATAGGTACTGCTCCAGCGGGAAGGTAAACGGCGGTTCCTTGCGCTGCTCTGGTTCGCCATGCTGGCCACATGACCCAGAAGCTGTACGTCGGCTCCCTCGGTCAATAAAGTGAGATGAGTGCCGCAACCCCAGAGTCGGCCACGACTGGACCTAATGGTCAGGGGTCCCTTTACCTTTATTCACCACTAAGAACCTAAGAAGAACCTACTGGATCAGGCCAGTGGCCCTTCTAGTCCAACATCCTATTCTCACAGTGGCCATCCATATGCCCCAAATGGGAAGCCCACAAGCAGGATTCAAGCACAAGCATATTCTCCCCTCGTGTGGTTTCCAGCAGCTGGTATTCAGAAGCACTGCTGCTGCCTCCAGTTGGGGGAACTGGAAACAAAAGGACAGGAGGAAAAGTGAATGTCCAATGCATCCAGGCCCTTCATCAAGACTTTTCATATACAGTGGTGCCTCGCAAGACGAAAAGAATCCGTTCCGCGAGTCTCTTCGTCTTGCAGTTTTTTTCATCTTGCGAAGCAAGCCCATTAGCGGATTAGCGCTATTAGTGGTTTAGCGGCTATTAGCGGCTATTAAAGGCTTAAGGGATTAGCGGATTAGCTGCTAAAAGGCTATTAGCGGCTATTAAAGGCTTAAGGGATTAGCGGATTAGCTGCTAAAAGGCTATTAGCGGCTTAGATCAGCTGATAAGCGGCTTAGATCAGCTGTTCAGCGGCTTAGCGAACAGCTGTCAAGCGGCTTAGGGGCTTGGGAAAAAGGCTGGGAGGGGGGGGAAAACCCCAGGAATCGCAAGACATTTTCGTCTTGCGAAGCAAGCCCATAGCAAATTCGTTTTGCGAAGCACCTCCAAAACGGAAAACCCTTTCGTCTAGCGGGTTTTCCGTCTTGCGAGGCATTCGTCTTGTGGGGCACCACTGTACAGAAGTTCAGTCTGTTGGTCTCTCTCAGTAGAAGAAAATAGTATAATACATAGATTGAACTTCTGTATTTGAAACTCCCCAACGAAGGACCTGAGAGGTCCAAAATTCATTGGACATTCACTTTTACTGCTGCCGCTTTGCTTCCTGATCCTGCCCCCTAAATTTGCTGGGCGTTTCTGCCCCACCTTTTGCAGAAAGGGGACAGTTGATGCTTCTTCAAGGGAGTAGCAAACTGCAGGGCTGAAGTGGGAGAGGCAGCTGTTTAATATAAAATGTTTATTTCTTCTTCAGTCCTTATGAGATCTGTCTTAAGGGCGCTTAAAACCTCTAATTCTTTTGAGGGATTAGTAGTCTTTCTAAAGGGAGCGGGGAGGGGGACTTCCACCAATCTTTTTTTAAAAAACCTGTTATGACTGGATGCCCATAAAGCCCTTGAATACGTGGATGTTCAAGAGGAGGAATAGGCCGTGGGTAGGAAGTCCTAGCTTAAGGGAACGCAGCCTAGAGGAAATTAAAACTATGACATGCAATAGACATGTGAGCCTCAGCTGAAGTCCCCTGCTGCCAACTCTGCTAAATCTTGTTCAAAGCCTAAAATCATGTGGCGGCGGCAGCAGCTGTTTGGGGGAATGGAAGGCTTGGTGGCTGAGAACAGTAACTACAGCAGAGGTGTGTGGAAGAATCCTGCCTATGAAATAGGCAATGCTGGTCTTCTTCTTTTTTTACAGATGGCTTCTCATCTTCAGTATCCACTTTGTACCAGATTAGCAACTGCATCAGTTGTCCGCTGATGTGACTTTCACTATGACAGTTGTGCCATCCAGGTGTTGTGGGTCTATAACGCCCATCAACCCTGATCGTTGACCATGCTGGTTGGGGCTGATAGGAACTCAAGTCCCACAACATCCTGAGGGCCACAGGTCTCCCATCCCTGAACTAGACTGTCACTTGCCTTTACTGCTGCATGCTACCTCCCATCACACACCCGCCATCTTTTAATGCAGGGATGGGCAGACTGCGGCCCTTCAGATGTTGCTGGACTACAACTCCCATCATCTCTGACCATTGACCATGCTGATTGGGGCTGATGGGAGATGGAGTCCAGCCATATATGAAGGGTACCAGGTTGACTAAGGCTGCTCTATATTCTCCTGTCATTGCACATATAGCAGGGGAAGATTGGTAGCAGTGGGGAAACTGCCATTTTATGATTGTTTATGGTGCTGTTTTAAAATGTATTTATACCAGTTTGGTTTGAACTTGTTCCCAAAAAAATATTGTTTGTGGAAGCTGGAAAAGCGAAATATAAATAAATAAAACACTAGGATCTGCCCTAAATGACTTTTTATTCCCACTTACTTCTTTCCAGTATTAACAATAAACTACAGCAACCAGAGGCAGCAGCCGGGGTTCTGGAATATGCCATGAAACACTTTGGGGAGCTGGTGAGTAGCCTCTTAATTCCCCATCTCCCTGTTTTCATTTTGAGAACGAGGGCCACAGCTCCATGGTAGAAGATCTGTTCAGATTGCAGAAGATCCAGGTTCAATCCCCAGGCAGGACTGAGAAGGATTCCTGCATGAAATTTGAAAGAGCTGCTACCAGTCCATGTAGACCATACTGAGCGATAGGGACGCATTTTTCCCAACTTAGTATAAGGCAGCTTCCTAGGCTAGCCCTTCATCCGTAACCTTGAGGACCAGAATCTTACTTTACTTTTAGAGCAGAGGTTCTTTACCTGTGATCCTTGGATTCCTAGGATCACGGGCTTTGGGGGTCCATGAACTTTAGAGAGTGTAAAAATATCACACACACACACACACACACCATTTCCTTCCTGTTTCTTTGAAAATTGTCTTTGTGAAAAAAATTCTGGGGAGAGCTTCCATTACATTTCCAACGGGGTCTATCACCCCAAAAAGGTTAAGAACCACTGTTTTAGAGGAGGGTTCAGACTAGAGCATCTGCTTTGCATGCAAAAGGTCCCCTAGCATCTTCAGATAGGGCTGGGGGCGGGGGAGACCTTTGCCTGAAATGCTGAAGACCCGCTGCCAGTCAGCGCAGCCAGATTCATAGTCTGACTTTGGTATGAGGCAGCTTTCTATCTGCCTGTGAGTGGAACCCATAATCCCCTGATCACATCAGCAAGCTCTGCATCCTCGCCTGTTTTGAAATGATCTGCCTGTGGAGCCCCAGAGGCCAGACCTGCAACGTCTCACGTGGAGGGGCACTGAAGTGTGGCATGTGTTGTGTGTGTGTGCAGCTTTATCCTGCCTGCAGGGCCCTCAAAGAATCCACTGCTTGGCATAACGTCGCGGCAAGAACTGCCAAGGGCTGAGCAGAAAAGAACATTGGCCTAGAGCCCATGTTGGGGCGGGCGGGCAGGAGGGGGTTGCGGGAAGCAAAAAAATCCCAAAGAAATCCAAGTGGTAGCTTGTCCCCTCTCCCTCTTTCCCCCCCTTTTAATCCCTCGAAAATGAAAATCCTTAAAGAAATGAGAGGCTGGTGAAAGTGTTGGGAATTTGAAAACTGTCATTGGTCGGCACGTCTGTTCTTTTTTACCGCTCACCTTCAGAAAATCTGGACAGTTAAAGCCAGTAATAAGGCCTTAGTATCCTTTCCCTTGCTGCTGTACAATGCCCCACGTGCTTGTAGGCTGTCTGTCTGCTGGGCTGTTCCAAACTTCATCCCCTGCTGCTCTTGTTTATATGTGTTGATGCTACTTAGACTTGGAGCTGATGGCACAGCAGGCAGTGGAGGCTGGCTCTGTTAGGGCAAAGGGGACGTTGCCCCACCAACCTCAGCCAGCTTCCACCTGCCTGCCTTCTTATTTACATCCAGCCCTGCCTGTCAGCTTCCTCCTCTTCCTTAGTCTCAGTGTTGCCCTTACAGGACTCAGCAGGCAGGAGAAGGGGGTGGGCAAAACTAGAATGAATTGACTCTGCCTGCCATTGGCTCTGGCTTCCCCACCTGCTGGTGTCTGTGCCTTCTGCCCTACTGCCCGCAATGGGCACCAGCCATCAGTGGTTGCAAGGGAGGCTCTACTTCTGTCCTCGGGTCTCCCAGTGGTGTTTGCTGATGCTCAAAAGGGATGGCCAGATTTTAAGGGGAGGGAGCCAAGAGCCACATTCATCTTTGGCTAGCCCTCTGGGGGCCACGTACCAGCAGTGACTCTCATGTGGAAACACACACAGACACACACACAGGCACACAGCTGCCCTTTCTCACGTGACCCAGGCAAACCAGCCAGTCATACTGGCCTAGATGGACCAATGGTCTGATTATTATTCATCTCTTTATTTTTCATCCATTTACCTAGGGCTATATCCAACTGAGTAGGGGTGTGGGTGGCGCTGTGGTCTAAACGACTGAGCCTCTTGGGCTTGCCGATCAGAAGGTCAGCGGTTTGAATCCTCGCGACGAGTGAGCTCCCTTTACTCTGTCCCAGCTCCTGCCAACCTAGCAGTTCAAAAGCACACCGGTGCAAGTAGATAAATAGGTACCGCTGTGGTGGGAAGGTAAACGACATTTCCATGCACTCTGGTTTCTGTCACACTACCGGTTCCGTTGCGCCGGTAGCGGTTTAGTCATGCTGGCCACATGACCCAGAAAGCTGTCTGTGGATAAACGCTTGGCTCCCTTGGCCTGAAAATGAGATGAGCGCCGCAACCCTATAGTCGCCTTTGACTAGACTTAACCATTCAGGGGTCCTTTACCTTTTACCTTTACCTTTATATCCAACTGAGCCCTGCCCAGAGTAGATTGACTGGTGCAGGGTAATGTAAACTAATTTGTGTTAGTTGGAACCTTGTAACAGTGGCCTGTTATACTTGATTTTGGTATGGATATTTATTCTGCCATGTTCTGTTCTAGGTACCCCCTTTACTTTGGGGCATCTGTTGTTGTATGTCGTGTCTCATTAAAAATAAACATATAACAACATTTTTTTAAAAGTAGATCTATTGAAATTAATGAACCCAAGGTAGTCATGTCCATTCACTTCAGTGGACCTACTTTGAGGCAGACTAGCATTGGATACAACTCCTAGGTTTTTATTTCCCCCCTTCCTTTCTGCAAACATCTTCCCAGTGCTGCTTACACAAAGCGTTCCCTCCCATAATGCTAATGGCATAACTATAGACCTATTGTGAGATGGGACATGAAAGCATATGAGACTTGCATCACTTGGGTCTTCTTTACTCCTGCCACTTTCCCACACTAAAATGTGCTATTTTGTTAACCCTCTCTTCCCGCCTCTTCCCCACTTTTATAGGAAATTCAAGCAACCTGGTATGAGAAACTGCATGAATGGGAAGATGCTCTGGTGGCCTATGACAAAAAGATGGATACAAACAAGGATGACCCAGAACTGATGCTGGGGCGCATGCGCTGCCTGGAAGCCCTGGGGGAATGGTAAGAAGAACCAGTGTGATGTGGTTAAGAGTGTCAGACAAGGAGCTGTGTTAAAATCCCTACTTGCAGATGCACATTGGGGGGCTGTCTCTCAAACTAGCCTATTGTGAGGGTTATTGTGAGGATAAAATGAAGAAGGGGTAACCTGTGTATGGCACTTTGAGCAATGTAAGGGGAAAGTCAGTTATAGATGCAATAATACATAAATAAAGAGCATCTTAGCATGCTAAAGACCACATGCTCAATCCATGGCATCTCCAGGTAAGAGTGGTATTTGTCCTCTGTCAGAAGCCTGGAGAGCTGCTGCCAGTCAGCATAGACAAAGCTGAGCTAAGCGGACCAATTATCTGATTTGGTACAAGGCAGCTTCCTATTAAGCTGTAACTTTATTCAGAACCATGCTCAGTTGTAGAACATCTGCTTGGCGTGCAGAAGGTCCCATGTTCAATCCTCAGGTGTCTCCAGGCAGAGCTGCAGGAGACATCTGTCTAAAAGCCTGGAGAGCTACTGCCAGTCAGAGTAGGCAGTTCTGAGCTAGAGGGACCCAGTTGTCCGGCTCAGAATAAGCCAGCTTCCTAAACTCCTATGGGAAACAAAAACAGACATTTGGTATGCGAAGCATGTGGTCTTCCACTGAGTTACAATCCTTTCCATGGTTCTAATTAATAACTTAGGAATAGATATTTTGATTCCCCCTCTTCTTGTTTAAACTACTTCGGAAATTTTTGCTGGAAAGTGGGAATATATTAAAATAAGGTACCTGCCCATTAGCCCATATAAGAGTTTGCAAAATGACTTCCCTTCCGAAGGAGGGTGGGAGATGTGGGTAGTTTGCTTTTTGCAGGCTTGCGTGGATCAAGAGCCTTTGTGAAGTGAGGAGTCTTTATCCCTAGCAGGGATCTGCAGCATGCACACTCAGTGTGCATATGTGTAGATGAGAGAGAAAGGGAATGTGCTTTTTTTGGAGCCTAATTGGAAAAGACAGAACCTGCATAACGTACTGTGCTGTTCAACCTGGAGGGTTCGGCAAATCCAAGCCAGTCCTGCCTAAATTGCTGCATGCCTCATGTCATTGAGCCTCTCTGTTTCGATGGGTCCTGACGTGAACCCAGGTCGATGGCACAAGGGGAGTGGGAGAGGGGAGGGGGAGATGCCTGTCGATTGAAGTCACTCCACAGACCAAGGGGGCTGCACAGAATTACCTGAAGCAGCACAACCTGTACCTGATGTTCCCATCTTTTTGCATCCTGGGTGGCTAGGATGGCAGAACGGGGAGGGGGGGAGCCAGGTGACTTTGTGGGGAGTGAGAAGATAGGCTGCATTGGCTTTACCAAGTCTTCAGATGAATATGCAACGTTTAAGAACAAAAGAAGCTCTGTCAGCTGAATCAGGTCATTGACACATTCTAGTCCAGCATTTGGTTCTCACGGGGGCAAACCAGATGCCTCTGGAGAGCCTGGAAACAGGATTCGATCACAAGAGCAGTCTCCCCACTTGCAGTTCCTAGCAACTGACATTGTAGGTAGAGCACAGCCATCGTGGAATGCAGCTTTGGTGCCTAAAGGTCAGCTAACATCATATTAAAAGAACCATCAGATTCAATTAAAATGAGTACAAATCTGACAAATGAAACCAGTAAAGAGGAGGAAATAGCATTAGTACTTAATGCTAATGCTAAACAGAGCAACGTAAGACCCAAATACCTGAAGGGAGTCTGTATCCAGCTAAGTCATACATAGGTTAGACGCATGGAAATTTAAATACCAACTTTTTAAAAAATAAACAGTGGCAAAGTACTGCGGCAGAATTTGTGTAGTTTCACCCACCTGTGGCATTTCCTTCTGAGAATCACCTGCCTGCCACCCTTGCCTTTATTGTCTTTTAAGACTCCCAGTGAAGTCTCTTGTGTCCTTCCAGCCCTTTTGACAACCTTAAATATTTTGTTTCATGTTGCTGCTGTTTTGATCAGTTTTCACTTTCAATCAGTGTTGTTGCTCATTAGCTGCCAACTTTTCTGCATGTGGTTTTATTTGCCTTTTAACACTGCCTTGTTGGTGTGTGTGTGTGTGTGTGTGTGTGTGTGCGTGTGCGTGCATTTAAAGACTGCTTTCATGGGGGGCTTGTTTAATGACTCTGTATTTTAGGTTACAACCTTAGGTTACAGTTACAATTCCCTTGGAGTGAGTTGTCTCCAGCATTAGTCCTATACAGGATAGACCCTTTCAAATTCATGAACATGACTAACTCTGGTCAATTAATTTTAATGGGTCTTCTGAGTAAAATTTGGCTGGCTACAACCCAGTAAATCCAACTGATCTCAATGGGGCTTCTGTGTGAGTATGAATAGTATTCCAGTATCATCAGCAAACTGCAGTTTGGGGTTTATTTTTTCACAAATACTGAATGCTGTTTCCTTAATGGAAAGGCTGTATAAAATGTACATTTTAAATAAAAGCAGGGAAGAGGGTTTTCATCAAACTGTAACTTTTGCATCTTTGCTTTTTTCTTCTTCCTAGGGGACAACTTCACCAGCAGTGTTGTGAGAAGTGGACCTTGGTGAATGATGAAACCCAGGCGAAAATGGCAAGAATGGCAGCGGCAGCTGCATGGGGTTTAGGTAAATCCCAGCCTTAAGACTGTCCTTCTCTTCCCTGCATGCGTGCGCGCGCGCACACACACACACACACACACACATATATATATATATTGGGGGGGGGGGGGTTGCCAAGTGGCTAATCTAAACCCTGAAACAAAGTCCCTCTAAAATGCTGTTTCACAGAGAAGGGTGTCCAGCACAGGTAGACATGGGATGGCAAATGATTTGTTGAACGCTGGGGGTACATTTTCCACATAGGAGAAGCAGTTCTGCAGTGGATATAGGGAGGTCATCGGATTTTCTTCCATTGAGTAGGTTTAAGATCATTTCTTTCAGGGGCGCTATGGGGCAGCTATATCTCCACAGACGTAGCCCTTCAAACGTTTTCGACTGCAACTCCCAACAGCCACAGACTTTTGCCAGGGATGATGGGAGTTGTGGTCCAGGAACATCTGGAGGGTGCCATGTTGGCTACCCCCAGTACAGGGATTAATCCCTTTCTTTCGGTAGATTAGAGGGGATAAGATGAGCATGTCCCACTGGATGCCTCCCAACTCTTATGGCTTATGCAGGTCGTGTCTGTCTCTGCAGGTCAGTGGGATAGCATGGAGGAGTACACCTGTATGATCCCAAGGGATACCCACGATGGCGCCTTCTATCGGGCTGTGCTGGCCTTGCATCAGGACCTCTTTTCATTGGCTCAGCAGGTACACTGTGAACCTTTCTGCCATCACCCGCTGTGGTTTGAAGAGCAGCAACTGGGTGTTGCTTTCCCATATGGCAGGGAAGGCTCCCGTTTGAGGGGACCCCTGGCAAAATGCCCTCTGGTGGGCCCTCCTTCGGCAGCCCATGTTGGGATCTGACCATGGTAATTCATGCTTTGCTGGCTGGGGTTGATGGGAGTTGTAGCTCAAAACATCTGAAGGGCAGCAAGTTGGGGGAGGCTGTTCTAAGACACAAGAAATCTTCTTCAGCCTTTATGGTGCCACAGGACCATGCTGTAACAGACTCAAATGGCTGTTGATCAGACACTTTTGTAAAGTTTCCCTATATGACGAGTCTTAGCCGCCATCCAGGCAAGCAGCAATTCGCAAACCGGCCTTTGGTCTAATCCTGCATGGATATTCCTATGCTTCTGTTGAGGATTCAATTTATGTTGTCTTGTGAATGTGAAATACACTGTTAATTTTTGGGAGGGGGGATCTTGTATTATTTTTGGGGGGGTGGCTACATCCATCCTGCCCCACCCTGTATTAAGAGCTGAAGTTGTAGAACGAATTCCTCTTTAAGAAAGAAAGAAAATAATCCAAATAAGCCCTGTCAGAATCTGTCTGTCTCTATTGATGTGCACAAGAAAATTCAGCCAGGCGTTTGAAAGAGCTAAGGCCTCTGTAATTAACCTTTTTCACATTCTGGGAAGGGGGTGGGGGAAGAGGGAAAACTCTGGAGGAAAGATTATATAATATATGGCACGACACCCAATGTTTTGGACTTCTCTTTGTGCAGAGCCTGTAAAATGTGAAAAGGAAGCTCTGGCACACATAAAACCTCAAAACCTATTGGAGAAAAATTATGGGATGTGCCTAGGTCATAGTAGGCAGTGCACTTTCAAGCATACATCATACAGGCACCATTTTATTCATATGCTGCCTTTTCATAGCTAAAGCCAGGCTCAAGGCAGCTTACAACATGAAAAAAACCCGATATATAAATTACATAAGCAGGGTCGGACTCTGGCCATCCAGCTGTTGTTGTTGGGACTCCAGCTCCCATCAGCCTCAGCTGGCAGGGCCAATAATCAGGGAATATGGGAGATGTATTCCAGCAGTACCTGGAGGACCACAGATTCTCCACCACTGCTGTCAAGGACTGGTCCTTGTAGATGCGCCTTGGCCAGATCCTGGATGACATTCTGGGAAGCTTTTCAGCTGGTACACCTCTTGATAGTTGGTGTGTCTCCAGGGACTCAGGCAGAGGGTCTGAGAGCGTTGAATTGGAAATGTTGAGGATTCTGCATGCAAGACAGGTGCTCTGCTACTGAGCTACAGCCCCTCTGCAAGCCTGACTCAGCTTGTATGTTCCTGGGCATATGGAGTCACTGTCAGTACTTTGAAGGAAATGCAAGAGTGGGGTCTGTGTACAAAACAGGGCAAGGTATATGTTCTAGAGCAACAGGCAGGAACAGGAAGAAGCCAATAATAATGGAAGACCCTGGCCAGTCCACAAGATCTTGAAAAAGTGCCACTATCCCGAACAAGTGAAGGAAACAAAGTTCTAGATGTACATGGTCATTTTTTGCTGAAGTGCAACAGCCTCTCTTCACCTCTCCATTGTTGACTTCCTTTTTTGTCTTTACTTTAAGCTTATTGTACTATGTTTTCAATGTCTCCATCGCCTTAGTAGACCCTTCCTTTCTTTTCCTCAATCAGTGCATTGACAAAGCCCGAGATCTGTTAGATGCTGAGCTGACAGCTATGGCAGGAGAGAGTTACAGCCGTGCCTACGGGGTGAGTACTTTGCTCCTGGCCTCGGGTGATGACCCTCTGTTTGGGAACTGTTCGGCGCAGCGGTGATTGGGATGGAATGTGATTGGCTGTTTCCTTTAGGCGATGGTATCCTGCCAGATGCTTTCGGAGCTGGAAGAAGTCATCCAGTATAAACTTGTACCGGAGCGACGTGAGATCATTCGCCAGATCTGGTGGGAGAGACTCCAGGTAAAGACACTGTGGAAAGTTTATAACACCGGTATGGTGTAGTGATAATTGAGTGCTGGGCTTGGATCTAGGAGACCAGGGTTCAAATCCACATTCAGGCATGAAGTTCACTGACTGACCTTGAGCCAGTCACTCTCTTACCTAACCTACTTCATAGGGTTGTTGTGAGAATAAAATGTGGAATCGTATAAACCACCTTTTGTCTCTTGGAGGAAAGTTGGAGATAGGTAGAGTACCTAGAGCAGTAGCCATGTCAGCAGACACCAAACTCTCTAGCTCTCCTGAATCTTAGCTTCCTTCCATCCATCCATCCATCCTTTCTACCTCCCTACCTTGGAGCAGACGCGGGCTTGCAGCTTGATAGCCAGTGGCTGCTGTCCCATATTAACTCCAGCACCCACCCAGAGGAAGAATTTTTTCCACCGTGGCGCTCTCCTTCCTGTTGTTCCTGCGTGTGCTTCCGTGCGGCACAAGAAGCTGTTTACCTGTTGCTGCCAACGGCTTGCTTTTCGCCCCCCCCCCCCCTTCTCTCTTTCCCTGTGCCATTTGGGAAGCTGTGACAAAGCTCTTTGCCTCCAAGATTGCATTCCTGTCTGGAAAGTCTCAGAGAACATTCCGCCCAGGAGGACTAGCCCGGAGCAACGGGGTGGGTGAAGTCTGCAACTGCAACTGTTTATAGACCTTGAAAAGTAAGGGAGAAAGAAAAAAACAGGACACCGAGTTCTTGTGTGTTTTTACAGCATCTTCCTAACAAATACAAAAAGGCCCACTTTATGTGGACCTCAGGGAGCTTTAGATTTCCTACCTAATTTGGATGTGGGATGGCATACCTGGCTATCGAATAAAGGCACTGTACTCTCTCTGTTTCTCCGGAGCAGGAAAACCTCTTCAGTCTTTCTAACCAATGTTTAATACTCTGTTTTGAATGCAAGGTCTACAGTAGAAGTAAACTCTTGGAGATGTAAACTCTTGTTTTCATTTGGTGCAAATTGCCACCATTTTGTGGAAGATAGGAAAAGCCCAGGTGGGCTCTGGGTCCCTCTAAATTTCTCATTGGTTACATAGGAAGCTGCCTATACTGAGCCAGACCATTGGTCCATGTACCTTAGTGCTGTCTACACTGACTGGCAGTGGCTCCCCAACGTTTCAGACAGAAGACATTCCTAGCCCTAAACTTGTATGTACTGGGGATTGAACCTGGGAGCTTCTACATTCAGGGCTGATGCTGTGCCACTAAGGGGTCTTTTCCCATCCCACCCCTCCAGCTGTTGTTCAAAGCTGGCATGGCCTTCTCCAGTTTGACTCAGGCTTTCCTTCTGTCTCCACCATGGCAGTGGGCATTGAGCTATTGTGGCACTCAGCACAGGTAGGTGAGAGGGAGATGCCTCTCCTGGCTCAGCCTGCCTGCCAACAAGGCAGCCTAATTCACAGGGATGGCCAGGTCAGCGAGGCAGCAGGAAAACACCAACACTAGGCAGGGAAAACAACAGCCAAAGCAGAAATGCAAAAATATCTGTGTGGGGAATGTGTTCGCTCAGCGCCGCCACCCCCCCCCCAAAAAAACCCTTCTTTTTCTCCTTGTTTTTCTTCCTTTTTGATGCAGGAACAAATTGTCGTTGGAACTCAAAATAAAATGTTCTTTTTCGGAAATTGAGTCAGACCCCTGTCTTGTTGTTTTGAAAGGGATTTAGGAAGACACAGTTACTGCTTTATGTTTTCAAGTCTGTTCCTTTTACTGGGGGTTGATCGTTCCTCTTCTCCGAATTGCCCCCCTTTTTTTCCATTAACGAACATAGTTAACACTGGAGAACCTGGCCGGCTCCTGGAGCTGACTTCTGTTTACAGTCCCCAAGGACTGAAGTTTAGCAGCGTGTGCAGGATGGAGTGGTGTGCAAACAGCGAAAACTAAATGCATATTGCTTGATGTAATAAAGCAGTGACATTTTCTCTTTAGGAGAAGTTGTCTGTGTTCAGCATTAGCAGGAGCACTAGCTGCTTGTTTGGACCAACGATGGGTCAGATATTCTCTACTAACTGCAACATACAGCAGTCTTTATTTTCTTCTCCTTCCCTGTCTCCCCTAAGACAGCCTTTTTTCTCTTGAGGGCCACAAGAGTAATGGTTCAAGGAAAACACATTGGTCTCTCCCTCTGTGTCCCCTTTTGCATTTCCAGCTGGTCATTAGAACAACTGGTAGCTAAGAATTTATACCTGCATTTATGTATTTCCTCCTCCCAATCCATTTTTCTTCTTCCATCGTGCCATGGTTATGGTTTACTTTATCACTTTCCTCTATATGTTATGCTCAACGCATGACAAAAAAACCAAAATCATTACAAAAGACCTCTCAATACCACTATCCACATAAAAAGAGTCCAACATAATAACAAAAATGCATAATATGAAATAATTTCCGTTTCAAGTTATGAAAATTAGTAACTTATTGAACAGCAAGAAGAAAGTGGGAATGAAGTATGTCTGCTTCTGTTTTCACCTATCAAGGCAAGGGCCATAGCTCAGTGGCAGAGCACCTGCTTTGGATACAGAAGGCCGCCTGTTCAATCCCCAGCTTCCCCATGTTGGCCTAGGAATGTCCCCCACCCAACAGCCCTGGAGAGCTGCTGCCAGTCAGTGTTGACAAGACTGAGCTAGATGGACCAGTGGCCTGCCTTGGAATAAGGCAACCTCCTATCCTTGCAGCAGGGATGGGGAAGCTTTGGCCGGAAGTTGTTGGACTCAGACTCCCATCAGCCCCAGTCAGCATGGTCACTGGTCAGGGGTGATGAGAATTTGTAGTCCAACTACATCTGCAAGATTGTAGGTTCCCTGCTAGATAGTAGCAGCAGAGTGAGCCCTTTTTAAAGACCTAGAGAGGGAAGCAGGGCCAGTGCCTGATGTTTGCAGAAACAGGACAAAACGTCCTCTGACCTAGAGAGTTCAGCAAATCTCCTAAGATGATGTTGTTCATGGACATGGCTCCACTGCCTGTTACAGCTAGTAGCTACCAGTTGACTTATCCTCTTATGCAAAGGTTTAGGAGCAGAGGAAGCTTCCTTGTACTGAGCCAGGCCTGTGGCTCATCTTGTATTCCCCACACTGACTGGCAGACCCTCTCCAGGCTATCAGGCAGGAATTCTTTCCCAGCCTTAACCTGGAGATGCCATTGGGGATTGAACCCAGGACCTTTTGCCTGCAAAGCAAATGCTCTACCACTGAGCCACGACCCTTTGTGTAGATAGCTACCATCACACTGGGTGGAAATGACTTGCGTAAGCTGCCGGTGCACCATGTGCAGCTGCTTCTTGTTTGCCGTAAGCCTACTGCCTATTTTAATTTCCATGGACGGCAGGAATAAACCAACAGATACATGGACTTAAGAGGTCTCTGCCTGTGCTTCTCTTTTTCTAGGGCTGCCAGCGGATCGTTGAGGACTGGCAGAGGATACTTATGGTCCGGTCCCTTGTCGTTAACCCCCACGAGGACATGAGGACTTGGCTCAAGTACGCCAGTTTGTGCGGCAAGAGCGGGCGGCTGGTGAGTGTATCTTGCAACTCCAGCAGGTATGAGAACAGGGAAAAGAGTTGGACGCAGAAACCCACAGTAACCTTCCCCCACCCCTCCTCTTTTCTGTTTATTCAAGGCTTTGGCTCATAAGACCCTCGTGTTGCTTCTTGGGGTTGACCCGTCCCGGCAGTTGGATCACCCGTTGCCAACTGTTCATCCTCAGGTGACCTACGCATACATGAAGCACATGTGGAAAAGCGCCCGCAAGGTAAAAATGCTGGAAAGAATTTCGAAAATGCTTTTCTCCCTCTTGCTGATAACTTCTGCTTCCTAGGACTGCTGCAGTGCAAGGAGCAAAATGCACAAGGTTCTTCTCCCTTCCTTGCCCAGCCGCCTTTTCTGGTTTCGGAGTGGATGACTCTCCACCGTGTCCCTGCATTTTCTATACCCTTGTGTGTGTTTGTGTGTTTGTGTGTGCTGTGTCAGTGGTCAGTAAAGAAACAAGCAAAGGCACCAGGCAAACCGGAAAAGGGTTTAGGGGTGGGGCTTTTTTGCACAGACAAAACATCTCTGCAGACTTAGATACCCAGCCAACAAACAGCTGGAGAATGCACAGGGCTATGTAAGGCCAAATCACTTGGCTTTGCAGGGCCACGGCCGAGTCTCTTTGGCACAGCCATGTGAGGGGAATTTACATAATCAAATCCAATAAACCTCAGTCTGGATCCCTTCTTATTCCTGTTTAATATATGGTAAAGTCTCTCTTTTAGTCCTGAATGTGCTGCCACGTCATTCCTTCTATTCAGTGCCCCCACCCCAAACCCATCTTGGTTTTTGCTGATTATGGAGGCTGAAGCTCTTATAATTGTGTGTCTCAGCTGCACACCTTCTGAAATGCAGAAAGGGCCACCCCACCAACAGCTAATCTTTTGACTATTTTTGAATTAGACAGGTTTACACCCGTGCTTTTCTTATAGCCAGCTCAACTCACAGTGGGGGGGAGATTTAAGCAACCTTGCATGTGTGTGTGTGTGTGTGTGTGTGTGTGTGTGTAAACCTCATCAAGTATTAATGTAACACCTTAGGAAATAATAATAATCTAGGAATCCTTGAATTTTCAGAAGAAGTTGTAAATTTGTACAAGCTAAGCTCCTTGAGAGGAAAGAGGGGGTAGGTGGCATTGCTGAAAGGGTCTTGTGCCTCACCTATGGTGTAGTTATGGAGGGGGGGGGGTGCGTGTGTACGTGCTCTTTGCACTAGGGATGGGGGCTGAGAGCCAGAAGCCACTAAATCCGGCTTTAAGATTCTTCCTAGGGCACCCTTGTCACCAGTCCTGCTCAGAGCCCTCCTCAAGCGCCTTTGCCTAGCCTGGAATGTGCGCTTGTACTGCGATGATGATGCTTGGATGGATGGTGGGTGGTGTGTGTGTGTGTGTGTGTGTGTGTGCGCGCTCGCGCAGAAACTCCTGTCTTTTACATGACTGGAATGTAGCCGAATGCTGCTCCGCCCATGTTTGCCTCTGGCCACACTTACCAATGGAATGTCACCCCCAGAGGGTTTGCCCATGAGGGAACACGGCAGCCCTCAGGCTGAGAATGGCTCCTTTACACTTCCACAGAAGTTGCAGGAGGAAATCCGCTTTGGTTATGTAGCTTTAATGAATTGTTAGGGCATGTCCAAAGAATCTTTGCCTTCTCTTTCTGGCTTGGGTACAGAAGTGTTGCAACCCAAGAGAAGAGAGACGGGAAGAAAATGGTGATGTTCATCTTCCTCTTTAGTGCAAAAGCTGCTCTGCATGGCACAGATGAATTACCAGCTTGGTGTGTGATTGCTGGCTCATTTTACCCTATTGTTTAAAAAAAATCCACTTTTTTTAAAAGGAAAGGGGAATAAATGTATTTTTAATTGAAGAGATATACACAGGGTACTCTAAAATAACATAAGCTGACCGCTTGTATGAAGGAAGGTGAGACCTTGAATCACTCTATCATTTACTGGCTAGGACATCTGACGAATGGCTGGAAATCGGGCTTGAGATGGAAGAGGAGAGAGAGAAAACGCCTTGGGTTGTGTCAAACTATGACCTACTCAGAGGAAATCCACTGAAATCAATGGACCTAAGTTAGCCATGCCTATTAATTTATATGGGTCTGCTCTGAGTAGGGCCCACATTGGATACAACCCAGTGATTCCTGGTGTGTATCTGTATGTGTATGTGTATGTGTATTAGCTGCAAAGTCCTCCCTTTGTCAATGCTTGATAACAGCCTAGCAGTGCACTTCAAAGCACACATGCATTCATTTTGCAGATCGACGCATTCCAGCACATGCAACACTTTGTTCAGACCATGCAGCAGCAGGCTCAGCATGCCATCGCGACTGAGGATCAGCAGCACAGGCAGGAGCTCCACAAGCTCATGGCACGGTCAGTACCTTCCTTCCCCCGAGGCTCAGCAACCAGGCCAGAAGCAGCGACATGCCTTCCCGAAAACTGCAGATAGCACAAAGTGTTGGCCGATGGCCTGACCAGCTGAAACCATGCACACTCTGGATGAAACAACTCTCTCGACATCTCTGCTAGTAGCCACAAGAAGCTTGCAGTTCCCAGAGCACTACCATTCCAGCACTGTTAGCACCATTTATTCTGCTTTCGTTTGATCACATCATTGTGCCAGCTGCACAGCAGAGACCACTTTGCTGTGTGTTCCGCATTATGTAAGCTGGATTGATTCCTTACTGCAAGGATGGGGAAGCTGTGGTTCTTCAGCTTTTGTCGGACTCCCATCTAGCCATCCCACCAGCATGACCAGCCTTCAAAGATGCTGGGAATTGTTGCCCAAGAAATATCTGTGGGGTTCCCTCACCTGAGTTGCGTGCACTGACCTCCTGAAGCCACCGCTAATAAGATGTGGCATGGTTTTCAGGGTGCTTAAAATGAAAAGAGATGGTAAAAGAGTTCTGAGAGGGTCTCCACAAACCAAATGAATGGGCAGTAAAACAGCAAATGCATTTCAGTGTAAACAAGTGTGAGGCTGAATGTTGGAAGATTCAGGGCAGGCAGAAGAAAGCACTTCTTCACACAGCGCATAGTTAAACTATGGAGCAATGGCTCCCACGAGTAGTGATGGCTACTAACTTGGATTCTTTAATAGAGAATTAGTGGGTTAGGAGAGCTGAAAGGAATGCCAATATATTTCACATCACATCTAGCAACCCATGTGTCCCTTTGGTTTCAGGTTAGTTAGTACAGGGGTTCGGTTCAGTTAGTGCATGGGTAGACTAAAAAGCCGGGGACCCAAATTGTCATGGTCCTCTAGCAGCTATGGTGGCTCATTTACCAGAAGCAATGTATTTAGCGTTAACTCTGGAAGTGTATAGTCGATTCTGACCAAACTACTCCTCCTGGCATATGCTCTCAGGTGTTTCCTGAAACTGGGCGAGTGGCAGCTGAACCTGCAAGGTATCAATGAGAGCACTATCCCCAAGGTCCTGCAGTACTACAGTGCCTCCACAGAGCATGACCGCAATTGGTACAAGGTAAGCAAAAGGTGGGACGCGGGTGGCGCTGTGGGTAAAAGCCTCAGCGCCTAGGGCTTGCTGATCGAAAGGTCAGCGGTTCGAATCCTCGCGGCGGGGTGCGCTCCCATTGTTTGGTCCCAGCGCCTGCCAACCTAGCAGTTCGAAAGCACCCTTAAGTGCAAGTAGATAAATAGGGACCGCTTACTAGCGGGAAGGTAAACTGCGTTTCCGTGTGCTTCTCTGGCTCGCCAGAGCAGCGATGTCACGCTGGCCACGTGACCCAGAAGTGTCTCCGGACACCGCTGGCCCCCGGCCTCTTGAGTGAGATGGGCGCACAACCCTAGAGTCTGTCAAGACTGGCCCGTACGGGCAGGGGTACCTTTACCTTTACCTTTAAGCAAAAGGTTCCCATGTTGCCCAGAGTTGCGGTAGTGCTTTTGGTGGGGCTTTCTGGTGGGGCCTGTCAGTCCAGGGTACAAAACACTTAAGCACCTCTGCCCTCCACCTTCTGCAGCAGAGCGTTGGCTTGGGGATCAGCAGGGGCGTTGTTTATTGGCTATTCTAATGCACGCACACCCACACCCGGCAGGCTTGGCATGCATGGGCAGTCATGAATTTTGAGGCCGTCCTCCACTACAAGCATCAGAACCAGGCCAGGGATGAGAAGAAGAAGCTTCGCCACGCCAGCGGAGCCAGTGTCACCAGTGCCAACACGGAGGGCAGCAACAGCGAGAGCGAGACAGAAAGCCCCGAAAACAGCCCCGTCCCATCTCCCGTGCAGAAGAAAGTCATGGAGGTACACTCCAATTGTCTCCCCTTTGGCTCTCTAGGCCCAGTGGGCTATGTGTTCACCCGGTTCCCCCTTCTTTCACCCTTCCAATTGATAAGCACCACGAGTGGGGAAGCTGTGGCACTCTAGATGTTGGCAAAACACACACCGGCCCAGGGTCGGGGATGGTGGGCATTGTAGCACAGCAACATCTGCGGGGACGCAGGTTCCCCATCCCTGGCTTGGCTGTCGCTTGCTTTCATGCGAAGTGACCTGCAAAACGTTTGTTCCCTGGCAGGACTTGTCCAAAACACTCCTGATGTACACTGTTCCAGCAGTGCAGGGTTTCTTCCGGTCCATCTCTTTGTCACGAGGAAACAATTTACAGGATACCCTCAGGTGAGGATTCCCCCCCCCCAAAAAAAATCAGGCCCTTGTGCAGTGGCAGTGAATCAATGCTGCCCTTGCCCTGTTTATTTTGATGGGGACTCTCCACCGCCAGAGGCAGTGCACCTCTGAATTGCTGGAAAGCACAAGTGGGGAGAGAACTGCTCTTGCACTCAGGTCCTGCTTGCTGGCTTCCCATTAGGGCATCTGGTTGGGCATTGGAAGAACAGGATGCTGGACTAAATGGGGCATGGCCGTGATCCAGCTGCAGGACTCTTCTTGCATTCTTATGAGCCTGACATGTTTTGATCTCCTTTCCTTAGAGTCCTTACTCTATGGTTCGACTACGGCCACTGGCCAGAAGTCAATGAGGCATTGGTAGAAGGGGTGAAGGCCATCCAGATTGATACCTGGTTACAGGTAAGGGACCGGTTTCTTGTGAGCATCCCTTGCATTATTTAGACCTAAGTACAACAGCGGACTCAAGAAAATAATCCATGGTCATGTCTGGATTTCCCAAGCCCCATCATTCATAAACCTGAATTTGTTATTCTGCCATTTTTCCTTTGCTTGTCTTAGCTTTGTATGAAATAAGAGCACCTTTTGAGAAATGTCTGAGTTCATTCCCCTCCTTACCTCTCTTGTCCTCTAAAATCAGGTTATCCCTCAGCTCATTGCTAGAATCGACACCCCTCGTCCTTTGGTGGGCCGACTTATTTATCAGCTTCTCACAGACATTGGCAGGTACCACCCACAGGTAAGCACTCCTGCTTTCTTTTCCCACCAGCCCCCCCCCCCAAAAAAAAACCTCGTTGAGGCTCCAGACTGTAAACAAACTCCGGTTTTATAAATTGCTGCTTTCTGATACTTTAGGCTTTGATCTACCCACTGACTGTCGCTTCAAAGTCGACCACAACGGCCCGTCACAATGCCGCCAACAAAATCTTGAAGAATATGTGCGAACACAGCAACACATTAGTCCAGCAGGCCATGATGGTGAGTGTTGCATGCATGCACACATTTTGCTTCTCCTTCCACCCTGTGCAACATTCCAGGTTGGGGCATTCATTTAGGTTTTTACCCCTCCTTGTCTATAACCTCAGTGGTGGGTTGTATTGTTTTAATTAATATATCCCTCTGCTTTGCAATTTGGTCGACAAGAGTAACCATTATGAGCTTCGCTTTGTCTTCCCCTTTGTACTCAAAAACATTCCTAATTATGGTTTTGCAAGGATTGATCTGCCTGACTCTTAGGGAGTTGTGTGTGCTATTTATTTTAACACTCTTCCCTTTGTATTCTGAAACGATTCTAATTACAGTTTCGGCAAGGATTGATCCGCTTGACTCTTCTGTCTGAGAATGTGTGTGATCTTTTTCTTTAATGCTAGCATACAGAATTTTAAAGAGGGTGATTGTCAGTCAGTCAGTTTTATTGCACATAGCCAAAGGCTGCTACAATGTACACAGAATCATTCGACAATTAAAAGAAAATATACTGGATTGATACAAAAGACTTAAAACATTTATATTATCAAAACATTACGTACTCTAAACAGAGCTATAAAAGTACCCCAATATACAAATCAAGACATTAAACAATAAAATTCATAAGCTAAAATCATCACATATCAAAAAACAATGAAGAGGGTGATTGGGGGCCGGAACCAGTGGGCTGGTACTTCTTTATTTGCTTATAGTTGAATTTTGGAATTTGATTGCATAGGATGTAGTGATTGCCACCAGCTTGAATGCCTTTAAAAGAGAACTAGATAAAATCATGGTGGGTGAGGCTAGTTGCTACTAGCTACAATAGCTGTCTACTGTATGTTCTGCCTGTATGATCAGAGGCCATATGCCTGCGGATATCAGCTGCTGGGAGACACAGGTGGGGAGAACTCTGTTGCAAGCTTCCCAAAAGGATCTGGGAAGCTACTGTGAGAGCAGGATGCTATATCTCTTCTGCAGCAGAAGCAGCAATCTCTAGAATGCACCAGCAACCCCTCCCTTCAATCAAGTTATTAAACAGAGATTGGATGGCCGTTTGTCAGGGCTGTGATTCCTGCATTTCAGCAAAGGTGGTTTTAGAGTAGCACGACTGGTGCAGTGCTGTAGAATGGAGCAATAGAGGCAGTGTGGGTGCAGAATTTAAGAGTTGCAAAGGGCAACGCTGAAATTTGGGAGCCTAAAGGCTGCCACTGATTGCAGGAAGTTGAGCTAGATGACCATTGGGGAACCTTCCAACCCTCTGATTCAAAGTGGAGGCTGCTCCCTCCTTCCACCCGACCTGAGCTACAACCATGCCATGTGCATCTTTCATTTCCTTCTGCCTCACCGTGTGTTCTCTTCCCTCACCCCACATAGTAGTGAACCTGTGGAACTCACTGCCCTAAAAATGTGGCAACGGCCACCAGCTTAGATGGCTTTAAAAGGCACATTTGTGAAGGGTAAGGCAACCAGCGGCTACGGTCGTGGTGGTCATGTGCTGCCTCCGGAAACAATGGCAGCGTGCCTCTGAATTGCTGGTGCCTGGATCACAATGGCAAGAGTCAACTGATTGGTCACTGTGGGAAATGGAGTGCTGGACTAGATGGGCTTGTGGCCTGATCCAGAAGCCAGGCTCTTTTTACATTCTTAGCCAGGCTTCCTCAACCTCGGCCCTCCAGATGTTTTGAGACTACAATTTCCATCGTCCCTGACTAGCTAGGGTCCTGCTAGCTAGGGATCATGGGAGTTGTAGTCCAAAAACATCTGGAGGGCCGAGGTTGAGGAAGCCTGTTTTTAGCTCTCCCCACCGAAAGTCCCTGTCCTTCTCTCCCTGAACCCCACTTTCAAAGTCAAATGGTTAAAGAAAACACGTGAGCTCACAGGTGCATGAACATCAGGGAGAGGCAGAAAGTGAGAGAGAAATGTTTCTTCACTGAAGGCTGCTCTGGGAGACTTTCTTGGATGGAGAGTGGGAGCAAAATGCGTTAAATAAATAGAACTGTATAATTTGGTACCGTAGGCTCATATGCTCACATGCTGATGTTGGGATTGCACAACGTAGCACCACAGTGTTTTAAGATGCTCCTTAAGCTCCCTCTTGTGGTCAGTCAGAAGTACTATTAATCCCTGCAACAGATAATGTCTCTTGCTAGCCTTGATGATGATGATGATGATTAGAATTTATATACCTCCCTATACCCGGAGTTTTTGATATGGAACACAGAGAGTTGTGTGTCTGTGTGGTATAGAGAACCTGACTTGTGTGTTTGGAAAGTTGCCTTGTGTACAAAGGTAGGAGTCACATCAGTTGTGCCACTGGCCCTGCCCACTGTGTTATGTAGACCCCAGGAAGTGGCTCTGAAGGGTGTGGCCCTCTGGCTAAAATAAGGTTCCCCACCCCGAGTTGTCCCAAGATAACAGGGCTGGGGAACACACACAAAGACACCCCAACCTGAAAACTGCTGCTGCCAAAGGTTCAGGTGGGCCCTTGTCTGTATACAAGGCAGTGATTTCCATCATGTGTTTCATTCAGGTGAGCGAAGAACTGATCCGTGTGGCCATCCTCTGGCATGAGATGTGGCATGAGGGGCTGGAGGAGGCATCGCGTCTCTATTTTGGAGAGAGGAATGTCAAGGGGATGTTTGAAGTGCTGGAGCCCCTTCATGCCATGATGGAGCGTGGGCCTCAGACTCTTAAGGAAACTTCCTTCAACCAGGTATGAAAATGAGAGCTGAGGACTGCCAATATCTGCTGCAATTCCAAGTCTACAAAGCAATAATTGTGAGTGGTTCACATTAGGGACGTTATAATCCTGAAATGAGCAGCCTCACTAAATAAGCACACACATGGTTACTCCAGGTATTTTGGATGCTACAGCTCTATCAGCCCTGACCATTGACCCTGCTGGCTGGCCCCAACAAAACCTGCAATACACAAACAACTAATCACAAGGTGTTTCAGCCTCTTTGCTTCATGGGTCGGTCTTTTGGAAGTAGCAAGTTATAAGAAGCTGGCCCCGGTTGAAGATTAGGGGAAGAAAGAAAAACAAAATACCTTGTAGGTTGAGGCAGACTTGCCCACGTTTTGTGAAGGAATTTAGCACAACTGAGTACTGTGTCAGTGTGGTGTAGTGGTTAAGAGCGGTAGTCTCGTAATCTGGGGAACTGGGTTCGCGTCTCCGCTCCTCCACATGCAGCTGCTGGGTGACCTTGGGCTAGTCACACTTCTCCGAAGTCTCTCAGCCCCACTCACCTCACAGAGTGTTTGTTATTGGGGAGGAAGGGAAAGGAGAATGTTAGCCGCTTTGAGACTCCTTAAAGGGAGTGAAAGGAGGGATATCAAATCCAAACTCTTCTTCTCTTCTTCTCCAACCCCTCAGCAGTCTCTGCTAGTCGGCAACCATAGAGTGATGGGCTAATTTTTCTCCTTGCTCGGCAGGCTTACGGCAGAGATCTGATGGAGGCCCAGGAATGGTGCAGGAAATACATGAAATCAGGAAATGTGAAGGACCTCACCCAAGCCTGGGATCTCTATTATCACGTGTTCAGGCGCATCTCTAAGCAGCTGCCACAGGTAACCTGAGAGGCACAGGGTTTTTTCCCTTGGGGGTGGGGGGGATCTACCATTGGCAACCATTCAACAGGCACTTCAAACTGCCTGTATTAAAATGCCATACTTTCATCTACCCGCTTCACCTTTTTACTGGCAGCTGACTTCCTTGGAGCTCCAGTACGTCTCACCCAAACTCCTGATGTGCCGAGATTTGGAGCTAGCAGTCCCAGGGACGTACGACCCTAACCAGCAAGTCATCCGCATCCAGTCTATTGCGCCATCGTTGCAAGTCATCACGTCCAAACAGAGGCCAAGGAAATTAACCTTAATGGGTAAGAAATTGACTTTTTTTCCCAGTGAGTGAAGCAGCACACATACCTTCTTCCCAGCTTTAGTTTAGAGTCTCTCTGTCTGTCTTTCTCTCTGGTGTTCTGATGACCACTGATTTAGAGGGGGGAGAATGGAAGGGGGAATAAAAGGTAAAGGGGCCCCTGTTGTCTTTGTCCATGGAGTTTTCTTGGCAGGGATACTGGAGTGGCTTGCCGGTTCCTCCTCCAGGTGGATCACGTTTGGTCAAAACTCTCCACTATGACCTGTTCATCTTGGGTGCCCTGCTTGGCATAGTTCATAGTTTCTCTGAGTTATTCAAGCCCCTTCGCCACGGCAAGGCAGTGATCCATGAAGGGCATCAACTAAAACCATCCCAATGAAAAAGAAATGCAAGAAAGCAAAGTGGCTGTCCAACAAGGCCTTACAAATAGTGGGGGAGAGAAGGCAAGCAAAATGTGAGGGAGATAGTGAAAGATACAGGAAATTGAATGCAGATTTCCAAAGAATAGCAAGGAGAGACAAGAAGGTCTTCTTAAACGAGCAGTGCAAAGAAATAGAGGAAAACAACAGAATGGGAAGAACCAGAGATCTGTTCAAGAAAATCAGAAATATGAAAGGAACATTTCGTACAAAGATTACCATAATAAAGGACAAAAGTGGTAAGGACCTAACAGAAGCAGAAGACATCAAGAAGAGGTGGCAAGAATTCACAGAGGAATTATACCAGAAAGATATGGATGTCTTGTACACCCCAGGTAGTGTGGTTGCTGACCTTGAGCCAGACATACTGGAGAGTGAAGTCAAATGGGCCTTAGAAAGCACTGCAAATAACAAGGCCAGTGGAAGTGATGGTATTCCAGCTGAACTATTTAAAATTTTAAAAGATGGTGCTGTTAAGGTGCTACACTCAATATGCCAGCAAGTTTGGAAAACTCAGCAGTGGCCAGAGGATTGGAGAAGATCAGTCTACATCCCAATCCCAAAGAAGGGCAGTGCCAAAGAATGCTCCAACTACCGCACAATTTCACTCATTTCACATGCTAGCAAGGTTATGCTTAAAATTCTACAAGGAAGGCTCAAGCAGTATGTGGACCGAGAACTCCCAGAAGTGCAAGCTGGATTTAGAAGAGGCAGAGGAACCAGAAACCAAATTGCAAACATGCGCTGGATTATGGAGAAAGCTAGAGAGTTCCAGAAAGACATCTACTTCTGCTTCATTGACTATGCAAAAGCCTTTGACTGTGTCGACCACAGCAAACTATGGCAAGTTCTTAAAGAAATGGGAGTGTCTGATCACCTCATCTGTCTCCTGAGAAATCTCTATGTGGGACAAGAAGCTACAGTTAGAACTGGATATGGAACAACTGATTGGTTCAAAATTGGGAAAGGAGTACAACAAGGCTGTATATTGTCTCCCTGCTTATTTAACTTATATGCAGAATTCATCATGCGAAAGGCTGGGCTGGATGAATCCGAAGCCGGAATTAAGATTGCCGGAAGAAATATCAACAACCTCAGATATGCAGATGACACAACCTTGATGGCAGAAAGTGAGGAGGAATTAAAGAACCTTTTATTGAGAGTGAAAGAGGAGAGCGCAAAATATGGTCTGAAGCTCAACATCAAAAAAACTAAGATCATGGCCACTGGTCCCATCACCTCCTGGCAAATAGAAGGGGAAGAAATGGAGGCAGTAAGAGATTTTACTTTCTTGGGCTCCGTGATCACTGCAGATGGTGACAGCAGTCACGAAATTAAAAGACGCCTGCTTCTTGGGAGAAAAGCAATGACAAACCTAGACAGCATCTTAAAAAGTAGAGACATCACCTTGCCAACAAAGGTCCGTATAGTAAAAGCTATGGTTTTCCCAGTAGTGATGTATGGAAGTGAGAGCTGGACCATAAAGAAGGCTGATCGCCGAAGAATTGATGCTTTTGAATTATGGTGCTGGAGGAGACTCTTGAGAGTCCCATGGACTGCAAGAAGATCAAACATATCCATTCTTAAGGAAATCAGCCCTGAGTGCTCACTGGAAGGACAGATCGTGAAGCTGAGGCTCCAATACTTTGGCCACCTCATGAGAAGAGAAGACTCACTGGAAAAGACCCTGATGTTGGGAAAGATGGAGGGCACAAGGAGAAGGGGACGACAGAAGAATGAATGAATGAATGAATAAAACTTTATTTGCATAGCCAACAGGCCATAGCACCGAAGGACAAACACCAACAGAAATACATTACAAATATAGTTAAAATCTTGTGACCTATTAAAACCCTAGGTAAATTAATAATCTCAGTACTTAAAACTTAGCAGAAGTAATAAAATAATAGTACTAAAACATGATAATAATCATAAAAACCCAGGCGAGGAATCCGGGTGACCACACTGATATCATTCAGATACCAGCTCTCAATCTCATTGCTCTCTCGATAAATTTGGCAACCTTCTCTGTTGTCGAGCTGTTCTGATCGGCTAGAAGTGAGCACAATTTGGCTTCGCAAGAGCGGCCGGGGATGGCAGATAGGAGCGGCGTGATGGTCTCGTCCCTAAGATCTTTATATAGGGAGCAAGACAAGAGAACGTGTGACGCCGTCTCTACATAGCCAGCTCCACAGGGGCAGAGCCGGTTCTCAAATGGAATTTTTTGATATCTGCCTTCAAGGACAGCTGACGGTAACATATTTAGTCTGGCCAGTGTAAAGGCCCGCCTAAGTTTTGGGATGGTTAAGGTGGACAAATAAGGTGCCCGAAAATCAAAATGGGAGGGGGGCAGATAGGCGTACCAAGCACTAAATTTCTTAATATAGGCCAGATTATTCTGCTGCTCAATATCCTTCAAGCGCTGTTCGATAATGGTTTTTGCCTTGGGGAGACCCACTTCCAGGAGATGCTGTGCTTGTAGGCCACATGTAAGTAGTTTTTGATGCACTACTTTGGACCACCGACTTCTATGAGCGTCTCGTGCTACTAGAGGTAATAGTCCGGATGGGTTTAAATTTAAACGAAGCCAATAGTTGAATGTTCTTATCCAGGTCCGGGTCTCGACGGAGAGGAGGCCGGTCTCCAGCCGTAGGGCCGCATTTGGTACGCATGATGGAACGGCTAGAATCTGTCTTAGGAATTTAGACTGGACTGTTTCGAGTGTGCGGCAATGATTTCCCGTCCAGATTTGGGCCCCGTAGAGTAGTTGTGCCAAGGGTTTTGCTTGAAAGACCTCCAAAGCTGCTGGGATATGTCTGCCCCCCTTCGTAAAGTAAAAGCGAGACAGTATTTTGACGCTTTGAGATGCTTTTTCCCTAGCATATTTATGGTGGGCCTCCCAGGCCCCTGTTGACTGGAAAACTACTCCGAGGTATTTGAAAATTTTGACCTGTTCTATTGGCTGATTGTCCATCTCCCATCTGTGATGTCTGTGTCTCCTAGCGAAGACCATGACTTTAGTTTTTTGGTGATTGACCACCAATTGATCTCTCCTGCAGTAAGCTGAGAATTCTCTTAGTAGCCTTTTGAGGCCTACTTTAGTTCGTGATAAGAGAACCGCGTCATCCGCATAGAGGAGCACTGAAATTGATTTTTCGGCCAGTTTGGGGGCATGAAACTCCGGGGATGTTAGGTGTTTGACCATGTCATTGATATATAAGTTAAATAAGGCTGGGGCTAGAATGCAACCCTGCTTGACTCCTTTGGTGGCTGGTACAGGGCCAATTAGTTGCCCATTTACTGAGGCTCTTACATATAACTTGGAGTCTTTATATAGGCTTTTTATCAAGAATAGTAATCTTTTATCAATGTTGGTAGCATTGAGTTTCGCCCAGAGTTTGATTCGTGAAATCGAGTCAAAGGCCGCCTTTAGGTCAATAAATGCTGCGTATAGAATCCCACGTGTTTTGTTGACATATTTGTCAATGAGATGTGCTAATACGAAGCAATGGTCTATTGTTGTTCTGCCCTGTCTGAAGCCGGCTTGCTCCTCTGCCAGAACTGCCTCAGTTTCCATCCAGTCGATTAGTTTAATGTGGAGGTGTTTGGCGTACAATTTGCTGGGAATGGGGAGGAGGCTGATGGGTCTGTAGCTCGCTGGATCTGCCATGGGACCCTTTTTATAGATTGGGATGATTACTGCCTCTGTCCAGCAACCAGGGATTATGCCTGTTGAATCGATGTATGTAAATATTGACGCCATTATAGGAGCCCACCAACTGGTATTGTTCTTCAGGAGCTCTGCTGGAATGTAGTCTATGCCCGGGGCTTTGTTGTTTTTCAGTTGGGCAATTAGTTTCCCCACCTCCTCTATGGAGACAGGAGGCCAATATGGTAAATTCTCAGAGTAGGCACTTGGATCGTTGTGCTGAGCTTTGTCATCATAGAAGAGGGTTTGGAAATATTTCATCCACTCCTGGGGTTCTACAGTGCATGTGGGACCAATCTGCTCTTGGCCCAGGAGCCCCCTAATGGTACGCCAGAAGGAGGTTGAGTCTTTGACGACAGAAGATGAGATGGTTGGATGGTGTTCTTGAAGCTACCAGCATGAGTTTGACCAAACTGCGGGAGGCAGTGGAAGATAGGAGTGCCTGGCGTGCTCTGGTCCATGGGGTCACAAAAAGTCGGACATGACTAAACGACTAAACAACAACAACAAAGGGACCCCTGACCATTAGGTCCAGTCGTGGCCGACTCTGGGGTTGCGGCGCTCATCTCGCTTTACTGGCTGAGGGAGCCGGCGTACAGCTTCCGGGTCATGTGGCTAGCATGACTAAGCCGCTTCTGGTGAACCAGAACAGCACACAGAAATGCCGTTTACCTTCCCGCCGGAGCGGTACCTATTTATCTACTTGCACTTTGACGTGCTTTCGAACTGCTAGGTTGGCAGGAGCAGGGACCGAGCAACGGGAGCTCACCCCATCACGGGGATTCAAACTGCTAGCCTTCTGATCGGCAAGTCCTAGGCTCTGTGGTTTAACCCACAGCGCCACCCGTGTCCCAGGGAGGGGGAATAGATGTACTCATAAACTGTACAATATATAGGTTTGTCAATAGCCAAAGTAGCTAAAGAAGGCGTGAGGAACTTCTGGTCCTGGGACCAAGTGCAGTCTTCCAGCCTCTTGGGACTCTTCCCCAGGTGTCCCTCACCGGCCTACTTTCCCCAAGTTTTTTTGCTGACTGTAATGTGCCCTTGAGCTCCAGTAATGCCTTTTGCTTGCATGGGTAGATAGAGACGGTTGTGTGAGTTTGTGTAGAAACCAGCCTACTGTACACTATTCAAGGTAAAAAAAAAATGCATTCATTGCTCCACCCACTTTTGCCTCTGGCCCCTCCTACCACTGGGATACGGCCCCTCCAGAGGGTTGGCCAGAAGGGGTGTGTGAGGCCTCTGTCAGTTTTCCCCCAGTATGCAGAAGTGGTTGATGTCTTCGTCCCCAAAACCTTTTAAAGCTTTATCCTCTGTTACGCTTGCTGATGATCACGTATCCACCCAAAGTGCCCTGGTTTTTCTCTGATGTGTGGGCAACTTGTTCTTAATCATTGTTCATTAAGTGTAGGAGTATAGCATCTAGATCAAGGGAAGTAATAGTGCCACTGTATTCTGCTCTGGTCAGACCTCACCTGGAGTACTGTGTCCAGTTCTGGGCACCACACTTCAAGAAGGACACTGACAAACTGGAACGTGTCCAGAGGAGGGCAACCAAAATGGTCAAAGGCCTGGAAACGATGCCTTATGAGGAACGGCTAAGGGAGCTGGGCATGTTTAGCCTGGAGAAGAGGAGGTTAAGGGGTGATATGATAGCCATGTTCAAATATATAAAAGGATGTCACATAGAGGAGGGAGAAAGGTTGTTTTCTGCTGCTCCAGAGAAGCAGACACGGAGCAATGGATCCAAACTACAAGAAAGAAGATTCCACCTAAACATTAGGAAGAACTTCCTGACATTAAGAGCTGTTCGACAGTGGAATTTGCTGCCAAGGAGTGTGGTGGAGTCTCCTTCTTTGGAGGTCTTTAAGCAGAGGCTTGACAACCATATGTCAGGAGTGCTCTGATGGTGTTTCCTGCTTGGCAGGGGGTTGGACTCGATGGCCCTTGTGGTCTCTTCCAACTCTATGATTCTATGATTCTATGATTCTAAGTGTCTGTTTACTTTTTATCGTGTATAAAAAATAATAAGGGCAGCTGGCTTATGAATGATCAGACACACAAATTGTTATGGATGCTTTAGTTGAGATTCCTGCATTGCAGGGAGTTGGACAAGATGACCCTTGGGGTTCGTTCCAGCTCTGTGATTCTTTGAGGCAAGCCTGCTAGCACTTTTTGAACTGACCAGAAGTAGCTTAACATGAGCAGAATGATTTGAGTTTTTGTTTGACCAGAAGAATACTGAAAGAAATGGAATGGAAAGCAATGTCATGCAAGACATGGCACAAGAGAAAGAGAGCACATAACTTTCTTTAATTTATTTCATAAAATGTATATACAGTGGTGCCTCACAAGACGAAAAGAGTCCGTTCCGCGAGTCTCTTCGTCTTGTGGTTTTTTTCGTCTTGCGAAGCAAGCCCATTAGCGGATTAGCGCTATTAGCGGTTTAGCGGCTATTAGCGGCTATTAAAGGCTTAAGGGATTAGCGGATTAGCTGCTAAAAGGCTATTAGCGGCTTAGCGGGCTTAGTGGATCAGATGATAAGCGGCTTAGCGATCAGCTGTTAAGCGGCTTAGCGATCAGCTGTTAAGCGGCTTAGCGATCAGCTGTTTATAAAGATCTTTTGGATATAAAGATCTTTTGGAAAATAAAACTCCAAGGTGGTTGTCTCCAATGGAAGCCAAAGCTTTAAAGAAACTCAATATGGAGGCCAACTGGCCAAAGTATTGGGAGATCTTAGAACAAGACGGAGATAAATTGAAATTACAGAGTTTTGACAAATTAAAAAGCAAAGTCCGAGATTGGCTTCATTATTACCAAATAATGGAGGCATTCAAAATGGATAGAAAAATTGGCTTCCAGGTGGAAAAATCAAAATTGGAAACAGAATTGTTAGAACCCAAAACAAAAATATTGTCTAGAATGTATAATTTGCTGCTGAAATGGAATACACAGGATGAGGAAGTGAAATCAGCAATGATCAAATGGGCGCAAGATGTTGGTCATAACATAATGTTTGCTGACTGGGAAAGGTTGTGGACCACTGGAACAAAGTTTACGGCATGTAATGCCTTAAGAGAGAATATAATGAAAATGATTTACAGATGGTACATGACACCAGTCAAGCTAGCAAAAATTTATCATATGCCTGATAATAAATGTTGGAAATGTAAAGAATATGAAGGCACCTTTTTTCACCTTTGGTGGACGTGCCCAAGGATTAAGGCCTTCTGGGAGATGATCTATAATGAATTGAAAAAAGTGTTTAAATACACATTTAGAAAGAACCCAGAAGCCTTTCTCCTAGGTATGGTAAACCAACAGGTTCAGGTGAAGGACAGGACATTTTTTATGTACGCCACAACAGCAGCAAGAATACTCATCGCACAGTATTGGAAGACGCAAGAATTACCCACACTGGAAGAATGGCAGATGAACGTCATTGACTATATGGAACTAGCAGAAATGACTGGCAGAATCAGAGACCAGGGAGAAGAGATGGTGAAGGAAGACTGGAGGAGGTTTAAAGACTATTTACAGAAGCAATATAAGATAAAGAATGTTTGAGGACATCAGATTGAATTTAAAAGAATATTAGCATAAAAAGCTAACGATTAAGAAAGACTAATGTTTTAAGACATATGGAAATGCAATTACGTTAACATATTAAGATTAAGCTGAACCAAAGATATGCCAGAAGGAAAGAATTTACTGTCAGAATATAAGATCTAGAATACAGAGTGGGAAGGTCTGGGGAAGTCGCAGACCTAGGTTAATGTTAAAAAAATGCAAAGACACAATAATTGTTTTTAATTTTTTCTTGTATTTTGTACATTGTTTGTATGTGTTGTTTTTATTTTTTGCTTTGTATTTGTATTTGTTTGTTTGTATTGTCTGTTAATTGATTGTTAAAATAAAAAATATTATTAAAAAAAAATAAGCGGCTTAGCGATCAGCTGTTAAGCGGCTTAGCGATCAGCTGTTAAGCAGCTTAGCGATCAGCTGTTAAGCGGCTTAGCGGCTTGGGAAAAGGGGGGGGGAGGGGAAAAAACCCCGCAGGAACTCGCAAGACTTTTTCGTCTTGCGAAGCAAGCCCATAGCAAATTCGTTTTGCGAAGCACCTCCAAAACGGAAAACCCTTTCGTCTAGCGGGTTTTCCGTCTTGCGAGGCATTCGTCTTGCAGGACACCACTGTACTATTTGATTGTGGAGGGGAGAAACCCTCAATTTGACTAGGGTGCATATTCATACCCAGCTCCCTCCAAACCTTCATCTGAGTTTACACAACTTAAGGAACCTTCTCCTTTTCCCATACAGGTAGCAACGGGCACGAATTTGTCTTCCTTCTGAAGGGCCATGAAGATCTGCGTCAGGATGAAAGAGTGATGCAGCTTTTTGGCCTTGTGAACACTCTGCTAGCCAACGATCCAACATCCCTGCGTAAAAACCTCAGGTGTGTTGAAGGAAACCCGGTTGTTGGAATGAGTGTATTTTCCATAAAGCTGGAGCAGGCAATTTTTCAAAAGTTTAATACCTTTCTCCCTCTGGTTCCAGCATCCAAAGATATGCAGTTATTCCACTTTCTACAAACTCGGGGCTTATTGGCTGGGTGCCCCACTGTGACACTCTGCACGCACTCATCCGAGACTACCGAGAAAAGAAGAAGATTCTGCTCAACATTGAACACCGCATCATGCTGAGGGTAAGGCTGGGCCTGCAGTAGAAGATTCTAAGTTCTTCGCGGGGGGGAGAGTTAAGGTTGCCTTTGGAGCTCTTATGTAGAATGCGGCAGCTAGACTGGTGACTGGGGGCGGCCGCCGAGACCATATAACACCGGTCTTGAAAGACCTAAATTGGCTCCTAGTACTTTTCCGAGCACAATTCAAAGTGTTGGTGCTGACCTTTAAAGCCCTAAACGGCCTCGGTCCAGTATACCTGAAGGAGCGTCTCCACCCCCATTGTCCTACCCGGACGCTGAGGTCCAGCGCCGAGAGCCTTCTGGCGGTTCCCTCATTGCAAGAAGCAAAGCTACAGGGAACCAGGCAGAGGGCCTTCTCGGTAGTGGCGCCCGCCCTGTGGAACGCCCTTCCAGCAGATGTCAAAGCGATAAACAACTACCTGACATTCAGAAGACATCTTAAGTTCAGGGAAGTTTTTAACGTGTGATATTTTACTGTATTTTTGGTTTCTGTGGAAGCCGCCCAGAGTAAATTATTATTATTATTATTATTATTATTATTATTATTAATAGAAAAGAACCATAGCTCAGTGGTAAAGCACATGTTTTAATCCTTGACAACCCATGTTAGGTCTATAAGAGACTTTAGACTGAAACCATGGAGAACTGCTGCCAGTCAGTGTAGACATTACAGAGCTGGATGGACCCAATGGTTTAGCTTTGTATACGGCAGCTTCTTATGTTCCCTTCCTGTACTTTGTAAAAATGTATCTTCTTGTGTCTCTTTGAGAAACATGGTAGCTGTTAAATGTTGTCTTTCTCCAATTATTTTTAGATGGCTCCTGATTACGATCACCTCACTCTGATGCAGAAGGTGGAGGTGTTTGAACATGCTGTTAATAATACAGCCGGGGATGATCTCGCCAAACTTCTTTGGCTGAAGAGTCCCAGCTCAGAGGTACAACAGGCTCTGAATGCTTTCAGAAGTACTTGCAGACTTAGATAAGGCGTATTTCAATCAGTGAATGAAGAATGATAGAATACAACTGCTAGTTATCAAAGTTGCTATTTTATATTCCCTAGCGCTAGATATTGCGTGTTCTGTGGTAGGTTGGTTCAATCTCAAACCATGGTTCGGAGAATTCGAAACAAGTCTCGGGCTCACACACTCTGATTTTCCTCCCTTTGCTTCCTGGTTTAAGCAAGCCAAGGTTTACTGTGACATTTGCACTAGGTAAACTTTGGTTTGCACAACCCAGGAAATGAAGGGGGAGGGAATTAGAGCACAGGAAGGGTAATGAGAGAAAGGACAAGGCTAGTTTCCAGCCGTCTAATCTGTCCAATTGTGATAGAAAATACAAAGGCCTCAGGTTTAAAAATATGTGCCAGGCAAAATCACTTTGAGCTTGCTGCTAGCAAGAAATAAAAAGTAAAGCCTACATACGACTTGAAGAACAAAAGCTATAATCATAACAGCCACAGCTTGTGTTTCTGTGAATAGAAAAGGCTAAAAAGTGCCTGTTAACCTGACTGTGCATGAAATTTTCACAAACCTCATTGCAGGGAAGGGCCTTTTATAGATGGTTGATGGTTCCCAGAGGAAAGGATCATCACGGTGGACAATTGAGATTCATACCTGTGTGGGTTTGGAAGGAATATATGGGGCATGCAAATAGTTGTGCAAGAGAGCAGGGAAAGCTCTGACTGGATTTCACTTTAGGTTGTATCCAACTAAGTCCTACTCAGAGTAGACCCAAGTTTGTCATGTCCATTAATTTCACTGAGTCTACTCTGGGCCTAGTCCTTGGATTTAAAAATATCCAGCCCAATCTCCGGTTGGCATTCCCTTGCATAAATTTAACAGTTGGGGAATTTGTTCCTTAATGCTGCCCCATCTCAAACCATTTCTCTGGCAAATACGTTTCACTCACATCTATGATCCGTGTTCCTCTTTAGGTGTGGTTCGACAGAAGAACAAATTACACTCGGTCGTTAGCGGTGATGTCGATGGTTGGTTACATTTTGGGCCTTGGTGACAGGCAAGCAGAACTGAACTCTTTTTCCCTTTAAAAAAAAAATCGCATTCAATAATCAAAGCAATCATTGCACTGGGAGCAGGGGAAGCGGGCAATGAAATCTCAGGCTACTAGACATGATGACTGTGTTCTCCCTCTACTTTCAAAGGCATTATGCCTCTGAATGCCAGTTGCTGGAAACTGCAGGTGGGCAGAGTCCTGTTGTGCTCAGGCCCTGCTTGTGGGCTTCCCAGCATAGGCATCTGGTTGGGCACTGTGAGACCAGGCTAGATGGGCCATTGGCTTGAGCCATCAGATTCATCTTAAATTCGTCTCCATGCCTTTGTCTCCTGGATCAGTGTGTCAACCTACTTTTCTTGGTATAAAGCATTTTCTTGGTATAAAGTATTTCTACCCTTTTGACAAAAAGTGGCTTGCAACTGTTTAAAGCAGGGAACCAGACCACATGTTGTTGGGCTCCCCAACTCTTCCTTTGCAAGCTAGAGTTGAAATCTAACAACATTGGGAGACGGAGCAGAGATTATTCACCTATGGTTTAAAACAATATCTCAAGGAATAACATGTGCCAACTATCTAAACTATCTAAAATCTGCCATGCAGGAGGGAGATGAAATAGTGATAAAACAGGGGAAGAACGTACATTTACAGTGTTCTCGGGCCACAATCAAGGATCTGTTCCAACAGGACATAGAGGACCAAAGTAATTTGTGGAGAATTGTTCACTAATTATTCATTGTTCTGTTACTTCGACAGGCATCCCTCCAACCTTATGCTCGACAGGCTGAGTGGCAAGATTTTGCACATTGACTTTGGAGACTGTTTTGAGGTAACACGATTCCGTTTTCAGAAAGCAGGGTGGAAGTTGGAAGTGGGAAGGCACAGTGGGTGGGAAGGAAGGAAGCTGAGAAATGTACATCCCTCCAGATGCTGCTGGACTACAGCTCCCATCATCCCTGTACACCAGCCATGCTGGCTGTTTGGGCTGCTGGAAGTTGGAGTCTAACAACCTCTGTGTTCCCAGTTCCTGAAGAAAGCCTTCCATAATGCACTGGGAGCCAAAACTGAAACAATATGAGTGTTTTAATTTGCACATGAAAGCAGAGATCTGTGTGTGTTTTGCGGCGGGGCTAATAGCAGCTGCTGCAGGAACGTCATAAAGATCTATGAAATGGCATGAGGAAAAGGATTGGACTTCTCTCTCCCACCCTCCTCTTTTCCCAGCATTGCTGCCCCGATCCTACTCAGGTGGGATGGAGGAGGCCCAATTAATTTAAGTTAAAATTAAATTGTCAGGGAATTCATTTGCTGCTGCCCCCTGCACTAATTTCTTTTGGCCTTAAGAATCCTGCCCCATCAGTGTAATAATAATAATAATTTTATTATTTATACCCCACCCATCTGGCTGTGTTTCCCCAGCCACTCTGGGCGGCTTACAACATATGTCTTAATTTAATTGCCTTTCTTCCATCCTGGTTCTAGGTGGCGATGACCAGGGAAAAGTTCCCTGAGAAGATTCCTTTCAGGCTGACAAGGATGCTGACAAACGCCATGGAGGTAAGCAGGAGGAGAAATGCCTCTTAACTGTGGAGCCATAATATGGGAAACATAAGGATGCCATCAAAAGGCGATGGACATTTCCCCCTTCTTCTTCAACAGACAATTAGTTCAGTCGTTTGCTTTCATTTGGAGCCGGGATGGGGAACCTGTGACCCTCCATATGATGCTGGACTACAATTCCCATCATCCCTGACCACTAGCCATGCTGACTGAGGCTGATGGGAGTTCAGGGGTTCTAACATATGGAGAGCCACAGGTTGCCCATCCTTGGTTTAGAGGCTTATCAGGGGCTCTTGAACAAGAAGGGTCAGTCTTCTTGAACAAGAAGGGTAAGTAACTTTCCTGTTACTTACCTGCTATAGATTTTCCCTGTAATGTAAGGCTGCAGCAGAGTGTTGTGTATGTTTTCGGAAGCAAATCATAAATAAATGCTTCCTTTCTTCTCTCTCCCCCTGCAGGTGACTGGCTTAGATGGAAACTACAGAATCACTTGCCACACTGTCATGGAAGTCTTGCGAGAACACAAAGACAGCGTCATGGCTGTGCTGGAAGCCTTTGTCTATGACCCCTTGCTGAACTGGAGGCTGATGGATAGTAAGTTTGCCTGGAGAATAAGAGAGAAGTGAGGCAGAAGAAGACCAGTTTAGGCATCCAGTTGCCCCGGCCAACTTGTCTTCTGAGCAGTGTGGTTTGCTGCTGACTGCCCGTGGTTGTGGAGCTACCGTGGAGGGAGAGTGGTGGCCTTCATGCCCTGGGATAAATAGTGGCAACTGGCTAGCTGCTGTAAGAAGCAGAATGTTGAACTAGACAAACTTACTGGTCTGATCCACCTAGGTTGATCTTATGGAGGAAGTCTGTCCCCAGACTTAGTTGTCTGGAACAGCAGCTGAGCAAATTAAGGCCCATAAGGAAAACCTGCAATGCACTGAACCTTTCTTTTTCTGTCTCTTTTGCAGCAAACACAAAAGGCAACAAGCGATCCCGGACACGGACAGACTCCTACTCTGCTGGCCAGTCAGTAGGTGAGTATTGGCCCAAACAGTGCTTTTTGTTGTTGTCCTTTTGTGCGGGATATCCTTCATTTAGGTAGCGCCAGAAGAGTTTCCCCTTCCCTAATTAGACTGCAACAAGAAGGGAGCTTGGTGGGCCCAGGATTCCATGGCCACAGCCCTTCTGGTTTCTGAAATGGGGCATTGAACAGTTTTCTCTTTCCCCCTTCCTCATGGGAAATATGTTTATACTCAGGCAGAGGTGGGGAGATGAGAGCACCAGGCAGGTGCTAAAACAGAGACTGCTTTGTTGCACGTACGTGTGCTGCAGTGAAACAGCTTTTCAGCTAAGGCTGATGCAATTCCCACAATCCAAACTAGTTAGCCCCTATAAAGCTGCTGTGTGGCAGAGGTGGGGAACCTTTTGTAACCCGAAGGCAGTGTTTCCTTAAGGGAGAAACCTTTCAGTAGCCACTTTTTAGTAGTGGGTGGGGCCAGTGGCGTAGCGTGGGGGGTGCAGGGGGGGCCGGCCACACCGGGCGCAACATCTGGGGGTTAGGGTTAGGGGGCGCAAATCCACAGGTTAGGGGGCGCAAATTACTTGCCTTGCTCCGGGTGCTGACAACCCACGCTATGCCACTGGGTGGGGCAACAGTCAGTGACTCTTAACTTTTGTACCAGCAGGGATAGTGAGGGATGGAGAAGCTTGGGAGGGGCTGCATTTGGCCCCCAGGTCAGAGACTTCCCTGTCTTGCTCTATAGGGACGCAGTGGCCAGTAACCAAAGCCCAGCTCTTAAGCAACATCCAGCATCCTAAAGTGAAGCAGCTCCAAGCAGCAGAGTCATGGAAGGAATTGCATATTTGTCTTTTGGTCTGATCATCCCTCCTTCCTTCCCTCTTAGAAATGCTGGACAGTGTGGAGCTGGGTGAAACAGCCCACAAGAAAGCTGGGACCACGGTGCCTGAATCCATCCATTCCTTCAGTAAGTTTGGACCCCTTGAGGGAGCACTGGGATCTTCTGTTCTGCTCCTGTTGGTGTTAAGAGCCCAAAATGTGAAATCCAAACTGCCTCTGATGGGGTAGAGTCGGCATATAAAGAGCCCTGCTGTGGAGAAGGAAGCTGCTAGACTATGCTGAGTTGGATAAAATGACTGGGAAGATTAGATACTTAAGAGACCAAAAGTTCACAGAAGACTGGGGAAAATTTGTGGAATATCTGGAGAGTATAAGTGATGGTCAAATAGCGCTAGAGGGATTTAAAAATGCACTGTGAAACGTGAGAGGTATTGTTAAAAGGGAATAGAAAAAGAAAGGTTCAAATAATGACAATACAAACCTAAGAAATGCGTAAATTAATAATGACTACGAAAGATTTACGGAAAAGCTGAAGGAAGTCCAGAAAAGAAAGATTTTGTGAAAAATTGGATGTGAAATTATTGTATGATTTGTTTTTGTTGTAAATTAATAAAAATTATTATAAAATAAAAATAAAGAGCCCTGCTGAATCAAGGCCGAAAGGTCCGTCTAGTCCAGCTTCCCATCTCCCAACCAGACGCCTTCCAAGGAGCCTGTAAGCAAGGCATGAAGGCTGCAATTCTCCCCCACTGGATCTTTACAGCACCAAGTTTGTTCAGAGCTACCTTGCCTCTGAAATTTTATTTCCATTTTTTAAAAATTTAAAGCAATGTCTTATCTAATAACGGTTGCATAGGCCTGTCCTCTGAATTTGTCTACACTTCTTTTTTCAGACCCGTCTAAACTAGTGGTCAGCTCAACACCTTGGGGCAGCCAGTTCCTAATTCCGTGTTGTGTGAAAAAGATCCTGTGTCTGCCACTCATTGGTTTTCAATGTGTGACCCAAAGTCCCAGTATCAGGAGAGAGGCCAAATATTCCTGTCACTCATAATACTATAGAGCCCGTCATATTCTCCTTTCAGTCATATTTCCCTCCCCCGTTAAACTGAGAAGCCCCAAGTGCTATAACTTTTTTATTACAGGGCAGGTTCACCAACCTCTGATCACTTTAGTTCTCTGAAGAAGCGAGTGGCCAGAACTGTACAAAAAAATACCTGTAACTCGTTTGATTTCTCCCTTCCAACCTGTGTCAGGGGCCAAGGGTTTTATGCCACCGCTACACATTTATTTTAGGTTCCAGGTCTTAAGGTTACCCTTTCTCTTTTGTCTTTTTGCCTTCTAGTAGGGGATGGTCTTGTGAAACCAGAGGCTCTAAATAAAAAGGCTATACAGATTATCAACAGGGTCCGTGATAAACTCACTGGTAAGTAATGGCATATTCTGCAGAACACAAAAGATGAACATATACACTTATATTATATTTGAATTCAGGTGCTTTGTTGGTGCTTATTACTTACCTATTTATTTAGATAGAATCATAACTGTGTGTGGATGGTGCTGTAGCTTACAGTCTTAAAATTAAGTGCAACTGTGTAGGGAATTGGAGGGAAGTGGGGGGAAGATGCTGAATCATGGGTTGGAGGAGGGCCACTAAACTGAAGCAGAGTCCCTTTCCTCTTGGAAGAAAAAGAAAAGCCACTTCTTGGGAGGAGGAAAAAGTCATAGAGAATCTACTGTAGATGCTTATATACTTTATTTGGGTTGTTGCCAAGGTTAGTCCTACTCAGAGCAGACCCTTGGCACTAATGGATCTAAGTTAGTCATGAGCATTAATTGCTGTGAGGAGGACTTAGTTGGATATGACCCTTTGTCTTTATCGAGTGTGGGGAACCTTTGCCCCTCCTGATTTCCCTGAACTGCAACCCATCGGCCCCAGCAAGCAGGGCCAGGGGTCCTGGGAGTTGTAGTTTAGTGAGATCAGGAGGGCCAAAGGTTTCCCCACACCTGGTCCTAACTACGGTATACACCATTCCACCTGTTTCTTTTGTATTTGGTTTTGTTCCAGAGCAACAGAAATGCGCAGGTGAGCTTGCGGCACTCCTAATTGTTCTCTCTTTCTCTTCCTTGCTGCAAAGGACGGGACTTCTCTCACGACGAAACGCTGGATGTGCCCACACAAGTAGAACTTCTAATTAAGCAGGCTACCTCCCACGAGAACCTTTGCCAGTGCTACATCGGATGGTAAGTTTTGGAACTTCACAAACTTCACTCTTTCCTCATGAGATGCCCTAAGTAGGAAGCAAACAGAATGACTGGTTTTTCACCTTACTAGCCAAGGAGGCTCAAGGAGCAGTGTTGGAAAGGAGAGGCAATTTCCATTCAATAGCAACAGAAGTAATCAGCAAAAGAATAATCCTTTCAAGCCCTTATCTGTTCCATACCTGATATAAACTGAAAAATCCAGGTCCTTGTCCCAATCAGCTTATAGTCCAAAATGCTGGCAGCTGACAAATCATCTATAGGATGGGGTATTAGGTGTGCTGAGGTTCAGATAATAAAATTAATCTGTTCTGGATGTGGACTCTTATGTCTTACTTTTGCACGCTTGTTTCTTCTTTGTAATATGAAACAACTCCAGTGGTGTCGTAGTTGGAGTGTCAGACCAAGGTTCAAATCCCTGCTCAAGTGTGAAACTCACTGAGTGGACTTGGGCCAGTCAGTCTTTCAGCCTAACCTACCTTACAGGGTTGTTGTGAGGATAAAATGGAGAGGAAGAGAGTAGTATATGCCACCTTGAACTCCTTAGAGAAAAGGTGGGATATACAGTGGTATCTCGGGTTAAGTACTTAATTCGTTCCGGAGGTCCGTTCTTAAGCTGAAACTGTTCTTAACCTGAAGCACCACTTTAGCTAATGGGGCCTCCTGCTGCCGCCGGGCCGCCGGAGCACAATTTCTGTTCTCATCCTGAAGCAAAGTTCTTAACCTGAGGCAATATTTCTGGGTTAGCGGAGTTTGTAACGTGAAGCATATGTAACCTGAAGCATATGTAACCCGAGGTACCACTGTAAATGCAACAAGCAGACACACAAACCTGATGTCAGGGGTGGAGTGGGTGGGCATGCCTAGCCCAAAACCTGCGGGCCAAGTTTGGCCCGCAGAGCCAAGGTTCCCCACCCCTGTTGTATGGGACACCCTGGCCAAATCATGAGCCAGTCTATCACATTTGTCCCTTTCTTCCCTTAGGTGCCCTTTTTGGTAACAGAAGACACATGATGGAACATCCTTAGCCTTTCCTTCTCAAGGCTTCTCCGCTCCCAGCATGTTTCTTCTCAGAAGCTGAGAGGGGAACAAGGACTGTGTGGGCAGGGTGAGAATTGCCTTTCATCAAATACTTTGAACTGTAAATGAGAACTGTATATTAAAAGTTTGTTTTGAGCTGATTTGCAACTGCTGATGCGCACTGGGCAGTAATGAAACACGACAGAGTTTCCAGAGTGCTTCAAAAAGGAACTGATACTGACCAGACGTTGACTAATGTGGTCGCTGGGGGATGACTTGGCAAGAAAAAAATTAGGAGCGAGACTGTATTTTCAAGATACAGGAAGTCAGTAACGTGGCCAAGCAGTAGTGAATTCACTTCCATGACCCAAGTGACCTTGATCAGGTTTTGGAAAGGCACAGAGGCCTCTGTGACTGACACTTGTGTTGGAAAACGCAGTTGTAAGCATGTTTCTGGCTAAATGTGCATGGAAGAGCCCAAAGAAACCACGAGAGACTCTGTAAGAGCTGAACATCATAATTGGGTTGGGGATTCCAAGAGACCAGCTTGTGCCTCTGGGAAGTCTTCCATACTCGCACAGAGCAAAGAGAGAAATGGGGGGGGGGGGGAGAGAGCATTAATGTTGAGCATAAAGCCAGTGATGACGGGCCTGGAAGGGTATAAAAATGGGTGCTTGGAAAGCCTGGAGTGAACCCATAATGTCATGACTTCATTAATGAAACAAATATAAAGTAAAATGCACAAAGAAGTGTACTGATATTTAGATGCCATGTTGTAGTTGGATAATTTTTGTGCCAATAAAAAGTACACCAAACTGTGTGAAGCTGGATTCTGAATGTTTTCATCCATGACTGCATGACTCGGGACAGTGGGGAGCAAATGAGCAGGGGAACATTCCTATGCCAGTTCACATGTTGTAATGAAAAGGGACAGTGCAGTCCTTGCAGAGGGGGAATGGATCACCTTGGTTTCACTTTCAGATCCGTCCATTGAAAACACCTGGGCACATTGCCCCCAGTGATGAAACTTACACCACCAGATGGGAAACCTAGATGGTCTCCAAACTTGTCTCCTTCACCTGGGGTGCTCCTTCACCTTGAGAGAGCCAGTGTGGTGTAGTGGTTAAGAGTGGTAGTCTTGTAATCTGGGGAACCGGGTTCACGTCTCAGCTCCTCCACATGCAGCTGCTGGGTGACCTTGGGCCAGTCACGCTTCTCTGAAGTCTCTCAGCCCCACTCACCTCACAGAGTGTTTGTTGTGGGGGAGGAAGGGAAAAGAGAATGTTAGCCGCTTTGAGACTCCTTAAAGAGAGTGAAAGGCGGGATATCAAATCCAAACTCTTCTCTTCTTCTTCTTCTTCTTCTTCTTCTTCAATGTTCACGTAGTTCCCCCACATGCAGAAAGGAAGTGGCATGGTCTTTTCATTTATTTCAGCACTTATATTATGTAAAGCACCCCCAGCAGTTCACACCATCGTAGTCTCTGCACTTAGGACTGTTACCATTTCACGTCACTTTCTGACCCATCTATACAGTTCAGGTAACAAGTTCACACAGGGATAAACCAGATGGGTGATTGCTTCAAGTCTGTTTAGAGCTGTCCCATTTTAATCTTCAATTCCCCCCCCCCCCTGATAATTAATGCCCGTCTGCTATCAACATTCCCAGTAAAGCTTTACATTGAGTTTAACACATTGATACCGCATTTAGTCCATCCACCTAATATTTTCTGTAGAGCAGGGATGAGGGAACCTTTGTCATTCCCTTATAGATCCTTCAAAAAGCCAAGTAGGTAGCCTTGCATGTCTGCTGCAACAACAACAAAATCAAGAGCCTTGTGGTATCTTTAAAGTCTGGATCATTTTTTATGGCAGATGCTTTTGGTGGCTAGAGTTGCCTTCATCAGATGCATAAAGTGCTGTCCTCTGTATAAATACAGGCATATGACAGAGGTATAATGGAGAATGTAAACAGCAGGGTTAAATGGCAATGAAAGTCATTCTGTAACAATTCTACATGGAGCCTGCCAGCAAAAAAGACATGAATTTCAAGTGAGCAAACCTAACCAGCAGTCGGATAGTAACCTTACAGATTAATAGTGTTACTTCTGCAGAAGCTTGCCTGAGGCATAGGCCACACACAAGTCACAGGAATGGCATGGTCACCTAAGTAGTTAGATAGAAAAACACACCGAGTCCACAGAGAATTACAGGGCTATTCTTCCCCCCCCCAAAAAAAGTATAGCCACAAACAATTGGCAATAGCCGATGCCCTTTTAACTAGGCAGAGCACGGACAGATTATTTTATCCACTCAATGGGTCAATTCCCTGTTCCATGTCCCTGCACCTTGTGCTGTGAAAACGGAAGACCCTCTGCTGCCTGAAAACCATCTCAGTTTCAGAGCTAGCTTCCATCCTCCTCCTGCATAGCCCACTGAGAAACAGCCTGCGTTCTTTAATTCCAGAAATGCCCATTATAGAGAGACTGAGCAGGTGCAGGCATACAACGTGACAGAAGCTCAGAACATCTGAAATCTGCAACGAGACCGGTGCAAATTTTAGAGGAGGACGAGGGGAAGGACTCCACGCAGGACTCGCGGGAGAAAACAAAAGTACTTGTTACCAGTGGAGATAGTTGCCGCGGCAGGGACACTGGATGCCTCGGTAATAAATAAAGCTACATCTGCTCAACTCTCTGCCGTCCTTATAGTACATGGTTTTGTCCAAGGAAAACGGGCCAATGGTGACGCTGCTTTTGGTGATCCTCATCCTTCGGTCTGTTTTCATGCATCTGGCTATTCTGAAGAGCTTGGCTATTCTCATCAAAAGGCCGGATTCCTGCCAGTTCAGATTTTGGCTTTGGTGTTGGAAGAAGATGTGGCGGACTCCGGGAGGGAAGTTGTGAAATGTGTGCGAAACCTGAACGTGACGAGCAGTTGGGGGGAGAGAGGGGGGTGATGGCAGAGTTCATCATCATAGAATCATAGAACTGTAGAGTTGGAAGGGACCCTGAGGATCATCTAGTCCAACTCCCTGCAATGCAGGAATATGCAGCTGGTCCATACAGGGATCGAACCTGCAACCTTGGTGTTATCAGCACCATGGTCTAACCAACTGAGCTATCCAGGCTCATCACTGTTGCTTGGGTTTAGGAGAGATTAGCCACTTGGGCAGGGGAAGAAGGCACTTACCCCACCTCCCAATACATAAGGAACCATTTACCACTGGATGCACCCATGGGCCACAGCCAACCCCACTCTTCGAACCGAGCTGACTTTACCTCGCGCCATTCCTCATCTTCTGAATGGCACGTGTACCGGCCTTTGGAACAATATTCTCTGATCACAGTGAAGTCTGCAGACAAGAGCTTTACAGAGAGCTGGTAGCGGCGGCCGAGAACACCATAGAACCTATTTATTTTAGGGGCAGAGCGGACCAAGGAAAAAGAACACCAAGAGTTAGATTCACTGCACCCCCGTGCTGGGACATCTACTTCACATGCAGAAGGTCCCAGGTTCATCTCCAGGCATGTCCCCTGTCTGAAACCCCGGAGTGCTGCTGCCAGTCAGTGTAGCTCATGCTGAGCTAGATGAGCAGTGTCCTGACTCAGTATAAGCTTCCTATGTAAGCATCTCCCTGGCCCCGGGATGGCGAGAGGAAGAGCAAAGACATTGCTGAGCTTGTTCCTACAGAAGCCTTCTGGTAGAGAACTGGCTCACGAGGTATTAAAAATGAAGAAATTAATGAAGCTCCAATCAGCACTTCTGCTATCAAATTTGAACTGGGTACCACTCGAAATTGCCAAGGTGTGTTACGTTCCACAGAGAGCCAGGGATACAGCAACGTCCCCTTCTCCTTCATGAAGGCACAATGGTGGCCTTCATGCATATCACTACACAGCAGAGAAGTGGTGGGTTTGTGTGACCTAATAACCACTACTGAAGTTCACTAGCACAAATATGTCATTTTGGCTGCCCCCAGGCCCTTCCTTTCCCTTATCAGTTGACACATTTGGATGTTCATGGGTATACCATATTTTTAGCTCTATAAGACTCACTTTTTCCCTTCTAAAAAGTAAGGGGAAATGTGTGTGCGTCTTATGGAGCGAATGCAGGCTGCGCAGCTATCCCAGAAGCCAGAACAGCAAGAGGGATCGCTGCTTTCACTGCGCAGTGATCCCTCTTGCTGTTCTGGCTTCTGAGATTAAGAATTTTTTTTTCTTGTTTTCCTCCTCCAAAAACTAGGTGCGTCTTGTGGTCTGGTGCGTCTTATAGAGCGAAAAATACGGTAATCAACGTGTGCATCTTTTTATGAATGGCTTACTTGGACATCTCCTTTAGCAGGGAATCTGTGGCCCTCCAAGTGTTGCTAGATGCCAACTCCCATTGCTCCTTGCAGTTGGCCGTGATGGGAGCTGGGAGTTCAACAACACTTTGCCTTACAAAGGGGCCCGGGAACGAGCCTTTGCTCCTTCAGATATGCACAGAATACAGCTTCCGATAACTCAGGCTGCTTCCTTGTAAAGTCAGCACACCCAAACATTCCCAGCCGTAGTGTTTCATTTCATTTCTGCTAGCTCGGAGAAGTGAGAGAAAACGACATATCCCGTCTTGTGAAAAACTCAACTGAATCCCCATGCCTTGCTGAGTGAGAGAAGACAGCATGTCCCCACCCACCCGTGGCTGGGATGCCTTGGCATAAAACCACAGAATTGTAGAGTTGGAAGGGACCATGAGGGGCACTGTGAGCCGGTGTGGTGTAGTGGTTCAGAGCGGTGGACTCGTAATCTGGTGAACTGGGTTCGATTCCCCGCTCCTCCACATGCAGCTGCTGGGTGAGCTTGGGCTAGTCACACTTCTCTGAAGTCTCTCAGCCTCACTCACCTCACAGAGTGTTTGTTGTGGGGGAGGAAGGGAAAGGAGATTGTGAGCCCCTTTGAAACTCCTTAGGGTAGTGATAAAGCGGGATATCAAATCTAAACTCCTCCTCCTCATGTAGTGTATGTAGGAATCCTTTTGCCCAGCGTAGTGCATGACCTTGAGATTATGAGTCTCATGGTCTACCAACCTCTAGCCAGACTCACTGTTCTGTGTCCAAACCCCAGGCCTCTTCTGGATTTGTCCATGGTGCACCAAAACCTGTTCCTCTGTCTGCAACCCACTGGCCCCTCCTGTTGTGTGAAACTCATAGATACCTTAGAACTTTGTCTCACTGTGTACCTCCTGGTCTGATCCCACCCCCAGCCAGGACAGGTTGCTCAGTCACTCACCAATCCTTCACCACAATCGTGGGCCTGCCCTCATCCATCAGCTCATCCCAGTAGCCTTCATCCTTTAAAGTGATGAGCTGAGACTTGACGCAGAGCCTGAGGCACAAAATGGGAAAGCCATCAAAAGAGAGTTTGGACAACGCTGCTTTCAATACATGCTTCGCACACCTATTGGGTTGGCTGTTGCAGGAAGCAGAATGTCAGATGATAGCCGCATTCACACCATTTAAAAACACTCTGATGCCACTTTAGCCAGTCATGGCTTCTTTCCCCAAAGAATTCTGGGAGATGTAGTTTGTTAAAGGTGCTGAGAGTTGTTACCAGACCCCTGTTCCCCTCACAGAACTACCATGCCCAGAGCTCCCTGGGGAAAGAGAAGTTGACTGTTAAGCCACTCTGGGAATTGTAGCTCTGTTTGGGGAATAGGGGTCTCCTCACAACTCTCAGCTCTCTTAAACTACAGCTCCCAGAATGCTTTGGGGGAAGCCATGACTTACTAAAGTGACATCAGAGTGTAATGTGTGAATGAGGCTTATATGGGGCTTTACCCTGATCCTGCAAGGTTCCTACAGTTGTAAGCTTTAAAGAGGGGATGGACAACTTTTGGCCTTTCAGTTATTGCTTGACACACACACACACCCAACTCCAGTCATTCCTGACCACTGGGCATGCTGGCTGGGGCAGAGGGGAAATAGAGGAGAACCCTGGTGTAGAGTTAACCCCTTCCTGTTATTACAGTGGTACCTTGTTTCCCAAACATAATCCGTTCCGGAAGTCTGTTCCAAAACCAAAGCGTTCTAAAACCAAGGCATGCTTCCCCATAGAAAGTAATGCAAAATGGATTAATCTGTTCCAAACTTTTAAAAACAACCCCTAAAACAGCAATTTAACATGAAGTTTACTATCTAACAAGACCACTGATCCATAAAATGAAAGTATCAATCAATGTACTGTACTATAAAATAAATAAGACAGTATTGTAGATGATTAAAAAAATATGTAAAAAATTCTTATGTGCACTGATGATAGTCATTGTTTGGATGGGGGGCTTTTATCCATTTCTGCAGTCACACAATCAGTCAGTAGCTGATCTGGGTTCCACACAATCACAAAAATGAAGTCACAAGCCACAGCCACAACTCAGTCCCATAAAACGAAGAACAAGTCGCAGTCAAAAAACCAAAAAAGCCACACAAACAAAAGCACAAAAAATAGCACAAAAAAGAGCTCCGAATATCACCTCTGTGTTGCGTGGGTGCTCGGGACTCAACAGGAAGCCTCTGATTAGCAGAGGGGGACTCAATTTACAAACGGAACACACTCAACAGGAAGCGGAACATGTTCCGCTTCCAAGGCAACGTTCACAAACCGGAACACCTACTTCCAGGTTTGCAGCGTTCTATTTCCAAGTTGTTCATAAACTAAGCTGTTCTAAAACCAAGGTACCACTGTATTGCATTTGAAGTGGAGGTACTATCTCCTGGATAGCCCAGTTGGTTAGAGTGTGGTAACACGAAGGTTGAAGCTAATCTAAGTTAGCAATGAGCATTCATTTCAGTGGGTCAGCTGCATAATCCTGCATTGCAAGGGACTAGATGATCCTCAGGGTGTCTTCCAGCTCTTATGCTTCTATGATCTACTGTATTTTTTGCTCTATAAGACTCACTTTTTCCCTCCTAAAAAGTAAGGGGAAATGTGTATGCGTTTTATGGAGTGGATGCAGGCTGCGCAGCTATCCCAGAAGCCAGAACAGCAAGAGGGATTGCTGCTTTCACTGCGCAGCGATCCCTCTTGCTGTTCTGGCTTCTGAGATTCAGAATTTTTTTTTTCTTGTTTTCCTGCTCCAAAAACTAGGTGCGTCTTGTGGTCTGGTGCGTCTTATAGAGCGAAAAATAGGTACATGCAGACCACAAGGAACCCTTTCCCCATCGCCTAATGAATTATGGCTCAGCCACCGCTGTGATCCTCACCGACCGTAGGCAGCGAAGCATTTGTTAACCTCTTGATAAGGGATGGCGTCATCTTTCACATAGAAATGCCTCTGAAGGAAATCCCACTTCTGGAGTTTTGAGGAATCCGCTTCCGACATTTCTTTAATTTTCCACTGGCCCCTTGGAGATGTTTGGGTATCCCAGAAGTCCAAGCCCTCTGGGAGAAAAAAAATGAGAACGTAAGAGCAATAAAGCGGGCCAATGGCCCATCTAGTCCAATATCCTGTTCTCGCCGCAACCCCATAGTCTCCTTTGACTGGACTTAACCGTCCAGGGGTCCTTTACCTTTTAGAGAGATGCGGAGCTCTACAGTTGCCCCAGGCCTGAGGTTTCTGACCACTGCTATGTATCTTTGCTAACTTTGTCTCCCTTTAAATTGCCCTTTTTCCGTCTCCATTCAAATCCACTCAAATGTGTCCGTATCTGAATATTTGGGGGAAAATGGGAACTTATAGCTGCATTCTCTCTATTGCCTGTTCATAAGATCTTACTTATCTCCAATCTTGCTACTAGCCTAAACTTTCCCCCCGTAGCCATATCTAGAAACCCCAAAATTTCTCATTCAGAAATATAATGCGGTCCAGCTAACCTTTTTTTTTTGAACACAGACATTTCAATATTCCACTATGTAAAAATAACAACTGTGGACATAGAAGACTATTGTGCAGAAGAAACAAGTTATCTTAGACAAGTTATCTTGTCTAAAGGTAAAAGGTAAAGGACCCCTGGACGGTTAAGTCCAGTCAAAGGCAACTATAGGGTGTGGTGCTCATCTCGCTTTAGGCCAAGGGAGCTGGCGTTTGTACACAAGCAGCTTTCTGGGTCTTGGGGCCAGCCTGACTAAACTGCTTCTGGTGCAATGGGACACTGTAACAGAAACCAGAGCGCAGTAAGTGTTTACCTTCCCACAGTTGTACTGCCTGTACAACTATAAAAGAAAATGTGATGAAAATGATGTATCGATGGTACTTAACACCAGTGAAATTAGCTAAGATGTATAAGGGATGCAACAAATGTTGGAAATGTAAAGATAAAGAAGGTACATTTTATCATATGTGGTGGGAATGTAAGAAAATTAAAAATTATTGGGAAATGATATATAATGAATTGAAGAAAATGTTTAAATATACATTTGTTAAGAAGCCAGAAGCATTCCTGCTAGGTATTGTGAGAAATGAGATAAACAAGAAAGATAGGAAATAATTTTTGTACGCAGTAACAGCAGCGAGAATATTGTTAGCCCAGAAATAGAAACAAGAAGAACTACCAACACTGGAAGAATGGAGAATGAAAATGATGGACTTTGCAGAACTGGATAGAATGACAGGAAGAATTAGGAATCGACGAGATCAGAGATTTATTGAAGAATGGGAAAAATTTTCAGAATATATGCATAATTTAAGTGAAAAACAAATAACGCTTGTAACGTTCAGAGAAGCTTTGTAAAAATGAAAGTTAAAATTATGGATTGAAAGCAGATTTAATTTAAGAAGTAGATATGAACCAAGAAATGTGTGGAAAATTGAGAAGGGAAGGAGTACCAGCCAAGTTGAGGGAAGTCAAAATGAGAGAATGGTTTTATAAATTGTTTGAATTGTATTAATTTGTCTTATTTGTAAACTGAATAAAAATTATATTAAAAAAAAAAAGCAGTATCAGTTTATCTACTTGCACTGGCATGCTTTCAAACTGCTAGGTTGGCAGGAGCTGGGACAGAGCAATGGGAGCTCACCCCATCGCGGGGATTCAAACCACTGACCTCCTGATCAGCAAGCCCAAGAGGCTCAGTGGTTTAGACCACAGCGCCACCTGCATACTAGTCCACTGCTGACTGGTGCCCACTGGGACTGATAGGGTGGAAGGCAGGGAGCCCAACAGTAGGTGGTGCTAGACCCAATGGCAGGCAGAGCCAAGTGATTCCAGCTTTGTCCCCAAATGGAGGCAGTGAGAGATTTTACTTTCTTGGGCTCCATGATCACTGCAGATGGTGACAGCAGCCACGAAATTAAGAGACGCCTGCTTCTTGGGAGGAAAGCAATGACAAACCTAGACAGCATTTTAAAAAGTAGAGACATCACCTTTCCAACAAAGGTCCGTATAGTAAAAGCTATGGTTTCCCCAGTAGTGATGTATGGAAGTGAGAGCTGGACCATAAAGAAGGCTGATCGCCGAAGAATTGACGCTTTTGAATTATGGTGCTGGAGGAAACTCTTGAGAGTCCCATGGACTGCAAGAAGATCAAATGCATCCATTCTTAAGGAAATCAGCCCTGAGTGCTCACTGGAAGGACAGATCATGAAGCTGAGGCTCCAATACTTTGGCCACCTCATGAGAAGAGAAGACTCACTGGAAAAGACCCTGATGTTGGGAAAGATGGAGGGCACAAGGAGAAGGGGACGACAGAGGACGAGATGGTTAGACAGTGTTCTCGAAGCTACAAACATGAATCTGACCAAACTGCGGGTGGCAGTGGAAGACAGGAGTGCCTGGCGTGCTCTGGTCCATGGGGTCACGAAGAGTCGGACACGACTGAACGACTAAACAACAACAACAAATCACCTTGCTGAATTCTACAGGGATTAAGGTGGAGGAAACTAACAGGCAGTGCTACCCCATGGACGTGGGTAAGAGTGAGAAGGCAGGACAAGCGAGGGCTACCTGAGGGCAGACTGAGACTGGGGGTCCACCCTAATGGACCAGACTCCAGTGGTCTTAGATGCCTCCTTTCCACAGACAAGGAGGTTATCAGATGGAGGGGAGAATCCAAACATGTGGTCTCCCACCAACCAGCAGGCCAGGTTTAGGCAAGCTTTGGCATTCCAGACATTGCAGAACCACTGGCCTTGCTTGTTGGGGCTGGTGGGAGTTGTAGGTCCGCAACATCTACAGGGTCAAAGCTTTCCCAATACCAGATTCTTTGAGTATGACATTTGTCCTTCAGAAAAAAGAAAGAAAAGGCCAAAAGGGACACACCTTCTCCACAAGGATTCTTGATCAAGTTCCTCTCCAGGTGAGAAAAAACATAGAACTCTTTGGTCTTCTTCAAGTTCTCATTTTTATAGCGGTATTTGCTCTTCCAGAGGATGGGCAAGTCCACCAGGTCTCTCCACCGGGAGCAGACCAGCCGGCAGCTGAGAATCAGCTCGTTCATAGGAATCAGCGACAAGATGTCCAGCATGACGTGGTCTGGCAAGTTGCCAATGTTCGTCATCTCCCTTCAAGGGCCTGCGAAGAAGGAAAACAAAACAGAACCGTAAAAGGGAAGAGGATCACATGAAGTCCATTTGCAGGAAGCAGATGCCGATCTCATGAGCATCCTTGACGTGGAAGCTGTCTCAAAGCGTCAGAGGCCTTCAGAAGCAAAAGGAGAGGTGCAGGTGCAGGTGTAGGAGGTCCCCGGTTCAGACTTTTTTGCCTCTTCTGCACAGGTGGGCCATAGATCTGTGTGGTGAGTCTTCTGCAGCATGAGGGCCACATTCCTTTCTAGGGAGTCTCCCGAGGGCCAATGGTGGGTGGGGCCAGAAGCAAAATAGGGCAGAGCAGCAAATATTAATTTGGAACTTTTTGTACAGCAGAGGAGCTCACACACTTCTTTGTCCTCCATCCAGGCAAGCCAAGATGCAGGATCTGAGTTCAAGGACACATTCAGGCCAGGCAAAAACTCTTAAGGAAGGTATGAAACAAGGCTGGTGATGGGCAAAGCCTGGGGAGTGAGGATTTGCCTGCGGGTTCCCCATCCCTATCCCTCTCTGCTTCTTATAGGAGCACAGGAAACTGCCTTATACAGAGTCAGGCCAGCTGGTCCATCTGGCTCAGTGTTGTCTACACTGACCGGCAGCGGCTCTCCAGTGCTTCAGGCAGGGGACAGTCCCAACCCAACCTGGAGATGCTGGGAACTGAGCCTACCACTTTCTGTATGCTCTACTACTGTGGTCTTTCCCCTAAAAACAAAGTAAGATTCTAGTCCTCATGGTTCCAAATTACGGCTACATTAAATAGGAACTTTATTATACTGAGTCAGAACAGCGGCCCACCTGGCTTAGTATTGTCTACACTGACTGGCAAGATTTCGGGCAGAAGTCTCCCAATTGTAACTGGAGATGCTGGGGACTTCCAGGCAGGTCTCTGGGCCCTTTGCGATGGGGAGGTTTAAGGGGAAACAAGAAGGGCCTTTCTGGATCAGACCACAAAGGGCCATCTTATGCAGCATCCTGTGACCCTTTTGGGAGGGGGGGAGCCAAACCAGATCCCTCTAGGAAGTCCACAACAGGGCATGATGCCAGCAGCCCCCACTCCACTCCCTGAGTAGTATTCTCAGATTCTGAAATCCAGAGGTTGGATATAGGAACTGGGCTGCCTCGCAGGGTTGTCGCCGGGGGCATAAAAGAAAATTCCGTGCAAATCCTAATAAGCATGATACATTACTGGGTAGCTCAGTTGGTTAGAAGTGTGGCACTGATAACGCCAAGGTCGCAGGTTTGATCCCCATGTGGGACAGCTTTATTCCTGCATTACAGGGGTTGGACTAGGGAGGTTCCTCAAGGTCCCTTCCAACCCTAAGATTCTATGAGCAAAACGATTCTCCAGTTTCAGTTCCTCCTCTCTCGCATTGACCTGAGCCCATGAGCCTTCTCGGGACCACTGCCCAACTAACTCCCTTTTTGCTGATCCTACCCAAGACTTTGGTGGGATGCGGGTGGTGCTGTGGGTTAAACCACAGAGCCTAGGACTTGCCGATCAGAAGGTCGGCGGTTCGAATCCCCACAACAGAGTGAGCTCCCGTTTCTCGGTTCCTGCTCCTGCCAACCTAGCAGTTCGAAAGCACGTCAAAACGCAAGTAGATAAATAGGTACCGCTCTGGCGGGAAGGTAAACGGCATTTCCGTGCTCTGCTCTGGTTCGCCAAAAGCGGCTTAGTCATGCTGGCCACATGACCCGGAAGCTGTACGCCGGCTCCCTTGGCCAATAGGGCGAGATGAGCGCCGCAACCCCAGAGTCGGCCACGACTGGACCTAGTGGTCAGGGGTCCCTTTACCTTTTACCTTTACGCAAGACTTAAGACGTTCCCCCATCTCAGCCAGGCGCGCCTTACCCTCAAAGGACCGCCTTTTGGGGCGTTTACCTGGGCTAGGAAGCCAGCAGGATCCAGCTGGGAAAGATGAGCAGTCTCTGCCCCGCTCGGCTTCCGAAGGCAGGCAGGCAGGACAAGTGGGAAGAAGCTGAGAACCAGGAACCGTTCCCCCTTCACCCCGCTGCTGCTTTGCCTCCTCCGGGGAGGGGCGGGGCGGACTACGCAGGCGGCGCCTCCCCCTCCGTGGGCGGTCCGGAGATGGGAATCCCGGGCAAGGCGATGACGCGCGTCTGCTGTCCTCACGCAGCTCCTTGCAGATACGGTCCTCCTGCAGTCCAACGCGCGAGGTGCGACGTTAACTAGGAAGTTAAATCCCACGACGGACTTCGGGTCTTAGCCTCGTGTCAGAAGAGCGCAGCTTCTTGATCTTCTTGCTCTTTTGTTTAATGTATTTTTATTACAGATTTTCTTGGTTTATAAAAGTACTGTATGTGCAATCTCTCTCTCTCTCTCTCTCTCTCTCTCTCTCTCTCTTCTCCCCCCCCCCCCCAGTAACATTTTAAACAGATCAGTTTTGTTTGTTGAGACATTAGAAAGAAAAGGGGGAGAGAGGTGGACATCTTCTTGCTTTTATGTTTTAAATTACGAAAGGGGGGGGGGGTTCATAGGTTCTCAAGGAATACCGGCAGAATCCAAGACCAGGGAGAAGAGTCAGTGGAAGAAGATTGGAAGAAATTTAAAGACTACTTACAGAAGTATTGCAAAATTAATGAATGTTAGAATGATGCTGGATTGAAGTTAAATGGGATTTGTTAGCAACAATGTTAAGGAATATGTAAGAATTGGATTGTTAACGGTGATAACTTAAAGCTATAATATATTAAGATAAAAGATTAAGATAAAATTAAAGAGGGAAAGGATTTGCTGAATTAACCAATTGAATTGGAATGCAAGAAGGGGAGGTGTGGGGAGGTCGGGGAAACAAGCAAATGGAAAATATGAAATGGAAAGACTGATTTGTTTTTAAAGGTTTTTATTTTGTATTTTTTCTTCTTTTTATTACTCTTTTTATTTTTATTTTTCTTCTCTAATTTTTGTAATATATTGAAAACTTTAATAAACATCTCATAGGTTCTCAAGGAAGGTGGCGTGGAGAGGAGGATGGCAAGTGGGGGGGGGGAGATCCAAGGACAAATCAAAGAAACATTTGGACATTTCTGCCAACCCAGTGCCGGATTTACGTATAAGCTAAACAAGCTATACCTTAGGGCCCCACTCTCTTGGGGGCCCCACAGAAATTAAAGGGGGGGACTGGATGTACATTTCCAAAATATAAGATAAAAAATGGCTTTAGATACCTATTAGGTCCATAAATTACCATATAGCATGTATTCAACACAAAAACCAGCGACCATTTGTTGTTGACAAAGGACAGCTGGACATATAAAGGGGCCCATTACCTTCAGTAGCTTAGGGCCTCATCAAGTGCGGAAGAATGGCGTTGGTTCAGAAAGCAGAAAAAAGAAACAGCCATGGTGCATCTGCAGCAGCACAACCAGGTGCCGACCTTTAAAGCCCTAAACAGCCTTGGCCCAGTATACCTGAAGGAGCGTCTCCACCCCCATCGTTCAGCCCTGACACTGAGGTCCAGCGCCGAGGGCCTTCTGGCGGTTCCCTCACTGCGAGATGTGAGGTTACAGGGAACCAGGCAGAGGGCCTTCTCGGTGGTGGTGCCCGCCCTGTGGAACGCCCTCCCTTCAGATGTCAAGGAAATAAACAACTATCTGACTTTTAGAAGACATCTGAAGGCAGTCCTGTTTAGGGAAGTTTTTAATGTTTGATGTTTTATTCTGTTTAATATTCTGTTGGGAGCCACCCAGAGTGGCTGGGGAAACCCAGCCAGATGGGCGGGGTATGTATGTATTATTATTATTATTATTATTTTATTATTAATAAATTTTTATAATTTATTTTATTTTATTTTATTTATTTATTTATTTATTTATTTATTATTATTCTTATTATTATTATTCCTTCACCTGCCCTCATTTGGCATTGGTCTCTGCAGCCACAGCAGACGCTGCGACCTCCCAACAGTTTGACTTCTCTCCCAAAGGCACATTCCACCATTGTTTCCGAGGCAGATGGATGCCAACAACATTCTCCTGTTGCCTTCCCTTCCTGTGTTTTAATGTCTATTTATTGAATTTGATATCCCACCTTTTTCTCCAAGGAGTTCCAGGTGCCTTGCATGGTTCTTCCCCATCTCATTTAATCCCCAATTAAGAACCCTGCAAGGTAGGTTAGGCCAGGAAGCATGACTGGCCCCAAATCACCCAGTGAGCCTCATGGCGAAGTGGGGGGTGGGTGGTAGGATTTGAACCCGGCATCTCCCAAGGCCCTAGTCCGACACTCTGACCATTTAGCCACATTTCAATATATATATATTGATATGTGTCCTACCTCAAAAAGCAGGAGGCCGTACAGACATGTGGAACAGCAACAGATCACAAAAATAATTTAAAATGCATTTATTCTGCGGTACCAAAAAAATACCTTGTAAGAGTCTCACCCGCACAAGAACAAGTAAAAAAACAATTGGCCCAGCCAAAAAAGGGGTGTGCTTTCTTTTCTCTCCAGCTTCAAAGGGAATTCAGCAAATCAGTTCCGTTGACCAACAGTGTAAGTGAACTTAAGGGTGATGCTGGTGTTAGTTATGCGCACACCTTTATGGTTACGTTCGTTGACATTTTGGCCTCGGTGTTCAAAGTAGATGTAGCGGACACCAGGAGGGCAGCCAAAGATGGAGTAACAAACCTACAGGATTGGGGGGGGGGGAGAGAAAGATGGGTGGTGATTTGGGTAAAGTTTCATTTATGCATTATTATTCCTTCACCAAAATGTCCCATAGGAAAGGCTGTTGCAGCATTTATTTCAAATTACAGTTGTACCTCAGTTTTCAAACATAATCTGTTCCGGAAGACCGTTCAAGTTCTGAAACATTTGAAAACCAAGGCACAAAGGGCAGTCTGCAAATTTAATAAATAAAATTGAGAAAAATAACATACAGTGGTTACCTCGGCATGTTCGACTTCCGAGGCGTGTTCGAAAACCGAAGCATTTACTTTCAGGGTTTATGGCGTTCAAAAACCGAAAAGCTTTGTCAACAGAGACGTTCAGAAACCAAGGTACCACTGTAATTTTCAAAATAAGATTTGCAAATGCAAAAATAAAATTTGTCTAGAGTACATAATAAGGGACGCGGGTGGCACTGTGGTCTCTAAACCACTGAGCCTAGGGCCTGCTGATCGGAAGGTCAGTGGTTCGAACCCCCGCGGTCAGGTGAGCTCCCATTGCTTGTTCCCAGCTCTTGCCAACCTAGCAGTTTGAAAGCACGTCAAAGTGCAAGTAGATAAATAGGTACCACTCTGGCGGGAAGGTAAACAGTGTTTCCGTGCACTGCTCTGGTTTCGCCAGAGTCATGCTGGCCACATGACTCGGAAAAACTGCCTGCGGACAAACGTCGGCTACCTCAGCCAGTAAAGCGAGATGAGTGCCGCAACCCCACAGTTGTTCATGACTGGACTTAACTATCAGGGGTCCTTTCCCTTTAGAGTACGTAATAAAAACAGTCATAAAGAGGAACAAAAACGCAACAGTAATCTTTTAAAAGCTGTAAAAGGAATGAATAGTTATATCGAGACAGTTACGGAATACACACAACTGTTCGAAAATGGAAGAGCACAGTAGAAATTGTGCAACAGAGGTGAACCCCACAAAGATAGGGGCAAGGCAGAAATCTCTCTTAGGACCCATTTGCTGCAGACTGCGACTCCTGGGGCCCCAACCTTCACCCGGGTTATTAATAAATAAATAAAACCAAACAGTGTTATCTTGGTTCCTGAACAGAATGTGTTCCAGAAATCCATTCATTTTCCAAAACCAAGGGGCAGGTGCGCAGAAACAATAGTGGGAAGCCGCAGTGGATGTTTGGCTTCCGAAAGCGTTAGAAAACCGGAAGACTCACTTCCAGGTTTCGATTGTTCGGAAGCCAAAACGTACGAGTACCAAGGCGTTCAGGAATCAAGGTACCACTGGGGAAAAAAATATTATTTATACCCTGCCCATCTGGCTGGGTTTTCCCAGCGACTCTGGGTGGCTTACAGTTAAGTTTTATTTATTTATTCAACTTATATACTCCCCTTCATCACAAGAGCAGTTCACAAGGTGAAAATACAAGGTGAAAGCACAAATAAATGGTCAAAACAAAAACAACAAAACAGTAACCTCCCTCCCACAAACATATTTTAAAGGCTGTAGAATATTAATCAGCATAAGGCCTGGTTGAAGAGAAACGTTTTCATCTGGCACCTAAAGATATATAATGAAGGCACCAGGTGAACCTCCCTGGGGAGAGCATTCCACAAATAGGGAGCCACTGCAGAAAAGGCCCCGGCTCTTGGGTTGCCACCTTCTGGAAGGGGCACACGAAGGTGGGTCTCAGATGATGATTGCAGGGTCCGGGTCAGTTTGGCTGCGGCTCCAATCTGGTGGAACGCTCTGTCACAAGAGACTAGGGCCCTGCGGGATTTGACATCTTTCCGCAGGGCCTGCAAGACAGAGCTGTTCCACCAGGCCTTTGGTCAGGGCGCAGCCTGACTCCCTCCTTTGGCAATCTTTACAGAATTCAAGCTTAATGGTTGCCATCCATTGGATTTTAATTAATTTTTATAATGAAATGCTTTTAGAATGTTGCACTATTTTATTGTTGTTAGCCGCCCTGAGCCAGCTTCGGCTGGGGAGGGTGGGATATAAATAAAATTATTATTATTATTATTATTATTATTATTATTATTTGCCGTATTTTTCACTCCATTGGACGCACCGGACCATAGGACGCACTGGACCATAGGAGGGGGAGAACAGGGAATATTTTTTTTTCTTGTTTTCCCCCTCTAAAACAAGGTGCGTTCAAGGTACATTCACCAGAGCTTGTGAGGCTGGCGGTGGGTGGAATCGCTGCTTTCCCCCACCGCCAGCCTCAAAGATCCCTGAAGCCTTCGGAGCGCAGCGTCCCGCTGCCCTGGAGAGGCTTTGCGCACAGCCGTCCCCAAGCTAGAGCAGCGAGACGGAGCCCTCCGTCTCGCTGTTCTGGCTTGGGAACAGCCTTGCTAGCATCTGCAGGGCAGCGGGGTGAAGAGTTGCCCTTAATGTTTGGAGGGGAAAATGTGCGTCCTATAGAACGAAAAATACGGTATATGGGGAGAGGCAGTCCTTGAGGTATTACGGTCCTGAGCCGTTTAAGGCTTTATAGGTCAAAACCAGCACTTTTGAATTAATTGGGTCCAGAAACTAATTGGAAGCCGGTGCAGTTGGTGCCAGGTGTAATATGCTCAAACTATCTTGCCTTGGTGAGCAACCTGGCCACCAAATTCTGCACCAGCTGAAGCTTCCGAACCGTCTTCCTTCTTACCTCTCGCCACCTTCCATGTTTAGATCCATTCATGAACAAGTCTTCAGAACACCGCTCTCTTAGGACCTTGAAGTCTGCTGACAACAGCTGTACCCGCAGCTGGTATTGGGTGCCTTTGGTGCAGTAAAAACTATATTGAGAGACAGAGAAACAGAGAATATGCCACACCATAAAAATTGTACTGAATCCTCACTCTCACAAGGAGTTAAAATCTAAGAAGAGCCTGGCTGGTGGATCAGGACAATGGCCCAGCTTAGCCCAGAATCCTCTTCTCTTCCTCTAATAATTGTCATAGTTCTAACAGATATCATCTTGGCCCCTCTCCTGCCCATCACCGCTGGGCAGTTGGTGGCGGATGACCCTGTGGCTGGGATAGAACTGCGAACCGTGATTCTGGTATGTAGCAGGAACACCCCCCCCCCCCCATCATTCAGTTTGTACAAACTTCACTCACACTCACACACTACATACGCTACACTTCTGTTATAAATTCATAGAAAATCAACCATACATCGGATTTGCACTGTTCCACTTTTATTTTACTCCATGAAGGAAAGACTACAAAATGGGGAAGGTTTGATACAGGGCGCCATAATCCCTTCACCATACCAGCACATCCACAGGAGCCCTGCCCAGTTGCTATGCCAACCCTGATGATCCCAGACAGAAGACAATCAAGATCACAAAGAACTTGCATATGGGAGTGGATTCAGCACAGACTGGAACAAAGGACAATGATCAGATCTTCCCTCAGGGGGCAGGAAACTGCGACTATCTTTTGTCTTCAGAAAATGACTCATGGGGAGGGGTAGAAGGGAACCAGCCAGGTGACAGGACACTCAAGTTACCACCATAACTCCTCCCTCAACCCCTCCTTTCTGTAATGTATGCATGATGTTCCTGGGGGTGGGCTTGACCTAGAGGATGGGAATTTCAAAAGTTTTTATAAGGTCTTGCACACCATTTTCTGTGTCTTTCCTCTCTCCTGCGAGTGAGGGGAACACCCTGCTGCAACAGTTCACTAAAGGCCAAGCCTACAGGCTGCTGATTTGCTCCAATTTACTCTGGTTGGTGTCTTTACTTTTTGTCCAAGGGAGCCCTCGGATTTTTCCGGTAACTGGTACCCACAAGGATTCATCCAGCAGCCCTGTCTAAGAGGAAAATACAACCCCTCAGGAGTTGAACTTCAGAGCCAGCAATCCTGCACACTCCAGCTACCAGCCAGAGGCCCCTGCAGGAGCCCCCCCCCCCATGTTGTTAGAAGCCATGATGACAGAGTTTTGCTGGCCAAGGTAACTGGCAGGCAGTCACTGTCCACCTTAGGAAAACAATGTGGCTATTTTAAGGAAACTGTCCTGCCACCAAAGCTGGTCTTAGCATGGTAGTGAAAGCCTACACAAAAAGTTGGACCACTGTTGGAGCCTATTGCCAACTTTGGAACTGTCCGTGGTCCTGAAGTCCAGGTCCTATCAGACACACTTCTCCCCATCCATTAACTCGCTGGCCAACTCTGGAACTTCCCATGGTCCTGAACCCTAGGTTCAATCAGACCTGCGCCATTGTCCTGTCCATATGCATTTCTTAGTCCAGAAAGTATTGATCTGATGTGTAGAGATCTTTCCTATTCTAATTAATTCAAGAGAGTTCTGGAAGCTTATCTGTGTGAAAGAAACAAGCAGAAGGTTCATGATGTTTGGGTTATTCCTTCAGAGAACCCGAGTACAGCTGGTTTAAATTGGTTCTGTTATCTCTTTCAGTCAAGGTCATGCAGACTATAAAAGTAAGGCCAGAAGGAGCCTGGGTTTCACTTTCTCTTTCTATCTCTCTTCCTTTGGGTGCTCTGTTCATAGTATGTTTAGTGTTAAGGTTTCTTAACACTAGTGTTCTGTGTTCTGTACATAGTATGTTTAGTGTTAAGGTTTAAACTTATTATAAGTTATTGTAAGTTTAAGTTAATTCTGCTGCAACTGGATTTCTTATGGACAGTGCCAATCCTGAATGTATTGGATTTGCAACCATAATGCTCATTTGCCTTCAGTAGCAGTAAAGCTCTGCTGGATGAAATATAATTGCCCCTGATCTATTTTTGGGAATCCTGCAACATGTTTGAGTTTTTACTCTACTAACTATACAGTGGTACCTCGGGTTACATACGCTACAGGTTACAGACTCCGCTAACCCAGAAATAGTGCTTCAGGTTAAGAACTTTGCTTCAGGATGAGAACAGAAATCGTGCTCCAACGGTGCGGCGGCAGTAGGAGGCCCCATTAGCTAAAGTGGTGCTTCAGGTTAAGAACAGACCTCCGGAACGAATTAAGTACTTAACCCAAGATACCACTGTACATTGGAATCTACTCTGGATCAATATGGAGTAGAATTTCCATGACATGGCCAGCCCATTGGCCACTTCTATCCCTTTGATCTACTGGGACCTTTGAGACTGTCTTCTTGCCACACAAACTCACCAACAGCCACAATGGCACACACTGCACTCACCAGTCCGTCACCACAACAGTGGGTTTGACCCTGTCTATCAGCTCATCCCAGTAGCCTTCGTCCTTCAAGATGATGAACTGAGACTTGGCGCAGAGCCTAAGTGAAAACCAGAAAGTAACACCATCACTATCCTGCCTTTTGCTCCAGTTGGTCGCCAGAAGCGCCAAGCCAAATGCAGCCCATTGAAGGAGGCTCATCAACCCACCCATGGAGATGACTAGCAAGCCTCATTGCAGAAGGGCACTGGGGCTTGGCCACTTATTAACGTGGTGCTCTAGGGAAATCCTGGCCTCCGTTTTGGGGACGTTGGTTGGTTGGTACTGGATCCTGCCTGGTTTAGTGTGCAAGAAGAAAGTTGCAAAGCTGAAATCCACTCCCTGTGGCAGGGCTTTGAAACAGTCCAGTGCAACACACGACCCACAAAGCTGAAAGCAGGGCAGAAACCAGAGGTTGTGGGAACGCTCTTCCTAGCGCCTGTTAGCCTCCTGAGAGGCAGCATGGTGTTCTGATCAGCGTATAAAACATACAAAGCTGCCTTATAACATTGTTCCATCTAGCTCAGCATAGCCTACACTGACTGGCAGTGGCTCTCCAGGGTTTCAGGGAATCTCTCCTGACCCTACCTGAAGATCCAAGGGATTGTACCCAGGACTTTCTGCATGCAGAGCAGGTGAGCTGTGGCCCTTCCTACATTCCGGGCTGAGAAGATAATACAGTGGTACCTTGGTTCTCAAATGCCTTGGTACTCAAACAATTTGGTCCCTGAATGCCACAAACCTGGAAGTAAATGTTCCAGTTTGCAGGCGCTTTTCAGAAACCAAATGTTTGACGCAGTGAGTGCAGGAAGCTCCTTGCAACTGATCAGAAGCCACGCCTGTTGGGTTTTTTGACTACGTGCAATTCTGTGCAGCTTCACACAGAAGAAGAAGAAGAGTTTGGATTTGATATCCCGCCTTTCACTCCCTTTTAAGGAGTCTCAAAGCGGCTAACGTTCTCCTTTCCCTTCCTCCCCCACAACAAACACTCTGTGAGGTGAGTGGGGCTGAGAGACTTCAAAGAAGTGTGACTAGCCCAAGGTCACCCAGCAGCTGCATGTGGAGGAGCGGAGACGCGAACCCGGTTCCCCAGATTACGAGACTACCGCTCTTAACCACTACACTACACTGGCTCACACAGAGTCAATTAGGAGCTAGCCGGCCAAGAAGACTGAGCAGAGGAGTTATCTGCCTAGAGATATGAAGTTTTGGAAACAACTCTACCATTGGTTGAAGTCTCACACAGGCATGATGATTTATGACCTTACTGACTGGAATGTGTTGGTTGGTCAGTGTGGTGTTCTGAGAGTCGTTTGGAGTTTGTTAAGAGAGAGTTAGTTAAGATCCGTGTATCTGTTCATGTATATAGTAACTTGTAGAGTCTGCTGTAAATAATAAACACCTTATAAGTAATCAAGTTACAGTGGTGCCCTGCAAGACGAATGCCTCGCAAGACGGAAAACCCGCTAGACGAAATGGTTTTCCGTTTTGGAGGTGCTTCGCAGGACGAATTTGCTATGGGCTTGCTTCGCAAGACGAAAATGCCTTGTGATTCCTGGGGTTTTTTTTTCGCTCCCCACCCCCTTTTTCTAAGGCACTAAGCTGCTAATAGCCTTTTAGCAGCTAATCCGCTAATCCCTTAAGCCTTTAATAGCCGCTAATAGCCGCTAAACCGTTAATAGCGCTAATCCGCTAATGGGCTTGCTTCGCAAGACGAAAAAACCGCTAGACGAAGAGACTCACGGAACGGATTCTTTTCGTCTTGCGAGGCACCACTGTACTAGTAGCAGCATTTTGTTCCTGCTTCGTCCATCCTGCCTGCAACTGATTGCTTTCTAGAACTCTGCGTATGCTCTGCTAAGGTCTGGCTAAGGTCCTGCAACAGGTCAAAGTTGCAAAACACCAATAGGTTTTCGAATGGTTTCAGGAGTCGGACGGATTCCCAGAACAGATTAAGTTTGAAAACCAAGGTACCACTGTACATTGGGGGGGGGGTTGCGGGGGGGGGGAGAGAATGGTTGCAGTTTCATGCAGGTGTGTCTGACCCTAAACCAATTTATTGGCTATTAAAAAGAACTCAATAGATTGAACTTGTTGATGTAAGTTGTGATTATTATTATTATTATTATTATTAATATTTTAAGAAACTGGTTCTCCAGGACTGAGGAGAGGGTATCTAAAGGCAGGCTTCCATGCCGGCCCAAGATTCCCCACAGGAAAACAGTGAATCGCTCTCCCCATCTCCAGCTGAATCCCAGATCAAACAGTATTATCCTTACCCATCACAAGCAGCAAAGCATTTTTTAACCTGAAGACAGGGCCCATCATCCGCAGGGCGGTTCCGCAGAAGAAATTCCCTCATTCCAAGTCGCAGTGAGGCCTTTTCAGACACTTCCTGAATTTTCCATTGGGCCTCTCCAACGGTCTTGGTTGTCCAATAGTCCAAGCCATCTGTAGGAAAAGGGGACAAGTGATAGGGAAGGGTTAACAACGTAAGAAGAGCCCTGCTGGATCAGGCCCAAGGTCCATCTAGTCCAGCATCCTATTCACACAACCTATAAATTACTGGGAAATAGATAATCTTTTAGATGTTGATGGGAGGATAAGGTTTACATGGATTAAGATAAATAAGTGAGTAAGCTGTGAAAGATGGAAAGAATTTGCTGACTTAATTAGTAATTGGAATACAAAAAGGGAGGTGGGAGGAGGTCGAGGAAATAAGTTATTGAAGGATGGAATTCTGAAAAATGGAAGTGTTTTTTCTTTTCTTTTTTTAAAATGTTTTTGTTTTTTTCTCTTGTTGGTGGGGTGGAGGTGTGGTTTTTAATGTATTTTTAACTTTTTTATATCTTTGTTTTTTTCTCCTTATTTTACTGTATTTTGTCTTCTTCGTTTTTTTCTGTATGTGTGAAAATTGGAATAAATATTATTTAAAAAAAATAAATTACTGGGAAATTTATGAAAGGGCATGTTAAATAACATAATTTAAATACTTGTGGCATTGAGTGGTGTAGATATCTCAGGTTGTTAGTAAAACAGTGTAAATCGTAGGCTACAATCCTAACCCCATTTACCTGGGGGTAAGCCCCACTGAATTCAATAGGACTTGCTTCTGAGTAGACTGCATTTTTAAGTTCACAAGGTCTAATATTTTAAAGCGGGATCCAGAAATGAACTTTAAAATACTCCTGGTTTTTCCAGTAGCTAGAACTACCAGCTTTTTGCCAGTTTTAACGCTCAGTTCCACTTTCCTGGGAAATCATGAAAACTAGAGTTCTGTAAATGCGGCTCTGGGATGCTGCCCCAGAAATCTGCAACTCCAGGGAGGGGGGGTTGGAGTCCATTGGGACTGGGAGGGCAGAAGGCAGAGAGCCCAGAGCCAAAGACAAGAGAACAAACCAATTCTAGTTTGCTTGTCTCCATTCCTTTTCCTGTTGAGTTCAACACAGGCATCACTGTGGAGGAGGAGGAAGTTGTCAGTACCAAACCATGAGATGGTTGGAAAAAGTCAGGCAGGTGGGAACAGAGCCCCTCCTGCCCCCCTGCCATGGACCAGCCTCTCGAGATACAAAACCAAGAAGAGTTTTATAGGTAGCTCTTCATTTCAGCAGGTTTAAGCGGCTCCCAGCTTCAGGAAATTCCTTCCCATTCCCAGGGACACAGCATTTTCTCCTTCCGCTGTAATTTGCATTGACCTACCTGACACCTGAGAGTCAAACTCTGCATGCAGAAATATGGTACAGCCTTGCTTTGCTTCAGCTATACCACTTCTGAATGCAGGTGAAGAAGCGATGTGTTTGGAAGGTTCCCGATGTAAAATAAATAAATTTATGGACCTAAGTTAGCCATGGCCACATAACAAAAGAGTGTGTCAAGGGGCAGGGAGTAGTTGTTTAGCATCCCTGAGATGCTTGGTTTCTTCAGGAAAGGAGAGAGGTGTTGGTGTGTGTGTGTGTGTAAGAATTCACACATCTAATTTCCTACTCATCTGCACTCAGATGTGGGACAGTTCACAGGAACATAGGAAATTGTATTATTCTGAATCAGATCATGGGTCTGCCCAGCTCAGAATTGTCTACCTGGAGATGCCATTGGAAATTGTGCCTGAAGAGGTATCTCCATCCCTGTTGTTCAGCCCAGACACTGAGGTCCAGCGTTTAGGGCCTTCTGGCATTCCCTCATTATAAGATGTGAGGTTACAGGGAACGAGGCAGAGGGCCTTCTCGGTGGTGGCACCCGCCCTGTGGAATGCCCTCCCATCAGATGTCAAGAAAATAAACAACTACCTGACTTTTAGAAAACATCTGAAGGCAGCCCTGCTTAGGGAAGTTTTTAATTTTTGATGTTGTATTCTGTTTTTAATCTGTTGGGAGCCACCCAGAGTGGCTGGGTAAACCCTGCCGGATGGGCAGGGTATAAATAATAATTAGTAGTAGTAGTTGTTGTAGTAGTACCTGGGACCTGCTACACGCAGACCAGATGCCCCAACACTGAGTGTTTTTTTAAGGACTATAAGCAGAGGCTTTTGGAAAGGACTGTGCAAATCAGTTCCCTCTCTGCTCAAGGCAGGCTTGTTGGTATTTCTCCTGAATAAGCCGGGACTTGCCTTCTCCAAAGGGGTTCTTGATCAAATTCTTCTCCAGGCGGCCCAAAATGTAGTAGGCCTTTATATTACGTGGCACAACTGGCACACGTTTGTTGCTGTCCTTCCGCCGGAAAAGCCGCTGCCAGAGAACCGGCAAGTCCACCAGGTCCCGCCAGCGGGAGCAGACTGGACGGCAGTTTCGAATCAGGTCGCCCATAGGGACAAGAGACAAGATATCCAACAGGAGGTGATCGGGCAAAACGCAGAGGCTTGCCATCGCCCTTCAAAGAGGTCCACTCAACCTGGAGAGGGGAACTGGGAGAGGGAGGGAGAGAAGCACACAAGGGGGATGTGATCACACTAAATCTCCTATCTAGGAAAGGGCAACCCAAATGATTGAGGGGATGGAACGATTCCCCTATGAAGAAAGATTGAAACGTTTGGGACGTACAGTGGTACCTCGGTTTTCGAACGTCTCCTTTGACAAACATTTCAGTTTTCGAACGCCGAAAACCCGGAAGTAAACACTTCCGTTTTTGAACACACCTCTGCATGCCGCCTTTTGCGGTTTTCGAACGTTTCAGAACTCGAACGGTCTTCTGGAATGGATTATGTTGGGAAACCGAGGTACCACTGTACAGTGGTACCTCGGGTTACATACACTTCAGGTTACATACACTTCAGGTTACAGTCTCCGCTAACCCAGAAATATTACCTCGCCTTAAGACCTTTGCTTCAGGATGAGAACAGAAATCGTGCTCCGGCGGCACGGCGGCAGTGGGAGGCCCCATTAGCTAAAGTGGTGCTTCAGGTTAAGAACAGCTTCAGGTTAAGAACGGACCTCAGGAACGAATTAAGTACTTAACCTGAGGTAGCACTGTACTTAACCCTCGTACCTACGGGACCGCCTCTCCTGGTATGCCCCACGGAGGACCTTAAGGTCCATAAATAGCAACACCCTAGAGGTCCTGGGCCCTCTTTTGTTAGTTAGATTAGCCTCAGCCAGATCCAGGGCCTTTTCAGCACTGGCTCCGGCCTGGTGGAATGCTCTGTCTCATGAGACCAGGGCCCTGTGCGATCAGATTTCTTTCTACAGGGTCTGTAAGACAGAGTTGTTCTGCCTGGCCTTTGGCTTAGAATCAATTTGATTCCCTTCCCCTCTTTCTTTTTTCCTTTCTCCTCCTGTTAATGTTTTAATGTTGTATTTTAATATTGCTCTTTAAGTTGTATTTTAATCAACTTGTTTTTATTATTGGTTGTTAGCCGCCCTGAGCCCGGTCTTGGCTGGGGAGGGTGGGGTATAAATAAAATATTATTATTATTATTATTATTATTATTATTATTATTATTAACCTGAGGTACCACTGTATAAGGTTAGAGGAAAGCTGAGTAAGAGGCGACATGATAAAAGTTTATAAAAATTATGCTTGGCATTGAGAAAGTGGATAAAGAAGTGTTTTTCTCCTTCTCTCCCAACATTGGAACTTGGGGACATCCAGTGAAGTGGGCATCCATTGAAACTAAATCCACTGAAACTAAACCAGGCAGAGGGACTTCTCGGTAGTGGCACCCACCATGTGGAAAGCCCTCCCATCAGATGTTAAGGAGATGAGTAACTCTATAACCTTTAGAAGACATCTGAAAGCAGCCCTGTATGTAAAGGTAAAGGACCACTGGACGGCTAAGTCCAGTCAAAGGCGACTATGGGGTTGCGGCGCTCATCTCGCTTTCAGGCCGAGGGAGACGCCGTTTGTCCACAGACATCTTTCTGGATCATGTGGCCAGCAGGACTAAACCACATCTGGCACAACAGAAACACTGTGACAGAAACCAGAGTGCATGGAAACGTTGTTTACCTTCCCTCCTCAGCAGTACCTATATATCTACTTGTACTGGTTTGCTTTCAAACTGCTAGGTTAGCAGGAGCTGGGACAGAGCAACAGGAGCTCATTCTGTCACAGGGATTTGAACCACTAAGCTTCCAATCGGTAAGCCCAAGAAGCTCAGTGGTTTAGACTACAGTGCCACCCGCGTCCCTAGCCCTGTAAAGGGAAGTTTTAAACATTTTATAGTTTAATATGTTTTTCTATACGTTGGAAGCCACCCAGAGAGGCAGGGGCAACTCAGTCAGATGGATGGAGTACAATTATTATTATTATTATTATAGGAAGATTCAGGGCATATAACAGAAAATACTTCTTCATGCAATGCAGAGTTAAACTGTGGAACTATCTCCCATTTGAAGCACAAGCATGGATGGCTTTAAAATAGGGTCAGACTTGTGCTCATGTCCTGCTTGTGGGATTCCCACAAGCTGGACAAATGGGTGTTTGGCCCGATGCAGAAGGTCTCTTCTGATGTTCTCATAAATAGCAGAGATACCAGAAACTGCCTTGCACTAAGTCAAACCATTGATCTATCCAGTTCAGTCTTGTCTGCACCCACTGGCAGGATTTCAGACAAGGCTGTCCCCCAGCCTTACCTAGTGATGACAGGGACTTGAGCTGGGATACCACCTGCATGCATGGAAATAGACAACGCCAAGAAAGGCCCTTGCAACACAATGTTGCTGTGTCAGGGCCACCCAGTGACGGAGGCTGCCCATAGGCTGGAATGCAGGGAGACCAGCAGTAGGGGGCGCCAATGACAAAGAGAGCCAGCTAAGTCTGGTTTCTTCCCTGCTGAGTTCTGCAGTCTTAAGGAGGAAGGTGCCATCAATCAGTACTAATCCCTGGGCGGGTTGTAAAAAAAAAAAAGCAGGCAGGCAGGAGCTGGCTAAGGTTCATGGGGCAGAGAATTCTATCCACTGAAGTCAATAGTTGCGATTATTATGCATTCAAATAAAATGTGCATGATTATTTAAATCTATTAATTGGTCGATATTATTATTTCTAATTGTTTCTAACATGCATTTTTTAAAAACTGTTGTATTTAATTGATGACATGAGATGTTGTGAGCTGCTTTGGGCACAATTTTGTGGGAAAGTGGCATACAAATAAACAGATAATGTTGATGATGATATATCCCGCCTTTCTCCATAAGCTCAAGCTGATGCACCCCAGCTCTGCCCCCTCATTATTTAACCCCCCCACAACAACCCTGCGAGGTGCATTTTGCTGAGAGGCAGTGACTAGCCCAAAGTCACACCCGGTGAGTTTCAAAGCCCAGTGTGAAATTTGAACTCAAGTCTTACTCCGACACTCTTAACCATGATGCCACACCTTGCAAGCTAGACCCATCCTTTAAAATTAAGTGGACAGGCCAGACAACTCTAAATTCCATCCCTGGTCCATTGTGTATAAAATTCCTGAACTCTGCAGCTGCATTTTTAGAAGGCTGGGGAACCAGATGCCTTTTATTTTTTCGATGGGGGTTAAAATAGATTGTGAGGTATATTGAATTCATTGAGGCAGGGTGGGGGTAAAGAGTAACTTTCTCCCATGATACACACTACACAGGAGTTTTTTTGGGGTGAGTGGGAGCACACTGGCAACAGGGAGGGGGCTGGTCCACCCCACCAGCTCTCTTAACACGCACCAAGGCACCCTGAACCACCAAGAGGGAGAGGGTTTTGCAAAACCACTCATTCCACAGGGTTGTAGCCGGCTAAATTATTCCCAGGAGTAGGCCCATAGCAATGAATGAACCTGCTAGTTATGTCCATTAACTCCACTGGGTCCAGTGGCGTAGCGTGGGGGGTGCAGGGGGGGCCGGCCGCACCGGGCGCAACATTTGGGGGTTAGGGTTAGGGGGCGCAAATCCACGGGTTAGGGGGCGCAAATTACTTGCCTTGCCCCGGGTGCTGACAACCCACGCTACGCCACTGACTGGGTCTACTCTGAGTTGGAAACTAGCTAGAGAGACTTAAAGATGCTTAACTGCTCAATTCTCTCATTCTTTGGGACCTGCCCAGTTGCAGGAATTTATGTATAGGTTGGGGGGGGGGGTTGCCCCTCCAGCAGATATCATGCACATGCAGCCCACTACCAAAATCAGCACAATCACTTTTGTGACTTTTGTGATTTGTCCCCACAAAACACTTCATCGCAGTTTCTTCCTATCTATTCAAAGGGCCTTTGCTGCATGATACCAAATGTAACAATCCACTGATAAAATTTATCTATGTACTGGCTCACAGGGAAAACATCAGAAATTCATATAGACATGTGAGCTCAGCTACTCAGCAGCCCCTCTGCCTGAGTGATTCCTGGCATCCTGATACCCGGGTGCCAGACAGGTAGCCATTCCAGAAATAACAAACCCAGATGGAGACAAAAGGGTGTGATTAACTTGGCTGGGGAACACGGAAAAATAATTTTCTCTTTTGTTACCCTTGATGGGTGTTTGGTGGGGGGCAAAGAGAACCATGGGGCAGGGTCCAGGATGCTCAGATTACTTCCACCAGACCTCCCCTTTCATGATGTAACCATGATGTATTAGTGATGTAGTTTGGGCGGGGTGTAACATGGGGATTAGCAGCTAATAAAAGACAGTCTTCAATAAAGACCAAGCCTACTGGCTGCTGTTTTGCTCTGGTATTCCTGGCTGGTGTCCTTGTTTTTTGTCCAACGGAGCCCTCAGATTTCTCCGTTAACATCCCAAAGCTAAGAGGCTCCTTGTTTGCCTAAAAACTTCTAGGGACAGTGTGGTGCGATGGTTAGAGTGTCGGACTAGGGCCTTGAGAAACCAGGGTTCAAATATCCCACTTAGCCATGAAGCTCACTGGATGACTCACTACCTCTCAGCCAAACCTACCTCACAGGGTTGTTGTAGAGATTCAGTGAGGAGGGGGCAGAGCCATGTACAACACCTTATAGAATCATAGAGTTGGAAGAGACCACAAGGGCCATTGAGTCCAACCCCCTGCCAAGCAGGAAACACCATCAGAGCACTCCTGACATATGGTTGTCAAGCCTCTGCTTAAAGACCTCCAAAGAAGGAGACTCCACCACACTCCTTGGCAGCAAATTCCACTGTCGAACAGCTCTTACTGTCAGGAAGTTCTTCCTAATGTTTAGGTGGAATCTTCTTTCTTGTAGTTTGGACCCATTGCTCCGTGTCCGCTTCTCTGGAGCCGCAGAAAACAACCTTTCTCCCTCCTCTATGTGACATCCTTTTATATATTTGAACATGGCTATCATATCACCCCTTAACCTCCTCTTCTCCAGGCTAAACATGCCCAGCTCCCTTAGCCGTTCTTCATAAGGCATCGTTTCCAGGCCTTTGACCATTTTGGTTGCCCTCCTCTGGACACGTTCCAGTTTGTCAGTGTCCTTCTTGAACTGTGGTGCCCAGAACTGGACACAGCACTCCAGGTGAGGTCTGACCAGAGCAGAATACAGTGGCACTATTACTTCCCTTGATCTAGATGCTATACTCCTATTGAGCTCCTTGGAGAAAAAGGTGGGATTTAAAGGCAATAAAACAAAATAAATAATACTGACTTGGGAAGGGCGCAGGAAACAAAACCGTGTAGGCTCCAAATTGAAGTCGAGTCTCTGCCCCGCTGAGCAACCAGCAGGAAGGGGAGGAGCAAGATGGAAGTTGGGCGTGTCCCCCTCCTCCTCCCATACCCCCTCCCTTTATAGAAATCCTGGGCAAGGCTCATTTGCATATGATTTAGAGGGCCTTATGCACAGCTGCTGTGCCTTTGCTCTTTATCCTCTTAATCATTTTCTAGGGGGTAGCCTGGATTTGCTTACCCAAGAGTAACTCAGACTGAAATCATCGGGGCTTGGCTTACTTCTGAGTAGTAGGCAATGGGCTGTCTGTGGTGCAAGTCCTACTCAGAGTAGGCCCATTGACATTTGTGGACACGAGTGTTGTTGTTGTTGTGTAGTTGTTCAGTTGTGTCTGACTCTTCTTGACCCCATGGACCAGAGCATGCCAGGCACTCTTGTCTTCCACTGCCTCCCGCAGTTTGGTCAAACTCATGTTCGTAGCTTCGAGAACACAGTCCAACCATCTCGTCCTCTGTCGTCCCTTTCTCCTTGTGCCCTCCATCTTTCCCAACATCAGGTTCTTTTCCAGGGAGTCTTCTCTTCTAATGAGGTAGCCAAAGTATTAGAGTCTCAGCTTCAGGATCTGTCCTTCCAGGGAGCACTCAGGGCTGATTTCCTTAAGAATGGATAAGTTTGATCTTCTTGCAGTCCATGGGACTCTCAAGAGTCTCCTCCAGCACCATAACTTGGGCTAAATAATTTTGGTGGATCAACTCTGAGAAGGACTGTGTTGGCTCCAGCACAACTGCATAGCACTGCACATTTCAAGTTCCCCATTGCAAGCTTTCAAATGATTCCATGCGTTGAGCTGCCTTCCGTTTACTCTCAAGTAAGTCTCACAGAAGTCAGTGGGGCTTGCTTCCAAGTAATGGCGCTGCTGGCCCTCCCGTTAACTCTCTTTCCTCCTCTCTCCAAGGATGTTTGATGAAATAAGAATAGAAATGGGGTCCCTTCAAGGGGTTCAGCTTCTTAAGGAAGACTGGACCTTCAGAGAGAGCGCACTTTTTAAGGCTCAAACCGGTCTGGAAATGAACAGAGACCAGACCAAGATATACGAAAGCAAAGCAGCTATAAGCCTGATCTTTATTAAAGCTGTTGCAACAGGGTGCTCCCCCCACCACACGCAGGAGAGACGAGGAGGACCCAGGACAAAGGTGTGCAAGCCCTTATATAGACTTTGAAATTGCCCACCCTGGAGCTCAAGGCCACTTCCAGAAACATCATACATACATCACAGAAGGGGTGGACTACAACAGAAATTTGAGTGCGTTGTTTTTCCCCTCTTGTCTGCTAGGTTGTTTGATTGGATTACCTGGGCATCCTGGCCACTCTTTTGTTACTCAGTTCCTGAATCCAGGTCACAGGCTCACACCCTATTCATATCTTAAATGTGCCCTTAAGACAGGATTTGTGAAAGAGACAATGGGGAGATTTCCCATTTCCTTCGACCTTGCAGAGAAATATTTCAGGTCATTTTGGGAGAGAGAAAATAGTTTCAGGACTTTTCTGTGGGTTTCAGACATGTGGTTTACATATTTGTATGTGTTTGCTTGGTACATTTATGAACATCTATTTTATATATAAAAGACCTTAAAATTCTTATAACATTTGAACAGCCCAAATGCACAAGATGGATTGTGGCACGCCAGTTTACTCTGTTAACGGAGAAATCTGAGGGCTCCCTTGGACAAATAAACAAGGACACCAGCCAGGAATACCAGAGCAAAACAGCAGCCAGTAGGCTTGGTCTTTATTGAAGACTGTCGCGACAGGACTCCCACCTGCCACCAGGTGAGACAAAAGGGAAGCACAGAACAAAAGAAGACCCCAACTTTTATTAGTTACTAATTGTTAGGATATTTCCGTTCCACCTTAAAAGGGAGCAGGATGTTTGTGTCACAGCCTGCGTATTTTCCTGTTTCACAGGATGTTTATGTTGTGTCTTTGCTTTCGTCTCCCTCTCTGCCGGAGACATCTGAAGCAGGCAGTCATGTTTTTCTTTCTTCTGATCAACGCTAAATAAACTTGTAAATCATGCATCTTCCGCTGTGTGCATTATCTGCTGATAGAGTGTGCATCGGTTCTGGAATGTGGCAAGCTATTTCTAGAGCTCGTGTCGCTAATTGCTGATACTGCATGTCTACGGGAGATCAATGGACGTCTGGAGACGACGAGGAGTCGAGATGGACTTTGTCTCCTTGGCAGTATCCCAACACTAATCCCCCAAACTACATCACAACTACGTCACTGATACATCACAAAAAAGAGGGGTTGAGGGAGGAGTTGAGAAAGTAACTTGAGTATCTTGTCACCTGGCAGGTTCCTCCTTTCCCCCTCCCCATGAGTCACTTCCAGGAGACAAAGGGGAGCTGGGAGTTTCCTGCCCCCAGAGGGAAGATCCGATCACTGTCCTTTGTTCCAGTCCGTGTTGAATCCACTCCCATATGCAAGTCCTTTGTGACCTCGAAGGTCTTCTGTCTAGGACCATCAGGGTAGCAACTGGGTAGGGCTCCTGTGTACGTGTTGGTACGCTCAAGGGGTTATGGCTGGCCGGAATCAAACCTTCCCCATTTTGTAGTCCTTCCTTCATGGAGTAAAATAAAAGTGGAACGGTGCAGCTCCGATGTATGGTTGATTTTCTATGAATTTATAGCAGAAGTGTAGCGTATGTCGTGTGTGTGTGTGTGTGTGTGTGTGGAGTTTGTACAAACTGAATGATGGGGGGGGGGGGGTTCCTGCAACAACTCAGCCTATCGCTTTCTATTCTTATCCGCCCAGGCAGCCATCGTTAAGGGGTGTGTGTGCTGAATTCCACGCTGAAACGAAGGATGAAAACCACATTTCTGAATAGTAAGGAAATGCATGGAAGTGGTCAATGGGGACTGCGACCCCTAGAGGCAGAGAGCGGGCATCGCTCTACTGCCGCATCCCTGTGCGCCGCATCCCAGACACAGCAGGATGGGGGAACTGCCCCCCTCTAGTGGTTGTTGAACACCAGTGCGACCAATGATCAAGGATTGTTTAACACCATGGGTAGATAAACTAAGGCCTGGGAGCCGGATCTGGCCCAATCGCCTTCTAAATCCGGCCCGCGGACGGTCTGGGAATCAGCGTGTTTTTACATGAGTAGAATGTGTACTTTTATTTAAAATGCATCTCTGGAATATTTGTGGGGCATAGGAATTCGTTCTCCCCCCCAAAAAAAAATATAGTTCGCCCCCCCCCCACAAAGTTTGACGGACAGTAAGACAGGCCCCCTGCTGAAAAGTTTGCTGACCCCTGTTTTACACAGTTGACATTTATTGTCACAAGTGCCAAGGATAGTGCCAGGATCCCTATACAGTGGTACCTCGGGTTACATACGCTTCAGGTTACATACGCTTCAGGTTACAGACTCCGCTAACCCAGAAATAGTGCTTCAGGTTAAGAACTTTGCTTCAGGATGAGAACAGAAATCGTGCTCCGGCGGCGCGGCAGCAGCGGGAGGCCCCATTAGCTAAAGTGGTGCTTCAGGTTAAGAACAGCTTCAGGTTAAGAACGCACCTCTGGAACGAATTAAGTACTTAACCCGAGGTACCACTGTATGACTTTTCTTTTTGACATCTGTCACCCTCCAGATCCTGCTGGTGTACGACGCCCGTCAGCCCCAACCAATACAGCCAAAGTCCATGGATGAGATGGGAGCAATCTCTGCAGTGCCGCAAGTTTGGCATCCTTGCCTTGCCGAAACTTTTCATCTAACTATTGCAAGAGATATTCGTGGAAGAGAGAGCATAAGTGAGGCGACCCAGTCCTGGAGATCTCTCTGCTATGCAGGCTGGCCCATAAACACTGTAAACTAATAAATAACATGAATGAGTAAGAGTACACTGCCTCCTTTTTGTGGCTGGGAAGAGAATTGTCGGCAAATTGCACCCTTTGTGAAAATGATGATCCCAAGCCTTCCTTCCAGCCTGTTGGTTTTCTTTTGTGGGGGTGTGATTTTCCATGTACAGTGGTGCCTCGCAAGACGAAATTAATTCGTTCTGCGAGTTTTTTCGTCTTGTGAATTTTTTCGTCTTGCGAAGCACCACTGTGCATTGACGGTTTCCCATAGGAATGCATTGACGGTTTTAAAAAAAAGGCGCAAGATGAAAACATTTTCGTCTTGCGAAGCAAGCCCATAGGGAAATTCGTCTTGCGAAGCAACTCAAAAAACGAAAAACTCTTTCGTTTTGCGAGTTTTTCGTCTTGCGAGGCATTCGTCTTGCGAGGTACCACTGTATAGCCCATAAACGTGTGCTTTCCAATAAATGACTCCTAAGTCCCCCCTCCTCTTCTTTCCCCCTCTTTTCTTCCTAATCTAACACTGTATCCAACGCCAATGTCTCACAACGAATGAAACTGATCTGTAGAAAACACAACTTGAAAAAAGAGACGATGCAAGTATTTTTGCAAACTTAAATTTTTAATATATATTTTTAATGACTCCTAAGTTTAAACTGAACTGGTACAGTCCCTTGTGGCAGGGCTGTACCACCTTGCCATTGCAACGTATGAACAAGTGAGGGGGATGCGGTGTCTCCCCACTACAAATGCCACACAGTCGTCCATGAAAACGCAATCTGAAGCCAGGGGGACACACCCAGTTTGGTGTACAGTCATACTTTGGGTTGCGAACTTGATCCGTGCGGGAGGCGTGGGTTGCGATTCAGCGCTTCTGCTCAAAGCACGATTTAGTGCTTCTGCGCATGCGCGACAGCCGAAACCCAGAAGTAACCCGTTCCGGTACTTCCGGGTTTCGGCGGGTCCATAACCCAAAAAAATGCAACCTGAAGCATCTGTAACCCGAGGTATGACTGTGTATATATATATAGAGAGAGAGAGAGAGCATAGCTGTCAACTTTTCCCTTTTCTTGCAAGGAATCCTATTCAGAATAAGGGGATTTCCCTTTAAAAAAGGGAAAAGTTGGCAGCTATGATATATAGTGTGTCTGTGTGTGTGTGTATATACATATATATATATATATACACACATACACACATATATAGTGTGTGTGTGTGTGTATAAATATATAGTATGTGTGTGTGTGTGTATATATATATACACACACAGACACACTATATATCATAGCTGTGTGTATACATATATATATATATATATATATATATAATGTATGTGTGAATATAGATAGTGAATGTATATTTAGTGAATTTGTGTATATGTGTGTATATATATATATATATATGCTTTCGTAGATTTTCACGGGTACAGGAATGCAGGTTTTGGTGTCCTCGGGTGTCTTCCCGTGTAAAAGTTGGGGTGTCTAGGCGACGTTTCGACGAGGTCTCACTCGTCATCTTCAGGCTGGTGCTTTCGGCTTCTTGTTACTGGAACAGAGCAGGATCTCAGTGTTTGAGTTCCTATAAATACTGTTGAGGAGGTGTGGTGTATAGCCTCCAATGTTCTGGGCAGAGAGGAGGTTCCCAGGCTAGTGTGCCTTTTCTTCTTTTGTTCCTTAATTACTTGAGGGATATCTTGAGTGATTTCTTGAGTGATTTCCTGAATCCCACTTAGGTGGGTCATTAGGTGTGGATTAGTTGCTAAAGCCTTCGTGTCTTGAACTCTTGAACTTTGTGAAGAGTTTTTCTGAGAAGATGGCTGTACTGCACTTGGTTGTGCTCTGGCTTGGCTTCGTGTATAGGGGCGAGCTGTGGTTTTGTGGCCTGTGTCAGCCAGATCTGTGTAGGGATTGCAGGGGGGTGCAGCATCCGGAGGTGCCACCCTGGTTTGGCTACTGGATGGTGTCTGTAATTTATCTGTGGAGAGGGTCTGGGTTTGGGTCTGGTGTGGTTGATTGGTGATGGCGTTCTGTGTGCCTCTGGATCTGGTGTCAGATTTTGTGGGGAGGGCTAATTTCCAGATGTCTGGCAAGCGGGATGTGTCGTCACGCTTGTTCATGTTGTGAGGGTGTTTCTCTATCTCGATGGCTTCCATGATTATTCTCTTGTGGTGATGTTCCATGTTAAAGAGCAATTTGGAATCTGCAAAATTAATTTCGTGTCCTGTTTCTTTCATGTGTTGGAAAAGAGAGGAAGTTTTTTCTTCTTTTTTGACGGCATTCTTGTGTTCTGCGATCCGTGCATTTATTCGTCTGTTTGTTTGTCCAATGTACGTGGCTGGGCAGACTTTGCAGGGTATTTCATAGACCCCTTGGTTTTCCAACTGAATTTTATCTTTGGGGTTTCTGAGGATATTGGCTATTTTTTGGTTGGTGCAAAAGGCTGTTTTGATATTGTGTTTATGGAGGATTTTGCTAATTTTATCTGTAGTGCCCTTGATATAAGGAAGGAGGGCTATGCCATTGTTTTCTTCTGTGTCTTGGTTTTTGGGGGGTGTTTCTTTTTGGATTAGCTTCGTAACCCTGTTTTGCTGGTATCCATTGGCAATTAACACATTTGAGAGATTCTGTAACTCAGTTGTCAAGTGGTCTTCGTCAGCCAGGCGTTTGGTTCTGGAGATGAGAGTCTTGGCTACGGAGTTTATTTGTGCAGGGTGGTGGTGTGATTGTGCATGTAAGTAGCGGTTGGTGTGTGTTTTTTTCCGGTAGATAGTGTGTCCTAGGGAGCCATCAGGTTTTTTGTAGATTAGGACGTCAAGGAAGGGAAGTTGGTTGTTGGCTTCTATTTCCATAGTGAATTGTATTTTGGGGTGTAGGCTGTTGAGATGTGTGAGGAAGCTATCCAGTTTTTCCTTCCCGTGTGGCCAAATTACAAAGGTGTCGTCAACATATCTGAGCCAGAGTTTGGGTTTGTGTTCTGACTTGTCTAAAGCATTGGTTTCAAAGTGTTCCATGTACAGGTTAGCGATGACCGGTGAGAGGGGTGATCCCATAGGTGCTCCTTCTATCTGTTTGTATCTTTGTCCATTGTGGATGAAGTACGTGTTGGTTAGGCAGTGGTTGGTCAGGTCCAAGATGTATATATATATATATATATACACGTGTGTGTGTGTATGTATATGTACACACACACACACACACACACATATATATATATATATATACACAGTATATGAAAGGCCGGGTTCCAGGAAGAATCTGGCGTAAATAACCCGCCCCGGAAAACCAAATAAGCAAGCAAGCAAACAGACACCCGACACGCGGGCGTTCAGCTCGCCGGCCTCCCCGGGTCGGAACCTTTGACTCCGAGGGAGTTCTGTTTCCGGCCGGGCCGCTTTCGGAAGCGCACGCGCTTCGGTCGCCCGTCGGCGGGGGCGAGGAGAAGGGAGTGGACCCGCCGATGGCAGAGGCGAGCCGCAGTCGGCGGAGGCGTCGGGGGAGCTGGGGCTGCTCGGGAGCCGCCTTCTCTGGGCGCAGGGTGAGTCCTGAGCGGGGAGAGGTCCCCCCCTTCCAACTCCCTCCAGCCCGGATTCGCCTGCGCCCCGCCACCCCTGCAGGGTAGGACGCTGCTGCGGAGGCTGCCGCCCCGCGGAGGCAGGAGACTGGGGTGGGGCCGAGGGCCTCGCCTTTCTTCTGGGCTTGAAGTGGCCCGGCTTCCTCAATGCTCGCAGGAGGAGGAGGAGGCGGCGGGCAAGCGGGGCTTCGGCGTCTCTCCACCTCCTCGGACGGCAGAAGGGGACAAGGCGGGGTAGGGCTTGCGTGACCCGGTATGGAATTCATTCCCTTGGTTGTAATGTATATATTACTTTTATATATCCTACATTTTGACTTATCTATCTGGAGAGCAGGGGCTCAAAAGACCCAGTTTGACTACATATGTTACTTTTATTTATCCTGTATTTTGATTTTTTGTGTCCGGAGAGCAGGGGCGGAACCAGACTCGATGACCCAGTTTGGCTATATATGTTACCTTTATATATCCTGTATAGTATTTTGACTTTTCTCTCTGGAGAGCAGGGGCGGAACCAGGCTCAATGGCCCAGTTTGGCTATATATGTTACTTTTATATATCCTGTATTTTGATTTTTCTATCCGGAGAGCAGGGGCGGAACCAGACTCAGTGACCCAGTTTGGCTATATATGTTACTTTTATATATCCTATATTTTGATTTTTTCCACATATTTTCTATTAAATGTTACGTTTTTCATTTTAGAATATTCATTTAAACAACCTTAAAATATCAGTGACTTCCCCCCTTCTCTTTGTGTGGTACATTTTGCATAACATAATTCCCTGCATAATTCATATAAACCAAACCATTCAATATTCCATTATTACATCCATCAAAACTTATTTACACTGTTGAATTTATCTTAATACTGCCCACATTTTCAATGTACACAGTTTCCCCCCATGTATTCAATTAACATTTTCCAGTCTTTTTTAAACGTATGTTGTTCTTGTTCTCTTATTCTATATGTTAGGTCCGCAAGCTGCGCATATTCCGTCAGTTTAAGTTGCTATTCTTTTTTAGTCGGGACTTTGCTCATTTTCCATTTTTGGGCTAACAAAACATGGGCTGCCGTAGTGGCATACATAAATAACCTTTTTTGACACCTGGGAATTTCCGTCGGAATTATCCCCAACAGAAAGGACTCTGGATTTTTTGGGAACTTTTAAACATTTTTTTTCAATTCATTATAAATTATTTCCCAATACTCTCTTACCCTTTTACAGATCCACCACATATGACAGAACATACCCTCAGTCTCATTGCACCTCCAGCACATATCTGATTCAGTCTTATACATCTTAGCAAGCCCACTCGGAGTTACATACCATCTGTGAATCATTTTCAGGTAGTTCTCCTCCAAGGAATAACAAATTGTAAACTTCAGATCGCTCTTCCAAAGCTTTTCCCAGAGATTAAATCTATATTGTGTCCTTTATCTATTGCCCAGTGTGTCATAGAGGCTTTGAGAAGCTCGTCTTTTGTTTCCCAATGTAGTAACAGATTGTATATTTAGATTTTTCTGTTTGGAGAGCAGGGGCCGAACCATACTCAAAGACCCAGTTTGACACACACACACACACACACACACACATTTGCATACCCCCACCTCAATGGTGCCCCTCTGGAGGCTTCATTTGGGGCAAAAAAAAAAACCCTGGCTAACACACACACACACACACAGACGTAGCTATGGGTCTGGGAGATCACTTCACACAGGTGTTTGACATAACTCCCCACCCTCCACCGACTGTAGAGTCGCACCCTACTGTCTCTTGAGGCAGGTAGACACCAAAAACAATTACATTTATATGCCACCTTTCTTTCCCCCCCACTCCCCCTCTCCCTGTGAGGTAGTTTAGGCCAAGAGCCCACGGTCTACATTAGTGAGCTCCATCATAGGGATTCGAACCCAAGTCATAGTCTGAATCTAGAACCACACTGGAGTAATTATTGCTATTGCAATTATTAGCACTCAGCATTAACATCAGAGTTCAATATTGAAAGCTGTTTAAAACAGCTTTAGAATAGCAGAAAAGAAGAAGTCGTCTATTGTAGTACTTTGTGTTTATCTGGTTTTTGGTTTGCTTGCTTTTGTATTTATTACAGGGGTTAACGAAACAGGCAAACTATTCTAGCTTCCATATTGCCATAAGGGTGTAAAATGTCTTTTCTGTTAGTCACCTTTAATAAATATATGGTTTGAATGTTTAACCAGTTCCGGATCAAACTTGTTTGAAGTACTGGTTGATGCTTTCATTACTTATCTGTCTAGTACATATTCTGTTTGTTATTTTGTAAACCGCTTGGAGACTGGGATATGTAAAAATATTAGATAAATAATATTAGATAAATTAATTAATCTCAGTAAGTTCTACAATCATGCATTTTAAAATAACTTAAAATAAGTTTAAAAACAATACAAAAACAACTAAAGAGAGGTCATTAAAAAGTGTTGCTGAAAGCCCTGCTATGAATTATTGTGGGCTTCTGACATTTTAGAGACCTCAGAAACTCTCTGACAGGGACTTCCTTGGCTTGTAAAGGCTTAAGGCAGACTTTCAAGGAAAACATCAGGGTGACAGGTGGAAGTTGGGCAAGGAATGCTTCAAATGGCCACCACACATTGTTTTATTTCAGTCCGCTCCTGATTAATACCTGTGCTTTAATTCAGAGCTCATTTTAAAGGCAAGTTTCATCAGCCTTATGTCCTCCGAATGTTTTTGGCTACACCACGCTGGCGAAGGGAAGGGAGGCTTTGTTCCTTGGTTTCAGTTTGGGTGTTTTTGACTATATTTATGTTCTATTATGGCGTGTCCTATGTGGTTTTGTCAGGGACCAGTGTGCCCTGTGCTATTGCAGAACGTTTGCCTTCTCTGAATCGCTGGGAGCACAGTGGAAAATGTGGATTAAAAAAAAATGGCTGGAAGGTGGTTTAAGCAACGGGTGTTGTGAAAAATCTTTTAATTAGTAAACTAAATCAAACCTGAAACCTTTGAAAGTGTCAGGCTCTCCTTCATTGGAGGTTTTTAAACAGAGGTTAGATGGCCCCTGAGTTGCAGGGTATTGGAGTCGATGCCTCTTTGGGGCCTTTCCAACTTTACAGTCCTATGATTCTGTCATTCAATGTCCTTGACATGGTATGGGAGGGGGTGCACCTGTTGAAATTTTATTAGATAAACCTGCAACCCTCCAGGTATTTTGGGCTACAACTCCCACCAGTCCCATTTTGTGTTGTGAACCGCTCTGTGGTCTTCGGCTGAAGGGCGGCGTACAGATTTAATAAATAATAATAATCCGAGCCAGTAACCAAAAGCATCCGAAGGGCATCAGGTGGCTGAACTATGTCATAGGAGTCCCATAAAAGGAATATAAAGACCTGATTCAGCATCGTGAGTCAGCCTGTTGCTGGATCATTCTGCAAAATCTCTTTTTTTTTTTTTAAATAATATTTTATTTTCCACATTCAATAAACAAACAAAAAACAAATCGACCAACACATCAAAAAGAAAATAGCAAAAGAAAAACAATACATACATTGTACAAAGACAAAAAGAAAAATGAAAAAGATAAGAATAAAAGAATTAAAAACAAATATTGTGTCATTATATTCTTCAGCATTAACTTAAGTCTGCGACTTCCCCATGCCTTCCCACTCTGTATTCTAGGTCTTATATTCTGGTAGTAAACTCTTTCCCTCTGGCGTATCTTTGGTTCAGATTAATGTTATTGTCTTATTTATCCTTACATTTCCCTATGTCTTACTAAATATACTTTCTTTAACATTGTCATTTTTATAATAACATTCTTTTACATTCAATCTGATAACCTCAAACGTTCGTAATTTTATAATGCTTCTGTAGATAGTCTTTAAATTTCCTCCAGTCTTCCTTCACCATCTCTTCTCCCTGGTCTCTGATTCTGCCAGTCATTTCTGCAAGTTCCATATAGTCAATGAGCTTCATTTGCCATTCTTCCAGCGTGGGTAAATCTTGCGTCTTCCAGTATTGCACGATGAGTATTCTTGCTGCTGTTGTAGCATACATTCTGCAAAATCTCAAGCCGGAGCTCTTTCTCCAACTTAGCTACATTTTTTTTAAAACTGGAAATGTTTGGGATGGGGAGAGAGCCCCGAGGACCAGAGAGGAGTGGACAAATTACCGTATTTTTCGCTCTATAAGACACACCAAACCACAAGACGCACCTAGTTTTTGGAGGAGGAAAACAACAAAAAAAAAATTCTGAATCTCAGAAGCCAGAACAGCAAGAGGGATCACTGCGCAGTGAAAGCAGCAATCCCTCTTGCTGTTCTGGCTTCTGGGATAGCTGCGCAGACTGCATTCGCTCCATAAGACGCACACACATTTCCCCTTACTTTTTAGGAGGGAAAAAGTGAGCCTTATAGAGCAAAAAATACGGTAGTTCCCTGGGTCCTGAGGCCACCCCACCCCTGTGTTACACAATTCTAGAGAGGTGCCCACTTCTCTCTGTCAGGGAAATAAAGAGGAGGAGAAGGCTATTGTGAAAGGGGTAAGGTGCAGGTTTTCCTCGGATTTAATGGACCACCACACAAATTTCTCTTCTTCCTTTCCCCTTTTCAGGTTCACTTCTGACACCTGGCGTTGCAGCAGCCTGTTTGAACAATGGAGGCGGAAGATGAGATGGAAAAGATCAATATTGTCAGCGAAAACAACCAGGAGAGCGAGCCGGAAGATCAAGGGGCAGCGCTGCTGGGCACCCCGAAGAGCCTGCCCAGCACCTGGCAGCACAAGTGCGCCTCTTATGTCCTGGCCCTCCGCCCTTGGAGCTTCAGCGCTTCCCTCACCCCAGTGGCCCTAGGCAGCGCTCTCGCCTACCGCTCCCTGGGGACTTTGGACCCTGGGCTCCTGGTCGGCAGCGCAGTGACCGTCTTGGCCGTCCACGGGGCCGGGAACCTCGTGAACACCTACTACGACTTCTCCAAGGGGATCGATCACAAGAAGAGCGATGACCGGACCCTGGTGGACCGGATATTGGAGCCCCAGGACGTGGTCAGATTCGGGGTCTTCTTGTACACCCTCGGCTGCATATCTGCGGCCTGCCTCTATTGCCTCTCTACCCTCAAGCTGGAGCATCTAGCCCTGATCTACTTTGGAGGGCTCTCTAGCTCCTTTCTCTATACTGGAGGTAAGGAATCCTCACCAACACGCGCAAGCCTTTTCTTGTTGCAGAGCATCTTTCCCCAACCTGGGGCCCTCCAGGTGTGTGGGGCTCCCAAATCCCTGGGATGCGAGAGTCCAAAGCTTTTGAAGGGCACCAAACTTAAGGTGTAGGCTGTTTAAGAAGAGCTGGGCAATATCTGGTTTTCAACATCGTTATATATCACAAGCTAAGCATGGTGATATACCGATACATCACAATGTCTGAAATAAGGATGGAGCATTGGCTGGTTTCATGGTTTTTCCTGCATCGTGATTTTTGCTGGCATCTGCTTCTTTGATTCGCTGCCCCATGCATGAGGCAGGGGAGAGCCGAGCCACCAGAGTTAACAGTGGCTGCAGGAATCGAGAGAAGCATTGGCTGGTGTCAGGGAACTGCCATCGGAGCTGGAGGCGGAGAGGAGGCTCCAGAAGGATGGGGGAGAGGGTCCCAGTAGGGAGAGAGGTAGCCCATCCGCTGGGGAAGGAAATCAGCACAACACCAGTGGAGAAGGGGGGCAGATGGGGGAAACGGAGAGGTGGCTCCAGGACTCCTCGCCGGAGACCAGCGGAGAGGGCACGAGTACTCCGCTGCCCACACCCACTTTGCGCAGAAGACTTCCGCGCAGGCAGAGTAGGAGGAGACTGGGCGTCAAACAGCTTCTATGCTGGAAGAGGTTCAAGAAATGCCCACTGACAGATTCTGCCAGCGACTGAGGCAGCCACGGAACTTGAGGCTGTCCAGACAAAAGGGTTCAACCAGGCAACCTAGCCAGGAGTAACGGCAACTTACGCACAAGCAACCCCTAGAACCATTACAGCTGGATTCACAGTTTTCCCCACATTGTGATTTTTGCATAGCACCCACACCCACAATTTGTGATATATTGCCAGGTAAAAAGTTATGAAACCGATTTCACAATATGGACTTCAAACCAGTTTTGGACAATATATCAATATATCGTCCAGCCCTAACCAGGTTCAGTAGCTGAGGCGACAGGGGTTCTGTGCTAGAATTTTGCGCTTTAGGTTTAGGGCTGGGCGATAACTGGTTTTCAACATTGCAATATATCACCAGCTAAACATGGCGAGATACCAATATATCACTGTGACTGAAATAAGCATGGAGTTACGCAGAGGCATCGGCTTCACAGTTTTTCCTGCATTGTGATTTTTGCCGCGTTGATCATCTATGTTGCCTTCTGCCTAAAAATTATCAATGTCGGGTATTTTGCAAACATGTTTTAGAGAAGCATTATCACTGTTGCATCCCCACCAGCTGAATGTCTTAGATAATCCTTTCATAAATGAGTGCAATGGAGTCCAGTAAATTCTAAAAATTATTTTTTGTTGTTGTTAAGAGAGTGGAGGACAAGTACGAGTCTTAATTTGAGGTCCAGAGACACCCTTGTTATAGAACTTAACACAATTGCTTGGTTGTGTTTGAGATCCCCAATTCTTTTTTCCATTCCTCCTTTCATAACTGCGTATCCAACTGGTTTGCTGCTAAGGAGCATTTATATATGATAATTGTGGGGTGGTGTTTTTGTTTGTTTGTATGTTTGTTACATAAGAGTTGATCGAGTCTCTTAATATCTGGGGTCTCTGAGCCGCAGAAGGTCTTTTGTAGGTTTAAGACTTCCACCCTCCTGGTCTTCAGGTCATGGGTGATAAGGCTGTCGGTGCCCACTAGCCGCAATGGCTATGCTCAGCTTCCACTATTGAAGGCCACAGGCCTGCGAGCAACAGTTTCTAGGAATCAGTAGCAGGGAGAGCACTGTTGCACATGGGTCTTGCTTGTGGCATTCCCATGATGGGAGCACCTGGTTGGCCACCGTGAGATCAGGTTGCCTTCGCCCTAATCCTGTCGGGCTCTCATTATGATTGTATTATTTATTGCATTTATATCCCTCCCCCCCCCCCAAGTAGCTCATGGTGGTGCACATGGCTCTTCTCATTTACCGTACTTTGCGCCCCATAGGACGCACCGGCCCATAGGACGCACCTAGTTTTTTGGGGGGGAAATAAAGGGGAAAAAATCCCCCCCCCAGGTGCGGGGCTGGAAGAACCAGGTCGGGGAACAGCAGGAAGGCGCGCTCTGCCTCCCCGCTGTCCCCCGAGCTTGTGGGGCTGGCGATGGGGAGAAGTGCGCTGAGCCCGGGACTGCAGGCAGCTCTGCGCAGCCATCGGGAGCCGGGCGGGACTTCGCGCCCCGCTCCCGATGGCCGTGCAGAGCTGTGCTGAGCCCGGGACTGCAGGCAGCTCTGCGCAGCCATCGGGAGCCGGACGGGACTTCGCGCCCCGCTCCCGATGGCCGCGCAGAGCTGTGCTGAGCCCGGGACTGCAGGCAGCTCTGCGCAGCCATCGGGAGCCGGACGGGACTTTGCGCCCCGCTCCTGATGGCCGTGCAGAGCTGCGCTGAACCCAGGACTGCAGGCAGCTCTGCGCAACCCTCGGAGCCGGTCTCCCGAGGGTTGCGCAGAGCTTCCTGAAGCCTGGAGAGCGAGAGGGGTCGGTGCGCACCGGCCCCTCTCGCTCTCCAGGCTTCAGCGAAAGCCTGCATTTGGCCCATAGGACGCACACACATTTCCCCTTCATTTTTGGAGGGGAAAATGTGTGTCCTATAGGGCGAAAAATACGGTAATCCCCACAACCACTCTGTGAGTTAGGCTACGTTGAGAGAGGCAGTGCCTGGCCTGTGCTTAACCAAAGAGCTTAATGGCATGGGGAGGGGAGAAGTGAAGGGATTCGAACCCTGGTCCTGGCCTGCCGCTCTAACCGCTACACCTTCGCTGCCTCCTCTGTCATTCTGTTCTGTCGTGACTGCAGGCATTGGCTTCAAGTACGTGGCACTGGGCGACGTGGTGATCCTCATCACCTTTGGGCCGCTGGCCGTGATGTTCGCCTACGCCGTGCAGGTGGGCTACCTGTCGGTCTCGCCCTTGCTCTACGCCGTCCCGCTGGCCCTGAGCACCGAGGCCATCCTGCACAGCAACAACACCCGGGACATGGAGTCGGACCGGCAAGCCGGCATCGTCACCCTGGCCATCCTCATTGGGCCGACGTTCTCCTACTTCCTGTACAACGCCCTCCTCTTCCTGCCCTACCTGGTCTTCTGCGTCCTGGCTACCCGCTACACCATCACGATGGCCCTCCCGCTCCTCACAATCCCCATGGCCTTCTCCCTGGAGAGGCAGTTCCGCAGCCAGAGCTTCGTCAAGCTCCCCCAAAGGACAGCCAAGCTCAACCTCTTGCTGGGACTCTTCTACGTCTTCGCCATCCTCTCGGCGCCCCCGGGGGCCCTTCCAAAGCTCTAGGAGACGGGGGAGTTCTATGGAGGTGACTGTGGCTGGAAACTCCGGGTTCTCGCTTGAGAACTGGGTGCAGTGGAGGTCGAGGCGAGAGGGGCTGCTGCCCCACCAACTCCGGCTTGCATCCAGTCCAGTGTGGTGGTCCTGGCTATCGGCTTCCTCCTCCTCCTTAGTCTCAGTATTGCCGTTATAGAACTCAGTCTGGAGGAAGAGGAGGAGGATGGGGGCAAAGCTGGGATTGGCTGGTTCTACCTGTCGTTCTCTCTGGCTCCACCTTCTCGGGGGCCTCTCTGCCTTCTGCCACACCTGTATCGGTGGGCACCAGCCTCCGCTGCCTGGGCAGTGCTTGTGGGGTTATTATTCTCGGAGAACAAGAATTAGAGGTCTCTCAATTGAGCTTTTTAATTTTTTTGTCTTAATGGTTTAGGTGGCCAGGCCGTGAGTTGCAGCAGTCCTGCTCATGGGATCCCTCTGTACAGATGCTGCAAAAGTGTTTTCTTTTAAGTGGGGGGTGGGGGTGGAAAGAGATATGAAAGCTTAACCCCCAATATTTCTTTGTTCTCCCACCACTCCCGAAAAGTTGGAAAATAAATGTTTAAAGAAACTGTCCCGCTTTCTAGGGAAGGATGTGCCGTACTTTGCAGAGCTAGTGGAAACTGAAAGTAAGCTGAGCAAGGAATTCAAGGAACCTTGAAGGATAGGCAGCCTTTGCCAAGCAGGTGCCCAAATGTTGCTGAACTGCAACTGCCATCAGCCCCAGCCAGTGTGGTCCAATTGATGATGGGAGTTGTGGTCCATCAGCATCAGGTCATCAACAGGTTGCCCATTGCTGTGTTAAAAGAATGCTGAGTTATGACGGAAGTATCTGGGCGTGGTAGAGACACGTCAGGAGGTAGCTGGGGGCAGTAAGGGCAAGTGACAGTCCAAAAACTGTTGGACTCCCTGCTCTTATCAGCCCAGCAAGTTGAAATTAGGGCTGGGCGGTATCTGGTTCTCTCTCTCTTTCTCTCTCTCTCTCTCTCTCTCTCACACACACACACACACACATATACAGTGGTGCCTCGCAAGACGAAAAGAATCCGTTCCGCGAGTCTCTTCGTCTAGCGGTTTTTTCGTCTTGCGAAGCAACCCTATTAGCGGATTAGCGCTATTAGCGGTTTAGCGGCTATTAGTGGCTATTAAAGGCTTAAGGGATTAGCGGATTAGCTGCTAAAAGGCTATTAGCATCTTAGCGCCTTAGAAAAAGGGGGTGGGGAGCGAAAAAACCCCTCAAGAATCGCAAGACATTTTTGTCTTGCGAAGCAAGCCCATAGAGAAATTCGTCCTGCGAAGCACCTCTGAAAATGGAAAACCCTTTCGTCTAGCGGGTTTTCCGTCTTGCGAGGCATTCGTCTTGCGGGGCACCACTGTATATAATTTTCAACAAAAATAATGAAAACAAAAAACACACAATAACAAATACAATAAGAAATACAAAGAAAAATATACACAAAAACAATATCAAATCCGTAAAATGGGATTCTCCGAATCCCGTGACTTCCCTCTCCCCCCACCCCTGGTCCCTTAAATTTTCTTTTCGGCTGCATATCATTTTTACTCCAAATTATTTTTGGCGATAATCTGGTTTTCAGCGTCATATCTCCAGCTAAACATTGCGATATACTGATACATCACAAGGTCTGAAATAAGGATGGAGCTGTGTAAAGGCATTGGCTGGCTTCACAGTTTTCCCCACACTGATTTTTACATAGCACACACACATCATGATTTGCGATATATTGCCAGGTCAAAATTTATGAAACGGATTGCACGATATGGACTTCAAACTGGTTTGGGATGATATATCAATATATCGCCCAACCCTAGTTGGAATTCAGTAACAGTTTGGATTCAGAACTGTTTGGGGAAGGCCGATTAAGCATATAACGGCATAGAAAACCAATGTTTAACTGCACAGCCTGAATCAAGAAAGAAGTGTCGTCTCCATCTTCTTAACATCCCTATAGAGTGGAGCTCCGCCAGACCTCTCATCGGAAGGAATTCCAGAGGACTGACGAGACACCAAGACACAAATCCTTGGTTCATTTTCTCTTTTCTCCAGAGAGATGGGTTCCAAGACGGATCTACCCTTTGGATCTTGATGATGATGATTAAATCCTCCATATGGTTCTATAATAGGCACCCTCCTTATTTAACAGGTACCCCACTTTAACCACTGCCAAAAAGCTCAAGGGACCAGTGGTGGTGACAGCGGCGCTTGGAAGCCTGGGTGTTGACGGTTGGACAACTTGCAGTGTTTCTGATTTTAGTGATGTGCTGAGCCTATTGAGGTTGGTGGGGGTGGTCGGTAGGTTGGGCCTCTTGGGGAATAGGGTCCCTGAAAGATCTTCCTCCCCTCTTTCCTGTTTGTTTCCTGGGAAGAGTTAGTTCTTGAAAAATAAAGCAAAACTTTTATCTTACTTGAAAGCCATAGACTGGGCGTCCTGTGGCCTAAGAAAAATTTTGTTTGCCAGAAAGCTTGAAAGGTGAGCAAATCTGGCCGCTTTGCCGTGTATCCAAGTGATGAGGCTTGAAACGGCAGCCGGTTTTGTATTGAGGGTGGATCACAAACGGTCCTACAAAAGAGATCCAGGGTCCCTTTTTCTTTTGTGCTCTCTGGTGGAGAAACGGCCCCTAAAAAACCAGGCTGCAAAAATTTCTGGAGTGTTACGCTTCCTAATGGTGCTTGTTAGAGCTTCAGTTTAACAGCAGCTGAGCTCTCTCCCCGCACCCAATCCTTTTTACAGCACTCCCTAAAGGAAAGGGCGAGGGAACCTTGCAACCCCTTCCAGAAGTTTTTTGACTACATCTCCCATAAGCCCCAGCCAGATCAGGGACGATGGGAGCAACATCTGAAGGGCCACCCATTTCCCATTCCTGGACTAAAGGCCCCTGGGAGCTGGGAACACCAAAGAAAACTCCCTGTTGTGCCTCTGTATGAGTGGCTGCTCGGTTTGTTTGTTTTTTAATTACTGATTAAAGCAGGGATGGCTCACCTGTAGTCCATCCAGACTTGTTGGGACTCTCAATTCCCATCCGCCCCAATAGTCACGGATAGTGGGACTTGTAGTCCCACCAAATCTGGAGAGCTGCAAATTTCCCACCCCCTGCCTGAAAGGAGGTGGCTGAAAGGAAAAAGCTGCACGTGGATTGTTCATGCCTGCAGACTCCCAAAATATGTCAGCTGACAAGGGATGGTGAGGGGCCGCTGGCAGCCCGAAATGACGAATTTGCATGATTAGGAAATTTCGGGAGCGGTTAGCAGGTGATCTTCCATGGATGTTTGGAAAGCCACTGGTGTCTCGGCCTAGTGATGGCCTTTCCCTGGTGATGTGTTCACTTTAACAGCTACCAGAAGCAGATTGTGGGTGGTGTTTTGCAATGCTATTTTTCTAGAACTCGCCTCATTCTCTTATACTGGCCATGGCACCCACCTGAGAGGGGCTGGAATATTCGTTCCAGCTGAAAAAAAAGTCCTGGTGTTTAGGGTGGTTTGTTGCAGAACCATGCTGTGGCCCAATAGGTCGAGGGCTTTCTCCTTCCATCTCTCCTCCTGCTGAAGGTTGTCCTTCCTTTCCTTTCCCTGCTCCTTGCTTACGTTGCCCTATTTCATCAGTGATCACTTTCAGCTCCCGCCTTGGGTTCCCATCCCACGGATTCAGGGTTGGGCAAGCTGAGTCAAGTCTTCCTCCTACTGGGTCCCGCTGGCTCGCAGGAGGGCAGGTATGTCACAAGTTGAGCTTCCCTCACCCTTGGCAAGAGGGATGGTGACTCCACGCGGGGAAGCTGTTAGCTGCCCGGAAGCCTCTGCGGTTTGGTTGTCGTAACCAGAAGGGAGCTCCAACCAGGCCTGCTGGTTTTGCAGCAAACCAGCTCATCTAACCCCACTGTAATGAGTGCCATAATGGCTGGGGTTTCCACACTCCCTGTGTCAACACAAATTACGTGTATGAAGCAGAGGAATTATATACGCCTCTGCTTTATGGGCCGACTGCACGGGATATTTTATTCCTGGGCATTTTCTACAGCTCTTCTGGTGCCGAGCTTATATTGGGGCACATTTTTTCAGCTTTCGAATTCCACATTTGTGCTAAAATGTCGTAGCATGACTTGGGAATTCAAAAGGTATTTTGGTTAAGTCAGTGTAATTTAGTTTTCCTTGGTAAACAAAGCATGGGGGGAAATTGCATAGAAATAATGGCAAATGATGGCTAAGTGCTTGCAGTAGAACCCGTATCAGTTGCTAAAAGGCACTTCCAGCCACTGAGCCTCTGGTGACAGAGAAACAACCCCAGACTGCAAACCTCCTCCTTCAGGGGCAACACATGAGTGCCTCCAGGATTCAAGTTCAGCTTGTTTTCCCTCGTCCATTTCACCACTGCGTTCAGGCAGTGGATTAATAATAATAATAATAATAATAATAATAATAATAATAATAAAATTTATTTATATCCCGCCCTCCCCAGCCGGGCTCAGGGAGGCTAACAACAATAAAACAGTACAAAGGTAAAGCACAAACAACACTCTAAAATCATTCATTATAAAATTAATTAATTAAAATAAAATTAATAAAAGGAGACTGCAAAGCCTCTCCTGATTTCAGATCCTATGGAGAAATAGAGCTGAGTGTCATCAGCATACTCTTGACATCTTGCCCTGAAACTGCCAATGGCCACTCCCAGCTGCTTTGTGTAGATATTAAGTAGCACTGAGAATAAGGCCGTCCACTGCAGCACCCCATAATGTAAAGGGAAAGGACCCCTGGATGGTTAAAGGTAAAGGGACCCCTGACCATTAGGTCCAGTCTTGACCGACTCTGGGGTTGCGGTGCTCATCTCGCTTTATTGGCCGAGGGAGCCGGCATACAGCTTCCGGGTCATGTGGCCAGCATGACTAAGCCGCTTCTGGCGAACCAGAGCAGCGCACGGAAATGCCGTTTACCTTCCCACCGGAGTGGTACCTATTTATTTACTTGCACTTTTGATGTGCTTTTGAACTGCTAGGTTGGCAGGAGCAGGGACCGAGGTACGGGAGCTCACCCCGTCGCAGGGTTTCGAACCGCCGACCTTCTGATCGGCAAGTCCTAGGCTCTCTGGTTTAACCCACAGCGCCACCTGCATCCCCCTGGATGGTTACGCTCAGTCAAAGGCAACTATGGGCTTGCGACACTCTTCAGGCCGAGGGAGCCAGCGTTTGTCCACAGACAGCTTTCCGGGTCATGTGGCCAGCAGGACTAAACTGCTTCTGGCACAACAGGACACCGTGACAGGGTCCTTTACCTTACCATATGCAACATCCTCTGAGGAGCACGCAGACATGCCAAGAGCTGATGCCCAGGGAGTTCAATCCTCTCTGGCCCAGGTGCGTGAGTGTTTCCTATGTATGGAACTCTTGCATGAGCCCAAACCCTACCCATCGAATCCTCCTCCCACCAGCTGGTGCAGGGTGAGTTCAATCCTGTTAGGTTCTGGGCGTTCAATCCTCCTTGGGTTTCTCACACCCTCAAAGGCCACACCACCAGCTGCGTAGTGTTTAGTTTCCAAGAGATGGCGTTCCAAAGAAGAAGAAGAGTTTGGATTTGATATCCCACCTTTCACTCCCTTTAAGGAGTCTCAAAGCGGCTAACATTCTCCTTTCCCTTCCTCCCCCACAACAAACACTCTGTGAGGTGAGTGGGGCTGAGAGACTTCAGAGAAGTGTGACTGGCCCAAGGTCACCCAGCAGCTGCATGTGGAGGAGCGGAGACACGAACCCGGTTCCCCAGATTAGGAGTCTACCGCTCTTAACCACTGCACCACACTGGCTCTCACAAGCACCCAAGCCTTGCCCCTTGATGAGGGATTCAATTTGCTAGCCTTCCTAGTGGAAGTTGAATACTAGTAATGTCGCAGGAACCCCCCCCCCCCCCAAATCATTCAGTTTGTACAAACTTCACACACACTCACACACTACATGCTCTACGCTTCTGTTATAAATTCATAGAAAATCAACCATGCATCGCATTGGCACTGTTCCACTTTTAGTTTACTCCATGAAGGAAGGACTACAAAATGGGGAAGGTTTGATACAGGGCAGCCATAATCCCTTGAGCATACCAGCACATACACAGGAGCCCTGCCCAGTTGCTATGCCAACCCTGATGGTCCCAGACAGAAGACCATCAAGATCACAAAGAACTTGCATATGGGAGTGGATTCAGCACGGACTGGACAAAGGACAATAATCAGCTCTTCCCTCTGGGGGCAGGCAACTGCAAACTCCCCTCTGTCACCTGGAAAGTACTCATGGGGCGGGGGAAAGGAGGAACCAGCCAGGTGACAGGACACTCAGGTTACCACCGCAACTCCTCCCTCAACCCCTCCTTTCTGTGATGAAGGTGTGATGTATCTGAGGGGTGCTCTTAGGTTACACCCCTTCTGTGATGTATGTATGATGTTTCTGGGGGTGGTCTTGATCTACAGGGTGGCAATTTCAAAAGTCTTTATAAGGCCTTGCACACCATTTTTCTGGGTCCCTCCTCTCTCCTGCAAGTGAGGGGAGCACCCTGTTGCAACAGTTCAATAAAGGCCAAGCCTACAGGCTTCTGTTTTGCTCCAAGTAATCCTGGTTGGTGTCTTTGTTTTTGTCCAAGGGAGCCCTCGGATTTTCCCATTAACAGTAGTATCATCAAGAGTGTTGACCCATTGGAATTAATGGACCTAAGTTCGTAAGAACATCAGAAGAGCCTTCTTCCACAGTGGCCAGCCAGATACCTGTGGAAAACACACAAACAGGAACTGAGCACAAGAACACTTCCCCCTCCTGCCGTTTCCTGGAAATGGTATTCAGAAACACCATTGCCATCAATAGCCCTCTCCTGCATGAATTTGTCCGATACTTTTAAAGCCATCTAGGTTGGCGGCCGAGGGACGCGGGTGGTGTGTGGGTTAAAGCCTCAGCACCTAGGACTTGCCGATCGAAAGGTCAGCGGTTCGAATCCCCGCGGCGGGGTGCGCTCCCGTCGCTCGGTCCCAGCGCCTGCCAACCTAGCAGTTCGAAAGCACCCTCGGGTGCAAGTAGATAAATAGGGACCGCTTACCAGCGGGAAGGTAAACGGCGTTCTGTGTGCTGCACTGGCTCGCCAGATGCAGCTTGTCACGCTGGCCACGTGACCCGGAAGTGTCTGCGGACAGCGCTGGCTCCCGGCCTATAGAGTGAGATGAGCGCACAACCCTAGAGTCTGGCAAGACTGGCCCATACGGGCAGGGGTACCTTTACCTTTAGGTTGGCGGCCATCCCTGCCTCCTGGAGGATCAAGTTTCAAACTTTCACTATGTACTGCATGAAGAAATAGTTCATTTTTATTTGTCCTGAGTCATCCAATGTTCAGCTAATGTTATGTGAAAGGACGCCACTTGCACAACTGTTAGGAAGCCCTCGCTATATAAATGTTGCCGGCTATTAAATCAGATTAAGGCAGGCTTAGAGGCTGTTCTGACAGCACAAGTAGGAGGACTATTAAAGGTGACTCTTGGGCTGAACCAGGTGAGTGAGGCATCCGTGCATGTGGGGCGTCAGGGTGAGAAAGCCAGAGAGGTACCTTTCACTCTTTCGTAACATCAGAACCCATAGGCATCCAGCGAGGCTGGATTCAGGATACACAAAAGGAAGGACTTCTTTACACAGAGAGCATGGCTAAACTATGGAACTCACTGCCACAGGATTTAGTGATGGCCGCTAACTGGGATGGTTATAAAAAAGGGAGTAGAGAATGCACTTGGAGGCAGCAATGCTTCTGAATACCAGTTGCTTAAGAAACTGCAGGAGGGGAAAACGCTCTTGTTCTCGGGCAGTTTTGCCCTCCCCCCCCATGTATTTTTTTGAGCCCCCTCCCCGGGTCCCTTCAATGTTCAAAGAGTGTGTGTTTCCTCCCCCCTGACTCCTTGTGATGCCGTGTGTGCAACTTCAGGATGTTGTGTCGGGCCCCCTCCATCAACTAGAGAAGACGGTGCCTCTGATAGCGCTTGGACCAATGAAGTCATAGAATTGTAGAGTTGGAAGGGACTCCAAGGGTCATCTAGTCCAACCCCATGCAATGCAGGGTTCAAATGATCAGAAAGGAGATTCCGACCAAACATCAGAAAGGACCTCCTGGTATTAAGAGCTGTTCGACAGCAGAACCAACTCACTTGGAAGGTGGTGGACTCACCTTCATTGGAGGTATCTAAGCAAAGGTTGGGTGGCCATTTATCAGGGATTCTTTAGCTGTGGTTTCTGTGTTGCTGGGGGTTGGACTAGATGACCCTGGGGGTTCCGTTACAACTCTACAACTCTAGGATACTACTATCCATGTTCTGCTGCCTGTGGTGAATTTTTGATCACATTATAGCAGCAGTTTTCAACCTGTGGGTCCCCAGATGTTGTTGGACTACAACTCCCATCATCCCTGGCCACTGGTGATGAGCAAAGTGATGAGCAAAGCCTGACTACTCACCTTCTTTGGTGATCCCTCATAGCCAAGTAAGATTGCCTTCCACAAACATGGTTTTAACAGTGAGTCCATATGTGACCGTGGAGTCCAATTCTGGATCCACACGTCCTTCCACAGTGGGGACATAGGTTTCTGGGTGGGAGTTGATCATGGTGAGGGTTTGCCAAGCGTGCCTTCCTCTTAGCACGTTTCTCCCTTTCGTCCTGAGTTTGAGCGTCTTCAAAGCCCATGACACCTTTGGTAAAGGCTGTTCTCCAACTGGAGCGCTCGCAGGCCAGTGTTTCCCAGTTGTCAGTGTTTATCCTACACTTTTTTAGATTTGCCTGGAGAGAGTCTTTAAACCTCTCTTCTTGACCACCAGTATTACGCTTTCCATTTTAAAGTTGGGAATAGAGTAGTTGCTTTGGAAGACGATCATCAGGCATCCGCACAACATGACCAGTCCAATGAAGTTAATGTTGAAGAATCATCGCTTCAACACTGGCGATCTTTGCTTCTTCCAGTAAACGGGCATTAGTTTGCCTGTCTTCCCGGGTGATGTGTAAAATGTTCAGGGACACTCGGCTATGCCTCTGGGCATCCTGCAGGTGGTAGCATTTCACCACTTACCTGAGACTTAGTTGTTTTTTTCAGATTGCAATTCAGTATCTCGGGGAGACTCACTGCTCTGTGCAGCAAGTTCAGTCTGTGGCATCTCTGGCTAAGGCTGGGCAAGACCCTCGCTTGAAACCACTGAGAGTTACAGCTGGTCAGTGGAGACAATACTGAGTGGGGCATCTGGCCCAACCTGCTGCAATGCAGATATCAGAGCTAAAGGATCCTGGACACATAGCCATCCAATGTCTGTTTCAAAACCTCCAATGAAGGCGAGGTCACCATGTGAGGAAGCCTGTTCTGCTGTCAATCAGCTCCTTCACTGGAGGTTTTTTAAACAGAAGTTGGATGGCCATGTGTCAGGATTTCTTTGCTTGCGACACCTGAAATTCAGGGGGTTGAGCTAGACTAAAGGTAAAGGGACCCCTGACCATTAGGTCCAGCCATGACTGACTCTGGGGTTGCGGCGCTCATCTCGCTTTATTGGCTGAGGGAGCCGGTGTATAGCTTCTGGGTCATGTGGCCAGCATGACTAAGCCGCTTCTGGTGAACCAGAGCAGCGCACGGAAATGCTGTTTACCTTCCCGCCGGAGCGGTACCAATTTATCTACTTGCACTTTGACGTGCTTTCAAACTGCTAGGTTGGCAGGAGCAGGGACTGAGCAACGGGAGCTCACCCCATTGCAGGGATTCGAACCGCTGACCTTCTGATCGGCAAGTCCTAGGCTCTGTGGTTTAACCCACAGCGCCACCTGCATCTCTAGAGCTAGACATAAAGGTAAAGGGGACCCCTGACCATTAGGTCCAGTCATGACCGACTCTGGGGTTGCGGCGCTCATCTCGCTCTATGGGCCAAGGGAGCCGGCGTTTGCCCACAGACAGCTTCCAGGTCATGTGGCCAGCATGACTAAGTGGCTTCTGGTGAACCAGAGCAGCGCACGGAAACGCCGTTTACCTTCCTGCCGGAGCGGTACCTATTTATCTACTTGCACTTTGACGTGCTTTCAAACTGCTAGGTTGGCAGGAGCAGGGACCGAGCAACGGGAGCTCACCCTGTCGCAGGGATTCGAACCGCCGACCTTCTGATCAGCAAGTCCTAGGCTCTGTGGTTTAACCCACAGAGCTAGACTAGGCATAGGCAAACTTGGCCCTCCAGATGTTTTTGGCCTACAACTCCCATGATCCCTAGCTAGCAGGACCAGTGGTCAGGGATGATGGGAACTGTAGTCCCAAAACATCTGGAGGGCCGAGTTTGCCTATACCTGAGCTAGACGACCCTTGGGGTCTTTTTCAACTTGACAGTTCTATGATTTTATTATTCTATGTGCCCCCCCCCCCAAATTGTGAGCATAACAAAAATATGAATCCATTTCAAACGGGTCTGCTGGTTCAGGCCAGTGTTTTGAGCAAGGTCATGGAAGATGATTCATCTGGTTTGTATTGGTGCCAGAGTCCTCTCTTATCGCTCTCCGCTGCCCTCCCCCTCTTGTCAAGTCTTTCCTTAAAGAGCTAATTTATCCGGGGCGAGCAAATGTGTGGAACATCTCAGCCGTACACTGCACCAGGGAGACTTCTTCTCTCGGAAATAATGGTTGGGGAAATTGCATGTAATTGAAAAGCCTTAATGACATTAGTGTAATGAGGAGGACCGGTGGCTCGAGAAGATAAAAAGCCCCGGCTTGGCTGCTTTGCTGCCCTCATTCCAGGCCTTCTCGCCTGGGAAAGAGAGAGGACGGAGGTTTAGGAGCGCACAGAAAGATGCAGAAAGGCAGTTTGGCGTAGTGGTTGGGATGAAGAAACCTGGGAGACCTGGGTTCATATCCTGACTCGGCCATAAAGCCATAATGACCATGGGCCAGTGTCTCCACCTATCAGGGGTGTTATGAGGGCAAAATGGGGCTCGGGGTGAGGAGAAGCATGTATACCACCTTGAGGGCAAAATGAGATAAATGTAATAAATAAAATAAATGAAGATGGCTTGAGGGAAACAAACTAGGCACCCACACCTTACCTTTCAAAGTTGGGATGGGTGGGGGAAGGAGGATCTGGAGGAAGGACTGGTCTGTTTTGTTGGGTCCCAAGCAGGATCAGAACCCAGAATTCCCTAGGAGAAGACCACCTTACTGTTGTAATATAAAGTTACTGACGCACACTTGTGTGTATGAAAGGGTTAACTTTGCAAGTGAGTGTGGCTTAGCAGGCTCTTGGCAGGCTCTGCTTCCCCACTTCTCAATCTTTTTCTCTTTATGCTTGGTGGAAGAAGGAAAAATGGATCCATGCGGCCTGTGGCTCCCAGCTACAAGAAAAACCAAAGGAACCGAATCTCTCCAAAAGGGAGATTTTACAGCCTGCTACCCCAAAGATTGCATTATCATTTTTGTAAGGAAACTAAGTACTTTTAAAGCCGTTTGGAAACTTTCTTCTTCGTTTCACTGCCAGGAGATGGAGATTTGTTTGTTGTATCTTCTGGAAACTTTGTGAGTAAAATATTCTCTTACCTGCAAAGCTAAGTGTCTGTGATTTATTCTAGCCTAAGTATTTTTGTGGGGAACATTTGTTTAAGGGTGGGTGAGGGCTGATGTAAATCTAACCAAGTTTTAATGTGCTTGGAGCAATCACCATTGTACTTAACTCTGCTATGGAGAGTAGGACTCTCTTTTCCAAACCTCTCTCTCCAACACTTCCTCCATGCAGATAGGATATGAGGACTCTGGGACCTCTTCCTCTAAAACCTTTGTCGACCTCATTGCCACATTTTCAACTTTATTTCAATGAGGACTCGTAGCTTCTTTTTTTTTAGAAAGAAAAAGAAGAGAGGCAAAAGAAGAAAACAAACCAGAGTTGTCAGGATTCTGCACCTTCCATTACTTCTAAATTGGCTTGGATGGAAAAATACCAGATAGAATCTGAGATGTCACCAACAACCCAACATGCGTGCCCGATATCGACCTTCCCAATGGAATTTTTCTTAGCTCATTCAATGCTTTTATTTTTATGTTGCCTACCATATTCATCTGTCTCATATGTGATTCTATGTACCACAATGTGTTCTAATATTAGTCTAGTGCATATCTGTTTTATAATCCACTACTGTCACTATATATTGAATTATTATTTCTACTTGGTAACAACGCATGGTTACAGGCTCTGTTGACTTTAGTGTTTTTTTTAATATTTGAGACTGGCCGCTCCTGTGTGTTTCTGAACATTCTATGACATCACGGAAGCTCAGCCAGTGGCTGGGCAGAGGAGATAGGTTTGGGACAGGCCATCCACAGACAACAAACCCTTCTCATGTAGGCCTTGGTGATAACAAAACAGAACTATTGGTCCCACGTGGACCCAAACTGTCCTGCTCACTGAATCTTCCCCCAAAGCATTTGACAGTAAGTGGCCTTCTCTGGCCTCACCTGGAGAGGTCTTTTTCTTTGCCTCTGCCCTCTCTCTGTTGGGATTTCCTCCTTAAGTGGTGAATTGCTGCTCTAGTTTTCAGGAGGCTGTTTTTCACTTTAAGGTGGAGCGAAATATCTGCCTGAGTTAAAAAATCTATAGCTCCCAGCACTGCTAAAAAATTCATAAGGCTTAATAAAACTCTGTGTTATTGCAGCAGAGGGGCTGGGGCTGGGGACGGGGTGGAGTGTGTGTGGAGAATGGAGAAGCAGGAACAGCCCAGCTTCTTCTTGAAGTCTTGGGCGACCCGCCACCGTTTTGAAAAGAGGACATTTTGGTGCCTCCAACTTATAATTTGAGGAAGAGGAGAAATCTCTTCCTCTGTCTCGTAGGATGGTAAGAAGAGCAGACAGGAACTAGCCAATGGCTTCTCTGCTTGGGCATCCTGTGGGAAACCAGCAAGCAGGATTCGACCTCAAGAGCCCTCTCCCCTCGTGTGGTTTCCGGCAATTGTTATTCAGAAGCATTGCTGCCTCCCAACAGTGGAGTGTAGTCGGCCATCATGGCTTTTAGCTATCAGCAGCCTTCTCTTCTATGGATTTGTCTAATCCTCTTCCATGAATTCGTCTAATCCTCTTAGTTGGTGTCCACCACTGCCTCATGTGGCAGGGAGTTCCATAGGTTCAGCAGGTGCCGTGTGGACTTTCTTTTATCTCTCCCGAATCTTCCATTGCCCATCAAACTTCCATTCCATCGTAGGAACAAAGGATAGCTATGGCACATCTAGCACGGGTTAGCAGGACCTCTGCAGGGTTTCTGGCACTGAGACCTTCAAAACAACAACAACAACAGTAATAATAATAATACCTTTATTGTCAATGTACAACCTGTGTACAATGAAATTAAGCAAGCCTTACCCCCCACAAACACTCAATCTGTTTACCAGCTCCATCTGGTACGCAGGCTGAGACCCTACCTGCCCGCAGACTGTCTCGCCAGAGTGCTGCATGCTCTAGTTATCTCCCACTTGGACTACTGCAACATGCTCTATCTGGGGCTACCTTTGAAGGTGACCTGGAAACTACAACTAATCCAGAATGCGACAGCTAGACTGGTGACTGGGAGCAGCCGAGACCACATAACACCGGTCTTGAAAGACCTACATTGGCTCCCAGTATGTTTCCGAGCACAATTCAAAGTGTTGGTGCTGACCTTTAAAGCCCTAAACGGCCTCGGTCCAGTATACCTGAAGGAGCGTCTCCACCTCCATCGTTCTGCCTGGACGCTGAGGTCCAGCACCGAGGGCCTTCTGGCGGTTCCCTCACTGCGAGAAGCCAAGTTACAGGGAACCATGCAGAGGGCCTTCTCGGTAGTGGCGCCCTCCCTGTGGAACGCCCTCCCACCAGATGTCAAAGAGAACAACAACTACCAGACTTTTAGAAGACAGCTGAAGGCAGCCCTGTTTAGGGAAGCTTTTAATGTTTAATGTATTACAGTATTTTAATATTTTTTTGGAAGATGCCCAGAGTGGCTGGGGAAGCCCAGCCAGATGGGCAGGGTATAAACAAACAAACAAACAAACAAACAAACAAATAAAATAAAAAATCTCATTGCACTCTGTGTGCTTGGGGCATTCTAGTCATAGGGAAACATTTTGCTATCATTTCCACAGGGGGAGGACAAGTCAAGGAAGAAATCCAATTGCTGGAGTGAGGTGGCCCACCCATGTTTTCAGCAGGGCCAGGAAATGTGGACACATGCCCTGCATATAGAAGTGCCCAGGTTTTCGATAGGAATGTAGAGATCTGCCTTATACGGAGTCAGACCATTGGGTCCATCTAGCTCCATACTGCCTACACTGACTGGCAGGCACGAGTCACTCACAGCCCCACCTGGAAGATGCCGTTGGAGACGGAACCCAGGGCCTTCTGCATGCAGAGCAGTTGCTCTGCCAACAGAGATGCAGTCTTTCATCTCCCTCTTTTCTTCCCTTTCTCCGCTTCAGAGACTGCAGGAAGTTCCTTGTGAGAAGGACTCTGCCAGGCGCCCAGAGGCCTTGTTGAACAGCAGAAAGCATCATGAGCGCCACAAGCTGGCTGCATCTGTTGCCTTGGAAACTGCTGCACATGTGGCCACCTGTCCCAGTTTCTGCGCTAGAGTCAGTCACCCTTGGTGCAGAAGATTAAACTAAACACAACAAAGCATCCAGGGCCTTCTGTGTATGTGGGTGTGTAGGAAGGAAGGAAGGAAGTGGGTGGAAACAAGGAGAGTCAAGGCTTCTGCAAGAATTACCGTATTTTTTGCTCTATAAGACTCACTTTTTCCCTCCTAAAAAGTAAGGGGAAATGTGTGTGCGTCTTATGGAGCGAATGCAGGCTGCTAAGCTATCCCAGAAGCCAGAACAGCAAGAGGGATTGCTGCGCAGTGAAAGCAGAGACCCCTCTTGCTGTTCTGGCTTCTGAGATTCAGAATATTTTTTTCTTGTTTTCCTTCTCCAAAAACTAGGTGGGTCTTGTGGTCAGGTGCATCTTATAGAGTGAAAAGTACGGTAAGTCGGACTCACATGATGAAGCGCCATCACCTTCCCCCAAGGTAAAAGGGTAGTCCGGTAAAGGATTCTGGGGGGTGTTGCCCTGTCCGAAGCCTATGGAGGTGTGGGCCTAAGGCACGCCCCCGAGCGGTGACCCCGGGGGGATCCTAGTTGACGTACTTCAGCAGGACTCCCCCCATTGGTGGTTAACCCTTACCGGTTTTCATGCAATTGGGCGGAAGCCGGTTAGTTGATAGGAACCTATGCCTAAGCCAATACCACTCAATTCCTGCAATCAATAAAGTTGTGGCCTTTTACGCCCATTAACCTTAAATAACGTGTCCGTTGTCTTTATTTCACAAGGGGGGAGGGGGACTCGCCACGCAAGGCAGCTTCTTGTGTTCCTAAAACAGATCCATCCACTTCCACGTGAGTAAAGGTGAGCCCTGAAAAATGGTGCTTTGCACCATCATAGAATGGTAGAGTCGGAAGGGACCCCACGAGTCATCTACTCCAACCTCGTGCAATGCAGAAACCGAGAATCCCCGACAATTGGCTATCCAAGTGTTTAAAAAACTCAGCTTTTACCTGCCCTTCTTTGCGGTTTCCTCTCTCCTCATCCTAAAAGCAGGCTAAAAGTTTGGGTAATACAGAAACGTATTTAGACACAATCAATGAGCTGATTAATTGATGAAAAAATAGATGATTAATCAAAAAGCAGCCGCCTTCCAACCCAGCCCTAATTTTGCAATCCTTTGTGCAGCGAGGTGGTTGCCGCCCACAGATCTATCGGAGGGAGATTCCCTGGTAGTTAATCAGCCGGTGTTGTCAATAACTTGCAGAGATGAATGAACCAGTGGAGGAAATCATTGAGTTGGTGGTTTTGGTTTTTTGTTTTGCAGAGAAATGGGCTTGAAAAGGAACACCAGCAAGGAGGAACAGTTCCTCCAGTTCCACCTCTTTGTACCTTGCAAAAGACCCACTGCTGTTTCTGCAGCAGGGTTCCTGTCTGCTGCATCCTAAAGTCACCCAATCACCCTGGAGAAGGCATGCAGGAAACGAGCTGTTCCGTATCCTTCAAAGCTAAGCATTTAGGAGCACTGAAAATGCAAGCTTCCAAGAGAACGGTGTGCACCTTTTTATGTCATGCAGTGAAACTTCCAAGTAAACCCCACACAAATCTGGAGTGAAGTCCCTAAGATGTTTGGATGGTGCCTTGTACACCTCCTTCCTGCCACTCCTGCAGCTAAGCTGGTGCCAAATAGTTATTTATTTATTGCATTTATATACCCCCTTTATGGGATGCGGGTGGCACTGTGGGTTAAACCACAGAACCTAGGACTTGCCGATCAGAAGGTTGGTGGTTCGAATCCCCGCGATGTGGTGAGCTCCCGTTGTTCGGTCCCTGCTCCTGCCAACCTAGCCGTTCGAAAGCACGTCAAAGTGCAAGTAGATAAATAGGTACCACTCCAGCGGGAAGGTAAACGGTGTTTCTGTACGCTGCTCTGGTTCGCCAGAAGCGGCTTAGTCATGCTGGCCACATGACCCGGAAGCTGTACGCTGGCTCCCTCGGCCAATAAAGCGAGATGAGCGCTGCAACCCCAGAGTTGGCCGCGACTGGACCTAATGGTCAGGGATCCCTTTACCCTTTACCTTTATACCCACTTTATCTTCCAAGCAGCTCAAGGTGGTGTACATTGCCCCCCATTTCATCCTCACAACAACCCTGTGAGGTAGGTTAGGCTAAGAGATGGTGACTGGCCCAAGGTCTCCCAGTGAGCTTCATGGCTGAGTGGGGATTCGAACCCTGGTCTCCCAGGTCATAGCCCAACACTCTGACCATTATGCCACACTGTCTCATCAACATATTGCTCTGCTTTCCATTGGACCACATCAGCGAGGCTTAGAGGGGAGTCTGGGCATCTGGACAGCCCAGGACCTCCATACACACTGCCCAATCTTGCAACCCAGGAAAGATAATTGGGTGCTGCTAATGCAGCAAAAATAATGTAGGAGGCAGCAGTTGTGAGTTACCAGTAACTGCAGCCACAGCAGGCGCCGTGATTCTCCCGTGGTTTGACTTCACCCTTGGAGGCAAACTCCATTGTGTCCTGTGTGTGCGCCCACTGACATGTGCGCATACACACACACATAAAATCTGCCAGATCTCAATGTACATTCAGGCTCATTTCCAGTGCCCTTTCCTTCTCAAAAGCATGTTTTGCAGGTGGAAGTATGGATGGCAATGAATGAGGTTTTCGCTCTCTCTCTTTTGCCTTGGCTTGTCCAGCCTCTCCACTTCAATTTGCTATAAATTGCTCTACTCTCTGCCAAATGTGTGACAGCAAAGAGAGATCCCCTTGGCTCGGTGCCGGCCTCGTGGATATAATCTCAGCTGCCAATCCAAGCGCGCCAAGGTGAGGGAAACCATAGCTGTCAAGCGTCCCTTATTTAGCGGGACAGTCCCTTATCCCAGCGCCATGTCCTGCTGCTGTCCTTTATTGATGATGTCCCTTAAATTTCCTGGGTTTCAAAGGAAGCAGCTCCTCTCCCTCCCTCCCTGCCGGCCAGGGAGGAGGGAGGCTCCAACTGTGTTGCTTGGCTGCATTGCTCACCCAATAAGGAGTCTAAGAACGACTGGGGGGTGGAGCTTGCATGCCTTGTGCCGATCAAATTGGCCGTGTTGCCTGGGGACTCGCCTTTGCTCAGCACTTCCCAGCGGAGAGGTGACAGTGGTTTTCCTTGTTATGGGTAGCTCCCATAGCACAGCAACACTTTGTCGGGTTGCTGCGCTATGGGAACCACCACTTGAGGCTTCGTTTGGCTGCTGGTTGACTAAAATCCCTTATTTTGGCTGCTGATCCCTTATTTTCGAGGCTGCTGGTCCCTTATTTTCAAATCTGTAAGTTGACAGCTATGGGGAAACATGTCACTGGCAAGAGCATAAAAGGAGCCCTGAAGCTGCATCAGGCCAGGGGCCCATCTATTCCGGCACCCTCGTCTCGCAGCCGTCAGCCAGACGCCCTGATAAGAAGCCCACAAGCAGGACCTGAGTGTGAGAGCTGCTCTCCCCTCCTGCAATCCCCAGCATCTGGAATTCAGAAGCATTACTGCCTCTGAACATGGAGGAAGAGCATAGCCATATGTCATGGGAAGAGGGTGAAATATAGTGTTAAGGTGGGGGAAATGAGTATCATGAGACTGGTACGGAGGGTTGAAATATTGAAGTGCCCAGGAGTCTTTTTTTTTTTTTTTTTTTAAAAAGGGAGACTGTTCATTGGGTCCAGGCAGTAAGCATGTAGGCAGGAAAATGAGCATCTGTGAGCATGTGCAAAGTGCCTTTCTCTCACTACTGAATAATTGCAGCCATTGGAGGAAAGGTTCTTAAGTTAGCAGACTAGGATGGCCAGCTAGGCTGTGGGCTTCAAATGTCGTTGGGTTCCAACTCTTGTCAGCCCCATCAAGCATGGCCAGTGGTCAGAGATGACTTAAAATGGTGTTAATATTGGGTCATTAAATTATAATCTCACCCGTCTTTGATCACATTTTAACCAGCGGTGACAGGTGAGCAATGGGACGAGTGGGCAGAAGGCAGGGAGCCCAAACATTAATTGAAGCCAGATAGGTGGAGCTAGGGGGACGCAGGTGGCGCTGTGGGTTAAACCACAGAGCCTAGGACTTGCCGATCAGAAGGGCGGTGGTTCGAATCCCCGCAACAGGGTGTGCTCCTGTTGCTTGGTCCCAGCTCCTGCCAACCTAGCAGTTCGAAAGCACCTCAAAGTGCAAGTAGATAAATAGGTACCGCTCCGGTGAGAAGGTAAACAGCGTTTCCGTGTGCTGCTCTGGTTCACCAGAAGTGGCTTAGTCATGCTGGCCACATGACCCCGAAGCTGTACACCGGCTCCCTTGGCCAATAAAGCGAGATGAGCGCTGCAACCCCAGAGTCGGTCACGACTGGACCTAATGGTCAGGGGTCCCTTTACCTTTACCTATAACTCATTAGCAGAGTACGTACATCACAGACAGAAGGTCCCAGGTTCAATCCCCATTGGCATCTTGAGGTAGGTCTGCAAATCCCCTTCTCTGAAACCCTGAAGGGCTGCTGCCGGCCAGTGTAGGAAATATCAAACTAGAAGTGGACTGTGGCTGTGACTCAGTATAAGACAGCTTTATACCTCCATGTAGGATCTTCTCCATATTCCAGACGGGCCGCCTAAACCGGAATTATCACTACATAATGATAATCTTTATGGAAGCCATTTAAGAGGGGAGCCTAATCTGTTTTTATGAGGTGACTTTTGAAACTTTCAGTGCTGGGCGATGGGGACAGGCGAGGAATATTAAGAGGCAGGGAGGGGTGTGTATGTGCGTGTGTGTGTGAGTGAGTGAGTGAGTGTGGGAGAGAGAAATCTGCAATCTAGTGGCTGCTTCTCCCTGTTAATTGGACACCTAATCCCTGTAGGGTTGAGACAGCAGCGTGGTTCCCTGGGATGGGAATGAGGAAGGGCGTCCAATTAGTAGAGTTTCATTCAATTGAGGATGGATTGCAATGCAGGTGATTCAGGGAAATGGGGGGGGGATTGAAATGTATGACAGGTGAGACCCCCGCCAATTCCCTTCTCCCTGGCTCATTTGTGGGCCAAATTACCTGTGAGGGTCCTCCCCCCCATCACTGTCGGTCGCCCGTCTCCTTTTGGAGACGATGAGTTTGGGATTATCAGCGCCTTTGCATACATCGGCTCCGAATTGTCATGCAAATTGTAAGTGCTGCTTTGTTCAGCCTCGTGGAGCTTCTGGTAAACAAAGCCCCCCAGATGCGCTCCGGATTTAAGTGCAGGGACATAAAGTCAGGCAGGCTGTCATTCCTCGCCTGTCCTTGAAAAATAAAGGCAGGGAGGATTGTCGAGCTGGAGAAAAGTTGCAGGAAAGGGGGACTGAAACGATCAAGAAGGAGCTGGAGAGAATCCCTTGTGTGGGGATATATAGTTATGACTCCTTGGCTTTTAAGGTGTGTTTTTTTTTTGGGGGGGGGGTGCTGTGAAGAAGGGGCACAATAAGATTATGCAGCGGATCAAATGAGGGGTGGTTGTTTTCCTCCTCCCTCTCATATAATACAGTGGTACCTCGGGTTAAGAACTTAATTCATTCTGGAGGTCTGTTCTTAACCTGAAACTGTTCTTAACCTGAAGCACCACTTTAGCTAATGGGTCCTTCTGCTGCTGCGCCGCCGGAGCACGGTTTCTGTTCATCCTGAAGCAAAGTTCTTAACCCGAGGTAATATTTCTGGGTTAGCAGAGTCTGCAACCTGGAGCATATGTAACCTGAAGCGTCTGTAACCCGAGGTACCACTGTACTAGAAACTGGGGGCATGTAAGTGAAGGGATAACTAAAACAAGACGGTCAAAACCAACTACAGTGGTACCTCGGGTTACATACGCTTCAGGTTACAGACTCCGTTAACCCAGAAATAGTACCTTGGGTTAAGAACTTTGCTTCAGGATGAGAACAGAAATCATGTGGCGGCAGCAGGAGGCCCCATTAGCTAAAGTGGTGCTTCAGGTTAAGAACAGTTTCAGGTTAACAACGGACCTCCGGAACGAATGAAGTACTTAACATGAGGTACCACTGTACTTATGATTGCCAGAAAGGCACACCCAGAGGAAGTTGGATTTCACAGGATCTGCAGGAAATCCTCTCTGTGAGAGCTTCTCCCCCTGTGTCCAGTCAGTTAAAGGGGCTCAGCCTATATAAGCTGGTCACCTCCCCAGTCTGTTATCTTTCTTCCCCCTGCTATCTGATCTCTTCCCTTTGCTGCTTCATCAGTGACTAGGGATGTAGGACATGTGCTGAGTCTGAGTCCCAGCTCAGACTCCACTTCTAATCTAAACCATATACAGTGGTACCTCGGGTTAAGTACTTAATTTGTTCCGGAAGTCCGTTCTTAACCTGAAACTGTTCTTAACCTGAAGCACCACTTTAGCTAATGGGGCCTCCTGCTGCCGCCGCGCCACCGGAACACGATTTCTGTTCTCATCCTGAAGCAAAGTTCTTAACCCGAGGTACTATTTCTGGGTTAGTGGAGTCTATAACCTGAAGCATATGTAACCTGAAGCGTATGTAGTCCGAGGTACCACCGTAACTACATTTGGAGGGGGGGGGGCTCTTGTCAGTTTATTACATTGCTGAGTTACACTAGTCTAGACTAAGGGGAACCTGACGTGATTTCATTATGCAAGCTGGCTTGTTTTTAAACTAGTGATGCGGGGCACAAGGAATTTCTCATCTCAGGGAAGTCTTCCCCCTTGAGACTTTGGCAAGCCACAGGCACTTAAAACCCCTGGACTTTCAGCTGGTCGTCTTTAGCCAGTCCAATCTCAATGAGGAACTGCAATATACTTGGAGTCGAGAGTGGATTTCATGCTCTTTATTCAGCTCATAGTGGTGAGGAGGAATGGAAGTTCCCCCAGAATGTCTGCTTTATATACATTATTTACACAATGGGCCCCACGTGATTGGTTAATTCCGGGATTCTCCTGTAGGCCAATCAGGTTGCGGATTCACTTCCACCTGGAGCTGGATTGGGTGGCTCCTGTGGACCAATCAGACTGCTGCATTCTGGACCCTATTGTTCTAGGACCAATCAGACTGCTGCCTTTTGGATCCTATTCAACTCAGTACATAACAGGAACTGGCCTATGTTCTTCTGCTGACCCCCTCAAAGCTGAATCACCTCTCCGTACTCTGGGTGCTCAATCACAGCACCATTGCAGGCAAATTTCTCCTTGAAGGCCTTCACCAGTTTCTTTTTATCATAACCATTGGCAATGCCCTAGACTGTGGTGAGGGTTTTTCTTCGTTTCTCTGCTGGATCCTTATATGGATGTAGTCCTCAGTCCCAGCAGGAAGTAAATCATCACCCTTACTGGCATCAGCAAAGGGGTCTGGCTCTAAGTTCTTTAACCTCCCTTACACATCACTCTGCCCCCAAACAACAACAACAACAACAACAACACGGCTCCTCTCCCCATTCTGTATAACTACCGTATTTTTTGCTCTATAAGACTCACTTTTTCCCTCCTAAAAAGTAAAGGGAAATGTGTGTGCGTCTTATGGAGCGAATGCAGGCTGCACTGCTATCCCAGAAGCCAGAACAGCAAGAGGGATTGCTGTGCAGTGATCCCTCTTGTTGTTCTGGCTTCTGAGATTCAGAATGTTTTTTTTCTTGTTTTCCTCCTCCAAAAACTAGGTGCATCTTATGGTCTGGTGCGTCTTATAGAGTGAAAAATATGGTACATTTTAAGCCTGTCTATCAGGAATGCTTTGTGTGTGATTCCTGCATTGCATGGTGATGCTTAATGTCCCTTCATACTCTCTGGTTCTAGCTAGATGCTGAGACTTATTTACCTGACAGTGTCTGGGAAAAGACCAGCGAAAAAATCAGGCCTGGCGTAGCAATTCCCAGCCCTGGTGCCCATTTTCTCTTTGTAAAAGCCACGTATGCTGGAGCCTAGAAGCGCAGAGGCTTGGGAATTAACTCGTTTATTCTTTCCCCAGCTTTCCGAACACTGAGGGTTGCGGTACCCATTGTGCTTTATTAGTTTAATATATGTTGAGGGCTTCAAATGGATGCCGGGGAGCAGGTGGAACAGATGAAATGTGAGTAAGTTCCAGGATGATTGATAATGAGCAGGGCCTGGGAAATCAATGGTGTTAATTCCTGGCCTGTCGGTGGGAGAGAAAATTAATGAGAAAATCTGTCTAACTTAATGGTATTTACACATTTTACCGAGGGTGATAAAATTGTCTCCAGGTGCACCATGGCATTGCAATTACGGCGTTCCGACTGTTCCAGAGGCAGGTGCGCATGTGTGTGCACACACAAAAGGTGTGCGGGAGAGGACGTTTTGCCAGCCATGGAGACACCAGCCAACCCTGTAAACCTGAAGTGAGAACATGTCGTCATAGTAGCGTGAGCAGGAGTGGTGCAGTGGATAGGATGTTGGACTAGGGAGGGCTCTGGATCTCTGGCATCTTCAGGTAGGACTGGGAATGCCCCCTGCCCGAAACTCTGGAGTGGTGCTGCCACTCAGTGTGGACCACACTGAGCTAGATGGAGCAATGGACCTGGCTCAGCAGAAGGCAGCTTCCTGCCTTCTCATTGTCTTCAGGGTAGGGTGGTTGTTCAGTGGTGGAGCACCTACCTCTCCAGGTAGGGCTGAGAGAGACTTCCTGTCTGAAACCCTGGAGAGCTGTTGCCAGTGGTCTGATTTAATAATATCACACATTTCCTATGTTCCTAAGGATGTCAGACCAAATAACCATAGCTGTCAAGCGTCCCTTATTTGGAGGGACAGTCCCTTATTCCAGCGCCATGTCCCTCTGCTGTCCCTTATTGATGGATGTCCCCTAAATTTCCCGGGTTTCAAAGGAAGCAACTCCTCTCCCTCCCTCCCTCCCTGCCGGCCAGGGAGGAGGGAGGCTCCAAGTGTGTTGCTTGGCTGCCCAGCCCTCCCCCCTCCGGCTTCCTCTCACCAGCCTCAGCCCCTGGGAGCCCCTCCCTCCTGGCGGGAGACTCGGGCCCTTCCGTCGCTATCCTCCTTGCAGCTGCCAAACTGATCGTCTCTGCCTGGGGCCTCCCCTCTGCCCATTGCCGCCGCTCCTGCTAGGCCATACTGCGGCTGTGCCACTGAAGGACCAAGATGAGATGGGCAGCATGGCATGGCCTATGAATTGCTGAGGAGCCTTGAGAGGACAGCGAGGGCAACCATAGACAATGCAGTTCAGAGAGATGAGGAAGAGGAGGAGGTGGAGGCAAAGGCTACAAGGGAAGGACCACAAGTGCTTCTCCCATAGATCTGTAGTGGTAGACTAGCATAGATGGTCTGATCTGCGGGTTTACTTCAGGCGCTATTCCCCCCCCTCCTCCCGCCCCACCTGATGGAACTGAGAGCTGCAGATGGAGCACGAGAGAAAAGATACAGAACTGCAGCAGCATCTTCGTAGCTTGGACTTCGTTTTGCGCGAAAAGTGGTTGCTGCTTGTAGTTATTTAATTGCAGTGTCTGCTTGTAGTTATTTAATTGCATCTGCTGGTGTCTTGAGCAGCAACCTCTGGAAACAAAGGGCAAAAACCGGTGCTGCTCTCCCAATTATCTGGTCCCTTTTAACTGGTTGACTAAAATCCCTTATTTTGGCTGCTGGTCCCTTATTTTCAAATCTGTAAGTTGACAGCTATGATGAGCAGGAGTGGTGCAGTGGATAGGATGTTGGACTAGGAAGAGCTCTGAATCTCTGGCATCTTCAGGTAGGACTGGGAATGGCCCCTGCCCGAAACTCTGGAGTTGTGCTGCCAGTCAGTGTGGACCACACTGAGCTAGATGGAGCAATGGGCCTGGCTCAGCAGAAGGCAGCTTCCTGCCTTCTCATTGTCTTCAGGGTAAGGTGGTTGTTCAGTGGTGGAGCACCTGCTTGGCATGCAAAAGGTCCCAGGTTCAACCTCTCCAGGTAGGGCTGAGAGAGACTCCCTGTCTGAAACCCTGGAGAGTTGTTGCCAGTGGTCTGATTTAATAATACCACACATTTCCTACGTTCCTAACGATGTCAGACCAAATAACTGCTTCCCACTAGTCTGAGTGGTGGCAGTTCCCCTTTTTATGTGTTCCTCTCTCAGCCTCTCTTTCTCTCTCTGCTGGTTCATTTTGCAAGTGACTGCGACCAGAGGCATAACGTGGGTTGCTGGCGCCCGGACTGGGGTGGGGCAGGTTTTGCGCTCCCCTGGTGGCAGTTCGTCCCTTTGCTGGCCTACCCCTCTCCATCTTTCTCTTCCTCCCTCCCTCTCAGCTGGCCCAGGAGTGTGGCCCATGGGGCACCCCTTTGCCAGTCACAAAGAGAAGGAGGCGCTGTCGTCACCACCTCGCCCCCAAAGTCCCAGCTTGGGCACAGCTTGCCTCCCTGCAGCCTCAGTAAGGGAGCCTGACGTGGGGGTGCCTGGCTGTGCCCCCTCAGAAATTTGTGCCCGGGGCCACACACCCCATGCTATGCCACTGGCTAAGCCCATTCTAAAGGAAGGTGGTGAACCTCTGAGCTTTCCTGGAGCCTTTGGCCCTCCAGATGTTGTTTGCCCCTGTTAAGTTGTGGGTGAACATATCAGACGACACAGTGATTCTTCAAACAGCTCTTGTTTATTCACAGGCCAGATCAGAACTGAACTGAAGGGTTCAGCCAGCCTGCTTATATAGAGCTCCAGTACAACGTAACTGTAACAACTTTCTGTAACTATCCAATCACTGAACGTCACTTTGGATCCCTTATTTGCATATGTGGACCTGAACTATCTACAGCATCCCCCTGCTGGCCCAGGGTGAGAACTTCAGTACATAACACCCCCCAACTCCTGTCATCATCCCTGACCATTGGCCATGCTTACTGGGGCTGATGGGAGCTGGAGGTACACGGGTTCGACAGCCCTTTGCTTGAATATGTCCTACTGGAGGTCCTGTCCACAGTCCCTATGAAGGTTAGAATTGCATCCAAAGCTATTCCTACTCAGAACAGACACATTGATGCTTAACAACCTGACTAACAGGTTCATTTTTAATGGGTCTACTTTGAGCATAACTTATTTGAATACACCTCACAATCCTCAAGGTGTTGCAGGACTCTTGTCTTGAAGTGCCTTAAGACCCTTTGCTGCTTTTCCGCAAGAGGTTTCAAAGGGTTTCAAAGTCAGGTGTCCTTGGTCCTCGTGCGTCTGGTCACCATCCAGACATTGGCAGGATTATGCACTCTGAGCAAAACAGACCCATTAAAATTCCACTCGGGTGCTTTGCCTGACCATCTGCCAAGCCAGAAGCTGGCACCAATTTGAGTATTTACTGTGGTGTGTTCCTAATAAACCAAAGTGTACTTTCATTTACCTCCTCTACAGCAATCAAGGAGCCGTGGCTGCAATAAATCGTTTCATTTCCAAACTCACGCGCTCTCCTGCCCTGTCACTTTGCCTGCCAAGGTGGAGAGACAAAATGTTCCATAGTCTCCACAGAAGGAAAATAACCCACATTTTGTACCTTTCCCTATGACGTTAATGACTGACACGGAAAATTGCATGGGGACATTCCCAATAAAGCCAGAACAGGGCAGCGGGGGAAGAGAGAGAGAGAGAGAGAGAGAGAGAGAGAGAGAGAGAGATCTGCAAGATTACCACCATAGAAGAGGAGGAGGAAGAGGAGGAGGAGGAGGAGGAGTTTGGATTTGATATCCCGCTTTATCACTACCTGAAGGAGTCTCAAAGCGGTTAACATTCTCCTTTCCCTTCCTCCCCCAGAACAAACACTCTGTGAGGTGAGTGGGGCTGAGAGACTTCAGAGAAGTGTGACTGGCCCAAGGTCATCCAGCAGCTGCATTTGGAGGAGCGGAGATGCGAACCCAGTTCACCAGATTACGAGTCTATCGCTCTTAACCACTACACCACATTGGCTCTCAGGGATGTAGGGATGCAGGAGGGCAGGGATTTCCATTCTGATCTATATCCATCACAATTCCCATTTCTGTTCCGCTGCAGTTTGGTTTGCACCAAACACTACATTATTTGTCTTACTCTCTACTATTTAAGTTACGGAGCTTGACATAACTACCGTATTTACACAAATTACACCACTTACATTCATTTCAATGTAAAGGAAATGCCAAAAGCATGTTTTCGAAAAGCCATCAATTACATATCATTTGTGGACTTTGTGAAACCAGCAACGATGATGTGAATGGATACTGGCCATACTCGCTTGACCAAAGGCAAATGAACTGCAGCAATTTCTACTTCCTTTTCTGGCAGAATCCTCTGACATCCCTATGCACAGGAGAGGACTGTCCTCACTCATTGACACCACAAAGTTAACAAGAGGTCTATGAGTTGCTGAACTGTTTTGCCATTCCTCAGATGCTAACAATAAGCATTCTCCAGCCCATGGGTAGGCAAACTAAGGCCCGGGGACCGGATCCAGCCCAATTGCCTTCTAAATCCAGCCTGCTGATGGTCCGGGAATCAGTGTGTTTTTACATGAGTAGAATGTGTCCTTTTATTTAAAATGCATCTCTGGGTTACTTGTGGAGCCTGCCTGGTGTTTTTACATGAGTAGAATGTGTGGTTTTATTTAAAATGCATCTCTGGGTTATTTGTGGGGCATAGGAATTCATTCATTTCCCCCCTCCAAAATATAGTCCGGCACCCCACAAGGTCTGAGGGACAGTGGACCACAGTGGCGTAGCGTGGGTTGTCAGCACCCGGGGCAAGGCAAGTAATTTGCGCTCCCTAACCCGGGGCAAGGCAAGTAATTTGCGCCCTCCCCCGCTGCACTGTCCCTCCCCCAGATAGTCCCTCACTCTCTCTCCGCACTGCACCGCACACCTGGCACCCTCCTCTCCACAGTGGGCGGCGACCCGGGGGCTCGGATCGGATTCACACAGCCAGCACTGCAGTGAGAGAGAGTGAGTGAGCCAGGTAGGGGCAGAGAGCTGCGAGTGCGAGCCCCCCCCCCAGATGTTGCGCCCGGTGCGGCCGGCCCCCCCTGCACCCCCCACGCTACGCCACTGGTGGACCAGCCCCCTGCTGAAAAAGTTTGCTGAACCCTGTGAGTCCAGCCTTTCTTAGCAGTAACATCTCGTCTGCTTTCTTGGTTGAAATGGCTCTCCCCACTCCTGTTGTGGTCTGTTTGCATATCAGCCATGGAAGATTAAAGCTACCACTGATGTGTCAAATGCATCAACACAGACAGAGAGAGAAACAGAGAAAGATGCAAAACAAAGAATACACACTTCGGCATTATCTTTGACAGTTGAGAGAAATAGATATTGTTATGAGTTTAGCAGTGAGGAAGTAGGCAGGATATGAGAGATTCCTAACCCCTGGATCCAGCAAGAGTTCCGATATAAGTCAGGCTAACTTCCAGGCTAGCTTCCCCCGACCCCAGCCCCCAAACAGGCAGCTCTCCACAAGCCGTGGGAGAGCTGCGTGAAGTGCGCACTGACCCCTCTCGCTCTCCAGGCTTCAGTGAAAGCCTGCATTCGCCCCATAGGACGCACACACATTTCCCCTTCATTTTTGGAGGGGGAAAAGGTGCGTCCTATAGGGCGAAAAATACGGTAATCAGCCTAATACAAAAGGGAGAAGGAAGGAAGAAGCAGGTAGAGAGAGGGAGCAGAGTTGCCAAGGCTGAATAGGAAGTAGCAAAAGCGAGCAGGCACTCCTGCAGAGAGGCGACAAACTCCCTCCTCTTTACACCTGCCCCGAAGTGGGTGGGGGAACACTTTCCTAACCCTTTCTAGGCAATCTAAGTGGATGGGAGGCAGTGGCGTAGCGTGGGTTGTCAGCACCCGGGGCAAGGCAAGTAATTTGCGCCCCCCCCCGCTGCACTGTCCCTCCCCCATATAGTCCCTCGCTCTCTCTCCGCACCGCACCGCACGCCTGGCACCCTCCCCTCCACACTGGGCGGCGACCCGGCGGCTCGGATCGGATTCGCACAGCCAGCACTGCAGTGAGAGAGAGAGAGTGAGCCAGGTAGGGGCAGAGAGCTGCGAGTGCGAGCGCCCCCCCCCACATGTTGCGCCCGGTGCGGCCGGCCCCCCCTGCACCCCCCACGCTACGCCACTGATGGGAGGGGAAGCCAGAGGCAAAAGCTCGGTGGAGCAAAGAGCAAAGAGCACAAACTTTATCTTTCTGGATGGTCGGCTGGTTTCTACACATTCTTAGGATGCAAAGCTGGCGAGGGGGCATGGCATGGGGGGAAAGGGGTGGATAGGAGGGGGCGATGTGGCCTGGGGAGCTTCCTGAGGGCTAGATGACCTCATTCAGCCCATAAACCTGAGCTTCCCTGAGGCTGCCTTAATGAACCGAGTCTGTCCACAGCATGGTGGCAGTGCTATTGTGCCCAGGCAGATAGGGCGTGGAATGCCTGGCATTTCACCAGTGCTGGATCGGCAGTTACAAGGGGAAATGGAGGCTTTTAAAAAAGGAGAGATCTGCCAAAGCTGTCTGCCTACCCCTGCAGCCTCACAATCCCATTACTGAGCCTTTCTAATAAAGATACCTCTTCCCCACTTCCCGCAACCCCTCTCCCAGTCACCGGTAATAAAGAGATGCACGTTCCGTCTCTCTGAGGATTCTGGCAGAGCCAACTGAAGAGTGCCAAGCACGTGAACCTTTTAAGATTTTATTCCTTTGATTCTTTAAGAGTTTTATATCTTTTTTTCTCCCCTCTCCGCCCCCTCCTCCCCCGCACCTCGCTCAAGCTCTTATCGTGCAGTGCTGAGTTCCAGGCGATAAGCCCACAACGGAGGGAGCCCTGAGCCTTGCTTATAGACAGGAGAAGAATCAAATTCTTCCGCCCCTCAGAAGAGAAAAATCCCCAGATTGGCTCTATTTCCCACCCTGTTTAAAAAACCCAGAGGGATTAAATAGACTGTGAAGAAGGTTTTGTTCTCTTGGGGTGGGGGGGAGAGAAGCCTGATAGGAGAAGCAGATATAATAATAATAATAATAATAATAATAATAATAATAATAATAATACCCTGCCCACCTGGCTGGGTTTCCCCAGCCACTCTGGATGGCTCCCAACAGAACATTAAAACCACGATCAAAAATCAAACATTAAAAACTTCCCTAAACAGGGCTGCCTTCAGATGTCTTCTAAAAGTCAGGTAGTTATTTATTTCCTTGACATCTGAAGGGAGGGTGTTCCACAGGGTGGGCGCAACTACCGAGAAGATCATCTGCCTGGTTCCTGCAACCTCACTTCTCGCAGGGAAGGAACTGCCAGAAGACCTTTGGAGGTGGACCTCAGTGTCCGGGCTGAATGATGGGGGTGGAGAATGAGAATTGTGAAATTCTGACCCCGCTGGATAATAATTTTTTCAAAAAAAGGTTTTCCGCACCTTAAAGCGCCGAGGCCTGATTTCTTAAACTAGGATAAAAACCCTCCTGTTTGGACCACCAAACCATTCAGGGGAGCATTTGCGACCGTTTGGAACCATTTTTGAGTGAACTGGAGAATGTCAGATTTTTTCAAAAGAATATTTTTCCGCAGGTTAAGTTGTTGAGGGCTGTTTTCTTGTCCTGTGATGAAAGGCTTTCTGTTTCGACCACCAAACGTTTCAGGGGAGCATTTGCAACCGTTGGGCACCATTTTTGAGTGAATTCCCAAAAGTCAGATTTTTTCTGAAATTGTGACCCCGGGGCTTAGGGATTTTTTCAAAAAAATGTTTTTCTGCCGGTTAAGTTCTCGAGGTCTAATTTCTTCTCCTGTGATAAAAAGACTTCTGTTTCGGCCACCAAACCGTTCAGGGGAGCATTTGCAACCGTTGGGGACCATTTTTGAGTGAATTGCCGAAAGTCAGATTATTTCTGAAATTGTGACCCCGGGGCTAAGGGATTTTTTCAAAAAAATATTTTTCTGCCGGTTAAGTTGTCAAGGGCTGATTTCTTCTCCTGTGATAAAAAGGCTTCTGTTTCGACCGCCAAACCTTTCAGGGGAGCATTTGCAACCGTTGGGGACCATTTTTGAGTGAATTGCCGAAAGTCAGATTTTTTCTGAAATTGTAACCCCGGGGCTTAGGGATTTTATCAAAAAAATGTTTTACTGCCGCTTAAGTTGTCGAGGGCTGATTTCTTGTCCTGTGATAAAAAGCCTTCTGTTTCGGCCGCCAAACCTTTCAGGGGAGCATTTGCAACTGTTGGGGACCATTTTTGAGTGAATTGCCGAAAGTTAGAATTTTTCTGAAATTCTGACCCCGGGGCTTAGGGATTTTTTCAAAAAAATATTTTTCTGCCACTTAAGTTGTCGAGGGTTGATTTCTTGTCCTGTGATAAAAAGCCTTCTGTTTCGACCGCCAAACCTTTCAGGGGAGCATTTGGAACCGTTGGGGACCATTTTTGAGGGAATTGCCAAAAGTCCGATTTTTTCTGAAATTGTGACCCCGGGGCTAAGGGATTGTTTCAAAAAAATATTTTTCTGCCGGTTCAGTTGTAGAGGTCTGATGTCTTGTCCTGTGATAAAAAGCCTTCTGTTTCGACCGTCAAACCTTTCAGGGGAGCATTTGCAACCATTGGGGACGATTTTTGAATGAATTCCCAAAAGTCAGATATTTCTGAAATTGTGACCCCGGGGCTTAGGGATTTTTTCAAAAAAATATTTTTCTGCTGCTTAAGTTGTCGAGGGCTGATTACTTGTTCTGTGATAAAAAGCCTTCTGTTTCGACCGTCAAACCTTTCAGGGGAGCATTTGCAACCATTAGGGACCATTTTGGAATGAATTCCCAAAAGTCAGATTTTTTCCGAAATTGTGACCCCGGGGCTAAGGGATTTTTTCAAAAAAATATTTTTCTGCCGGTTCAGTTGTTGAGGTCTGATTTCTTGTCCTGTGATAAAAAGCCTTCTGTTTCGACCGCCAAACCTTTCAGGGGAGCATTTGCAACCATTGGGGACCATTTTTGAGTGAATTGCCGAAAGTCAGATCTTTTCTGAAACTGTGACCCCGGGGCTTAGGGATTTTTTCAAAAAAATATTTTTCTGCCGGTTAAGTTGTCGAGGGCTGATTTCTTGTCCTGTGATAAAAAGCCTTCTTTATCGACCACCAAACCTTTCAGGAGAGCATTTGCAACCATTGGGGAGCATTTTTGAGTAAATTGCCGAAAGTCAGCATTTTTCTGAAATTGTGACGCCGGGGCTTAGGGATTTTTTCAAAAAAATATTTTTCTGCCGGTTAAGTTGTCGAGGGCTGATTACTTGTTCTGTGATAAAAAGCCTTCTGTTTCGACTGTCAAACCTTTCAGGGGAGCATTTGCAACCATTAGGGACCATTTTTGAATGAATTCCCAAAAGTCAGATTTTTTCTGAAATTGTGACCCCAGGGCTTAGGGATTTTTTCAAAAAAATATTTTTCTGCTGCTTAAGTTGTCGAGGGCTGATTTCTTGTCCTGTGATAAAAAGCCTTCTGTTTCGACCGCCAAACCTTTCAGGGGAGCATTTGCGACCGTTCGGGACCATTTTTGAGTGAATTGCCGAAAGTCAGATCTTTTCTGAAATTGTGACCCCGGGGCTTAGGGATTTTTTCAAAAAAAAATTTTTTTCCGCCGGTTCAGCTCTCGAGGGCTGATTTCTTGTCCTGTGATAAAAAGCCTTCTGTTTCGACCGCCAAACCTTTCAGGGGAGCATTTGGAACCGTTGGGGACCATTTTTGAGTGAATTGCCGAAAGTCAGATTTTTTCTGAAATTGTGACCCCGGGGCTTAGGGATTTTTTTTAAAAAAAAAATTTTTCCGCCGGTTCAGCTCTCGAGGGCTGATTTCTTCTCCTGTGATAAAAAGCCTTCTGTTTCGACCGCCAAAACTTTCAGGGGAGCATTTGGAACCATTGGGGACCATTTTTGAGTGAATTGCCGAAAGTCAGATTTTTTCTGAAATTGTGACCCCGGGGCTTAGGGATTTTTTCAAAAGAATATTTTTCTGCCGGTTCAGTTGTTGAGGTCTGATTTCTTCTCCTGTGTTAAAAAGCCTTCTGTTTCGACCGCCAAACCTTTCATGGGAACATTTGCAACCGTTGGGGACCATTTTTGAATGAATTCCCAAAAGTCAGATTTTTTCTGAAATTGTGACCCCAGGGCTTAGGGATTTTTTCAAAAAAATATTTTTCTGCTGCTTAAGTTGTCGAGGGCTGATTTCTTGTCCTGTGATAAAAAGCCTTCTGTTTCGACCGCCAAACCTTTCAGGGGAGCATTTGCGACCGTTCGGGACCATTTTTGAGTGAATTGCCGAAAGTCAGATCTTTTCTGAAATTGTGACCCCGGGGCTTAGGGATTTTTTCAAAAAAAAATTTTTTTCCGCCGGTTCAGCTCTCGAGGGCTGATTTCTTGTCCTGTGATAAAAAGCCTTCTGTTTCGACCGCCAAACCTTTCAGGGGAGCATTTGGAACCGTTGGGGACCATTTTTGAGTGAATTGCCGAAAGTCAGATTTTTTCTGAAATTGTGACCCCGGGGCTTAGGGATTTTTTTTTAAAAAAAAATTTTTCCGCCGGTTCAGCTCTCGAGGGCTGATTTCTTCTCCTGTGATAAAAAGCCTTCTGTTTCGACCGTCAAACCTTTCAGGGGAGCATTTGCAACCATTGCGGACCATTTTTGAATGAATTTCCAAAAGTCAGATTTTTTCTGAAATTGTGACCCCGGGGCTTAGGGATTTTTTCAAAAAAATATTTTTCTGCCGGTTCAGTTGTTGAGGTCTAATTTCTTCTCCTGTGTTAAAAAGCCTTCTGTTTCGACCGCTAAACCTTTCATGGGAGCATTTGCAACCGTTGGGGACCATTTTTGAGTATATTGCCAAAAGTCAGATTTTTTCTGAAATTGTGAACCCGGGGCTTAGGGATTTTTTCAAAAAAATATTTTTCTGCCGGTTACGTTGTCGAGGGTTGATTTCTTGTCCTGTGATAAAAAGCCTTCTGTATCGACCACCAAACCTTTCAGGAGAGCATTTGCAACCATTGGGGACCATTTTTGAGTGAATTGCCGAAAGTTAGAATTTTTCTGAAATTCTGACCCTGGGGCTTAGGGATTTTTTCAAAAAAATATTTTTCTGCCGCTTAAGTTGTCGATGGCTGATTTCTTGTCCTGTGATAAAAAGCCTTCTGTTTCGACCGCCAAACCTTTCAGGGGAGCATTTGGAACCGTTGGGGACCATTTTTGAGGGAATTGCCAAAAGTCCGATTTTTTCTGAAATTGTGACCCCGGGGCTTAGGGATTTTTTCAAAAAAATATTTTTCTGCCGGTTCAGTTGTAGAGGTCTGATTTCTTGTCCTGTGATAAAAAGCCTTCTGTTTCGACCGTCAAACCTTTCAGGGGAGCATTTGCAACCATTGGGGACCATTTTTGAATGAATTCCCAAAAGTCAGATATTTCTGAAATTGTGACCCCGGGGCTTAGGGATTTTTTCAAAAAAACATTTTTCTGCTGCTTAAGTTGTCGAGGGCTGATTACTTGTTCTGTGATAAAAAGCCTTCTGTTTCGACCGTCAAACCTTTCAGGGGAGCATTTGCAACCATTAGGGACCATTTTTGAATGAATTCCCAAAAGTCAGATTTTTTCCGAAATTGTGACCCCGGGGCTAAGGGATTTTTTCAAAAAAATATTTTTCTGCCGGTTCAGTTGTTGAGGTCTGATTTCTTGTCCTGTGATAAAAAGCCTTCTGTTTCGACCGCCAAACCTTTCAGGGGAGCATTTGCAACCATTGGGGACCATTTTTGAGTGAATTGCCGAAAGTCAGATTTTTTCTGAAATTGTGACCCCGGGGCTTAGGGATTTTTTCAAAAAAATATTTTTCTGCCGGTTAAGTTGTCGAGGGCTGATTTCTTGTCCTGTGATAAAAAGCCTTCTGTATCGACCACCAAACCTTTCAGGAGAGCATTTGCAACCATTGGGGAGCATTTTTGAGTGAATTGCCGAAAGTCAGATCTTTTCTGAAATTGTGACCCCGGGGCTTAGGGATTTTTTCAAAAAAAAATTTTTTCCCGCCGGTTCAGCTCTCGAGGGCTGATTTCTTGTCCTGTGATAAAAAGCCGTCTGTTTCGACCGCCAAACCTTTCAGGGGAGCATTTGGAACCATTGGGGACCATTTTTGAGTGAATTGCCGAAAGTCAGATTTTTTCTGAAATTGTGACCCCGGGGCTTAGGGATTTTTTCAAAAGAATATTTTTCTGCCGGTTCTGTTGTAGAGGTCTGATTTCTTCTCCTGTGTTAAAAAGCCTTCTGTTTCGACCGCTAAACCTTTCATGGGAGCATTTGCAACCGTTGGGGACCATTTTTGAGTGTATTGCCAAAAGTCAGATTTTTTCTGAAATTGTGAACCCGGGGCTTAGGGATTTTTTCAAAAAAATATTTTTCTTCCGGTTAAGTTGTCGAGGGCTGATTTCTTGTCCTGTCATAAAAAGCCTTCTGTTTCGACCGCCAAACCTTTCAGGGGAGCATTTCAAACCGTTGGGGACCATTTTTGAGTGAATTGCCAAAAGTCAGATTTTTTTCTGAAATCGTGACCCCGGGGCTAAGGGATTTTTTCAAAAAAATATTTTTCTGCCGGTTCAGTTGTTGAGGTCTGATTTCTTGTCCTGTGATAAAAAGCCTTCTGTTTCGACCGCCAAACCTTTCAGGGGAGCATTTGCAACCGTTGGGGACCATTTTTGAGTGTATTGCCAAAAGTCAGATTTTTTCTGAAATTGTGAACCCGGGGCTTAGGGATTTTTTCAAAAAAATATTTTTCATCCGGTTAAGTTGTCGAGGGCTGATTTCTTGTCCTGTCATAAAAAGCCTTCTGTTTCGACCGCCAAACCTTTCAGGGGAGCATTTCAAACCGTTGGGGACCATTTTTGAGTGAATTGCCAAAAGTCAGATTTTTTTCTGAAATCGTGACCCCGGGGCTAAGGGATTTTTTCAAAAAAATATTTTTCTGCCGGTTCAGTTGTTGAGGTCTGATTTCTTGTCCTGTGATAAAAAGCCTTCTGTTTCGACCGCCAAACCTTTCAGGGGAGCATTTGGAACCGTTGGGGACCATTTTTGAGTCAATTGCCGAAAGTCAGATTTTTTCTGAAATTGTGACCCCGGGGCTTAGGGATTTTTTTTTTTTAAAAAAAAATTCCGCCGGTTCAGCTCTCGAGGGCTGATTTCTTCTCCTGTGATAAAAAGCCTTCTGTTTCGACCGCCAAAACTTTCAGGGGAGCATTTGGAACCATTGGGGACCATTTTTGAGTGAATTGCCGAAAGTCAGATTTTTTCTGAAATTGTGACCCCGGGGCTTAGGGATTTTTTCAAAAGAATATTTTTCTGCCGGTTCTGTTGTAGAGGTCTGATTTCTTCTCCTGTGTTAAAAAGCCTTCTGTTTCGACCGCTAAACCTTTCATGGGAGCATTTGCAACCGTTGGGGACCATTTTTGAGTGTATTGCCAAAAGTCAGATTTTTTCTGAAATTGTGAACCCGGAGCTTAGGGATTTTTTCAAAAAAATATTTTTCTTCCGGTTAAGTTGTCGAGGGCTGATTTCTTGTCCTGTCGAAAAAAGCCTTTTGTTTAGACCGCCAAACCTTTCAGGGGAGCATTTCAAACCGTTGGGGACCATTTTTGAGTGAATTGCCAAAAGTCAGATTTTTTTCTGAAATCGTGACCCCGGGGCTAAGGGATTTTTTCAAAAAAATATTTTTCTGCCGGTTCAGTTGTTGAGGTCTGATTTCTTGTCCTGTGATAAAAAGCCTTCTGTTTGGAATGCCAAAACTTTCAAGAGAGCATTTGGAACCGTTGGGGACCATTTGTGAGTGAATTGCCGAAAGTTAGAATTTTTCTGAAATTCAGACCCCGGGGCTTAGGGATTTTTTCAAAAAAATATTTTTCTGCCGCTTAAGTTGTCGAGGGTTGATTTCTTGTCCTGTGATAAAAAGCCTTCTGTTTCGACCGCCAAACCTTTCAGGGGAGCATTTGGAACCGTTGGGGACCATTTTTGAGGGAATTGCCAAAAGTCCGATTTTTTCTGAAATTGTGAGCCCGGGGCTTAGGGATTTTTTCAAAAAAATATTTTTCTGCCGGTTCAGTTGTAGAGGTCTGATGTCTTGTCCTGTGATAAAAAGCCTTCTGTTTCGACCGTCAAACCTTTCAGGGGAGCATTTGCAACCATTGGGGACCATTTTTGAATGAATTCCCAAAAGTCAGATATTTCTGAAATTGTGACCCCGGGGCTTAGGGATTTTTTCAAAAAAATATTTTTCTGCTGCTTAAGTTGTCGAGGGCTGATTACTTGTTCTGTGATAAAAAGCCTTCTGTTTCGACCGTCAAACCTTTCAGGGGAGCATTTGCAACCATTAGGGACCATTTTTGAATGAATTCCCAAAAGTCAGATTTTTTCCGAAATTGTGACCCCGGGGCTAAGGGATTTTTTCAAAAAAATATTTTTCTGCCGGTTCAGTTGTTGAGGTCTGATTTCTTGTCCTGTGATAAAAAGCCTTCTGTTTCGACCGCCAAACCTTTCAGGGGAGCATTTGCAACCATTGGGGACCATTTTTGAGTGAATTGCCGAAAGTCAGATTTTTTCTGAAATTGTGACCCCGGGGCTTAGGGATTTTTTCAAAAAAATATTTTTCTGCCGGTTAAGTTGTCGAGGGCTGATTTCTTGTCCTGTGATAAAAAGCCTTCTGTATCGACCACCAAACCTTTCAGGAGAGCATTTGCAACCATTGGGGAGCATTTTTGAGTGAATTGCCGAAAGTCAGATCTTTTCTGAAATTGTGACCCCGGGGCTTAGGGATTTTTTCAAAAAAAAAATTTTTCCCGCCGGTTCAGCTCTCGAGGGCTGATTTCTTGTCCTGTGATAAAAAGCCGTCTGTTTCGACCGCCAAACCTTTCAGGGGAGCATTTGGAACCATTGGGGACCATTTTTGAGTGAATTGCCGAAAGTCAGATTTTTTCTGAAATTGTGACCCCGGGGCTTAGGGATTTTTTCAAAAGAATATTTTTCTGCCGGTTCTGTTGTAGAGGTCTGATTTCTTCTCCTGTGTTAAAAAGCCTTCTGTTTCGACCGCTAAACCTTTCATGGGAGCATTTGCAACCGTTGGGGACCATTTTTGAGTGTATTGCCAAAAGTCAGATTTTTTCTGAAATTGTGAACCCGGGGCTTAGGGATTTTTTCAAAAAAATATTTTTCTTCCGGTTAAGTTGTCGAGGGCTGATTTCTTGTCCTGTCATAAAAAGCCTTCTGTTTCGACCGCCAAACCTTTCAGGGGAGCATTTCAAACCGTTGGGGACCATTTTTGAGTGAATTGCCAAAAGTCAGATTTTTTTCTGAAATCGTGACCCCGGGGCTAAGGGATTTTTTCAAAAAAATATTTTTCTGCCGGTTCAGTTGTTGAGGTCTGATTTCTTGTCCTGTGATAAAAAGCCTTCTGTTTCGACCGCCAAACCTTTCAGGGGAGCATTTGCAACCGTTGGGGACCATTTTTGAGTGTATTGCCAAAAGTCAGATTTTTTCTGAAATTGTGAACCCGGGGCTTAGGGATTTTTTCAAAAAAATATTTTTCTTCCGGTTAAGTTGTCGAGGGCTGATTTCTTGTCCTGTCATAAAAAGCCTTCTGTTTCGACCGCCAAACCTTTCAGGGGAGCATTTCAAACCGTTGGGGACCATTTTTGAGTGAATTGCCAAAAGTCAGATTTTTTTCTGAAATCGTGACCCCGGGGCTAAGGGATTTTTTCAAAAAAATATTTTTCTGCCGGTTCAGTTGTTGAGGTCTGATTTCTTGTCCTGTGATAAAAAGCCTTCTGTTTCGACCGCCAAACCTTTCAGGGGAGCATTTGGAACCGTTGGGGACCATTTTTGAGTCAATTGCCGAAAGTCAGATTTTTTCTGAAATTGTGACCCCGGGGCTTAGGGATTTTTTCAAAAGAATATTTTTCTGCCGGTTCTGTTGTAGAGGTCTGATTTCTTCTCCTGTGTTAAAAAGCCTTCTGTTTCGACCGCTAAACCTTTCATGGGAGCATTTGCAACCGTTGGGGACCATTTTTGAGTGTATTGCCAAAAGTCAGATTTTTTCTGAAATTGTGAACCCGGAGCTTAGGGATTTTTTCAAAAAAATATTTTTCTTCCGGTTAAGTTGTCGAGGGCTGATTTCTTGTCCTGTCGAAAAAAGCCTTTTGTTTCGACCGCCAAACCTTTCAGGGGAGCATTTCAAACCGTTGGGGACCATTTTTGAGTGAATTGCCAAAAGTCAGATTTTTTTCTGAAATCGTGACCCCGGGGCTAAGGGATTTTTTCAAAAAAATATTTTTCTGCCGGTTCAGTTGTTGAGGTTTGATTTCTTGTCCTGTGATAAAAAGCCTTCTGTTTGGAATGCCAAAACTTTCAAGAGAGCATTTGGAACCGTTGGGGACCATTTGTGAGTGAATTGCCGAAAGTTAGAATTTTTCTGAAATTCAGACCCCGGGGCTTAGGGATTTTTTCAAAAAAATATTTTTCTGCCGCTTAAGTTGTCGAGGGTTGATTTCTTGTCCTGTGATAAAAAGCCTTCTGTTTCGACCGCCAAACCTTTCAGGGGAGCATTTGGAACCGTTGGGGACCATTTTTGAGGGAATTGCCAAAAGTCCGATCTTTTCTGAAATTGTGAGCCCGGGGCTTAGGGATTTTTTCAAAAAAATATTTTTCTGCCGGTTCAGTTGTAGAGGTCTGATGTCTTGTCCTGTGATAAAAAGCCTTCTGTTTCGACCGTCAAACCTTTCAGGGGAGCATTTGCAACCATTGGGGACCATTTTTGAATGAATTCCCAAAAGTCAGATATTTCTGAAATTGTGACCCCGGGGCTTAGGGATTTTTTCAAAAAAATATTTTTCTGCTGCTTAAGTTGTCGAGGGCTGATTACTTGTTCTGTGATAAAAAGCCTTCTGTTTCGACCGTCAAACCTTTCAGGGGAGCATTTGCAACCATTAGGGACCATTTTTGAATGAATTCCCAAAAGTCAGATTTTTTCCGAAATTGTGACCCCGGGGCTAAGGGATTTTTTCAAAAAAATATTTTTCTGCCGGTTCAGTTGTTGAGGTCTGATTTCTTGTCCTGTGATAAAAAGCCTTCTGTTTCGACCGCCAAACCTTTCAGGGGAGCATTTGCAACCATTGGGGACCATTTTTGAGTAAATTGCCGAAAGTCAGATTTTTTCTGAAATTGTGACCTCGGGGCTTAGGGATTTTTTCAAAAAAATATTTTTCTGCCGGTTAAGTTGTCGAGGGCTGATTTCTTGTCCTGTGATAAAAAGCCTTCTGTATCGACCACCAAACCTTTCAGGAGAGCATTTGCAACCATTGGGGAGCATTTTTGAGTAAATTGCCGAAAGTCAGCATTTTTCTGAAATTGTGACCCCGGGGCTTAGGGATTTTTTCAAAAAAATATTTTTCTGCCGGTTAAGTTGTCGAGGGCTGATTACTTGTTCTGTGATAAAAAGCCTTCTGTTTCGACTGTCAAACCTTTCAGGGGAGCATTTGTAACCATTAGGGACCATTTTTGAATGAATTCCCAAAAGTCAGATTTTTTCTGAAATTGTGACCCCAGGGCTTAGGGATTTTTTCAAAAAAATATTTTTCTGCTGCTTAAGTTGTCGAGGGCTGATTTCTTGTCCTGTGATAAAAAGCCTTCTGTTTCGACCGCCAAACCTTTCAGGGGAGCATTTGCGACCGTTCGGGACCATTTTTGAGTGAATTGCCGAAAGTCAGATCTTTTCTGAAATTGTGACCCCGGGGCTTAGGGATTTTTTCAAAAAAAAATTTTTTTCCGCCGGTTCAGCTCTCGAGGGCTGATTTCTTGTCCTGTGATAAAAAGCCTTCTGTTTCGACCGCCAAACCTTTCAGGGGAGCATTTGCAACCATTGCGGACCATTTTTGAATGAATTTCCAAAAGTCAGATTTTTTCTGAAATTGTGACCCCGGGGCTTAGGGATTTTTTCAAAAAAATATTTTTCTGCCGGTTCAGTTGTTGAGGTCTAATTTCTTCTCCTGTGTTAAAAAGCCTTCTGTTTCGACCGCTAAACCTTTCATGGGAGCATTTGCAACCGTTGGGGACCATTTTTGATTGTATTGCCAAAAGTCAGATTTTTTCTGAAATTGTGAACCCGGGGCTTAGGGATTTTTTCAAAAAAATATTTTTCTTCCGGTTAAGTTGTCGAGGGCTGATTTCTTGTCCTGTCATAAAAAGCCTTCTGTTTCGACCGCCAAACCTTTCAGGGGAGCATTTCAAACCGTTGGGGACCATTTTTGAGTGAATTGCCGAAAGTCAGATTTTTTTCTGAAATTGTGACCCCGGGGCTTAGGGATTTTTTCAAAAAAATATTTTTCTGCCGCTTAAGTTGTCGATAGCTGATTTCTTGTCCTGTGATAAAAAGCCTTCTGTTTCGACCGCCAAACCTTTCAGGGGAGCATTTGGAACCGTTGGGGACCATTTTTGAGGGAATTGCCAAAAGTCCGATTTTTTCTGAAATTGTGACCCCGGGGCTTAGGGATTTTTTCAAAAAAATATTTTTCTGCCGGTTCAGTTGTAGAGGTCTGATTTCTTGTCCTGTGATAAAAAGCCTTCTGTTTCGACCGTCAAACCTTTCAGGGGAGCATTTGCAACCATTGGGGACCATTTTTGAATGAATTCCCAAAAGTCAGATATTTCTGAAATTGTGACCCCGGGGCTTAGGGATTTTTTCAAAAAAATATTTTTCTGCTGCTTAAGTTGTCGAGGGCTGATTACTTGTTCTGTGATAAAAAGCCTTCTGTTTCGACCGTCAAACCTTTCAGGGGAGCATTTGCAACCATTAGGGACCATTTTGGAATGAATTCCCAAAAGTCAGATTTTTTCCGAAATTGTGACCCCGGGGCTAAGGGATTTTTTCAAAAAAATATTTTTCTGCCGGTTCAGTTGTTGAGGTCTGATTTCTTGTCCTGTGAAAAAAAGCCTTCTGTTTCGACCGCCAAACCTTTCAGGGGAGCATTTGCAACCATTGGGGACCATTTTTGAGTGAATTGCCGAAAGTCAGATTTTTTCTGAAATTGTGACCCCGGGGCTTAGGGATTTTTTCAAAAAAATATTTTTCTGCCGGTTAAGTTGTCGAGGGCTGATTTCTTGTCCTGTGATAAAAAGCCTTCTGTTTCGACCGCCAAACCTTTCAGGGGAGCATTTGCAACCGTTGGGGACCATTTTTGAGTGAATTGCCGAAAGTCAGAGTTTTTCTGAAATTGTGATCCCGGGGCTTAGGGATTTTATCAAAAAAATGTTTTTCTGCCGCTTAAGTTGTCGAGGGCTGAATTCTTCTCCTGTGATAAAAAGGCTTCTTTTTTGACCATCAAACCTTTCAGGGGAGAATTTGCAACCGTTGGGGACCATTTTTGAGTGAATTGCCAAAAGTCAGATTTTTTTCTGAAATTGTGACCCCGGGGCTTAGGGATTTTTTCAAAAAAAAAAAAATTCTGCCGGTTCAGTTGTTGAGGTCTGATTTCTTGTCCTGTGATAAAAAGCCTTCTGTTTCGTCAAACCTTTCAGGGGAGCATTTGCAACCATTGGGGACCATTTTTGAGTGAATTGCCGAAAGTCAGATCTTTTCTGAAATTGTGACCCCGGGGCTTAGGGATTTTTTCAAAAAAAAATTTTTTTCCGCCGGTTCACCTCTCGAGGGCTGATTTCTTGTCCTGTGATAAAAAGCCTTCTGTTTCGACCGCCAAACCTTTCAGGGGAGCATTTGGAACCGTTGGGGACCATTTTTGAGTGAATTGCCGAAAGTCAGATTTTTTCTGAAATTGTGACCCCGGGGCTTAGGGATTTTTTTTTAAAAAATTTTTTTTCCGCCGGTTCAGCTCTCGAGGTCTGATTTCTTGTCCTGTGATAAAAAGCCTTCTGTTTCGACCGTCAAACCTTTCAGGGGAGCATTTGGAACCATTGGGGACCATTTTTGAGTGAATTGCCGAAAGTCAGATTTTTTCTGAAATTGTGACCCCGGGGCTTAGGGATTTTTTTTAAAAAAATATTTTTCTGCCATTTAAGTTTTCGACTGCTGATTTCTTCTCCTGTGATAAAAAGCCTTCTGTTTGGACCGCCAAAACTTTCAGGGGAGCATTTGGATCCGTTGGGGACCATTTTTGAATGAATTGCCGAAAGTCAGATTTTTTCTGAAATTGTGACCCCGGGGCTTAGGGATTTTTTCAAAAGAATATTTTTCTGCCGGTTCAGTTGTTGAGGTCTGATTTCTTCTCCTGTGTTAAAAAGCCTTCTGTTTCAACCGCCAAACCTTTCATGGGAACATTTGCAACCGTTGGGGACCATTTTTGAGTGTATTGCCGAAAGTCAGATTTTTTCTGAAATTGTGACCCCGGGGCTTAGGGATTTTTTCAAAAAAATATTTTTCTGCGGCTTAAGTTCTCAAGGTCTGATTTCTTGTCCTGTGATAAAAAGCCTTCTGTTTCGACCGTCAAACCTTTCAGGGGAGCATTTGCAACCATTGCGGACCATTTTTGAATGAATTGCCGAAAGTCAGATTTTTTCTGAAATTGTGACCCCGGGGCTTAGGGATTTTTTCAAAAAAATATTTTTCTGCCAGTTCAGTTGTAGAGGTCTGATTTCTTCTCCTGTGTTAAAAAGCCTTCTGTATCGACCACCAAACCTTTCAGGAGAGCATTTGCAACCATTGGGGACCATTTTTGAGTGAATTGCCGAAAGTCAGAATTTTTCTGAAATTGTGACCCCGGGGCTTAGGGATTTTTTCAAAAAAATATTTTTCTGCCGGTTAAGTTGTCGAGGGCTGATTTCTTGTCCTGTGATAAAAAGCCTTCTGTTTCGACCACCAAACCTTTCAGGGGAGCATTTGGAACCGTTGGGGACCATTTTTGAGAGAATTGCCAAAAGTCCAATTTTTTCTGAAATTGTGACCCCGGGGCTTAGGGATTTTTTCAAAAAAATATTTTTCTGCCGGTTCAGTTGTAGAGGTCTGATTTCTTGTCCTGTGATAAAAAGCCTTCTGTTTCGACCGTCAAACCTTTCAGGGGAGCATTTGCAACCATTGGGGACCATTTGTGAATGAATTCCCAAAAGTCAGATATTTCTGAAATTGTGACCCCGGGGCTTAGGGATTTTTTCAAAAAAATATTTTTCTGCTGCTTAAGTTGTCGAGGGCTGATTACTTGTTCTGTGATAAAAAGCCTTCTGTTTCGACCGCCAAACCTTTCAGGGGAGCATTTGGAACCGTTGGGGACCATTTTTGAGGGAATTGCCAAAAGTCAGATTTTTTCTGAAATTGTGACCCCGGGGCTTAGGGATTTTTTCCAAAAAATATTTTTCTGCCGGTTCAGTTGTAGAGGTCTGATTTCTTGTCCTGTGATAAAAAGCCTTCTGTTTCGACCGTCAAACCTTTCAGGGGAGCATTTGCAACCATTGGGGACCATTTTTGAATGAATTCCCAAAAGTCAGATTTTTTCTGAAATTGTGACCCCGGGGCTTAGGGATTTTTTCAAAAAAATATCTTTCTTCCGGTTAAGTTGTCGAGGGCTGATTTCTTGTCCTGTGATAAAAAGCCTTCTGTTTCGACCGCCAAACCTTTCAGGGGAGCATTTCAAACCGTTGGGGACCATTTTTGAGTGAATTGCCGAAAGTCAGATTTTTTCTGAAATTGTGACCCCAGGGCTTAGGGATTTTTTCAAAAAAATATTTTTCCGCCGGTTCAGCTCTCGAGGTCTGATTTCTTGTCCTGTGATAAAAAGCCTTCTGTTTCGACCGTCAAACCTTTCAGGGGAGCATTTGGAACCATTGGGGACCATTTTTGAGTGAATTGCCGAAAGTCAGATTTTTTTCTGAAATTGTGACCCCGGGGCTTAGGGATTTTTTTAAAAAAAATATTTTTCTGCCATTTAAGTTTTCGACTGCTGATTTCTTCTCCTGTGATAAAAAGCCTTCTGTTTGGACCGCCAAAACTTTCAGGGGAGCATTTGGATCCGTTGGGGACCATTTTTGAATGAATTGCCGAAAGTCAGTTTTTTTCTGAAATTGTGACCCCGGGGCTTAGGGATTTTTTCAAAAGAATATTTTTCTGCCGGTTCAGTTGTTGAGGTCTGATTTCTTCTCCTGTGTTAAAAAGCCTTCTGTTTCGACCGCCAAACCTTTCATGGGAACATTTGCAACCGTTGGGGACCATTTTTGAGTGTATTGCCGAAAGTCAGATTTTTTCTGAAATTGTGACCCCGGGGCTTAGGGATTTTTTCAAAAAAATATTTTTCTGCGGCTTAAGTTCTCAAGGTCTGATTTCTTGTCCTGTGATAAAAAGCCTTCTGTTTCGACCGTCAAACCTTTCAGGGGAGCATTTGCAACCATTGCGGACCATTTTTGAATGAATTTCCAAAAGTCAGATTTTTTCTGAAATTGTGACCCCGGGGCTTAGGGATTTTTTCAAAAAAATATTTTTCTGCCGGTTCAGTTGTAGAGGTCTGATTTCTTCTCCTGTGTTAAAAAGCCTTCTGTTTCGACCGCTAAACCTTTCATGGGAGCATTTGCAACCGTTGGGGACCATTTTTGAGTGTATTGCCAAAAGTCAGATTTTTTCTGAAATTGTGACCCCGGGGCTTAGGGATTTTTTCAAAAAAATATTTTTCTTCCGGTTAAGTTGTCGAGGGCTGATTTCTTGTCCTGTCATAAAAAGCCTTCTGTTTCGACCGCCAAACCTTTCAAGAGAGCATTTGGAACCGTTGGGGACCATTTTTGAGTGAATTGCCGAAAGTCAGATTTTTTCTGAAATTGTGACCCCGGGGCTTAGGGATTTTTTCAAAAAAATATTTTTCTGCCGGTTAAGTTGTCGAGGGTTGATTTCTTGTCCTGTGATAAAAAGCCTTCTGTATCGACCACCAAACCTTTCAGGAGAGCATTTGCAACCATTGGGGACCATTTTTGAGTGAATTGCCGAAAGTCAGAATTTTTCTGAAATTGTGACCCCGGGGCTTAGGGATTTTTTCAAAAAAATATTTTTCTGCCGGTTAAGTTGTCGAGGGCTGATTTCTTGTCCTGTGATAAAAAGCCTTCTGTTTCGACCACCAAAGCTTTCAGGGGAGCATTTGGAACCGTAGGGGACCATTTTTGAGGGAATTGCCAAAATTCCGATTTTTTCTGAAATTGTGACCCCGGGGCTTAGGGATTTTTTCAAAAAAATATTTTTCTGCCGGTTCAGTTGTTGAGGTCTGATTTCTTCTCCTGTGTTAAAAAGCCTTCTGTTTCGACCGCCAAACCTTTCATGGGAACATTTGCAACCGTTGGGGACCATTTTTGAGTGTATTGCCGAAAGTCAGATTTTTTCTGAAATTGTGACCCCGGGGCTTAGGGATTTTTTCAAAAAAATATTTTTCTGCGGCTTAAGTTCTCAAGGTCTGATTTCTTGTCCTGTGATAAAAAGCCTTCTGTTTCGACCGTCAAACCTTTCAGGGGAGCATTTGCAACCATTGCGGACCATTTTTGAATGAATTGCCGAAAGTCAGATTTTTTCTGAAATTGTGACCCCGGGGCTTAGGGATTTTTTCAAAAAAATATTTTTCTGCCGGTTAAGTTGTCGAGGGTTGATTTCTTGTCCTGTGATAAAAAGCCTTCTGTATCGACCACCAAACCTTTCAGGAGAGCATTTGCAACCATTGGGGACCATTTTTGAGTGAATTGCCGAAAGTCAGAATTTTTCTGAAATTGTGACCCCGGGGCTTAGGGATTTTTTCAAAAAAATATTTTTCTGCCGGTTAAGTTGTCGAGGGCTGATTTCTTGTCCTGTGATAAAAAGCCTTCTGTTTCGACCACCAAAGCTTTCAGGGGAGCATTTGGAACCGTCGGGGACCATTTTTGAGGGAATTGCCAAAATTCCGATTTTTTCTGAAATTGTGACCCCGGGGCTTAGGGATTTTTTCAAAAAAATATTTTTCTGCCGGTTCAGTTGTTGAGGTCTGATTTCTTCTCCTGTGTTAAAAAGCCTTCTGTTTCGACCGCCAAACCTTTCATGGGAACATTTGCAACCGTTGGGGACCATTTTTGAGTGTATTGCCGAAACTCAGATTTTTTCTGAAATTGTGACCCCGGGGCTTAGGGATTTTTTCAAAAAAATATTTTTCTGCGGCTTAAGTTCTCAAGGTCTGATTTCTTGTCCTGTGATAAAAAGCCTTCTGTTTCGACCGTCAAACCTTTCAGGGGAGCATTTGCAACCATTGCGGACCATTTTTGAATGAATTGCCGAAAGTCAGATTTTTTCTGAAATTGTGACCCCGGGGCTTAGGGATTTTTTCAAAAAAATATTTTTCTGCCGGTTAAGTTGTCGAGGGTTGATTTCTTGTCCTGTGATAAAAAGCCTTCTGTATCGACCACCAAACCTTTCAGGAGAGCATTTGCAACCATTGGGGACCATTTTTGAGTGAATTGCCGAAAGTCAGAATTTTTCTGAAATTGTGACCCCGGGGCTTAGGGATTTTTTCAAAAAAATATTTTTCTGCCGGTTAAGTTGTCGAGGGCTGATTTCTTGTCCTGTGATAAAAAGCCTTCTGTTTCGACCACCAAAGCTTTCAGGGGAGCATTTGGAACCGTCGGGGACCATTTTTGAGGGAATTGCCAAAATTCCGATTTTTTCTGAAATTGTGACCCCGGGGCTTAGGGATTTTTTCAAAAAAATATTTTTCTGCCGGTTCAGTTGTTGAGGTCTGATTTCTTCTCCTGTGTTAAAAAGCCTTCTGTTTCGACCGCCAAACCTTTCATGGGAACATTTGCAACCGTTGGGGACCATTTTTGAGTGTATTGCCGAAGGTCAGATTTTTTCTGAAATTGTGACCCCGGGGCTTAGGGATTTTTTCAAAAAAATATTTTTCTGCGGCTTAAGTTCTCAAGGTCTGATTTCTTGTCCTGTGATAAAAAGCCTTCTGTTTCGACCGTCAAACCTTTCAGGGGAGCATTTGCAACCATTGCGGACCATTTTTGAATGAATTTCCAAAAGTCAGATTTTTTCTGAAATTGTGACCCCGGGGCTTAGGGATTTTTTCAAAAAAATATTTTTCTGCCGGTTCAGTTGTAGAGGTCTGATTTCTTCTCCTGTGTTAAAAAGCCTTCTGTTTCGACCGCTAAACCTTTCATGGGAGCATTTGCAACCGTTGGGGACCATTTTTGAGTGTATTGCCAAAAGTCAGATTTTTTCTGAAATTGTGACCCCAGGGCTTAGGGATTTTTTCAAAAAAATATTTTTCTTCCGGTTAAGTTGTCGAGGGCTGATTTCTTGTCCTGTCATAAAAAGCCTTCTGTTTCGACCGCCAAACCTTTCAAGAGAGCATTTGGAACCGTTGGGGACCATTTTTGAGTGAATTGCCGAAAGTCAGATTTTTTCTGAAATTGTGACCCCGGGGCTTAGGGATTTTTTCAAAAAAATATTTTTCTGCCGGTTAAGTTGTCGAGGGTTGATTTCTTGTCCTGTGATAAAAAGCCTTCTGTATCGACCACCAAACCTTTCAGGAGAGCATTTGCAACCATTGGGGACCATTTTTGAGTGAATTGCCGAAAGTCAGAATTTTTCTGAAATTGTGACCCCGGGGCTTAGGGATTTTTTCAAAAAAATATTTTTCTGCCGGTTAAGTTGTCGAGGGCTGATTTCTTGTCCTGTGATAAAAAGCCTTCTGTTTCGACCACCAAAGCTTTCAGGGGAGCATTTGGAACCGTCGGGGACCATTTTTGAGGGAATTGCCAAAAGTCCGATTTTTTCTGAAATTGTGACCCCGGGGCTTAGGGATTTTTTCAAAAAAATATTTTTCTGCCGGTTCAGTTGTAGAGGTCTGATTTCTTGTCCTGTGATAAAAAGCCTTCTGTTTCGACCGTCAAACCTTTCAGGGGAGCATTTGCAACCATTGGGGACCATTTGTGAATGAATTCCCAAAAGTCAGATATTTCTGAAATTGTGACCCCGGGGCTTAGGGATTTTTTCAAAAAAATATTTTTCTGCTGCTTAAGTTGTCGAGGGCTGATTACTTGTTCTGTGATAAAAAGCCTTCTGTTTCGACCGCCAAACCTTTCAGGGGAGCATATGGAACCGTTGGGGACCATTTTTGAGTGTATTGCCGAAAGTCAGATTTTTTCTGAAATTGTGACCCCGGGGCTTAGGGATTTTTTCAAAAAAATATTTTTCTGCGGCTTAAGTTCTCAAGGTCTGATTTCTTGTCCTGTGATAAAAAGCCTTCTGTTTCGACCGTCAAACCTTTCAGGGGAGCATTTGCAACCATTGCGGACCATTTTTGAATGAATTTCCAAAAGTCAGATTTTTTCTGAAATTGTGACCCCGGGGCTTAGGGATTTTTTCAAAAAAATATTTTTCTGCCGGTTCAGTTGTTGAGGTCTAATTTCTTCTCCTGTGTTAAAAAGCCTTCTGTTTCGACCGCTAAACCTTTCATGGGAGCATTTGCAACCGTTGGGGACCATTTTTGATTGTATTGCCAAAAGTCAGATTTTTTCTGAAATTGTGACCCCGGGGCTTAGGGATTTTTTCAAAAAAATATTTTTCTGCCGGTTAAGTTGTCGAGGGTTGATTTCTTGTCCTGTGATAAAAAGCCTTCTGTATCGACCACCAAACCTTTCAGGAGAGCATTTGCAACCATTGGGGACCATTTTTGAGTGAATTGCCGAAAGTCAGAATTTTTCTGAAATTGTGACCCCGGGGCTTAGGGATTTTTTCAAAAAAATATTTTTCTGCCGGTTAAGTTGTCGAGGGCTGATTTCTTGTCCTGTGATAAAAAGCCTTCTGTTTCGACCACCAAAGCTTTCAGGGGAGCATTTGGAACCGTCGGGGACCATTTTTGAGGGAATTGCCAAAATTCCGATTTTTTCTGAAATTGTGACCCCGGGGCTTAGGGATTTTTTCAAAAAAATATTTTTCTGCCGGTTCAGTTGTAGAGGTCTGATGTCTTGTCCTGTGATAAAAAGCCTTCTGTTTCGACCGCCAAACCTTTCAGGGGAGCATTTGCAACCATTGGGGACCATTTTTGAGTGAATTGCCGAAAGTCAGATTTTTTCTGAAATTGTGACCCCGGGGCTTAGGGATTTTTTCAAAAAAATATTTTTCTGCCGGTTAAGTTGTCGAGGGCTGATTTCTTGTCCTGTGATAAAAAGCCTTCTGTATCGACCACCAAACCTTTCAGGAGAGCATTTGCAACCATTGGGGAGCATTTTTGAGTAAATTGCCGAAAGTCAGCATTTTTCTGAAATTGTGACCCCGGGGCTTAGGGATTTTTTCAAAAAAATATTTTTCTGCCGGTTAAGTTGTCGAGGGCTGATTACTTGTTCTGTGATAAAAAGCCTTCTGTTTCGACTGTCAAACCTTTCAGGGGAGCATTTGTAACCATTAGGGACCATTTTTGAATGAATTCCCAAAAGTCAGATTTTTTCTGAAATTGTGACCCCAGGGCTTAGGGATTTTTTCAAAAAAATATTTTTCTGCTGCTTAAGTTGTCGAGGGCTGATTTCTTGTCCTGTGATAAAAAGCCTTCTGTTTCGACCGCCAAACCTTTCAGGGGAGCATTTGCGACCGTTCGGGACCATTTTTGAGTGAATTGCCGAAAGTCAGATCTTTTCTGAAATTGTGACCCCGGGGCTTAGGGATTTTTTCAAAAAAAAAATTTTTTCCGCCGGTTCAGCTCTCGAGGGCTGATTTCTTGTCCTGTGATAAAAAGCCTTCTGTTTCGACCGCCAAACCTTTCAGGGGAGCATTTGGAACCGTTGGGGACCATTTTTGAGTGAATTGCCGAAAGTCAGATTTTTTCTGAAATTGTGACCCCGGGGCTTAGGGATTTTTTTTTTTTTAAAAAAATTTCCGCCGGTTCAGCTCTCGAGGGCTGATTTCTTCTCCTGTGATAAAAAGCCTTCTGTTTCGACCGCCAAAACTTTCAGGGGAGCATTTGGAACCATTGGGGACCATTTTTGAGTGAATTGCCGAAAGTCAGATTTTTTCTGAAATTGTGACCCCGGGGCTTAGGGATTTTTTCAAAAGAATATTTTTCTGCCGGTTCAGTTGTTGAGGTCTGATTTCTTCTCCTGTGTTAAAAAGCCTTCTGTTTCGACCGCCAAACCTTTCATGGGAACATTTGCAACCGTTGGGGACCATTTTTGAGTGTATTGCCGAAAGTCAGATTTTTTCTGAAATTGTGACCCCGGGGCTTAGGGATTTTTTCAAAAAAATATTTTTCTGCGGCTTAAGTTCTCAAGGTCTGATTTCTTGTCCTGTGATAAAAAGCCTTCTGTTTCGACCGTCAAACCTTTCAGGGGAGCATTTGCAACCATTGCGGACCATTTTTGAATGAATTTCCAAAAGTCAGATTTTTTCTGAAATTGTGACCCCGGGGCTTAGGGATTTTTTCAAAAAAATATTTTTCTGCCGGTTCAGTTGTTGAGGTCTAATTTCTTCTCCTGTGTTAAAAAGCCTTCTGTTTCGACCGCTAAACCTTTCATGGGAGCATTTGCAACCGTTGGGGACCATTTTTGATTGTATTGCCAAAAGTCAGATTTTTTCTGAAATTGTGAACCCGGGGCTTAGGGATTTTTTCAAAAAAATATTTTTCTTCCGGTTAAGTTGTCGAGGGCTGATTTCTTGTCCTGTCATAAAAAGCCTTCTGTTTCGACCGCCAAACCTTTCAGGGGAGCATTTCAAACCGTTGGGGACCATTTTTGAGTGAATTGCCGAAAGTCAGATTTTTTTCTGAAATTGTGACCCCGGGGCTTAGGGATTTTTTCAAAAAAATATTTTTCTGCCGCTTAAGTTGTCGATAGCTGATTTCTTGTCCTGTGATAAAAAGCCTTCTGTTTCGACCGCCAAACCTTTCAGGGGAGCATTTGGAACCGTTGGGGACCATTTTTGAGGGAATTGCCAAAAGTCCGATTTTTTCTGAAATTGTGACCCCGGGGCTTAGGGATTTTTTCAAAAAAATATTTTTCTGCCGGTTCAGTTGTAGAGGTCTGATTTCTAGTCCAGTGATAAAAAGCCTTCTGTTTCGACCGTCAAACCTTTCAGGGGAGCATTTGCAACCATTGGGGACCATTTTTGAATGAATTCCCAAAAGTCAGATATTTCTGAAATTGTGACCCCGGGGCTTAGGGATTTTTTCAAAAAAATATTTTTCTGCTGCTTAAGTTGTCGAGGGCTGATTACTTGTTCTGTGATAAAAAGCCTTCTGTTTCGACCGTCAAACCTTTCAGGGGAGCATTTGCAACCATTAGGGACCATTTTTGAATGAATTCCCAAAAGTCAGATTTTTTCCGAAACTGTGACCCCGGGGCTAAGGGATTTTTTCAAAAAAATATTTTTCTGCCGGTTCAGTTGTTGAGGTCTGATTTCTTGTCCTGTGAAAAAAAGCCTTCTGTTTCGACCGCCAAACCTTTCAGGGGAGCATTTGCAACCATTCGGGACCATTTTTGAGTGAATTGCCGAAAGTCAGATTTTTTCTGAAATTGTGACCCCGGGGCTTAGGGATTTTTTCAAAAAATATTTTTCTGCCGGTTAAGTTGTCAAGGGCTGATTTCTTGTCCTGTGATAAAAAGCCTTCTGTATCGACCACCAAACCTTTCAGGGGAGCATTTGCAACCATTAGGGACCATTTTTGAATGAATTCCCAAAAGTCAGATTTTTTCTGAAATTGTGACCCCAGGGCTTAGGGATTTTTTCAAAAAAATATTTTTCTGCCGCTTAAGTTGTCGAGGGCTGATTTCTTGTCCTGTGATAAAAAGCCTTCTGTTTCGACCGCCAAACCTTTCAGGGGAGCATTTGCAACCGTTGGGGACCATTTTTGAGTGAATTGCCGAAAGTCAGAGTTTTTCTGAAATTGTGATCCCGGGGCTTAGGGATTTTATCAAAAAAATGTTTTTCTGCCGCTTAAGTTGTCGAGGGCTTAATTCTTCTCCTGTGATAAAAAGGCTTCTTTTTTGACCATCAAACCTTTCAGGGGAGCATTTGCAACCGTTGGGGACCATTTTTGAGTGAATTGCCAAAAGTCAGATTTTTTTCTGAAATTGTGACCCCGGGGCTTAGGGATTTTTTCAAAAAAAAAAAAATTCTGCCGGTTCAGTTGTTGAGGTCTGATTTCTTGTCCTGTGATAAAAAGCCTTCTGTTTCGTCAAACCTTTCAGGGGAGCATTTGCAACCATTGGGGACCATTTTTGAGTGAATTGCCGAAAGTCAGATCTTTTCTGAAATTGTGACCCCGGGGCTTAGGGATTTTTTCAAAAAAATTTTTTTTTCCGCCGGTTCACCTCTCGAGGGCTGATTTCTTGTCCTGTGATAAAAAGCCTTCTGTTTCGACCGCCAAACCTTTCAGGGGAGCATTTGGAACCGTTGGGGACCATTTTTGAGTGAATTGCCGGAAGTCAGATTTTTTCTGAAATTGTGACCCCGGGGCTTAGGGATTTTTTTTTAAAAAAATTTTTTTCCGCCGGTTCAGCTCTCGAGGTCTGATTTCTTGTCCTGTGATAAAAAGCCTTCTGTTTCGACCGTCAAACCTTTCAGGGGAGCATTTGGAACCATTGGGGACCATTTTTGAGTGAATTGCCGAAAGTCAGATTTTTTCTGAAATTGTGACCCCGGGGCTTAGGGATTTTTTCAAAAGAATATTTTTCTGCCGGTTCAGTTGTTGAGGTCTGATTTCTTCTCCTGTGTTAAAAAGCCTTCTGTTTCGACCGCCAAACCTTTCATGGGAACATTTGCAACCGTTGGGGACCATTTTTGAGTGTATTGCCGAAAGTCAGATTTTTTCTGAAATTGTGACCCCGGGGCTTAGGGATTTTTTCAAAAAAATATTTTTCTGCGGCTTAAGTTCTCAAGGTCTGATTTCTTGTCCTGTGATAAAAAGCCTTCTGTTTCGACCGTCAAACCTTTCAGGGGAGCATTTGCAACAATTGCGGACCATTTTTGAATGAATTTCCAAAAGTCAGATTTTTTCTGAAATTGTGACCCCGGGGCTTAGGGATTTTTTCAAAAAAATATTTTTCTGCCGGTTCAGTTGTAGAGGTCTGATTTCTTCTCCTGTGTTAAAAAGCCTTCTGTATCGACCACCAAACCTTTCAGGAGAGCATTTGCAACCATTGGGGACCATTTTTGAGTGAATTGCCGAAAGTCAGAATTTTTCTGAAATTGTGACCCCGGGGCTTAGGGATTTTTTCAAAAAAATATTTTTCTGCCGGTTAAGTTGTCGAGGGCTGATTTCTTGTCCTGTGATAAAAAGCCTTCTGTTTCGACCACCAAACCTTTCAGGGGAGCATTTGGAACCGTTGGGGACCATTTTTGAGGGAATTGCCAAAAGTCCAATTTTTTCTGAAATTGTGACCCCGGGGCTTAGGGATTTTTTCAAAAAAATATTTTTCTGCCGGTTCAGTTGTAGAGGTCTGATTTCTTGTCCTGTGATAAAAAGACTTCTGTTTCGACCGTCAAACCTTTCAGGGGAGCATTTGCAACCATTGGGGACCATTTGTGAATGAATTCCCAAAAGTCAGATATTTCTGAAATTGTGACCCCGGGGCTTAGGGATTTTTTCAAAAAAATATTTTTCTGCTGCTTAAGTTGTCGAGGGCTGATTACTTGTTCTGTGATAAAAAGCCTTCTGTTTCGACCGCCAAACCGTTCAGGGGAGCATTTGGAACCGTTGGGGACCATTTTTGAGGGAATTGCCAAAAGTCAGATTTTTTCTGAAATTGTGACCCCGGGGCTTAGGGATTTTTTCCAAAAAATATTTTTCTGCCGTTTCAGTTGTAGAGGTCTGATTTCTTGTGCTGTGATAAAAAGCCTTCTGTTTCGACCGTCAAACCTTTCAGGGGAGCATTTGCAACCATTGGGGACCATTTTTGAATGAATTCCCAAAAGTCAGATTTTTTCTGAAATTGTGACCGCGGGGCTTAGGGATTTTTTCAAAAAAATATCTTTCTTCCGGTTAAGTTGTCGAGGGCTGATTTCTTGTCCTGTGATAAAAAGCCTTCTGTTTCGACCGCCAAACCTTTCAGGGGAGCATTTCAAACCGTTGGGGACCATTTTTGAGTGAATTGCCGAAAGTCAGATTTTTTCTGAAATTGTGACCCCGGGGCTTAGGGATTTTTTTTAAAAAAATATTTTTCTGCCATTTAAGTTTTCGACTGCTGATTTCTTCTCCTGTGATAAAAAGCCTTCTGTTTGGACCGCCAAAACTTTCAGGGGAGCATTTGGATCCGTTGGGGACCATTTTTGAATGAATTGCCGAAAGTCAGTTTTTTTCTGAAATTGTGACCCCGGGGCTTAGGGATTTTTTCAAAAGAATATTTTTCTGCCGGTTCAGTTGTTGAGGTCTGATTTCTTCTCCTGTGTTAAAAAGCCTTCTGTTTCGACCGCCAAACCATTCATGGGAACATTTGCAACCGTTGGGGACCATTTTTGAGTGTATTGCCGAAAGTCAGATTTTTTCTGAAATTGTGACCCCGGGGCTTAGGGATTTTTTCAAAAAAATATTTTTCTGCGGCTTAAGTTCTCAAGGTCTGATTTCTTGTCCTGTGATAAAAAGCCTTCTGTTTCGACCGTCAAACCTTTCAGGGGAGCATTTGCAACCATTGCGGACCATTTTTGAATGAATTTCCAAAAGTCAGATTTTTTCTGAAATTGTGACCCCGGGGCTTAGGGATTTTTTCAAAAAAATATTTTTCTGCCGGTTCAGTTGTAGAGGTCTGATTTCTTCTCCTGTGTTAAAAAGCCTTCTGTTTCGACCGCTAAACCTTTCATGGGAGCATTTGCAACCGTTGGGGACCATTTTTGAGTGTATTGCCAAAAGTCAGATTTTTTCTGAAATTGTGACCCCGGGGCTTAGGGATTTTTTCAAAAAAATATTTTTCTTCCGGTTAAGTTGTCGAGGGCTGATTTCTTGTCCTGTCATAAAAAGCCTTCTGTTTCGACCGCCAAACCTTTCAAGAGAGCATTTGGAACCGTTGGGGACCATTTTTGAGTGAATTGCCGAAAGTCAGATTTTTTCTGAAATTGTGACCCCGGGGCTTAGGGATTTTTTCAAAAAAATATTTTTCTGCCGGTTAAGTTGTCGAGGGTTGATTTCTTGTCCTGTGATAAAAAGCCTTCTGTATCGACCACCAAACCTTTCAGGAGAGCATTTGCAACCATTGCGGACCATTTTTGAGTGAATTGCCGAAAGTCAGATATTTCTGAAATTGTGACCCCGGGGCTTAGGGATTTTTTCAAAAAAATATTTTTCTGCTGCTTAAGTTGTCGAGGGCTGATTACTTGTTCTGTGATAAAAAGCCTTCTGTTTCGACCGCCAAACCTTTCAGGGGAGCATATGGAACCGTTGGGGACCATTTTTGAGTGTATTGCCGAAAGTCAGATTTTTTCTGAAATTGTGACCCCGGGGCTTAGGGATTTTTTCAAAAAAATATTTTTCTGCGGCTTAAGTTCTCAAGGTCTGATTTCTTGTCCTGTGATAAAAAGCCTTCTGTTTCGACCGTCAAACCTTTCAGGGGAGCATTTGCAACCATTGCGGACCATTTTTGAATGAATTTCCAAAAGTCAGATTTTTTCTGAAATTGTGACCCCGGGGCTTAGGGATTTTTTCAAAAAAATATTTTTCTGCCGGTTCAGTTGTAGAGGTCTGATTTCTTCTCCTGTGTTAAAAAGCCTTCTGTTTCGACCGCTAAACCTTTCATGGGAGCATTTGCAACCGTTGGGGACCATTTTTGAGTGTATTGCCAAAAGTCAGATTTTTTCTGAAATTGTGACCCCGGGGCTTAGGGATTTTTTCAAAAAAATATTTTTCTTCCGGTTAAGTTGTCGAGGGCTGATTTCTTGTCCTGTCATAAAAAGCCTTCTGTTTCGACCGCCAAACCTTTCAAGAGAGCATTTGGAACCGTTGGGGACCATTTTTGAGTGAATTGCCGAAAGTCAGATTTTTTCTGAAATTGTGACCCCGGGGCTTAGGGATTTTTTCAAAAAAATATTTTTCTGCCGGTTAAGTTGTCGAGGGTTGATTTCTTGTCCTGTGATAAAAAGCCTTCTGTATCGACCACCAAACCTTTCAGGAGAGCATTTGCAACCATTGGGGACCATTTTTGAGTGAATTGCCGAAAGTCAGAATTTTTCTGAAATTGTGACCCCGGGGCTTAGGGATTTTTTCAAAAAAATATTTTTCTGCCGGTTAAGTTGTCGAGGGCTGATTTCTTGTCCTGTGATAAAAAGCCTTCTGTTTCGACCACCAAAGCTTTCAGGGGAGCATTTGGAACCGTCGGGGACCATTTTTGAGGGAATTGCCAAAATTCCGATTTTTTCTGAAATTGTGACCCCGGGGCTTAGGGATTTTTTCAAAAAAATATTTTTCTGCCGGTTCAGTTGTAGAGGTCTGATTTCTTGTCCTGTGATAAAAAGCCTTCTGTTTCGACCGTCAAACCTTTCAGGGGAGCATTTGCAACCATTGGGGACCATTTGTGAATGAATTCCCAAAAGTCAGATATTTCTGAAATTGTGACCCCGGGGCTTAGGGATTTTTTCAAAAAAATATTTTTCTGCTGCTTAAGTTGTCGAGGGCTGATTACTTGTTCTGTGATAAAAAGCCTTCTGTTTCGACCGCCAAACCTTTCAGGGGAGCATTTGGAACCGTTGGGGACCATTTTTGAGGGAATTGCCAAAAGTCAGATTTTTTCTGAAATTGTGACCCCGGGGCTTAGGGATTTTTTCCAAAAAATATTTTTCTGCCGGTTCAGTTGTAGAGGTCTGATTTCTTGTCCTGTGATAAAAAGCCTTCTGTTTCGACCGTCAAACCTTTCAGGGGAGCATTTGCAACCATTGGGGACCATTTTTGAATGAATTCCCAAAAGTCAGATTTTTTCTGAAATTGTGACCCCGGGGCTAAGGGATTTTTTCAAAAAAATATTTTTCTGCCGGTTCAGTTGTTGAGGTCTGATTTCTTGTCCTGTGATAAAAAGCCTTCTGTTTCGACCGCCAAACCTTTCAGGGGAGCATTTGCAACCATTGGGGACCATTTTTGAGTGAATTGCCGAAAGTCAGATTTTTTCTGAAATTGTGACCCCGGGGCTTAGGGATTTTTTCAAAAAAATATTTTTCTGCCGGTTAAGTTGTCGAGGGCTGATTTCTTGTCCTGTGATAAAAAGCCTTCTGTATCGACCACCAAACCTTTCAGGAGAGCATTTGCAACCATTGGGGAGCATTTTTGAGTGAATTGCCGAAAGTCAGATCTTTTCTGAAATTGTGACCCCGGGGCTTAGGGATTTTTTCAAAAAAAAAATTTTTCCCGCCGGTTCAGCTCTCGAGGGCTTATTTCTTGTCCTGTGATAAAAAGCCGTCTGTTTCGACCGCCAAACCTTTCAGGGGAGCATTTGGAACCATTGGGGACCATTTTTGAGTGAATTGCCGAAAGTCAGATTTTTTCTGAAATTGTGACCCCGGGGCTTAGGGATTTTTTCAAAAGAATATTTTTCTGCCGGTTCTGTTGTAGAGGTCTGATTTCTTCTCCTGTGTTAAAAAGCCTTCTGTTTCGACCGCTAAACCTTTCATGGGAGCATTTGCAACCGTTGGGGACCATTTTTGAGTGTATTGCCAAAAGTCAGATTTTTTCTGAAATTGTGAACCCGGGGCTTAGGGATTTTTTCAAAAAAATATTTTTCTTCCGGTTAAGTTGTCGAGGGCTGATTTCTTGTCCTGTCATAAAAAGCCTTCTGTTTCGACCGCCAAACCTTTCAGGGGAGCATTTCAAACCGTTGGGGACCATTTTTGAGTGAATTGCCAAAAGTCAGATTTTTTTCTGAAATCGTGACCCCGGGGCTAAGGGATTTTTTCAAAAAAATATTTTTCTGCCGGTTCAGTTGTTGAGGTCTGATTTCTTGTCCTGTGATAAAAAGCCTTCTGTTTCGACCGCCAAACCTTTCAGGGGAGCATTTGCAACCGTTGGGGACCATTTTTGAGTGTATTGCCAAAAGTCAGATTTTTTCTGAAATTGTGAACCCGGGGCTTAGGGATTTTTTCAAAAAAATATTTTTCTTCCGGTTAAGTTGTCGAGGGCTGATTTCTTGTCCTGTCATAAAAAGCCTTCTGTTTCGACCGCCAAACCTTTCAGGGGAGCATTTCAAACCGTTGGGGACCATTTTTGAGTGAATTGCCAAAAGTCAGATTTTTTTCTGAAATCGTGACCCCGGGGCTAAGGGATTTTTTCAAAAAAATATTTTTCTGCCGGTTCAGTTGTTGAGGTCTGATTTCTTGTCCTGTGATAAAAAGCCTTCTGTTTCGACCGCCAAACCTTTCAGGGGAGCATTTGGAACCGTTGGGGACCATTTTTGAGTCAATTGCCGAAAGTCAGATTTTTTCTGAAATTGTGACCCCGGGGCTTACGGATTTTTTTTTTTTTTAAAAAAAATTCCGCCGGTTCAGCTCTCGAGGGCTGATTTCTTCTCCTGTGATAAAAAGCCTTCTGTTTCGACCGCCAAAACTTTCAGGGGAGCATTTGGAACCATTGGGGACCATTTTTGAGTGAATTGCCGAAAGTCAGATTTTTTCTGAAATTGTGACCCCGGGGCTTAGGGATTTTTTCAAAAGAATATTTTTCTGCCGGTTCTGTTGTAGAGGTCTGATTTCTTCTCCTGTGTTAAAAAGCCTTCTGTTTCGACCGCTAAACCTTTCATGGGAGCATTTGCAACCGTTGGGGACCATTTTTGAGTGTATTGCCAAAAGTCAGATTTTTTCTGAAATTGTGAACCCGGAGCTTAGGGATTTTTTCAAAAAAATATTTTTCTTCCGGTTAAGTTGTCGAGGGCTGATTTCTTGTCCTGTCGAAAAAAGCCTTTTGTTTCGACCGCCAAACCTTTCAGGGGAGCATTTCAAACCGTTGGGGACCATTTTTGAGTGAATTGCCAAAAGTCAGATTTTTTTCTGAAATCGTGACCCCGGGGCTAAGGGATTTTTTCAAAAAAATATTTTTCTGCCGGTTCAGTTGTTGAGGTTTGATTTCTTGTCCTGTGATAAAAAGCCTTCTGTTTGGAATGCCAAAACTTTCAAGAGAGCATTTGGAACCGTTGGGGACCATTTGTGAGTGAATTGCCGAAAGTTAGAATTTTTCTGAAATTCAGACCCCGGGGCTTAGGGATTTTTTCAAAAAAATATTTTTCTGCCGCTTAAGTTGTCGAGGGTTGATTTCTTGTCCTGTGATAAAAAGCCTTCTGTTTCGACCGCCAAACCTTTCAGGGGAGCATTTGGAACCGTTGGGGACCATTTTTGAGGGAATTGCCAAAAGTCCGGTCTTTTCTGAAATTGTGAGCCCGGGGCTTAGGGATTTTTTCAAAAAAATATTTTTCTGCCGGTTCAGTTGTAGAGGTCTGATGTCTTGTCCTGTGATAAAAAGCCTTCTGTTTCGACCGTCAAACCTTTCAGGGGAGCATTTGCAACCATTGGGGACCATTTTTGAATGAATTCCCAAAAGTCAGATATTTCTGAAATTGTGACCCCGGGGCTTAGGGATTTTTTCAAAAAAATATTTTTCTGCTGCTTAAGTTGTCGAGGGCTGATTACTTGTTCTGTGATAAAAAGCCTTCTGTTTCGACCGTCAAACCTTTCAGGGGAGCATTTGCAACCATTAGGGACCATTTTTGAATGAATTCCCAAAAGTCAGATTTTTTCCGAAATTGTGACCCCGGGGCTAAGGGATTTTTTCAAAAAAATATTTTTCTGCCGGTTCAGTTGTTGAGGTCTGATTTCTTGTCCTGTGATAAAAAGCCTTCTGTTTCGACCGCCAAACCTTTCAGGGGAGCATTTGCAACCATTGGGGACCATTTTTGAGTGAATTGCCGAAAGTCAGATTTTTTCTGAAATTGTGACCCCGGGGCTTAGGGATTTTTTCAAAAAAATATTTTTCTGCCGGTTAAGTTGTCGATGGCTGATTTCTTGTCCTGTGATAAAAAGCCTTCTGTATCGACCACCAAACCTTTCAGGAGAGCATTTGCAACCATTGGGGAGCATTTTTGAGTAAATTTCCGAAAGTCAGCATTTTTCTGAAATTGTGACCCCGGGGCTTAGGGATTTTTTCAAAAAAATATTTTTCTGCCGGTTAAGTTGTCGAGGGCTGATTACTTGTTCTGTGATAAAAAGCCTTCTGTTTCGACTGTCAAACCTTTCAGGGGAGCATTTGTAACCATTAGGGACCATTTTTGAATGAATTCCCAAAAGTCAGATTTTTTCTGAAATTGTGACCCCAGGGCTTAGGGATTTTTTTCAAAAAAATATTTTTCTGCCGGTTAAGTTGTCGAGGGCTGATTTCTTGTCCTGTGATAAAAAGCCTTCTGTTTCGACCACCAAACCTTTCAGGGGAGCATTTGGAACCGTTGGGGACCATTTTTGAGGGAATTGCCAAAAGTCCAATTTTTTCTGAAATTGTGACCCCGGGGCTTAGGGATTTTTTCAAAAAAATATTTTTCTGCCGGTTCAGTTGTAGAGGTCTGATTTCTTGTCCTGTGATAAAAAGACTTCTGTTTCGACCGTCAAACCTTTCAGGGGAGCATTTGCAACCATTGGGGACCATTTGTGAATGAATTCCCAAAAGTCAGATATTTCTGAAATTGTGACCCCGGGGCTTAGGGATTTTTTCAAAAAAATATTTTTCTGCTGCTTAAGTTGTCGAGGGCTGATTACTTGTTCTGTGATAAAAAGCCTTCTGTTTCGACCGCCAAACCTTTCAGGGGAGCATTTGGAACCGTTGGGGACCATTTTTGAGGGAATTGCCAAAAGTCAGATTTTTTCTGAAATTGTGACCCCGGGGCTTAGGGATTTTTTCCAAAAAATATTTTTCTGCCGTTTCAGTTGTAGAGGTCTGATTTCTTGTGCTGTGATAAAAAGCCTTCTGTTTCGACCGTCAAACCTTTCAGGGGAGCATTTGCAACCATTGGGGACCATTTTTGAATGAATTCCCAAAAGTCAGATTTTTTCTGAAATTGTGACCGCGGGGCTTAGGGATTTTTTCAAAAAAATATCTTTCTTCCGGTTAAGTTGTCGAGGGCTGATTTCTTGTCCTGTGATAAAAAGCCTTCTGTTTCGACCGCCAAACCTTTCAGGGGAGCATTTCAAACCGTTGGGGACCATTTTTGAGTGAATTGCCGAAAGTCAGATTTTTTCTGAAATTGTGACCCCAGGGCTTAGGGATTTTTTCAAAAAAATATTTTTCCGCCGGTTCAGCTCTCGAGGTCTGATTTCTTGTCCTGTGATAAAAAGCCTTCTGTTTCGACCGTCAAACCTTTCAGGGGAGCATTTGGAACCATTGGGGACCATTTTTGAGTGAATTGCCGAAAGTCAGATTTTTTCTGAAATTGTGACCCCGGGGCTTAGGGATTTTTTCAAAAAAATATTTTTCTGCCGGTTCAGTTGTAGAGGTCTGATTTCTTCTCCTGTGTTAAAAAGCCTTCTGTTTCGACCGCTAAACCTTTCATGGGAGCATTTGCAACCGTTGGGGACCATTTTTGAGTGTATTGCCAAAAGTCAGATTTTTTCTGAAATTGTGACCCCGGGGCTTAGGGATTTTTTCAAAAAAATATTTTTCTTCCGGTTAAGTTGTCGAGGGCTGATTTCTTGTCCTGTCATAAAAAGCCTTCTGTTTCGACCGCCAAACCTTTCAAGAGAGCATTTGGAACCGTTGGGGACCATTTTTGAGTGAATTGCCGAAAGTCAGATTTTTTCTGAAATTGTGACCCCGGGGCTTAGGGATTTTTTCAAAAAAATATTTTTCTGCCGGTTAAGTTGTCGAGGGTTGATTTCTTGTCCTGTGATAAAAAGCCTTCTGTATCGACCACCAAACCTTTCAGGAGAGCATTTGCAACCATTGGGGACCATTTTTGAGTGAATTGCCGAAAGTCAGAATTTTTCTGAAATTGTGACCCCGGGGCTTAGGGATTTTTTCAAAAAAATATTTTTCTGCCGGTTAAGTTGTCGAGGGCTGATTTCTTGTCCTGTGATAAAAAGCCTTCTGTTTCGACCACCAAAGCTTTCAGGGGAGCATTTGGAACCGTCGGGGACCATTTTTGAGGGAATTGCCAAAATTCCGATTTTTTCTGAAATTGTGACCCCGGGGCTTAGGGATTTTTTCAAAAAAATATTTTTCTGCCGGTTCAGTTGTAGAGGTCTGATTTCTTGTCCTGTGATAAAAAGCCTTCTGTTTCGACCGTCAAACCTTTCAGGGGAGCATTTGCAACCATTGGGGACCATTTGTGAATGAATTCCCAAAAGTCAGATATTTCTGAAATTGTGACCCCGGGGCTTAGGGATTTTTTCAAAAAAATATTTTTCTGCTGCTTAAGTTGTCGAGGGCTGATTACTTGTTCTGTGATAAAAAGCCTTCTGTTTCGACCGCCAAACCTTTCAGGGGAGCATTTGGAACCGTTGGGGACCATTTTTGAGGGAATTGCCAAAAGTCAGATTTTTTCTGAAATTGTGACCCCGGGGCTTAGGGATTTTTTCCAAAAAATATTTTTCTGCCGGTTCAGTTGTAGAGGTCTGATTTCTTGTCCTGTGATAAAAAGCCTTCTGTTTCGACCGTCAAACCTTTCAGGGGAGCATTTGCAACCATTGGGGACCATTTTTGAATGAATTCCCAAAAGTCAGATTTTTTCTGAAATTGTGACCCCGGGGCTTAGGGATTTTTTCAAAAAAATATTTTTCTGCTGCTTAAGTTGTCGAGGGCTGATTACTTGTTCTGTGATAAAAAGCCTTCTGTTTCGACCGTCAAACCTTTCAGGGGAGCATTTGCAACCCTTGCGGACCATTTTTGAATGAATTTCCAAAAGTCAGATTTTTTCTGAAATTGTGACCCCGGGGCTTAGGGATTTTTTCAAAAAAATATTTTTCTGCCGGTTCAGTTGTAGAGGTCTGATTTCTTCTCCTGTGTTAAAAAGCCTTCTGTTTCGACCGCTAAACCTTTCATGGGAGCATTTGCAACCGTTGGGGACCATTTTTGAGTGTATTGCCAAAAGTCAGATTTTTTCTGAAATTGTGACCCCGGGGCTTAGGGATTTTTTCAAAAAAATATTTTTCTTCCGGTTAAGTTGTCGAGGGCTGATTTCTTGTCCTGTCATAAAAAGCCTTCTGTTTCGACCGCCAAACCTTTCAAGAGAGCATTTGGAACCGTTGGGGACCATTTTTGAGTGAATTGCCGAAAGTCAGATTTTTTCTGAAATTGTGACCCCGGGGCTTAGGGATTTTTTCAAAAAAATATTTTTCTGCCGGTTAAGTTGTCGAGGGTTGATTTCTTGTCCTGTGATAAAAAGCCTTCTGTATCGACCACCAAACCTTTCAGGAGAGCATTTGCAACCATTGGGGACCATTTTTGAGTGAATTGCCGAAAGTCAGATATTTCTGAAATTGTGACCCCGGGGCTTAGGGATTTTTTCAAAAAAATATTTTTCTGCTGCTTAAGTTGTCGAGGGCTGATTACTTGTTCTGTGATAAAAAGCCTTCTGTTTCGACCGCCAAACCTTTCAGGGGAGCATATGGAACCGTTGGGGACCATTTTTGAGTGTATTGCCGAAAGTCAGATTTTTTCTGAAATTGTGACCCCGGGGCTTAGGGATTTTTTCAAAAAAATATTTTTCTGCGGCTTAAGTTCTCAAGGTCTGATTTCTTGTCCTGTGATAAAAAGCCTTCTGTTTCGACCGTCAAACCTTTCAGGGGAGCATTTGCAACCATTGCGGACCATTTTTGAATGAATTTCCAAAAGTCAGATTTTTTCTGAAATTGTGACCCCGGGGCTTAGGGATTTTTTCAAAAAAATATTTTTCTGCCGGTTCAGTTGTAGAGGTCTGATTTCTTCTCCTGTGTTAAAAAGCCTTCTGTTTCGACCGCTAAACCTTTCATGGGAGCATTTGCAACCGTTGGGGACCATTTTTGAGTGTATTGCCAAAAGTCAGATTTTTTCTGAAATTGTGACCCCGGGGCTTAGGGATTTTTTCAAAAAAATATTTTTCTTCCGGTTAAGTTGTCGAGGGCTGATTTCTTGTCCTGTCATAAAAAGCCTTCTGTTTCGACCGCCAAACCTTTCAAGAGAGCATTTGGAACCGTTGGGGACCATTTTTGAGTGAATTGCCGAAAGTCAGATTTTTTCTGAAATTGTGACCCCGGGGCTTAGGGATTTTTTCAAAAAAATATTTTTCTGCCGGTTAAGTTGTCGAGGGTTGATTTCTTGTCCTGTGATAAAAAGCCTTCTGTATCGACCACCAAACCTTTCAGGAGAGCATTTGCAACCATTGGGGACCATTTTTGAGTGAATTGCCGAAAGTCAGAATTTTTCTGAAATTGTGACCCCGGGGCTTAGGGATTTTTTCAAAAAAATATTTTTCTGCCGGTTAAGTTGTCGAGGGCTGATTTCTTGTCCTGTGATAAAAAGCCTTCTGTTTCGACCACCAAAGCTTTCAGGGGAGCATTTGGAACCGTCGGGGACCATTTTTGAGGGAATTGCCAAAATTCCGATTTTTTCTGAAATTGTGACCCCGGGGCTTAGGGATTTTTTCAAAAAAATATTTTTCTGCCGGTTCAGTTGTAGAGGTCTGATTTCTTGTCCTGTGATAAAAAGCCTTCTGTTTCGACCGTCAAACCTTTCAGGGGAGCATTTGCAACCATTGGGGACCATTTGTGAATGAATTCCCAAAAGTCAGATATTTCTGAAATTGTGACCCCGGGGCTTAGGGATTTTTTCAAAAAAATATTTTTCTGCTGCTTAAGTTGTCGAGGGCTGATTACTTGTTCTGTGATAAAAAGCCTTCTGTTTCGACCGCCAAACCTTTCAGGGGAGCATTTGGAACCGTTGGGGACCATTTTTGAGGGAATTGCCAAAAGTCAGATTTTTTCTGAAATTGTGACCCCGGGGCTTAGGGATTTTTTCCAAAAAATATTTTTCTGCCGGTTCAGTTGTAGAGGTCTGATTTCTTGTCCTGTGATAAAAAGCCTTCTGTTTCGACCGTCAAACCTTTCAGGGGAGCATTTGCAACCATTGGGGACCATTTTTGAATGAATTCCCAAAAGTCAGATTTTTTCTGAAATTGTGACCCCGGGGCTTAGGGATTTTTTCAAAAAAATATTTTTCTGCTGCTTAAGTTGTCGAGGGCTGATTACTTGTTCTGTGATAAAAAGCCTTCTGTTTCGACCGTCAAACCTTTCAGGGGAGCATTTGCAACCATTAGGGACCATTTTTGAATGAATTCCCAAAAGTCAGATTTTTTCCGAAATTGTGACCCCGGGGCTAAGGGATTTTTTCAAAAAAATATTTTTCTGCCGGTTCAGTTGTTGAGGTCTGATTTCTTGTCCTGTGATAAAAAGCCTTCTGTTTCGACCGCCAAACCTTTCAGGGGAGCATTTGCAACCATTGGGGACCATTTTTGAGTGAATTGCCGAAAGTCAGATTTTTTCTGAAATTGTGACCCCGGGGCTTAGGGATTTTTTCAAAAAAATATTTTTCTGCCGGTTAAGTTGTCGAGGGCTGATTTCTTGTCCTGTGATAAAAAGCCTTCTGTATCGACCACCAAACCTTTCAGGAGAGCATTTGCAACCATTGGGGAGCATTTTTGAGTGAATTGCCGAAAGTCAGATCTTTTCTGAAATTGTGACCCCGGGGCTTAGGGATTTTTTCAAAAAAAAAATTTTTCCCGCCGGTTCAGCTCTCGAGGGCTTATTTCTTGTCCTGTGATAAAAAGCCGTCTGTTTCGACCGCCAAACCTTTCAGGGGAGCATTTGGAACCATTGGGGACCATTTTTGAGTGAATTGCCGAAAGTCAGATTTTTTCTGAAATTGTGACCCCGGGGCTTAGGGATTTTTTCAAAAGAATATTTTTCTGCCGGTTCTGTTGTAGAGGTCTGATTTCTTCTCCTGTGTTAAAAAGCCTTCTGTTTCGACCGCTAAACCTTTCATGGGAGCATTTGCAACCGTTGGGGACCATTTTTGAGTGTATTGCCAAAAGTCAGATTTTTTCTGAAATTGTGAACCCGGGGCTTAGGGATTTTTTCAAAAAAATATTTTTCTTCCGGTTAAGTTGTCGAGGGCTGATTTCTTGTCCTGTCATAAAAAGCCTTCTGTTTCGACCGCCAAACCTTTCAGGGGAGCATTTCAAACCGTTGGGGACCATTTTTGAGTGAATTGCCAAAAGTCAGATTTTTTTCTGAAATCGTGACCCCGGGGCTAAGAGATTTTTTCAAAAAAATATTTTTCTGCCGGTTCAGTTGTTGAGGTCTGATTTCTTGTCCTGTGATAAAAAGCCTTCTGTTTCGACCGCCAAACCTTTCAGGGGAGCATTTGCAACCGTTGGGGACCATTTTTGAGTGTATTGCCAAAAGTCAGATTTTTTCTGAAATTGTGAACCCGGGGCTTAGGGATTTTTTCAAAAAAATATTTTTCTTCCGGTTAAGTTGTCGAGGGCTGATTTCTTGTCCTGTCATAAAAAGCCTTCTGTTTCGACCGCCAAACCTTTCAGGGGAGCATTTCAAACCGTTGGGGACCATTTTTGAGTGAATTGCCAAAAGTCAGATTTTTTTCTGAAATCGTGACCCCGGGGCTAAGGGATTTTTTCAAAAAAATATTTTTCTGCCGGTTCAGTTGTTGAGGTCTGATTTCTTGTCCTGTGATAAAAAGCCTTCTGTTTCGACCGCCAAACCTTTCAGGGGAGCATTTGGAACCGTTGGGGACCATTTTTGAGTCAATTGCCGAAAGTCAGATTTTTTCTGAAATTGTGACCCCGGGGCTTAGGGATTTTTTTTTTTTAAAAAAAAAATTCCGCCGGTTCAGCTCTCGAGGGCTGATTTCTTCTCCTGTGATAAAAAGCCTTCTGTTTCGACCGCCAAAACTTTCAGGGGAGCATTTGGAACCATTGGGGACCATTTTTGAGTGAATTGCCGAAAGTCAGATTTTTTCTGAAATTGTGACCCCGGGGCTTAGGGATTTTTTCAAAAGAATATTTTTCTGCCGGTTCTGTTGTAGAGGTCTGATTTCTTCTCCTGTGTTAAAAAGCCTTCTGTTTCGACCGCTAAACCTTTCATGGGAGCATTTGCAACCGTTGGGGACCATTTTTGAGTGTATTGCCAAAAGTCAGATTTTTTCTGAAATTGTGAACCCGGAGCTTAGGGATTTTTTCAAAAAAATATTTTTCTTCCGGTTAAGTTGTCGAGGGCTGATTTCTTGTCCTGTCGAAAAAAGCCTTTTGTTTCGACCGCCAAACCTTTCAGGGGAGCATTTCAAACCGTTGGGGACCATTTTTGAGTGAATTGCCAAAAGTCAGATTTTTTTCTGAAATCGTGACCCCGGGGCTAAGGGATTTTTTCAAAAAAATATTTTTCTGCCGGTTCAGTTGTTGAGGTTTGATTTCTTGTCCTGTGATAAAAAGCCTTCTGTTTGGAATGCCAAAACTTTCAAGAGAGCATTTGGAACCGTTGGGGACCATTTGTGAGTGAATTGCCGAAAGTTAGAATTTTTCTGAAATTCAGACCCCGGGGCTTAGGGATTTTTTCAAAAAAATATTTTTCTGCCGCTTAAGTTGTCGAGGGTTGATTTCTTGTCCTGTGATAAAAAGCCTTCTGTTTCGACCGCCAAACCTTTCAGGGGAGCATTTGGAACCGTTGGGGACCATTTTTGAGGGAATTGCCAAAAGTCCGATCTTTTCTGAAATTGTGAGCCCGGGGCTTAGGGATTTTTTCAAAAAAATATTTTTCTGCCGGTTCAGTTGTAGAGGTCTGATGTCTTGTCCTGTGATAAAAAGCCTTCTGTTTCGACCGTCAAACCTTTCAGGGGAGCATTTGCAACCATTGGGGACCATTTTTGAATGAATTCCCAAAAGTCAGATATTTCTGAAATTGTGACCCCGGGGCTTAGGGATTTTTTCAAAAAAATATTTTTCTGCTGCTTAAGTTGTCGAGGGCTGATTACTTGTTCTGTGATAAAAAGCCTTCTGTTTCGACCGTCAAACCTTTCAGGGGAGCATTTGCAACCATTAGGGACCATTTTTGAATGAATTCCCAAAAGTCAGATTTTTTCCGAAATTGTGACCCCGGGGCTAAGGGATTTTTTCAAAAAAATATTTTTCTGCCGGTTCAGTTGTTGAGGTCTGATTTCTTGTCCTGTGATAAAAAGCCTTCTGTTTCGACCGCCAAACCTTTCAGGGGAGCATTTGCAACCATTGGGGACCATTTTTGAGTGAATTGCCGAAAGTCAGATTTTTTCTGAAATTGTGACCCCGGGGCTTAGGGATTTTTTCAAAAAAATATTTTTCTGCCGGTTAAGTTGTCGAGGGCTGATTTCTTGTCCTGTGATAAAAAGCCTTCTGTATCGACCACCAAACCTTTCAGGAGAGCATTTGCAACCATTGGGGAGCATTTTTGAGTAAATTTCCGAAAGTCAGCATTTTTCTGAAATTGTGACCCCGGGGCTTAGGGATTTTTTCAAAAAAATATTTTTCTGCCGGTTAAGTTGTCGAGGGCTGATTACTTGTTCTGTGATAAAAAGCCTTCTGTTTCGACTGTCAAACCTTTCAGGGGAGCATTTGTAACCATTAGGGACCATTTTTGAATGAATTCCCAAAAGTCAGATTTTTTCTGAAATTGTGACCCCAGGGCTTAGGGATTTTTTTCAAAAAAATATTTTTCTGCTGCTTAAGTTGTCGAGGGCTGATTTCTTGTCCTGTGATAAAAAGCCTTCTGTTTCGACCGCCAAACCTTTCAGGGGAGCATTTGCGACCGTTCGGGACCATTTTTGAGTGAATTGCCGAAAGTCAGATCTTTTCTGAAATTGTGACCCCGGGGCTTAGGGATTTTTTCAAAAAAAAATTTTTTTCCGCCGGTTCAGCTCTCGAGGGCTGATTTCTTGTCCTGTGATAAAAAGCCTTCTGTTTCGACCGCCAAACCTTTCAGGGGAGCATTTGCAACCATTGCGGACCATTTTTGAATGAATTTCCAAAAGTCAGATTTTTTCTGAAATTGTGACCCCGGGGCTTAGGGATTTTTTCAAAAAAATATTTTTCTGCCGGTTCAGTTGTTGAGGTCTAATTTCTTCTCCTGTGTTAAAAAGCCTTCTGTTTCGACCGCTAAACCTTTCATGGGAGCATTTGCAACCGTTGGGGACCATTTTTGATTGTATTGCCAAAAGTCAGATTTTTTCTGAAATTGTGAACCCGGGGCTTAGGGATTTTTTCAAAAAAATATTTTTCTTCCGGTTAAGTTGTCGAGGGCTGATTTCTTGTCCTGTCATAAAAAGCCTTCTGTTTCGACCGCCAAACCTTTCAGGGGAGCATTTCAAACCGTTGGGGACCATTTTTGAGTGAATTGCCGAAAGTCAGATTTTTTTCTGAAATTGTGACCCCGGGGCTTAGGGATTTTTTCAAAAAAATATTTTTCTGCCGCTTAAGTTGTCGATAGCTGATTTCTTGTCCTGTGATAAAAAGCCTTCTGTTTCGACCGCCAAACCTTTCAGGGGAGCATTTGGAACCGTTGGGGACCATTTTTGAGGGAATTGCCAAAAGTCCGATTTTTTCTGAAATTGTGACCCCGGGGCTTAGGGATTTTTTCAAAAAAATATTTTTCTGCCGGTTCAGTTGTAGAGGTCTGATTTCTTGTCCTGTGATAAAAAGCCTTCTGTTTCGACCGTCAAACCTTTCAGGGGAGCATTTGCAACCATTGGGGACCATTTTTGAATGAATTCCCAAAAGTCAGATATTTCTGAAATTGTGACCCCGGGGCTTAGGGATTTTTTCAAAAAAATATTTTTCTGCTGCTTAAGTTGTCGAGGGCTGATTACTTGTTCTGTGATAAAAAGCCTTCTGTTTCGACCGTCAAACCTTTCAGGGGAGCATTTGCAACCATTAGGGACCATTTTGGAATGAATTCCCAAAAGTCAGATTTTTTCCGAAATTGTGACCCCGGGGCTAAGGGATTTTTTCAAAAAAATATTTTTCTGCCGGTTCAGTTGTTGAGGTCTGATTTCTTGTCCTGTGAAAAAAAGCCTTCTGTTTCGACCGCCAAACCTTTCAGGGGAGCATTTGCAACCATTGGGGACCATTTTTGAGTGAATTGCCGAAAGTCAGATTTTTTCTGAAATTGTGACCCCGGGGCTTAGGGATTTTTTCAAAAAAATATTTTTCTGCCGGTTAAGTTGTCGAGGGCTGATTTCTTGTCCTGTGATAAAAAGCCTTCTGTTTCGACCGCCAAACCTTTCAGGGGAGCATTTGCAACCGTTGGGGACCATTTTTGAGTGAATTGCCGAAAGTCAGAGTTTTTCTGAAATTGTGATCCCGGGGCTTAGGGATTTTATCAAATAAATGTTTTTCTGCCGCTTAAGTTGTCGAGGGCTGAATTCTTCTCCTGTGATAAAAAGGCTTCTTTTTTGACCATCAAACCTTTCAGGGGAGAATTTGCAACCGTTGGGGACCATTTTTGAGTGAATTGCCAAAAGTCAGATTTTTTTCTGAAATTGTGACCCCGGGGCTTAGGGATTTTTTCAAAAAAAAAAAAATTCTGCCGGTTCAGTTGTTGAGGTCTGATTTCTTGTCCTGTGATAAAAAGCCTTCTGTTTCGTCAAACCTTTCAGGGGAGCATTTGCAACCATTGGGGACCATTTTTGAGTGAATTGCCGAAAGTCAGATCTTTTCTGAAATTGTGACCCCGGGGCTTAGGGATTTTTTCAAAAAAAATTTTTTTTCCGCCGGTTCACCTCTCGAGGGCTGATTTCTTGTCCTGTGATAAAAAGCCTTCTGTTTCGACCGCCAAACCTTTCAGGGGAGCATTTGGAACCGTTGGGGACCATTTTTGAGTGAATTGCCGAAAGTCAGATTTTTTCTGAAATTGTGACCCCGGGGCTTAGGGATTTTTTTTTAAAAAAATTTTTTTCCGCCGGTTCAGCTCTCGAGGTCTGATTTCTTGTCCTGTGATAAAAAGCCTTCTGTTTCGACCGTCAAACCTTTCAGGGGAGCATGTGGAACCATTGGGGACCATTTTTGAGTGAATTGCCGAAAGTCAGATTTTTTCTGAAATTGTGACCCCGGGGCTTAGGGATTTTTTTTAAAAAAATATTTTTCTGCCATTTAAGTTTTCGACTGCTGATTTCTTCTCCTGTGATAAAAAGCCTTCTGTTTGGACCGCCAAAACTTTCAGGGGAGCATTTGGATCCGTTGGGGACCATTTTTGAATGAATTGCCGAAAGTCAGATTTTTTCTGAAATTGTGACCCCGGGGCTTAGGGATTTTTTCAAAAGAATATTTTTCTGCCGGTTCAGTTGTTGAGGTCTGATTTCTTCTCCTGTGTTAAAAAGCCTTCTGTTTCAACCGCCAAACCTTTCATGGGAACATTTGCAACCGTTGGGGACCATTTTTGAGTGTATTGCCGAAAGTCAGATTTTTTCTGAAATTGTGACCCCGGGGCTTAGGGATTTTTTCAAAAAAATATTTTTCTGCGGCTTAAGTTCTCAAGGTCTGATTTCTTGTCCTGTGATAAAAAGCCTTCTGTTTCGACCGTCAAACCTTTCAGGGGAGCATTTGCAACCATTGCGGACCATTTTTGAATGAATTTCCAAAAGTCAGATTTTTTCTGAAATTGTGACCCCGGGGCTTAGGGATTTTTTCAAAAAAATATTTTTCTGCCAGTTCAGTTGTAGAGGTCTGATTTCTTCTCCTGTGTTAAAAAGCCTTCTGTATCGACCACCAAATCTTTCAGGAGAGCATTTGCAACCATTGGGGACCATTTTTGAGTGAATTGCCGAAAGTCAGCATTTTTCTGAAATTGTGACCCCGGGGCTTAGGGATTTTTTCAAAAAAATATTTTTCTGCCGGTTAAGTTGTCGAGGGCTGATTTCTTGTCCTGTGATAAAAAGCCTTCTGTTTCGACCACCAAACCTTTCAGGGGAGCATTTGGAACCGTTGGGGACCATTTTTGAGGGAATTGCCAAAAGTCCAATTTTTTCTGAAATTGTGACCCCGGGGCTTAGGGATTTTTTCAAAAAAATATTTTTCTGCCGGTTCAGTTGTAGAGGTCTGATTTCTTGTCCTGTGATAAAAAGCCTTCTGTTTCGACCGTCAAACCTTTCAGGGGAGCATTTGCAACCATTGGGGACCATTTGTGAATGAATTCCCAAAAGTCAGATATTTCTGAAATTGTGACCCCGGGGCTTAGGGATTTTTTCAAAAAAATATTTTTCTGCTGCTTAAGTTGTCGAGGGCTGATTACTTGTTCTGTGATAAAAAGCCTTCTGTTTCGACCGCCAAACCTTTCAGGGGAGCATTTGGAACCGTTGGGGACCATTTTTGAGGGAATTGCCAAAAGTCAGATTTTTTCTGAAATTGTGACCCCGGGGCTTAGGGATTTTTTCCAAAAAATATTTTTCTGCCGGTTCAGTTGTAGAGGTCTGATTTCTTGTCCTGTGATAAAAAGCCTTCTGTTTCGACCGTCAAACCTTTCAGGGGAGCATTTGCAACCATTGGGGACCATTTTTGAATGAATTCCCAAAAGTCAGATTTTTTCTGAAATTGTGACCCCGGGGCTTAGGGATTTTTTCAAAAAAATATCTTTCTTCCGGTTAAGTTGTCGAGGGCTGATTTCTTGTCCTGTGATAAAAAGCCTTCTGTTTCGACCGCCAAACCTTTCAGGGGAGCATTTCAAACCGTTGGGGACCATTTTTGAGTGAATTGCCGAAAGTCAGATTTTTTCTGAAATTGTGACCCCAGGGCTTAGGGATTTTTTCAAAAAAATATTTTTCCGCCGGTTCAGCTCTCGAGGTCTGATTTCTTGTCCTGTGATAAAAAGCCTTCTGTTTCGACCGTCAAACCTTTCAGGGGAGCATTTGGAACCATTGGGGACCATTTTTGAGTGAATTGCCGAAAGTCAGATTTTTTCTGAAATTGTGACCCCGGGGCTTAGGGATTTTTTTAAAAAAAATATTTTTCTGCCATTTAAGTTTTCGACTGCTGATTTCTTCTCCTGTGATAAAAAGCCTTCTGTTTGGACCGCCAAAACTTTCAGGGGAGCATTTGGATCCGTTGGGGACCATTTTTGAATGAATTGCCGAAAGTCAGTTTTTTTCTGAAATTGTGACCCCGGGGCTTAGGGATTTTTTCAAAAGAATATTTTTCTGCCGGTTCAGTTGTTGAGGTCTGATTTCTTCTCCTGTGTTAAAAAGCCTTCTGTTTCGACCGCCAAACCTTTCATGGGAACATTTGCAACCGTTGGGGACCATTTTTGAGTGTATTGCCGAAAGTCAGATTTTTTCTGAAATTGTGACCCCGGGGCTTAGGGATTTTTTCAAAAAAATATTTTTCTGCGGCTTAAGTTCTCAAGGTCTGATTTCTTGTCCTGTGATAAAAAGCCTTCTGTTTCGACCGTCAAACCTTTCAGGGGAGCATTTGCAACCATTGCGGACCATTTTTGAATGAATTTCCAAAAGTCAGATTTTTTCTGAAATTGTGACCCCGGGGCTTAGGGATTTTTTCAAAAAAATATTTTTCTGCCGGTTCAGTTGTAGAGGTCTGATTTCTTCTCCTGTGTTAAAAAGCCTTCTGTTTCGACCGCTAAACCTTTCATGGGAGCATTTGCAACCGTTGGGGACCATTTTTGAGTGTATTGCCAAAAGTCAGATTTTTTCTGAAATTGTGACCCCGGGGCTTAGGGATTTTTTCAAAAAAATATTTTTCTTCCGGTTAAGTTGTCGAGGGCTGATTTCTTGTCCTGTCATAAAAAGCCTTCTGTTTCGACCGCCAAACCTTTCAAGAGAGCATTTGGAACCGTTGGGGACCATTTTTGAGTGAATTGCCGAAAGTCAGATTTTTTCTGAAATTGTGACCCCGGGGCTTAGGGATTTTTTCAAAAAAATATTTTTCTGCCGGTTAAGTTGTCGAGGGTTGATTTCTTGTCCTGTGATAAAAAGCCTTCTGTATCGACCACCAAACCTTTCAGGAGAGCATTTGCAACCATTGGGGACCATTTTTGAGTGAATTGCCGAAAGTCAGAATTTTTCTGAAATTGTGACCCCGGGGCTTAGGGATTTTTTCAAAAAAATATTTTTCTGCCGGTTAAGTTGTCGAGGGCTGATTTCTTGTCCTGTGATAAAAAGCCTTCTGTTTCGACCACCAAAGCTTTCAGGGGAGCATTTGGAACCGTCGGGGACCATTTTTGAGGGAATTGCCAAAATTCCGATTTTTTCTGAAATTGTGACCCCGGGGCTTAGGGATTTTTTCAAAAAAATATTTTTCTGCCGGTTCAGTTGTTGAGGTCTGATTTCTTCTCCTGTGTTAAAAAGCCTTCTGTTTCGACCGCCAAACCTTTCATGGGAACATTTGCAACCGTTGGGGACCATTTTTGAGTGTATTGCCGAAAGTCAGATTTTTTCTGAAATTGTGACCCCGGGGCTTAGGGATTTTTTCAAAAAAATATTTTTCTGCGGCTTAAGTTCTCAAGGTCTGATTTCTTGTCCTGTGATAAAAAGCCTTCTGTTTCGACCGTCAAACCTTTCAGGGGAGCATTTGCAACCATTGCGGACCATTTTTGAATGAATTGCCGAAAGTCAGATTTTTTCTGAAATTGTGACCCCGGGGCTTAGGGATTTTTTCAAAAAAATATTTTTCTGCCGGTTAAGTTGTCGAGGGTTGATTTCTTGTCCTGTGATAAAAAGCCTTCTGTATCGACCACCAAACCTTTCAGGAGAGCATTTGCAACCATTGGGGACCATTTTTGAGTGAATTGCCGAAAGTCAGAATTTTTCTGAAATTGTGACCCCGGGGCTTAGGGATTTTTTCAAAAAAATATTTTTCTGCCGGTTAAGTTGTCGAGGGCTGATTTCTTGTCCTGTGATAAAAAGCCTTCTGTTTCGACCACCAAAGCTTTCAGGGGAGCATTTGGAACCGTCGGGGACCATTTTTGAGGGAATTGCCAAAATTCCGATTTTTTCTGAAATTGTGACCCCGGGGCTTAGGGATTTTTTCAAAAAAATATTTTTCTGCCGGTTCAGTTGTTGAGGTCTGATTTCTTCTCCTGTGTTAAAAAGCCTTCTGTTTCGACCGCCAAACCTTTCATGGGAACATTTGCAACCGTTGGGGACCATTTTTGAGTGTATTGCCGAAAGTCAGATTTTTTCTGAAATTGTGACCCCGGGGCTTAGGGATTTTTTCAAAAAAATATTTTTCTGCGGCTTAAGTTCTCAAGGTCTGATTTCTTGTCCTGTGATAAAAAGCCTTCTGTTTCGACCGTCAAACCTTTCAGGGGAGCATTTGCAACCATTGCGGACCATTTTTGAATGAATTTCCAAAAGTCAGATTTTTTCTGAAATTGTGACCCCGGGGCTTAGGGATTTTTTCAAAAAAATATTTTTCTGCCGGTTCAGTTGTAGAGGTCTGATTTCTTCTCCTGTGTTAAAAAGCCTTCTGTTTCGACCGCTAAACCTTTCATGGGAGCATTTGCAACCGTTGGGGACCATTTTTGAGTGTATTGCCAAAAGTCAGATTTTTTCTGAAATTGTGACCCCGGGGCTTAGGGATTTTTTCAAAAAAATATTTTTCTTCCGGTTAAGTTGTCGAGGGCTGATTTCTTGTCCTGTCATAAAAAGCCTTCTGTTTCGACCGCCAAACCTTTCAAGAGAGCATTTGGAACCGTTGGGGACCATTTTTGAGTGAATTGCCGAAAGTCAGATTTTTTCTGAAATTGTGACCCCGGGGCTTAGGGATTTTTTCAAAAAAATATTTTTCTGCCGGTTAAGTTGTCGAGGGTTGATTTCTTGTCCTGTGATAAAAAGCCTTCTGTATCGACCACCAAACCTTTCAGGAGAGCATTTGCAACCATTGGGGACCATTTTTGAGTGAATTGCCGAAAGTCAGAATTTTTCTGAAATTGTGACCCCGGGGCTTAGGGATTTTTTCAAAAAAATATTTTTCTGCCGGTTAAGTTGTCGAGGGCTGATTTCTTGTCCTGTGATAAAAAGCCTTCTGTTTCGACCACCAAAGCTTTCAGGGGAGCATTTGGAACCGTCGGGGACCATTTTTGAGGGAATTGCCAAAAGTCCGATTTTTTCTGAAATTGTGACCCCGGGGCTTAGGGATTTTTTCAAAAAAATATTTTTCTGCCGGTTCAGTTGTAGAGGTCTGATTTCTTGTCCTGTGATAAAAAGCCTTCTGTTTCGACCGTCAAACCTTTCAGGGGAGCATTTGCAACCATTGGGGACCATTTGTGAATGAATTCCCAAAAGTCAGATATTTCTGAAATTGTGACCCCGGGGCTTAGGGATTTTTTCAAAAAAATATTTTTCTGCTGCTTAAGTTGTCGAGGGCTGATTACTTGTTCTGTGATAAAAAGCCTTCTGTTTCGACCGCCAAACCTTTCAGGGGAGCATATGGAACCGTTGGGGACCATTTTTGAGTGTATTGCCGAAAGTCAGATTTTTTCTGAAATTGTGACCCTGGGGCTTAGGGATTTTTTCAAAAAAATATTTTTCTGCGGCTTAAGTTCTCAAGGTCTGATTTCTTGTCCTGTGATAAAAAGCCTTCTGTTTCGACCGTCAAACCTTTCAGGGGAGCATTTGCAACCATTGCGGACCATTTTTGAATGAATTTCCAAAAGTCAGATTTTTTCTGAAATTGTGACCCCGGGGCTTAGGGATTTTTTCAAAAAAATATTTTTCTGCCGGTTCAGTTGTAGAGGTCTGATTTCTTCTCCTGTGTTAAAAAGCCTTCTGTTTCGACCGCTAAACCTTTCATGGGAGCATTTGCAACCGTTGGCGACCATTTTTGAGTGTATTGCCAAAAGTCAGATTTTTTCTGAAATTGTGACCCCGGGGCTTAGGGATTTTTTCAAAAAAATATTTTTCTTCCGGTTAAGTTGTCGAGGGTTGATTTCTTGTCCTGTGATAAAAAGCCTTCTGTATCGACCACCAAACCTTTCAGGAGAGCATTTGCAACCATTGGGGACCATTTTTGAGTGAATTGCCGAAAGTCAGAATTTTTCTGAAATTGTGACCCCGGGGCTTAGGGATTTTTTCAAAAAAATATTTTTCTGCCGGTTAAGTTGTCGAGGGCTGATTTCTTGTCCTGTGATAAAAAGCCTTCTGTTTCGACCACCAAAGCTTTCAGGGGAGCATTTGGAACCGTCGGGGACCATTTTTGAGGGAATTGCCAAAATTCCGATTTTTTCTGAAATTGTGACCCCGGGGCTTAGGGATTTTTTCAAAAAAATATTTTTCTGCCGGTTCAGTTGTAGAGGTCTGATTTCTTGTCCTGTGATAAAAAGCCTTCTGTTTCGACCGTCAAACCTTTCAGGGGAGCATTTGCAACCATTGGGGACCATTTGTGAATGAATTCCCAAAAGTCAGATATTTCTGAATTTGTGACCCCGGGGCTTAGGGATTTTTTCAAAAAAATATTTTTCTGCTGCTTAAGTTGTCGAGGGCTGATTACTTGTTCTGTGATAAAAAGCCTTCTGTTTCGACCGCCAAACCTTTCAGGGGAGCATTTGGAACCGTTGGGGACCATTTTTGAGGGAATTGCCAAAAGTCAGATTTTTTCTGAAATTGTGACCCCGGGGCTTAGGGATTTTTTCCAAAAAATATTTTTCTGCCGGTTCAGTTGTAGAGGTCTGATTTCTTGTCCTGTGATAAAAAGCCTTCTGTTTCGACCGTCAAACCTTTCAGGGGAGCTTTTGCAACCATTGGGGACCATTTTTGAATGAATTCCCAAAAGTCAGAATTTTTCTGAAATTGTGACCCCGGGGCTTAGGGATTTTTTCAAAAAAATATTTTTCTGCCGGTTCAGTTGTAGAGGTCTGATTTCTTGTCCTGTGATAAAAAGCCTTCTGTTTCGACCGTCAAACCTTTCAGGGGAGCATTTGCAACCATTGGGGACCATTTGTGAATGAATTCCCAAAAGTCAGATATTTCTGAATTTGTGACCCCGGGGCTTAGGGATTTTTTCAAAAAAATATTTTTCTGCTGCTTAAGTTGTCGAGGGCTGATTACTTGTTCTGTGATAAAAAGCCTTCTGTTTCGACCGCCAAACCTTTCAGGGGAGCATTTGGAACCGTTGGGGACCATTTTTGAGGGAATTGCCAAAAGTCAGATTTTTTCTGAAATTGTGACCCCGGGGCTTAGGGATTTTTTCCAAAAAATATTTTTCTGCCGGTTCAGTTGTAGAGGTCTGATTTCTTGTCCTGTGATAAAAAGCCTTCTGTTTCGACCGTCAAACCTTTCAGGGGAGCATTTGCAACCATTGGGGACCATTTTTGAATGAATTCCCAAAAGTCAGATTTTTTCTGAAATTGTGACCCCGGGGCTTAGGGATTTTTTCAAAAAAATATCTTTCTTCCGGTTAAGTTGTCGAGGGCTGATTTCTTGTCCTGTGATAAAAAGCCTTCTGTTTCGACCGCCAAACCTTTCAGGGGAGCATTTCAAACCGTTGGGGACCATCTTTGAGTGAATTGCAGAAAGTCAGATTTTTTCTGAAATTGTGACCCCAGGGCTTAGGGATTTTTTCAAAAAAATATTTTTCTGCCGCTTAAGTTGTCGAGGGCTGATTTCTTGTCCTGTGATAAAAAGCCTTCTGTTTCGACGGCCAAAACTTTCAGGGGAGCATTTGCAACCGTTGGGGACCATTTTTGAGTGAATTGCCAAAAGTCAGATTTTTTTGTGAAATTGTGACCCCGGGGCTAAGGGATTTTTTCAAAAAAATATTTTTCTGCCGGTTAAGTTGTCGAGGGCTGATTTCTTGTCCTGTGATAAAAAGCCTTCTGTTTCGACCACCAAACCTTTCAGGTGAGCAGTTGGAACCGTTGGGGACCATTTTTGAGGGAATTGCCAAAAGTCAGATTTTTTCTGAAATTGTGACCCCGGGGCTTAGTGATTTTTTCCAAAAAATATTTTTCTGCCGGTTCAGTTGTAGAGGTCTGATTTCTTGTCCTGTGATAAAAAGCCTTCTGTTTCGACCGTCAAACCTTTCAGGGGAGCATTTGCAACCATTGGGGACCATTTTTGAATGAATTCCCAAAAGTCAGATTTTTTCTGAAATTGTGACCCCGGGGCTTAGGGATTTTTTCAAAAAAATATCTTTCTTCCGGTTAAGTTGTCGAGGGCTGATTTCTTGTCCTGTGATAAAAAGCCTTCTGTTTCGACCGCCAAACCTTTCAGGGGAGCATTTCAAACCGTTGGGGACCATTTTTGAGTGAATTGCCGAAAGTCAGATTTTTTCTGAAATTGTGACCCCAGGGATTAGGGATTTTTTCAAAAAAATATTTTTCCGCCGGTTCAGCTCTCGAGGTCTGATTTCTTGTCCTGTGATAAAAAGCCTTCTGTTTCGTCCGTCAAACCTTTCAGGGGAGCATTTGGAACCATTGGGGACCATTTTTGAATGAATTGCCGAAAGTCAGATTTTTTTCTGAAATTGTGACCCCGGGGCTTAGGGATTTTTTCAAAAAAATATTTTTCTGCCGGTTAAGTTGTCGAGGGCTGATTTCTTGTCCTGTGATAAAAAGCCTTCTGTTTCGACCACCAAAGCTTTCAGGGGAGCATTTGGAACCGTCGGGGACCATTTTTGAGGGAATTGCCAAAATTCCGATTTTTTCTGAAATTGTGACCCCGGGGCTTAGGGATTTTTTCAAAAAAATATTTTTCTGCCGGTTCAGTTGTAGAGGTCTGATTTCTTGTCCTGTGATAAAAAGCCTTCTGTTTCGACCGTCAAACCTTTCAGGGGAGCATTTGCAACCATTGGGGACCATTTGTGAATGAATTCCCAAAAGTCAGATATTTCTGAATTTGTGACCCCGGGGCTTAGGGATTTTTTCAAAAAAATATTTTTCTGCTGCTTAAGTTGTCGAGGGCTGATTACTTGTTCTGTGATAAAAAGCCTTCTGTTTCGACCGCCAAACCTTTCAGGGGAGCATTTGGAACCGTTGGGGACCATTTTTGAGGGAATTGCCAAAAGTCAGATTTTTTCTGAAATTGTGACCCCGGGGCTTAGGGATTTTTTCCAAAAAATATTTTTCTGCCGGTTCAGTTGTAGAGGTCTGATTTCTTGTCCTGTGATAAAAAGCCTTCTGTTTCGACCGTCAAACCTTTCAGGGGAGCTTTTGCAACCATTGGGGACCATTTTTGAATGAATTCCCAAAAGTCAGAATTTTTCTGAAATTGTGACCCCGGGGCTTAGGGATTTTTTCAAAAAAATATTTTTCTGCCGGTTCAGTTGTAGAGGTCTGATTTCTTGTCCTGTGATAAAAAGCCTTCTGTTTCGACCGTCAAACCTTTCAGGGGAGCATTTGCAACCATTGGGGACCATTTGTGAATGAATTCCCAAAAGTCAGATATTTCTGAATTTGTGACCCCGGGGCTTAGGGATTTTTTCAAAAAAATATTTTTCTGCTGCTTAAGTTGTCGAGGGCTGATTACTTGTTCTGTGATAAAAAGCCTTCTGTTTCGACCGCCAAACCTTTCAGGGGAGCATTTGGAACCGTTGGGGACCATTTTTGAGGGAATTGCCAAAAGTCAGATTTTTTCTGAAATTGTGACCCCGGGGCTTAGGGATTTTTTCCAAAAAATATTTTTCTGCCGGTTCAGTTATAGAGGTCTGATTTCTTGTCCTGTGATAAAAAGCCTTCTGTTTCGACCGTCAAACCTTTCAGGGGAGCATTTGCAACCATTGGGGACCATTTTTGAATGAATTCCCAAAAGTCAGATTTTTTCTGAAATTGTGACCCCGGGGCTTAGGGATTTTTTCAAAAAAATATCTTTCTTCCGGTTAAGTTGTCGAGGGCTGATTTCTTGTCCTGTGATAAAAAGCCTTCTGTTTCGACCGCCAAACCTTTCAGGGGAGAATTTCAAACCGTTGGGGACCATCTTTGAGTGAATTGCAGAAAGTCAGATTTTTTCTGAAATTGTGACCCCAGGGCTTAGGGATTTTTTCAAAAAAATATTTTTCTGCCGCTTAAGTTGTCGAGGGCTGATTTCTTGTCCTGTGATAAAAAGCCTTCTGTTTCGACGGCCAAAACTTTCAGGGGAGCATTTGCAACCGTTGGGGACCATTTTTGAGTGAATTGCCGAAAGTCAGATTTTTTTGTGAAATTGTGACCCCGGGGCTAAGGGATTTTTTCAAAAAAATATTTTTCTCCCGGTTAAGTTGTCGAGGGCTGATTTCTTGTCCTGTGATAAAAAGCCTTCTGTTTCGACCACCAAACCTTTCAGGTGAGCAGTTGGAACCGTTGGGGACCATTTTTGAGGGAATTGCCAAAAGTCAGATTTTTTCTGAAATTGTGACCCCGGGGCTTAGGGATTTTTTCCAAAAAATATTTTTCTGCCGGTTCAGTTGTAGAGGTCTGATTTCTTGTCCTGTGATAAAAAGCCTTCTGTTTCGACCGTCAAACCTTTCAGGGGAGCATTTGCAACCATTGGGGACCATTTTTGAATGAATTCCCAAAAGTCAGATTTTTTCTGAAATTGTGACCCCGGGGCTTAGGGATTTTTTCAAAAAAATATCTTTCTTCCGGTTAAGTTGTCGAGGGCTGATTTCTTGTCCTGTGATAAAAAGCCTTCTGTTTCGACCGCCAAACCTTTCAGGGGAGCATTTCAAACCGTTGGGGACCATTTTTGAGTGAATTGCCGAAAGTCAGATTTTTTCTGAAATTGTGACCCCAGGGATTAGGGATTTTTTCAAAAAAACATTTTTCCGCCGGTTCAGCTCTCGAGGTCTGATTTCTTGTCCTGTGATAAAAAGCCTTCTGTTTCGTCCGTCAAACCTTTCAGGGGAGCATTTGGAACCATTGGGGACCATTTTTGAGTGAATTGCCGAAAGTCAGATTTTTTCTGAAATTGTGACCCCGGGGCTTAGGGATTTTTTTTAAAAAAAATATTTTTCTGCCATTTAAGTTTTCGACTACTGATTTCTTCTCCTGTGATAAAAAGCCTTCTGTTTGGACCGCCAAAACTTTCAGGGGAGCATTTGGATCCGTTGGGGACCATTTTTGAATGAATTGCCGAAAGTCAGATTTTTTTCTGAAATTGTGACCCCGGGGCTTAGGGATTTTTTCAAAAGAATATTTTTCTGCCGGTTCAGTTGTTGAGGTCTGATTTCTTCTCCTGTGTTAAAAAGCCTTCTGTTTCGACCGCCAAACCTTTCATGGGAACATTTGCAACCGTTGGGGACCATTTTTGAGTGTATTGCCGAAAGTCAGATTTTTTCTGAAATTGTGACCCCGGGGCTTAGGGATTTTTTCAAAAAAATATTTTTCTGCGGCTTAAGTTCTCAAGGTCTGATTTCTTCTCCTGTGATAAAAAGCCTTCTGTTTCGACCGTCAAACCTTTCAGGGGAGCATTTGCAACCATTGCGGACCATTTTTGAATGAATTTCCAAAAGTCAGATTTTTTCTGAAATTGTGACCCCGGGGCTTAGGGATTTTTTCAAAAAAATATTTTTCTGCCGGTTCAGTTGTAGAGGTCTGATTTCTTCTCCTGTGTTAAAAAGCCTTCTGTTTCGACCGCTAAACCTTTCAGGGGAGCATTTGCAACCGTTGGGGACCATTTTTGAGTGTATTGCCAAAAGTCAGATTTTTTCTGAAATTGTGACCCCGGGGCTTAGGGTTTTTTTCAAAAAAATATTTTTCTGCCGGTTAAGTTGTCGAGGGCTGATTTCTTGTCCTGTCATAAAAAGCCTTCTGTTTCGACCGCCAAACCTTTCAAGAGAGCATTTGGAACCGTTGGGGACCATTTTTGTGTGAATTGCCGAAAGTCAGATTTTTTCTGAAATTGTGACCCCGGGGCTTAGGGATTTTTTCAAAAAAATATTTTTCTGCCGGTTAAGTTGTCGAGGGTTGATTTCTTGTCCTGTGATAAAAAGCCTTCTGTATCGACCACCAAACCTTTCAGGAGAGCATTTGCAACCATTGGGGACCATTTTTGAGTGAATTGCCGAAAGTCAGAATTTTTCTGAAATTGTGACCCCGGGGCTTAGGGATTTTTTCAAAAAAATATTTTTCTGCCGGTTAAGTTGTCGAGGGCTGATTTCTTGTCCTGTGATAAAAAGCCTTCTGTTTCGACCACCAAACCTTTCAGGGGAGCATTTGCAACCATTGGGGACCATTTGTGAATGAATTCCCAAAAGTCAGATATTTCTGAAATTGTGACCCCGGGGCTTAGGGATTTTTTCAAAAAAATATTTTTCTGCTGCTTAAGTTGTCGAGGGCTGATTACTTGTTCTGTGATAAAAAGCCTTCTGTTTCGATCGCCAAACCTTTCAGGGGAGCATTTGGAACCGTTGGGAACCATTTTTGAGGGAATTGCCAAAAGTCAGATTTTTTCTGAAATTGTGACCCCGGGGCTTAGGGATTTTTTCAAAAAAATATCTTTCTTCCGGTTAAGTTGTCGAGGGCTGATTTCTTGTCCTGTGATAAAAAGCCTTCTGTTTCGACCGTCAAACCTTTCAGGGGAGCATTTCAAACCGTTGGGGACCATTTTTGAGTGAATTCCCAAAAGTCAGATATTTCTGAAATTGTGACCCCGGGGCTTAGGGATTTTTTCAAAAAAATATTTTTCTGCTGCTTAAGTTGTCGAGGGCTGATTACTTGTTCTGTGATAAAAAGCCTTCTGTTTCGACCGCCAAACCTTTCAGGGGAGCATTTGGAACCGTTGGGGACCATTTTTGAGGGAATTGCCAAAAGTCAGATTTTTTCTGAAATTGTGACCCCGGGGCTTAGGGATTTTTTCAAAAAAATATCTTTCTTCCGGTTAAGTTGTCGAGGGCTGATTTCTTGTCCTGTGATAAAAAGCCTTCTGTTTCGACCGCCAAACCTTTCAGGGGAGCATTTCAAACCGTTGGGGACCATTTTTGAGTGAATTGCCGAAAGTCAGATTTTTTCTGAAATTGTGACCCCAGGGCTTAGGGATTTTTTCAAAAAAATATTTTTCTGCCGCTTAAGTTGTCGAGGGCTGATTTCTTGTCCTGTGATAAAAAGCCTTCTGTTTCGACAGCCAAAACTTTCAGGGGAGCATTTGCAACCGTTGGGGACCATTTTTGAGTGAATTGCCGAAAGTCAGATTTTTTTGTGAAATTGTGACCCCGGGGCTAAGGGATTTTTTCAAAAAAATATTTTTCTGCCGGTTAAGTTGTCGAGGGCTGATTTCTTGTCCTGTGATAAAAAGCCTTCTGTTTCGACCGCCAAACCTTTCAGGGGAGCATTTGGAACCGTTGGGGACCATTTTTCAGGGAATTGCCAAAAGTCAGATTTTTTCTGAAATTGTGACCCCGGGGCTTAGGGATTTTTTCCAAAAAATATTTTTCTTCCGGTTCAGTTGTAGAGGTCTGATTTCTTGTCCTGTGATAAAAAGCCTTCTGTTTCGACCGTCAAACCTTTCAGGGGAGCATTTGCAACCATTGGGGACCATTTTTGAGTGAATTCCCAAAAGTCAGATTTTTTCTGAAATTGTGACCGCGGGGCTTAGGGATTTTTTCAAAAAAATATCTTTCTTCCGGTTAAGTTGTCGAGGGCTGATTTCTTGTCCTGTCATAAAAAGCCTTCTGTTTCGACCGCCAAACCTTTCAGGGGAGCATTTGCAACCATTAGGGACCATTTTTGAATGAATTCCCAAAAGTCAGATTTTTTCCGAAATTGTGACCCCGGGGCTAAGGGATTTTTTCAAAAAAATATTTTTCTGCCGGTTAAGTTGTCGAGGGCTGATTTCTTGTCCTGTGATAAAAAGCCTTCTGTATCGACCACCAAACCTTTCAGGAGAGCATTTGCAACCATTGGGGAGCATTTTTGAGTAAATTGCCGAAAGTCAGCATTTTTCTGAAATTGTGACCCCGGGGCTTAGGGATTTTTTCAAAAAAATATCTTTCTTCCGGTTAAGTTGTCGAGGGCTGATTTCTTGTCCTGTCATAAAAAGCCTTCTGTTTCGACCGCCAAACCTTTCAGGGGAGCATTTCAAACCGTTGGGGACCATTTTTGAGTGAATTGCCAAAAGTCAGATTTTTTTCTGAAATCGTGACCCCGGGGCTAAGGGATTTTTTCAAAAAAATATTTTTCTGCCGGTTCAGTTGTTGAGGTCTGATTTCTTGTCCTGTGATAAAAAGCCTTCTGTTTGGACTGCCAAAACTTTCAAGAGAGCATTTGGAACCGTTGGGGACCATTTGTGAGTGAATTGCCGAAAGTTAGAATTTTTCTGAAATTCTGACCCCGGGGCTTAGGGATTTTGTCAAAAAAATATTTTTCTGCCGCTTAAGTTGTCGAGGGTTGATTTCTTGTCCTGTGATAAAAAGCCTTCTGTTTCGACCGCCAAACCTTTCAGGGGAGCATTTGGAACCGTTGGGGACCATTTTTGAGGGAATTGCCAAAAGTCCGATTTTTTCTGAAATTGTGAGCCCGGGGCTTAGGGATTTTTTCAAAAAAATATTTTTCTGCCGGTTCAGTTGTAGAGGTCTGATGTCTTGTCCTGTGATAAAAAGCCTTCTGTTTCGACCGTCAAACCTTTCAGGGGAGCATTTGCAACCATTGGGGACCATTTTTGAATGAATTCCCAAAAGTCAGATATTTCTGAAATTGTGACCCCGGGGCTTAGGGATTTTTTCAAAAAAATATTTTTCTGCTGCTTAAGTTGTCGAGGGCTGATTACTTGTTCTGTGATAAAAAGCCTTCTGTTTCGACCGTCAAACCTTTCAGGGGAGCATTTGCAACCATTAGGGACCATTTTTGAATGAATTCCCAAAAGTCAGATTTTTTCCGAAATTGTGACCCCGGGGCTAAGGGATTTTTTCAAAAAAATATTTTTCTGCCGGTTCAGTTGTTGAGGTCTGATTTCTTGTCCTGTGATAAAAAGCCTTCTGTTTCGACCGCCAAACCTTTCAGGGGAGCATTTGCAACCATTGGGGACCATTTTTGAGTGAATTGCCGAAAGTCAGATTTTTTCTGAAATTGTGACCCCGGGGCATAGGGATTTTTTCAAAAAAATATTTTTCTGCCGGTTAAGTTGTCGAGGGCTGATTTCTTGTCCTGTGATAAAAAGCCTTCTGTATCGACCACCAAACCTTTCAGGGGAGCATTTGGAACCGTTGGGGACCATTTTTGAGTGAATTGCCGAAAGTCAGATTTTTTCTGAAATTGTGACCCCGGGGCTTAGGGATTTTTTTTTTTTTTAAAAAATTTCCGCCGGTTCAGCTCTCGAGGGCTGATTTCTTCTCCTGTGATAAAAAGCCTTCTGTTTCGACCGCCAAAACTTTCAGGGGAGCATTTGGAACCATTGGGGACCATTTTTGAGTGAATTGCCGAAAGTCAGATTTTTTCTGAAATTGTGACCCCGGGGCTTAGGGATTTTTTCAAAAGAATATTTTTCTGCCGGTTCAGTTGTTGAGGTCTGATTTCTTCTCCTGTGTTAAAAAGCCTTCTGTTTCGACCGCCAAACCTTTCATGGGAACATTTGCAACCATTGGGGACCATTTTTGAATGAATTCCCAAAAGTCAGATATTTCTGAAATTGTGACCCCGGGGCTTAGGGATTTTTTCAAAAAAATATTTTTCTGCTGCTTAAGTTGTCGAGGGCTGATTACTTGTTCTGTGATAAAAAGCCTTCTGTTTCGACCGTCAAACCTTTCAGGGGAGCATTTGCAACCATTAGGGACCATTTTTGAATGAATTCCCAAAAGTCAGATTTTTTCCGAAATTGTGACCCCGGGGCTAAGGGATTTTTTCAAAAAAATATTTTTCTGCCGGTTCAGTTGTTGAGGTCTGATTTCTTGTCCTGTGATAAAAAGCCTTCTGTTTCGACCGCCAAACCTTTCAGGGGAGCATTTGCAACCATTGGGGACCATTTTTGAGTGAATTGCCGAAAGTCAGATTTTTTCTGAAATTGTGACCCCGGGGCATAGGGATTTTTTCAAAAAAATATTTTTCTGCCGGTTAAGTTGTCGAGGGCTGATTTCTTGTCCTGTGATAAAAAGCCTTCTGTATCGACCACCAAACCTTTCAGGGGAGCATTTGGAACCGTTGGGGACCATTTTTGAGTGAATTGCCGAAAGTCAGATTTTTTCTGAAATTGTGACCCCGGGGCTTAGGGATTTTTTTTTTTTTTAAAAAATTTCCGCCGGTTCAGCTCTCGAGGGCTGATTTCTTCTCCTGTGATAAAAAGCCTTCTGTTTCGACCGCCAAAACTTTCAGGGGAGCATTTGGAACCATTGGGGACCATTTTTGAGTGAATTGCCGAAAGTCAGATTTTTTCTGAAATTGTGACCCCGGGGCTTAGGGATTTTTTCAAAAGAATATTTTTCTGCCGGTTCAGTTGTTGAGGTCTGATTTCTTCTCCTGTGTTAAAAAGCCTTCTGTTTCGACCGCCAAACCTTTCATGGGAACATTTGCAACCGTTGGGGACCATTTTTGAGTATATTGCCGAAAGTCAGATTTTTTCTGAAATTGTGACCCCGGGGCTTAGGGATTTTTTCAAAAAAATATTTTTCTGCGGCTTAAGTTCTCAAGGTCTGATTTCTTGTCCTGTGATAAAAAGCCTTCTGTTTCGACCGTCAAACCTTTCAGGGGAGCATTTGCAACCATTGCGGACCATTTTTGAATGAATTTCCAAAAGTCAGATTTTTTCTGAAATTGTGACCCCGGGGCTTAGGGATTTTTTCAAAAAAATATTTTTCTGCCGGTTCAGTTGTTGAGGTCTAATTTCTTCTCCTGTGTTAAAAAGCCTTCTGTTTCGACCGCTAAACCTTTCATGGGAGCATTTGCAACCGTTGGGGACCATTTTTGATTGTATTGCCAAAAGTCAGATTTTTTCTGAAATTGTGAACCCGGGGCTTAGGGATTTTTTCAAAAAAATATTTTTCTTCCGGTTAAGTTGTCAAGGGCTGATTTCTTGTCCTGTCATAAAAAGCCTTCTGTTTCGACCGCCAAACCTTTCAGGGGAGCATTTCAAACCGTTGGGGACCATTTTTGAGTGAATTGCCGAAAGTCAGATTTTTTTCTGAAATTGTGACCCCGGGGCTTAGGGATTTTTTCAAAAAAATATTTTTCTGCCGCTTAAGTTGTCGATAGCTGATTTCTTGTCCTGTGATAAAAAGCCTTCTGTTTCGACCGCCAAACCTTTCAGGGGAGCATTTGGAACCGTTGGGGACCATTTTTGAGGGAATTGCCAAAAGTCCGATTTTTTCTGAAATTGTGACCCCGGGGCTTAGGGATTTTTTCAAAAAAATATTTTTCTGCCGGTTCAGTTGTAGAGGTCTGATTTCTAGTCCAGTGATAAAAAGCCTTCTGTTTCGACCGTCAAACCTTTCAGGGGAGCATTTGCAACCATTGGGGACCATTTTTGAATGAATTCCCAAAAGTCAGATATTTCTGAAATTGTGACCCCGGGGCTTAGGGATTTTTTCAAAAAAATATTTTTCTGCTGCTTAAGTTGTCGAGGGCTGATTACTTGTTCTGTGATAAAAAGCCTTCTGTTTCGACCGCCAAACCTTTCAGGGGAGCATTTGCAACCATTAGGGACCATTTTTGAATGAATTCCCAAAAGTCAGATTTTTTCCGAAATTGTGACCCCGGGGCTAAGGGATTTTTTCAAAAAAATATTTTTCTGCCGGTTCAGTTGTTGAGGTCTGATTTCTTGTCCTGTGAAAAAAAGCCTTCTGTTTCGACCGCCAAACCTTTCAGGGGAGCATTTGCAACCATTGGGGACCATTTTTGAGTGAATTGCCGAAAGTCAGATTTTTTCTGAAATTGTGACCCCGGGGCTTAGGGATTTTTTCAAAAAATATTTTTCTGCCGGTTAAGTTGTCGAGGGCTGATTTCTTGTCCTGTGATAAAAAGCCTTCTGTTTCGACCGCCAAACCTTTCAGGGGAGCATTTGCAACCGTTGGGGACCATTTTTGAGTGAATTGCCGAAAGTCAGAGTTTTTCTGAAATTGTGATCCCGGGGCTTAGGGATTTTATCAAAAAAATGTTTTTCTGCCGCTTAAGTTGTCGAGGGCTTAATTCTTCTCCTGTGATAAAAAGGCTTCTTTTTTGACCATCAAACCTTTCAGGGGAGCATTTGCAACCGTTGGGGACCATTTTTGAGTGAATTGCCAAAAGTCAGATTTTTTTCTGAAATTGTGACCCCGGGGCATAGGGATTTTTTCAAAAAAAAAAAAATTCTGCCGGTTCAGTTGTTGAGGTCTGATTTCTTGTCCTGTGATAAAAAGCCTTCTGTTTCGTCAAACCTTTCAGGGGAGCATTTGCAACCATTGGGGACCATTTTTGAGTGAATTGCCGAAAGTCAGATCTTTTCTGAAATTGTGACCCCGGGGCTTAGGGATTTTTTCAAAAAAATTTTTTTTTCCGCCGGTTCACCTCTCGAGGGCTGATTTCTTGTCCTGTGATAAAAAGCCTTCTGTTTCGACCGCCAAACCTTTCAGGGGAGCATTTGGAACCGTTGGGGACCATTTTTGAGTGAATTGCCGAAAGTCAGATTTTTTCTGAAATTGTGACCCCGGGGCTTAGGGATTTTTTCAAAAAAATATTTTTCTGCCGGTTAAGTTGTCGAGGGTTGATTTCTTGTCCTGTGATAAAAAGCCTTCTGTATCGACCACCAAACCTTTCAGGAGAGCATTTGCAACCATTGGGGACCATTTTTGAGTGAATTGCCGAAAGTCAGATATTTCTGAAATTGTGACCCCGGGGCTTAGGGATTTTTTCAAAAAAATATTTTTCTGCTGCTTAAGTTGTCGAGGGCTGATTACTTGTTCTGTGATAAAAAGCCTTCTGTTTCGACCGCCAAACCTTTCAGGGGAGCATATGGAACCGTTGGGGACCATTTTTGAGTGTATTGCCGAAAGTCAGATTTTTTCTGAAATTGTGACCCCGGGGCTTAGGGATTTTTTCAAAAAAATATTTTTCTGCGGCTTAAGTTCTCAAGGTCTGATTTCTTGTCCTGTGATAAAAAGCCTTCTGTTTCGACCGTCAAACCTTTCAGGGGAGCATTTGCAACCATTGCGGACCATTTTTGAATGAATTTCCAAAAGTCAGATTTTTTCTGAAATTGTGACCCCGGGGCTTAGGGATTTTTTCAAAAAAACATTTTTCTGCCGGTTCAGTTGTAGAGGTCTGATTTCTTCTCCTGTGTTAAAAAGCCTTCTGTTTCGACCGCTAAACCTTTCATGGGAGCATTTGCAACCGTTGGGGACCATTTTTGAGTGTATTGCCAAAAGTCAGATTTTTTCTGAAATTGTGACCCCGGGGCTTAGGGATTTTTTCAAAAAAATATTTTTCTTCCGGTTAAGTTGTCGAGGGCTGATTTCTTGTCCTGTCATAAAAAGCCTTCTGTTTCGACCGCCAAACCTTTCAAGAGAGCATTTGGAACCGTTGGGGACCATTTTTGAGTGAATTGCCGAAAGTCAGATTTTTTCTGAAATTGTGACCCCGGGGCTTAGGGATTTTTTCAAAAAAATATTTTTCTGCCGGTTAAGTTGTCGAGGGTTGATTTCTTGTCCTGTGATAAAAAGCCTTCTGTATCGACCACCAAACCTTTCAGGAGAGCATTTGCAACCATTGGGGACCATTTTTGAGTGAATTGCCGAAAGTCAGAATTTTTCTGAAATTGTGACCCCGGGGCTTAGGGATTTTTTCAAAAAAATATTTTTCTGCCGGTTCAGTTGTAGAGGTCTGATTTCTTGTCCTGTGATAAAAAGCCTTCTGTTTCGACCGTCAAACCTTTCAGGGGAGCATTTGCAACCATTGGGGACCATTTGTGAATGAATTCCCAAAAGTCAGATATTTCTGAAATTGTGACCCCGGGGCTTAGGGATTTTTTCAAAAAAATATTTTTCTGCCGGTTCAGTTGTAGAGGTCTGATTTCTTGTCCTGTGATAAAAAGACTTCTGTTTCGACCGTCAAACCTTTCAGGGGAGCATTTGCAACCATTGGGGACCATTTGTGAATGAATTCCCAAAAGTCAGATATTTCTGAAATTGTGACCCCGGGGCTTAGGGATTTTTTCAAAAAAATATTTTTCTGCTGCTTAAGTTGTCGAGGGCTGATTACTTGTTCTGTGATAAAAAGCCTTCTGTTTCGACCGCCAAACCTTTCAGGGGAGCATTTGGAACCGTTGGGGACCATTTTTGAGGGAATTGCCAAAAGTCAGATTTTTTCTGAAATTGTGACCCCGGGGCTTAGGGATTTTTTCCAAAAAATATTTTTCTGCCGGTTCAGTTGTAGAGGTCTGATTTCTTGTGCTGTGATCAAAAGCCTTCTGTTTCGACCGTCAAACCTTTCAGGGGAGCATTTGCAACCATTGGGGACCATTTTTGAATGAATTCCCAAAAGTCAGATTTTTTCTGAAATTGTGACCCCGGGGCTTAGGGATTTTTTCAAAAAAATATCTTTCTTCCGGTTAAGTTGTCGAGGGCTGATTTCTTGTCCTGTGATAAAAAGCCTTCTGTTTCGACCGCCAAACCTTTCAGGGGAGCATTTCAAACCGTTGGGGACCATTTTTGAGTGAATTGCCGAAAGTCAGATTTTTTCTGAAATTGTGACCCCAGGGCTTAGGGATTTTTTCAAAAAAATATTTTTCCGCCGGTTCAGCTCTCGAGGTCTGATTTCTTGTCCTGTGATAAAAAGCCTTCTGTTTCGACCGTCAAACCTTTCAGGGGAGCATTTGGAACCATTGGGGACCATTTTTGAGTGAATTGCCGAAAGTCAGATTTTTTCTGAAATTGTGACCCCGGGGCTTAGGGATTTTTTTTAAAAAAATATTTTTCTGCCATTTAAGTTTTCGACTGCTGATTTCTTCTCCTGTGATAAAAAGCCTTCTGTTTGGACCGCCAAAACTTTCAGGGGAGCATTTGGATCCGTTGGGGACCATTTTTGAATGAATTGCCGAAAGTCAGTTTTTTTCTGAAATTGTGACCCCGGGGCTTAGGGATTTTTTCAAAAGAATATTTTTCTGCCGGTTCAGTTGTTGAGGTCTGATTTCTTCTCCTGTGTTAAAAAGCCTTCTGTTTCGACCGCCAAACCATTCATGGGAACATTTGCAACCGTTGGGGACCATTTTTGAGTGTATTGCCGAAAGTCAGATTTTTTCTGAAATTGTGACCCCGGGGCTTAGGGATTTTTTCAAAAAAATATTTTTCTGCGGCTTAAGTTCTCAAGGTCTGATTTCTTGTCCTGTGATAAAAAGCCTTCTGTTTCGACCGTCAAACCTTTCAGGGGAGCATTTGCAACCATTGCGGACCATTTTTGAATGAATTTCCAAAAGTCAGATTTTTTCTGAAATTGTGACCCCGGGGCTTAGGGATTTTTTCAAAAAAATATTTTTCTGCCGGTTCAGTTGTAGAGGTCTGATTTCTTCTCCTGTGTTAAAAAGCCTTCTGTTTCGACCGCTAAACCTTTCATGGGAGCATTTGCAACCGTTGGGGACCATTTTTGAGTGTATTGCCAAAAGTCAGATTTTTTCTGAAATTGTGACCCCGGGGCTTAGGGATTTTTTCAAAAAAATATTTTTCTTCCGGTTAAGTTGTCGAGGGCTGATTTCTTGTCCTGTCATAAAAAGCCTTCTGTTTCGACCGCCAAACCTTTCAAGAGAGCATTTGGAACCGTTGGGGACCATTTTTGAGTGAATTGCCGAAAGTCAGATTTTTTCTGAAATTGTGACCCCGGGGCTTAGGGATTTTTTCAAAAAAATATTTTTCTGCCGGTTAAGTTGTCGAGGGTTGATTTCTTGTCCTGTGATAAAAAGCCTTCTGTATCGACCACCAAACCTTTCAGGAGAGCATTTGCAACCATTGGGGACCATTTTTGAGTGAATTGCCGAAAGTCAGATATTTCTGAAATTGTAACCCCGGGGCTTAGGGATTTTTTCAAAAAAATATTTTTCTGCTGCTTAAGTTGTCGAGGGCTGATTACTTGTTCTGTGATAAAAAGCCTTCTGTTTCGACCGCCAAACCTTTCAGGGGAGCATATGGAACCGTTGGGGACCATTTTTGAGTGTATTGCCGAAAGTCAGATTTTTTCTGAAATTGTGACCCCGGGGCTTAGGGATTTTTTCAAAAAAATATTTTTCTGCGGCTTAAGTTCTCAAGGTCTGATTTCTTGTCCTGTGATAAAAAGCCTTCTGTTTCGACCGTCAAACCTTTCAGGGGAGCATTTGCAACCATTGCGGACCATTTTTGAATGAATTTCCAAAAGTCAGATTTTTTCTGAAATTGTGACCCCGGGGCTTAGGGATTTTTTCAAAAAAATATTTTTCTGCCGGTTCAGTTGTAGAGGTCTGATTTCTTCTCCTGTGTTAAAAAGCCTTCTGTTTCGACCGCTAAACCTTTCATGGGAGCATTTGCAACCGTTGGGGACCATTTTTGATTGTATTGCCAAAAGTCAGATTTTTTCTGAAATTGTGACCCCGGGGATTAGGGATTTTTTCAAAAAAATATTTTTCTTCCGGTTAAGTTGTCGAGGGCTGATTTCTTGTCCTGTCATAAAAAGCCTTCTGTTTCGACCGCCAAACCTTTCAAGAGAGCATTTGGAACCGTTGGGGACCATTTTTGAGTGAATTGCCGAAAGTCAGATTTTTTCTGAAATTGTGACCCCGGGGCTTAGGGATTTTTTCAAAAAAATATTTTTCTGCCGGTTAAGTTGTCGAGGGTTGATTTCTTGTCCTGTGATAAAAAGCCTTCTGTATCGACCACCAAACCTTTCAGGAGAGCATTTGCAACCATTGGGGACCATTTTTGAGTGAATTGCCGAAAGTCAGAATTTTTCTGAAATTGTGACCCCGGGGCTTAGGGATTTTTTCAAAAAAATATTTTTCTGCCGGTTAAGTTGTCGAGGGCTGATTTCTTGTCCTGTGATAGAAAGCCTTCTGTTTCGACCACCAAAGCTTTCAGGGGAGCATTTGGAACCGTCGGGGACCATTTTTGAGGGAATTGCCAAAATTCCGATTTTTTCTGAAATTGTGACCCCGGGGCTTAGGGATTTTTTCAAAAAAATATTTTTCTGCCGGTTCAGTTGTAGAGGTCTGATTTCTTGTCCTGTGATAAAAAGCCTTCTGTTTCGACCGTCAAACCTTTCAGGGGAGCATTTGCAACCATTGGGGACCATTTGTGAATGAATTCCCAAAAGTCAGATATTTCTGAAATTGTGACCCCGGGGCTTAGGGATTTTTTCAAAAAAATATTTTTCTGCTGCTTAAGTTGTCGAGGGCTGATTACTTGTTCTGTGATAAAAAGCCTTCTGTTTCGACCGCCAAACCTTTCAGGGGAGCATTTGGAACCGTTGGGGACCATTTTTGAGGGAATTGCCAAAAGTCAGATTTTTTCTGAAATTGTGACCCCGGGGCTTAGGGATTTTTTCCAAAAAATATTTTTCTGCCGGTTCAGTTGTAGACGTCTGATTTCTTGTCCTGTGATAAAAAGCCTTCTGTTTCGACCGTCAAACCTTTCAGGGGAGCATTTGCAACCATTGGGGACCATTTTTGAATGAATTCCCAAAAGTCAGATTTTTTCTGAAATTGTGACCCCGGGGCTTAGGGATTTTTTCAAAAAAATATCTTTCTTCCGGTTAAGTTGTCGAGGGCTGATTTCTTGTCCTGTGATAAAAAGCCTTCTGTTTCGACCGCCAAACCTTTCAGGGGAGCATTTCAAACCGTTGGGGACCATCTTTGAGTGAATTGCAGAAAGTCAGATTTTTTCTGAAATTGTGACCCCAGGGCTTAGGGATTTTTTCAAAAAAATATTTTTCTGCCGCTTAAGTTGTCGAGGGCTGATTTCTTGTCCTGTGATAAAAAGCCTTCTGTTTCGACGGCCAAAACGTTCAGGGGAGCATTTGCAACCGTTGGGGACCATTTTTGAGTGAATTGCCGAAAGTCAGATTTTTTTGTGAAATTGTGACCCCGGGGCTAAGGGATTTTTTCAAAAAAATATTTTTCTCCCGGTTAAGTTGTCGAGGGCTGTTTTCTTGTCCTGTGATAAAAAGCCTTCTGTTTCGACCACCAAACCTTTCAGGTGAGCAGTTGGAACCTTTGGGGACCATTTTTGAGGGAATTGCCAAAAGTCAGATTTTTTCGGAAATTGTGACCCCGGGGCTTAGGGATTTTTTCCAAAAAATATTTTTCTGCCGGTTCAGTTGTAGAGGTCTGATTTCTTGTCCTGTGATAAAAAGCCTTCTGTTTCGACCGTCAAACCTTTCAGGGGAGCATTTGCAACCATTGGGGACCATTTTTGAGTGAATTCCCAAAAGTCAGATTTTTTCTGAAATTGTGACCCCGGGGCTTAGGGATTTTTTCCAAAAAATATTTTTCTGCCGGTTCAGTTGTAGAGGTCTGATTTCTTGTCCTGTGATAAAAAGCCTTCTGTTTCGACCGTCAAACCTTTCAGGGGAGCATTTGCAACCATTGGGGACCATTTTTGAATGAATTCCCAAAAGTCAGATTTTTTCTGAAATTGTGACCCCGGGGCTTAGGGATTTTTTCAAAAAAATATCTTTCTTCCGGTTAAGTTGTCGAGGGCTGATTTCTTGTCCTGTGATAAAAAGCCTTCTGTTTCGACCGCCAAACCTTTCAGGGGAGCATTTCAAACCGTTGGGGACCATCTTTGAGTGAATTGCAGAAAGTCAGATTTTTTCTGAAATTGTGACCCCAGGGCTTAGGGATTTTTTCAAAAAAATATTTTTCTGCCGCTTAAGTTGTCGAGGGCTGATTTCTTGTCCTGTGATAAAAAGCCTTCTGTTTCGACGGCCAAAACTTTCAGGGGAGCATTTGCAACCGTTGGGGACCATTTTTGAGTGAATTGCCGAAAGTCAGATTTTTTTGTGAAATTGTGACCCCGGGGCTAAGGGATTTTTTCAAAAAAATATTTTTCTCCCGGTTAAGTTGTCGAGGGCTGTTTTCTTGTCCTGTGATAAAAAGCCTTCTGTTTCGACCACCAAACCTTTCAGGTGAGCAGTTGGAACCGTTGGGGACCATTTTTGAGGGAATTGCCAAAAGTCAGATTTTTTCGGAAATTGTGACCCCGGGGCTTAGGGATTTTTTCCAAAAAATATTTTTCTGCCGGTTCAGTTGTAGAGGTCTGATTTCTTGTCCTGTGATAAAAAGCCTTCTGTTTCGACCGTCAAACCTTTCAGGGGAGCATTTGCAACCATTGGGGACCATTTTTGAGTGAATTCCCAAAAGTCAGATTTTTTCTGAAATTGTGACCCCGGGGCTTAGGGATTTTTTCCAAAAAATATTTTTCTGCCGGTTCATTTGTAGAGGTCTGATTTCTTGTCCTGTGATAAAAAGCCTTCTGTTTCGACCGTCAAACCTTTCAGGGGAGCATTTGCAACCATTGGGGACCATTTTTGAATGAATTCCCAAAAGTCAGATTTTTTCTGAAATTGTGACCCCGGGGCTTAGGGATTTTTTCAAAAAAATATCTTTCTTCCGGTTAAGTTGTCGAGGGCTGATTTCTTGTCCTGTGATAAAAAGCCTTCTGTTTCGACCGCCAAACCTTTCAGGGGAGCATTTCAAACCGTTGGGGACCATTTTTGAGTGAATTGCCGAAAGTCAGATTTTTTCTGAAATTGTGACCCCAGGGATTAGGGATTTTTTCAAAAAAATATTTTTCCGCCGGTTCAGCTCTCGAGGTCTGATTTCTTGTCCTGTGATAAAAAGCCTTCTGTTTCGACCGTCAAACCTTTCAGGGGAGCATTTGGAACCATTGGGGACCATTTTTGAGTGAATTGCCGAAAGTCAGATTTTTTCTGAAATTGTGACCCCGGGGCTTAGGGATTTTTTTTAAAAAAAATATTTTTCTGCCATTTAAGTTTTCGACTACTGATTTCTTCTCCTGTGATAAAAAGCCTTCTGTTTGGACCGCCAAAACTTTCAGGGGAGCATTTGGATCCGTTGGGGACCATTTTTGAATGAATTGCCGAAAGTCAGATTTTTTTCTGAAATTGTGACCCCGGGGCTTAGGGATTTTTTCAAAAGAATATTTTTCTGCCGGTTCAGTTGTTGAGGTCTGATTTCTTCTCCTGTGTTAAAAAGCCTTCTGTTTCGACCGCCAAACCTTTCATGGGAACATTTGCAACCGTTGGGGACCATTTTTGAGTGTATTGCCGAAAGTCAGAATTTTTCTGAAATTGTGACCCCGGGGCTTAGGGATTTTTTCAAAAAAATATTTTTCTGCGGCTTAAGTTCTCAAGGTCTGATTTCTTCTCCTGTGATAAAAAGCCTTCTGTTTCGACCGTCAAACCTTTCAGGGGAGCATTTGCAACCATTGCGGACCATTTTTGAATGAATTTCCAAAAGTGAGATTTTTTCTGAAATTGTGACCCCGGGGCTTAGGGATTTTTTCAAAAAAATATTTTTCTGCCGGTTCAGTTGTAGAGGTCTGATTTCTTCTCCTGTGTTAAAAAGCCTTCTGTTTCGACCGCTAAACCTTTCAGGGGAGCATTTGCAACCGTTGGGGACCATTTTTGAGTGTATTGCCAAAAGTCAGATTTTTTCTGAAATTGTGACCCCGGGGCTTAGGGATTTTTTCAAAAAAATATTTTTCTTCCGGTTAAGTTGTCGAGGGCTGATTTCTTGTCCTGTCATAAAAAGCCTTCTGTTTCGACCGCCAAACCTTTCAAGAGAGCATTTGGAACCGTTGGGGACCATTTTTGTGTGAATTGCCGAAAGTCAGATTTTTTCTGAAATTGTGACCCCGGGGCTTAGGGATTTTTTCAAAAAAATATTTTTCTGCCGGTTAAGTTGTCGAGGGTTGATTTCTTGTCCTGTGATAAAAAGCCTTCTGTATCGACCACCAAACCTTTCAGGAGAGCATTTGCAACCATTGGGGACCATTTTTGAGTGAATTGCCGAAAGTCAGAATTTTTCTGAAATTGTGACCCCGGGGCTTAGGGATTTTTTCAAAAAAATATTTTTCTGCCGGTTAAGTTGTCGAGGGCTGATTTCTTGTCCTGTGATAAAAAGCCTTCTGTTTCGACCACCAAACCTTTCAGGGGAGCATGTGGAACCGTTGGGGACCATTTTTGAGGGAATTGCCAAAAGTCCGATTTTTTCTGAAATTGTGACCCCGGGGCTTAGGGATTTTTTCAAAAAAATATTTTTCTGCCGGTTCAGTTGTAGAGGTCTGATTTCTTGTCCTGTGATAAAAAGCCTTCTGTTTCGACCGTCAAACCTTTCAGGGGAGCATTTGCAACCATTGGGGACCATTTGTGAATGAATTCCCAAAAGTCAGATCTTTTCTGAAATTGTGACCCCGGGGCTTAGGGATTTTTTCAAAAAAATATTTTTCTGCTGCTTAAGTTGTCGAGGGCTGATTACTTGTTCTGTGATAAAAAGCCTTCTGTTTCGATCGCCAAACCTTTCAGGGGAGCATTTGGAACCGTTGGGAACCATTTTTGAGGGAATTGCCAAAAGTCAGATTTTTTCTGAAATTGTGACCCCGGGGCTTAGGGATTTTTTCAAAAAAATATCTTTCTTCCGGTTAAGTTGTCGAGGGCTGATTTCTTGTCCTGTGATAAAAAGCCTTCTGTTTCGACCGTCAAACCTTTCAGGGGAGCATTTCAAACCGTTGGGGACCATTTTTGAGTGAATTCCCAAAAGTCAGATATTTCTGAAATTGTGACCCCGGGGCTTAGGGATTTTTTCAAAAAAATATTTTTCTGCTGCTTAAGTTGTCGAGGGCTGATTACTTGTTCTGTGATAAAAAGCCTTCTGTTTCGACCGCCAAACCTTTCAGGGGAGCATTTGGAACCGTTGGGGACCATTTTTGAGGGAATTGCCAAAAGTCAGATTTTTTCTGAAATTGTGACCCCGGGGCTTAGGGATTTTTTCAAAAAAATATCTTTCTTCCGGTTAAGTTGTCGAGGGCTGATTTCTTGTCCTGTGATAAAAAGCCTTCTGTTTCGACCGCCAAACCTTTCAGGGGAGCATTTCAAACCGTTGGGGACCATTTTTGAGTGAATTGCCGAAAGTCAGATTTTTTCTGAAATTGTGACCCCAGGGCTTAGGGATTTTTTCAAAAAAATATTTTTCTGCCGCTTAAGTTGTCGAGGGCTGATTTCTTGTCCTGTGATAAAAAGCCTTCTGTTTCGACGGCCAAAACTTTCAGGGGAGCATTTGCAACCGTTGGGGACCATTTTTGAGTGAATTGCCGAAAGTCAGATTTTTTTGTGAAATTGTGACCCCGGGGCTAAGGGATTTTTTCAAAAAAATATTTTTCTGCCGGTTAAGTTGTCGAGGGCTGATTTCTTGTCCTGTGATAAAAAGCCTTCTGTTTCGACCGCCAAACCTTTCAGGGGAGCATTTGGAACCGTTGGGGACCATTTTTGAGGGAATTGCCAAAAGTCAGATTTTTTCTGAAATTGTGACCCCGGGGCTTAGGGATTTTTTCCAAAAAATATTTTTCTGCCGGTTCAGTTGTAGAGGTCTGATTTCTTGTCCTGTGATAAAAAGCCTTCTGTTTCGACCGTCAAACCTTTCAGGGGAGCATTTGCAACCATTGGGGACCATTTTTGAGTGAATTCCCAAAAGTCAGATTTTTTCTGAAATTGTGACCCCGGGGCTTAGGGATTTTTTCAAAAAAATATCTTTCTTCCGGTTAAGTTGTCGAGGGCTGATTTCTTGTCCTGTGATAAAAAGCCTTCTGTTTCGACCGCCAAACCTTTCAGGGGAGCATTTCAAACCGTTGGGGACCATTTTTGAGTGAATTGCCGAAAGTCAGTTTTTTTCTGAAATTGTGACCCCGGGGCTTAGGGATTTTTTTCAAAAAAATATTTTTCTGCCGGTTCAGTTGTAGAGGTCTGATTTCTTGTCCTGTGATAAAAAGCCTTCTGTTTCGACCGTCAAACCTTTCAGGAGAGCATTTGCAACCATTGGGGACCATTTTTGAGTGAATTGCCGAAAGTCAGAATTTTTCTGAAATTGTGACCCCGGGGCTTAGGGATTTTTTCAAAAAAATATTTTTCTGCCGGTTAAGTTGTCAAGGGCTGATTTCTTGCCCTGTGATAAAAAGCCTTCTGTTTCGACCACCAAACCTTTCAGGGGAGCATTTGGAACCGTTGGGGACCATTTTTGAGGGAATTGCCAAAAGTCCGATTTTTTCTGAAATTGTGACCCCGGGGCTTAGGGATTTTTTCAAAAAAATATTTTTCTGCCGGTTCAGTTGTAGAGGTCTGATTTCTTGTCCTGTGATAAAAAGCCTTCTGTTTCGACCGTCAAACCTTTCAGGGGAGCATTTGCAACCATTGGGGACCATTTGTGAATGAATTCCCAAAAGTCAGATATTTCTGAAATTGTGACCCCGGGGCTTAGGGATTTTTTCAAAAAAATATTTTTCTGCTGCTTAAGTTGTCGTGGGCTGATTACTTGTTCTGTGATAAAAAGCCTTCTGTTTCGACCGCCAAACCTTTCAGGGGAGCATTTGGAACCGTTGGGGACCATTTTTGAGGGAATTGCCAAAAGTCAGATTTTTTCTGAAATTGTGACCCCGGGGCTTAGGGATTTTTTCAAAAAAAAATCTTTCTTCCGGTTAAGTTGTCGAGGGCTGATTTCTTGTCCTGTGATAAAAAGCCTTCTGTTTCGACCGCCAAACCTTTCAGGGGAGCATTTCAAACCGTTGGGGACCATTTTTGAGTGAATTGCCGAAAGTCAGATTTTTTCTGAAATTGTGACCCCAGGGCTTAGGGATTTTTTCAAAAAAATATTTTTCTGCCGCTTAAGTTGTCGAGGGCTGATTTCTTGTCCTGTGATAAAAAGCCTTCTGTTTCGACGGCCAAAACTTTCAGGGGAGCATTTGCAACCGTTGGGGACCATTTTTGAGTGAATTGCCGAAAGTCAGATTTTTTTGTGAAATTGTGACCCCGGGGCTAAGGGATTTTTTCAAAAAAATATTTTTCTGCCGGTTAAGTTGTCGAGGGCTGATTTCTTGTCCTGTGATAAAAAGCCTTCTGTTTCGACCGCCAAACCTTTCAGGGGAGCATTTGGAACCGTTGGGGACCATTTTTGAGGGAATTGCCAAAAGTCAGATTTTTTCTGAAATTGTGACCCCGGGGCTTAGGGATTTTTTCCAAAAAATATTTTTCTGCCGGTTCAGTTGTAGAGGTCTGATTTCTTGTCCTGTGATAAAAAGCCTTCTGTTTCGACCGTCAAACCTTTCAGGGGAGCATTTGCAACCATTGGGGACCATTTTTGAGTGAATTCCCAAAAGTCAGATTTTTTCTGAAATTGTGACCCCGGGGCTTAGGGATTTTTTCCAAAAAATATCTTTCTTCCGGTTAAGTTGTCGAGGGCTGATTTCTTGTCCTGTGATAAAAAGCCTTCTGTTTCGACCGCCAAACCTTTCAGGGGAGCATTTCAAACCGTTGGGGACCATTTTTGAGTGAATTGCCGAAAGTCAGTTTTTTTCTGAAATTGTGACCCCGGGGCTTAGGGATTTTTTTCAAAAAAATATTTTTCTGCCGGTTAAGGTCTCGAGGTCTGATTTCTTGTCCTGTGATAAAAAGCCTTCTGTTTCGACCGTCAAACCTTTCAGGGGAGCATTTGCAACCATTTGGGACCATTTTTGAGTGAATTGCCGAAAGTCAGATTTTTTCTGAAATTGTGACCCCGGGGCTTAGGGATTTTTTCCAAAAAATATTTTTCTGCCGGTTCAGTTGTAGAGGTCTGATTTCTTGTCCTGTGATAAAAACCCTTCTGTTTCGACCGTCAAACCTTTCAGGGGAGCATTTGCAACCATTGGGGACCATTTTTGAGGGAATTGCCGAAAGTCAGATTTTTTCTGAAATTGTGACCCCGGGGCTTAGGGATTTTTTCAAAAAAATATTTTTCTGCCGCTTAAGTTGTCGAGGGCTGATTACTTGTTCTGTGATAAAAAGCCTTCTGTTTCGACTGTCAAACTTTTCAGGGGAGCATTTGCAACCATTAGGGACCATTTGTGAATGAATTCCCAAAAGTCAGATTTTTTCTGAAATTGTGACCCCAGGGCTTAGGGATTTTTTCAAAAAAATATTTTTCTGCCGCTTAAGTTGTCGAGGGCTGATTTCTTGTCCTGTGATAAAAAGCCTTCTGTTTCGACCGCCAAAACTTTCAGGGGAGCATTTGCAACCGTTGGGGACCATTTTTGAGTGAATTGCCGAAAGTCAGATTTTTTCTGAAATTGTGACCCCGGGGCTTAGGGATTTTATAAAAAAAACGTTTTTCTGCCGCTTAAGTTGTCGAGGGCTGAATTCTTCTCCTGTGATAAAAAGCCTTCTGTTTCGACCGCCAAACCTTTCAGGGGAGCATTTGCAACTGTTGGGGACAATTTTTGAGTGAATTGCCGAAAGTCAGATTTTTTCTGAAATTGTAACCCCGGGGCTTATGGATTTTTTCAAAAAAATATTTTTCTGCCGCTTAAGTTGTCGAGGGCTGATTTCTTGTCCTGTGATAAAAAGGCTTCTTTTTCGACCATCAAACCTTTCAGGGGAGCATTTGCAACCGTTGGGGACCATTTTTGAGTGAATTGCCAAAAGTCAGATTTTTTTCTGAAATTGTGACCCCGGGGCTTAGGGATTTTTTCAAAAAAAAAATTTTCTGCCGGTTCAGTTGTTGAGGTCTGATTTCTTGTCCTGTGATAAAAAGCCTTCTGTTTCGACCGTCAAACCTTTCAGGGGAGCATTTGCAACCATTGGGGACCATTTTTGAGTGAATTGCCGAAAGTCAGATCTTTTCTGAAATTGTGACCCCGGGGCTTAGGGATTTGTTCAAAAAAAAATTTTTTCCGCCGGTTCAGCTCTCGAGGGCTGATTTCTCGTCCTGTGATAAAAAGCCTTCTGTTTCGACCGCCAAACCTTTCAGGGGAGCATTTGGAACCGTTGGGGACCATTTTTGAGTGAATTGCCAAAAGTCAGATTTTTTCTGAAATTGTGACCCCGGGGCTTAGGGATTTTTTTAAAAAAAAAAATTTTCCGCCGGTTCAGCTCTCGAGGGCTGATTTCTTCTCCTGTGATAAAAAGCCTTCTGTTTCGACCGTCAAACCTTTAAGGGGAGCATTTGCAACCATTGGGGACCATTTTTGAATGAATTCCCAAAAGTCAGATATTTCTGAAATTGTGACCCCGGGGCTTAGGGATTTTTTCAAAAAAATATTTTTCTGCTGCTTAAGTTGTCGAGGGCTGATTTCTTGTCCTGTGATAAAAAGCCTTCTGTTTCGACCGTCAAACCTTTCAGGGGAGCATTTGCAACCATTGGGGACCATTTTTGAGTGAATTGCCGAAAGTCAGATCTTTTCCGAAATTGTGACCCCAGGGCTTAGGGATTTGTTCAAAAAAAAAAAATTTTTCCGCCGGTTCAGCTCTCGAGGGCTGATTTCTCGTCCTGTGATAAAAAGCCTTCTGTTTCGGCCGCCAAACCTTTCAGGGGAGCATTTGGAACCGTTGGGGACCATTTTTGAGTGAATTGCCGAAAGTCAGATTTTTTCTGAAATTGTGACCCCGGGGCTTAGGGATTTTTTTTTAAAAAAAATTTTTCCGCCGGTTCAGCTCTCGAGGGCTGATTTCTTCTCCTGTGATAAAAAGCCTTCTGTTTCGACCGTCAAACCTTTCAGGGGAGCATTTGCAACCATTGGGGACCATTTTTGAATGAATTCCCAAAAGTCAGATATTTCTGAAATTGTGACCCCGGGGCTTAGGGATTTTTTCAAAAAAATATTTTTCTGCTGCTTAAGTTGTCGAGGGCTGATTTCTTGTCCTGTGATAAAAAGCCTTCTGTTTCGACCACCAAACCTTTCAGGGGAGCATTTGGAACCGTTGGGGACCATTTTTGAGGGAATTGCCAAAAGTCCGATCTTTTCTGAAATTGTGACCCCGGGGCTTAGGGATTTTTTCAAAAAAATATTTTTCTGCCGGTTCAGTTGTAGAGGTCTGATTTCTTGTCCTGTGATAAAAAGCCTTCTGTTTCGACCGTCAAACCTTTCAGGGGAGCATTTGCAACCATTGGGGACCATTTTTGAATGAATTCCCAAAAGTCAGTTTTTTTCTGAAATTGTGACCCCGGGGCTTAGGGATTTTTTTAAAAAAAAATTTTTCCGCCGGTTCAGCTCTCGAGGGCTGATTTCTTCTCCTGTGATAAAAAGCCTTCTGTTTCGACCGCCAAAACTTTCAGGGGAGCATTTGGAACCCTTGGGGACCATTTTTGAGTGAATTGCCGAAAGTCAGTTTTTTTCTGAAATTGTGACCCAGGGGCTTAGGGATTTTTTTTAAAAAAATATTTTTCTGCGGCTTAAGTTCTCGAGGTCTGATTTCTTGTCCTTCTGTTTGGACCGCCAAAACTTTCAAGAGAGCATTTGCAACCGTTGGGGACCATTTTTGAGTGAATTGCCGAAAGTCAGATTTTTTCTGAAATTGTGACCCCGGGGCTTAGGGATTTTTTCAAAAAAATATTTTTCTGCCGGTTAAGTTGTCGAGGGTTGATTTCTTGTCCTGTGATAAAAAGCCTTCTGTATCGACCACCAAACCTTTCAGGAGAGCATTTGCAACCATTGGGGACCATTTTTGAGTGAATTGCCGAAAGTCAGAATTTTTCTGAAATTGTGACCCCGGGGCTTAGGGATTTTTTCAAAAAAATATTTTTCTGCCGGTTAAGTTGTCGAGGGCTGATTTCTTGTCCTGTGATAAAAAGCCTTCTGTTTCGACCGTCAAACCTTTCAGGGGAGCATTTGCAACCATTGGGGACCATTTTTGAATGAATTCCCAAAAGTCAGATATTTCTGAAATTGTGACCCCGGGGCTTAGGGATTTTTTCAAGAAAATATTTTTCTGCTGCTTAAGTTGTCGAGGGCTGATTACTTGGCCTGTGATAAAAAGCCTTCTGTTTCGACCACCAAACCTTTCAGGGGAGCATTTGGAACCGTTGGGGACCATTTTTGAGTGAATTGCCGAAAGTCAGATTTTTTCTGAAATTGTGACCCCGGGGCTAAGGGATTTTTTCAAAAAAATATTTTTCTGCCGGTTCAGTTGTAGAGGTCTGATTTCTTGTCCTGTGATAAAAAGCCTTCTGTTTCGACCGTCAAACCTTTCAGGGGAGCATTTGCAACTATTGGGGACCATTTTTGAATGAATTCCCAAAAGTCACATTTTTTCTGAAATTGTGACCCCGGGGGTTAGGGATTTTTTCAAAAAAATATTTTTCTTCCGGTTAAGTTGTCGAGGGCTGATTTCTTGTCCTGTGATAAAAAGCCTTCTGTATCGACCACCAAACCTTTCAGGAGAGCATTTGCAACCATTGGGGACCATTTTTGAGTGAATTGCCGAAAGTCAGATCTTTTCTGAAATTGTGACCCCGGGGCTTAGGGATTTGTTCAAAAAAAAAAAATTTTCCGCCGGTTCAGCTCTCGAGGGCTGATTTCTCGTCCTGTGATAAAAAGCCTTCTGTTTCGACCGCCAAACCTTTCAGGGGAGCATTTGGAACCGTTGGGGACCATTTTTGAGTGAATTGCCGAAAGTCAGATTTTTTCTGAAATTGTGACCCCGGGGCTTAGGGATTTTTTTTTTTTTAAAAAAATTTTCCGCCGGTTCAGCTCTCGAGGGCTGATTTCTTCTCCTGTGATAAAAAGCCTTCTGTTTCGACCGCCAAAACTTTCAGGGGAGCATTTGGAACCCTTGGGGACCATTTTTGAGTGAATTGCCGAAAGTCAGATTTTTTCTGAAATTGTGACCCAGGGGCTTAGGGATTTTTTTAAAAAAAATATTTTTCTGCGGCTTAAGTTCTCGAGGTCTGATTTCTTGTCCTTCTGTTTGGACCGCCAAAACTTTCAAGAGAGCATTTGCAACCGTTGGGGACCATTTTTGAGTGAATTGCCGAAAGTCAGATTTTTTCTGAAATTGTGACCCCGGGGCTTAGGGATTTTTTCAAAAAAAATATTTTTCTGCCGCTTAAGTTGTCGAGGGTTGATTTCTTGTCCTGTGATAAAAAGCCTTCTGTATCGACCACCAAACCTTTCAGGAGAGCATTTGCAACCGTTGGGGACCATTTTTGAGTGAATTGCCGAAAGTCAGTTTTTTTCTGAAATTGTGACCCCGGGGCTTAGGGATTTTTTCAAAAAAATATTTTTCTGCCGGTTAAGTTGTCGAGGGCTGATTTCTTGTCCTGTGATAAAAAGCCTTCTGTTTCGACCACCAAACCTTTCAGGGGAGCATTTGGAACCGTTGGGGACCATTTTTGAGGGAATTGCCAAAAGTCCGATTTTTTCTGAAATTGTGACCCCGGGGCTTAGGGATTTTTTCAAAAAAATATTTTTCTGCCGGTTCAGTTGTAGAGGTCTGATTTCTTGTCCTGTGATAAAAAGCCTTCTGTTTCGACCGTCAAACCTTTCAGGGGAGCATTTGCAACCATTGGGGATCATTTGTGAATGAATTCCCAAAAGTCAGATATTTCTGAAATTGTGACCCCGGGGCTTAGGGATTTTTTCAAAAAAATATTTTTCTGCTGCTTAAGTTGTCGAGGGCTGATTTCTTGCCCTGTGATAAAAAGCCTTCTGTTTCGACCACCAAACCTTTCAGGGGAGCATTTGGAACCGTTGGGGACCATTTTTGAGGGAATTGCCAAAAGTCAGATTTTTTCTGAAATTGTGACCCCAGGGCTTAGGGATTTTTTCAAAAAAATATTTTTCTGCCGCTTAAGTTGTCGAGGGCTGATTTCTTGTCCTGTGATAAAAAGCCTTCTGTTTCGACGGCCAAAACTTTCAGGGGAGCATTTGCAACCGTTGGGGACCATTTTTGAGTGAATTGCCGAAAGTCAGATTTTTTTGTGAAATTGTGACCCCGGGGCTAAGGGATTTTTTCAAAAAAATATTTTTCTGCCGGTTAAGTTGTCGAGGGCTGATTTCTTGTCCTGTGATAAAAAGCCTTCTGTTTCGACCGCCAAACCTTTCAGGGGAGCATTTGGAACCGTTGGGGACCATTTTTGAGGGAATTGCCAAAAGTCAGATTTTTTCTGAAATTGTGACCCCGGGGCTTAGGGATTTTTTCCAAAAAATATTTTTCTGCCGGTTCAGTTGTAGAGGTCTGATTTCTTGTCCTGTGATAAAAAGCCTTCTGTTTCGACCGTCAAACCTTTCAGGGGAGCATTTGCAACCATTGGGGACCATTTTTGAGTGAATTCCCAAAAGTCAGATTTTTTCTGAAATTGTGACCCCCGGGGCTTAGGGATTTTTTTCAGAAAAATATTTTTCTGCTGGTTCAGTTGTAGAGGTCTGATTTCTTGTCCTGTGATAAAAAGCCTTCTGTTTCGACCGTCAAACCTTTCAGGGGAGCATTTGCAACCATTTGGGACCGTTTTTGAATGAATTGCCGAAAGTCAGTTTTTTTCTGAAATTGTGACCCCGGGGCTTAGGGATTTTTTCAAAAAAATATTTTTCTGCCGGTTCAGTTGTAGAGGTCTGATTTCTTGTCCTGTGATAAAAAGCCTTCTGTTTCGACCGTCAAACCTTTCAGGGGAGCATTTGCAACCATTGGGGACCATTTGTGAATGAATTCCCAAAAGTCAGATATTTCTGAAATTGTGACCCCGGGGTTTAGGGATTTTTTCAAAAAAATATTTTTCTGCTGCTTAAGTTGTCGTGGGCTGATTACATGTTCTGTGATAAAAAGCCTTCTGTTTCGACCGCCAAACCTTTCAGGGGAGCATTTGGAACCGTTGGGGACCATTTTTGAGGGAATTGCCAAAAGTCAGATTTTTTCTGAAATTGTGACCCCGGGGCTTAGGGATTTTTTCAAAAAAAAATCTTTCTTCCGGTTAAGTTGTCGAGGGCTGATTTCTTGTCCTGTGATAAAAAGCCTTCTGTTTCGACCGCCAAACCTTTCAGGGGAGCATTTCAAACCGTTGGGGACCATTTTTGAGTGAATTGCCGAAAGTCAGATTTTTTCTGAAATTGTGACCCCAGGGCTTAGGGATTTTTTCAAAAAAATATTTTTCTGCCGCTTAAGTTGTCGAGGGCTGATTTCTTGTCCTGTGATAAAAAGCCTTCTGTTTCGACGGCCAAAACTTTCAGTGGAGCATTTGCAACCGTTGGGGACCATTTTTGAGTGAATTGCCGAAAGTCAGATTTTTTTGTGAAATTGTGACCCCGGGGCTAAGGGATTTTTTCAAAAAAATATTTTTCTGCCGGTTAAGTTGTCGAGGGCTGATTTCTTGTCCTGTGATAAAAAGCCTTCTGTTTCGACCGCCAAACCTTTCAGGGGAGCATTTGGAACCGTTGGGGACCATTTTTGAGGGAATTGCCAAAAGTCAGATTTTTTCTGAAATTGTGACCCCGGGGCTTAGGGATTTTTTCCAAAAAATATTTTTCTGCCGGTTCAGTTGTAGAGGTCTGATTTCTTGTCCTGTGATAAAAAGCCTTCTGTTTCGACCGTCAAACATTTCAGGGGAGCATTTGCAACCATTGGGGACCATTTTTGAGTGAATTCCCAAAAGTCAGATTTTTTCTGAAATTGTGACCCCGGGGCTTAGGGATTTTTTCCAAAAAATATCTTTCTTCCGGTTAAGTTGTCGAGGGCTGATTTCTTGTCCTGTGATAAAAAGCCTTCTGTTTCGACCGCCAAACCTTTCAGGGGAGCATTTCAAACCGTTGGGGACCATTTTTGAGTGAATTGCCGAAAGTCAGTTTTTTTCTGAAATTGTGACCCCGGGGCTTAGGGATTTTTTTCAAAAAAATATTTTTCTGCCGGTTAAGGTCTCGAGGTCTGATTTCTTGTCCTGTGATAAAAAGCCTTCTGTTTCGACCGTCAAACCTTTCAGGGGAGCATTTGCAACCATTTGGGACCATTTTTGAGTGAATTGCCGAAAGTCAGATTTTTTCTGAAATTGTGACCCCGGGGCTTAGGGATTTTTTCCAAAAAATATTTTTCTGCCGGTTCAGTTGTAGAGGTCTGATTTCTTGTCCTGTGATAAAAACCCTTCTGTTTCGACCGTCAAACCTTTCAGGGGAGCATTTGCAACCATTGGGGACCATTTTTGAGGGAATTGCCGAAAGTCAGATTTTTTCTGAAATTGTGACCCCGGGGCTTAGGGATTTTTTCAAAAAAATATTTTTCTGCCGCTTAAGTTGTCGAGGGCTGATTACTTGTTCTGTGATAAAAAGCCTTCTGTTTCGACTGTCAAACTTTTCAGGGGAGCATTTGCAACCATTAGGGACCATTTGTGAATGAATTCCCAAAAGTCAGATTTTTTCTGAAATTGTGACCCCAGGGCTTATGGATTTTTTCAAAAAAATATTTTTCTGCCGCTTAAGTTGTCGAGGGCTGATTTCTTGTCCTGTGATAAAAAGCCTTCTGTTTCGACCGCCAAAACTTTCAGGGGAGCATTTGCAACCGTTGGGGACCATTTTTGAGTGAATTGCCGAAAGTCAGATCTTTTCTGAAATTGTGACCCCGGGGCTTAGGGATTTGTTCAAAAAAAAATTTTTTCCGCCGGTTCAGCTCTCGAGGGCTGATTTCTCGTCCTGTGATAAAAAGCCTTCTGTTTCGACCTCCAAACCTTTCAGGGGAGCATTTGGAACCGTTGGGGACCATTTTTGAGTGAATTGCCAAAAGTCAGATTTTTTCTGAAATTGTGACCCCGGGGCTTAGGGATTTTTTTAAAAAAAAAAATTTTCCGCCGGTTCAGCTCTCGAGGGCTGATTTCTTCTCCTGTGATAAAAAGCCTTCTGTTTCGACCGTCAAACCTTTCAGGGGAGCATTTGCAACCATTGGGGACCATTTTTGAATGAATTCCCAAAAGTCAGATATTTCTGAAATTGTGACCCCGGGGCTTAGGGATTTTTTCAAAAAAATATTTTTCTGCTGCTTAAGTTGTCGAGGGCTGATTTCTTGTCCTGTGATAAAAAGCCTTCTGTTTCGACCGTCAAACCTTTCAGGGGAGCATTTGCAACCATTGGGGACCATTTTTGAGTGAATTGCCGAAAGTCAGATCTTTTCCGAAATTGTGACCCCAGGGCTTAGGGATTTGTTCAAAAAAAAAAATTTTTCCGCCGGTTCAGCTCTCGAGGGCTGATTTCTCGTCCTGTGATAAAAAGCCTTCTGTTTCGACCGCCAAACCTTTCAGGGGAGCATTTGGAACCGTTGGGGACCATTTTTGAGTGAATTGCCGAAAGTCAGATTTTTTCTGAAATTGTGACCCCGGGGCTTAGGGATTTTTTTTAAAAAAAAAATTTTCCGCCGGTTCAGCTCTCGAGGGCTGATTTCTTCTCCTGTGATAAAAAGCCTTCTGTTTCGACCGCCAAAACTTTCAGGGGAGCATTTGGAACCCTTGGGGACCATTTTTGAGTGAATTGCCGAAAGTCAGATTTTTTCTGAAATTGTGACCCAGGGGCTTAGGGATTTTTTTAAAAAAAATATTTTTCTGCGGCTTAAGTTCTCGAGGTCTGATTTCTTGTCCTTCTGTTTGGACCGCCAAAACTTTCAAGAGAGCATTTGGAACCGTTGGGGACCATTTTTGAGTGAATTGCCGAAAGTCAGATTTTTTCTGAAATTGTGACCCCGGGGCTTAGGGATTTTTTCAAAAAAATATTTTTCTGCCGGTTAAGTTGTCGAGGGTTGATTTCTTGTCCTGTGATAAAAAGCCTTCTGTATCGACCACCAAACCTTTCAGGAGAGCATTTGCAACCATTGGGGACCATTTTTGAGTGAATTGCCGAAAGTCAGAATTTTTCTGAAATTGTGACCCCGGGGCTTAGGGATTTTTTCAAAAAAATATTTTTCTGCCGGTTAAGTTGTCGAGGGCTGATTTCTTGTCCTGTGATAAAAAGCCTTCTGTTTCGACCACCAAACCTTTCAGGGGAGCATTTGGAACCGTTGGGGACCATTTTTGAGGGAATTGCCAAAAGTCCGATTTTTTCTGAAATTGTGACCCCGGGGCTTAGGGATTTTTTCAAAAAAATATTTTTCTGCCGGATCAGTTGTAGAGGTCTGATTTCTTGTCCTGTGATAAAAAGCCTTCTGTTTCGACCGTCAAACCTTTCAGGGGAGCATTTGCAACCATTGGGGACCATTTTTGAATGAATTCCCAAAAGTCAGATTTTTTCTGAAATTGTGACCCCGGGGCTTAGGGATTTTTTCAAAAAAATATTTTTCTGCTGCTTAAGTTGTCGAGGGCTGATTACTTGTCCTGTGATAAAAAGCCTTCTGTTTCGACCGCCAAACCTTTCAGGGGAGCATTTCAAACCGTTGGGGACCATTTTTGAGTGAATTGCCGAAAGTCAGATTTTTTTCTGAAATTGTGACCCCAGGGCTTAGGGATTTTTTCAAAAAAATATTTTTCTGCCGCTTAAGTTGTCGAGGGCTGATTTCTTGTCCTGTGATAAAAAGCCTTCTGTTTCGACCGCCAAAACTTTCAGGGGAGCATTTGCAACCGTTGGGGACCATTTTTGAGTGAATTGCCGAAAGTCAGATTTTTTCTGAAATTGTGACCCCGGGGCTAAGGGATTTTTTCAAAAAAATATTTTTCTGCTGGTTAAGTTCTCGAGGGCTGATTTCTTGTCCTGTGATAAAAAGCCTTCTGTTTCGACCGCCAAACCTTTCAGGGGAGCATTTGGAACCGTTGGGGACCATTTTTGAGTGAATTGCCGAAAGTCAGATTTTTTCTGAAATTGTGACCCCAGGGCTTAGGGATTTTTTCAAAAAAATATTTTTCTGCCGGTTCAGTTGTAGAGGTCTGATTTCTTGTCCTGTGATAAAAAGCCTTCTGTTTCGACCGTCAAACCTTTTAGGGGAGCATTTGCAACTATTGGGGACCATTTTTGAATGAATTCCCAAAAGTCACATTTTTTCTGAAATTGTGACCCCGGGGGTTAGGGATTTTTTCAAAAAAATATTTTTCTGCCGGTTCAGTTGTTGAGGTCTGATTTCTTGTCCTGTGATAAAAAGCCTTCTGTTTCGACCGTCAAACCTTTCAGGGGAGCATTTGCAACCATTGGGGACCATTTTTGAGTGAATTGCCGAAAGTCAGATCTTTTCTGAAATTGTGACCCCGGGGCTTAGGTATTTGTTCAAAAAAAAAAATTTTTCCGCCGGTTCAGCTCTCGAGGGCTGATTTCTCGTCCTGTGATAAAAAGCCTTCTGTTTCGACCGCCAAACCTTTCAGGGGAGCATTTGGAACCGTTGGGGACCATTTTTGAGTGAATTGCCGAAAGTCAGATTTTTTCTGAAATTGTGACCCCGGGGCTTAGGGATTTTTTCAAAAAAATATTTTTCTGCCGGTTAAGTTGTCGAGGGTTGATTTCTTGTCCTGTGATAAAAAGCCTTCTGTATCGACCACCAAACCTTTCAGGAGTGCATTTGCAACCATTGGGGACCATTTTTGAGTGAATTGCCGAAAGTCAGAATTTTTCTGAAATTGTGACCCCGGGGCTTAGGGATTTTTTCAAAAAAATATTTTTCTGCCGGTTAAGTTGTCGAGGGCTGATTTCTTGTCCTGTGATAAAAAGCCTTCTGTTTCGACCACCAAACCTTTCAGGGGAGCATTTGGAACCGTTGGGGACCATTTTTGAGGGAATTGCCAAAAGTCCGATCTTTTCTGAAATTGTGACCCCGGGGCTTAGGGATTTTTTCAAAAAAATATTTTTCTGCCGGTTCAGTTGTAGAGGTCTGATTTCTTGTCCTGTGATAAAAAGCCTTCTGTTTCGACCGTCAAACCTTTCAGGGGAGCATTTGCAACCATTGGGGACCATTTTTGAATGAATTCCCAAGAGTCAGATATTTCTGAAATTGTGACCCCGGGGCTTAGGGATTTTTTCAAAAAAATATTTTTCTGCTGCTTAAGTTGTCGAGGGCTGATTACTTGTCCTGTGATAAAAAGCCTTCTGTTTCGACCACCAAACCTTTCAGGGGAGCATTTCAAACCGTTGGGGACCATTTTTGAGTGAATTGCCGAAAGTCAGATTTTTTCTGAAATTGTGACCCCGGGGCTAAGGGATTTTTTCAAAAAAATATTTTTCTGCCGGTTAAGTTGTCGAGGGCTGATTTCTTGTCCTGTGATAAAAAGCCTTCTGTTTCGACCGCCAAACCTTTCAGGGGAGCATTTGGAACCGTTGGGGACCATTTTTGAGTGAATTGCCGAAAGTCAGATTTTTTCTGAAATTGTGACCCCAGGGCTTAGGGATTTTTTCAAAAAAATATTTTTCTGCCGGTTCAGTTGTAGAGGTCTGATTTCTTGTCCTGTGATAAAAAGCCTTCTGTTTCGACCGTCAAACCTTTCAGGGGAGCATTTGCAACTATTGGGGACCATTTTTGAATGAATTCCCAAAAGTCACATTTTTTCTGAAATTGTGACCCCGGGGGTTAGGGATTTTTTCAAAAAAATATTTTTCTTCCGGTTAAGTTGTCGAGGGCTGATTTCTTGTCCTGTGATAAAAAGCCTTCTGTATCGACCACCAAACCTTTCAGGAGAGCATTTGCAACCATTGGGGACCATTTTTGAGTGAATTGCCGAAAGTCAGATCTTTTCTGAAATTGTGACCCCGGGGCTTAGGGATTTGTTAAAAAAAAAAAATTTTCCGCCGGTTCAGCTCTCGAGGGCTGATTTCTCGTCCTGTGATAAAAAGCCTTCTGTTTCGACCGCCAAACCTTTCAGGGGAGCATTTGGAACCGTTGGGGACCATTTTTGAGTGAATTGCCGAAAGTCAGATTTTTTCTGAAATTGTGACCCCGGGGCTTAGGGATTTTTTTTTTTTAAAAAAATTTTCCGCCGGTTCAGCTCTCGAGGGCTGATTTCTTCTCCTGTGATAAAAAGCCTTCTGTTTCGACCGCCAAAACTTTCAGGGGAGCATTTGGAACCCTTGGGGACCATTTTTGAGTGAATTGCCGAAAGTCAGTTTTTTTCTGAAATTGTGACCCAGGGGCTTAGGGATTTTTTTTAAAAAAATATTTTTCTGCGGCTTAAGTTCTCGAGGTCTGATTTCTTGTCCTTCTGTTTGGACCGCCAAAACTTTCAGGGGAGCATTTGGAACCGTTGGGGACCATTTTTGAGTGAATTGCCGAAAGTCAGATTTTTTCTGAAATTGTGACCCCAGGGCTTAGGGATTTTTTCAAAAAAATATTTTTCTGCCGGTTCAGTTGTAGAGGTCTGATTTCTTGTCCTGTGATAAAAAGCCTTCTGTTTCGACCGTCAAACCTTTTAGGGGAGCATTTGCAACTATTGGGGACCATTTTTGAATGAATTCCCAAAAGTCACATTTTTTCTGAAATTGTGACCCCGGGGGTTAGGGATTTTTTTAAAAAAATATTTTTCTGCCGGTTCAGTTGTTGAGGTCTGATTTCTTGTCCTGTGATAAAAAGCCTTCTGTTTCGACCGTCAAACCTTTCAGGGGAGCATTTGCAACCATTGGGGACCATTTTTGAGTGAATTGCCAAAAGTCAGATCTTTTCTGAAATTGTGACCCCGGGGCTTAGGTATTTGTTCAAAAAAAAATATTTTTCTGCCGGTTCAGCTCTCGAGGGCTGATTTCTCGTCCTGTGATAAAAAGCCTTCTGTTTCGACCGCCAAACCTTTCAGGGGAGCATTTGGAACCGTTGGGGACCATTTTTGAGTGAATTGCCGAAAGTCAGAATTTTTCTGAAATTGTGACCCCGGGGCTTAGGGATTTTTTCAAAAAAATATTTTTCTGCCGGTTAAGTTGTTGAGGGCTGATTTCTTGTCCTGTGATAAAAAGCCTTCTGTTTCGACCACCAAACCTTTCAGGGGAGCATTTGCAACTATTGGGGACCATTTTTGAATGAATTCCCAAAAGTCACATTTTTTCTGAAATTGTGACCCCGGGGGTTAGGGATTTTTTCAAAAAAATATTTTTCTTCCGGTTAAGTTGTCGAGGGCTGATTTCTTGTCCTGTGATAAAAAGCCTTCTGTATCGACCATCAAACCTTTCAGGAGAGCATTTGCAACCATTGGGGACCATTTTTGAGTGAATTGCCGAAAGTCAGATCTTTCCTGAAATTGTGACCCCGGGGCATAGGGATTTGTTCAAAAAAAAAAAATTTTCCGCCGGTTCAGCTCTCGAGGGCTGATTTCTTCTCCTGTGATAAAAAGCCTTCTGTTTCGACCGCCAAAACTTTCAGGGGAGCATTTGGAACCCTTGGGGACCATTTTTGAGTGAATTGCCGAAAGTCAGTTTTTTTCTGAAATTGTGACCCAGGGGCTTAGGGATTTTTTTAAAAAAAATATTTTTCTGCGGCTTAAGTTCTCGAGGTCTGATTTCTTGTCCTTCTGTTTGGACCGCCAAAACTTTCAAGAGAGCATTTGCAACCGTTGGGGACCATTTTTGAGTGAATTGCCGAAAGTCAGATTTTTTCTGAAATTGTGACCCCGGGGCTTAGGGATTTTTTCAAAAAAATATTTTTCTGCCGGTTAAGTTGTCGAGGGTTGATTTCTTGTCCTGTGATAAAAAGCCTTCTGTATCGACCACCAAACCTTTCAGGAGAGCATTTGCAACCATTGGGGACCATTTTTGAGTGAATTGCCGAAAGTCAGAATTTTTCTGAAATTGTGACCCCGGGGCTTAGGGATTTTTTCAAAAAAATATTTTTCTGCCGGTTAAGTTGTCGAGGGCTGATTTCTTGTCCTGTGATAAAAAGCCTTCTGTTTCGACCGTCAAACCTTTCAGGGGAGCATTTGCAACCATTGGGGACCATTTTTGAATGAATTCCCAAAAGTCAGATATTTCTGAAATTGTGACCCCGGGGCTTAGGGATTTTTTCAAGAAAATATTTTTCTGCTGCTTAAGTTGTCGAGGGCTGATTACTTGGCCTGTGATAAAAAGCCTTCTGTTTCGACCACCAAACCTTTCAGGGGAGCATTTCAAACCGTTGGGGACCATTTTTGAGTGAATTGCCGAAAGTCAGATTTTTTCTGAAATTGTGACCCCGGGGCTAAGGGATTTTTTCAAAAAAATATTTTTCTGCCGGTTCAGTTGTAGAGGTCTGATTTCTTGTCCTGTGATAAAAAGCCTTCTGTTTCGACCGTCAAACCTTTCAGGGGAGCATTTGCAACTATTGGGGACCATTTTTGAATGAATTCCCAAAAGTCACATTTTTTCTGAAATTGTGACCCCGGGGGTTAGGGATTTTTTCAAAAAAATATTTTTCTTCCGGTTAAGTTGTCGAGGGCTGATTTCTTGTCCTGTGATAAAAAGCCTTCTGTATCGACCACCAAACCTTTCAGGAGAGCATTTGCAACCATTGGGGACCATTTTTGAGTGAATTGCCGAAAGTCAGATCTTTTCTGAAATTGTGACCCCGGGGCTTAGGGATTTGTTCAAAAAAAAAAAATTTTCCGCCGGTTCAGCTCTCGAGGGCTGATTTCTCGTCCTGTGATAAAAAGCCTTCTGTTTCGACCGCCAAACCTTTCAGGGGAGCATTTGGAACCGTTGGGGACCATTTTTGAGTGAATTGCCGAAAGTCAGATTTTTTCTGAAATTGTGACCCCGGGGCTTAGGGATTTTTTTTTTTTAAAAAAAAATTTCCGCCGGTTCAGCTCTCGAGGGCTGATTTCTTCTCCTGTGATAAAAAGCCTTCTGTTTCGACCGCCAAAACTTTCAGGGGAGCATTTGGAACCCTTGGGGACCATTTTTGAGTGAATTGCCGAAAGTCAGATTTTTTCTGAAATTGTGACCCAGGGGCTTAGGGATTTTTTTAAAAAAAATATTTTTCTGCGGCTTAAGTTCTCGAGGTCTGATTTCTTGTCCTTCTGTTTGGACCGCCAAAACTTTCAAGAGAGCATTTGCAACCGTTGGGGACCATTTTTGAGTGAATTGCCGAAAGTCAGATTTTTTCTGAAATTGTGACCCCGGGGCTTAGGGATTTTTTCAAAAAAATATTTTTCTGCCGCTTAAGTTGTCGAGGGTTGATTTCTTGTCCTGTGATAAAAAGCCTTCTGTATCGACCACCAAACCTTTCAGGAGAGCATTTGCAACCGTTGGGGACCATTTTTGAGTGAATTGCCGAAAGTCAGTTTTTTTCTGAAATTGTGACCCCGGGGCTTAGGGATTTTTTCAAAAAAATATTTTTCTGCCGGTTAAGTTGTCGAGGGCTGATTTCTTGTCCTGTGATAAAAAGCCTTCTGTTTCGACCACCAAACCTTTCAGGGGAGCATTTGGAACCGTTGGGGACCATTTTTGAGGGAATTGCCAAAAGTCCGATTTTTTCTGAAATTGTGACCCCGGGGCTTAGGGATTTTTTCAAAAAAATATTTTTCTGCCGGTTAAGTTGTCGAGGGCTGATTTCTTGTCCTGTGATAAAAAGCCTTCTGTATCGAACACCAAACCTTTCAGGAGAGCATTTGCAACCATTGGGGACCATTTTTGAGTGAATTGCCGAAAGTCAGAATTTTTCTGAAATTGTGACCCCGGGGCTTAGGGATTTTTTCAAAAAAATTTTTTTCTGCCGGCTAAGTTGTCGAGGGCTGATTTCTTGTCGTGTGATAAAAAGCCTTCTGATTCGACCGCCAAACCTTTCAGGGGAGCATTTGGAACCGTTGGGGACCATTTTTGAGGGAATTGCCAAAAGTCCGATTTTTTCTGAAATTGTGACCCCGGGGCTTAGGGATTTTTTCAAAAAAATATTTTTCTGCCGGTTCAGTTGTAGAGGTCTGATTTCTTGTCCTGTGATAAAAACCCTTCTGTTTCGACCGTCAAACCTTTCAGGGGAGCATTTGCAACCATTGGGGACCATTTTTGAGGGAATTGCCGAAAGTCAGATTTTTTCTGAAATTGTGACCCCGGGGCTTAGGGATTTTTTCAAAAAAATATTTTTCTGCCGCTTAAGTTGTCGAGGGCTGATTACTTGTTCTGTGATAAAAAGCCTTCTGTTTCGACTGTCAAACTTTTCAGGGGAGCATTTCCAACCATTAGGGACCATTTGTGAATGAATTCCCAAAAGTCAGATTTTTTCTGAAATTGTGACCCCAGGGCTTAGGGATTTTTTCAAAAAAATATTTTTCTACCGCTTAAGTTGTCGAGGGCTGATTTCTTGTCCTGTGATAAAAAGCCTTCTGTTTCGACCGCCAAAACTTTCAGGGGAGCATTTGCAACCGTTGGGGACCATTTTTGAGTGAATTGCCGAAAGTCAGATTTTTTCTGAAATTGTGACCCCGGGGCTTAGGGATTTTATCAAAAAAATGTTTTTCTGCCGCTTAAGTTGTCGAGGGCTGAATTCTTCTCCTGTGATAAAAAGCCTTCTGTTTCGACCGCCAAACCTTTCAGGGGAGCATTTGCAACCATTGGGGACCATTTTTGAGTGAATTGCCGAAAGTCAGATCTTTTCTGAAATTGTGACCCCGGGGCTTAGGGATTTGTTCAAAAAAAAAAATTTTTCCGCCGGTTCAGCTCTCGAGGGCTGATTTCTTGTCCTGTGATAAAAAGCCTTCTGTTTCGACCGCCAAACCTTTCAGGGGAGCATTTGGAACCCGTGGGGACCATTTTTGAGTGAATTGCCGAAAGTCAGATTTTTTCTGAAATTGTGACCCCGGGGCTTAGGGATTTTTTTTAAAAAAAAAAATTTTCCGCCGGTTCAGCTCTCGAGGGCTGATTTCTTGTCCTGTGATAAAAAGCCTTCTGTTTCGACCGCCAAACCTTTCAGGGGAGCATTTGGAACCCTTGGGGACCATTTTTGAGTGAGTTGCCGAAAGTCAGATTTTTTCTGAAATTGTGACCCCGGGGCTTAGGGATTTTTTCAAAAAAAAATTTTTCTGCCGGCTAAGTTGTCGAGGGCTTATTTCTTGTCCTGTGATAAAAAGCCTTCTGTATCGACCACCAAACCTTTCAGGAGAGCATTTGCAACCATTGGGGACCATTTTTGAGTGAATTGCCGAAAGTCAGTTTTTTTCTGAAATTGTGACCCCGGGACTTAGGGATTTTTTCAAAAAAATATTTTTCTGCCGGTTAAGTTGTCGAGGGCTGATTTCTTGTCCTGTGATAAAAAGCCTTCTGTTTCGACCACCAAACCTTTCAGGGGAGCATTTGGAACCGTTGGGGACCATTTTTGAGGGAATTGCCAAAAGTCCGATCTTTTCTGAAATTGTGACCCCGGGGCTTAGGGATTTTTTCAAAAAAATATTTTTCTGCCGGTTCAGTTGTAGAGGTCTGATTTCTTGTCCTGTGATAAAAAGCCTTCTGTTTCGACCGTCAAACCTTTCAGGGGAGCATTTGCAACCATTGGGGACCATTTTTGAATGAATTCCCAAAAGTCAGATATTTCTGAAATTGTGACCCCGGGGCTTAGGGATTTTTTCAAAAAAATATTTTTCTGCTGCTTAAGTTGTCGAGGGCTGATTTCTTGTCCTGTGATAAAAAGGCTTCTGTATCGAACACCAAACCTTTCAGGAGAGCATTTGCAACCATTGGGGACCATTTTTGAGTGAATTGCCGAAAGTCAGAATTTTTCTGAAATTGTGACCCCGGGGCTTAGGGATTTTTTCAAAAAAATATTTTTCTGCCGCTTAAGTTGTCGAGGGCTGATTTCTTGTCCTGTGATAAAAAGCCTTCTGTTTCGACCGCCAAAACTTTCAGGGGAGCATTTGCAACCGTTGGGGACCATTTTTGAGTGAATTGCCGAAAGTCATATTTTTTCTGAAATTGTGACCCCGGGGCTAAGGGATTTTTTCAAAAAAATATTTTTCTGCCGGTTAAGTTGTCGAGGGCTGATTTCTTGTCCTGTGATAAAAAGCCTTCTGTTTCGACCGCCAAACCTTTCAGGGGAGCATTTGGAACCGTTGGGGACCATTTTTGAATGAATTGCCGAAAGTCAGATTTTTTCTGAAATTGTGACCCCGGGGCTTAGGGATTTTTTCAAAAAAATATTTTTCTGCCGGTTCAGTTGTTGAGGTCTGATTTCTTCTCCTGTGTTAAAAAGCCTTCTGTTTCGATCGCCAAACCTTTCATGGGAGCATTTGCAACCGTTGGGGACCATTTTTGAGTGTATTGCCGAAAGTCAGATTTTTTCTGAAATTGTGACCCCGGGGCTTAGGGATTTTTTCAAAAAAATATTTTTCTGCCGCTTAAGTTGTCGAGGGCTGATTTCTTGTCCTGTGATAAAAAGCCTTCTGTATCGAACACCAAACCTTTCAGGAGAGCATTTGCAACCATTGGGGACCATTTTTGAGTGAATTGCCGAAAGTCAGAATTTTTCTGAAATTGTGACCCCGGGGCTTAGGGATTTTTTCAAAAAAAATTTTTTCTGCCGGCTAAGTTGTCGAGGGCTTATTTCTTGTCCTGTGATAAAAAGCCTTCTGTATCGACCACCAAACCTTTCAGGAGAGCATTTGCAACCATTGGGGACCATTTTTGAGTGAATTGCCGAAAGTCAGAATTTTTCTGAAATTGTGACCCCGGGGCTTAGGGATTTTTTCAAAAAAATATTTTTCTGCCGGTTAAGTTGTCGAGGGCTGATTTCTTGTCCTGTGATAAAAAGCCTTCTGTTTCGACCACCAAACCTTTCAGGGGAGCATTTGGAACCGTTGGGGACCATTTTTGAGGGAATTGCCAAAAGTCCGATCTTTTCTGAAATTGTGACCCGGGGGCTTAGGGATTTTTTCAAAAAAATATTTTTCTGCCGGTTCAGTTGTAGAGGTCTGATTTCTTGTCCTGTGATAAAAAGCCTTCTGTTTCGACCGTCAAACCTTTCAGGGGAGCATTTGCAACCATTGGGGGACCATTTTTGAATGAATTCCCAAAAGTCAGATATTTCTGAAATTGTGACCCCGGGGCTTAGGGATTTTTTCAAAAAAATATTTTTCTGCTGCTTAAGTTGTTGAGGTCTGATTTCTTGTCCTGTGATAAAAAGCCTTCTGTTTCGACCACCAAACCTTTCAGGAGAGCATTTGCAACCATTGGGGACCATTTTTGAGTGAATTGCCGAAAGTCAGAATTTTTCTGAAATTGTGACCCCGGGGCTTAGGGATTTTTTCAAAAAAATATTTTTCTGCCGTTTAAGTTTTCGAGGGCTGATTTCTTCTCCTGTGTTAAAAAGCCTTCTGTTTCGACCGCCAAAACTTTCAGGGGAGCATTTGCAACCGTTGGGGACCATTTTTGAGTGAATTGCCGAAAGTCATATTTTTTCTGAAATTGTGACCCCGGGGCTAAGGGATTTTTTCAAAAAAATATTTTTCTGCCGGTTAAGTTGTCGAGGGCTGATTTCTTGTCCTGTGATAAAAAGCCTTCTGTTTCGACCGCCAAACCTTTCAGGGGAGCATTTGGAACCGTTGGGGACCATTATTGAATGAATTGCCGAAAGTCAGATTTTTTCTGAAATTGTGACCCCGGGGCTTAGGGATTTTTTCAAAAAAATATTTTTCTGCCGGTTCAGTTGTTGAGGTCTGATTTCTTCTCCTGTGTTAAAAAGCCTTCTGTTTCGATCGCCAAACCTTTCATGGGAGCATTTGCAACCGTTGGGGACCATTTTTGAGTGTATTGCCGAAAGTCAGATTTTTTCTGAAATTGTGACCCCGGGGCTTAGGGATTTTTCAAAAAAATATTTTTCTGCCGCTTAAGTTGTCGAGGGCTGATTTCTTGTCCTGTGATAAAAAGCCTTCTGTATCGAACACCAAACCTTTCAGGAGAGCATTTGCAACCATTGGGGACCATTTTTGAGTGAATTGCCGAAAGTCAGAATTTTTCTGAAATTGTGACCCCGGGCTTAGGGATTTTTTCAAAAAAATTTTTTTCTGCCGGCTAAGTTGTCGAGGGCTTATTTCTTGTCCTGTGATAAAAAGCCTTCTGTATCGACCACCAAACCTTTCAGGAGAGCATTTGCAACCATTGGGGACCATTTTTGAGTGAATTGCCGAAAGTCAGAATTTTTCTGAAATTGTGACCCCGGGGCTTAGGGATTTTTTCAAAAAAATATTTTTCTGCCGGTTAAGTTGTCGAGGGCTGATTTCTTGTCCTGTGATAAAAAGCCTTCTGTTTCGACCACCAAACCTTTCAGGGGAGCATTTGGAACCGTTGGGGACCATTTTTGAGGGAATTGCCAAAAGTCCGATCTTTTCTGAAATTGTGACCCCGGGGGCTTAGGGATTTTTTCAAAAAAATATTTTTCTGCCGGTTCAGTTGTAGAGGTCTGATTT